>NC_069789.1:66676597-67926597 GCF_027406575.1 Nycticebus coucang | reverse complement strand
GTTTATTATATAATTCTCACTACTCTTATGTAAGTGAGAATTAAAAACAATCAGAAAGGACACATTACTGCATAGAAGCACAATCATTTGACTGACAGGAGATCTCACAGCTGCACTAATAATGGCCAGAAGGTAACAGAACACTGTAATATCTTTAGTGTGCTGATGAAAACAGCTGTCAATCTAAGATTTGTTAGTCATTTAAATATCAGTCAAAAGTGAACATGGCATCATCTTCCAAGTCATTGTAAAATAAATGGGGGGAGGGAGAGTCAGTATGAGTCATAGATTTAAATCATCCAACACATATTCATATAAATGTTTTCTGAATTATTTGAATAAGATGACATTAAAACATTTTGAGAATCATATTACTATAATGAAAACCCCGTAAGTAAAATTTAACTGTGAAAGGACAACTGTTGAGAAATTCAGTGCACAACCATTTTAAGAGTGATGGCTGAAAAGAGAGTGATGGCTGAGTCAAGAGCTTTTGTTTTGTTGTGTTTTGCCATTCTTATTAGAAGAAGGCAAACAAATGTAGACAAATGATAGATATAAGTTTTGAAAAATGAAACTATAGATGCTGCAAATTCAGGAGAGAGGGAAGACCAAGAAATTGAATGTGTAATTTCTGATCTAAGATCAGATCAAAAGCTTAGTTGTGAAAATTAATCTTGAACTGTGATAGGCCATCTCATCCTTGGAGACTGGAGAAGAAAAATGAGATAGGAGCAAATGCAGAGGTTTATTCATAGATATGAGCAGGCATGGGGATTTGAGCAGATTTCCCTGTGAAGCAGAAAGCAGGATAAAGGCTAAAAAATTATAGCCCAGGAATAGATAGGAGTATCTGATCTGTGTTATGGTTACTGAGAAGTACTAAACAACTCGCTGAAGTTAAGGAAAATGAATTTGTTTGGATTTTCCTCTGCAGAACTATGTGAATGGCTTCAAAGAGCTTGAAAGTAAGAGCAGAGAGTGTGGATAGTTGATCCAAGGCAGCAGATGTAGCTTAGAAACAAAGAACAAAGGGAGGACATAGTACAGAGAATGGCAAAGGGCAGTGAAGGGATTCACCTGTGACGACAGGATGAAACAGATGAATAGCACACGGAAGGGTTTTCCATGAAGGTGACACAGTTCTCTGTACCTTTCCCGATTTACTACAGAAAAGACCCGATCATAAACAAAGGAAAGATACCTTACCAGCCTGAAACTCGACAGTTTCAAAAGAAAATCATCCATAACGTTGTGAAGGGACATACAGGAGGTATTTGAAGGGATTCATTCCTCCTTTAGTCTCCCCTCCTCAACTTTTACTAAAATCCTCAGCTAAGTGCCAGATTTGCTGATAATGACAGACATTATGAATAAGTGTGAATAATGATGAAATCAAGCCACTATCTAATTTGAGTGCCCTCAGGGGTTGGGTCGGGGAAGAAAAGATAACATTTCAATCAGTTTCCAGCATGCATACATTATACTCAACAAAATACTCTGTCTGTGAAGTCATTTTCCCAAGTAAATAGTCCAATAAATGGAAAATTAATAAAAATGCAAATATATGTGTAAATGCTTAGGGAAAAGTTCTATGTTAACAGTCTTCATGGGGACCTGGAATAATAGGTGGCTCAATTATTTACATATTTATACATTTGCATATTCATATATTTGCATATTTTCTGACTATTGGCTATCATTTCATAATTATTAATTTAAAATTTAAGAGCAGTATTTTAAAAGTTATTTCTATTATGCTATAAATGTAGAAACTGATACTGTTGAAGCAGCAATAGTATATTATAATGGTTAAACATTTGGCTTTTAACGTTAGTGAGAAGAAATTCAGTTTTTTTCTTGCCTCTTATTTTTACTTGAGGCAGGTCACTTACCTTCTCTCAGCTGGGAGGACCTTATGAATCATGCATTCGCAACAGGATCTTAAGGAATGGTGAAAACAATCTCACTCTTTTATGTAGGAAGCACAGAGATGCATTTGATATATAAAAATTATATATTTATGATGTTAAAAATTTTTGGAGAAATTATTAAAAATTATGAAATGGCTATGAGGGGGAGGTCGGCAATAACAAAAATAAGGTTGAGAAATACTAAGATAAATTCATATATCTATATTCACTAACTGATGACAAGGTTATAATTATAAATATTGTTATATAGAATTGACAAAAAATTCTTTATTTATAATATGTGATTAATAGCTATTTTCATTTAATTTTTTTCTTTCTTTTCAGTTTTTGGCCCGGGCTGGGTTTGAACCTGCCACCACCAGCATATGGGGCTGGCACCTTACTCCTTTGAGCCACAGGCGCCGCCCTATTTTCATTTAATTTTTACAAGAATTTTTAGAACAATACAGAGAGCTCTCTGTTTATGCAGATTTGACCAAGTGTGGATAGATAATATTGGGAAAAACAAAAAAAATTAAAAAATAACTACAACAAAACTCATACAATGTAATAAAACATTACAATATAACAACTATTTACATGGCATTTAAATTATATTAGGTATTATCTGTAATTTAGAGATCATTTAAAGTATGCAAGAGGGTGTGTGTAGGTTATGTGCAAATGCTACAGTATATTATATGAGTCTTGAACATCCTTGGATTTTTGTATCCCTGGGTGTCCTGGAACAAATCCTCTGTGGATACTAAAAGACCACTGTATTGATTTAAACCTGATCTATGTTTCCCACAGATACAGGAAAAATTGCCACAAACATAATAGCTTAAAATAACAAACATTTGTTCTCATAGTTTTGGACAGTGCAACTTCAAAATTACAGTGTGAGTAGGCCCACACTCTAGTGGCAATGCTTTCTTTTTCTTCCAGATCTGTGATTCTTGGTGTTCCTTGGTTTGTGACAGCATAACTCCAGTTTCTGCTTTATTTTCACATGGCCTTATTTCCTATACTTCTGTGTCTCCTCCTTTTTGTTCATTAACAAATATTTATTTAATGTAATAAATAAAAAATTATAAATATGTATACATCTTTGAATGAATAAATTGATCTAAATGTCATACATATTACTTGCAGATTTCAGAAATTTTCAAGAACACTATACATTGTTACTAACCATAGTCACACATGTATAATAAATCACTTGAATTTATTTATTCCTATCTAACTGAAATTTTGTATACTTGGACCAGTATCTCTTCAAGGTCCCCCACTATCAGCTCTTGATAACCACCATTCTACTCTCTACTGATGTAAGTTCAACTTTAGAAATTCCACTTAGAGTGACATCATGCAGATTTGTCTTTCTGTCCCTGGCTTATTTCATTTAGCATACTCATACAATGAACACAGAAGTGCAGGTGTCACTACACATACTGATTTCCATTCCGTTGATGATATATCCAGGAGTGGGATTGCTAGATCATAAGGTAGTTCTATTTTTAATTTTTGAGGAACCTCCTCACTGGTTTCCATAATGACTGTACTAATTTCCCACCGACAGTGTGTAAAAACTCCCTTTCCCCACGTGTTATCTTTCATCTTTTTGATAATAGTCCTTCTCACAGGTGAAATCTCACTGTAGCTTCAATTTATATTTCCTTGGTAATCAGTAATGTTGAGCACTTTTGGTATGTCTTCTTTAATGAAATGTCTATTCAGATTATTTGCTGACTTTTTAAAAATTATTTTTTTATTTTGTACATTGATGCATTTATGGGGTTCAGGGTACTATTTCAATATACAATGTGAAATGCTTACATTGAACTAAGTAACACATTCATCACAATTATACTCATTTCTTAATCGTTTTGAAATGCACCATTGCATCATGCACATTAGGTAAGGAACCCCCAAATACCCTCCCTCCTCCCGTACCCCACCTCCACTCCCCTCTCTTTCCTCTTCCCATCTACTTTCTGGACTATAATTATGTTTTGCCATTTGTATGAGTGGGTAGGTGGTTATACATTGATTTCACAGTAGTATTGAGTACATTGGATACTTTTTTTCCTCATTCTTGAGATACTTTACTAAGAGGAGGAATATGTTCCAGCTCCATCCAGGTAAACATAAAAGATGTGAAGTCTCCATCTTTTTTTATGGCTGCATAGTAAATATTTTATGAGGAGGACCCCCTGGGCAATTGACAACACCAAAAATACATTACTGGGATTGGCTCAAACTAAAAAGGTTTTGCACAGCCAAGAACACAGTAAGTAAAGTAAACAGACAACCTTCAGAATGGAAGAAGATGTTTGCAGCTTATGCTTTCCGACAAAGGTCTGATAACTAGAATCTACAGAGAACTCAAACTAATCAATAAGAAAAGAATAAATAACCCCATTTCTAAGTAGGCAAGAGACTTGAGAAACTTCTCTGATGAAGACAGGTGCATAGCCTACAAACACATGAAAAAATGCGCATCATCCTTAATCATCAGAGAAATGCAATTCAGAACCACTTTGAGATATCATCTAACTCCAGTAAGATTAGCCCACATCACAAAATCCCAAAACTACAGATGTTGGCGTGGATGCAGAGAGAAGGGAACACTTCTACCCTGCTGGTAGAAATGCAAGCTAATACGACATTTTTGGAAAGAAGTTTGGAGAACACGCAAGGAATTAAAAGTAGACCTACTGTTTGATCCTGCAATTCCTCTACTAGGTATATACCCAGATGGTCAAAAATTATTTTACAACAAAGACATTTGCACCAGACTGTTTATTGCAGCCCAATTCATAATAGCCAAGACATGGAAACAGCCCCAGTGCCCACTGACCTATGAATGGATTAGCAAATTGTTCACTTTTTAAATCGAGTTATTCATTTTCTTTCTATTGAGTTGTTAACACCTCTGGTAAATTTGGATATTAAGCCCTAATCCGTTATATAGTTTTGAAATTATTTTTTCTTTTATTCCAGAAATTGTCTCTTTATTCTGCTGATTGTTTACCTGGCTGCTCAGAAACTTTTTAGTTTGATGTGATCCCATTGGTCTGGTTTTGTTGCTAGTACTTCATTGTTCATGTCCAAATCATTGCCTATAACAATGTCATGGATATTTTACTCTATTTATTCTTCTCAGAGTTTTAGAGTTTCAGGTCTTATATTTAAGTCTTTAATCCATTTTGTGTAGAATTTTGTGTATGCTGATAAGAATACACAAAAGATATTGATAAGAGATAAGAATCTAATTTCATATTTCTGTGTGTGATATCAAGTCGTTCCAATGCCACTTATCGAAGAGGCTGTTTTTTCACCTTTGTGTTTTGACACGTTTGTCAAAATCAATTGACCGTTCATATGTGAATTTATTTTTAGCCTCTCTATTCTTTTCCACATGTCTCTGTGGTTTGTTTTTAATTTTTTATGCCAGCACCATGCTGTTTGGAGTATTATAGCTTATAATATAGTTTGAATTTAGGTAGTGTGAAATCTTTTTCTGTCTCTTTTGACACCTTTTATTGAATTTAGAACTTATTTGTCCCAGGTCATCCCATCATTATTATTATTATATTATTATTGTTATTATTATTTTTGGCCGTGGTTGGGTTTGAACCTGCCAACTCCAGCATATTGAGCCGGCGCCCTACTCTGTGGAGCCACAGGCGCCACTCCCATTATTTTATGATCCTTAACTTTATTACAACTACAATGATCCTAATTCCAAAAAAGTCATTTGGCTGGGCACAGTGGCTCACTTCTGTAATCCTAGCCACTCTGGGAGGACTTCTTGAGCTCAGGAGTTTAAGACAGCCTCGGCAAGAGTGAAATACCGTCTAAATAAAAATAGAAAAATTAGCCAGGTGTAGTGCCTGGCACCTGTAGTCCCAGCTATTTGGGAGGCTGAAGTAGGCAGATTGCTTGCACACAAGAGTTTGAGATTGCTGTAAGCTATGACTACACCACAGCACTCTACCCATGGCAATGGACAGAGTGAGACTCTGTCCCCAAAACAAAACAAAAAAAGCTAAAAAGTCACATTATGTGAGTGAAAGGAGTCTTAGTTTTAAGGGTTTACAATTCAACCCATTTCCCTGAATACCTGTGAGGTAAGTTTATGGATGGCCGGTCTCTCCTTCAAGGAAAAAATTACCTTACAGTAAAGAGAATGAACCTCAGGCTCAGGGTTCAGAAGTGGAAGCAGTGTCTTGTGACGTGCTTGAATATTTAAGACAGTGGTTCTCAACCTTCCTAATGCCATGGCCCTTTAATACAGTTCCTGTGGGTCTTGACCCACAGTTTGAGAACCACTGATTTAAGACAACATATGGTCACAGAAAAAAATTGGAATGAATATAGATATTTTAAAAATCAAGGCAAAGTAGGGCGGCGCCTGTGGCTCAGTGAGCAGGGCTCCGGCCCCATATGCCGAGGGTGGTGGGTTCAAACCCAGCCCCAGCCAAACTGCAACCAAAAAATAGCCGGGCGTTGTGGTGGGCGCCTGTAGTCCCAGCTACTCGGGAGGCTGAGGCAGGAGAATCGCCTAAGCCCAGGAGTTGGAGGTTGCTGTGAGCTGTGTGACGCCACGGCACTCTACGGAGGGCAATAAAGTGAAACTCTGTCTCTACAAAAAAAAAAAAAAAAAAATCAAGGCAAAGTAACAAATATGGAAATAACAATACGTAACTGTGGTTGGAGGAAGATGCTTACATTTACAGAAGAGTCTGATGGCTATAGGGGAGAGTGTTGCAGAAGGATTTTCCTGAAAATCACTGTGGGTTTTGGAGGGCTGTCACAGAATTTAGAGGAAATGTTACTGAAAATATTTCTGGAATGTTTGCAGATAATTCTTCCAAAATAATTTCAGGATCTTCCTCACATATACTTTTTTTTTTTTTGAGGCAGAGTCTCACTATGTTGTCCTCAGTAGAGTGCTGTCCTGTCACAGCTCACGGCAACCTCCAACTCTTAAGCGATTTTAAATGGGTTTAAGTGATTCTTTTGCTTCAGCCTCCCAGGTAGCTGGGAATATGGGCACCCGCCACAACACCCTGCTATTTTTTGGTTGCAGTTGTTATTATTGTTTCCTCACATATACTTTTAAAATTATAAATGGTGAGATAGACTTTCTCGTATTGAATTGTGGCTATTAGATTTAATTCTCAGAAATCAAAATAATAGCACGCATGATGGTTTATTTAAAAAGGTCCAGATAAGAAATGTTTAAATATAAATAGTAACTTGAAATGTAATTCTACAAAATTGAAATATGTTCATTTTTTAAATTGTAAACTACTAATTACATACAGTATATTTTAAGTTTTGTTCATTTGTTTGTATTCTTGGGCCTTTTCTCTAAAGTACACAAGGAATTGCTTTATCAATTAATGACATTTGTGGTAGAAAAGTCTGTTTTAGCAGTCTTAGGTTACAGCAGTAGAATAACATATTTTTTGTTATATTTTCTTCTATAAAAAACTACTTATGATTAAAATATTATAAATTGAAGTAATTGAGTTTCCTGTACATAATTGAAATTTTAATAGTAGAACTATTAACATGAACCTCTGGAATGTCATTTGGAAATGTTAAACATTAAATAAAAATTAATTTAACTTCAATGTGAATATTTTTTTCATTTTCATATAACATTTTCAATACAAATTCATTGTATTTTTTAATTTTTAATAATAAGCTTCTACATAAATACACAAAATAGAACAAATAGTCAGTAAAAGAAAATACATAAATATGAAAGGCATGTGTATAATTATCTGCAGTCCCATAATGCCCAACTACAGGAATTCTTAAATGCTAGTTACTGTTCCTCCATAAAGGATTCATATAAATGACTTTCTGAAATAATCATTCCTTCATTGATTTGTGAATTCCCTCATCAAATTTTCAGTAAACTTTTAAGAAGCAAATAGATTTTAGATACTCTTCTGGGGACTGTGATACAAGTATGAATGAGCTGTATTTTCTCATGATGCTCACAGGCTGGTGAAAGGGCTTTTTTCATTAGAATTTAAAGTGAATTTTTAGTCACTGATGCTTTCTGTGCATCCTTCATTTTTTGTTTACTATACTCATATAGCATTTTATTGGATATATATGATTTAGTAACATATAAGAATACATGAGATAATGACTCTTAGACAAGGGACATGAAATACAACCAAGGTTGACAAATAGTGTACAATAATGAATATATATTTTCTCCTGCATAAAAAGTCAAATGTCTTAATTTATATAAGTTCCTCAAAAACAATTTTGTTCATTGCTATTCAAATGTTCTCAAATTAACATAACTTGAAAATTTCAAATGAATAAATTTAGTTTTGTTCTTGTGGCTTAATACTGCAATTATTACTGTATAATGAAATAGTGAGATAAATCAGCAAGAATGCATTTTATTAAAATTTGGCATTAGTTGTCAAATAAAAACAGTGTATCATAAAAATACTGACCAGAGCTATTTATTGTTTTAATGGTGACATTAAAGTGTTGAAAATGAACTTCCTTTTGATAATCGACATTAACTAGACTTAATATAGTATACTTATATTTGAAAAATATCTTATTTATTATTTTTATCACATATTTTTACATCTTTTGAAAATAAAAACATCCACATAGAAGATACAAGATAGTATGCATTTTACCTTCTAAAGTAAAAATAATATAAATCTATCTGGGTAGGGTGGCACCTGTGGCTCAAAGCAGTAGAGCGCCAGCCCCATATGCTAGAGGTGGCAGATTCAAACCCAGCCCTGGCCAAAAAAAAAACTGCAAAAAAAAAAAAAATGTACCTGGGTAAATATCTGTGATCTATATGAATATTTGTTATATATTTTCTAAAATTATACAAAAAATTATTAATAGTACCTTTAGGAAGAGTATTCGGGATGGGGTAAGATGATGTTACTTCCCAGAAAATAATTTTAAATTAGTAAAATAATGAAAAATATTTTTATTTAGGAGTCTAATAGAGTTTTAATGTTTTAAGAAAGGAATTACAAATATTTCCTGTGATCCAGATAGTATAAAATTTTAGTATGTCTGATATTCCGCATGTAGTTATAGAGATCCCTATTTCAGCAGATGGTTTAGCTTGTTTCTAGAAAACATGATTAGTACACATTGGAATAAGTAATAATTCCTGTTAGGTTGTCTTTTTGGTAAACTTTGAAGAATATAAAATTTTTATTTGGCGGGTATATATGAAATAGGTAACTAAATCCCTTTGTAATTTTATTAGATGTTTCATTCACTAATTTAAAAGTAATTACTGATTATCAGGTATAATCTAGAGATGCTTTTAGTATCTGAAAATTTAGACTCAAAGACACTTTATTGAGACTGAAAATTATTATTTAAAACGCTCATGAATTTTATTTTCAAATGAGTCTTATTTGGGTACTCACGTTATTAATATGTCCTGGATTTTTTTGTGTCTTCAACATTTTTTCCCTTTTGATTATTCTCCCTGAGTCTGTAGACATAGTAACTATCACTTATCCTTTGATCTTTATTGCTCACCCACTACCTTTTTGTTTCTTTGCAGTCTAGGAGAGCAGTGGACCTCCTGACACAGAACATTTGCTCTCCCACATTACCCAGCTCCCTTTCATTTCATCAGAACTTGCCAGTGGTTTCCACTGTGCACCCAAGCAATGTGTGTCACTTCTGGGCTAATGGCAGTGAGGAAGTCCACAAGTGAATTTTTCCATGCCAACAATGTCACCACTCCATAAGGTGCAGTCTTTATCTGACATGAGAATGCGTATGTGGATCCGAGCCCACCACTCCAAACCCTATTACTGACAGATGCAAGGCATATAGTTAAAGATGCAAGCATGTTTTTAGCGTACAAGGTCTTAGACAGCGTTAAGGTCTACTATTTTACTTCCAAGAAACACAATCAACTGTATATCCTTTCTGATTCACCCGTGCAGTTTTCAACTTGCTCAGCTTATGTTGTTGCTGGGAGGGCTTCATTTGTTTCCATTCATGTGGATTTTACGTTTCTTGATGTTTGTGTATCTCAAACCTTTTCATAATGATCCATGTATTAAGCTATTAAGACTGCAGGGTTAATTTGTTAGTACATCATAATTTAGTTCATTTTTACTTAAATAATATGCCTATTATACATTATTACCTTATCTTTACTTTTCTATCATCTGATTTGAATACAATCTGAGTTTCATTACTCACTCGCCTAGGAAAGAGATATCTCTGTTTCTCAGTAGACTTCTCTATAAATTGAACATAAAAATCACTGAATCATAGTTAGATGGATAGAATGAGTAGTATTTGATAGCACAATAAAGTGACTATAGTCAACATAAGTTACCCTATACTTTAAAATAACTGAAAGAGTGAAATTAAAATATTCCTAATAAAAGAAATGATAAATCTGTTAGGTGATGGATACTCTAATTACCCTAATTTAATTACACATTGCATGCCTGTATCAAAACATCACATGTGCCCTTAAATGTATACCATTATTATGTACCCATAGAATATTGAAAATTCATAAAATGTAAAAAAAGAAAAAAGGTTTAAAACTTTAAGAAATAGAGAAGCTTAAGAGAATTTTTTTGTTGTTGTTTCTTTTTTCCCCATGGATAACTTGTTTTCTCTGCCATTTAAAGAAGCCAGTTTACTTAACCTTTTTATTTGTTCTGTTTCCTGAAGTGACTCATCTGCCCTTAGTTGGCCTTTTAAAATTAACAACATCACAGCACTAGTGTCTGGATCTCACTTTCCTTATTATACATATTTTTCCCTCAAAGCTCTCATTTGTTTCAATGTCTTCAACTAATATTTCTATGATTTCATTCCTAACTTACCCACTTCTATATTGAACTCTACATCCACTTCCCTAATTGCTCACTAGACATCTCCTCACATCTGTTACAATCACAGAAAGTCTAAATATGTTCACTCCATATTCTCTTTAAACAACAGATTATAAACAGTCACATTGTATTGCTTCTATTTTATGATCATTTTCTTCTTTCTTTTCACATGTATTACATTCGTTTAAGCCCTGTTAGGCTTTGAAAGGAGTCCTACTAAATAATCCTTCCTTTAATATCTCTCAATATTAACCTAACATGCAGTTGGCTAATATTAGTTCTTTCCACAAAAGACTGATTTGCATCACCTTTCTTCTCTTGTATAAATAACTCCTCATATCTCTCTATCTCCCCAACATCATGAAGTCTTCTCTCTCATATTTACATAATGAAGGTAAAAAATATTTCCTCTTATAGTTTTCATAATTACATTATCTTTTCTCTAGCTACCTTAATTGTGAGAATACAGTACATAATAAGTATAAACATACTGAGTATGTGTTGAGTGTTTGTTATGAGTAATACTTCTGGTCAACAGTAGCATATCAGTAGTTAAGCTTTGTAGAAGTTAAAAATTATAGGTGTATTTTGACTACATGGGAGGGTCAGAGGACCCAACCCTTACGTTCAAAGGTCAATTATATCTTGTATTTCTCAAAATACTTAGAACACACTGGATATACTTAGTACTGGTATAAAATTGGATTGGATATCTTTATTAGATTTATGAATTAATTTATAATTTAATTTAATTATAAAATTATTTGAGCTGGGTCCATAATTTACTGACTATAATTTACAGATTTATTGAGGAATTACATATGGATATACATTAACAACTTTCCCATTCATGCAAATGAAACAGCTAATGCTACTTTTGAAAATGTTATATTAGAGTACCATTGAGCAGAAAAATAATTTAATATTAGAAAGTCTATCTATGTCTATTTTATTAATAAATCTCCTTATATGTCCACTATTGAGTTGGAGCATATGCTACACTTCAACAACAGGATGAGATAAATGAGATGTTAAAACTAGTGTGAGGAAAAAAAAACTAGTGTGAGGGGCTGCTACACACCCACCTACTAGAATGGCTAAAATAAAAATGACCGATGCTAAGCATTAGCAATCATATTTCTGTTTCGTGTGTGCATTCGGGCATTTGGTTTGGAGAATTGTTTTACTAAGAACTCCAGTTACAATTATAGAATGATAAGAGTTGTGGAATCTTCAGATAAAAATCACGGTTCATATTTTGTATGTATTTGGCATTCTGTCAGTAATTCTTATTTATTATATATAAAATTGTTACAGACCATATTAGAAAAAAAAGTAACAATAATCAACTGATTCTTTACTACCAACATTTTCTAGGGAGTCCTTGAGATCTACTGAGAGACACATGTATGCAGGACACTGGGAAGCAATTATGGCAGACAGAGAGGCCTGACAAATCCCCTAACTGACTTGCTACCATATATCACTAAAAAAGACATACATGTTCTGTGGTGCTCTCTTAATTATGGAGACAGTGTATTTATTTGACCCATTTACCATGTTCCTAAAAAATTTATCACTTTTTTTTTTTTTTTTTTTTTTTTTTTGTAGAGACAGAGTCTCACTTTATGGCCCTCGGTAGAGTGCCGTGGCCTCACACAGCTCACAGCAACCTCCAACTCCTGGGCTTAAGCGATTCTCTTGCCTCAGCCTCCCGAGCAGCTGGGACTACAGGCGCCCGCCACAACGCCCGGCTAAAATTTATCACTTTTAAAGGACTCTAAGTTGAGTGCATCATTTTAGCAAATCCAGTTTCTCAATGACTCAATCGATTTTCCTCACAAGTGATCGTTATTAAAATGTGTATAATACACTACACGTTGTGTGAAATTGTAACATTGAATTGTAACAACAGAAGAATTATATCAACAGTTCTCTTCCAGTAGTGGAAATGTATTTCTCCTGTTTCCTGGAGAAAAAGGAAAACTTGAACATCATTACCCATAACTTACGTGCCAGCAAAAACAACTATCAGAATCTCAGAGAGCATCAGGAAAAGCCATGATCAAATCTTTCATCCTTCTAATAATAATGTATTTGAGTATATTTTTTATTCTATCAGCTAATTAATTGGATAAAAATACTTGATTTCACTTTATGTGGGGTTTTACATTATATGGTTGTCATAGATTGGAATTGAACTTCTTTGACTTGGAGAATATGCTGAAAGGTCATAGAGATAAAAATGATACTAGTATAAAGATTATTTATTGAAGTGATATATCCTGCCATCTACTATACATATTCAGGTTGCTGTGTGATGAAGGATTCACTTGATTTTATTAATTTGTATTGTAGTCACAAGCATTCTCTTGGACAGCCACTGCACAGAACAATTACTTACCCTCTCACATTTAGACCGTCTTAATACAAATACACATGTGCATAAGAAAGGTTCCATTTAGTGATGGTCCCATACAATGATCCATTTGTAAAAAGGGTTACTTGGATGACTAATAGTTAGCAATACTGTATTGTTAATATACAGTTTCAAACAGCTAAAAGGAGAATACTGAATGTTCCCAACAAAGGTAAATGATAAGTATTCGTGATGATGAATACGCTAACTACCCCAATCTGATCATTATACATTATATATATATATCAAAACATCACCATGTGCCCCCCCAATAAGTACAATTATTATGTCAATTTAAAAATAAAATTTTTAAAATGGGTTACATGCTCTCCAGAATCATGCACTCTGATCACCTAGAGGCTTTATGTCTGATAGCAAGATACTATCATCTGGATATTTCAGATTCCTTAAGTCATTAGAGGAATAGTCAGAAAAGAGCTATGTGATATTTTGAGCTCGTTGGATTTAGGAGTAGAGAGCAACAGGCTCCATTTGCTCATTATGCTGCGTCTCTGTCCATGAAAGATATAATGGATGGCTTGGAAATTATGAAGATGGAGATAAATTTCACCACTAGATAAGGGGAATTGAAATAGATTAAAAAACTGGAAAAAGGGAATATAAACGTGGAGGTAGTAATGAAGGAGGGAAATAATAGGTTTACTGGCTGGCATTATGAAAACTTGGTGGTTGGCTCACTTTTAATGGTAGTTTTCTTTTACTAGTTAGTATAATATTTGAAAATTATAAAAGCTATCTACTTTCAGTTTTTCACCTTTTCTAAGACGTTTTCTAGTGGTAATACCTTTATCATTGCGTTCACAGAAAAAAATTGCAAAAATAATGGAACTGTAAGATATTACAAAACTGTGGCGACTAACGGTCACCAGCTAGTTCACAGGTCACAAACTGTGAAAATACATTCAATTTAATGGAATCTCTGTAGAAAATAGACACAAATTGAAATTGTAATGTTATAATGAAGTCCAAGACTTGAAAAGTCTCTTCAAGGGACTAAAATTTCTGTAACTTTCTGATCCATTAGCTGAAAATGACTTCAAAATTGCAACAAGACAATTTTACAAATTCAAGGCAATTTTATAGAGGAATATGAAGAAGATCACCTCACCTAGAATAAATCAGTTGGCATTATTCATTTGGAAACATAATTTCAGTTGGCATTATTCATTTGGAAACATAATCAGTATGATCGTTCATCTCAAAATTGCTCTTCTTCGTTGGGAGGTCACTTGCATATGCTAACTAAGAAGAATTCCTACTCATAACTGCTGCTGCTCAAGTGATTCCTTTCCAAATTCTGGCATATTTGCCTTGAGCTTCAAATGTTTTAAATGATAGGACTATAGCTCTAGCTTGGATCTGTCCAGGAAGTTAATGAGAACACTGATGACTAACATTTGAGAAAGAAAAAAGGTGGTAAAGCAGCTGTGAGTCTTTCCTACTGTTATAATTTCCCGAAGACCAAGGATTGTATTGTTTCCTTATATTGTCTCCATTTATGAGCATATGGTCACCTGGATCACAGTAATTATTTTATACATTACAGAAAAAATGGAAAGTGCAATGTGTAATATAGAAGACTTGCTTGTTCAAGATTTATCAATTTCCGTAATAGAAGATTGTAACTCAAAATCAGAAAGTGACTGGATTTAAGAATACATTCAGACATGGAAAATAATGCATGAAGGGTTAGAAAAAGAGAAGCAAGCTTTCCTAGTTACTTCAGTGTCCATATTTCCTGGAACAATTTTAAGAGTTGATTTAAAAATATTTGCCTTGCATATAATTATTATTGTATGCCAATGTCCCACATAACATGTTTTGTGTTGAAAAAAAGAAAAAGCCTGATACAAAAAGGAACTTTCCAAATAATTGAAGGCCAATGGAAAGATAGAAGAAGAAAATAAAGAAGGAAAAGAAGGATGTAAAGTGATATAAATGATACTTTAAAAAATGAGAAAAATTCTATAGAGAATGAAACGTGGAACAAATTAACAGTGAAGGAGCTAGACTATATAATGTCTAATCTTTGTTATATTTTTTATATTCAGCTTAATATATATGTACATATGCATATTATATACTAGCAGAAAGAGAGAAGAAGGAGAGAAAGAGAGAAAATTATTTAAAAATTGGAAACAATAATATTTGATCTCCTTTAGGAATAAATCAATATTGATTTCTGAATGAGATAGACTTGTACTACAAATGCAGGGTTATTACATACTTTTACCTCGGCTTTAGATTTTCCTTGCATCTACCATTTTTACTTTAAAATTTTTAGGAAAAGAGTTTATTTTCTAAGATGAGCTTGTGGCATAGCAGTTACGTTTATTTTGCATTGTGATAGATAGGGAAGGATTGGGTGTCTTGGATTTAGAAAATCTTTCACTGGCTCATTCCTAATCTTAATTAGTTACTGGCCACACTTGCTTATTTCTACACTATCTTCTGTCTTTTCCACTCTGTTGCCTTTTCGTGACAAGCAGTGATGCTACATGCCTGCCCAGGGTTTTACTTGTCAAACTGAAGTCACAGAAAATAGCACCTTGTTTCGGATGGAGCTGGATAAGATAAATCTTGTTTTTCTCTTCTTACTGTTAACAGCTAGCTGCTCTTGAAAAAAAAAAACAAAACTTTCAAACTGAAAGCATAAAATCTGAAGGGCTGCAACAGACAGTATGCAAAGGCTAAAGCCAAATCAATTACTGAACTGGGTTGGTATCATAGTATGCTAAAAACACGAGGACTCTTTCTACCCATTTTACTGCATACAAGTCAAAGAAGGACAGTGTTAAATGATAGCTCTACTGGGAGAAGAAGGACAGATGGCTGTAAATGATTTGTGATTTTGGCACTGTATTGACCTTAAAGATCCATGGCAAAACAATGGCATCTTCAAAATGACATCTATTACTTTGTTAAAAAATGAGGAGGAAAGCGTATCATTCACAGGGGCAAATTCTGATAGTATGAAAACTTCCATAAACATACATAACACATATAATGATTTAAATATTATACAATAGTGCATATTAATTTAATTTTATAGTATTAGTTTCTGTTATATTTTATATGATATATAATACAGAGTTTTCAGTTCAGTTTTCTGTGCCCTCTGTTTAAAATTTAGATGAGAATGGTGACAGTGAGATGCATAGAAAGCACTTTAAAGCCAACATAGCATATTCACATATATTAAATTATAACAATAAATCTGACATAAGACTTCAATTAAAGCTACAATTCAAAGAGATTGTCCAAGGTACCTCAGATACAAAATAAGAAGTGTTTAGCAA
Organism: Nycticebus coucang; assembly: GCF_027406575.1. Classification (NCBI taxonomy): domain Eukaryota; kingdom Metazoa; phylum Chordata; class Mammalia; order Primates; family Lorisidae; genus Nycticebus; species Nycticebus coucang. Next base: position 67,910,048 of record NC_069789.1, on the reverse strand, counting down.
AAATTCAAGGAGTGAAAATCCTTTCCTTCGCCAAATTCTTGTCTTTAAATAAAATTTTACTGTTGTTAAATCAGTAATCATAAAATTTTTCTCACTATTTTGCAATCTATCTTAGGAAATACGCACATACATTTCCATTTAACTAGTGTATTTAGCTGTGTAGGTATTTCGTTTGACTAATCCATTTGCCTAGGCAGTTGATTAGGGTTTTGGGCTGTGAACGAAATTTTTTTAAGTTGGAGCCCACCAAACTCGTAAGAATTTGGATTAATAAAAGTATTTGATTTGCATTTATACATATACATGCAAACACACACATTTAGTTATTAAAAAGATATTTCTCAAATATGGGGCGGCCATAAAGTTCATATGCATTTTAAACTGCACATACATTGTATGGCCACTCTGTATTAAGTAATAGCCACAATATTTGACAAAGAAGTAACAGCAATGATCATGAAAGGATTATTTCTGCTATCATGGAGCAAAAAAAGGGTACAGGAGTAAATATAAACAAAACATAATTTTTAATTGGTATTACAGTGAAGGAGCATTAGAAAGCAGGTCAGACTGTAGGATGCTATAAGAGACATATCATGACTAAAAGATTAAATGACAGCTCTTCCCAAGTCTACCTTCATCTTTCTATCCTAATATTAGCCATGGTGAGGGAATATATACCAGATAAATCAGTGCAGGGTCACATTTAGAACAGAATCTAAGGAGAATGATCATGCAATGTGTGATGGGAAAGGATGTGAGAAAACCTAAAAGGTGTCAATTGTAGTAATTTAGGCAGGATGTGATTTTAATTTAGATTAGGAAATCCACAAGAGGATTGGTATAAACTAGACAGCTGTGAGAAATAGTGAAGAGGTTGAGCTAGTACTTGATAATTGAGATTAAGAAGTGAAGGGGAGAAAGTGGCAACAGATAGCAACCAAGTATCTGGATTTAGCAGATATTTATGAAGGCTGTGTTTTATCACAAAAAGGGGATGGATAACTACTAGATAACTGTATACTTTATTTCCCACTTGGTCTAAGATATATAATTGTAGCAAACAAAATTTTTCTTTTCAAGGGAAGTCTGTGGAGTGGGCAAAAATCACCTACATATGCAAGGGGATTCTATTATATCTGCAAAGAGAAAAATATCTAGGTGAGTAAGTAGCTATAAAAGGGTAGTTAATAGATGAGGAGGGAAGAAACAATGTTGACCTAAGCCTGCATTGCTTATGTTATTCTGGCCAGTGGGGATAGGAGATAGGTACACAGTTAACGTTTGACTAAACAGACGTAACTGAGTATGCGTCAGTATGGATTCTCAGGCACGGAGCCTGCAGACTTGTAATGATTCCATGATGAGCACGAAACATTGCAAATGAAATACTAGTATTTCTGTCCATGATACCTCATGAGAGTAATTGAAAAGAAGTTTGGTAATGATTTGTGCCAAAGGGACAGGAAGACAAAAGGAAAAATTTGAGCATTTTTCTGACTTGCTTGGTCAAAGTCAATGCCAATGAATGAGTGAAATAGTGAAGTCTAAGGAGAAATTTCTTCTTAGACATGACATTCTGCCTACAATAATATTAGCTGGACAATCAATGTCATTCTCCAAGTGAGTTTGTAGGGAATTTGAGCACGCGAGAAGCAAGCTTCTTTAAGGTGGCTCAACCCCAAAGTGGCTGAGCTACATTCACACCAGAATTCCCTTGCCTCAATATACTACCATGCCACCAATGATATTCATATTAGTATTTTTTAATTTTTATTTTAAACATAGTGACATTGTAGGTGAAGATATCATTAAAACTAACTTGCTACCAAATTAAATATATATTTTTTAAACACAGAAATTACAACCAAAAAAAGAAAAAGAAACCACACATAAAAGCTTGAGGAACTGACACTCACACAAAATATAGCCAGACTATTCTGCTGTTGTTTAACATCTACTTAATAAAAATATTTTTGAGATTGTTTCATGTTCCTATAAGTTTGTAATTCATAAATTCTTTCTTAGTCAAAATAAATGGTGAAATACTACAACAGATTATAACCTAAGAATGAGGTACCTACAGGACACTCTCAGGCGCTCAATTCAATTTAGCTAATTTTGAGACCATGGGGGAAAATTGTAGGAATCAATTTAATTTGAAATTCATTTTTTTTTTGTATTTGTTCTAGAAAATATGCAATCACTCAGTACACTGCTCTTCAAAACATGCCAGAGTGATTTTTGTACATACGGCAACTCTCAATTGTAAATCAAAGGTATATTGTTTTGCAGAACTAAATGCAGAAAAGTATTGCTTGTGTTCTTTGTTTTGTTTTTTTCAAGAAGAGGAAAACTAGAGTACAAAGAGCATTTGTTCACTAAAAATGTCTACAAATTAAGTGGAAAACTATTGCTTCCATCCTCCTGGTCTGATTTCAAAGTGAGTAATTACATATTTGCTTTTTTATTGTTTCTTTTTAACTTCAACCGTAGCTGTTTTTGTTTTTTTTTCTCTATTCTACAGTGCAGAGTTCATAAGCATAATGTGAAGCAGCAATTATTTTTAAACTCCACAGAGAGGTGAGGCGAGGAGGATGAGAAGGGGATGGACTTTTTGCTTTCCTTTTTTAATTCTGCGCATACTGTATGATTCAGTCATTACATAATTTATAAACAAACAAAAGTTCTATTGTGTCTGCAATGTCATCTTCCCTGTGTAATCACTTTTGTTCTGCAGACGTTAGCTTTGGTAAAAGGATATAATACAATGCAAAACATATTCCATAAAATTATCAAATGCATATACATATGCAATTCCATAAACTATCAGGCAAGCAAATAATTAAATACATTATAAGAGGTTCTTATAAATGCTCGTTAGACAACATATTAAGTCTTTAGCATGTAGGAGCTGCTTAACTATAAGTATTGGAAAACCCTCTAATTCATGAACATGATTTTTTTTTAATGCAGATAATAGTGAATTTGAAAGCCTTAGCCATCTTCAGTCCACCAAATGATTTGTGATGTTGTAATATCATTGTATAAATATGTCAAGGGTATTTACATATACTCCTGTCTCAATGAAATATAATGGTTGTGTACACCAAAATATGTATATGAAAAATATTCATAGCAACAACAAAGCTATTAGTATATGGAACAGAAGTAAAAGAATGCAGATTATAAAATTCCATTGGTATACAAGTCAAAAAGACATAATATTAATTTAAATGTATTTAAATTAATTTAAAATGTAAAGAGGAGATGGCGATTGTGAGAAAACTTCGTGGTTGTTGCTGGATCTCCAATTAATGTTTATATATATATATAATGTATATATATATGCATCTGGCATTTGGTTACATGGCTCTGTTTGCTATGTAAAATTTATTTATATAAATCTGATTTATAATATTTTATGTACATGTTCATAACAATGGCATAGTGATTAAAATTATTATGATATTCAATAATGCAAGCCTATCCACCTGTTAAAAATTCCCCATCTCTATTTCATTTTATTTGTGTTGGTAATTGTATCTTGAATTCCATGAATTTCCTCAGGGGCGACAAAGTATCTTTACTTCTGATTCAGCAGCATTTAGCATAGTGTTTATCAGAGAAAAGTAACTCAATACCTGGGTTTTTTAATATGCAGAAATATATATATTTAAACAAGAAAAAATTAAGAAACAAATAGTTTTGATATGTAGTCTAGAATTTCATAAATTTAAAATTAGAAAATCAGAGTGGCATTATAATTTTCTACAGGAATGTGTCTAATAAGAGAAAGGCGTCATATAAGAACCAACAGCAAGAAAGAGGAGAGAGCACCGGAAAAAGAATCCCAGGAGTTTCATAGAACAGATCTCTAGGACCAGATAGTCCAGGGGGAAAATGTTCCAATAAGCCTCAATTGGCCAAATGGATACCTCTGAAATAAACATGATATGGGTTTGGAAATGATTAAATTCATGGAGAACTTTCAGGTTTCAAATCTTTAGGTTTAATTCCATCATCCAAATAAGGTCTCAAATACAAGAACTGTGTTACATGGTAGGTTTTATTATAAGTTCCCTTATTTCTGTTTATATGAGGAGTTTATTGAATTATATTGACAGACATTTCTTTAAAGCCCTTTTTCAAAATGAAAAAATGAAAGGGATATTTTGTGAAAAATAAGAGAAAAAAAATTCTGAGAGAATTCTTCATCCAAGTCAGTTCCTGTGCCCTGCACCCAATAAGTTCTACTGGGCCACAGATTCTCTGTATTGGTTTAATAACCAATGTAATTACCTGTAGGGATATTAACACTATACTTTATGTCAATTCTTGTTTATATCACCAAACTTCAAGTTCCTGGAGAAGAGCCATAGGTACACTTAAGTTACTACTGTCGCCTCTGTTCCTGGCATAGTGTGGAAGCTATAGATCATACTTATACATTTTGTTAACACGGTGCTATTTTGTGTTAAACCTAAATTTCATAGTGATAAAATTCTATCAATTTCAATTGTCATATCATTTCTATTTATGAAGGGATAGTGCTATATTTATTTATATTATTTAAAAAGTGAGTTTTATATTATCTACAGGATCTCAACAAATATGATAACTTGAGGACCACGTTTCAGTTGCTATTTAAATGTTGATGACTTTAGCATCCTAATGCTCTCAAATCATCATTGTGAAATGGTAAATATTAATACATAGCTCATTGAAAATATGTGGATCAGAAAAGCTAAGCAAATTCAGCCTGCCAAATAATTTATAATGTTGTAGCATAATTCTATAAATACACTAAAACTAAATATATGGATAGCCATGCATTAGAATATCAGTCTTGGGTATGTACTAAGCAAAAATCTATACATAGTGTACCACAAAATATGCACATGAATTTCACAGTGAAAGATTTATGAGAGCTTGACTAGAATAGAATAGGAGAACACACTCTCGTTCGGCCTAGACCAAGGTGACTCCTCCTCTGTCATGGTTCTGTGGGCTTTCTTTCCTTAATTATTTACTGGCTTCAACATATATTTGTCCTTGTACAATTTGGCCTGGTCATTATTTACCATCATATACAGCATAATTTTATCAAAGAACGATTAAGGATAGGATCTGAAGTCAAACCCGGACTATCTGGGTCTATCTGGTCCCAGAGATCTGTTCTATGAAACTCCTGGGATTCTTTTTCTGGTGCTCTCTCCTTTTCCTTGCTGTTGGTTCTTAACACTATGCTAAATGCTTCTTAGGTTTAAATTTCATCTAGTGACCTTCAGTGCTTACCAGCTATTTAAATTTAACATTTGTGCCTTAAGCTTTTCATATGCAAAATGAAAGAGAATAATAGTGCTAGAAGGCCTATGAAAGGTGAATGAGATGACAGTTGTGTTGCACTTAGAACAATACTGCCTGTAGTCAGTACTCAGTACAATACACAGGAACATGTAAGAGACATTTGGCTCCAGAACCCCTTAATAAAGTGAACACAGCAATAAACCCAGTCACACAATTTTTTTAGTATCCAGTGCATGTGAATGTTATGTTTATACTCTACACTGTAAAAGGTGAAAGATTTATGCATTCTGAAGAGAAACCAGAGTGTGTATATACTGTACATTGTAATCTATTAAGTGTACAATAACATTATGTCTAAAAACATACATAATTAAAAATATTTTATTGCTAAAAGTGCTAATGATCATTGGAGCCTTCCATGACTAGTGAATGGTCTTGCCTAAATGTTGATGGTTGCTGACAGATCAGGGTGGTGGTTCCTGAAGGTTGGGGTGGCTGCCACAATTTCTTAAAATAAGACAAAAATAAAGTTTGCCATGTTAATTGAGTCTTCCTTTCATAAATGATTTGTTGGTAGCATACAATGCTATTTTATAGAATTTTACCCACAGTAGAAATTGTTTCAAAATTGAAGGCGGTCCTCTCAAACCCTGCTGGTGCTTTATCAACTATGTTTATTCAAAATTCAAAAACACTTGTTGTCATTTCAATAGTGTTCACAGCATCTTCACCATGAGAAGATTAAATCTCAAGAAACAACTTTATCTGCTCATGCAAAGGAAGTAACTCCTCATTTGTTCAAGTTTTATCATGAAGTTGTAGCAATTCAGTGAAATCTTCAGGCTTCACTTCTAGTTCTCTTTTCTAGTTCTCTTTACACCACATCTGCAGTTATTTATTTCCTCTACTGATGTCTTGAATCCCTCTAAGCCATCCATGATGCTTGGTATCAATTTCTGTCCCAATCTATTGATATTCATATTTTTACCTCCTATCATGAATTATTAATGTTCATATGGCATCTAGAATGGTGAATCATTTCCAGAAGGGTTTCAACTTACTATCCTGAGATGCATCAGAGCAATCACTATCTATATATAGCTATATCTTGTGAAATGTATTTCTTATATAACCATAGTTAAAAGTCAAAATCATTACTTAATCCAGGGCTGTAGAATGGATGTTATATTACCAGACATGAAAATACTGACCTTGTTGTACATCTCCATCAGAACTCTTGGGTGACTGAGTACATTGTCAATGAGCAGTTATCTTAAAAAGAATCTTTTAGTCCTGACCATGGATCTCAATGAGGGGCTTAGATTGTTCAGTAAGTAAACCATTGTGCTATCACACAGGCTTTATTGTTCTATTTATAGAGCACAGGCAGAGAAATTTATGATAATTCTCAGGGGACCAAGAATTTTCAGAATGGGAAATGAGCATGAGCTTCAAGTCGTCAGCTACATAACTTACTAACAAGAGAGTCAGCTTGTCCATTGAAGTTCTGAAGTCAGATATTAACTTCTCCTCTCTAGCTGCTAAAGTCCTATAGATTTCAACTTCTTCCATCAGTGTCTACTTTGCAAATATGTTTAACACAGCCACCCAAATCATTTATCTTAGCTAGATCTTCTGGATAACCTGCTGTACCTTCAACATGACCACTTGTTGCTTCACCTTGAACTTTCATGTTATGAAGATGGTTTCTTTTTTAAAATATCATGAATCAATCTCTCTATCCTCAAATATTTCTTATGCAGTTTTTACACATTTCTCAGCCTTTATAGAATTAAAATAGGTTTGGACCTTGCTCTGAATTAGACTTTGGCTTAAGGGTTGTTGTAGCTGGTTTGATCTATCCAGACCAGTAAAACTTCCTCCCCATTAGTAATAAGGATGTTATGCTTTCTTATCACTGTGTGTTCATTGAAGTACCACTTTTAATTTTCCTAAATAATTTTTCCTTTGATTTTACTACTTGGCTATTCATCACAAAAAGCTGAGATTTTGGCTTATCTTAGCTTTCAACATGCTTTCCTTTACTAAGTTGAATCATTTCTAGCTTTTGAATTAGAGATATACAACTCTTACCTTCACTTGAAAATTTAAAGATCATTATAAGTTTATTATTTGCCCTAATTCTAATATGTGGGTATTTTTGTGTCTGGGAATAGGAAGCCTGACAGACAAGGAGGGAGAAGATTGACAGGTTGATGAAACAGTCAAAACACACACAACATTTCACAACTAACTTCTCTGTCTAATATAGGTTCAGTTTTTGATGTCTCAAAACAATTATAACGGGAACACTAAACATAAATCACCACAACAGTAATAATGAAAGAGTTTGAAACATTGTGTAAATTCCAACACTTGACAAGACACAAAGTGAGCACGTGTCATTGGTAAAAAATAGTACTAATAGACTTACTTGGTACAAGATTGCAACAAAACGTCAATTTGTAAAAAAAAAAATAACATTTATGAAGCACAAAATAATGTTGTATGCCTCCATATTATTATGGTTACAATGAACTTTATTGGAAAATACAAAATAAATGTCTATTTAAAGCTAGGAGGCATAGCACAAGAAATGGTAAAAGAACATGTTTTCCACATGAAAAAACTTCAGAGTTGAGTTTCTGCTCTACTTCTCAGAGTATGCAACACTACAGGTGTCATTGTAAGGAATGCTAAGGTCATATACATGGCAATGTATAAATATTGAAAATTGCAAACTCACTTTTATTATATTTAAAAACATAATGTAGCAATATAGGAACTTAATAAATGTGATTCCATGTTAAATATTTATCTTCCTTTGATATTTCCCTTCTGGGGTATTAGATATATTCTGATATATTTTATTATGCTGTGAAAGTTGATGATGTCAAGTTGGATTCAAGAAGATAATACATGGAATGGATATACTTACCCAGTAGATATTTTTTGTTAATACTTTGTATTCCATGGCATTTTGATAATCTTGAGGAGAGAGACCAAGAAATATCATAAGACCAGATTTCTCAAAGAAGAGTTGTAAATATAACATTGATGAACAGGTCATTCACATTTTGGATGTGTTTGACAGAATGAAAAGAACCAGAAACTTTATAAATCCAGAAGTTAAATGTTAATGTATTAAGAAAACTGGAGCTTCATAAGCAAAGAAAAATGAAAAAAGACTTTTGGCCTGAAAACTATAAAATATGAGTAAGGGTAAAGTTTCTGACATTACTTGGTCTTTCATGTCTTGATTCACTTTGATAATAACTGCAAAGAATATCTAGATAAAATTCTTTAATCTACCTTCTTTGGGAAATAGGCATAAAAGGATATGTAGATTGACATTTTGCAATATAATCATATGAATAAATAATAAAAATTTAAATGCTTCTTTTTAAAAAGTATGTGTATAAATCTCTCCTGGACTATTTTTACTTCATATAGAGATAAAAATTCTTTTCAGATAAAAATTCAGTTTCAGGCTGACTGATCAGATAAAAAAGCAAAAGCCACTCATATGCTGCCTCCAGGAAACACATCTAACTTTGACTCATGAAACAAGACTCTGGTTAGAGGGATATAAAACATTATTTCAGGCTAATGGAAATCACAGGAAAGGAGGGGGTCATAGTCTTATTTTTAGATACAAGTGGATTTAAACGAACTAAAGTTAGGAAAGATAAAGATGGACATTTTATATTGGTCAAAGAAAAATTACAAGAAGAAGAAATTTCCATTTTAAATATTTATGCATCCATCTTAAATGCTCCCAGATTTATGAAACAGACCTTGTTTCATAAATATGATATCTCATAACACCATAATAGCCAGGGACTTCAACATCTCTCTAGCAGAACTGGACAGATCTTTTAAACAGAAACTAAACAAAGATATAAGAAACTTAGTAATGACCCTAAAGCAAATGGGCTAATAGACATATAAAGAATACACCACCCCAAAGCAAAGGAATATATATATTCTTCTCATCAGCCCGTGGAACATACTCCAAAATGGATCGTATCCTAGGACACAAATCAAACCTCAATAAAATTAAAATAAATTAAATTATACCTTGTATCTTCTCAGACTACAGGGCCATATAATGGAACTCAATGCCAACAAAAATTTTCATTTTCCCACAATGATATGGAAATGAAACAACCTTATGTTGCATGACAGTTGGGTCAAGGAAGAGATAAAGGAGGAAATAAATTCCTCAAACATAACAACAATGAAGCTATAAGTTACCAAAACCCATGGGATATTGGAAAAGCATTCAAGAGGGAAATTTATCACATTAGAGAAACAGATAAACAGATTGACAGCACATCAACAACCTATTAAATCATCTTAAAGACATGGAAAAGGAAGAACAACCCAATCCCAAATCTAGAAGAAGAAAAGAAATAATCAAAATTAAATCATAAATAAATGAAATTAAAAACAAAAGAATCATTCAGAAAATTAATAAAACAAAAACTTGGTTCTTTTTTTTTTTTTTTTTTTGTAGAGACAGAGTCTCACTGTACCGCCCTCGGGTAGAGTGCCGTGGCGTCACACGGCTCACAGCAACCTCCAGCTCTTGGGCTTACGTGATTCTCTTGCCTCAGCCTCCCAAGCAGCTGGGACTACAGGCGCCCGCCACAACGCCCGGCTATTTTTTTGTTGCAGTTTGGCCGGGGCTGGGTTTGAACCCGCCACCCTCGGTATATGGGGCCGGCGCCCTACTCACTGAGCCACAGGCGCCACCCAAAAACTTGGTTCTTTATATAAAATAAATAAAATCAATTCACTGTTGGCCAAATTAACTAGAAACAGAAAGGTAAAATCTCTAATAAACTCAATCATAAATAACAATAGATACAACACATATACAAGGGATTATCTCTGGTTACTACAAGAAACTCTGTGCCCAGAAATTTGACAATGTGGAAGAAATGGACAAATACCTAGAATCATATCATCTCCCTATATGTAATTAGGAAAAAATATATCTCATGAACAGATCAATAAGAAACCCTGAGATACAGAAACAAAATTAAAAAAGTCCTGGACCAGAGGGCTTCCATCAGAATTGTATCAGACCTTCAAAGAGCTTGTATCTGAAGAAGAAGAATCTATTCCAAAGCTGAAGAACCTATTCCAAAGCATTGAGAAAGAAGCAACCTTCCCCAACACATTCTCTGAAGCAAACATCACCCAGATACCAAAACCAGATAGTGACCCAAGTAAAAAAGGAGAACTATAGACCAATTTCATTAGTGAATATTATTGCAAAAATATGCAATAAAATCTTAGCCAATAAATTAAAGCAACACATCAAAAAGAAAAATATACATCACAATCAAGTAGTCTTCATGCCAGAGATACAGGCTGATTTAACATACACAAATTCATAAATTCACCATAACAATAGAAGCAAAAACAAATACCAAATGATCCTCTCAGAAAAAGCATTTGATGAATTCAGCAACATTTTCTATCAAGAATACTTAAGAATATAGGCATAGGTGCTTATTTCCTAAAATTATTGAAGCCATTTCCAAGAAACTCACAGCTAATATCATTTTGAATGGAGTAAAACTGAAAGCTTTTCCACTTAGAACATGAACTAGACATGGGTGTGCACTATTGTCACCACTACTCAATATAACTTCTGAAAGTTCTATGCCAATGAAATCAGATAGGAGAAAGTTACAAAGGACATCCAAATGCGGGCAGAGGAGGTCGAACTCTCACTCTTTGTTGATGATATGAACTTAGAAAACCCCGGAGACTCAACCACAAGACTCCTGGAAGTAATCAAGAAATACAGGAACATCTCAGGGTATAAAATCAATGTCCATAAATTAGTAGCCTTTATATATACCAACAGTAGCCAAGTTGAGAGGCTAATCAAAGATACAGCCCCCTTCACAGTAGTTTCAAAGAAAATGAAATACCTAGGAATATACCCGCCAAAAAGAGATAAAGGATCTCTACAAGGAGAATTACAAAACCCTAAGAGAAGAAAGAAGAAATGGAAGAGCATACCATGCTCTTGGCTGGGAAGAATCAACATTGTTAATATGTCTATACTTCCCAAAGCAATCTAAAGATTTAAGGCAATCCCCATTAAAATGCCAACGTCATACTTTGAAGAACTGGAAAAAATAGTTCTTTGTTTTGTATAGAACCAGGAAAGATTACCCATATAGCTAAGGCAATTTTTCATAATGAAAAAAATGCCAGAGACATCACTGTACCAGACTTCAGGTTATAGTACAAGCCCATAGTGATCAAAATCACATGGCATAAAAATAGAGACATAGACATATGGAACCAAATAGAAAATGAGGAGATGAAACCAGTCTCTGGGTGGCATCTGATCTTTGACAAACCAAACAGAAGCATACACTAGGAAAAAGAATTCCTAATTAATGAATGGTGCTGGAAGAACTGGATAACCCTATATAAAAGACTGAAACTGGACAGGCACCTTTCAACACTTAAAAATTGATTCAAGATACATTAAACATTGAAATCTAAGGCATGAAACTTCAAACATCCTAGGAGAAAGTCTGGAAATACTCTTAAGGATATTTGCCTAGGGAAAGATTTATGAAAAGGACTTCAGTGATAATCACAATAACAACCAAAATAAACAAATGGGAGTTAATTAAGCTGAAAAGTTTTTGCACAGCTAAGGACACAGTAATCAATGCAAATAGGTAATATTCATAATGGGAAAATATGTTTGCATGTTATGAATCTGACAAAGGTTTGATAACTAGGATCTATAGAGAATTCAAATTAATCAACAAAAAAAGAGCTAACAATCCATCTATCACTGAGCAAGGTGTATGGAGAATCCTCTAAGAACTCAAATCAGACCTCCCATTTGACCCCACCATCCCACCACTAGGCATGTAACCAGAAGAAAATAAATCATTTTATCATAAAGACATTTGGGCTAGAATGTTTAGTACAGATCAATGGAACAACCTTAATGCCTATCAACTCAGACATTGATTAACAAACTGTGGTATATGTATACCATGGAATACTATTCAGCCATTAAAAAATATGGAGACTTTACATCATTTATATTAACGCAGATTAAGCTGGAACACATTCTTAGTGAAGTGTCATGAGAATAGAAAACCAAATATCTAATGTAGTCAATACTAATATGAAGCCAGCAGATGATCTAAATCATGCCCACAGAGAAGAAAAACTCATTGAATTCATTTGTGGGGGTAGGAATGAGGGAGGAGCGCATGTTTGGGGGTACTCCTACTTAATGGGCACAATGAAGGGGTACGTGGCACACCTGTTAGGTGAGGGACACAACTACAAGAGTGACTTTACCTACCAAATTCAAATATTTTGACCTGGTTGTTTGTACTCTCACATTAACCTGAAAATACTTGATTATTATAATCCTAAAAAACAGCAAAAATTAGTCTCCCAACTCTTCTGCTCTGACAGGCACTCTTCCTCCTGTGACTGAGATAAGATTTCATGGATGTGTCCTTTGGTTACCTACGACAAAGCTGGGACAAACACTCTCCACTGCTCCATTTTTTGCTTCATAAAAGATTGTCTGAACCATTAATCCCTGTTGATCAATTGGAATGCACACATACAAACCAAACTCTTGTTAAGATATTCCCCTTCTTCTAAACTCCTGAACTTCTGGCCCGCCCTCAATTCTGAGCCATCATAGGACATGTCCTCAATAGCCCCTTCTGGAAAAAAGGCTTGCTTTACAGTAAAACACTTTCCCATTCACTATCCTATCCCAATAGTCTTTTATCCTACTTCCCGCCCCCCCAAACAGTTCTTTTTACTTGTTTATTAATTTCCATACAAGAAAACCTTTTTATGCCTAATCTTTGTGACGCATTATGATTTTGTGGTCAGTGAATCTCCCCATTGTAATTGTTCCTCTCCCCACTCTGCAAAAATCCTTTTGAATAGTGTCTTTCCTTATATTCTCTAGATTTGTTTTTCGTCTGACAGTATGTTCATTGTTTCAGTTTATGTAAATGGCTGAGTTATATATTTAAGCTTTTCTTAAAATGCAAAATCTATTTTTGAAGGTTTAGATAACTATTTGATAATAGGTGTGATAGAATTATTATACATTTTAAGGACTAATACAGGTACTAAGACTTCAATTACTCCTTGCAGATTTCATAAAACTCCAGTATCCTCTGATCTAAACTCTACAGACCCCAAATCCAATTTGTAAGGAAAAAAAAAGGAACCCAAAACTCAAGATGCATAGGACGACCCTACTCAAAGACTCCTTAGAACTGAGTCTAAATTCATTTGACAGGTAGCATAATCTGAGAGTAGAGAGATAATTATGGGTTAAATATGTCCCCCAAATATCATGTGTTGGAAGTTTAAACCCCAAATGCAACAGTGTGGAGGTGATTGTCATGAATGTTTTGCCTGCATGTGTAATGTCATTATTGTGGGAGTGGGTTACTTCCTATTAAAATAATGAGTTTGACCCCCTTTCTCTCCCTTTCTCACCCTTTTGCCTTCCACCATTGAACGGTCCTTAAAGGCCCATCTAGAAGGCCCTTAACAGGTACCTTTAGAACCTCCAGAATTGTGGGCCAAAGGCATTTTTTAAAAATAAATTACTCAGTCTGTGATATTCTGCTACAGTGGAACAAAACAAATTAAAGATGAGGTATTCTGAGAGTATAGAGGTGAACTATTTCACCCAAAATAATGTATCTAGTAAGAAGTGAAAGCTTGGAGAAGACTGATCGTATAGACAATTTTTTTTTTTTTTTTTTTAAGATATCGTCTCTGCCACTAAAAATGACCTGTGGCTTCTTTCAGAACTACTTAGGCAGATTCACTCAACCTCAAGTTTTCATTTATGCTTTGAAGTTTCATATTGACGTATAAAATAAATTCAGGTAAGTCTGCATACCAGAATTGCACAGAAAGTTGAGTTTTCACAAACCAAAAACACCTGTGTTAAAAGCACCCCTTTGTTCCATTGCATGCCCTGAATTTCAAAGTCAAGTCTTGATATTTCTATTTACAAAAAAAGCTTTCAGTAGAGGAGGAGAACATAATTGTCTGATTGTGGACTGTGGCATTAAGCAAACTTGCATTGAATCAGAACATGACACTCGGTGACTGTGTCACATTGGAATCTTAACTTTTCAGAGTGCAGGATAGTTATTTCTAAAAATGTGTGTAGGGGAATGTTATCCCTCCACAGATTTCCTTAAGAGATAAAAGAAAGGTTATAAAATATGGCACATGAACTTAACATACTTAACATAAAAAATGTCATGGTTTATAGTACTGTCCTAAAGACCTTCCAAATCTTCTGATGAACAACTTAAGACAATGAAAACAACCTACCTTAACACAACTTTTTGTATTTTCCCCTTTGCATTGTCTCATTACCATGGAATGCCTCTTCATCAGGTTAATGTCCCCACTCCTGGGCAGTCAGGGCTTAATAGAGAGAAATCAGATAACAGTGTTAATTGCCTCATCAAAATTTATGATTTCTAACGTTGGCTGGGTAGTCAGCCCTACTCAGCAATCTTTTTATTTATCCTTAATTGGCTTCTTTTCACATTTTCTACACTGCCAATTATTTTTTTTTAACTCCTCTCCAACCTTTCATCTTCTTTCAGCCATGTCACATGCAGCCGATGTTCATGCCTCATATGTTACTTAGAAGATCAAGATCTGCAGCTCTTTGAATTCCTTCATCTCCTCTTGGTATCATATATTTGATGACTTAGATTTTTCCTAAACATCCTTCATCCTGCTGCCTGGTCTTCTGTTTAGAATTAACTTTTGAATTCACATTAATGTGCATCTCTCAACATTTCCCTCAATTAACCCTGCAGGCTTCTGATGATTCATTTAATCCTCTATTTGATGTGTCAGATTCCTCCAATTTGGCTTGACCTAGAAATACCTGATTCTGATTTTGACTTTTTCCCCCCCTTGCCTTTGTTTTATAGGATGGATTTAAAGCTATGGAATTCAATCCAGAGCAGTTGGAACAAAATAGGGCAGTTAAAAAAAAATTAAACAAAATTGAAATAGCCCCTTTGGACTTTCAGTAACTACTCTTTAACAAATAATAGCATAGCTAATAGCTAATAGCATAGCTGTCAATATAAATGTTATATGTGAGGGATCATTTGGAATTGTGTTTATTTGAGTAATATTATGCAGTTCCAAAGCAAACACCATGATTGTTCTTTGGAATTTTGAAGTTACTGCTGAGTGATCTAAAACTAGAAAGAAACTTTGCTACTTAAATTTCTCAGATGTTGCAAGAGCAGAAATATTTTGTTAGTATTGTACAGCTCCACAGTGACAACTGATAACAGTGGGAGGGAGCTCTAGTGTCTTCCATTATTATTTTTAAAGAATATTTTCATACTAGGTATGAAACACATTTCTCTAACAGGTAAAGAAAAAAAGATCAAATATTAAGTTGTTGGAGAAGTTCAAGCTTCATATAATCATGATTGAGAATTTAATTTTTCAGATATATAGAGAAACTGAACATGCTTCAATAATATAGGTAGGACTCTACCGTCATCTATCTGTGATTATCAGAGTAAGCAGATAAGGATAGTAAAAAGTGTCAGGAAGAGCCTGCAGGGGTAGCAATGAAATGGGAGAGGTGAACAGAACTGGAAACAAGAAAGAGAACTCTGACACTCATAGGTCATAGCTATGGGAGTAAAGAACTTACAGATTCACAAATAAGCTACACACAGAGAAACTCAAAAACTATACTTGAAAATATGAGCTAAGAGCAAGAGAAACTTAATTGTCCTCGGTCACATAGAACCATTCTTTTCTCCCAGCTGTGTAACAAACAGCTGTGTTACAAACCCCACTCGGGTCGGAATACTATCCCTAATAAATGGCATGTAATTGGCAGATATAGAATATATTTTGTTATATGTAGTAATTACCATTCCAAAATACTGCAAGATATGCATGTCAAAACTAATTTTTTTCATAATATATTTAACATAAAATAAATTTTATATATTTTGTTATAGTTAATGTTTTATTAAATATGTTAAAGGAGAACTATTTACCCCAAAGTTCATTTGAAATAATGAAAAAAAATATAATGTATGAAAGCAAATTATGTAACAAAATGTTTATACCCTTACAATGTTCTGAAATTAAACAATAAAATAAAATAAAATAACCTGACATTTAATATCAGACTCTTTGATGAAAGGATCAGTGCTTTTCTGTAAGATGTTACATGGATGTCTGCTCTCACCACTTCTATTCAATGTTAGAGTGGTTGAATACTTATGATTCTAACTAGGACAATTAGGGAGGAAAAGGAAATTGAAGTCATTTCAGTTGAAAAAGAAGAAGTTACATTACTTCATTTGCTGTTCACATGCTCCTACATAAAGAACAACCTACGAATCCCACTAAAAACTTATTAGAACTAATAAATGAGTTCAACAAGTTTGAAGGGTACAAGATTATGATAGAAATTAATTATATATTTTTATGCAAGCAAAGAACAATTAAAAAATAAAATTAAGAATGTTTTATTTACAATAACATCAAAAGCATTAAATATTTCTCAATTTAAAGATTCATTTCTCATAGAAATGATGCTAGTACAATGATTGACATAGAGATCAGTTCACTTTTGACAAGGGAGCCAAGACTATATAAGTAGGTAAAAATAGTCTTTTGAACAAATGCTGCTGGAAAAACTTGATATCCAGAAACAAAGAAATAAAGTTGAATTTCTTTCTTATGTCTTAAACAAATATTAATGCAAAAGGAATCATATACCTAATATATGTTATCTTTCAAAAAAATAGCTAAATTATTATAGCTTTGATTTAGAGCAAAAAACTAGAAGTTAAAAATAGATTGTCCTTTGTTAAAATTAAAAACATTTGTATTTCATTGAACACCATCAAGAAAGTGAAAAAGCAATCCCCCAAACAGAATAAAATATTTTACAATTACATAAATGATAAGAAACTTTTTCTGATATATGTAAAGAACTGTTACTACTCAATAAAAAGAAGAAAATAAGCAAATGATCTAACAGAATACTTTTTCAAAGAAGGCATGCAAATGGCTAATATGCACATGTAAGTGTGATCACTGTTATTAGCCATCAGGGTACTGCAAATCAAAACTAGTATGAGACAGCACACATAGCACTTGGATGTCTATACATCAAAAATAACAGTAAGACAAGTGTCAGCAAAGACATGAATGCACTGCAACTTTCATACACTCCTGGTGGTAAAGTGAAATGCTGAGACTTTTGAAACGGGCAGTTTCTAAAAATTGAACATAGTACTACCACATTGATCTTGAAATTCCAATTCCATGGGTATAACCAGGAGAAAAGAAAACAAACACACACACATATAAAAAACTTGTATTACAATGCTTATATCAGCATTATTAATAATAGTCAAAACTTGGGAAAAGCCCAAATATACATTGACTGAAAACCTGATAAATAAAAATAGTATTTTCATTGAATGGAGTATTATTTGATAACAAAAAAGTACTAAGACAAGCTACAGCAAAGAACTTTAACATAATAAGTAAATGAAGCCATTCGGAAAAAAACACATACAAGTGCATGAAGTGTCCAGAATAGGCATATCTGTTGAGAGAGAAAATAAATTGTTGATTGTCTAGGTGGAAAGAGTATTAAGGGGAAATGGGATAGGTAGCTGCTTTTTAGGGTTTTGGAGGGTAATGAATAAATTGGTTGTCGTCATGTTTGCCCAATGTTTTAATATATTAGTAACTACTGAGTTTACAGCTTAGATGTATGACTTGCATGGTGAATATATTTTAATAAAATGGTTAATAAAGTGATTTGAAGGGTGGACTAATGCTGGCATTGGTGCATAGGCTCCTGGGGGGAGTATTTTGAAAGTTCCTGTAGTGATATTCAACAATGAGGTATGTAGCACTTTTTCTGAAATGAATCCAAAGCTTTGGGAGGAAATGACTGAGGAAAGGCAGGAAAGAGACTTGTGAAACTCCATTAAAGTTCTTTATTGGTCTGCATGGTGGTTATAGAAGATGTGTGCATTGTTTACAATTTCATTTGAATGTATATTTAAGGTTAAACTCTGTATTTCCTGAATAGTTTCCATACTACTTTCCATTTCTTCCAAATTTAAATGAGAGTGGGAAATATGAACTGTCACATGATATGCAATAAACATAAGTTAGAAAGTGATTTGATACATAGAAACTATCAGATATAATGAAGAGATTTTATTTTCATGACAATGAGCCAAAAATTAAAAGCTGTCCGTAACACTGAAAATTATGAATTTTTTCTCCTTTTGTTGGTTAGCCTAATACTTGGCTTGAAGCTAACTTCAGAAGTTCTTCCTCTTTTCTGAGAACTTTTTTAAAGTTGAAAAAATCAGATAGGATTTTTTTTCTATGTGGGGCCTTAAAACATGATTTAAAATTTGACTAAATTAAGGGGTGGTAAATACATAATATAATCAAATTTAGGGAGTTAATATTTCAGTATAAAAATTTCTTTAATGGAAGAAGTTCACATCTAAAATTGTAAACTCTTCTGTAACTTTTTGTATTATAAAATAGTGACACAATAATAGTTGATACTAGTGAATATACATAAAATATTATTTTATTAAAGGTATTTCATGAGCTATAATCTATTAAAGGATATTATCAAGTTTTGGGTGTAAAATAATGGAATCCAACATTGAGGCTTTAGGTAAGAAATATGTATTCCAAATCATATATAAAATCAGCATATTGTACCCCATAAATGCAGTAATATATGCAGTTATGATTTAATAAAAAGTATTCATTTGGGTTGCTCCTGTGGCTCAAGGAGTAGGGCACTGGTCCCATATGCCAGAGGTGGCAGGTTCAAACCCAGCCCCGGCCAAAAAAAAAAAAAAAAAAAAGTATTCATTTAAAAATACAGATTTTTTTTATCAATAAAACTTTACTTCTCCATAATATATTAAATGTGTTATGGATATATGGAAATAAAATAGCTCTGCAGCTATCTCAATGTTATCTTTAAATCTTTATATTAGTGCTGGAAGTTAAGTAAAAGTCATATAAATATAGAAGACTGTCATTTGCTATGAACTAAATGTGATTTTTTTCTGCCTTTTTTTTTAGATGAGCTTGGTCATTGGAGCAGCTTCCTTAAGCAAGTGTTTTTAAAGATAAATTAATTCTGAGATTCTTCTTGAAGTTCTTACCTTACTCATGACAAACACGTATACATACACAAAAAGGCCTATTAAAATTTTATACCATTTATAAAAGACCTATTAAAAGTTTATACTGAAAAATATATGCCATTTCTATCACATTCCTCCCTTTTATTTTTGTTGTCTGCACTGACTGCATAATAACACCCTGTCACTGGCATTTTTCCAGAATGAGAGATGGTACTAGCTTCTTTGTTTCCAATATGCCAATGTCCACTTAGTAACAAGCTCTTCATGAAGTTCTTATTTAGATTCTCTCCCTGTTCTGTCAAGTAGACACTGTAAAAAGATAAATCTTTTGAAAAGATCTTCAGTATTACAGTCTCTAAATTCTAATCATTTCCTTTCTTAACACTGAAAATAAATAAGAAAGAAAAAAACTGAGCAGTTCAATAGAAAGTAATCAAAGGAACTAGGAATGCATTCATATGTCCCAAAGCTCTATTTTATAAGTGGAATGTAATCAGCCTCATATATGAGGAAACAATCTTCAGCCTGGCATAAGGAAGGTTATATATAATACAAATCTGTAGACATGAATACTATTAGAAGGAAGCATTTTAATAACATCTTTATACAGTTTTTTTTCCCAATATTTTTGAAGTTTGAAAACAAGCACATTCACTTAATTAATTAACTATTAAATTCTAAGAACAAATGCTTAAGTATGATTTTTCATGCCTCGAAAAATATACGTGTAAAGACTTTGTCTCAAATATTCCTCTGATTGAAATAAAACAAAACCAAACCTAATTGTTCCTCACTATAAAAATAAGATATATCCACATAACACAATAGTAAACAGCACAAACATGATGATGGATGAACTTAATTACCAGGTTTTTTATATTCTGTTGAAAATTTTTACCTGATTACTAACTCACAAACACTTGTCATCTACTTTCTGCCCCCAAACTTTCTCACTCAATCTATGTGGGTATGTGTGTGTGTGTGTGTGTGTGTGTATACATGCATATGTGGTGGGGGGAACAGAACACGCTTGGAACATCATTTCAGCATGCCTTTATTCATTTAGGAATAAAATTTCATTTTCTAAATTTTTAATTATCAAAACAACTTTTTTTGTTGTTTGTTTTAGAGATAAGGTCTCTCTCTGTTACCCAGGCTGTAGTGCGGTGGCACAATATATCTGGCTATAGCTTCAAAGTCCTGGACTAAAGCCACCTTCCTGCCTCAGCCTCCCAGAGTGCTGAGATTACAGGAACTGAGCCACAACTTCTGGCTCTAAAACAGCATTTTTGAAGTCACCTTAATATTTTCGATATTTGGATGGAATATTTGCTGTTCTCACAGTTTAATTATCGCTATCTAGTGTAGTAACATAGTTCTAACTTGTACAGAATTAGCCTAAATATTGTTTTTCCTTTTGCAGGCAACTTATTAATTATACTAACAACTTGGCACATGTGACATATGGGTGCTAGGACAGAGAGAATAGCAAGGGTAGAGCCGCCAATCAAAGTTCCATTAAAATAACCTGTTTGACTATGATTTGGTTAAAAGACATAATCACTTAATTGTGTTTAATTGTGAAGAAATGACTCGATTTTGTTTTTACATTTTTACAAGGTGAGTAATTTTTAAATTCTGACTTTCTTCTAAATCTCACGTGCTATGAATATGAGTTTCTGATTTTTTGTAATTTAAAAAACATTACTACAAATATTAGTTAGAACATAATATGGTTGCGATTATACTGTTGAAATATCTACTGTAATTCCCTTCCCATGTTGGAGAAAAAGGAAGAAAGAACAGTTGAAAAGAGCAATTCAGTAATATGTTTGTTTGGGGGGTGTGTGTATGTGCACTCATAGTACTTTAAATCTCAAAACAATGCTATAACAGGAGCACTGTCTTTATTTCTCCTTTATGGATGAATAATTCAAGGCAAAAATAGGTGAGGAAATTTTCCCTATCGCTAATTAATGGTTGAGGAAGAATTAAATAGAACTTACTATAGAAATTTGGTACTGAAACAGTATATTTTACTGTTTCACATGAAAATATAAATGATATATACTCAATAATCTTAGCAAAGTATCTCAAGAATGGAAGACAAAGTATCCAACGTACTCAGCCCTCCTATGAAACTAGTTTATAGCTTTCATATGAAAGCTATAACCCAATTATAGCCTGAGAATATGGAGAAAGGGGAAAGGGAGGGGGGGGAGAATGGGTGGAGGGAGGGTGATTGGTGGGATTACACCTACGGTGCATCTTACAAGGGTACATGTGAAACTTACTAAATGTAGAATATAAATGTCTCAACACAATAACTAAGAAAATTCCAGGAAGGCTATGTTAACCAGTGTGATGAAAATATTTTAAATTGTATATAAAACCAGCACATGGTACTCCATGATTGCATTAATGTGCACAGCTATGATTTAATAAAATATATATAAAAAGACATTAAAAATAAATACTTTTCAATGCCATTACATGCAGTGCACAATTTAATACTTTCAATGACAGAAAAAAATACCAAAACACAGAGTGTGGGTCTTCACGAAGCCTCGTAGAAGGTGGAGTGACCATTGAAATATCTTTAAGTGAAAACACCATTCATATGACTGAAGGCTGTAGTCAAACAGATCTTTAAATTTTCCGTTGATTAAGTTCATGGTCATTAATTAACTTTCACTCCATTGGCAAAAGGACAAGATGATGCTTAAGTTCGCATTTATTTGCAGACATTAATTCAGTCTGCAGGATGTAAAAGACCAATGAAAACCCTCGCTACAACGATAACAAGAGTATTACGGGCATCCAACCATGGCCCGAGGTGGCTATCAATGCTTATCTTTGGTGGCAGATATCACAAAAATTATGCACGGGTCTTTTTTAGCTCATCACCTTTCCTTAGTGTTTGTGTATTTAATGTGTGGCCTAAGAGTTCTAAGCCAGCCATGGGGCAATTTGGACTCCTCTGGAGGAGATGAAATCAGCAAGAGCTTAATGTTGTTTAAAATTATCTCTAAAACAGAATGATATTTGTTCCAGTCTACTGGAACTGAGTATACATGTTATCTGGTGCAGTATTTTTATTTAAGATAATTTAATATTGAGAAACAATAATAGCAGATGTTAAAAGTGGAAATACTTAACCCAGATAGCCTGAGGGTAAAGCCCAGCCAGTATCATATGGTCTTGAGCAAATCACTATCTTCATTTGCAAAATAAAAATGATAATAGTACTTAGCCCATTAGATTATTATTAGGAATAAATTAATTTATGGTACAAATATAGATAAGGTTAAATATAAACATATGAACTTTATAAAAATGATTGATAATTAATAAGCATTACTAGATGATATTATTTCCTTATTTTATTCATTTATTTATTTTTATTAAATCATAGCTGTGTACATTAATGCAATTTTGGGGTACAATGTGCTGGTTTTATATACAATTTGAAATACTTTCATCAAAGTGGTTAACATAGCCTTCACCACATTTTCTTAGTTATTATGTTAAGACATTTATATTCTACACTTAGTGGATTTAAAATGTACCTTTGTAAAATCCACCATAGGTGTGGTCCCACTGATTACCCTCCCTCCACCAAGTTTCCTCCTTCCTTCCCCTCCCCTTCCTTTTTCTCCTTCATCTGGGGCTGTAGTTGGGTTATAGCTTTCATATGGAAGTGCAGGTGCTTATATACTAGTTTCATAGTAGGGCTGAGTACATTGGATACTTTTTCTTCCATTCTTGAGATACTTTGCTAAGAAGAATATGTTCCAGCTCTATCCATGTAAACATAAAAGAGGTAAAGTCTCCATCTTTTTTTTAAGGCTGCATAATATCCCATGGTGTACATATACCACAATTTATTAATCATTTCATGGGTTGATGGGCACTTGGGCTTTTTCCATGACTTAGCAATTATGAATTGGGCTCCACAGTACATAAAGCAAACAGACAGCCCTAAGAATGGGAGAAGATATTTGCAGGTTATATCTCTGACAAAGGTTTAATAACCAGAATTCATAGAAAACTCAAATGTATTAGCAAGAAAAGAACAAATGATCCCATCTCTGTGTGGGCAAGGGACTTGAAGAGAAACTTCTCTGAAGAAGACAGGCACACAACCTACAGACATATGAAAAAATGCTCATCATCCTTAATTATCAGAGAAATGTGAATCAAAACCACTTTGAGACATCGTCTAAATCCAGTAAGATTAGCCCACATCACAAAATCCCTAAACCACAGATGTTGGCATGGATATGAAGAAAAGGGAACACTTCTGCACTGCTGGTGGGAATGCAAACTAATATGTTCCTTTTGAAAGATGTTTGGAGAACACTTAGGGATCTAAAAATAGACCTGCCATTCAATCTTTCAATTCCTTTACATATTCAGAAGACCAAAAATCACTTTATAACCAAGATTTTTGCACCAGAATGTTTATTTAGTTATTTTAAAATATTTTCTTTATGAAAACCAAATAGGCTAGCAATTGTTGTCATCAAGGTTTTAATGTATTGATTTTTACTTATTTTGATATTTTGGAGATTCTCTTTCTCATTTTTGCCCTCTCCGTCCCTTCACCTCAGATACAGTTTCTTTACCTTATATACTAAATACATAAGTAACATTTTGAAACATTGGGATCTCAAAATTAATTGTTTCTGGGGCAAGGTAAGATATGTTCACTATTAATGCTTTTTTGGCTGGTAGTAAATAAATACATGGTGAAACAACTTGCCTTCATGTATACTTATTTTCAGCAAATACAAAGACAGTACTAGAGCAAAATAACATTAAAATATCTGACTAGCATCCTCTTTACCACCTGCATAGATTTGCATCCAAGGAAGTATAATTCCTTTGCAAATGCTTTGTTAAGCATATGCTTTTAAACAAAAATACAATATTATTTTTAGCAATGCTGTAGACTAAACTTATGCCCCAGTACTCAATATGTTTTGTGTGAAAGAATTTTGGGGAATCTGATGAAATATATAGAATCTAAATGAGAAAACAAAGTGAATATACGTGAAAGGAATGCTTGGTATATTATGCTACGTTCTTCAATGTCTTTTTGAGGCCATCTGTAAAAAGTTTTTGGTCTATGTAGATGAAATGAAATGAGGAAGACATACTCTAATAATTGCCATAAATACTTGTAAATAAAATAGTTAATAAAATAATTCATTTCATTAAATAGTACATGTAATTTTATATTATATAAAATTGTATATGCAGAATACATATCATTGTTATGCGTAAATACATGTAGGTATATTATACACATGTATGCATGTTTATTTTATATCTATATGAATGTAGATAGATGTAAACATGTATGGAGAGACAGAGAGAGACATAAAAAGAAAGAATCAATTGAGTAATGCAGACCACTTTTCTCCAATTTTTATGTGGCTTGCTATTTGGATAATTGAATTACATATAAATTTCATTTTATCAGTGGACATACAGTTCTAAGAAAATTTACTATTTTTTCTTTATGAAAAATAAGTCTTAACCATTATATTTGCCAAGAACTTGTTACCAAATTAAATATATTCATTTTCTTATAGATGTAGAGTGGTACTTTAAACATTGCATTCACTTTTTGTTGTTAAGTACTTCTAATTGCCAAGGGTATGTATATTCCCAGAGAAGAGCTTCACTAGTTTGGTGATTTCATTCAGTTATGAGACATTAATTAATTCTCAAGTCTGTATGTTAAACTGTTAACGTACATAGAATATGTAATGATATGTAAAAGTGAAAGTAGAATTTCTGTTTTCTAAGAATCCTAAGTACTTAGGGTGAGAGACAAGACACTAAAATACAATTTATATTCATACCCTAGTTCCATTTGCCAATGAGGCATGCATAATTAGCTTTTGCTCATTGAAACAACATTGGCCAGCATACAAGCCTTCAGAAGATTGTTTAGTTTAGAAATACATCATATTTTTAATCCAAATTTACCAATAGGTTATCAGTTCTCGCATTTTTTTTTTTGTGGTAGTTTCATGTTACCACTTTATAAGAGCAAAATGTGGCACTTTAGAAATCAGAAGCCCACTGTTGTCATTGGCAATGTGCAAAAGGCCCTGGTGGGCCTCTCTTTGGAAAAACATGATCTCTTTGATGTAAAGGTCCTTAGGCAAATCTGCAATAACCTTGGAAACCTATATAAAAGAGAATTGTGATGCCAGAGTTGGCACAATCATATTTAGGACTAATCATGTGGGAACAGCATATGTACCCCACACGACAAACTGAAAAGCATTTCAATGACTGCATTCTGAAAGTTAAGTGCAAAAGGAGCTACTTCATCAGTCAGTTATTTTTCTGCAATCATTTGTACTTTGTGATATTATGCAATTTGAGTTGTTTGTGTGTTAAGTAATAAATAAGAAAACTTTGCTCTGCTAAGGAAAGCAGGAGAAAAACACACAAACTTTCTCATCTGAATATATTAGTAATATACTTCAAACAAATCAATACTTGAAGGGTTAAAGTACAGCACAGCCAGTCTTAGGGTGGCCAGCGGGATGCCTTGGATCAATTTCCATTCTACTAAGTCCAAGCCTCATGGAATATTTATGTTGACGTTAGATAGAAGATTATTTCTCTTTGATTGCACTGTCAAAACTAATGGGTGGAAAAACAATTTACGTTTAGCTACCGTGCTTTCTCTGAGGCTGTGTTAGATACTGATATAAATTTGGCAATATTAGATCTTTGAACTTTCTATCTACCAATAAAAATTTCACATTCTAACAAGTTATGATTTTCTTGTGGGTGTATAAACTGCTGAAGATTTTAAAGATTATTAGTTATGCACAAATAATTAATCCTTTTGAGACTCCCTTTTGAAAGGGAGTGCGTTTGTTACATCATTCTATAACATGTCAGGAAAAGCTATGATGGTGTATGTTTTTATGTCAATAAATTTGAGGGTACAAGTGTCTTTTGTTACATGAATGAATTGTGTAATGCTGAAAGTAGGGTTTTATTTTTCACCCCTCCCATCCTTCTACCTTCTTTGTTTTCAATGTCTATTACACTCAAGGATAATTCAGTAGCAAGTTTAATATCCATGTATTTGTGTCGTTTTGAGATCTCATCTCAACATTGATTTCTAATTTTATTCCATGGTATGATTTTCACTTTTCTATATTTGCTGAGACTTGTTTTGTAACCAAACATATGACTTATTGTGGAAAATGTTTCATGTACGAATGAGAATATTCTGTGGTTTGTGGGTAGTATGTTCCATTACTGTGTGTGAGGTCCATTTTTTTTTTTTTGACTGTCACATAAGTTCAGTGTTTCTTGGTTGATTTCCTGCTTCAGTGGTTTGTCTGAGTCTCATCAGAGGGTTGTATCCCTGGCTATTATGATGTTGCTGTTTATCTTTTCTTACATCTAATAGAATCTAATGAATCTGGGTGTTCCTGTTTTAGGTGCACGAATATTTAGGATTATTATATCTTCATGTTGAATTGATTCTTTTATCATTATGTAATGACTATTTTTGTCCTTTTTTACATTTGTTGATTTAATTATATTTCATCTGCTATGAGAATATCTACTCTTAATCATTTTTAGTTTCTATTTGTAAATTTTTTTTCCACTTTTTTACCTTAATTCTAAGAGAATCTTTTAGAGTTAAAACAAGTTTCTTGGAGATAAGATATATTGAATTTGTGATTTTAAATCCGTTCAGTCAAACTATGTCTTTTAAGTGGAGGTTGAGACCATTTACATTCAAGGTTATCACTCACCTGTGAGACACTCTTCTGTCAACATCATGTTGATTGTTACCTGGTTGCTTTGTTTTCTCCCTGTATTACTATTTTATAGGAGCTATGATAGTTAACTTGTGGCTGCTTTTACTTTGGTTGGTCTCAGTTTTTCTACTCCATGTATAGAACAGTTTTAAGCATATGTTTACAAGGCAGGTCTAGTAGTAACAAATTCCTCTAGTACTTGCTTATCTTACAAAGATTTCATTTCTCCTTCATTTACGAAACTTAGGTTTCCAGGATACAAAATTTTTGGTTGGCAATTTTTTTGTTTCAGAAGCCTAAAAATGAGACCCAAATCATTTCTGTCTTGTAAGGTTTCTGCAGAGAAGTCTGCCTTTATTTGGATTAATTTTCCTTTGTAAGTTACTTGATGCTTTAATCTCACAGCTTATAGGACTTTCTCCTTCATTTTCACTTTGGCCAGACTGATGACTATGTGCCTTGGTCATGTCCTATTTGCCATGAACCTTCTAGGCATTTGATGGACTTCCTGTGTCTGTAGGTCTAGATCAGGTGTCCTCAAACTGCGGCCCGCGGGCCACATGAAGTGGTGTGAATTGTATTTGTTCCCGTTTTGTTTTTTACTTCAAAATAAGATATGTGCAGTGCGCATAGGAATTTGTTCATAGTTTTTTTTTTTTTTTTTTTAAACTATAGTCCGGCCCTCCAACGGTCTGAGGGACAGTGAATTGGCCCCCTATTTAAAAAGTTTGAGGAGGCCTGGTCTAGATCTCTGGGTTTCCATCTTTTTACTTTTTCTTCTTTTCCCTCAGGATTACCCATGATTCTTTTACTCATTCTTCTTGATTCCTTTTTCTTTTGACTAACAGAATGTCTTTGATAGCCTTTCTTCAAACTTTTGAAATTCTTTCTTCTGCTTGGTACAGTCTGTTGTTAAATTTTTTTCTGTATTTTGAAATTCTCTAAGTGACTCATTTCTAGAAGTCCTATTTTTTTTTGTTTTATCTATCTCTTCAGTGAATTTCTTATTTATGTCCTATTTTTTTTGTTTGTTTCCTTGTGTTGCTTTTCAACTTACTCATCCATACCCTTTTTACTATTTTCCATCTATATTCTAAATACTGTATCTAACATTTGAAAATATTTCTTTTGATTATAGTCCATTGCCAGAGGACTATGGTCATTCTTTGGGAATGTCAAAACAGCCTGTTTTTCACATTGTCAGAGCTTCTAGGGTGGCTTACTCTATTTTCTCTATACTCTGTTTTCTCAGTCAAAGGCAGATAGCTTTAGAGGACACCTGTTCTCTTCTGCTGGGAATACTGCTACTCAGTGAAGAGAGGGAGAACTCCCTAGAGGGTGGAAAAATTGACTAGGCAGTAGAGGGGCAGATGCACTCTGAGCCTTTTACACTGCTGCTGGCCTGCATCTCTTCACAGGTGTGAGTATTCACTTCATCCAGGTCCCTTGGCAGGAGTAGGCAGTGGGCATGTGTAGCGTGAATGTTCACCTTGCCCAAGACCATTGGTGACAGTGAGAAGTTGGCACTGGTGGCATGAGCATTCACCTTACCCAAATCTGTCAATAGCAGAATTACCCAGGCAGTGCAAGCAGCAGACACATTACTCAGACAGTGGCAGTGGACATCTGGGGCCACTGGTGTTTTCTCCACCTAGGTCTTGTGGTAGCTTTAGTAGGGCAAACTGTAGTAACAGGCACTGGGTCCATTGGGTCGTGCTCACTGGGGTCCTCCAGCAGTTTTAGGTTGTGTGAGGTATCCTCCCAAGGGGTGTGTAAGAGTGCTCAGCCTCTCTGTTCCCTCCTGGGCCTCGCAGGGGTGATGGAGAAGACGTAGTTCTCTGGTGTTGGCTCCTCAAAATGACACCAGTTGTAGTGCCCAGGGTTCAAGAAATTGGGACCCCACTGTGCCTTTTCTCCCAGAGGAATGTCATTCTATAATCTCCAGTCACCTCTCTTTGGCAGTCTAGAAGCCTGCTGTGGTGCAGGGGTCCTCTTGCAGCTCCAGTTGGGGAAGTGTAGAGCCCCAGGGTTCTCTCCTCCATCCTTCCCTGCACCCCTCTGATTCCACATAGTAGGTTGCCCCACTTCCTTCTCTTCCACTTTGGGTGCCTCTCACTGTCTCTCTGTTGATTCTCAGTGGTATTTCTTAGAATATCAATCTGAAAATGAGTCTGTACTGACCACATGGACTCCTCTACATGAGAGTGGCCTGTGTAAGCTGCTTCTAATCTTGCATGTTGGCCTCCTAATTAACTGTGGGAGGCAAGCCAAAACCAGGGAAGCCAAATACTAAGGTCTGAGATAGTGAGATAGAGAACCCACACCACAGCTGAGCACTGTGAGCTGGACTGGACATCTCTGAGGACATGGTTTCCACTACATATTTTTATTTGATTTTGTTCCAAAATAGTTATATTATAAAATGAAATTTTTATTTCTGTGATCTTTCCTTTCAGTGATATTTTCCTAATAAGTTTGATTTTCTTTTTTTTTTTTTTATTTTTTTTCTTTTTTTTTTTTATTGTTGGGGATTCATTGAGGGTACAATAAGCCAGTTACACTGATTACAATTGTTAGGTAAAGTCCCTCTTGCAATCATGTCTTGCCCCCATAAAGTGTGATTTTCTAATTATTTTTAATAGCTTTATTATTTTTATACGATTGAAGAGAATAAGATAGCTTTTAATATATTTGCAGAGTTCTTCAACCATCTACTGCCAAAGCTCCCTTTCCAGATACTCCCCATTCTCCCTCAGTCTCTCAACCCTTTACTTTAAACAACAACTAATAGCCATTAGTTTCATATATATGTAATAGAATAATCTGTGGTCCTTTGTGGGCTTTCTTTCACTTAGTATAATATTTTCAATGTTCATTCCAGTGTTGGTGCTTTACTTATTTTATTGCTCTACAATATCGCATCATACCCCTTTTTATTTCTTTAATGCACAGTTGATGGATATTTTATTATTTCCAAATTTAACTATTACAAATAATATTTCTATGAACATATGTGTCTAAGTTTATGAGAATATGCTGGTTTTCTTTATTTTGTGTTTATTTTTTTCATTTTTATTTTACATTTAGCTAGCAGTGGAATTAAGGCATTATATAAAAACTTTGTTTGACAGTTTGAGAACCACTCAATTCTTTTCCAAAGAGACAGCTTTACTTTTTTCTAGCAGTGCAAGAGTTTAAATTTCTGGACATCTTCAGGAATCCTTGTCATCATGTGTCCTTTTTGCTACAGCCATTTTAGTGGAGGAGAGTTTTATTGTGGTTTTAATTTGCACTCAAAAAGCTGGTGTGAGCATGTTTTCAGGTGCTTATTGATTGCCCATTTTTATATTTTCTTTGCAGAAATGTGTATTCAGATCCTTTGACTATTTTTAAATTTGGTTATTTATGTCTTTTGTTGAACTGTAAGCGTTTTTAACAATTTATTCTGAACAGTTTTCTTATCAGATATTTGATTTTCAAATATATTCTCTCATTTGATAAATAATCTATTTCGTACTTTCTTGAGGTAGACTTTCAAGTTCAAAAGTTCTTAAATTTAACAAACTTAAATTTATCTATTTTTTCCATTGGTCAGTTGAGTTTTGGGTGTCATATCTAAAATAAAATTGCCTAAATCAAGTCACAACAATTTAATCTTAAGCTTTCTTCTGAGAGTTTCATACTTTTAGCTTTTATATTTAGGTCTATAATTGCTTTTGAGTTGATGTTTGTCTATCATTTTAAGAATGGGCCCAACTTCATTATTTTGACTATAGACATTTAGTTGTTCCAACACTAATTGTTGAATAGACTATTTTTTTTCCTATTAAATTGTCTTGGTACTCTTGTCAAAATCAATGGACCATACATAGAAGGGCTTATTTATAGACTTCCAATTTTTTCCATTGATTTATTTTTCTCTTCTTTTGGTAGTATCACACTGTATTGCTTCCTATTTTTTTTATAGTAAATTTTCAAATTGGTAAATGTGAATCTTTCACTCTCATTATTCTTTGTCAAGATTATTTAGGCTATCCTGTGTCTTTTCCTACATTTATTTTAATTTTAGGATCAATTCACCAATACCTAACAAAATAGCACATGGGATTTTGAGAAATTGACGTAGAATCTATAGTGACATAATAATAATATTAATTCTTCCAATTTATGAATCTCAACCCCCATTTATTTTGTCTATAATTATGCTCAATTTTTTTTAGCTTTCCGAGTTCAAGTCTTGCCCTTCTTTTGTTAGTACATTCTTAGGTATTTTATTATTTTCATATTATTTTTAATTTTTATTTTTTATTAAGTCAAATATAAATAGATCATAAATACATTTATGCATATGTGGGATACAATGTGCTGATTTTTTTTTTATACAATCTGATGTGGTTAGGTCAAACCAATCAACATAGCTTTCATCTCATTTACTTTATTATTGTGCTAAGACATTTATGTTCTACACTTGACAGATTTGACTTGTACCCTTGTCATATGCTCCATAGATGTGGTCCCGTCTTTTACCCTCCATCAAACCTCCTCTCTGCCCTCCCTTCCCACTCCATTTCTCTCTTTCATCCTGAGCTATATTATTGAAAATAAAATTATTTTATTAATTTCATTTGTTGGTTTGATCATTGTTGGTATCTATCCACTAGAAGTATAATTGAATCTGTATATGGATTAGTTTTCAGCATTGTTTTCTTTGTATCTATCCCTGATCTCTCTGTTAAGCTTCCTGCCTCTGTTGGTTTCATATGCAGCTATTAGGCTCTACTAATTTTTGGCTGATTGCTATAGAGCTGTTTGAGAAGATTCTCTTCTTATGAATTGCTTTTTTTCTGGTGTCACTGCTTAAGAAATGGTATAAGGACAGCAATTGGCTTATGTTGGTGTGACAACTCTGCTTTAAAAGCAGAGATCTGGGTCAACTGATAATCCCTAATCTTTTCTGGGTGTGAAATCTCTGGCCTACAAGTGATGTAGGTGCTGAGATTGGGACTAAGTGTTCTGAACCTACAGTCCCTGGGTTAGACCTTCTAGCCCTTAAGTGGGTACTTGTTGAAGAAAGGATGTCTTAAATCTCTTACTGGCTCTTGCTTGAACAGCACTTCTGTCATAAATATATGTGCTAGAAGAGAAATGCTGGTGGTCTCCCCTTCCTGGAGTAGTCCTAGACTTCAAAGTTAGATGAAAGAGACCCGCCCCCACTTCGTCCTATGCACCTGTAATAGAGCTGTTGCATAGAACTGAACTGGGGTGAGGGGTAGTAAAGAGCTCATCTGATTTCAATGACACTGACTTCCTTTGTTCTGACAGAGATTTAGTAGAATTTATTGGGTAAATGTTTCTAAATTTGCTTACTGTATTTGCTAAAATGGTCATTTAAGAAATAGTTTTCCCCATTTTTATTTGCTTTTCTCAGGAAGGGCCCACAAATTTTCTCATACCACCATGCAGAAGTGCTCTTTTAAACAATAGTTTTTTGAAATGATTCCCACATATAAAATTTTTGCTCCTATTTTCCAATTGCTACAACCTCAAACTTAGCCGTTATTTGAATAGGAATGAACAATATATATGAGTATATTTATATTTAAGATAAATGTGGAGTGGAATGTAAGTTGTCCTAACAATATTTTCCTTTCTTTTTCTTTTTACTAAATCATAACTTTGTACATTGATGCATTTATGGGTGTCAGGGTACTGCTTCAATATACAACGTGAAATGCTTGCATTGAACTAAGTAACACATCCATCACAATTATACTCATTTCTTAATAGTTTTGAAATATATCATTGCATCATGGAGCCCCCTCCCCCAATACCCTGCCTCCATCCATGTCCCCCCTGTCCTCCCCTCTCTTTCCTCTTCCCTTCTACTTTCTGGACTATAGTCATGTTTTGCCATTCACATGAGTGTATAGGTGATTATATATTGATTTCATAGTAGTATTGAGTACACTGGATACTTTTTTCCCCATTCTTGAGATACTTTACTAAGAAGAATATGTTTGTGCTCCATCCAGGTAAACATAAAAGATGTGAAGTCTCCATCTTTTTATGGCTACATAGTATTCTGTACTATATACATACCACAATTTGTTAATCCATTCATGGGTCAGTGGGCACTTGGGCTGTTTCCATGTCTTGGCTATTATGAATTGGGCTGCAATAAACATTCTTTTTTTATTTTTTTTATTTTTTTTTGTTGAGACAGGGTCCCACCCTATGCCCCTGAGCAGAGTGCAGTGGGCATGGTAGCTCACCACAACCTCAGACTCGGGCTGCGGGCACCCCGCTGCCTCAGCCTCCGGAAGCCGCTGGGATTACAGGCGCTCGCCATGGCGCCCGGCTGGGTTTTTCCATTTTTTTCGCGAGTCGGGGTCTCACTGTCGCTCAGGCGAGTCTCGAACTCCTGAGCTCAAACGATTCTCCTTCCTCAGCCTCCCACAGTGCTGGGATTACAGGCGTGAGCCACCGCGCCCGGCCATTCTTTTTTTTTTATTAAATCATAACTGTATACATTGATATGATCATGGGGCATCATACACTCGCTTCATAGACCATTTGACACATTTTCATCACAATGGTTAACATAGTCTTCCTGGCATTATCTCAGTTACTGTGCCAAAACATTTACACTCTACATTTGCCAAGTTTCACAAATACCCCTGTAAGATGCACCACAGGTATGATCCCACCAATCCCCCTCCCTCCACCCACCATCCCCTCCCTCCCCTCCCTTTCCCACTTCCCCCTATTTTTAGGTTGTAACTGGGTTATAGCTTTCATGTGAGAGCCCCAAATTAGTTTCATAGTAGGGCTGAGTACATTGGGTACTTTTTCTTCCATTCTTGAGATACTTTACTAAGAAGAATATGTTCCAGCTCCATCCACGTAAACATGAAAGAGGTAAAGTCTCCATCTTTCTTTAAGGCTGCATAATATTCCATGGTGTACATATACCCCTGTGGCTCAAGGAGTAGGGCGCCGGTCCCATATGCCGGAGGTGGCGGGTTCAAACCTAGCCCTGGCCAAAAACCAAAAAAAAACCATTCTGGTGTAAATATCTTTGTTGTAAAATAATTTTTGACCATCTGGGTATATACCTAGTAGAGGAATTGCAGGATTGAACAGTAGAACTACTTTTAGTTCCTTGAGTGTTCTCCAAACTTCTTTCCAAAAAGTTTGTATTAGCTTGCATTTCTAGCAGCAGTGTAGAACCATTCCCTTCTCTCTGCATCCACGCCAACATCTGTAGTTTGGCGATTTTGTGATGTGGGCTAATCTTACTGGGGTTAGATGATATCTCAAAATGGTTTTGATTTGCATTTCTCTGTTGATTAAGGATGATGAGCATTTTTCCACGTGTTTGTAGGCCATGTGCCTCTCTTCATCAGAGAAGTTTCTGTTCAAGTCGCTTTTGAATGGGTACTTACTAAATGCAGAATACAAATGCCTACATACAGTAACTAAGAAAATGCCATGAAGGCTATGTTGAACAGTTTGATGAGGTTATTTAGTCTTTTCTTATTGATTAGTTTGAGTTCTGTGTAGATTCTAGTTATCAGACCTTTGTTGGAAGCATAACCTGCAAAAATCTTCTCCCATTCTGAAGGTTTTCCGTTTGCTTTACTTACTGTGCTCTTGGCTATGCAATTTAGTTTGTTCAGATCCTAGTAAGGTATTTTTGATGTTGCTTCTATTGCCCGGGGTGGGTCCTCCTCATAAAATAGTCTCCCAGGACAATTTCTTCAAGTGCTTTCCCTGCGCTCTCTTATTTTTATAGTTTTATGTCTTAAGTGTAAATCTTTTATCCAGTGAGAATCAATTTTTGTTAACAGTGAAAGGCGGAGGTCCAGTTTCACTCTTCTACAGGTCGCCAGCCAGTTCACCCAGCACCATTTGTTAAATAGGGAGTATTTCCCCCACTGAATATTTTTGATAGACTTGTCGAAGATCAAATGATGATAAGTAGCTGGGTTCATCTCTTGGTTCTCTATTCTGTTCCATAAATCTACTGCTCTGTTTGCCAGTCCAATGCCGGTTTTTTTTTTATTATTATTTTTTTTTGTTTTCTGTTAATAATATTTTTATTGGTGCAATAAATCTTTCATGTTTTTCTGTCATGGAAGGGGCACCATCTATACCATGTATACATATACTCATCAAATTTACCAAATTTAGTCCAACTTCATGACATTTATTTTGAAAGTACTTGAAGATACATATTCCCCGTGTTCTGCTCACAAAAGGGAGTAACTATTTGTAGTAAAGAAAATCTTCTACTTATGACCTGCATGAAGTATATAACCTGTGTCTAGTCAGTAGCATTAGTTGATTTAACTGAGGTGATTGAAAAATATATATTTTCCTTTTGAAGTCTTGCATGAAGTTAAGTTGAAGGCTAATTCATGCTGCCGATCTGTTACCATTCCCTTTGAAATGTTATCTGTGTGTAAGTATGTTACCACTTCAACAATGCATTCTTTCCCAATTTCTGTATCATGGAATGGCTTCCCTTTTTTCCTAAGTATATAAGCTACCATATAAATTGCTTCAATTTATATTGCATTATTTTATGGCATTATTTCTTGTGCTTACTGCTGCCTGAAGGAATTGTCTTTGCTTTTGCTTTTTATTTTTTAATATCTATAATCCAACTTTTCAAGCCCCTCCTTCTAATGTAAAGTATCTGTGGTCCTTAAGACTGTTACAATGCTGATAGCCATTGAATTTCTTTATTGTTGACATTTCAGTGTCAGAAAGTAAGAAAATCATCTATCTTTAGCGGAAACAAGATAATATTGCAATTCTCAATCCTGATTAAAAAATCTATTTTCTCCCTTCAGTGTTCTCTTGGTCTTCTTTGACATGATCAACTGTTAAGTAGAGAGAATTACAAAATACTGCTGGGCTGTGCAATTATTTACAAATTCCACTTCAAACAGACACACAGTGCACCATTGTCAAAAGCTGGTAACAGACTGGTGTACTCAATCCTACAAACTCTCATTAACCAGCCTTATGTGGGAGTGGTGTCAGTCAGGCAGGGAAAGTTAGAACTAAATCATGAGTGTAGCAGCTGTCAATTTAGCCCCATGGCTTACTAAGGTTCTAATTATAGTGGTTAATCTGAGAGGATTATTTCAATAAAACTTATTTTATTCTTTGGTACTTTAAATACATTCATTTTGAAAATAAAAATATAAATGATGAACAAAAATATGTTGTTGTTTTTGTGGTTTTTTGTTTTTTTTTTTTTAAACCGAGCCCCACTTTGTGCATCACAGCTCAGAGCAACCTCAAACTCTTGAGCTCAAGTGATCCTTTTGCCTCAAATTTATTAATAGCCTAAGAGAATGATCTTCCCCTGGGTAGAAATGGTCATTCTTTGTTTAACTAGTGAGAAAATACATCCTGATAAAATTAAATGTTAATATTTTTTAAAAAATTCAGGTATTTGTAATTTGTATCCCCAATTATGAATTATTTTCTTAATTAAATTTCCCAGAAAGTAATGATTTTAAAAATTTAGCACAAGATTCCTGGGTCAAAAACATCAGCTTATAGTTATAGAATAGTATATAGTGGCTATTTTTGTGACCATAAAGTCAATATTTAATAGACCTACTGCTATTTTAATTACTTGGAGGGCAAGTGACTAGCAGATCAAACCAAAATTGTCTTCATCCTCAATATTACAATGAAACCATTAAGAATGTCTTTAGGGTTCAATTCCCTTACTAGAAATCTGGAGCATCCTTAATGATCCAGAAGATCTTAAAACCATGAGCCAGAATTTAAATTCTGACTTGTGTGATACACCCGAGGTGACATTTGATGCAGCCATTTATCTACTTAATTGGATAGTTAAAAAAAAAAAATGTGAATTTTTCCATCTAATTTGAAGAATTTCCATTGAAACCAAGACTTACATGCTTCTTTTAGCACATTGAAGCAACAGACAAACAAACAAACAACAAACAAACGTAGTAGTGTTAAGCTTTTTCTTCTGGTTTGTTAATTCATCTGTTTCATAGACGGTGTTAATGAGGGCCTGTCATTAGTTTAACCTGCCGTTTTTAGATAATCACTTATATTTCTGCTGTTCCTTGGCCACAAACTGCAAAGTAATAAGGAGTAAACTAATAACTAATAAGAAACTAATTAGGACTAAGTCAATCCCATCTCTCCCAAGGCTCCCCTACACTGCTCATAAGCACAGTGTCTTTTTGTCTCTTTTTCACTGAGACACTTGAAACTAGTTGCTGTAAACCTAACAATACTTCGGTACACAGAAACATTTCCCCATATTTTTAATAATTCTCTCCTGAGTCAAAGGAAAAGCGTTTTGTGCAGACATTTCTATTTTTGCTATTAGTGTATTTCCAAGTTTTAACTTATTATCAAATATATGATTAGAGTTAAACAAATGTTTCATATATGTCTCCTTCCCTCTAGTGCTCAAAAATAAGTATATTTTGTAAGATCAGTCATTGTTTAATGTCTCTTTTCATCTCATCCTCCTCTCATCTCAGCTAGGTTTTTCATTCATTATGGTCCATTAGCCTAATACTTTTAGAGAAACTACATGGAATAAAGGTTAAGGCTATTGTGATGGCCTACATGTGTTCCATTTCTAACTTTATCTCATTTGTTTTGTGACCTTGGGTATAGATTTTTTTTTTAATCAACATGTAATTTTAATTTTCTGACTGGGATTGAGTATGAAGATATTGCTTATCTCCCAAAACTGTTAGGAGAAATAAATACATGGGAGATATATATAAATATTATATGCCATGAGCATATAAGCACTTGATAGTGTGTCGGGTACTACTCTCATGTCTTATTCCATTTTCATATTTCATTCTTGGCTTATTACTATGCTTGAGGCTTTACCTTATGACAAAAGAAGATCTTCATAATCATTGGATTTCTACTTAGTTTTCTAAGTAGCTTTCCTTTATCACTACTTTTGAGAAAATATACACTTTCTGTTGTGACTTCTTGATTTCT
The DNA here is from genome assembly GCF_027406575.1 of Nycticebus coucang. Lineage (NCBI taxonomy): Eukaryota > Metazoa > Chordata > Mammalia > Primates > Lorisidae > Nycticebus > Nycticebus coucang. Next base: position 67,871,635 of record NC_069789.1, on the reverse strand, counting down.
ACTGCCTGTTCCTCAATAGATAAATGACTTTCTAACTCTTTCTGTACATAAATTATGCAATAGTTAACATAATCAATCACCCATTTCTCTTAAAATAATCACTTTCGATAAATCATTTACCAGAGCATATAAAGAGGTTTCTTTTTATTTCACAGATACGCCTTCTTTATTTTGTCTACACATCTTTAAACAATCTAGAAAGGAAACCTTCATATGATTAGTATTGTTATCAACATTTTATGTGCTAAAAGTATTCCTATTTTATATAGTTAAGATGGTCCAAAACATGATGGAGAAGGTAGGCTACCTTTTGAGGGAGAGTACAACAGGTTTCCAAGAAAATATTGATACTTGAAGTTTTAGGAATAGCAAGTTATAAGTTGAGAGAAAGAATATTTCTAATAGATAAAATATCATAGTCAAAGAGCAGATCAATGAATAATCTGAGAGGATAAAAATTAGTATGTCTCTAAAAGGAAAATAATGAAACATGTGTCTAAAGGTGAAGATAAGATTTATTGACTATGTTTTGGAATTGATGAAGTGTTAATAATTGTGATAGGGTTTTATACATTATATTTTTATTTCTAAAAATTTAATTTTTGTTATTTATTTTTATGATGCTTTAAAACCCATTTTAGAAATGAAGTGATGATAAACTGTACATTCAAATAAAATATAAATTACCTGTAATCTTTTGGTTAATAATTCCTACTAATAACTGTATTATGTGACAGTAGTTCTGTTGGCACATAACTTATGCTATTTATTTAATCTTTGTAAAAATACTCTCAGCATAATATTTGTGTGTGAATACACATGTGCATGGGTGTAAATATTTTGCTTAAAGGTCAAACAACACATAAAAATGTTTAGGATTGACTTTAGTCTCTTAGACTTAATGTGTTATAGAAATTTTGACTTGAATCTAGGAGAGCAATAAATGCCAGTATTTGAATGAGAACCATGCTATGAGTCCAGACAGAGTGACTAGCTCAGGATATTTCAGGAAAATGGTTTTCAAGGAGAAGATTTACCAGGGTAAAATCGGAAGGCAGTGAATTAATAAATAATATAAAGCATTCTCAAAATTGGGGATTGTCTTAGCACCTTGAGAGGTTAGATTTAACTGTTTCGGACAGAGTCCCTCCATGCTGGTTTTCAGAAATGAAGTTAGCCTCCTTGGTATTTCATGAAATTCATCTATAACTTAAGAATAATTCTGGTAAATAAATAAAGCCCAGAATATCAGGGCTGGAAGACTTTAGGCTATTGTCTCTCTGCAACCTCAAGACTTGGACCTCAGTGTCTTTTTATGCAAGGAGAAGAATTAGAGCTATATCAAGAGAAAAATATCAAGATTGTGAAGTACTGATGAAAAATAAATATTATCTATTTGACATCCCTTTAACCACAAAACTCAGATTTGAAGAGGAACAAATGCTTATTTCTCAATTATGTATATCTTAAAGCCCTATCCCATACGTGTGACTCTCAGAGTTCAATGTCACACCTACTCTGCCATTGACCTTGTTTAGAATTTGGAAAACCTAGATACCTAGAATTGCTTATGTCTTTCTGAGTTTTCCCTAAATGTTTTTGTCCACAATGCCCAGTTTGGACTACCTAGTCATTGTTTCTCTAACTATAGCAATTATTGCATCAAACAGGCCTCGCCTGACAACCACTATGATGGTAACCAAAAAAAAAACAAAGGTCAAATAATCACTCTGGAAAGCAAAACATGAAGTCTTAAGTCTACATGGCTGGTTGTCATCAAGGACTTGGATGCTATTCAACAAATGTCTGCAGAACCTGGACCCCTGACTTCTCAAGGAACTCAAGTAGTGGAAATTCTGAAAAGGATTTCCCAAGTGAGATCACATTGCTGCCATAGAAATTTATGTTGTTATTAATGGTTGTAAAATGTGATATCTAAGCAGAGCTAGATTCTAAAAAGATAAAACTAAATAAGTACTCCTGATGAAATTAGGATGTAAGAAATATGATTGGTGGTCTACAGCCCTGGATGATCCTCTATGAAAAGAAGTTTGGGTGACTTATTCAACATTCAGTAGAGCTGAACGAACAGGCTGCTTCTTTCATACCCCTTCTACAAAAAAAGAGGGTTGATCAAACCTAGTATAGATTTTGCTGAAATAGCCCCATTAAAACTGGATCAAAGAGAAAGGAAGTATAACTCCGTGAACCTCACAATTATTTACATTATATAGAAGATTCACCTAAAGCAATAAATGGAATAAAGAGAACTGCTGGAAAAGTGTTTCAAAAAGGACTGCCTTTTGAAAAGATATGTAGTTATCTTGGCTTTGTAATTTAAAGGGTTAAATGTGTTAAGATTGATAGTGTTTCTAGTGATGGCTATTGGGAAAATACTATAATATGAAAAGATCTACACACAATAGAAGAAGGAATGGGTTTATTGTGTTAATGGCATAGTGAAGAGAAGGATATGAATTATACACAAAATAAGAATGAAGACAACCCCAAAATGGTACCTTTATATAAGTTTATTAATACCATCAGTGTGACGTGGTGGTCTGTAATTTGTCTCTTGTCTACTGCCCCAGATGACTAAAATGAAAGCATTAGTTACCATCTACCTACATACTCCCCTCATGCTCACCTGTACCCCAATACACAATTCACACAGTAGAGGGACAATTCTGCATGCTATTGTGATATACAAGTGTCATTATTGAACAATAGCATGATTTTGTGTCTCAGGCAACATAACCTAGTATAGAATACAGTGACTATTTAGCATTTATCATTTACACAGGGATGAAGAAATAAAGTTTAGAAATGAATGACTAAAAAACAAATTGCACCAGGCTCTCAGTCACTTCCTGTCAACAGTCTGTCTAGAACACTTGCATAATGCTGAACATATCCTGAATACAACTCTCTCAATGGTTCATCTGTTTCCACTTCTCTCTAGTCTCAGAAGTCAGGAGACAGTGAGGTGTCTGAAGTGTTAACATTGAAATGTAGGAAGAAAGCCTACATATTTTTGTGTTCCTGGACATACCCCTGCTATTTTTCCCCATCAAGACGCTCAAGACATTCAAGTGCTTATGAATCCTAGTGTGTAGCATGAACTAAGGAGGAACATGTTCACAGCCAGAAGAACTGCTATCATGTGGTTGGCATTTAGTTCCAACTATGCTCATGACCATTACCTTGCTCTGTGTGATCTTTTGCTTCACGGCCCAGGCATCTAGTTGTATGGGCACTCTGATGTCTCATGATATCTGATATGTGTGCAGGTGGGTACAATTTGACTGTCATAAGAGCTTAGTGCAAACAAAAGGTAATTGGCAACCAGGCAACAACTAAGTATTTCCCCAAGGGGATCAACTATGGTATATGTCAGACCACATAAAATAATTCTGGAAGAAAGTACTCCTCATCTGCCAAAAGAAACAAACAAACAAGAATAAAAAATACCAGAAAGTACCAAAGGCAGAGCATAGGCTATCTGCTAACGGTCATGCAATTGGATCCTTTTGAGGATCTAATAATATATACCACTCTTAATTTAATGCAACTCTTCAGATAGTGAGTATATGCGCTAATCCGTTGAGATGTTCGGTGTCCTAGCATGTAGCAAATAAGAACTATCAGGCATGTCAGTTTCTGCTAAAGGCAAAACCTTGTTTTTACTACCAACTAGTACTCGATAATAAAATAGACAACTACCAATGGATTGGGTCCCAGGATCCTAGTCTGACAAAGATATTCAGGCTGGTTCTTTCTTCCTCCAATATTATGCAAACTCCACAGACATGGGAAATGCTTGGGAAGACTGAATTGTGTCCTGATCCTCTTTTTATTAATCCTTGTTATCTTAATCCATTTTGTGCTACTACAAAAGCATCACAAACTAATTTATAAATAGTATAAATTCATTTTCTCACAACTCTGGAGAGTGAGAAGTTTAAGATCAAGGTGCTGACAGGTTTATTATCTGGTGAGGGTCCAATATCTGTTTCTAAGATGGCACCTGGAATGATATGTCCTTCAAAAAGGAGGAGGAATACTATGTCTTCTTGGGGTGGAAGGTGAAATGACAAAGTTGGGGGGGTGCTCATCCCATCAAGTATTTTTATAAGGGCACCAATTCCCTTTCATGAAATAGGAGCCCTTGCGCCCTTCTCCTCAATTTTAAATCCTATTACATGGGCAATATCTGAATTTTGGAGAGGGCACATTCTAATCATAGTATCTATACTGTAAAAACAGAATAGAGGCTACCCTTGTTGAATTTCATATAACACTTATGTCTTTCAAGATGATATGTGTAACTTTCTAAACTGAATTACTCACCCCTACTGGACTCTCCTATCTATGAAGACAAAAGAGACTTCCTTTGTATATTGAGGAAATATTACCTGAACTCCAAGTTGGGAAACTGGGTATTTCAATATTTTTAAGACTTTCCTCCCAGACCTCATGTCTGCCTGCTGGGCAGGACTTCAATGAATGATCTTCCTGGGAAGGGGAAAAATGATTGGAGATAGTGTATTTTACAACTTCAGGAATGATCTCATTTCTGAGTGGGCATTATGGACCTGATGACAATATTTGTTAACCAAATAAGACTGAATAGCCAGGACTACCAAGCAAGACTTTGAAGCCCAGCCTGTTAATTTGCTTTCTTTAGCCAAAGTAGTATGAAACAAATGAACAACCTTTAACTATCCACAAAGCAGGAATGTATATTGAGCAACTCATGTCACGCACAGGTTTAACAGAGTGGCCAAACAGATAAATCTGCCTCCTACCTCTGGGAAGAGACAGAAAGTTCTCTTGAGGACCTGAGTCAGTATCTTCACATCTCTTTTCTGGGTTACACAGAGCTCCTTTAGAAGAGCTAATGCACAGGCTTATTTTGCTTATTACTATTCTTCACTCTCTTCTTCAGCAAGGTCAGTAACTGTCCTCACAACCCTTATGAACTGAGAGGGTATGGTTGCCCATCAGAGAGGTATCATTTGCTTTATTTTATAATTTTGGATTTAAGATCATCCAAAGGGTTATATTCCTTATTTGGATATAAGGGTATATATATAATTGAGACATCATTTACAAAGGATGATGATAAGGGTTAACTTCTCCAAGACTGACTCCTGCAGGATGGTCCCGTCAAGAGAGCATGCCAGGACTCTTTACAGAGGCTCATGTAAGGATGTTATAGCTAAAAGCTTAAAGTAACTCAGCTGGGGAGACAGAGTATGCTTGAAAGCTCCCAGATCTGTGGCATGCTGTTACAATGACCCAATTTTGTATCCCTAAAACTATAGTAGGGGAGGATCCAGTGTACTCTCAAGGTATAAAGTTTTATAGCAGAGATGAGTATTATTTCTAGCACATTATATCTCTATAATCATAAATTAGATCTCCAGCCTTTTGCATACTTGAGTGGGAGGGTGGTATAATTCTCCTCCAGTTGGGAAATTCATGAGTACACAGCTCAAAGACTGTGGCTCATTTCTGTGTTAAACTCTGTTTAGTTTCCTCAAATGCTTCAGAATATATTGGGAAACAGGGAGCCCAGAGGCTAAGCATTTGCTACTACTCAGGTGTGTGTTAAGCAGAAAGTGATTCTCTGCAAAAAATGCATAGATATTTGATCTTCTTTGATCAACAGAAAGACACATTAAGACAGGAAAAAGACAATAATGCCATGAAGGTAAAGGGGAGGAGTAGAGATCTAATAGAGACTTTAACTGTGATTCACTCCTTGACTTTGATTCAAATAACGATTCTATCATCAAAGTAATGCAGAAATTGTTCTTCAATATTATATTAGTGTTAAAGGGACAAAAAAGTATGAGATAGTGATTTATATTATAGACATTTAGGTATTTGATACATATTTAAAATATTTCTTAGCTTTACCACTAATCAAAAGAAATACATGTTTAAAAAACAATGAGACAGTATTTTTAAACTTGAGACTAAAAATCATTTTTAAAGAGGGATAATTTGGATTTTGCTGAGTATGTGAGAAAATTAATGCATCTGTCAACTAGTAGGAATGTAAATGGGAACAGTCACTTTGGGGAAAATTGTACTATACATTTAAAATTTTTAAAAGAGACTATCCCGTGTCTCTCTGTATGTATAATATGTGTGTGACTGTGTGTGTGTCTCAAGCATCCCAGATCAACCTTATTGCCATTCTGACAGTAGGTATTCTCACATATTGTGATGTATTTGTTAATGTCTGAATCATGCTAATGTCACTTCATATTATTATTGATTTGTACCTATCTCCTTCCAAATCTATCAATTTGTTCAATTATTTCACAGTTTTATTCATTCCACTTTTCCAATATATAATTCACATATTTTTCCTCTTTAATTCCTTCTATGGTGAATTGTATATAACTTGTCTTCCTCCCATTTATGTTATTTTTCTCAACCTGTGACACAGTTTTAAGACTTTTTGTTGAGGGCGGCGCCTGTGGCTCAGTCGGTGGGGCGCCGGCCCCATATACCGAGGGTGGCGGGTTCAAACCCGGCCCCGGCCAAACTGCAACCAAAAAATAGCCGGGCGTTGTGGCGGCCGCCTGTAGTCCCAGCTACTCGGGAGGCTGAGGCAGGAGAATCGCTTAAGCCCAGGAGTTGGAGGTTGCTGTGAGCTGTGTGAGGCCACGGCACTCTGCAGAGGGCCATAGAGTGAGACTCTGTCTCTACAAAAAAAAAAAAAAAAAGACTTTTTGTTGAAATTGGCATGGAGCTTAAATCTGTTACCTCCCACTTAAGAATTTCTTTTTTTTTTTTAAATAAGTCTTTTTGTTGTTGTTGTTGTTGTTTGGGATTCATTGAGGGTACAAAGAATTAGGTTACACCAATTGCAGTTATTAGGTAATGTTGTCTTTTATCCTAATCCCAAGAGGTATGCCATACACGGTGACCCGCCTCTCCACACTTGCTCATTCTCCTACCCCGCCACTTTGTATTAGATCGACTACTGCCTTTATATTAGTATAGAATACATTGAATACTTGCTGCTCCATTTTTGTGATGCCAACTTAAGAATGTCTGATTTTATTAGTGGTTTGGGCAATTTCATGTTTATTGTACTTATCAATAAACTTTGACACATTCATGTAATTTAATTCAGTATTTTTCTTTATAATGCTCTATTGCTGATTATTTTTCATTTCTTCTCATTTGTAGGATTGGTCTTGTTTTCCTTGTCGTATTTTTTCTCTGATATTTTAGAAGATATATATTTGATTTCTATCATTTGGGTAACTATCCTAAAAGTTGTAACTTTTAAGGTGATTAGAACTACTCGGTACATGGACATCTTAAATTTGAAGGACAAAACATTCTTAGGTGTCTTTCAGTCCTTCCTCTTGTGTCTGTTGAAACATTAACTCCCATGTTCTTATCATCATTTTTTCCCCCTGCCCTGAAAGTTTCATTAGCTCTATTATATTTTTAACAAAACACAAATTTAAACTTGACATTCTAATTTTATAATACATATAGATAGGTATAATTTTGCTATTCTAATATTGATTTCACTTTGAAATTCCTTTTTACTTGCTAGAATATATTATTTCAGTAAATGTGTAAGAGTTATAAACCTTTGAGTCTGAATATCACATTTTCACCTACATTACTTCCACTTACCACAAGAATGTTAGTCTTTGGTAAAAAGCATTATAAGTTTAATATTCTTTGTTTACTTTAAAAAAAATTTGAATATATTGACTACGTTGAACCATTTTGCATCCTGTGTTCAAATGAAGCTTCTGATATCAGTTGATTCCTATTCTAATTTAATAATTTTAGCCTAGAATTTGAGATATATTTCCCTACTGTTATCATTTTAAAATTTAACAATTTAATTTTAACTTACTTAGTTTTAAAAAGGTTTTTTACTCCTATACTTTTATTGATTAAAAACACTGTTTTGGGGCGGCGCCTCAGTCAGCAGGGTGCCGGCCCCATATACCGAGGGTGACAGGTTCAAACTCGGCCACAGCCAAAACTGCAACCAAAAAATAGCCAGGCGCTGTGGCGGGCGCCTGCAGTCCCAGCTACTCGGGAGGCTGAGGCAAGAGAATCGCTTAAGCCCAGGAGTTGGAGGTTGCTGTGAGCTGTGTGAGCCACAGCACTCTACAGAGGCCCATAAAGTGAGACTGTCGCTACAAAAAAAAAAACAAAAAACAAAAAACACTGTTTATTTTGATCTCTGTTTAGCTTTAATTCTACAAAAGCTAAATAAATTTGTTCTATTTTATCAATGCATTTAAATGATGTCTCTCTGAATTCTCATTGTTCTCTCCTTGGATATGTTTGTCAGGCAGATCTTACGCCTTATACTTCTAATCTCTGACATTGTAAATTTTCTTACCATCTTTCCATCTCATTACCTTTTTATAACACATCTTGGGAGAAACTGTTAGCCTGATATTTCAATCTTGATAACAGTAGTAATCTCCCTGCGTTTTTGTCAGTTCTAATCATTAACAAACATATATAGACAAATTTATTTTTAGTAAATATATATTCATTATATTGATCTTTAATTGACTTTTCCATCATATCTATTTGTGTTTTATTGATGTGATAAAGTTTCACCATCCTTGGAAAATAATCATTGTTATCTAAAGTTACCTTCAAATTGTAGTATTTGTTTTTCATACGCATTTGATTTTTTTCCAAAGAGATTATGTCAATTTTATTTTATTATTTATGACAATTTCACAGTTGGAGGTATCTGTGAAACTTCTTCCTACTTAAAAGAGGAAAAGCCAGGAATTCTACCACTTGCATTTTAAAGACTGTTTTTCTTAAGAATGGAGGAGCCTTTGGTAGACAGTTTGTATATTTGTACTCTCCATTTGTCTTTGATGTTGTTGGCAACTTATCACTGTTTTAGACCTTCACAGGGCTCTTCTCTGGAGACATGGTACTGCTGCCCCAGAGCCCCTACCATCTCAGCATTTGGGAGGGGAGCACCTTGTAGTTACATTCAACTTTTGCAACAGACCTATTCTGAATAAGATTTCAGCGTGATATTTTTCAATAGCATTTTATCTAAGGGTTTTTATTTCTCTAAGAAGCTTCATATTTTCTGTTTTCATTCTGGATTTGTACATACATTCCCCTGCTTTAAATCTATTGATACATTTTAGGAATTTTGTTCATAAAGGGACTGCTGTAAGGAACAAATTTCTAATATTCTTGAGTAGCCTAAGCTAACTATGTAAGTACAGTTGAAATGAGAGCCTATTTAATATTATATTTAGATGACTAGGTGAATGAGATAAATGAAATATTGCCAAATTTTAATTACGGTTTATCCTCAAAACTATGTCCACCATTAATTCTTTATAAAAGGACATTCAAATTCTCATGATTTAAAAACTGTGTTTTATTTTAGCTTACTTGGTACCTCTAGTAGTAATATTGATTCATTTTTCATTATTACATGATCATAAAAAGCAGTTTTTAAACAATGATTCTGTAATCTTTATGGCATTATGCAGGTATTATAACTGTATGATCTTTTTTTTATTATTAAATCATAGCTGTGTACATTAATGCGATCACGAGGCACCATTCACTGGTTTTATACAGTTTGACACATTTTCATCATACTGGTTGACAAAGCCTTCCTGGCATTTTCTTAGTTATTGTGTTAAGACAATTATATTCTACATTTACTAAGTTTCACATGTATCCTTGTAAGATGCACCACAGGTGTAATCCCACCAATCACCCTCCCTCTGCCCATCCTCCCCCCTCCTTCCCCTTCCCATATTCTTAGGTTATAACTGGGTTATAGCTTTAATATGAAAGCCATAAATCAATTTCATAGCAGGGCTGAATACATTGGATACTTTTTCTTCCATTCTTGAGATACTTTACTAAGAAGAATATGTTCTAGCTCCATCCATGTAAACATGAAAGAGGTAAAGTCTCCATCTTTCTTTAAGGCTGCATAATATTCCATGGTGTACATATACCACAATTTATTAATCCATTCGTGGATCGATGGGCACTTGGGCTTTTTCCATGACTTAGCAATTATGAATTGGGCTGCAATAAACATTCTGGTACAAATATCTTTGCTATAATGTGACTTTTGGTCTTCTGGGTATGTACCTAGTACAGGAATTATAGGATTGAATGGCAGATCTATTTTTAGATCTCTAAGTGTTCTCCACACATCTTTCCAAAAGGAATGTATTCATTTACATTCCTACCAGCAGTGTAGAAGTGTTCCCTTTTTTCCACATCCACGCCAACATTTCTTGTCTTGGGATTTTGTGATATGGGCTAATCTTACTGGAGTTAGATGGTATCCCAAGGTATTTTTGATTTGCATTTCTCGGATGATTAAAGATGATGAGCATTTTTTCATATGTCTGTAGGCTGTGCGTCTGTCTTCTTCAGAGAATTTTCTCTTCAAGTCCCTTGTCCAGCCTGTGATGGGATCACTTGCTCTTTTCTTGCTTGTACGTTTCAGTTCTCTGTGGATTCTGGTTATTAAACTTTTGTTGGAGACATAACCTGAAAATATCTTCTCCCATTCTGAGGGCTGTCTGCTTGCTTTACTTACTGTGTTCTTGGCTGTGCAGAAGCTTTTTAATTTGATCAGGTCCCAGTAGTGTAATTTTGAAGCTGTTTCAATTGCCCAGGGCGGTCCTCCTCATAAAATGCCCACCCAGACTGATTTCTTCAAGAGATTTCCCTGCACTCTCTTCTAGTATTTTTATAGTTTCATGTCTTAAGTTTAAATCTCTAATCCAGTAAGAGTCTATCTTAGTTAATGGTGAAAGGTGTGGGTCCAGTTTCAGTCTTCTACAGGTTGCCAGCCAGGTCACCCAGCATCATTTATTAAATAGGGAATCTTTTCCCCCCTGAATGTTTTTAATTGTCTTCTCAAAGATCAAATAACAGTAAGTAGCTGGATTCATCTCTTGGTTCTCTATTCTGTTCCAGATATCTACTTCTCTGTTTTAGTGCCAGTACCATGCTGTTTTGATCACTATCAATTTATAGTATAGTCTGAGGTCTGATAGCGTAATTCCTCCTGCTTTGTTTTTATTTCTGAGTAATGTCTTCGCTATTCGAGGTTTTTTCTGATTCCATATAAAACAAAGTATTATTTTTTCAAGATCTTTAAAGTATGACAGCAGAGCTTTAATAGGGATTGCATTAAAATTGTATGTTGCTTTGGGTAGTATGGACATATTAACAATGTTGATTCTTCCCAGCCATGAGCATGGTATGTTTTTCCATTTGTTAACATTTTCAGCTATTTCTTTTCTTAGAGTTTCATAGTTCTCTTTATAGAGAGAACTACATCTTTTGTAAGCTAAACTCCCAAATATTTCATCTTCTTTGGCACTACTGTGAAAGGAATAGAGTCCTTAACTGTTTTTTCAGCTTGACTATTGTTGGTATATATAAAGGTTACTGATTTATGAATGTTGATTTTGTAACCTGAGATGCTGCTATATTCCTTGATCACTTCTAAGAGTTATGTAGTAGAATCCCTGGTGTTTTCCAGATATACAATCATATCATCTGCAAAGAGCAAAAGTTTGATCTCTTCTGACCCTATATGGATACCCCTGATCACCTTTTCTTCCCTAATTGCAACTGATAAAACTTCCATTTCAATGTTAAAGAGCAGTGGAGACAATGAGCAGCCTTGTCTGGTTCCTGATCTGAGTGGAAATGATTTCAGTTTAACCCCATTCAACACAATATTGGCTGTGGGTTTGCTGTAGATGGCCTCTATCAATTTGAGAAATGTCCCTTCTATATCAATTTTCTTAAGTGTTCTGATCATGAAGGGATGCTGGATATTATCAAAAGCTTTTTCTGCATCAATTGAGAGAATCATATGGTCTTTGTTTTTTAATTTGTTTGTGTGCTGGATTATACTTATAGATTTACGTATATTAAACCACCTTGAGACCCTGGGATAAAACCGACTTGATCGAGATGTATAATTTGTTTGATATGCTGGCCTATTCTGTTTGTTAGGATATTGTTGAATATTTTTGCATCTACATTCATTAGTGATATTGGTCTATAATTTTCTTTTCTTGTTAGGTCTTTTCCTGGTTTGGGGATCAGGGTGATGTTTGCTTCATAGAATGTGTTGGGTAGTCTTCCTTCTTTTTCTACATTTTGGAACAAGTTGAGTAATATAGGTACTAGTCCCTCTTAAAAGGTTTCGTAGAATTTTGACGTGAAGCCATCTGGTCCAGGGCTTTTCTTTTTAGGGAGATCTTGAATGGTTGATGCTATTTCAGAACTCGATATGGGTCTGTTCAACATTTCCACTTGATTATGGTTAAGTCTTGGAAGATGACGTGCTTCCAAGTATTGGTCAATATCCTTCAGATTTTAGCTGGTTCATGTGATCAGTGAACATACGCTAATAGGATAAATGATTTCAAGTGAACTATTGCCATCCAAAAGAAGAGGTGGGCACAACAAGGAAGGAATACATGTCCATCTGTTAGAAGAGCAAGATGTGTCTGTAGTTTGTCCATGAATGCTTCTGAGCTTCCTGCTTCACCTGCTATCTTGAGATTTGGTTCCCTTACGGTTACGAAATCTGATATATCAAAAAAAATTATAACAACTCAGTAAGTCTCAAATATAGCAGGTTTTGTAACACACACACACAAAACAGCGTATTACACTTAGTTAAGAGAATTTCTATACTATATACCTGTTCATCCCTGCACAAAGGTGATACAGAAAGGTGGTTACAATAGTGGTTAATTTAGGCCTCTAGAGAAACTGTTTTTGAAGAGCTACAACCCCCCCAATAATGGCAATGAAACAATTGTTAAACACAGAACCAGTTTTGATTTTAAACAACATAGAACAGAAATAAAAATTAACCATTTTATTTCTGAAGAAGTATATGATGCAAGAGCAGTGCATTTGCAGAACTAAATAGATGACTTGGTAGAGATTTTTTTTTTTTATGTTGAATCTGTTTTTCTAAATCCATTTTTAATTTAACAGTCTTTTATCCCAGGAAACAACTGTAATCTGTATGCATGTTTCTGAAAGCTATAGATTAAGATTAAATTTTTTTTGCTCTGATAATGAATGTGAACAGCAAAACAAAAATAATCCATTAAAAGCACAGTGTTGTTAAGTAAATCACTCTAATATAAAATAATCCCGCTAATATATGACAACCAAACTGATGGAGAAAAAAACAGATTCATTGATACACAAAATGATATAAATTAGAAAATACGGCGTGCATGTAAATTTCCACAAAGTAAAACATAGTCATCTGTCCCTATCTCAATGTTTTTATTTATTTATTTATTTATTTATTTCAGTTACATCTTTGGAGGTTTCCTTTATGATTTTCGTATTTCTGAGAATAACATTTCTTGTAATATTCATTAAGGATTTTTTGAATTTCTGAGGAGTCTTTTGTTATTTTGTCTTTGTCATTTCTGATTGATGAAATTAGAGATTTTACTCTTTTTTTCCTGGTTAGGTTAGCCAAAGGTTTATCTATTTTATTGACCTTTTAAAAAAACCAACTTTTTGATTTATTGATCTGTTGAATAATTCTTTTGTTTTCAATTTCATTTAATTCTGCTCTGATTTGGTTATTTCTTTTCTTCTACTGGGTTTGGGTTTGGAATGTTCTTCCTTTTCCAGTTGCTTGAGATATCCCATTAAGTTGTTAACTTCCTCTCTTTCCGTTCTCTTAAGGAAGGCTTGCAGTGCTATAAATTTTCCTCTTAGGACTGCCTTTGTGGTATCCCGGAGGTTCTGATAGTTATTGTCCTCATTGTAATTTTGTTCCAAAAATTTGGCGATTTCCTTTGTAATCTCATCTCTGACCCAACTCTCATTCAGCATAAGGTTATTTAACTTCCATGTTTTTATATGAGTATGCAGATTCCTGTTGTTACTGAGTTCAACTTTTGATGGTGGTCCGACAAGATGCAAGGAATAATTTCTATTCCTTTAAATTTACTGAGGTTAGACTTGTGGCCTAAGATGTGATCGATTTTGGAGTATGTTTTGTGGGCTGATGAGAAGTATGTGTATTCAGTTTTGTTGGGATGAAATGTTCTGTAGATGTCTGCTAAATCCAAATGTTGGATGGTTAGGTTTAAATCTAAAATTTCTTTGCTCAGCTTCTTATTGGAGGATCTAAAGGAGTGTTGAAATTTCCGACTATTATGGAGCTGGAGGAAATCAAGTTGTTCATGTCTATTAGAGTTTCTCTTATAAATTGAGGTGCATTCTTGTTGGGTGCAGAAATATTGATAATTGAAGTCTCATTGTATTGAGTATTACCCTTAACAAATATGAAGCGACCATTCTTATTCTTCATTACTTTTGCTGGTTTAAAGCCTGTTGTGTCTGCAAATAGAATTGCAACACCTGCTTTTTTCTGATTACCATTTGCCTGAAATATGGATGACCATCCTTTCACCCTGAGTCTATATCTATCTTTTAAGGAAAGATGTGACTGTTTTATGCAGCAAATATCTGGCCCGAGTTTTTGTATCCAGTCAGCTAACCTGTGCCTCTTTAGAGGACAGTTTAAGCCATTCACATTAATGGAGAATATTGATATGTCTGGTAATATTTTGGGTATCGAGTTTTTCAAAAGTCCAGTGGACTTTTTTGATCCTTTTGCCATTGTGGAAGTTGGAGTTTGATCAAAAGTTTCTGAGTGAGTTTACTTTTGTGGTAGAGGATTGGGCTATTCATTATGGAGGATAGGTCTGAGAATATCCTGAAGAGCTGGTTTGGTTATGGCAAATTTCTTCAACATAGGAATGTCGGGCAGCACCTGTGGCTCAAAGGGTTAGGCGCTGACCCCATATGCCGGAGGTAGTGGGTTCAAGCCTGGCCCCAGCCAAAAAATGAAAAAAAAAAAAAAAAAAAAAAAAGGAATGTCATTAAAGTATTTAATTTCTCTATCGTAAATGAAACTCATTTTAGCTGGGTACAGGATCTGGGGTTGAAAGTTATTTTGCTTTAGGAGATTAAAAGTCAATGACCACCGTCTTCTGGCTTGAAAAGTTTCAGCACAAAGATCAAACTTTCCTACAGCCACACACCCAGGGCACCATTTGAATAGTCCTTAGGCAGTTGGCTTAGTTCAAAAAGTCTAAATCAATTGTCTCAGTCAGCACCCTGTCTCATGTGGGAGAGTTTCAAAGGTCTCTCGCAACTGGATCGCAGGGGTCTGGTGACAACTCAGATATGACTTGCTCCTATGGTCCGTGAAGTCAGGAGGACCCACCCAGGAAATAGATTAGTCTGGGAAGGTTGATGCCTCCTTCCCCACCTTGCACTTACCTCTGTCACACCCAGTCACTGATAGCCATGCAGGGCTGTGATCCTGTTGTCTCCAGTGAGTGGATCTCCAGAGGTTTGCACCTGCCTGAATCACAAGGAAATCTATATCTGCTCAGCCAGGCCGCTGCTCTCTGCCTGTATCCAGTAGGGGGCAGAGAGGCCTGACAAACTTGAGCACTTGATGTAGGCTGGGGGTGTTCACTCAGTTCCAGCCCCGCCTGTAATTGATGTTACTGGAAGAACAGAACAACTTTTTGGGAGTTTGTTTCTGTCCCTGCTAAATTCTTCTGTAGAAGAGGAGTCGATTTGAGTTCCCAGAACCTGTGCCCCAGGCCCTGTCTTTACTCCTTCAGGTTTGTATTTGCAGCACAGTTAGCTGTCATTTCTAGCCTCTTGCCTTTCTTTGTCTATAGGCTGATGATACCCTGAGGGCCAGGTGCATCTTAGGCTCAGTAAAGCAGTCCTCTGGGTCAGCCGCGCCCTGGGAATTTCCCGGCTCTGTGCATGTGTTTTCTAGTCCCTGCACTCTACCCAGGCCGATACCACCTCAAGCAAACCCTTTTCTCGTGGAGCCTGTGTTTTAGTCCCAGGTCTGTTTCGTGGTGGTTGCCATCCGAGAAGATGCCCGGCCTCCTCTGGTTGCCCAGGGAGACAGGGGGTGTTGCTTCAGGATATCTGGGTGTGGGCCTTATTGTTGTCAAAATCAGCCTCTGCTCTTCACCTCGGGGCACTGCCGTTCTGGTGTGATTCCCTCTCAGCCCACCATCATCTCCTCACTCCCATGTTGCAGAATCAGCACTGACCAGTTGCAGTCCAGGTCCTGTCCATGCCCCTCGAGAAATCACCCAAGAATCTGGACTCCTGGGGGACAGGGCTCTAGACCTCAGAATGAGAGTGGAGGGGAGTGCTGGCTGCTCAGAATTACAGGTCGAAACACCAAACTCATTGAGACCAAATGAGCAAATAAACAGATAAATAGGCTACCAGACACACAAGCCCACAGATGCACAAACAATCAGACACACATAGACATACAGACAACAACAACGACAACAACAACAAAAAACGAAGTACAATAAAAATAATGATAATCGTAAAATAATTGAAAAAAATGGTAAAAATCATACAAACAAAACAAACAAGCAAACAAAAAAACTCTAAAAATCTGATGTAAGCACTGTCAGAAAGCATAAGGAGGGAAGAAGAGGAAGAGAGAAGGAAGAGTGAAAAAAAAAGTCTTATTCATAAAAATGTTAAAAAAAAGAAAGAAAAATTAAAAATAGAAAAAGTAAATAAGAATATATATAATAAAAATTAACAATAGCTCCTCCAAGAAAATAGTGAGGAAAGAAAAAAAAAGGATGCAACCACAAAAGTATTATTCTTGTGTACATGTAGAAATATACATCTATATGTATGATGTAGGGATCGACTTTCGAAGGCATACATTTATAATGCAATATACTTTCTGGACACCAGGTGGCGCTGTGAGTGGTTCCCAGGCTTATACCTGATTCACAGTTTATACTGTTATACGATGGTAACCACCCTACCTGGCCTGTGGCCATTTTGGAGTTTCTGTAAAAGTTTATTATCTAATTGTTGTGTAACTTCAGCTGCTCTGTTCCAGACAGCACTCCCATCCGACCTCCCAACTCAGTGCAAGAGTCCACGCTTCACAAATCTTTCCACTCTGCTTCCACGTTCTCCTGCAGACTGGCGACTGCAATCTGCTGTTGGGGAGTGTGCTGGCTGCCGCAGACTTTAGCTGCTGCTGGCTCCTGTGGCTGCCACGGGCCCCCAGCCCCGCAGCTGCAGTGCTCGGAAACCTTATCCTCAGTTTTTGTGGCTCAGAGTCTCACTTTTGAGTTTGGACTTTTGAGTCCAGCCACCCTCCAGTTTGCTTCACAGCCTGAACTGCCAGCCCACTCCAGTATTCCCCACCAGGAATGGTCCCGTCTATTTAATAACTCCTGTTCTGGGGGAATGTGTCTGCCATTTTGGACAATTCAAAATGTCTGTTTCCTGGGCGGGATCCTTTCCCTTCAATTTTCTATTGGGTTGCTTAGCACCTTGTTTTTCTGACTGGCTCCCCTTTCGGGTGCCACACTCAGCTCAGGAATACATTTTCGTCAATTGGGTTTTGCCAGGAATTGCAAACTGCTGTCCTCCATGAGGGAGGGGCCTGCCGGCCCGCATGGCCAAGCAGAAAAATCTCTACAACAGAGTCCGTGGTTTAAATTACCCCTCATATACAGCAATCCGCCAATTCACTGTGTGTCTCCAGCTGTCTGTCCACACCAATAATCCACATGGGGAAAGAGTCCCGACCCCTCTTCCTCTCACCTGATGACTTGGGAGAGGTGGGCTACACGTCCCTCCTGTCCGCCATCATGCTCCACCTCCTAACTGTATGATCTTAATGGAAGCTGATTCCAACAATTTATTCATTAAAAACACATTGAGGTAAAATAGTGTTATATTATTGTATCACAGATAACATTAGTACAAAAGATGGCTTAATCTACAATTTTTGCATTACATATACTTTCACATATTATACATAAATGTTTTAGTAATAAAGCACCGTTTCAGAATAAATAGGGTATAGCAGATAATTTTAAGTAAAACTCAGTTTTCGTGAAATATGACTTGGCTTTCTTCAGTATTTTTAGCATCTCATTTTTTTATAAATGACAAGGTAAGTTAAAAAAAATAAAAAGTAATTTTGTCAGGAAACAAATTTGGCAAGCTCACTGATATCAAATACATAGCAAAGTCTACAGTTACAGCTCAATCTTTGAATAATGATAAGTGCCTGATCACCTACAGGATAATTAAAAAGAACCAGTCCCATTGTTACACTTCTTCAAGTTTGAAGTTCCTCTTTTACCCTTTTACCTCATGAGACCTCCCAGAACTGGAAAACAGGGAAGAATAAAAGAAACTTTTTTTTTTTTTTAAGGATGCAAGAGGGTAGCATAAATCTCTGGAAAAAACAGTAATATTCTACTCTCTCTAATGTGAAAAGGAGGAGGAGAATGAGGTGATGGGAGAAGGAAAAGGCTGTCAAAAATGACTTCTGACATTAGCAAGAAAAAAGAAACAAGCCCATAAAAAAAGTGGATGAATGACATGAACAGAAATATTTCAGAAGAGGATAGACAAATGACCAATGATCGTATAAAAATATGCTTTACTTTAGTAATCATCACCAACAGGCAAATGAAAGCCTCCATGGGTTACCACCTCACCCCTGGAACAATAGCCATTATGAAAAAGTCTCAAAACAATAGATGCTGCTGTGGATGCAGAGAAAAATGAATGCTTACACACTTGCGTGGAACTACGAATTAGTGCAACCTTTGTAGAATATAGTATGAAGATTTTTCAAAGAAATATAAATACCTATAAGTTGATCCAGCAATCCTTCTGCTGGGTACCTACCCAAAAGAAAAGAAGTCATTTCATGAAAAAGACATCTTTTTCATGATAAATTTGGATATTTATCCTAGATAATTCACAATCGGAAAGAAAAGGAATAAACATCAGTGCCCATCAATTTGTGAGTGGATAGGGCAGTGCCTGTGGCTCAAGGAGTAGGGCGCCAGCCACATATACCAGGGGTGGTGGGTTCAAGCCCAGCCCCGGCAAAACTGTAAAAAAAAAAAAAAGAAAAAAATTGTGAGTAGATAAGGAGAATGTGTGTGCTGGACACACACACACCATGGAGTATTACTCAGCCACAGAAAGGAATGAAATAGTGTCATTTGCAGCCACTTTGATAGAACTGGAATCTATTATCGGTATCTTAGGTATGTAAAAACAAACATAACATGTTCTCGCTAATAATTGGTAGCTAATAGATAGATACACACAGGCACAGAGAGTTGTAAAGAACATTGGAAATCAAGAGGGAAGAGAGTGGGAGGAAGGTCAGGGATAAAAACGTCCCTGGCAGGTACAATGAACGCTGTTCTCATGACAAGCATACCGGAAGCCCTGACCTTCAGCATTGAACAGTGTACCTGTGAATAAAACATTTGTAAGCAGTAAATATTTTGAAATAAAAAATGAAAAAATATATAGATTACTTTCCATCATTAATAAATTTAAATTCCAACAAATAAAGAAATAAAATAAAATGATCTCGTGGGTCTCAGTGTACACAGTTAAAACATCTAAAATTAGTCTTTACTAACTGTGGTTCTGAGCGGGGGCTTTGTGAAAATGCTCTAGCTTCCTTTCACAATAAAAAAATTAGATAAAAATATTAGGAAATAATTAAAAGTTTTAGTTGTCCAAAGGCAATATTAACATCATAAAGGGAACCTCCAAAGAAGTAACTGAAATAAATAAATAAATAAATAAATAACAACATAGAGATAAGGACAGATGACTATGTTTTACTTTGTGGAAATTTACATGCACACCGTATTTTCTAATTTATACCATTTTGTGTTTCAATGAATCTGTTTTTTTCTCCATCAGTTTGGTTGTCATATATTAGCGGGATTATTTTATATTACAGTGATTTACTTAACAACACTGTGCTTTTAATGGTTTATTTTTGTTTTGCTGTTCACATTCATTATCAGAGCAAAAAAATTTAATCTTGATCTATAGCTTTCAGAAACGTGCATACAGATTACAATTGTTTCCTGGGATAAAAGACTGTTAAATTAAAAATGGACTTAGAAAAACAGATTCAACATAAAAAAAAAAAACTCTACCAAGTCATCTATTTAGTTCTGCAAATGCACTGCTCTCGCATCATATACTTCTTCAGAAATAAATGGTTAATTTTTATTTCTATTCTATGTTGTCTAAATCCCAAAACTGGTTCTGTGTTTAACAATTGTTTCATTGCCATTATTTGAGGGTCGTAGCTCTTCAAAAACAGTTTCTCTAAAGGCCTAAATTAACCACTGCTGGAACCACCTTTCTGTATCCTGCAGGGATGAACAGGGGTATAGTATGCAGAAATTCTCTTAACTAAGTGTAATACGCTGTTTTTGTGTGTGTGTTACAAAACTTGCTATATTTGAGACTTACTGAGTTGTTCTATATCAGATATATCAGATTTTGTAAACTAGGGGAACTGAATCTCAAGATAGCAGGTGAAGCAGGAAGCTCAGAAACGTTCAGGGACACACAAGAGACACATCTTGCTCTTCTAACAGATGGACATGTATTCCTTCCTTGTTGTGCCTGCCTCTTTTGGATGGCAAGAGTTCACTTGAAATCATTTATCCTACTAGCGTATGTTCACTGATCACATGAACCAGCTATAATCTGTCATTCTAGGGTCATGAGAAAAAAAAAAAAACATACAAAAAACTAAGCAGATACAGCTTTTAATGATGTCTCAGGAGGAAGAACTTGGAATTTAAGAATGTAGTACTTTCTGTTTGAGTAGTGCAAAAACAAGTTTTTCTTTTATAACTAAGATGTTTAAGAATGATTTCATTTCTTAAGAATGATTTCATTTCTTAAACACCTTAATTATAAAAGAAAACCCTGTAACATTTCTTTAACAAACTAATGAAGTACTAAAAGTTGGTGACAACAATGTTAAGAGTATAAAGAGTTTGGCACACTCATGGTGCATGAGATTGTGTAAAAAAATCCATGTCTTTGGGTTCGACTTGGCAATTTTAATTACAGTAGTATTTCCTGGGGAAGAGAGAGATAGAACCATGTCTTTTGTAGAACAGTTATTTTCATAAATAAACTATACTTGTATATTTTATCATTTGTTTTAAAATAAGCAAATTGGAAATAGGACAATGTGTGATGAGTAATAAATATTATGTAGCCACAAAAGCCCTTGTGGGAGGAAATAATGACATAGAAATGTGCTCATAGCTCTCTTGGCATTTTCTTAGTTTTTTTGCTAAGACCTTTACATTCCACATTTACTAAGATTCACATATACCCTTGTAAAATGCACCGCAGGTGTAATCCCATTAATCCCCCTCCCTCCACCTCCCTTCCCTCTCCCTCCCCTCCCTTTCCCCCTTCTCCCTATTCTTAGGTTATAACTGGGTTATAGCTTTCATGTGAAGGTCCTACATTAGTTTCATAATAAGGGTGAGTATGTTAACTAGTGTGAGGAAAATGTGTCAAACGGTCTATGAACCAAGTGTATGGTGCCCCATGATCATACTAATATACACAGCTATGATTTAATAAAAAAAATAAATAAATAAAATAAAAAAAAAACCTAGTCCTAAAAATGTGATTTGGGGAAAAATTTAAATTAATGGTAATAAATGTGGCACCAAGGATATAAACTAAAAGGCTTGTTAAATAATGATTACCTTTGGAAACACTTTTTTCCAAATAAGTACTGAGTTTGAGAAGATATTTGGTATTAGTAGCATTTTATTTTTTTAATTTAATTTTTATTAAATCATAACTGTTTGCATTTATGGGGTAAAATGTAATGATTTGACATATAATGTAGAAACGCTTAAATCAAACTAATTAACATAATCATCACTCACTTATTTCTGCGTTACGACAATTCAGAATATTATTTTGAAATGTACTCTTGCGTTGTGTATATTTGGCCTCCACTTGCCCTCCCCCCACTTATCTGCGCTTTTTTTCTGGACTATCTTTGTATTTTGTCATTCATATGAATGGTTAAGTGTTTATATATTGGTTTCATAATAGAATTGAATACATTGGAAAAAAAAAGAAATGTGCTCATAGGAAAACGTTATCTCAAGAGAAATTATACACAAATAATATACATACATATATATAGCTTAGAAAGAGAGGTACAAAGAGAGGATCACATTTATTTTTTAATTAATTTTTTTTTTGAGATAGAGTCTCTTTTTTTGTTGTCCTGTGTAGAGTGCCACAGCATCATAGTCACAGCAACCTCATGCTCTTGGGCTCAACGATTCTCCTTCCTGAGCCTCTCCGATAGCTGGGACTACAGGTGCCCAGCCCAAGGCTCAGCTTCAGAGAGATCCTGTTTCTTTAGAGACAGGGTCTCACTCTTGCTCAGGCTGGTCTTGAACTCGTGAGCTCAAGTAATCCACCCACCTCTGCCTCACTGAGTGTTAGGGATGATCACATTTATTTAACATTTACACAGAAAGCAACTGAAAGAAAAATAAAACAAATCATAAATAACGATATTGTCTTGGAAATGAGGATAAGGACCTTTTCATTTTTAATCTGAATGGTTTTCTCTGTTATTTTCCACATTTCCAATATGATCTTTTAAAATTTTTATAAATATTATCTCTCGTGTCATTTTTACAAGAATAATGGGACAAGTAAGTGTTTTCTACATAATTCTTCACTTTCCTTTTTTAGATTTTTAGGTTTTGAGATCAATGCTTAGAGAGCTCATTCCAACTTTGGTGTTCCTCACTTACAAAAAAAAAAAAAAAGAAAAGTTTGAAACCGTGAATTCTAAACTGAAGCCCTGATTCTAAGTGCTATTGAAGATGTTGATTAACTAGGACAGTTTCTTTCTCTTTTTAAAAAAAAAATCTTGGCAGCTGTATTTGTTAAGGGAATTTGCCTCTAATCAGATGTTTGAACATGGACTACAGTCTTGTGATGTATCATGGGGATAAAAATTAGTTCTACCTAAGCAGATTTATTTTACTTAAATGACATAGTGACACAAAAGTAGATTCATGTCCTTGATATACTCTCTATTAAATTTAAAAACTAGGCTAAAATCACTTTAAAGAGTCACCTGACACTTTCACTGAATGTATCTGATTATGTATAGAAATAGATAAAATGTTCTGGGGAATATTGAAGTCAACTGTGTGATTTAAGCTTCATTTAAACTAGGCCTTAGGTGAGGGGTCTTCTCTTTATGTCTATTCTGGAGAGGGATAATATAGATTACTATATATATTTTTATAAACCTAAGGCCGGTATTCTATAGAAAACTTAAAGGATGCTATTAAAAGCTGTTGGACCCTGAGGACTTAAAATAATTAACACCATTTCCTTTAAATTATAGTGTATGTTCTAATTTATAAAATATGGATTAGTACAGAATAAAACAATGGATGTGATTCTTGGCACATAAATTAATATAAATAAAATTTAAGTTAATCTTAACTATGGGAATATAGGTACCAATCCAAAAATAGAAAACTGGTTATTTAGATATATGGACATCAGTAGTTTGAACTTTAAATATTTAATTTATGATGCAATAATAACTGGCATGGTGATAGAGGTTTCAAATTCAGGGATCTAATGTAAATAACATTTTTTTATAACCATACCTGACCTTATTTTCAAATGTTTCACAAATAAGACAATCTAATGGTCACTTTTAAATAGACTATGAAGAGATAAATAAAATGCATGTTCAGTTTTGTAAGTTATATATAAATGGGCAAAAATATTAAAATATAAAAACTCATGTGGTTTAGATCTGCTTACAGAATTACTAATTTTTATTCTTATGGCCCATTTAGCTAACTCTATACCTTGAGGTCACTTAATTAAGCCAAATTCCTCTTGGGATATTTCTTAAGTGTCCATAGTGTAATTCAATTTGTTTAAAATAGAAGCGGGTAGTGAATAAATAAACTTTAAATGTTTTATTACATGTGTTCCCCTTCCAGTTAAGGTGTACAACAACGAGGGTAAGGAGCAAAATCAGAGTATTTTAAATCTATCAGAATGTTCAGCATTCAAAGATCTCTTTGTAATCCCTTTGTAAAAAGGAAGAGACCATGGCTCTTTACATCTCTAATAGAATGATCAGAGAATAAAACATCACAAAGGAAAATAAGAAAAAAAAATTGTTAATGAACTTTTAATAGTAACATATATGCTGAAATGGCAAATCAGTGTCCTGCATAGCCTCAGCTCCAGAGGGAACTTCACTCATCAACACTTTCCCATGAGCTTATGCCAAGTGCACTTGGAAGCAAATCAAAGGCCAGGAGCAGGCAGAAGTGCAAAGCTAGACCCTCCGGCTCTGCATAGAATTTTCTCCACGGGCAAGGCAGCATATTTCTGAGAAGCCAAGAGAAGTCTCTAACACAGGACTAACCCGTGTACACTGACGTGACCCTACAATCGCTAGGGAAGGGACAAATTGTTCAAATAAAAAATCCCTATAGAACTCTTTGAACTTTCCCTAAAGTAGCAAAAGAGAACTTACAGGAACATCAAAATTTGGCCATCAAACTATAAAATAGAAATATGTATCCCAAGGCTTAAAGAGCTGGTAGTTGGGTTGTAAGTCAAAGGAATCTACAAAACCTCACCAGTGGTCAGATCCCAAGCTCTCCTGAAGGAAAAATGATCTTACCCTTCAAATGTTGGAAGCAGATGATGAGTACAATCTACTCAAAACTAAAACACATTCTAAACACTTTATACACTGCAGACTAGATTCACCCAGCTAAAGTGACTTGCTGTGCAACCTTCTGGGCATAATGTCATTTACTTCTATGTGTATGGTTCTTCAACACACTATGTATGATATGCCCTGGAAATAATGCATAAGAAACGTAGGGAAGATAGCATAGCCGTGGGTAAAGGTGGAAACTGTCAATAGAAACCCACATTGAGACAACTGAGAATTTAGAATTATTTTAAAGGATTTTAAAAATAATTATTGAATTGTCAAGAAGGCAATGGAAGATGTAGAGAACATGCATGAATAAATAGATATTTTAGCGGAACTTAACATTATTTTAAAAATCCCCAGAAATTCTAGAAAATATATGGTATTAGAAATGAAGCATTTGGTGTACCAAAAAGCAGACTGGACACAGAGGAGGAAGGAGCCAGTAAACTAGAAGAAAAGTTAAACATTCTTCAAAAGGAAATACAAATAGAAAAAAAGATGGAAAACACTGAGCAGAGCATCTGAGGTTTGCGTATCAAAGAGGTTAACATGTAACAGATTCCGCTGAAGCAGTCTCATAATTTAATACAGAATTTATCAGTTCACTTCTTTGTGTTATGTTTTTATATAATACTGTGATGTAATCATAATGATGAAGTGGAACTGTAGATACAATGAAATTGGTATTTGAAAAAGAGTAACAATTTGCAATATCCTTTAAATTTGGTGTTGTGGCCACGTTAACCAGTGTGATGAAACTATGTCAAATGGTCTATAAAATCAGTGTATGGTGCCCCATGATCGCATTAATGTACACAGCTATGATTTAATAAAAAAAAAAAAATTGGGTGTCTGCCCTAAAATAAAAGCATACAGAAGGAAACATATTAAACCACAGCTTTCTAAAATGTTGAATACAAGAAGAAACATGATCAGATTTCTTTCCTTTAACATAGATGTATTTTATCTTTTCCCTCATACATTTTTTCATGTGTATGTGAATAGGATTTATTTGTGGTTGTGGAAATAGCTGTGTGTCTATTCAACCCAGAAAAATGCTGTTGCATTAGGATAGAAATTTTCTTTGTATCTCCTATGATGCTTACCAGAATCAGGTGTGTAGTTACTGGTAAATAAATATTGTTTTTTTTTCAATTTTTGGCCAGGCCAGGTTTGAACCTGCCACCTCCAGTATATGGGGCCGGCACCCTACTCCTGCCACAGGTGCCTCCCCCAATCGCCTCCCCCAATAAATATTATTCTTAATGAATAAATGAAATAAATGAGTAAATAAATCAGTATGTTATTTATTCAACCATGTTAATATATTTTATTTTTATATAAAAAAAAAGTATCACATGACTATCTGAACATATTTTCACATTTAGTTTTCCTTTACAGGAAAGCTCCAAAAGAAATTTCTAGGTTTAAATCGAGAGAGAGAGGCAATACTCTTTGCTCATTATTTATTCCTTGAATAATCAAAATTATGCATTTCCTAAACATCTCCATATTTAAGGTGCTCAGTTATATTGTGATTACGTAAAGGTACAGTCATATAGCATTTGCTAATTATATAAGCTAGTTTGAAAATCACACAAGTAAAAATTACACCAATGAAAATGGCATTCATAAGAAAGTGCTACTACAAAGAAAATCTCATACAAACAATGGAGTACTAGGATCAGAAATCAAAGCATTGCTGGTGTGATGACCTTTTAAAAGGAATTCTCAGAGGAAGTGAGAATCTTAGAGATGCTCAGAGTGCTGAATCTTAGAGATTATGGCCTAGAGAAGAGGAGGCTTTTCCCAAGCTAAAATGCAGCATGTGAAAAAGCAAAAAGATAGGAAGAGAAGGTAGCTCTTCTGAAATGTTTCAGAAGAGTTCAGGACTCAGTTGTGGTAGACACCGAAGTGCTGAGTTTGTCATTACAGGGTTTCTGGACTTCGATGGGAAAAAATATTGACCATAATTGACATATCTTAGTCTGGTCTGTGGCAGATCAATTTTACTCTCTTCTCACTATGCCCTACAACTCCAGTGCTAACCATGGCTTTCTCACCAGGGGCAGCAAACTTTTCCTAGCTGTTGTCTCTTTTTTACTTTCATTCCCCTGAAGCATAAGCAGTTGGACAATTATGTTCACCAACTCATCCTAGAAAAAGTGCTTTGAAGAGTGACTAGGCACTGGTATCAGTGCATTGCTTCCCAAGGGGAGTACTTTGAAGGTGACCGAAGTGACACTCAGCAATGAAGTACATAGCACTTTTTCTAAGATTAGTTCACAAACTTCATTGTCCAAACTTAGGAGTTTTCATAAAGTACTCGGAGTGTTTCACTCTAGGCTAAGTCTGAAAATATTTCTCCCACAATTAAAAAACTCTAGTAGAACACAATGCCATTAGAGTTAGAAAACCAAATTTAAATTTGTTACTCTGACCTACATGAGTGAAATACTCCCTACCTCCCGGAGGCCATACCCAACCTCCTCCTTTCTTATTTACTATTTCATTGTAATGCTGGCCCTTTTTCTTCATTAGAACAAATTGTAACTTATTGATTATTTTTCTGTCAGCACCAGAGCACAAATTTAGACAAACACCCTTCTCAGTTCATAGCACATTTTAATCACTGTGCAAGATGTGGGTTTGATTTTTAGTATTTCACTAAATCATTCATTCATTCCAGTCAGTTTTGTAGCCCCTCTCCTCTGCTTATATAAAATCAAC
Source organism: Nycticebus coucang (assembly GCF_027406575.1). Classification (NCBI taxonomy): domain Eukaryota; kingdom Metazoa; phylum Chordata; class Mammalia; order Primates; family Lorisidae; genus Nycticebus; species Nycticebus coucang. The sequence continues at coordinate 67,844,175 of NC_069789.1, read as the reverse complement.
TATTCTCATGGGCTTAGTATGTATTTTTATTAGAGTATACTCTTAACAATAAGTGAATAGTTATTTTCTGTAAACTTTATTTTGTGACATATTTCATACTTCTTGCAGAAAGAATTTTTTAAGATCCAGCCATGTTGCTAATTATGCATCTAATCTATTATAGCCTGGCAATGACTGTTTTCCTTCTTACTTTACCCGAGGTAAGTACTATTTTTAGCTGTTGCTTCTAACATCTTGGGCATTCATTGGTGATTGTAGACAGGTCAGCATCTGTGAGGGAGAAAATTCATGTGAAGCAAGGCTACTTGGTACATGTAACTTGTTGAAAAGGATCTGGCTTTGCTTCAGAGCTGCGCTGCTTTCCTCTATGAATTTTCTTTTCAGATTTTACAAGCCCAGCAGAAATCATGACCTTCCACAGAGACTCTGAATACTGTTGGATACACCATAGCATGAAATAGAAAAATAAAATGTTCACACTGCGTCTTAACCCATCACAGTGAACACACCCTTTCAAGAGACTATTGCTGAGGTTCGAGAAAAGGGCAGTGGTATGGCATTTAGAAATATGAACAAATTGTTCATTTAACTTTCTTGGATTTTAGGATCTCCTTACCTTCAGAAGTATATAGACTAGAATGATCAGATGAGGAAATGAAGCCAAGACTGTTTTGCTTTATGGGTTTGTGCATCTTGGTCCGATTGTCACATGTCACCTCAAGTTCAGGCATAGAGTCTCCATTAGCATCTGGCAGCCAGCCAAGAGTAACTTTCCATCTATAGTAAATGCTTTGTATTAAGATACTCACCAAATGTGAGTCATTCCCTTTCCTTAGGGTTCTGTGAGGATGATATCATTAAGTCCCGATATCTGTGGGATGATGAAGAGAGTCAGTGTTCCTGCAGACTAAACTGCAGTCCAAGTTGAAGAACTGATACAAATCTGAAGCAATGTGATGATGTGCTACTGCTATCTCTGCTGCCTTCTTTCTCATTGAGCCAGATTTCTTTTTTTAATTTATTTTATTTTTAATTTATTTTATTTATTATTATTCTTTTTATTTTTTTTACAGTTTTTGGCCAGGGCTGGGTTTGAACCTGCCACCTCCGACATATGGGGCTGGCGCCTTACCCCTTTGAGCCCCAGACACCCCCTGAGCCAGATTTCTAACACCATGCGCTTATCAAGAATTACATGCACATTGCTGGTGCTCTCTCATGTATTCCAGTAAGGAAACAAAAGCTAGTTTTTAAATCGTGGTTAATGTCTGCTTACATTAGTAACCTATCAACACCCACGCTCTTTTATAGTGTCTGAAATGAAAACATTATTCATCCAGTTAATAGATATTTATTGAGACTCTACTATGTACCAGCAATAGGGAATATAAGGGGAATCTCCAAAATGGTAAAATTCTGCAGAAACAAAGGACATTGATGAGCTTTATTTTCAAGCTTGAATTTCCTGAGCTCCCCGTTGCTCTATGATTCTTCCCCATGGCAGCAAGCATCGGTCAAGTGTACTTGCATACTCTTTATTTACTCTTTAGTATTCAAACTCTATCCCCCCGCCCTGCAACTAAGAAATAGAAGAAAAATAAATGTAGTTATTATTACAAGATACGATATTTCATTATGCCATTGTTGCATACAGAAGAAAGGCAGAAAATGTAACTTTCTTTATCCTCGCATCTATTTTAGAGTTATTTGGTATCTTCTCAATGAATGTATTATTTCTTTTCATGTGAAATTATTTTATTGAAGTCTGTGCCCTGGTCCTACATTCAAACTTTCATTTCTTTGTAAAATAGGAAGGGAGAAGAAAATGTGAATGTGATCATGATATACAAGTATGAAGATTACTTGGCTTTGGTACGCTTAAGGCTTTTGAATAATGACAATGTACGAATTCTGAAGAGAAAGTCCCATATAGTGACTTGTAGTCTTATGGAATCAGTTTCTAAATAGAACTATTTTTGAAAGAAGAAAAGAAATTGTTAGATGCATAGTTTGTTTAAATACCAAAGTTTACCAGAGTATTATTTGATAATATAATTTTGGTAAAAGAATTTTGTTATAATTTAAAATGGAATATAATATTTGAGAATATCAGAAAGTAAGCTATAAAATTAAGCTGAATAAATGTTTCATAACACTTGAATGGCCTAAAGTCAACGCTATTTTAGGATGCCCTTTAGAAAAGCAAACTGGATAAAACAGCAATTTCTGTCGGTAGGAAAAGCAAATTCTCCTACTCTGATATAAATGAGCAGAGGATTTCTCCGAAAGCTTTTAATCCACTCTAGCAGTCAATCTTCTTACAGAGGGAGCTGTCCTATTATTTAGACCTTCTAAGTAAAATTCTACCTGCATTAATAGTGATTGCACTGTAATAAGAAAATAAGTGCTGGTTTGTATGTGTAAATGCTGCTTCTTTAATTGTGGAGGGAGTGTATAGTAGAGTCCATTACAAAACTAAAAATGTTCATTACAAAACTAAAAATGTTGACAAGTCACCTCTGATCGGCGTATGCAAAAATAGTTCTTTCTGGTTTAAGTTTTCTAGCTCAACCCACTTGGTCTCAATGGGTGTGCATTTGAGAGAGACTTCTTTCTTTTCTTCAACTCACGTCAAACAATTCATTGCTAAAACAACATTTAATTTAGGTTATGGGTCCATACTACATGGCCTCACTGAACTGTATGTCTACAGTGTGCAAAAGCCCCTGCCCTACTGAACTTCTTTCTCTTTTTATTTCTTCATGATCCGGTAGTCCTAGTCATACCATTTTCCTCACCCCAACTCCAACACCTGGCCTCAGGCAAAATAGTCATTTAGTTACATGCAATTAAGTGACCTGATGTATTGCAGGTGTGCTCATATTTTATGAGTGAATAATAAGGAAAAATGAGATTCTACTTTGGTCCAACTTCAGGTGATGTATTTATATAGAAAAAATATATATTGTAGGTTTAAATTCCTCAGGCATAGTTAGCTATATGGACTTATTCTAAATTTGTCCCTATTGGGTTTTAATTCTGTTGCAAAGTGCATTACCAGAAGTCTCTTATTTTTATCCATTTCTGGTGTCAGAAAATACACTTTTCCAAAGCTCTTATTTTTATATTTTATAATAATGTAGGGTGGCACTAGGAAATAATTAAGGAAACTAATATACATGTTACCTTTTAAGCACCTAGATGATGAGTTATAGTAAGATTCTTTTAAAATATTATTTTTTAACTTCAGGAACCATATGTGTCTATGAAAGTAAACAATATGAGATTATAGGAAGATGGTAAGTTCACCCAGAATTGAGGTAGAACGTTGATGGTGCTAGTATAAGCATGCATGTATCTAATAAAATATTTTCCCCAAATAAACTTGATAGTGATTAAGATTGAGTTAAGCCTATTTACTCATTATCGGCCCAGGCCCGAAGAGCCATAGCCCTTCTCACCACTCGTTGCGCTCCCAACTCTGGCCTTGTCTACATTTCCCCCTGTAGTCTTGTTGATACGGAAGTGGCATAAGTAGGAAAAAGATGATTAATGACACTGAAACATTTGGATGAGGTCACTCACTCCGTTGTGTCTGACTACCTTTAAAAAGATGGGTTGAACTTTAGACCCTATTGGTCCCAGAAAGCAATCTGCTCAGAATTAGAATATAAAAAACAGCTTACAAGTCTAGAAGATTCAATATATTTGTGGTAACAGTGTTTGTAGGATTGTGAAGCATTTCATTTGTACCAAGAATTAATGTTTAAGATTTCTGGTACTATTTCATAAGTTTCAAAATTCAACAAAAATCTGTAAAATATGCTTGACTTAGATTTAATGCATTTAAAAATACAAACTAACATTTCATCTTCTCTGTCATACTCCGTATACTTTCTCTGTATGCTCGTCCGTCTGCCAGTATTCATGCATCATCATTCTTCTATTGAGGAGCTCCTGGGTTCAAGTCTCATCCACTAAAAATGCCTCAAATTCTACACAAATATAACAATGAAATTATGTGTTGATATACATTGGTAAGTTCAAATGAAATAGGGTAAGTTCCTTACCAAATAAAAAGAAAGGCATGAACATACAATGGTAAACAAGAAAGTTAAGATTATAGTATCCTGGGAAGAAGTAGAGGCAGATATAAACCTTCGTGTCTACGGACTTGGTTTAATAAGCGCTGTAGGGCTAGAGTGAAAAAAGACGGCAAAAGGGAAGTATAGAAAAAAGAAAATATGATATAAGACAAAACAGAAAATATGTCAACATAAACTCAAACATATCAATTCTTTTATAAAAATAAAATGATCAAACTTACCAGTTAAAATACAATAAAGGCAAAAGTTTGACAATGAAGACATGGATAAAGGCATACTGGTGTAATAATAATCTTCCATAAAGTAGATTTAGTCAAACATTTATGAAAGTTTTGAGAAAAGCAATACTTAATGATTAGGCATATAGATAACAATAAAAATTAATGGGTTAAAAATTATCCAAAAAGACAAGATCATCAGAAATCTCTGTGTACTAAACAGTGTAACCTCAAAATATATAAGCAAAATTATTTTAAATTGCATTACAACACATAAGTAAATGTACACTCATAGTGAAAGACTTAAACCGATAATTCTAAGAATAAATAGATTAAACCCCAATGACATTGTAAAGTAGGAATTCCCAGAGATAATGTGACAATAAAAATAATTCCTTTCCTATTTTTCTCCTGAAAACCACCCTAAAATTAAAAGAAAATAAAAATTAAAAGTAGAATAAATTTTTATTGGGACTAAGAAAAATATATAGTGCGTCAATTACAAAATAAATCACAAAGTAGACAATAGAAGGTGATGTTACCACCTAATGGATCGTTTGTCTGCTACACAGATGGAAGCCAGTACCCTGAGACTGCAAGTGTTGCAGAAAAGAGTTTAATACTGCAGGGCACAGAGCAAAGATATGAAAAGAATTCCTCAAACCTGTCACCCCAAGAATTTGGGGGACAGGGTTTTTAAAAGTAATTTTGTGGAAAAAAGAATAAGCAATTGGGTCTTCTAATTAAATGGAGATGAACTCAAAATTTGAGAAGCAGAAATTTTGTTTCCTGCATTAAGATACATTCTATGCAGAAGATTGTAGGAGCCATGGAGTCAGTTTCCGTGTTTGACTCCTTGTCTAGTTGGTGTCAATTGACCCCCACTTCCATGCCTCCACCAAAGGCAGAGTATGCAAAGTATCTCAGCAACCAGTTTTAGGTTTACAATGATAATAAGTGAGGAGGGAAGTCACAAATCTGACAGTCTGGGGTCCATGACTCCTGAGCAGTAAGCAACTGTGAAAAGGCAAGAAATGGAACAATGTCTGGCTAACTTTTAGCTCTGCCTGTACATCTGTGGAAATCAGACTTCAACCACAGTTCTTGCCCATGGCCTAACATTATTTTAACATAGGGGGTTTAAGTAAATCAGAGTGGACAGAGGAGACAAGAAGGAAAAGAGAAAATATGGAGACTGGTGAGCAGGTCCCAAAGCAGCAAAATTTGATAAGTGTTCACAAAAATGTAATTCCTAAAAGTGAAGACCTCATTTTGAATAATAATAAAAAAATGGTCTTTATTCTTTACAGTATAAGTAGGACTTGGGGGTCAATAGACAGGTGGCAAAAGCTCTTCTGTACACAGTGCAGGATGCATGGGGACAGCTACATTGGGACTCACACAGACAGCCATATTCATAGGGAGCCATGTCCACAGGGAGCCATGTTCACAGGGAGTCACACTCACAGGGAGCCATGTTCACAGGGAGTCACACTCACAGGGAGCCATGTTCACAGGGAGACACACTCACAGGGTGCCATGTTCACAGGGAGTTACACTCACAGGGTGCCATGTTCAGAGGGAGCCATGTTCACAGAGAGTCATATTCACACAGAGCCTTCTGCCCCAGTGGCAGCAAAAAAGGACAGGACCTTTGAGGTATAAAAACCTGAAAATTCTTTCTTACTCTTCTAGCCTCACACACATTGGGGAAAATGGTTATTTATTGAAAATCTAGCTTTCTTATGATCAAGAATGAATAGAGAACTGTGGAAGCATTAGTGAAAAGATTTGGTTGCAGTTGTCATTGTTGTTCAGCTGGCCCAGCCGGGTTCAGACCCCCAGCCTGGATGTACGTGGCTGGTGCTGTAACCACTGTGCTACAGGAGAAGTAGGAGAAGGAATAGAAACTGGAGGAGGATGAGTGCCAAATTTATTTCCAGAATATTGTTTTCACCTAGTAGATGAAAATTTTGAACAATACTTTTAAAGAAATTAAACTTTAACTTACTGAGATGACTTTCTGTATGATAGAAAACCATGAAACAGAAAAGAAAACGAACAACAACAACAACAAACCTTTTAAAATTTAGAAGAGTCTCTGGAGTGTAGATAACAGGATGAACATAATAAGGATCTTGCAAATGGACCAAGGGGTATGTGCAGCCAGAGAACCAGGGCTGTCCCTAAAGCTTTTCTTTTTTCTTTTTTTCTTTCATTTTTTTTTTAATAGATTAGCTTTTTTATTCATAGGCTGATCAATGGTTCGATGGTTTGTGAACTTATTTTTTCTTTTCCTTTTTTTTTGAGACAGAGTCTCACTTTGTTGCCCTTGGTAGAGTGCCGTGGTGTCATAGCTCACAGCAACCTCGCACTCTTGGGCTCAAGCCATTCTCTTGCCTCAGCCTCCCAAGTAGCTGGGACTACAGACACCCACCACAATGCCTGGCTATTTTTTGGTTGCAATTGTCATTGTTGTTCACCTGGCCCAGCTGGGTTCAGACTCCCAGCCTGGATGTACGTGGCTGGTGCTGTAACCACTGTGCTATGGGTGCTGAGCCATTTTTTTCAGAGATGGGGGTCTCACTCTTTGCTCAGGCTGGTCTCAACTCCTCGGCTCAGGCAATGCATCCACGTTGACCTCCTAGAGTGCTAGGATTAATGGTGTGAGCCACCACGCCCAGTCCTAAAATCCCAAAACTTGGGTGGTGCCTGTGGCTCAGTGAGTAGGGCACCAGCCCCATATACCGAAGGTGGTGGGTTCAAAGCCAGCCTCTACCAAACCACAACAAAAAAATAGCCAGGCATTGTGGTGGGCACCTACAGTCCCAGCTACTCAGGAGGTTGAGGCAAGAGAATCACCTAAGCCCACGAGTTGGAGGTTGCTGTGAGCTATGACTACATGGCACTCTACTGAGGGCGATAAAGTGAGACTCTGTCTCTAAAAAAAAAAAAATCCCAAAACTCTATCTGTTCCCTTCCTTCCCCTCAATGAAAGTCATATTGGTCCTTGTACAGTGTTGTTTGGGCACTTGGAACACAAATGCTTTACCTCCAGTAGCAACCAGCCTCTATATCCGGGATGGGTGGTGGATCTGTCTGACACTCTCCTCTCCTCCTTGGCTTTGCTCTATACCTATTGCTTCAGAGAAGTGAATGAATCCTTCTCACTGTGCCCAACCCAACTCCTATGATAACTCAAACGATTTGTCATCACACCTGGTTGCAAACCATTCTCCCAGCATGGATGGAGCTCTAGATGAGAATAGGTGAAGGCTTAAGGGCTTTTGCATAGACCATGGCCAAGTCCTTGCACATGTATGGTCTTGTCACCAAACCATCATTTCACTTTCATTCCCAGATACTCTAGTTTTAGAATAGCACATTTTCTTTATAGTCCAGAGACATGGTATTTCTGGAAAGCACTTTCTGACCTCTCTTTGTTTATGCTAGAGTTTTCTGCATGAGATATACATTTAAAAAGTTGTTAAATTAGGCTCAGTACCCATAGCATAGTGGTTACCATGCTGACCACGTGCACAGCGCCTGTGGTCTCAGCCTTGGATGACTGAGGCAAGAGAATAGCTTGAGCCCAAGAGTTTGAGGTTGCTGTGAGCTGTGATGCCAGCACTCTACCACAGGCGACATAGTGAGACTCTGTCTCAAAAATAAATAAATAAATAAAATTTTAAAAACATAAAATTAAAAAAAGAGAAAAAAAGTTGTTAAATTAGAAAAAGGAAAATTGTCTTTGAAGACCCAGCTCTAAATTTTATTCCTGCCAGTGACCTGCTTAAAATCTTCTAGCTGAATGGATTTCTTATGCATTCTCATAACTTGATATATCCAGATAGATAAAAATTATAGAATTGTTTGCTAATATCACAAATAAATTATAATTATGAGTTGGATGAGGGCAGTACATTCTGTGCCTGAAAAGACTTTATTTAGATTTAGTAAACACCCACAGAATCTGGAAGAATAAAAACCATGTATTTAGTTTGGGTTTGAGATATGAATTACAACCCTTTAAAAAACAATGAGGGCACAATTAATGAACATTGATTCATCTGCCCTTTTCTATCAACATCACTTCCCCCAGTTTCTCTCCTTGGTCGAGACCTTAAGATAATCAGATGTATTTTTCTAGTGCTCTATTTAACAATCCTCTGAGCATCGTAGTATGATTTTTATGCTAAAAGGGTGTCCATACCTTACCTTATTATTATTTATGCTTGATTCTAGAGGAGGAATATGATGTAATTTTATAATTTTATGTGGACTTCGCATCTATTTTTAGTAAAATTTTAACTTTCTCATCCTAGTATCAGGGCTCAGTCACTCATAATATCATGCCTAGTTCTATAGCACACTCAGGCCAGTGGCCAGAAATAAGAATTTAGAGTCATCTCTCCCACCTAGGAAACTGCGGCTATCTGCTTTCCAGACACTTCTCTAAATGGACCGCGCAGGTGCTTACCTCCTCACAGAATGTTTTATATATATAAACACATGCTTCTCCCTCTCTCTCTGCCTGACTCTCGGCTCCTGTCTTGCATGACTCTGAGATGGAAAACTGCCAACTCATTATGCCCTTCCTGCCAGGATCTGAAAGGAGAAATCTTTACACTTATTTTTTCATATGGTCATGTATTGAATTTGTGACTTTCATCAGAGTTACTTAGGGATGATCTAAGACAGGTGTTCCCAGGATGGCAGGGACAACATAAGGTCAGGCTCCCAGTGCCAGAGCCATGGCAAGGAAGGAATAATCTGGCAAGGGTCAGACAAGAGCCACAAAAGCATCTGCCAGAATGAACACATATCCTGTTTGAAGGATGCCCCGAGCATGGATCAATAGGCATTAGTTTATCTACCAAGATAAAGAAGTAGCCTGTGGAAGGCAAATTGTAAATCACTTCTTTGTTTCCTGTTAGGGGAGGCTTGCTAGCTCCTCTCATACCAGAACTCCAGTTTAACTGGGAGCACTCAAACAAGGAAGAAATAAAAAGCATACAAGTCCCACTTAATGAGGTAGTTAGTTGAATTTCATCTCCTGGCTTGATGAGCTTCTTAAAGAGAAGTACTACACTGCATTCATTTTTATATCTCACGTCTAGGAAGGTGTGGAAACCATTAAGGCCCTCTATATGTTTCCCAGATGTAAATTCACATTTATTATTCATACCTAATATGCACTTAAGCCCAAAAGGCTTGCTTTACATTAGTAAATAATATCTACAGCATATATAGTACAAAACTTGAAATTATCTAGTCAAAGGCAACCTGAAATACTCATTATAATACTCGAGTTTGTCAGAGTGTATGCTTTAATTTGTAAAGTCTTTACATAACTGGCATGAAGAGCTTCTTTTCCTATAATAAAAAGTTGACACCACTGTAATGACCCAGTCAAATAGTATTCTGAGTGCCTAGAGAAAAGTTACAAAAATAAAGTTACTAAAATAAAATTTGCCTTTTTCTCTGGAGCATGATTGAATGTCATTATATCATTGTTCAAGAGCTTTTTAAAAGAAGTAATCTGATTGTGATGGCGTGTGCTAAAACAAAAATTATGTTTTCAAATTACAAGAAAATTAATCAAAACATTAAGGTATCTTTCATTTTATGGCAATAGTTGCACTGCTATTCTAGAAAAAATATATCTAATACTACTCTATTCAGTATTACCTAACAACCTAAAATGTTTAGCTGACCACATGTATCTTTAACATGCAAAAATGACAACAGCAAAGAGTGATGCGACAGAAGCCATGAGCTGGTGTGTTTGTTCACAGGCACATTATTAGGTAGAACTTCTAATTGGTCAACTTGTAGATAGTCGCTGAAAACGTACTATGCACTGGGATCACTATGTTCTAATTCTGAGTCTGCCCTGAAAAGTTTTGGCTTCTGTCTTAGTTTGAGTTCTCTGCAAAGTCCGATATGTAATTTCAAATGAAAGCTTCTGCCAATCCTATAAGGAACTCTGAAGCAGGGTTGGGTGAGCTTACAAAACTGGAAAAGGGATTCAACAAATTTTTACCCCAAGTTGGTCAGTTATTGGATGCAGGCCATCCTAAACAGTGAGATACCTATCGATGATAATGTTCTTTCTGCAATTCCCAAAGGGCCATCTTCCAGCAATACCTTCATAAGTTTGGGAATATAAGGATATGCAGTGAACAGTAGATATATATATATAATCAGTAGGTAGGTAGGTAGAAATCTGATAAATCATCCAGCTATCTATTTTAAGTGACAAAATATAAATTAAAATTTTATTTTTATTGATAAAATGAAAAGGCCTAGGTCCTTCCTTGAAGAGCTATATTATTTAGGAAGTCTTTTAAAATTTTTTAAGAAACAGGCAAATTCTGTTTTGGTAGTTTTCATATGAATGGTTCTCTGTGAGTTGCCCAAGTTAATGGATTTGACCAGTCCTGCCACAGGTAATGGACTGATATCAAAGCTGAAGCAGAAATGAAAATGTAAGTGTGTGTATGTGTGTGTGTGTGTGTGAAGTACAGATTTGAATATCAAGTTGGTGATATTATCACTCTAAGTTGAAATTAGTTTTAGTTCCTCAAAATGTATGATTTTGACCTTCTTCAGCGTTCTCTAATGAAATTTATCTTATCTTTAATGAGAGAAGAATGCTAGACAATTTTTAACTCTCAAGAATCATATGGATTTTTGTCTTCCAGATATTTTTTTTGGAGCTCAGCACAAATAGTCAAAAAGAATAAGTCATTAGTTATTTCTATACTTCTAAGCTCTATAACTGTTATCTATGATTTTTAATCAAATATTTTATGTGATTAATTTTACTGAATATATTTTATTAGAATCCCTTTGAATTTTCTTAATTTATTCGAATCCATGGGGCACATTAGAAATAATAAACCAATGTTATTATTATAAATTTAAATAATTTATATTTTATTCATTAATAATACTGTTAATTAGGAATTTCAGCTTGAGAGCTACTTTATATGTTATATGTGCCATGCAATATACTTTTGAAAAGGGCAATGTTCGAATGGAGTAATGCTGTTAAGTATATTCATTGAAGACAAGATAATAAAATATTGGTAAATAATATTAACTGCCAAATATGTTTTCAAAAGAGGACAACTTGGAACATATACTGAAAATCGAATAAATTTAAAATTTCAGTTACTTTAACCTAATTTTTTTTGAAGTTGCTATTCCTAAACTTTAAATATACAGCAGTGGATACAATTGTGTTCTTTAAAACTTTCTTTTCGCCCATGCCAAGAATGGTAAATGTAGTAGTTTCCTTTCCAAACTCCAGCAAACATGTCTGACAGGCCTGGCAGCTCAGACGCCTTTTGGAAAGCGTGCAGACTCTCTCACACACAATGGCAGCTAGAAAACGGAATGCGCTCTGCAGCTCCCAGCTCCCTTTCATTGCTCTCTGCCAATTTGCAAATAGTCCCTTTTTATAGATGTTTGGAATTGTCTTTGCATGCACAATTTAAACACTTTGAGAAGATGTATGGCTTTTAATGATATTTCTATGAAAGATTGTAAGTGTATCCTCAATTACATGGTGAAAAGTAAAAGTAAATACATGTTCATATGTGTATCAAGTATAAAAAAATATATTAACAGCCATATCATTGATATGACTTAAAAGATTAATCTTGGACATTTGAGGTGTCTTGACGTGAAGTCCTGAATGATAAGACAATATATTTAGACTTACTGAGAAAAAGAAAAACATGCAGAATTATTGAGGTGTTCTATTTTTTGCTATTATCATGCCACTCATAAGAATAACTGAAAGTTCTGTAAGGTTTGTTTTTTACTGATTTAGACAATATTACTTAATTTGACAGTGTCAAAATTTGAGCCAATGTTCCAATTTATCATTTATAATCAAAGAGGTATATTAAACTTAAAAAGTGGTATATATCAAAAAAATTTAGAAAATTTTATTTGCTATTTATTTTTAAATATATACACATAAATTCCCTCCCTCCTTCCCTCCCTCCCTCCCTTTCTTGCTTCTTTCCTTTCCTTCCTTCCATTTTTTTTGGTGAGACATGGTCACTTTGTCACTTTAGCTAGAGAGCTGTGGAATGATCATAGCTTACAGCAAACTAAAACTCCCTCAACTCTTTGGGCTCAAAGAATCCTCCTGCCTCAACTTCCCAACTGGCTGTGAGTTCAGGTGTACATCACCACGCCTGGCTAATTTTTCTATGTTTGTAGAAATGGGAATCTTGATCTTGCTGAGGTTGGGCTCCAAATCCTGACCTCAGAGATCCTCCCAGCTCTGCCTCCCAAAGTGCTAGGATTTTAGGCTTGAGCCACTGCATCTAGCCTGTTTTAAATATTCATCCTTATATTACATACACTTAAGTAATAAAAACAACCAACTCTATTTGCATACAAATAAACACTATTTGATATTTTACACTTAATTCACAAGTTCTTTCCATTTTTTTTACAAGTAATTGATGTTACCCCAAGACTACAATTAAAAATATTCCCCATTAATGATTTATTTTTTAGCATTTCAATTAACTTGCAGGGATAATTAAGCAAAATAAATTGCTACTACTTAAAATCAATTTAAAACATGTTTTTTTTTTTCCTTTTTTCAGTAAACATTAAAGTAGGTACTTGAAATATAGATCTTTCTGCCTCAGCCTCCCGAGTAGCTGGGACTACAGGCACATGCCACCATGTCCAACTAATTTTCTATTTTTTAGTAAAGAAGGTGTCTCCCTTTTCTCGGGCTGGTCTTAAACTCTTGACCTCCAGCAATCCTGCCTCCTCTGTCTCCCAGAGTGCTAGGATTACAGGAGTGAGCCACCCCACCAACCCAGTTTTGATGCCAGTACCATAGGGTTTTGATTACTATAGCTTTGTAATACATATGTATAACTAGAAATAATGTAGCATATGCCTCTAGTTTTGTTCCTTTTACTCAATATTGCTTTGACTATTTAGGTTTATTTCTGGTTCCATGTAAATTTTAGGATCATTTTCTTTTTCTGTTTCTGTGAGAAAAATACTATGGAAATTTTAAGAGGGATTACATTGAATATGTAGATTGCTTTGGTAGTAGGGACTTTCAACATTAATTTTTTCAATCAAGGAGCATGAGATGTTTTTCTATTTATTTGCATCTTCTTTATTTTTTCATCAATGTTTATCATTTTTATGGTACAGATGTTTCACCTCCTTGGTTAAGTTTATTCCTGAATACAAAGATCCACAAATCATTAGAGTTTAATTTAAGATTTTTCAACTTTATGGTGGCTTTATTAGAATATAACTTTCTTGCAAGCCAAAGAGGATCTGGATTTATGATAGTTTGACTTGTGACTTTTCTTATGATGGGTTTAATGAAGCACAACTTTATCGTAAGTCTAGAAGCATTTGTATTCTTATTTTTATTATTATAAGTGGGATTCTTTTTTTTTTTTGCAGTTTTTGGCCGGGGCTGGGTTTGAACCACCTCCGGTATATGGGGCTGACGACCTACTCCTTGGAGTCACAGGTGCCGCCTCGGGATTCTTTTCTTAATTTATTTGTTAGATAGCTATCCCTTCTCCTGCCCCTTAAATAGCATTTTCTATTTATTAGTGTTACTGTGTTTTTATTCTTCTAATGTGTATTGGGCACGTATACCCCACCTCCCTATTTTAAGTCTCTGCTCTGGTCTTCCTTGCACACAAATGTCTAGTTAGGCACAACATTCACAGCCTGTGTTCCTCTCAGGGGTGTGTGTGTGTTCACACTACTATTTGAATACCATATGGACATAGAAGAAGTGAGTTCATCAATTTCTGGATCATATTTTAAGTAATATTTGCACTGGTCATACTCTTCTTTTTTCTTTGACCTGGATCTGTCTGGTTAGGAGTAAAGCAATCTTAGCTGCTACAGACACAAGTCAGAGATGCTCCACTAGCCCAGACCCCTGGAACCTTATGTAACTAAGCTTGCCTATCCATATTGATTTGCTACATTCGGGAGAAAGAAATTACATCCTGTTTGCGGCACTGTATTTAGGTGTAATTTGTGGGTGTGCACAAAGAAGCAAATTTAGTAATTATCCTAATTAATATGTTCAGGAATTAATTAATCCCCTCAGAGATTTTCACACATTTGAATGCTTTCATTTGTCCTTGAAATCAAAGAGAATTAGCAGCTCTAGGACAAAGGTGTAATGTGAAATTTCAAGGGGACTTGTATGGGTGTCTACTTACTACTTCATTATTACGAGGTTTGAATTCAATTATGCAATATAACATCAACAATTTTCTCAATTCATATTGCATAAAGATTTTAAAAGGTTTGAAAATTTTATGTTGGAACTTAGATATTAATCTTCTTTGTTGTTTCTTGCTAAATGATCTTGCATTTAAAAACAATGAATAGGTTTGATTTAAGCAAATCATAACTGTCTCAAACAAGGTGATTTATGCTTAGAACATTAACATATATTCCACATTCTATTTTTTTATTGAGTCCCACTATATTTCCAGCACCCAGAACCTTATGTGATTATGGTGTAGAATATGTGAGTCACTTGCCTAGAGTTGTAATGTTTTTCCTCCAAGTCTATTATTTTTATACTCATATATCTATGTGGAAAGCTACTGAATGCCTTTAGGTTTTAAAAAATCAATATTAAAAATGTATATTTGAAATGTAAAGCAAGGTATAAAATATAATATTTTCATTTTTATTATAGTTACACATTATTTAACACAGCAATTATCAGTGTAAAGATGGGGTCATAGGTTTATTTGCTAGAGTTTTAATATGAAATAAGTTTTATCTCAGAAAGTATTGTCAAGGTTAACAGTTATTGGAATTTTTACACATCCACTACTGCCACTAAAATTAGTAAGTCAAATTGCTGAAAGTCAGAATCATGTTAAACTTGTTTTTAAAGGAGATAATAAGCATGAATAACAATGATCTAATTGGATTCAACTTTTATATAATACAAAAAGTCTTTTATATCATTTTAGTAATTATTTAAAAATTGCCTTTAATTTATCATCCTCAGCATTTACATCATGATCATGAGGCCCTTAATTGAGATAATATATGCAACATGAAACTTATGCAATTACAGGCACATAGCATTTAAACAGGAAGGCTCTGTGCTATTACTGAACTACTCCTTCTTTGGGACATGTAATGGTGTCACACAGAAAGTTCTTGGCATGACAAAATCTCTTTTTGACAGATAAACAAAATGTTTATCCTCCATTTTAGAAAGTGGGGGTTAAATCTTCATACCCATGATGCATCATAAAGAGGAAAGTGATCCCATAAGGGGGGAAAATGTAGCTATCTTAGTAAAGGGTAAATAAGGAAACAGGTTTGGAGGATTCAAATTTAGTAATACTGAGAAAAGTGGCAATAGACAGCTATAGACAATATTTGGCATCACATAATAAGAGCACAGGCTTCTGAGCAAATGAACTGATAAGAATCATTACTATATTTTTTGTAGGATCAAAAAGCAAAGGTATAAAGCACATAAATAAGGGTTTCGAAACTGAAAAATAATATGGCACAAAAGCATGAAGGGGGAGGGAATTAATTTGGTCAAGAACACACAAGTAGGTTAAACATCTTAAATGTTCCCTTGGTGTTTTTGTTTGTTTGTTTTTGAGACAGCATCTCACTATGTCATCCTGGGTAAAGTGCCATGGCATAATAGCTCAGAGCAACCTCGAACTCTTGGCCTTAAGTGATTCTCTTGCCTTACCCTCCCAGTAGCTGGGACTAGAGGCACCTGCCACAATGCCCAGTTTTAAAGGTTCCTTTGCTAAATAAGCAAACCCAGCATCATATTCCCTGCATTTTTTATGCTGTCATGCTTAAGTATAGTTAATTAATTTTATACAAGTTTTTAGAGACACAGAAGTTCAATCATTCATATAAATTCTTGTGTGTATATGAGGGTGCACATTTATGGTTGTGCCTTCCTTAAGTCTCAATTTAAAACTTCCATTAAGAATAATTCAACACAGAACTAGCTGGACTGTATAGATTTCTTGACTTTTAAAATGACTTATCCTATCTGAGCAATAAAATTTAAATATGCATAATACTTCTTAATTTTTTCAATGGAAAACTTTATGCACAAGACTGTATAAATACTTAAAAATGGTAAACAATCCTTATCTTTAAGGTTCTTACAATTTAAGAATATGAAGTAAACATCTAGCATAAAATTGGAACAAATGAAAAAATTTGCGACTGATACTCAGACAAAATTACAGACATTGGCCATATTCCATGTGAGTGGAGGGAGAGATGATGGATTAGGTAATATTTGATTAAAACCAGGAAGAAAGTTTGATAATTAAGTAAATAATGAGTAAGAAGAAAAATTTGTCAGTTAGATAAAGTATTTTGTCTTGTCTTTTCCATAGTTTGTTCCTCTCCCCCTTTTTTTGGCCCTTTGGGCCAAAATTAAATGGATTTTTATCGCAAACCTAAATAATTCTATAAACTACTGGCATGAAAAGGTCTGTGAATCATATGTCATTTACAAGAGTATAAATTATGGTTTGCACTTAGTTACTGCTAATCGACATTTCACTACGGTGTCTTAACATGGAAGTGTTTATTTTCTTAGGCAAGAAAATACTAGTTCATGTTCAACACGGGGCTCTGTGAAGTCTTCAGAAACCCAGGCTCCTTTTATCTCCAGCATGTGGCATTTTTAACCAAAGCTAGTCAAGTCCGCACTATTATGTCAATACTCCAGGCAATAGGAAGGGGAAAGAGAAGGAAGGGTCCAGCCTGTCCTCTCAAAATGTGCATTCCTGACAGTGTCACACATATTAACTAATTATAATGTTTTGGCTGGGGTTTGATCTCATACCTAATTTCATCACAAGGAGATTTAATTCTGAATGGTAAGGTCCAATTTTTCTTTTCAGTAGCAATGTCTCAGTGGAATATGGTGTTCTTGTTGGTATAGATGAAGATGGGAACAATGATCATTGGAAAGTAGCTAGTCTGCCCACAATAAGCCTATACCAAAGAAAGGAGCTGTACCCATTCCAAACCTGTTAGCAAGAAACCGAAGCCTCCAAAGGGGGCTGCAGATCAGCTCCTGTGCAACATTGAGGTTTAAGTGAATCCATAAAGAGTCCTCTCCACCCGAGTTCAGAAATAGTGGAAATTTTGAGAGAGGAGCTAAATAAATGGAATTCAAAATGAACCTTAATACTGATTTATGCTAGGTTGGAGAAAGTTCTGAGAGTGAAATTAAGTGCCCTGTCCTCATATGCAACTGGAGTTCTTAATACAGTTTTTTGGTGGGAACGGTTTGTTTCACAGAGCAGATAGACTATATATTTACCCTTCATTAGGGCCTATTACTAGAAAGGTTGGAGCTTACAAAAAATTAATCTACAGTTTTACGGATTTCTAATAAATTAGAGCTATACAAATGAAGAATGTGAACAAATCACTGCAATGTATTTATGGGTAAAACTTTTAGTATAACGTTCATACAGAAAAATGCACACAATATAAATACAGAACTCAATTAATTATCACAAAGTGGGCACAACTAGATGTAGAAGATAAAAAACACTCCTTACATGGTCTACCATGAATCTCTTCCCGGTCACTATGCACTCCCACGCCAATCCGATTTCACTTTCTATTAATAATTTTTGCCTGTTTTTGAACGTTAGAAGAATGAAATCATTCAGTATGTGTTATTTTCTGCCTTACTATTTTCTCCCAATATTGTTTTCATAAGATTCAAACATGATGTTGGATGTGGCAGTAGTTCGGTTGAATTGTAGTAGAGAGTTCTCATGTATAACTATAGTACAATTTTTAAAAAATCAATTTCTGGTTGTTTTCAAATATTACCATTGAAAAATATTGTGTTAGGCACATGCTTGTATATTTTATGCACATATATACACATTTCTTTACCCCTATAACTAGGATAAGAATTAACAGACCATTGAGTATACAAGGATTCAGCATTGAACATGACAAACATTTTTTCAAAGCATTGTAGCGATTTACACCCCCAACACATGCTTGTATATATACACACTCCACGGATGCTGTCAGTATTTCACTGATGCTTTCAATGTGCTCTTTCAGACTTCAGATTGATAGTGTATACATTTTTGTGTCTGAATGTTTTAGAAATGTGGAGATAGAGATGGTTAGCTGGGGGTTAGGCAGCTAATATTACACCCTTCACCTGATGGTTCAGAGGAGTTTGTCTATAATTCCAGTTCACTGGCCCCTTAGGGGAGATAATTTTGAGGTGTGTGTTGTACTATTCCTCAGAATTTTTCCAATAGACTGAAAGAGGAAATAATAAATCTCTGAGACAAGGAAAAAAAATTGCCTCTTCTAGTGACTACTTGCTTCTTAGTAATGACAAGCTAGCACCTGCTATGCTCTCCTCCCCAGTCATTATTTAATTTCTGCTTCTCCTAATCCTGCCTCAAAAAATAGCAATCAATCCTGAACAGACTGATCATTGCTTCCTTTCAATGCTATTCAGAATCCTTTAATGGAGCCCAGATCTTATAAAGAAGGTTCCTATTCTTGAGTAGTTCTTGGTTCCTCTCAAGTTCCCTCCTTCACTGTATAGACTCAATAAATGTTACTTTGACAGACTGCAGGCTGTTCCGGGGAGTGGTTAGATTTCACCAGGATTAGATTTCACCAGGATTAGCCATCCACTATGGTCAATGTCTAAAATTTTATTCCATATATTAGATGTTTCTCTTCCTTCAAACACTTTGACTCACTTACTGGTGAGTAGGGGAGTCACATATAGCTTATAGTAGAATCTTTGTCTCAGAATGTGTTTCTGCAGAAACCAAATCAAGACACCACTCATTCAGATAAGAAAGAGGAGACTGGCATAACTATCTCAGGGAACTACTGAGAAATGGAGAGTGGATAATGAGAATGATTATATTGTTGGTATATAGGAATACTACCGATTTCTGTGCATTGATTTTGTAAACTGAGACTTCGCTGAGTTTATTTACCAATTCCAGGAGTCTCTTGGTCAAATCTTTGGGGTGGTTTAGATGTAAGATTATAGCATCGGCAGAGAGCAATAGTTTGTCTCCTCTTTCCCATTTGGATAGCTTTAATTTACTTCTCTTGCCTGATTGTCCTTTCAGCACCATGTTGATTAGAAGTGGTGACAGAGGGCATTCTTCCTTCCTTCCAGTTCTAAGTGGAAATGCTTTCAACTTTTCCCCATTTGGTAGAGCGTTGGCTGTGAGTTTTTCATATATGGTTTTTATAATTTTCAGATAAATTCCAAAATATAGAAATTATGCCATATATCTTCTGAGACCACAGTGGAATAAATCAGAAATCAACTTAAACAGAAAAATTCATTCCTATACAAAGTCATGGAAATTAGACAAACAACTGCTTAACAATTGATTATTGAGTCATAAAATCAGTATGCTTTTTATCTTCCTTTATAAGAAAATAATATATAAACTATAGTATATTAGACAACTAAAGTACATAAATTGTGGGGTTTTTTTAGTAAATGTGTAGATGTGCATTAACAACCTATTTTTTTATCTTTTGGGAATGATAAATATTTCAATAGCAAACAAGATCTCATATTCAAAATTTTCTTATATATTTAATAGAAGACAAAATATGTAATATTAAACACTAATTTTGCTACAGCTATTATATAATTATATACTTTGTTAATAGTAAGTAAAAATTAAACAACTTAAATATAAAATTTAACAAGTGTGGTGAAGTGTATTTTTTTCCAAATAATTCATTGCTGTGCTCAGAGAGGTCTGTGTAGTCCTTCCTGCTAACATGCAGCTTATGTGCTTTTCTATGCCATTGGTATTAGATTTGGTTGTGAATTTTGCTTGGACTGCTGATAAATCAGCAGTACAATGTAAGCCATTGCCAATCAGAAACTTAAGAGTCACTGGAAAGTTTCATATATTATCTTATTTTTTTCCTTCTATTATAGGTATGACCAGCCCCAAATACACATGCTTCTTCAGTTTGGGTATGTATTAAAGAAGACATCTGGGTTGTAGCTGCAATTGCAGAGACAGAGAGAGAGAGAGACCTATGCTTCTTAAAAAGCAGCTGAAACTTGGTAGTTTATTGATACAAGGGCTCACCTAGGTTAAACTCATTTGATGAATGTTATATTGAAATGAATATTTAATGATATAAATTCACACTGATCTGAAAATTATCAGGTAAAATTTGTATCTGCACATTTTATCCAGTGCAACATTTGTATTTTAAAAAAATCTTCTCACTTATATAAACCAGAATAAAAAACAGTTTTACCAAGCATTATTACTTTAGCTTCATTGTGTTTGCAAAAGGCAAGATGAATGTGAGGGAGATTTTTGGTTCCCTGAGTAACATGAAAGGAAACGTCTCTGACATCAATCTTTCCATTCTCACTTGGTTTGGTGCTTGGCAATGAACTATGGTAAGTTTTCACGTGAATGAATAGTGTGCCCTTCTTTCCTAAGGAGAAAGCTAGCTATTGTCCAAGGGTAAAGGTAGATATAAAAGGCAGGGGGGAAATGCATCACAAGGTGAATACTGTTGGCTCTTTATCATACTGCTAGAGTGTAGGAGGGAAGGTATAGGAAAGCTGAAGTTCTGGAAACGTGTGTCTGTGTATAGGTTTTATTTCTATGTATATACTTATGCCTGAGTACACTACTGAGGGTCTTGCAACTATCCCAAGATAATAAACATCCATTTAGGACTCCTACTTTAACCCAAAATGTTTAAGAATAAAATTCCTGTCTGAATCAAAGAAAATACATGTCAAAATGTTTTCCACACTTAATATTCATAAGAATAGCAATTCATGAAGATACCTGTTCCTCCTAGGGTAAATTGGCTTTGTCAGTCTGTCAGTCTTTCACAAATTCCAATGTTGTTATTTTTAAAACAATATTGTGGATATTGTTTTTCTGAGCTGTTTTCAATAGTCAAAGAATAACTCTTTTTGAGGATATTACTTACATCTGGGCTTTCCTGATAATTATTTGTCCTGATCCAATCAGTATATTGTTTCAATGAATTAAAGTTTTTATTTCAAGAGAACCCAAATTCTTCTTTGTTGTCTAGATTTGGGGGAGTTCCTTCATTTAATTCAGATGTACACATTAAAATATTTCTTCTGCTTCTATCTTCATACCATGATTTATCCAAGCATGATTATCTTGAATTTTGCTACAGTGATGATAATAGGCAACCATTAACCTATCACCCAAAATGGAAATTAGTGTAATGGCAGTAACTTGAGTTACTTGTGTGTTTCACGTCCTTATCTCCCTGCCTTCCTTCACTGAAAGAATGATATCACTTTATTACCCTAAAGCTTTTTTATCATGTCTCTAATTCTATATACGTGTGTGTCTCATTGACACATACATGCACTTTCATAATATTATATGAATTACTATAGTACATTTTATTTGCTGATAGCTAATTTAAACCCAAAATAAAGAAAAATCATACTTACAAAACTTTTTTCATTCATTATTATAAAGATTCATGCAATAGAGGGATGTCATATTTACTCATTCTCAAGGCATTATTATGTTCCTTTCTATTCATAGGTACCTCTGTTTCTAGGGTATTTTATTGTGTTCACATTTTTGTTACTACAGATAATAGACAAAAAAGCAATATGGTGCTAAAAACACATTTAGACAAAAGGTAAAAGAGGTTACCACCAACACTAAGCTATCTTCTTGAAGAATAATTTCAAATGTATATTATATATGCGCATCTAAATATTGACATAAAAAATGATATTTTGTGAGTGTCACAATTCAACAGAAAATGACAACTCTAGAAAAAAGTGTGCTGTTTAAAAATTTGAGGACAACCATGGTATTTCATGACTATAATCCTAGCACTCTGGGAATCCAAGGCAAGTGGATTGGCAGAGATAAGGAGTTCAAGATCAGTCTGAACAAAGCATAGAACACTTTATTTACTAAAAACAGAAAATCTAGCCAGATATGGTGGCTAGATGTAGTCCTAGCTACTTGGGAGGCTGAGACAGGAGGATCGCTTGAGTCCCAAGAACTTGAGGTTGCTGTGAGTTATGATGTGCCAGTACTCAACCCCAGGGTGACTGAGTGAAACTGTCTTAAAAAAATAAATAAAAAGTAAATAAACAAGTAAATGTATTTCAAATTTAAAGTACGTTTAAAAAATTCTATATTCTTATCATCTGTGAATAGTGCAAGTTTGATCTCTTCTGACCCTATATGAATACCCTGGATCACCTTTTCTTCCCTAATTGCAATGGCTAAAACTTCCATTACAATGTTAAAGAACAGTGGAGACAATGGGCAACCTTGCCTGGTTCCTGGTCTGAATGGAAATAACTTCAATTTAACTCCATTCAATACGATATTGGCTGTGGGTTTGCTGTAGATGGCCTCTATCAGTTTAAGAAATGTCCCTTCTATACCAATTTTCTTAAGTGTTCTGAATTATATTTATAGATTTACGTATATTGAACCAGCCTTGAGACCCTGGAATAAAACCTACTTCGTCATGATTTATAATTTGTTTGATGTGTTGCTGGATTCTGTTTGTTAGGATCTTGTTAAATATTGTTGGATCTATATTCATTAGTGATATTGGTCTATAATTTTCTTTTCTTGTTGGGTCTTTTCCTGGTTTGGGGATTAAGGTAATGTTTACTTCATAGAACGTGTTGGGTAGTATTCCTTCTTTTTCTATATTTCAGAAAAGGTTGAGTAATATAGGTCCTAGTTCCTCTTTAAAGGTTTGGTAAAATACTAACATGAAGACATCTGGTCCTGGGCTTTTCTTTTTAGGGAGATTTTGTATGGTTGATGCTGTTTCAGAATTTGATATAGGCCTGTTCAACATTTCCACTTGATTTTGGCTAAGTCTTGGAAGGTGACGTGCTTCCAAATATTGGTCAACTTCCTTCAGATTTCCATATTTCTGACAATAAAGTTTCTTGTAATATTCGTTAAGGATTTTTTGAATTTCTAAGGAGTCTGTTGTTATTTTGTCTTTGTCATTTCTGATTGATGAAATTAGAGATTTTACTCTTTTTCTCCTGGTTAGGTTAGCCAAAGGTTTATCTATTCTATTGACCTTTTCAAAAAACCAACTTTTTGATTTATTTATCTGTTGTATAATTCTTTTGTTTTCAATTTCATTTAATTCGGCTCTAATTTTGGATATTTCCTTTCTTCCACTGGGTTGGGGGTTGGAATGTTCTTCGTTTTCCAGTTGCTTGAGATGTCCCATTAAGTTGTTAACTTCCTCTCTTTCCGTTCTCTTGAGGAAGGTTTGCAGTGCTATAAATTTCCTTCTTAGGACTAACTTTGCAGTATGGCAGAGATTCTGATAATTTGTGTCTTCATTGTTGTTTTGTTCCCCAAATTTTGTAATTTCCTTCTTAATCTCATCTATGACCCAGCTATCATTCAGCATAAGATCATTTAACTTCCAAGTTTTTGTATGAGCATGCAGATTCCTGTTGTTACTGAGTTCAACTTTTATTCCATGGTGGTCTGAGAGGATGCAAGGAATAATTTCTATTCCTTTAAATTTACTGAGGTTAGACTTGTGACCTAAGATGTGATTGATTTTAGAGTATGTTCCATGGGCTGATAAGAATGTGTATTCAGTTTTGTTGGGATGAAATGTTCTGTAGAAGTCTGTTAAATCCAAATGTTGAATGGTTAGGATTAAATCTAATATTTCTTTGCTCAGCTTCTTATTGGAGGATCTATCCAACAGTACCAAAGAAGTGTTAAAATCTCTGACTATTATGAAGCAGGAGGGAATCAAGTTGTTCATGTCTGTTAGAGTTTCTCTTATAAATTGAGCTGCATTCTGGTTGGGTACATAAATATTAATAATTGAAATCTCATCATATTGAGTATTACCCTTAACAAATATGAAGTGACCATTCTTATCCTTCCTTATTTTTTGTTGGTTTAAAGCCTGTTGTATCTGCGAATAGAATTGCAATACCTGCTTTTTTCTGATTTCCATTTGCCTAAAACATAGATGACCATCCTTTCACCCTGAGTCTATATTTATCTTTTAAGGTAAGATGAGATTCTTGTATGCAGCAGATATCTGGCCTGAGTTTTGTATCCAGTTACCAGGATTCTACTACAAAACTCTTAGAAGTGATCAAGGAATACAGCAGTGTCCTAGGTTACAAAATCAACATTCATAAATCGGTAGCCTTTATATATACCAACAACAGTCAAGCTGAAAAAATCATCAGGGAATCTATTCTATTCACAGTAGTGCCAAGGAAGATGAAATATTTGGGAGTTTATCTAATAAAGGACATGAAAGATCTCTATAAAGAGAATTATGAAACTCTAAGAAAAGAAATAGCTGAAAATGTTTATAAATGGAAAAATATACCATGTTCATGGCTGGGAAGAATCAACATTGTTAAAATGTCCATACTACCCAAAGCAATATACAATTTTAATTCAATCCCTATTAAAGCTCCACTGTCATACCTCAAAGATCTTGAAAAATTAATACTTCATTTTATATGGAATCAGAAAAAATCTCGAATAGCCAAGACATTACTCAAATAAAAACAAAGCAGGAGAAAACATGCTAGCAAACCTCAGACTATACTATAAATCACTGCTGCATAGTGATCAAAACAGTATGGTACTGGCACAAAAATAGAGAGGTAGATATGTGGAATAGAATAGAGAACGGAGAGATGAACCCAGCTACTTATCATTATTTGATCTTTGACAAGCCAATTAACATTCAGTGGGGAAAAGATTCCCTATTTAACAAATGGTGCTGGGTGAACTGGCTGGTGACCTGTAGAAGATTGAAACTGGACCTACACCTTTCACCATTAATTAAGATAGACTCTCACTGGATTAAAGATTTAAACTTAAGACATGAATGTATAAAAATACTAGAAGAAAATGTAGGGAAAAGTCTTGAAGAAATCAACCTGGGTGAATATTTTATGAGGAAGACGCCCTGGGCAATTGAAGCAGCATCAAAAATACACTACTGGGACCTGATAAAACTAAAAAGCTTCTGCACAGCCAAGAACACAGTAAGTAATCAAGCAGACAGCCCTCAGAAGATATGGGAAAAGATATTTTCAGGTTATGGCCCTGACAAAGGTTTAATAACCAGAATCCACAGAGAACTCAAACATATTAGTAAGAAAAGAACAAGTGATCCCATCTCAGGGTGGGCAAGAGACTTGAAGAGAAATTTCTCTGAAGAAGACAGGTGCACGGCCTACAGACATATGAAAAAATGCTCATCATCCTTAATCATCAGAGAAATGCAAATCAAAACTACTTTGAGATATCCTCTAACTCCAGTAAGAGTAGCCCATATCACAAAATCCCAAGACCAGAGATGTTGGCGTGGATGTGGAGAAAAGGGAACACTTCTATACTGCTGGTGAGAATGCAAACTAATACATTCCTTTTCAAAAGATGTTTGGAGAACACTCAGAGATCTAAAAATAGACCTGTCATTTGATCCTACAATTCCTCTACTAGTTATAAACCCAGAGGACCAAAAATCACATTATAACAAAGATATTTGTACCAGAATGTTTATTGCAGCCCAATTCATAATTGCTATGTCATGGAAGAAGCCCAAGTGCCCGTCAATCCACAAATGGATTAATAAAGTGTGGTATATGTACACCATGGAATATTATGCAGCCTTAAAGAAAGATGGAGACTTTACCTCTTTCATGTGTACATGGATGGAGCTGGAACCTATTCTTCTTAGTAAAGTACCTCAAGAATGGAAGAAAAAGTATCCAATGTACTCAGCCCTACTATGAAACTAATGTATAGGTTTCATATGAAAGCTATAACCCAATTATAACCTAAGAATAAGGGGAAGAGGGAAAGGGAAGGGAGGGGAGGGGAGGGGGTTGGATGGGTGGATAGAGGGTAATTGGTGGGAACACACCTATGGTGCATCTTACAAGGGTACATGTGAAACTTAGTAAATGTAGAATATAAATGTCTTAACACAATGACTAGGAAAATGCCAGGAAGGCTCTGTTAACTAGCATGATGAAAATATGTCAAATGGTATTTAAAACCAGTGTATGGTGCCCCATGATTGCATTAATGTACACAGATATGATTTAATCATAAAAAATAATAATAAAAAAATTCGTATTGATTAAATAATAATAGTGATTCATTTAGGCTTATCTTAAAAAGTTAAAACATTCTAACATAATAACTATATCCATAGAAATATAGAATAATCCAGATTTCTAAATATTTATCTTATGTGATCTTCTACAATTCACTAAATACAGTGTCCTGTCAGAGTTACTTAGCATAAGGGCACATTTTTTGGATTATGGATAATATACTACATCTCAGTAAATTAGTTTTAGTCTAAGTAAGCACCCAATAGGGTAAAATACATGTAATAGATGTTGATTTGTAACCAAAATATGTGTGATATTTTACAAAGAGAAATGCATGTGTTTGGACTACATTATGTCTTCAAAGCTGTGGCCTATTATTGATAAAATACATATATATTCCTATTCTATACAGTGCCAGCATGGCATCTTCTACACAAGTGACATTTAGGTATTGATCATATCCAGACTGAAAAAAAGACACGTGAAGACAAATGTTGAACTATTTCCACGAGGAGACTGTAAATTCATTCATGCCTAGTAGCAACTGGCTGATTTTTCTTTCAGGATGACTGAAGGAAATATGCAAATACTGAATTTTAAATGAAAGATGAGGTGCTTAGGTTAAATTTACATAATTTTGACACATCAATTAGGCTTTGAAATACTTTGTCTAGAAAAGCATAAGAATGCTTCTTACCCATTTTCAATGAAAATATAGTAATATTTTGAGGTTGTTTTATGATTTTCAGATATTTATAATTATAGTCAAACTATGTATTTGTAACCTTTTTTGAGTTGATCATTTATAATTTTACTGGAGATTTTGTAACAAGGTTATAGAACTTTCCCCTTTCAAACTCATTATTTTATTAAACCATCTGAGGTCCCACATACTGTTTCTTTTTTTTTTTTCTAAAATAAGAAAGTCAGCAGTTTGTTCCATTTTCATATTGAACTGTAATTATCCTATATTTGAAAAAGAAGAATTTTACTTCATGATGTCAGATTATTTTTAAAAAATGATCTCCAACAGAACACAAGGCTATAATTTAATTTCTGCTGACATCATAAGCCATACGAATTCAGCATAAGTAGTTTATGAATGACAGGAGAGCAATTAATTTAAACTATATCCTAAAGATTTATTCCAACAGAATTATCTTTAAAAAATAAGTGATCCACAGAAACTCAAATAATTCATTTTCTTCATAAGGGAAATAAAAAGAATATATTACCTACACAGTTACCTTTTTCATAAGTAAAACAGTGTTAAGGTTATTTGTTGCATAACGTGAAGAATTAATTTTCACATGATGAATATATGGTCAGAGGTTCACTTTAGATCTGTTAAATGTATTAGCCTTTTGTAAATTTGGTGCTATTCAAACATCTTTGTGCTCTCTTTTATATTGCTAATTACAAACTGAGACTATCATTAACATTTATATTAAATAACTCCAACATTATCATGACTGAGAAGTAGATGATTGGTAAGTATATGATTGGGGAGATCAAGCAAGATTTAAATCATGTTTTCATGATTGAAAGGAGGAAAGCAATTTGACTTTTTTTAAAGATTAAGTGTCAAAAAACGATTAAGTCATATCTATTTTATATAGGAAAGATTAAGTCGCATCTATTATTTATAATTAGCAATGAATACTTCTTCACATAGATTGCTTGAAATTATAAATGGACTTAAGTATAACAATATTTTCTTTTCATATAGCAGTTCAGTAATTATATCTAATGAAAAAATCTCCTTGTGATAATGCCTTTCTAAATATCTTTCACTTTTGCTCCCTCCTCTTCATTTCCATTTCCACTGCCACCGTTGATCTGCCATACGCCTTTCCTTGGCAAATCATATGTGCTTTCCTCTTCAGTGGAATGTGTGGAAAGCTATTTGTAATGTTTACTTAAAATTCACCCATGGGGCTGGGTGTGGTCTCAAGCCTGTAATCACAGAAATCTGGGAGACCAAGGCCAGGGGATCACTTGAGCTTAGGAGTTGGAGAGCAGCCTGAGCAAGAGTGAGAAACAGTCTCTACTTAAAAACTAGCTACACGTTATGGCATGCCCCTATAGTCCCAGCTATTAGTGAGGCTGAGGCAAGAGGATTGCTTGAGCCCAAGAATAGCATCTGAGGATGCTATGAGCTATGACACCATGGAAGTTTAGCCTAAACAAGACAGTCAATCTTTGTATCAAAAAAAAAAAAGTAAAAAATCATCAATAAGCCCTTGTTTTTCATGTATAAACCCCCAATTTTAGTAGGATATTGTTGGGGACTAGCCCCAAACTATACCATGACTTTTCTCTGACTACAGGAGACCAGAGGATGAGAGAAAATGGAATGTCAGGACACTAAGAGAAAGTTTAAGAGCTGCTGGGTCAGGGTCCCTGACCACGTCTTAAGCATGAGGTCCATGGAAAACCCCAGGCTAGCTCTGTGTCTATTACGTACTTTAAATGGGGAGGGAGGTTAAACCCTTATGTCATGGTTCTTGCTGGCCTTGCATCTTCTAACCAAATTATTTTTTTAACTAACTACCTTAATTGTACAGATTTACTTCTTACTTTCATCAAACTACGTTATTTTTGATCCTAACAGAAAAAAAAAAAACCTGGGACAGGAACACAGTCCTGGTGCAGGACGTCAAGGCAGACCCTGTGCACAACCCCCAAGATGAGCAGGTAAGCCCCTGGGAAGCCTCGTGAGCAGTCCTGCGACATGTCACAGTGAGACACCGGAAGGCACTTTCGAAATTAAAGCCTTTCTGCTGTTTCCGGTGTGTTTTGCCTTCTCTTAGAAATCTTCCCAATCCCCTGCGCTCACTCCCTTGAGAGACCAGTCCCACCTGCAGGAGCGTGGCCGCTCAGTTCTCAAAGACTTCAGGGCCATGCTGGGGGAAGGGTGAAGTTCCAGCAAGACAGTTCGCTACAAAAGCCAGACTTTCAGACCTCGCATTTGCAACAGATTATGAATTCTATGACTTAGCAATTATGAATAGGGCTACAATAAACATTCTGGTACAAATATCTTTGTTATGATATGATTTTTGGTCTTCTGGGTAGAGGAATTACAGGATTGAATGGCAGAACTATTTTTAGATCTTTAAGCGTTCTCCATGTATCTTTCCAAAAGGAATGTATTAATTTGCATTCCCAAGTGCCCATCGATCCACGAATGGATTAATAAATTGTGGTATATGTACACCATGGAATATTATGCAGCCTTA
Source organism: Nycticebus coucang (assembly GCF_027406575.1). Lineage (NCBI taxonomy): Eukaryota > Metazoa > Chordata > Mammalia > Primates > Lorisidae > Nycticebus > Nycticebus coucang. Next base: position 67,814,381 of record NC_069789.1, on the reverse strand, counting down.
AAGAAAGATGGAGACTTTACTTCCTTTACGTTTACATGGATGGAGCTGAAACATATTCTTCTTAGTAAAGTATCTCAAGAATGGAAGAAAAAGTATCCAGTGTACTCAGCCTTACTATGAAACTAATTTAGGGCTTTCACATGAAAGCTATAACCCAGTTATAACCTAAGAATAGGGGGAAGGGGGAGAGGGAGGGGAGGGGGGTGGATAGAGGGAGGGGGATTTGTGAGAATACACTTGCAGTGCATCTTACAAGGGTATATGTGAAACTTAGTAAATGTGGAATGTAAATGTCTTAGCACAATAACTAAGAAATTGCTGGGAAGGCTATGTTTACCAGTGTGATGAAAATGTGTCAACCGGTCTATGAAACTAGTGTATGATGCCCCATGATCATATCAATGTACATAGCTATAATTTAATAAAAAATAAAAATATTATACAAAGAAAAAAAGAATCACAAAAAAAAGATTATGAATTCTCAGTGTGGATCCTGTAGTTTGAATGTGTCCATGCTTTTCTCTGATCCACTTCTCTCCTCTGCTCCCTTTGCCCACCATCTGCAATCATTTTCTTAATTCAATTCTGAACCTACTTATAATAAATAATTAAATATTGGTTTCAAGCTTATTAAATTATTATTTCTAGCAACACAAGCACATCAAGATATAACTCATCTCTTAAGTACTCATTTGTCACCCACAGGATATACAGCATCATTGTGTTTCTAACACTCTTTAGGATTCAGATATCTACTTAGTCCATGCAGGAAGAAAGCTGGATTGTTCAATTTATGCATCATTTTTCCTGAAGTCAGTCAACTAGTGGGTGCTGAGTATCTTAGACTCCCTTCTTTTTAGACCTGAATGAATCATGGGCCCTGAAGAAGAATAGCTTGGCAAAACCAGGATGCCTTCTATCTCCTTTTTCCATCATTTGGACTTAAAGATAAGATTACCAGAGGTGTTAGGCACTTCCACATCTAATCCTGACTTTAAATTCATGATTAATGCAGAAGATTTTGGAATAAAGTGATAAAACATACAACAGATTTATTTCTAATCTACATTTATATTGCAAATTTAGCTTCAAACCAAGCTTATCCTCCCTGATGTAAATTTCCAGAGTAATCTTTACTACTTTTGTCACAACTCTCACGAAGCCTTATGATAAATTACCTATTCATTTGTTCATCTCTAATGCTAGTATGTAGGCTCTTGAAGCCAAAGGACTTCTATATCTTGTACATCAATTTACCCCTAGCACTAGATGGTGTCTAGCCTATGATAAACATTCGATAAAATTGGTTGAATAAATAAGTAATCTAAATATTAATTATGTGCAATTAGGATAATCTGAGCATTTTAAAATATGCAAAAAAATTACAAGATTGAAGTTCTACATTCCACAAATCCTACTGCAAATTAAATACCTAATTTTTTTCCTTTCTTGGGTTGTAATTTATCACCTAAATAATGATTAGTAATTAAAGGTGCCTGAGTGTTCTATTTTGACCATATGCATCATTATCAATTTCACTGTGCTTGAGTTTATAAGATTATAAGAAACTCAGTTTATTTTAAAATATAAAATAAAATGACACTTCCTCATTTGATTTTATGAGTAAGTGATTGTTTATGTTAAAAATACTCTTTTAATATAAACTGGTAGTTCCTACAATGGTTCACTATACAAATAATTACAGGTATTCTGAATTTGAAAAAAAAAAAAATACAGTAGAACCTCCATAGTAGATCAGATCCCTATATTCACCACTTTCTCAAGTTGATCTAATTTTCATAGGCCAGACAAGTACTACATGTATGTTATCAGTACAGTAGGCCTAGTTTCTATGTTGACCACCTCTGTATGTTGACCAGTTGGTTACAGTCCCTTGGGGGGTCAATCCACAGAGATCTGCTGTATTTAAACACTGAGCTGAAATCAGCCACAGTAAGAGTTGTCAGCCTTTCTAATGTTAAAGAAGCAATGAGAAAGACTCTTTTAAGAATGTGCTTCATTCATACAGAGACAAGCAATGCCTAAAACATCAAAGGAATGACTTTGAATAGCTAGAGTGGAAACAATTGATTCAGTCTTTTTGACGTATGTATAAATGTTATCTATCATTTATTACTATTTCCCAAATTGTTTGCCAGACTTTGCAAGGTATAGAAATTTAAGAATAATTAAAGAGAATTAAGAAATTTTCAAAACAATACAAAAACTTCTGAGGGAGACAGTATCTATAATAATTATTAAAATAGAGATTAATAATATAATAAAATATGTAGTATGATATAAGAGAATAATTAAAGAGAATTAAGAAATTTTCAAAACATAAGAAAAGCATAAAACTCCTATGGGTAGATGGGAAAAAATTAGAAAGGGCTTCCTGGAAGAAGTGGCATTATAGAAACACCTAAATGACGATTTGAAGATTGTTTCTTTGACAAATTCTTCAACATCTGTATTGACTTAAATTTCCTGAAGCATGACTCTGCTTAATCACTGCTCAAAATACTCAGTGTTCTTGTCTTCTCATTGCCTCTAGGTCACAGTGAAACTCTCTTGATTGACTTCCTCTGCAATCTTTTCTCCATATACTGTCCTCAGAGTCCCCTTGGCACCTGTGGCTCAGTGAGTAGGGCACCGGCCCCATATGCCGAGGGTGGCGGGTTCGGACCCAGCCCTGGCCAAACTGCAACAAAAAAATAGCCGGGCGTTGTGGCGCCCACCTGTAGTCTCAGCTGCTTGGGAGGCTGAGGCAAGAGAATCGCATAAGCCCAAGAGTTAGAGGTTGCTGTGAGCCGTGTGACGCCACCGCACTCTACCCGAGGGCGGTACAGTGAGACTCTGTCTCTACAAAAAAAAAAAAAAAAAATTCTTTCCAATGTAAAATAGAGAAATAACTTTGGGCTCATTCCCTTCCTTACTGTGTTTCTTCTATCAATTCTCTCTTCAGAATGATTTTTGAATTATTTTTTACATGAAGAGTCATGATATCCTTGATGTTCCTTTTCTTTTCTTTTTTTTTTTTTTTTTATTGTTGGGGATTCATTGAGGGTACAATAAGCCAGGTTACGCTGATTGCAATTGTTAGGTAAAGTCCCTCTTGCAATCATATCTTGCCCCCATAAAGTGTGACACACACCAAGGCCCTACCCCCCTCCCTCCATCCCTCTTTCTGCTTTTCCTCCCCCCCCATAACCTTAATTGTCATTAATTGACCTTGTATCAAAATTGAGTACATAGGATTCATGCTTCTCCATTCTTGTGATGCTTTACTAAGAATAATGTCTTCCACTTCCATCCAGGTTAATAGAAGGATGTAAAGTCAAAAAAGGACTCATTATACAAAATTGAGTCTGATCCATTCAATTTAAATTAATATTTTTGAACTATTAAATTATTGTCTTTGTACAATTAACAATTTTGCATTTTTTCTGTAGAATTACATAGATCCATTACCTCAGCTAACAGACATATTTATTTCTTTGATGGAGAATCTAAATTTATCTATTGATTCACTGTAACAAAATTACCAGTTACAAACTGAGAGATCTATTTCTTTTTGTATCTCAACCTTTTACTTCTCATTTTTAAACAACTTTGTGAGAAAATAGGTCCTATTTTACTGCACAATCATAATTATTCATCATGATTATACCCATCACGTTTTTTTATTATTTTATTTTATTATTAAATCATAGCTTATACATTAATGTGATCATGGGGCACCATACACTGGTTTTATAGACCATTTGACACATTTTCATCACACTGGTTAACATAGCCTTCCTGGCATTTTCTTAGTTATTGTGTTAAGACGTTTCTATTCTACATTTACTAAGTTTCACATGTACTCTTGTAAGATGCACTGCAGATGTAATCCCACCAATCACCCTCCCTCTGCCCATTCTCCCCTCCCTCCCCTCCTAGCGTTTTTTATGGGGATATGCTATTTCGAGCTAAGCACTTTACCAGTGGTATAACTTATAATTGCTTATTTAGTTCCACATACCCTTTCCTTCTTCTCTTAGTAAACTCTTTAAGCTGAGACTCCTTCCTCCAGATTTCACTCAGGTTCTGTTTGATTTTTAAGTGTAGATTGAGTTTAGTCAAAGGCACTCCTAGGCGTCATGAATTAATACAAAGTTTTGATTGTTTGTTTCAAGAGTAAACAGTAACAACCCTATCACCAATTTTTGTAGATATATTTATATTATGTATGTGTCCTTCTGTGGATCTGCCTTCTTATTATATAATATGCTTATAATAGGTATCAGACATAGGTATAGTTGATAAAGATGGAGATTGAATCCATATCTATTCCTCTCTTTCTTTGAATGAAATAAATAGAAATGAACCTTTTGATTTTTTTTTTTTCTGTCACTTCCACTAGATTACATGCAACACTGTGCTTTCCACACTGGTATGTGAATGTGCCTACTTACTAGATACAAATACTCCAAGGTTCATTTTTATACACAATCTAAAGAAGATTCAAGAGAACAAAAGAGAAGCAAAGGGAATATTTAAGAGAATCACTTACAGTCTGGGGACATGTTGTTCTAAGCTTCTGTTGTCTTTCTGCTAGCTTTTTCTTAGAGTTCACTTGGCTCAAAGGCCAAGACTTAGAACTGCCTCTGTTGAAGCCTTACTACATTTGTCATATAGCATGAAATAAAGAAGAAAATTAAGTAAAACCCAAGAGGGAGAGGAGAATATCAGCCATATTCATACACCATCTCTTTAACTCACAGGATGTAGCCTATAAAATGTAATAATTGCTGTATTCAAATCAAAACTTCTTACTTTAGCTACCATAGAACTTAAAGTGAGAAACAGAACCTATTTCCATGTGAATTGACAGACTAAATAATTACTTTTACTTTGTTTTATTTTTATATTTTTCAAATACTGTTAATATCTTATTTTTTGTTAAATATTTATGTTCAAAGAAAATTCTCCTGAGATGGAGTTGAGCTTCAAAATTAAGACTTTCTTTCTAAGGTTTCATGCTGCTAACCAGCTACAACTAATTTTGGGGACAAAACTGTAGGGTAAGCTAAGATTGTTCTTTGTCAGCAAGATCAAATATACTGTATTTAAATACACTGTATATAAAGTCTCAATGCAATGGGATTGTGAAGCTTTGAACTCTGTTATAAATTGTCATTAAGCTACTTCAAGTTCAAGTTAATTGATGAGATGAGGATTGTCTTAGATTGACTAAATCTTTCTATAACATAGATTGAAACATCACTTTGTACCCCATAAAGGTACATAATTATTTGTCAATTAAAAATAAAAAGATCAGAATCCAGCTAAACAATTTTTGTTGTCTACAGTATTTCCTTTTGTGAACCAGTTGAGTTCTAAATGTTTTGTATGTACTTATTATTTTAAACATTTGTCTAAATTATTAACATTCGAAAAATTCTAAACTGCTAGAATTGCAATAGGAAATCAGAGACATCTATAATCTACACATATTTGCCCAGATGGGTTGCTCAAAATTTAAGATTTGTATATTGTGGACTGCTTAGCCTGAAGTATGAACTGCAAGTGGTAGGTATGGTTACCTAACAAAAAAAATGTTTATTGAATGGGAAAAAATTTAAAATTTGACCCCTTGACTTTGGAGTCTGAACTAATACAGAAAAGCCTGTTTAGAAACATTAATTACAACAAACTGCATATAATCAACAATGTTTAGGATATACTTTAAAATAACTATGAGAGAAATTGGAATTTTTCTGAGACAAAAGCAATGACAAATGCCTGACGTAATGGGTACTCCAGTCACAGTGATTTGACTAAGTCATACCACATGCCTGTAACAAAACATCACCTGTACCCTATAAAAATATACAGCTATTATGTACCCTATTATTCGGTGCCTGTAGCTGAGCGGCTAGGGCACCAGCCACATATACCCACTGGAGCTGGTGGGTTCGAATCCAGCCCCGGCCAACTACAACCAAAAGATGGCTGGGTATTGTGCTGGGCACCTGTAGTCCCAGCTACTTGGGAGGCCGAGGCAAGAGAATTGCTTAAGCTCAAGAGTTTGAGGTTGCTGTGAGCTGTGATGCCACTGCACTCTACCAAGGGTGACATAGTGAGAGTCTGTCTCAAAAAAAAAAAAATTAAAATAAAAAATATACAAAAAGAAACATTCATGAAATAAGAAAGGCAATAGCATAATTTACTATATAAACATTATGTACTGCATTTATTTGTGAAATAGGATGAAGCTTATTTCATTGTCTGGACCCAGTTTGGTGTGTTCAGACATATCAGTTACAAGTTAAATATTTGTTAACATTAAAAAAATATTTCCATGTATTATTCATGTTTCGAATGCAGAATTCAATTGTGGTGATCACTGAAACTGTTTTTCATAAACTCCTAAACTCAATCACTCATATCTGCAAACATATCCTGCATGCCAATATAATGTCCTAGTAGAAGAGGAGTGATACAGCTTTTTAAAAACTGGAAATTCTTGTGTGAACAGAATCTTTTATCTCTGCTTAGTCTACAGGGAAGTGTTACAATGATGAATGACTTTCAATTCTCCTACTTTTCTCTCCTTAGCATTACAAATTTTCATTCAGTACCCAACTTTCTTATCTGACATATTGTACTTCTCAGATTGAAAAGTCCCATTACGGGAGTATTTGAAACTTCCTGTCAGTAGTAAATCAGAGCAACTCTGGTCTGTTTATAATTTCTGTCACTTTTTTTACATGAACAGCACATTAATGTAACTAATGCTCTGACTTAAATAAATAATGTTCATATTGTCGCCACTGAAAAGTTGCCTCACATTAAATGATTAATCTCTTATAACAAATATAAAAAATTGCCTTTTGGGAAGTTCTGAGCCATCAAGTACTAGGATCTAAAAGTCTTAAATCCTGGATTTCCCTCCCAAAGCTTTAATTTAAATTTAAAGTAGCTATTCTTTCATAAAGAAATCCCACACGAGGTAGATTTATTTTGCCAAATTAAAACATAAATATTACAAATAGTGTCCCTACTTCCATTTTACATAAGAATCAAATAATGAAAGAGAATAGGTACATTTTTTTCTTTACTTAAAACAAACAAAAAACTAAGGCAATGCTTTTGAAAGACATATATTACAAAGATGTAAGTATAATTTAAACTGTATTTTAAATTGTGTATTGGTTTCCTCAACCTCTAGCCTGTTCCTCCAAAATCAATGAAGTACATTTGCTGAGGCAGTGGGGACCTTCAAATCTAAGAGTTCTGCCTGATGTACTGGAAATAGAATTGTGGGAAGTAGTTCTATGTATTTCCCTTTTGGAAAATTACTTGCGTAGAAATGAAGAAACTCTCAACTCTTATATGCATAAGTTGCTCCTAGCCTGAGAAACTAGATTAAAAATCATACTTGATACCTGGTCCCTGGGGAAAGGAAAGGAACCCCAAACACCTCAAGTGATCTGTTGAGTGGTAATGGTAGTGAATCACCAGTAAGATGTGAAATTTCCTACGAGGGTGTTAGGTTTAGCTCACATCAAACAGAAATATCTAAGAAAACACGTATGTGTATGTGAAATAAATTGACTCATGAACCCACAAAAGTGAGGGAAAATCCATTTATATGATTCAAGCTTGTGTCACCTGCATGGATCATGACTGGTATGAGGAGAATATTTTTCATCCTATAACCTCTTTCACCACCCCCTTGCAGCTAAAATAATTTGAAAGCTATAACATGTAGAAAATTCTGGAAGAAAACAGATTATTTTTGAGCAAAAGCTCATGAAGTCAGTGACACGTATGGCAAAACAGGTATAGAAAAACCAGGAAAGGTCGTAACTTTGAGACAAGCCTTCATTTATAGTTGAACCAGAAAGATAAAATTGGAATGAGAAAAGATGTAATAACCATGTAGCTGGAAAAATGCGCAAATATTCCATTGTCACACACCCACACCTCAAATATTATTTATTGTTCCAGAACAAAGCCAGAAGTGGCCTCTGTAACCATGCCTAGCAGCCAGCTTAACAGTGAGCAATTTGATTCCTTGTCTTGATCACTGTGACAACACCTAAAGGTAGCGAAGATGTTAACCTTTTTTTGCAGGTAGCAAGTGTTGCTGAAACAGGATTTATCAGACAAGAGTTGGATGTACTTTTGTGCAGTTGATTAATGTTGTTGCAACTGCAGCCTGCCCTGAGGCCTTAGACCTGTATCCACTGTTCAACTTACAGCATAGAACAAAGGATTTTTAAAACATTGACTTTAATAGCTTGGAAATAGTCATTTCTAAAGTAGTCATTTATAAAGGAAAGAATTACAATGTGTGATAGTTTCAGAAACATTTGTAATTAAGCAATTAATATTTTAAAAAGATGTTTAACAATTGAATAGTATTAGTATTTACATTACTATCTCAGATGATGTTTCTGTTTCCCCCCAAAATGTTTATTTATTATCCCTCACATAAAGATTGAACTACTGCTAGATTCTCCATTAATCCAGGGAAATGTTAACTATCTCTGTAATGTAGCTTATGCCTAATAAGTATAATAATTCATCCACATTAATGTGTAAAATCTGTAGGTACAAGTTAGAAAGCTAGTTCAAACTTGGTCAAAGTAATAGGGCAGAATATTAGTTTTTGAATGCAAATAATCTTTATAGTTGCATGGAAAGTTACAATCCTCAAGTGTTAAACAGATAAGTGAAAAGGCAATTTTTCAAATAGAAAATAAAACTAGAAACTAGAAACTAAATATGTATAGCCAGGGGTCTCCAACCTGTGGCCCATGGACTTCATGCAGATTTTGTGATGACATTTTGGGCTAATAGGTGGTGTGGGATATCATGAAAAGTAGATGTGGTCCTTTTTTTATTTTTTTATTTTTATTTTTTGCTAATTACCTTTTGTTAGTATTTGCCTATTTTTTGTGTAATCCAAGACAATTCATTCTTCAAGCATGCAGCAGAGAAAATAAAAAAGACTAGACATCTACTGGATGTAGGCAATAAACCTTAATAGTAATAAAAATAGTAAAAAAAAAAATAGTAAAAAATAATAGTAATAAAAATAGTAATAAAAACTCATAATGATGGGTTAAGTGAAAGGAAGACTACTTTTCAAGCGCTGTACGTGATCAACACAGTTTTAAACTATTGTGATTCTGTCAGATACAGATTGCCTATGTAGTAGTCACAGGCTTTTTATATATTTGATCTTGATATTTTATCAGCTCCATCTCACAGACATGAATATTTATCCAAAGAGATATTAAAACATCTATTCAATGTCATATAAGCAGCAATTTATATTAATTAAGGTGTCTATTATATAAAGATACATGTATAATGCATATAATATTCACATATAATACAGTCTAGAGCAAGAGCAATGGTGCACAAATATTTCCTGGAAAGAGCCAGAGAGTAAATATTTTAGTCTATCATACATGCGAAGAGTAAAATATTCTGTTATTATCATGAAAACAGTCTAAAACAAAATCTATAAGCTTGTCTTTCTTTGGAAAAAAAAAAACAACTTTATTTACAAACACAGGTAGCACACTGGTTTGTTCTGTGGACCATAGTTTGCTGTCTCCTAGGACACAACATGTGATGTGGGTGTGGCAATAAGGGAAATGAATGAAGAGGGAATAACTCGACTTGCCTAGAGAGCTAGGAGTAAGAATGTCTATGGCCACTAAAGAATATTGAAATCTGGGGAATAAGAAGTTAAAAACCTATTGAGGGAGGAAAGGCATTCCAGGCAGTGGGAACAGCAAATGCAAAAAATATGCTACTGCAGACTATCTTGATTTGAAAAATTGAAAGAGTAAAACAGTACTTACGGAACTAGAATTTAAGGCAAGAGATAAATGGCAAGGAAAAATCTACACCAGAGTACTGTGAACCATGCTGACATAGTCTTCCTCATTTTTTCTTAAAAACTATCAAACCAAATATCTACATCTGTATTTTTGTGCCAGTACCATACTGTTTTGATAACTACAGATTTGCAGTATAAGCTGAAATCTCGTAATGTGATGTCTCCATATTTTTTCTTGTTTCTAATTGTTGCATAAGCTGTTTGTGGTTTTTTTTATGCTTCCATATAAAATGAGGTCATAATTTTTCGGTTTCTTTAAAGTATGACATTGTTGCTTTGATGGGAATTGCATTCAATCTGTAGATGGCTTTGGGTAGTATGGACATTTTAGGAATTGATTCTTTCCAACCACGAGCACAGTATGTTTTTCCATTTGTTAACATCCTCTGCTATTTCTTTTCTCAGGGTTTCATGGTTCTTTACATAGAGATCTTTCACATTCTTTGTTAGATGTATTCCTAGATATTTCCTCTTCTTTTGCACTACTGTAGAAGGAATAGAGTCTTTGACTATATTTTTGGCTTGGCTTTTGTTGATATATATAGGTATTGATATTGTATCCTAAGACACTGCTAAATTCCTCGATAACTTCTTTTTTTTTTTTTTTTTATGGATTTCATGATTTTTTTTTAATTCCTCGATAACTTCTAAAAGCTTTGTAGTTGAGTCCCTGGGCTTTTCCAAGTATGAGATCATGTCATCCACGAAAGGCAAGAGTTGACCTCCTCTGTCCCTCTTTAAATATCCTTCCTTGATCTTGCCTGTTTGTGATAGTAAGACTTCCAGTGCTATGTTGAATTGCAGTGGTGATAATGGGCATCCTTGTCTAGTTCCAGATCTGAATGGAAATGTTTTCAATTTTACTCCTTTCAATATGATTTAGCTGTGAGTTTGCTGTAGATGGCCTCTGTCAGTTTAAGAAATGTCCCATCTAGGACTATTTTCTTAAGTTTTTAATGATGAAAGGATGATGGATATTAGTAAAAAGCCTTTTCTGCATCAAGTGATAGAATAATGCGGTCTTTGTTTTTTATTTTATTTGTGTGGTGTATTATATTTATTGATTTACCTATGTTGAACCAACTTTGTTTACATGGATGGAGTAGGAACATATCCTTCTTAGTAAAGCATTTCAAGAATGGGAAAAAGGTGTACAATGTACTCAATACTTTTATGAAAACAATATATAAACATGCATTCATATAAATAATAAAACAGAAATATAGTCTAGCAAGAGGGAGGGGAGAGGAGGGTGAGAGGAGGAAAGGAGAGAAGATGATCGATTGAAGAAAGGAGGGAATTTGGTAGGATTTCACCTAATGTGCACAATGCAAGGGTGTACCTCAAAATAGTTAAGAGTAAATTATAAATGTCTTACCACAAAAAATAAGTAAGTGAGGTGATGGTTATGTTAATCAGTTTCATTTAAGCATTCCATATTGTATATCAGTTCATCACATTGTACCCCATAAATGTATACAGTTATGATTTAATAAAAAACTAAATTAAAAATAAAACAGTGGAACTAGTTTGATGGTTTTCTGTTTTGGAAAATGAGAGTGTCTTAGGATGGCTTTCTGGAAATACACACAGATAGAAGGATATAAGCAGGAAATATTTTGTGATGTACTTTGCAAGAAAAGAAGAAGGTAGGATTAGGGAGACAGGGAGGGTGAATTGGCATGCAATTCCACTTAAACTCACAGACTGTTTTACTGGAAACTCTATCTTGTATGAGCCTCCAAAGTTGTATTAAATTCCGACAAGAAGTGAAGTTCTTTGAGTATTATATCAACCAGTCTCTGTTAGAGTTTGCTCCATGGAGAAAGAGATTTGTTTCCCAGAAGGAGGGTTCTGGGCAAGTTTTGTGAGACACTTCACTTAGACTTAAGTAATTTCCTGTAGGGGACCCAGTCTTGTGCTGAGAGCAGCAGCTATTCTTTGTGACTAGGAATATCTCCTAGCCATTTTCTTCTAGAAAAAGAGATTTGGAAGGATTGTCACAGAACAGTCCAGATTAGTGTTTTGATAAGGTTATTTTGGCTATATAGAAAAGTGAATTAAGGGATCAAAGATGGAAGCAGAAAAACCACCAGAGGAAGAAATATTATATAAGGGTTCAGATGAATTAAGATAAAGGTAGTAATAAAAATGGTGTATAACTGTCAGTATGAGACATTATTTTGAAGGTATAATTGGTGGGTTTAAGAACAGATTTGGTGTAGAGCATGAGAGAAATGGTGAGGTCCAAGACACATCTTGGTTTCTGCCCTACAGAGTGGTAGAGTAACTGGGTCATTCATTGAGTTTTTGAATACCACAGAGGGACATATTAGGTGGAAAAAATGAGAAAATTTGTGCATGCTAAATTTGATGTAATTTTTGTACATTCAGAGGATGGTCATGAATAGTGCATAGGATTTAGGGAGATAGAGCTCAAGGCTACAGATAAAATTTAGGTCATTGGTTTAATCCAAGAAAATCGATGTCATGTATATAAATGTGGTTTATCTGTGAATCATACAGATAAAAAGTAGTAGAGGATAAAGCAGGAAGTGTCTAATGTAACGGAAATGAATTGAGGAGAGTTTTTGTTTGTTTGTTTTTTTTAATAAAGAATAGGCAACAACATTGATTATTACCAAGTCAATACTAAGACAGATGTCAATGGAAGTAAAAGAGCAACATTTCAATTGGATTTAACAACATTAAAAGGCAGACTGGAATGAGTTTAAAAATTAAAGGGTACATGAAAATCTAAAAAAAAGGTGAGAAATATTTGAAGAATTTGATTTTGATGGGGAGGGAATAATACCATATACATCACAAATGTCCAGAAAAAACATTTTCATATATTAAAAAAATTTGTTCCACAATCAGAACATGAATCAAACATTATTGGCAAATGAGAAATCTCTTCTCCCTTTCAATCCATACCCCTCCTGATAACGAATATCTATTTCTAAAAACGTAGGTTGGTTTTGACCATGTATTTTGTATGAATGAAATCATGTAGGACATAATAATCTGTTACCTCGCTTTTTTTTCACTCAACATTGTATTTGTGAGAAATGTTCCTAAAATGACATGCAGTTGTAGATTATTCATCTCTACTGCTCTACAGTACCCTACAATGTATTTATCCATTCTACTGTTGATAGTTATTTGGTTAGTTTATTTGAGACTATTATGAAAATTACTGCAGAAACAACCTAAACGCCCATCAACTCAGGAACGGTTTAACAAACTATGGTACATGTATACCATGGAATACTATTCAGCCATAAAAAGATGGTGACTTTCCATCTTTTGTATTAACCTGGATGGAGTTGAAATTTTACTCAGTAAAGTATCACAAGAATGAAAAAGCAAATATCCAACGTACTTAGTACTAATATGAAGCCAGTAAATGACCTAATTCATGCCCACATAGGAGAAAAACTCATTTCAATTCATTGGGAAGAGAGGGAATAAGGGAGGGGGAAAGGGAAAGGCACTTGGGGTGCTTCCACTTAATAGTCCACTTAATGGGCACAACGTAGACATGGCACACTTTTTGGGTGCAGGACACAACTACAAGAGGGACTCTACCTAACAAATTCAAATACTATGATCCGGTTTTTGTACCCCCACATTAATCTGAAATTAAAAAAAAAAGAATAAGCTGACACAAATATTTATGTGAACATATATGCCTTTCCTCTTGGTATATACTAAACCAGAATGAGTTTTCTATGTCCTAACTTACACATATTAGCAGCCTTAGAGACACTTTTGTGAAGTGATTATACAAATGTACACCCCATTCTGTAGTGAATAGGAGTTTTGGTTGTTTCCTATCCTTATTTACACTTATTCATGTTGTTCATTAGTTGTTGCTATTCAGGCAGAGTGGAGTGACATTACACTGTAGCATTTCATTGCCTAGAAACACACTTAATCATATGTAGATTTACAGAAGTTCATTATAGTTTTAGGACATGTTATTTTGTTGAATAAATAGGGCGGGATTTTTTTTTCTCCTAAAATTTTACTTGCATTTTTTTCCTAAGCGGTGCCTTTTTTATAAACTAAATTTTATTTATTTTAATAAAATTTAATTTGTCATATTTTGTTATATTTATTGCACCTCTGTGTTCATTTTTTGCTGTATACGCCACAGTGAAAAGATATTTTCCTATGTGTTATTCTAAAAGCTATATTTCACTTTTCAGTTATTAATCAGCAAGCCATCTGGAACAGACATTATGTAAACTAGGGGCAATGTACTTTTTTGATACATTTATCCCATTCACTTAGTACCACTTATTTTAAAGAACGTTATTCTCCCCTTCACTTAACCCTTGACCCTGCACTACCATGCTGCACTTGTCATTCGTCAGGTAACATATATGCCTGTCTCTGGTTTTACTCCCTATTCCATTCCACTCACTAATTTAAATATATTTGTACCAATACAACTTGCCTTGTTACTAATGCATTGTAAGAGGTCTTCGTTTTGGTACTCTAAGTCCTCTAAATTTATTCATATTTTTTTCTTTCAATATTAGCCTTTTTATCTCATATAACTTTTAGATTCTGTTTATAATTTTTGGTAAACAACTAGTCCTACCTAGATTTGGTTTTGCATTGTGTTGGAGTTATAGATGAATTTCATGGAAAATCAAACCTAAAGTTTTCCAATCATAAACACGCCCTAGGTTTCCCCACTTGATGCCTTATAGTTCTGCTTATAGGTCATAGATATTATTTGTTACAATTATTCCTAGATTTTTGATGATTTTTTGCAGGTTTATTTTTTTGGCCGGGGCTGGGTTTGAACCCGCCACCTCCGGCATATGGCATCGGCACCCTACCCCTTTGAGCCACAGGTGCCGCCCGATTTTTGATGTTTTTTAATCCTATTGCAAAGAGTAATATTTTAAGGCATTTTGTTCGTTTAATCATAGCTTTTATAAAGTATTTTTCTATTGACTTTAAACCAACAATATTACTATAATATTTTCAATCTATTTGTCCCAATTTTAGTATATGTGCTGCTGAAGTGAGCACCAATCTATTTGTCTATAGTTTTTTTCTTATTATTTTTTAAGCGTGTAATTATGTTTTCCAGGAATATTTCATCATTTCCAAGATTTATGACATTAATTTCTTTTCTTGGCCTGTTATTCTGGCTAGACCCTCCATTGTAAGGATAAATAGAAGGGATGATAATGGGCATCTTTGATTTACTATTTGGAGTGAACATTTTCATTAATTCAGCCTTTCACTTTTGAATTCCAGGAATACAACAGGTTTTCATAAGTAGTCTTAATTGGATAAGGAAAGCTTCTTACGGTCTAGATGTTCCTTTCTATTTTTTATTTTATTTTATTATTTTTTTGAGACAGAGTCTCACTCTGTCACTGTTGATTGAGTGCTGTAGTGTCCTAGCTCACAGCAACTTCAAACTCTTGGTCTCAAGTGATCCTCTTGCCTCCCAAATATCTGAGACTACAGGTGCCTGTTACAATGCTTGGTTCTTTATTTTTTTTCTATTTTTAGTAGAGACAGAGACTTGTTCTTGCTCAGCCTGGTCTCTGAGGGTAGACATATGGGTATTTAAGGGATGAATTCTATCTTGATGTGTTTACATTGCTAGAAATAATGATTAATAAGCTTAAAGAAAATATTCAATTGTTTATTATAAGTAGGTTAGGAATTGAATTAAGAAAATGATTGAAGATGATGGGTAAAAGCAGACAGAAATGGGAGATACGTGGATCAGAGAAACCCAAAATCTGTTACAAAGTGCGACAGCCTGAAGCCTGGTGTTTTCAAGCCGACCGTCTTGCCGGAGCTTCACCCCTGCCTCAAGGTCACTGAGCACTGAGAGACAAGGCTCCACGCGCACAGTGCTGCCCTCTCAGGGAGAGCTAGTGCATTTGGAGAGTCAGTGAGAGAATACTGAGACAGGTGGGTACCTAAACATTGTTACAGACAAAAAATCTCTCAGAAAGAGGAGGAAGAAAATATATCCTGTCTTCTTTCACCTTGGTATTGGCAGCAGCACCAGTTTGGCTGCACACAAACCATCCCAGGGGTTTAATCGCCACTCCTGAGATTTGTGTGGTGGTCTGATTGGAGTTTGCTCTGACATCCTGCTCCTGGATTGTACTCCTGTCCTATGCTCTGTTTGTGTGAAGATCATGAATAATTTAAAGTAATGAAAGTAAGAAGTACATCAGTTTAATTAATGTAGTTAGAGAAATAGTAAATGCAAGCCCAGCAAGAACCATTGACATAAGGGTTTAGTCTCCCCGCATTAGACTGATTATTAAACAGTGATGTGCATATAAAAACGGAGCTATCCAGAGGCAGGGGCTTCCCCTAGTCCTTAGTTTGAAGGGGGACAGCCTCCTGGCCAGCTTCTTAAAATTTTCTTCTTTGTGTCTTTAAATCTTCATTTTCCCCTCACCCTCTCATCTCTACCAGTCATTGGGAAAAAACTCATGGTGTAGTTTGGGGCTGGTGCCCAACAGTCTCAGACTCTTGGGATCAAGCAGTCCACCTGCCTCAGCCTCCCAAAGAGCTAAGATTACAGGAGTGAGCCCCATGCCTAGCTAGATGTTTCTTTTTAAAATTATGATTTCGATGTTGCATTTAGTCAGATTTATTTTTTACATTATCTAGATATCTTCCTTTTTAAAAATTTTTTACCATTAATGTTGAAAATTACATGGATCGACTTCTAGGTGTTGAACCAATAATGCAGAAGTAGAATTAACCCCCACTGCTAATTTATATACATTTGTGTGTACGATATTTAATATTTGTTAAAGTTCTCCCCTTTCTGTTCATAGAAGAAATTTTTATTATAAGTTTGTATCTCCTGCATGCAGTATCTGATAGGGGTGGGTAAGGCCATCATGTTCTCGGTAACTTAGAAATCCAGGCTCCTTCCCAAGATTATATCATCGTCTGAACACACGGCTTACAATGTCACTATGCCAGGAAAAGAGATAAGATGAGGAGGCACACAGCTCTTAACTGCTTCAAAGCAAAAGTGACATATCTCAGAAGTAGCAGAATGCCTTGACCAGAATTAGTTATAGTACCAAATCCACCCATGAAGAAAGGCAGCCATATAAACGGGCGCCTAGTCCTCAGGGAGCATTTCCTTTGTCTCTGTCTGCTTCATGCCTGCACTCACTCCAGTGTCTGGTAAAAAATTCATCAGTATTACCACGTTTCCTTGGCATTTATATTTAGGTTTTTGGTTTTATAGGATGTATTTTGCTTTAGCTAGCATACTTGAACTCATTTTAAGGAGCTTGATGTTTTCTTAACCTCGACACAGAGACTTTCACTGGGTGAATATTAAGCTTAGATACCCCTATTTAACATGTATTCCTTACATAGTAGTGTTTGAAATTATTCTTCCTGGACATAATAAAAAGGCAACATAAATCTCTTCAAATCTCTCTTATTTCTCAAAGCATGTCGAAATTTAAAAATATGAAAAATGGAAGCCGTCAGACAAGGTAATCATGGCTATTCCTGCTACTTGGGATGCTGAAGTGGAAGGATAACTTTAGCAGAGAAGTTCAAAGCCAGCCTGCGTAACATAGCAAAAACCCTGCTGGTTGAATGAAAGAATGGATAAATGATTAAATAAATAAAATATAAGAGAAATGTATGACCAAGCTACATAGTTCAATGTACTGATTTCACAAAGGTCATGTCCATAGATTATTAGTGAGAAGTACTTCTCATAACCTTCATTTTTTCTTCATCCTAAGCATTATGATTTTTTCCCCTTTGAAATTATATTAGAGGAATAGGCCGTTTTTCCCCATTAATCCTAATTAGCGATGTATTAGTTTCTTTATTATATGTCTATACTATGAAAATATTTTGCTCACTTTAATGAGCCTGCTGAGCTAAAATTTTCAATGCTTTTGCAAATCTACATTTCATGAGGGAAAATACTTCTCTTGCAATTACATGAGTGTTAAAATATGACTACAGTTAATTTCTAGTACTCTGTTATGGGTATAAATAAACCAACAAACAAGAATGAATAACTGCCTGTGGATAAATGAATCTCCTAAAAGTACAGTCATTTTAGAAATGAGATTTTAAGCATTCTGC
Organism: Nycticebus coucang; assembly: GCF_027406575.1. NCBI lineage: Eukaryota > Metazoa > Chordata > Mammalia > Primates > Lorisidae > Nycticebus > Nycticebus coucang. The sequence goes on along the minus strand of NC_069789.1, from coordinate 67,796,341 downwards.
CCTTTATTTTCTTCTTATACACACACATGCTATAAGCCTAGATGCCACATTTATTGAATGCCGATTCTTCTGGGAAATCAATATATAAATAGATAACTCATAAGAATAGATATAATTGTTGTTTTTAAATAGATAATACATAACAGTTCAGGAGGGAAAATTAGACTTAGTCAAAGAGACTCTAATCCAAAGCTGGTGTAAGTTCTGCATCAGTGATACTGAGAGCTGATTAGAGTTAGAGGTTAGAGACCCAAAAGGATAAATGAGAAACCATATTTCCCTTATGATTTCATTACATTTAAAAGTTACTCTTTTTTACTTTTAGCATTTCATGTCTTTACAAAATTTTCCATCACTTCAAAGAACACGAAGTTTCAGGGCGATTCTTACCCTGGCGTTGTAATTCCTTGCCAGTGCTCTGCTTTCATTGCTAGTGTCTGCCACTGGGTGATTAATGACTGTTCATTAAGTATAGTTACCGCGGCCGGACTTTTCCTGCATAATCAACAAAGGGAGGAACAGGAATATCCCTGTTCACAATTTTCACTGGCTCCTTTCCATAAATTAAAGTATAGATATTTTATGTGTCGAGAGTTATTTAAGGTTTGATAAATACTATGTAGAATGTATATTATAAATGTTATAAAGTTGCAAGTCTCAAAACAGTGTACCTTGCAACTAATTTATACTAGGATCAATTGGTTTTCTACGCACTCAAATTTGTCTTTCTTTAATTTGCATGCTTCCCTCACAAGATATTTTGGAATTTTCTATTTTATTTCTGTTCTTTTGCAGTGGATAGCTCATAATTCAACATTCATTCACTCCACTCTGTGTAACTTTGTTCTTTCTGTTTGACTCTCTGAAAATTAGTCTTTATTTTTTGCTATTTCTATCCTTCTAGGAAATATGATCTTGATATTTGGCAGATTTCTAAACTCTTCTACTCTGCAAAATTAAAGTTTGACACAAGCTTGGTAAAAAACAAAAAGTGCCAAGATTTTTCAATGCAAGAAGAATCAAAAATCTTAACCGTGGTAAGCATTCTAATTATGTGGGGTATGTGTGTGTATAATTGCAAGGCCCAGGAAAAGCAAAATCTAGTACAGCGATGCTGCCTGTCAGATCCTTTCTTGCAATCCTTGAATAATTTCTAGCGCAGTTTTAACATATAAAGAGCCTGAGTGAAACATGCATCCTCACTTATGCATAAGGGAACTATTTCACTTATGAAACACTTCCTGTTGTCAGTCCATTGGTTACAATGCTTACATGAACGTTTCGGGGAGCCCTGCTCCATACATCCATAGACTCCGAGTTCACATAATCTAATTTAGACAGACCAGGTAAGGACTGTTCGCTAGTAAGAAACATTATGTTTTCCAGGAGATGTATCATTAGCATCTTATAAGGAGATTGGACAAGATTATTGTTCGTACTTTCTCTGAATGTCCCCGATAAAAGAAGAGAATGGATTTTAGGACTACTTATAATCTTTTTGTTCCCAAGTATATAAAGTAAGATGAAAGAATCCTAACTAATCTTTAAGAACAAGTAATTCCTATGTTAATTAAACTAGTTAAGAGATACTGACAGAAATCTTCACAGTTGACTTTATGAAGTGGTCTTTTATACATGTATAATATTAACTTCTGACAAAAATTTCATAATATAGAGGAAAAATATAAATATACACATATGTGTTTATGTGAAAACATGTCTTTTAATGTATGTGTTTATATAGCATTCTAATTTGCTTAAATATTGATTATATTATTTTGTGATTAGCTTTAAAAAATAGATATGCAGAGAATGATCAGTCTGTGTACAGAATTTTTACTTTAGAATATATATTCTAACTCTATCTAGCTTCAAAAAAGAAATAATATTGGACTACATTAACTACATTTTGTATAAGAATGTTTTATTTCCAGTGTTATCTGTCTTACGGATAGTTTTGTTCATGATACTCAATGATTTTTTTTTTAAGTAAAATAATTTAAAGAACTTAAACCTACAAACCCAAAGCTCTTACCTTTTTTTTTTTTTAACAGAACTTGAACCGAGAAAATCAAAGCTCCTACCTTTTTTAGTAGATTATAACATAAAATAGGATTCTGAGAAATGAATCTACTTTTCTAAGTTTAAAATTGTGGAGGAAATCTTTGAAGACTTGATCATTGTGTCAAATGCTTCAGCAAGGTCAGCTAAAAGGAGGGCTAAGAAATGATTGCGAACTCAGCAACATCTTGCTGACCAAGACAAAACAGTTCAGTGGAACTCTGGGAGGAAAACGCATGCATCTGTAGACCAATAAGAAAATAGGATCAGAGAAAGGCAATGCCTTTAGTTTAGTAAACACTTCCCAGGTGTTTCTGTATTAAGAATCAAACACTAAAAGGAAAAAATACAGATTTATTGAATTATATTTTTATTTGTTTTTTTTTAATTTTAGGTTTGTTTCTCATAAGTAGCTTCACTGACTCTGTATGAATTATATTTTAAAATGGGAATTATATTTATACTATGATAGGAAGGATCTTGTAGAAAATAAAAGAAAATTTTCATAATCTAAGAAAGAGTGTAATTAACAAAAGATGGGGCTGGGTTTGGTGGCTCAGATGTAATACTAGCACTCTGGGACACTAAGGCCCAGTGGATGGCTTGAGCTCAGGAGTTGGAGACCAGCCTGAGCAAGAGTGAGACCCTGTCTCTAAAAATAGCCAGGCATTGTGGCAGGCATCTGTAGTCCCAGCTACTGGGGAGGCTGAGGCAGGAAGATCACTTGAGCCCAAGAGTTTGAGGTTGCTGTGAGCTATGATGCAACAGCACTCTACCAAGGGCAAAAAAGTGAGACTCTGTCTCAAAAAAATAAAAAATTAACAAGAGAAAAGAAAATAGCAGAAATGAATAATACACTATTACCAGAGCAAAGACAGACTATAGGGGTAGAGTGTCTATGAATGAATTATGTCATAAATGATACTGCATATATCCTCCTGGTAGTTTGCCTCTCCCTTCCTTCCTTCCTTCCTTCCTTCCTTCCTTCCTTCCTTCCTTCCTTCCTTCCTTCCTTCCTTCCTTCCTTCCTTCCTTCCTTCCTTCCTTCCTCCCTCCCTCCCTCCCTCCCTCCCTCCCTCCCTCCCTCCCTCCCTCCCTCCCTCTATCTTTTCCTTTCTCCCTTTCTCCCTCCCTCTCTTTCTGTCTTTCTTTCTTTTGAAATAGTAAGCATGATTTTCAGCTTAGGCCTGGGAGTTTTGAGATTTGAAGGAAAAGGCAAAAATATAAATAGATTGAGCCTAAGAAAAAATTTCTCAATGAAATGTAGGCTTTTCTTTTGAATGGAAGTTCTATTTATTGTACTGATAGATGCTGATAGAAATTTTTAAAATCCATTCTAATTAAAAGAAATTAAAAATCAGATAAACTAGAAATACAAGAAATTTTCTCAATTTCTTATAGAGTGCATTTAAACGAGCAAAGAACAACAACAAAAACCTCACAAAATACTCAAAGTCAGAACTGTAACATGTGGCCACAAATTTTTGACAACTCTTTCAAGAAGCTGAGTCTGTGTTCCATCTCATTAATGAGAATGAACTTGTTATTGGTCAACAAATAGAGTCTGTTGGAAGTGATGCGATCTGTCTTTAGAAGCTAGGTCACAATAAGTAATAAAGCTTCTGACTTGCTCTTGAAACCTTCATGTGACAAAGTAAACTAAGTAACTGTGCTCTGAAGATGCTATTCCTGGAGGAAGAACAAACTTGTCCACCCAGAGAGAACACAAGAGAGGCTATAAAAAGAGAGAGAGAAACACTGGCCAGCCCTCAGTTGCACCCTCCCACTGCCACCACCACCACTTCAGCTCCTACCAGCCAACATCTGGCTGCGTCCTCATTAGAAACCCAAGGCAGAAAACACTTAGCCAAGCCTTTTTGAAATCAAAACTCGCAGAGATTGTGAAAAATAATACAGTTGTTTTTAAAAGTGTATATTGCCAAGTTTTGAGATGATTTGTTATAGATAAACAAATAAGCAAAACAATATTATAATGTCAGAAATAAGAATTTATTTATTTATTTTTTTATAGTTGGGGATTCATTGAGGGTACAGTAAGCCAGGTAACACTGATTGCATTTGTTAGGTAAAGTCCCTCTTGCAATCATGTCTTGCCCCCAGAAGGTGTGGCACACACCAAGGCCCTGCCCCTCAATCTCACTGGGCATTGTTCTCATTTAAAAATAAAGACATATACAACATGTATACATGTATTGCCTATGTACATACATATATATATTTACACATATGTATTTGTACAGATACTATATGTATACACATATGTATATAGAATTTAGAAATAAACTTTTTTTCAGAATTTTTGACATTTTCATCTTGAAAATTCAAGAAAATCAATTAGAAAGAAACTGCCAGAATTATTAATAAAAATGAAGTTAGTAGATATCAGAAATTGAATAAATGATTATGTATGTCTATTTTCATAAGTGAAAAACCTTATCACAAGATATAATAATAAAATACCTTTTAAAATTCCAATACAATTGGCAGAATATTTAAAAATAAGTTAACAATTATTTAAGACACACATTACATAATATTAAAATATTGCTGAAAACGTAAAATAAGCTCTAAGTAAATGGGGAAATAAAACATCTTTCTAAATGTTAAGCTTCAACAATTTGAAGATTTGTCTTCCTTAACAAATTAAAGTAATTTTTTTTGTGTATTTTGATAAAGAGCTAATTTAATTCATTTGGGTGACTGAATGCATGAATATAGATCAAAACATTTTTAAAGTAGAATAATGTAGATAAAACAAATGCCCTAATAAGATTACAATTATGCTTCTGTGTTTTAAAGTAAGAACTGATAAAATATTTTATATTTTTAAAGAAATTATTTGTATTTTATTATACTAAGAAAACTCAGGATAGGGTCTATTCTCTTAACTTATTTCTAAGCATACAATACAGTATCATTAACTACAGACACATTATTGTACAGCAGATCTCAGGAATTTATACATCATGCAATACTGAACCTGTTGATTAGCAACCCCATATTCCCCCTCTCCGCTGCCCCTGGCAATCATCTTTAGGCTCTTTGTTTCTATGAGTTTAACTGTGTTAGATAACTTCATTTAAGTGAAATCATACGATGCTTGTTCTTTAGCTGATTTATTTCAATTATCATAATATCTTCAAGGTCCATCCTAGTTGTCACATATTATAACGATGCTTTCTTTTCTAAGGTGGAATAATATTCTATTGTAGGTATATATTATGTTTTATTCATTTATCTGTCAATGGACATTGAGGCTATTTCTGTATCTTTATTATTTTGAATAGTGCTGCAATGAACATGGAAGAAGAAATACTTCAAGATCCTGAATTTAATTATTTTAGATAAATATCCAGAAGTGATATTGCTGGGTCATATAGTTGTCCTATTTTTTAGTTTTTGACAAAACTCTATAATATTTTTTATAGTAGTTATGCCATTTTGTTTTCCCACAAACAATGTACATGGATTCTAACTTTCCACATCCTTCTACAGCACGTTTGTGTCTTAGAGAAGGCCGTCTAAGAGGTGAGGTGGCTGTGTAGCTTTCCTTTGCATTCCTCTGAGAATTAGAAACATGGAACATCATTTTCTATACCTGTTGCCCATTTGTATATGTCCTCTAATGCTGGGAAAGCTGGATATCTACTTGCAAAAGTATGAAATTTTTTTTTTTTTTTTTTTTTTTTGTAGAGACAGAGTCTCACTGTACCGCCCTCGGTAGAGTGCCGTGGCGTCACACGGCTCACAGCAACCTCTAACTCTTGGGCTTACGCGATTCTCTTGCCTCAGCCTCCCGAGCAGCTGGGACTACAGGCGCCCGCCACAACGCCCGGCTATTTTTTGGTTGCAGTTTGGCCGGGGCTGGGTTTGAACCCGCCACCCTCGGCATGTGGGGCCGGCGCCCTACTCACTGAGCCACAGGCGCCGCCCAAAAGTATGAAATTTGACCCTTACCTTACCCCATATACAGAAAGAAGCACAAAGTAGATTAAGACTTAAATTTAAGTCCTAAAAATGCAGAACACTGAAAAATAAAAAATAAAAAAAGAGGGGTAAAGCTTCAGGAGATTGCTCTTGACAATGATTTAATGGATATAATACTAAAAACACAGACAACAAAAGCAAAAATAGACAAGTGGTACTAGGTTGAACTAAAAAGCACAGCAAAAGAAATAATGGTGAAAAAGCAGCCTTTAGAAGGAGAGAAAATATTTACAAGCTGTGTGTATATGAGGAGTTAATTTCCAAAATACATGAGAAACTCTTATAACTCATTAGTAAAAACTGTAACATCTGAGGAAGGCTGGCTAATGACCTAAAGAGACATTTCTTCAAAGAAGACTTTTTATATTGTATTAGTTCCTAATGCTATAAAAGTTATAGGCACACCAATTCTGCTTTCGGTAAAATACATGTTTTCAATAAATAATTGAGATTAAATGTCAATTTTTTGAGAAGTATAAAAAATACATTTTACTATAAAGTCATATAAGTAATGGTGTAGTATACAAGCAAGGTTTTAAACATTTCTGATTTGTCTTTCATTTTATTTCCAAGACTGTTGTTAGCCACTTTCCTGGATATTTGTGAACCTGCTTTGGTTGCTGTTAGAAACTGCTGAAATGAAGAAAATTAGTCGATCTCCACATGAAGGGATAGAAAACAACTGGAGTAAGAAATACGAATCTTAGATGAGAAGTCGCTATCTGCATTTAATTTAGGAAAGCTCCATATCCTCATACTGCGGAGTTATGCTCATTTAATTATTTGAATTCAGCATATGTGTTTATTGAATTTTTTTTCCACAGAAGGTGAAAATTGAATAATAGACTTCATATTTCTATTTTCAATGAACTTGATTGTAAACTAATTAACACTGAGAAAGTCTTGAGACACACCCCTTTTAGCCTTCTCAAATCCTAGTTTCTATTTCTTTCACACCCTAGGAAAGCAATTTATGATATTAAGTACTGTAAAGTCACATTTATGATGATGCTCCTGAGAATATTTTATTTCATGCCTCATAAATAGCAGTGGAATGTTTATTTTTAAACCATTCATTTTAAAGTTAACTCTGTATTTTTATTTAATATTTCATTGATGATGAAGAATTTGCAATGTCAATGAATTTACATCATGTGTATTAATGAGAACAATGAAAAAATTACATAAGTCTTTCAGAAACAATGTCAGTTAAGTTATATTTTGATCCAAAGTAAAGTGTTTATGATAGTAATGTTCTATCATTTTATGCTCTATAAGAGCAGTTAAATCATTATATATGTGTATTTCAGGAAAAGTCACTTTTACAAAATGATTTACGATATTTTTGCCAAAATATGGAATATTTTTAAGAGGTAAAAATATAATTGTTTTTAAAGCTGATTTAAAATTACCATATCTATAAAGTTCTAGGTCTCTCCTGGTAAGTTAGTTGTACACTTGGGTGTAATAAAGAGAATAATTACTGTGCCTCTTTTGTGCACACTGCACTGCTCAGTAAGAATGAAAAAGTGACAAAAAATGGCCTGTAATTTCTGGTTTCACAGGTATTTATTAATTTATAAAAAGGATTTTTGTATATGTCTAACAGCACTTTCCACAATATATTTTCTTCTAATATCTATTATAGATATATGTTCATTCATACATATATTATAAAGTTCTAAAGGAATACATGTATTTTGTGTATAATATATTATATATAATATTCTAAGGATATATAGATGTTTGTGATGCATATACAGTGCTACGTATATGATTACATATATGCATATGATATGAAGATAAAACCTCATAGATGTTAATTTTTTGACACTCATAAATTACTGATTATTATTTAATGTACTTATATGGTTTTTTACTTGATCTGATAACTTATTTATTCATTTAATTAAATACTTGGGAACTTAGGGGCAAGATAAACTTACGTATTATAACTACTGGCAAGACAATATATGCTTGTAGCCTAAGCATGAAAAGTATTGTATATATTTTATTCTACGTAGAAACGACTCTTAATATGATTGGTAGCAAACACTATGGCATCTTTTAATATAGAATATCTGACAAAAGTCAACCTAAAAAAGATATTACTAACAAATAATACCTTTATAAAATTCAGGTATGCAAAAAATAGCTTGTTTATGAATTTACTTTTAACAAGATTTAAAGTGTAATGCTTGAAGAAATACTTTAAAAATTTAAACGTTTTTGAAAAAAGGAAAGAGGAAAATGTAGACAATTTAATAGTTACAACAGAAAATATCAATGCCAAAAATGAAAGATACTTTCACTCAGACATTTATGAAAAATGATTTGCGGTATTGAACATTACCAATGGAGAAAAATATTTTGAAAAACTAATACCGAAGCCCTAATGAATATAAAATGAGCACACTGATTAAAATTTCAGGGGGGCGCCTGTGGCTCAGGGAGTAGGGCGCTGGTCCCGTATGCTTGAGGTGGCGGGTTCAAACCCAGCCCTGGCCAAAAACCACACACAAAAAAAATAATAAATAAAATAAAATATAAAATTTCAGGTAGATTCATAATTCCTTATTGGAAAGAGGGCCCTTATTACCATAAATCTTTCATGTTTATCTTTTTTCACATTTTCAGATTCTGTTCCGTTTTTCACAGATTTTAATATGCAAACAGTATACATGGAAGTTTAAATTTATGCAGTATGTAATTATCTACATTTGAGTGTTCTTTGGCAGTAATTTTTTTATTATTATTATTAAATCATAGCTGTGTACATTAATGCAATCATGGAGCACCATACACTGGTTTTATAGACCGTTTGACACATTTTCATCACACTGGTTAACATAGCCTTCCTGGCATTTTCTTAGTTACTGCGTTAAGACATTTATATTCTACATTTACTAAGTTTCACATGTACCCTTGTAAGATGCACCACAGGTGGCAGTAATGTTTAATGTTGATTAACAATAGAATTGCTTGTAAGCTTTTAAAAATTATTGACGCTTGGGATCTAGTTCAGAAAAGAAAATGAAAGTAGAACATTCACGGGTATTTTTTAAAATCTTCCCACATGATGGTCATGTTCCCCAGCCCTAAAAGACTCTTCTGCTCAATCTCCTAACTGAACTTCTGTCTTTCCCATAAAACAGTCCTTGCTCTGTAGCACCTCCAACACACGTGGCACACTCTTCCATCAGCTACGGAAGCTAGCCACCTATATCCGATACAACACAATTAGTTTTACCTTCTAAAGATTTGCACATCTGACATTTGTTGTCTGTTTCTGCAGCTCCACTGCTAACACACTAACATATTCTCTCACAACTGACAACTGCAAGATTCTTCTTTATGCTCTCATTTTTCCTGGGACAGCAAACAATTCAGCATGCTGTAGTCTAGGTTGCTCTGTTTAAGAAAATAATCAAACATCTAATCATATAACTTTCCTCTATAAAGAATATTTTCCAGGTAAATACATTTCAAATATATCATTACAAATTGTATTAGTATTACAATTAAGTCATGTGTCTTTCATGTTGTGAAACAGCATATTGATTTTTATTCCAGAAAAAATTGTGATGCCCATCTTAATGTTATATGAACAGTTTTATATATAAAAATATTATCTTTAATGGAGAGCTGTGGTAGGGTATTAAATTATTTTCTATTGAGCTACAATTATTGTCAAAATGAACTGCTGCATATAAACACATATATAGTGAATTAAAAACTGGTTTTGTTTTTAAATTTGACCCTCATACAGTATCATGAATAGCCACCCTTGAATAAAAGATAAAATTAATGAGCTTCATTATTTTATATGAAATAAACTATTTATACTGAATATATGTAAGTTTATGATGAAATTATAAAACATAAATGATATAAATAAATATCAAGTAGCTCTTTTCTCTCTACAATTTGCTTTGTAAAAAAGAGCTATCCAATGCCCAATGTGATCTTTTAATTTAGCTGCTTTACTTTTTATTTATTTTTAATAATTAAGATAATAATGCCTTAATGAAATATATATATTTGCCCTATGTCAAATATAAGCTTTCCAATTCACAGATAGTAATTTGCCCTTATCATCTTATAAGCCTTGTGGTTTTGGGATTTGAAAAGGTAATTAAATTAAATATACAGCAGAGGGTATTTTTGTGGAGAAAGCATCTAATAATAGAGGTTAATTAGCTGCTTGAATAGCAATAGAACTATAATGAAAAACCACAAAGGAACACAAGGGCAATTAAAAACAGAGCAAATACATTAGAATTCTAATATATTTTATGCACATCTAATTTTATAAATACCACACAATTGTTTCCTTGGATTTATACACTCAGGTTTAAAATATATCAGGTCACCACGATTTTAAAATGAAATTATTGTCTCTCATTTTACAGCTTAGTCCACTTAGATTTATTTATTTCTTTCATCATGGTATGCTCTCTTTAATCAGTAATATCCAGTAATTTTTTAGATGTTTTTACCATTCATAACTTCAAAACTTCTTCACATAAATGCAACTTTGTTTTTTTACTAAAGTTGCAGATGTGTGGCAAATCTTCTACCACACAGAGTATTAAAATTAAAATTTTCTAGAGTGACACTTGACCTTTTTTACATTCATTTTTTGTTATAGTTCATATTTTTATCTCATATTTAATGCAGTTTAGCCTATGTACACAGGAGGTATTTTTCCAGCTTCAAATAAGAAATATGATTAACGAATATTGGTAAATGCTGTGTGTACATATAATAAGATATCAAACAAAATCTATTATTCCACTATCAAATTCTTAGAAATAATAGTACTCATTTAAAAATGATGGTAATGAAATACTAATTGACTGCTATTTTATTTCAGTCACTGGTTTAAAAGTTTCTCTTAAGAGTTCTTGGGGGAACAGATTTGCAAATACAACCTTGGATACCAGTACTACACAGGATACAAAAACTATCCAACCTCTAAGAAGACTTTCCTCTATATCCTCCACCTCATATGTTGTCAAAGAAGTTATTGGACAAGGAGGAAATACCCGGAAGTTGGGTTCAGAGAACAATGAACAAAAAAGATTTCCCAGGCTGGTGTGGTGACTCACGTCTGTAATCCTAGCAGTCTAGGAGGATGAGATGGGTGGATTGCTAGAGCTTGGGAGTTCCAGAGTAGCCTGAGCAAGAGTGAGTCCCTGTTTCTACTATAAATAGAAAAATTTTAGCCAGGCATTGTGGCAGGCACCCATGGTCCTAGTAACTCAACAGGCTAAGGCAAGAGGATCACTTGAACCCAGGGGATGGAGGTTGCTGTGAACTATGATAGTCACATACCGTGGGACTCTACCCATGGCAAGATAGTGAGATTCAGTCTGGAAAGAAAGGAAAGGAAAGAAAAGGAAAAAGAAGGGAAGGAAAGGGGAAGGGGAGGGAAAATTCCCAGGAAGTACAGCTGAGTCTAATGAAAATCTACCCACTGCCTGAGCAAGAGTTTTCCACATCCCTCTATCATGATTTCATTATTGTTAGAAGTCCCAAACCAGTGATAACTATATTTTAATGTAAAAAAATGCTGTATAATATAGATGGCACTTGTGGCTGAAAGGAATAGGGTGCTGGCCCAATATGCCAGAGGTGGCGGGTTCAAACACAGCTCTGGCCAAAAAAATGGAAAAAAAAAAAAAAGCTGTATAATATTTTATTATTTTCTAACAATGTAGATGATTGATGATAAATTAGTTGGAGACATAAATTACATAAGTGTGCTTTTTTTAAGGTTATTGGGTATTTTCTTTTTAATTTTTTGGTAGATTCTGACAGAACCCAACTATGACACTTTGTGCTATTCAAGTATTTAGTGGTAATATCCTGAACCTTACAACTGGTCCTTCATCATTCTTTGGAAAATCAAGAACAAGTACCTTCTACCAGAGTCTTGTAAAGAGCTGGTGAAGCAACAGTGCCCCAATACTGCTTCATCCCATTAAGTTCATAGATATGAAGTAATGCACAGGAAAGCTGTCCAGCATCTTCAGATATTTTCTTTTTAGGATATAAATTTATAAGTGTATTTTATATTGGAGAGGGGGAAGAGAGTGGGAGAAGAGATGAGAAAGGGAAAGAGAAGAGAGCAGAGAGCAGGGAGTGAGAGAGGAAAAGCACCTTCAGCTCTCATTTATTTATTTATTTATTATACATTTATGCATTTATGGGTACAATGTGCTGATTTCATATAGAATTAGAAATGCTTACATCTCACTGGTTAATATATACCTCATCTCATTTATTTAGTTAGTAGTTAAGACATTTATAACATTAAAATTAACATTTATAATGTCTTAACACAATGTAGTCTATACTAATAGATCCGACATGTATCCTAAGCAATTTACAAATTTAATGCAATCCCTATTAAAGCATCACCATCATACTTTAAAGATCTGGAAAAAATAGTACTTCATTTTATATGGAAGCAGAAAAAAACCTTGAATAGCCAAGACATTACTCAGAAATAAAAACAAATCAGAAGGAATCATGTTACCAGGCTTTAAACTATACTATAAACCTATAGTGATCAAAACAGCATGGTATTGGCACAAAAATAGAGAGGTAGATGTATGGAATAGAATTGAGAACCAAGAGATGAACCCAGACACTTATCATCATTTGATCTTTGATAAGCCTATCAAAAACATAAATTGCGAGAAAGATTCCCTATTTAACAAATGGTGCTAGGAGAATTGGCTGGTGACTTGTAGAAGACTGAAACTGGACCCACACCTTTCACCATTAGCTCTCTTAAAAGTGACCACTTATAATCACGTTTAACACAACATGTAAGCCTGGAATAGACTGAGACACTTACTGAGGCTTGTTTAAAGCCTGCATTACCAATGTAGATGCCCTTTCTGCAGGCCTAGGACTTCAGTGAAAAATGAGAAAATAGGCCAACATATTTTGGCATTCAAAATCTGAATCCAGACTCGTGAACTCTTACCAAACTATTATTTCTAATCTTAAAAGGACTATCATCCCATTCATATGTTTTATGGGTTTTTATTTTTTGTTTGAAGTGTGAATGGACAGTATTCATCTCATAAACATGCTCATTAACATAAAACTCAATGAAACAAGATGAAAGTGACTTTTTTTCTTTTACACAAGACAACAGACATTTCAAAATTGGCTACATATTCATCAATAAGAATATAGATAGTGTTTCCTGCCAGTCTCACACAAGGATAGTGGAAATGACTCCCTAGAAGAGTCAAAGCAGTTTAATACTCTAAAGGTAAATAGGCAATATTCCTGAAGAATTCCTTGCCTTGACTTTGAAGATCCCTGAAGCAGTGCTCATACCAATATTTACCAATATCACGCTAACTGCACTACAACAGTTAGCAATAAAATGTTAAGGAAGTTACAATCTGTTGTCTCTAACTTGAGGGAAATGGCAAAAGAAAAGGGCCAAAGACTTCTGACATGAGTTTTTGTTTTGTTTGTTTTGTTTTGAGACAGAATCTCATTATGTCTCCCTTGGTAGAATGCCAGTTGCATCACAGCTCATGGCAACCTCCAACTCCAGGGCTTAAGCAATTCTCTTGCCTCTGCCTCCAGAGAAGCTGGGACTACAGGCACCCGCCACAACACCCAACTATTTTTTTGTTGCAGTTGTCATTGTGGTTTAGCTGACCTTGGGTTTGAACCCACCAGCCTCAGTGTATGTGGCTGGCTCTGTAACCACTGTGCTATGGGCACCAAGCCCAGACTCCTGAGATGAGAGTGTGAGTCTACCTACTTTTTGATAATATCTCAAAATCACAATAATACAAGATTTTTATTTATTTATTTTTTTGTATTTTTTAAAATTACGTTTAACATCTTTTTCTTTTCTTTTTTTCTTTTTTTGGCTGGGGCTGGGTTTGAACCCGCCTCCTCTGGCATATGGGGCTGGTGCCCTGCTCCTTTGAGCCATCCTTTTTTTTGTATTTTTAACTTCCCAGGTCTAAGCACTGACCTTCTGGGAGACAAGATTCAACTCTCAAATTCAAGCCAAATGAACCTATACTCTCTCCTGGAGATTTGAGCTCCATTCTGAATTTCTAAACTGCAATAGGGTTGGTTGCTTCTTTTAAGTACTCATAGACCATATAGTAGCCCATTGATACTGTCCTGTCTTTCGAGCAAGGCATGTCACCGGTGAATGCGGATAGTATATGGTGAATCATAATCAGTTAGACCTTGCAAGTTCTCTATGTTTCTGTTTAGTTTTGTATATTCAAGAGCTTCTTTCAATTCATTGTATCATGTGTCTTCCTTCCAAAATAATCTTCTGAGAGCTCTTGCTTTTCCATAAGTTGTCTGAACCAATGATAGATAAACTCATTTTTTTATTATTTCTATACAAACACACATTTCAAGTTTAATTGGAAACTTCATAGACAAAATATAATCTTGACATATAAGATATATGATGTAAAAACTTCAAAACCTACAAAAAGGGAAAATATTTAATTCTAAACAATATACTAAAAGTTGTTAGTAAATATTCCAATATTATAAAAACACAAATATAAAATAAAGAAAATTTAAATAGTAACTTTTAATAGGAAATTAACTACAAATATATATATATTCTGTATACAGAAATTAAGTTCAATAATTGAAGCTACATTTTAAATGTCTGATACCCTAAATATAGTTGTCAAATGTGATATTTTTATCCATACAGGGTACATATGTCTTTTTTTTTCCTTTTTTTTATTTTTATTAAATCATAGCTGTGTACATTAATATGATCATGGGGCACCATACACTTGGTTCATAGATCGTTTGACACATTTTCATCACACTAGTTAACATAGCTTTCATAGCATTTTCTTAGTTATTTTGCTGAGACCTTTACATTCCACATTTACTAGGATTCACATATACCCTTGTAAGATGCACCGCAGGTGTAATCCCATTAATCCCCCTCCCTCCATCTACCTCCCCCTTCCCTCCCCTCCCTTTCCCTCTTCTCCCTATTCTTAGGTTGTAACTGGGTTATAGCTTTCATGTGAAGGTCCTACATTAGTTTCATAATAAGGGTGAGTACATTGGGTACTTTTTCTTCCATTCTTGAGACACTTTACTAAGAAGAATATGTTCCAGCTCCATCCATGTAAACATGAAAGAGGTAAAGTCTCCATCTTTTTTTAAGGCTACATAATATTCCATGGTGTACATATACCACAATTTATTAATCCATTCGTGGATTGATGGGCACTTGAGCTTTTTCCATGACTTAGCAATTATGAATTGGGCTGCAATAAACATTCTGGTACAAATATCTTTGTTATGGTGTGATTTTTGGTCTTCTGGGTATATGCCCAGTAGAGGGATTACAGGATTGAATGGCAGATCTATTTTTAGATCTCTAAGTGTTCTCCATATCTCTTTCCAAAAGGAATGTATTAATTTGCATTCCCACCAGCAGTGCAAAAGTGTTCCCTTTTCTCCACATCCACGCCAACATCTCTGGTCTTGGGATTTTGTGATATAGGCTAGTCTCACTGGAGTTAGATGATATCTCAAAGTAGTTTTGATTTGCATATCTCTGATTAATCTATAAATGTAATTCAGCACATAAACAAATTAAAAAACAAAGACCATACGATTCTCTCAATTGATGCAGAAAAAGCTTTTGATAACATCCAACATCCCTTCATGATCAGAACACTTAAGAAAATTGGTATAGAAGGGACATTTCTTAAACTGATAGAGACCATCTACAGCAAACCCACAGCCAATATCATATTGAATGGAGTTAAATTGGAATCATTTCCACTCAGATCAGGAACCAGACAAGGCTGCCCATTGTCTCCATTGCTCTTTAACATTGTAATGGAAGTTTTAGCCACTGCAATTAGGGAAGAAAAAGCGATCAAGGGTATCCACATAGGGTCAGAAGAGATCAAGCTTTTGCTCTTTGCAGATGATATGATTGTATATCTGGAAAATACTAGGGACTCTACTACAAAACTCTTAGAAGTGATCAAGGAATACAGCAGTGTCTCAGGTTACAAAATCAACATTCATAAATCGGTAGCCTTTATATATACCAAAAATAGTCAAGTTGAAAAAACAATTAAGGACTCTATCCCATTCACAGTAGGGCCAAAGAAGATGAAATACTTGGGAGTTTATCTAACAAAGGACGTGAAAGGGTACATATGTCTTGATGTTTCAAATCTTAACAAATTATCTGAAATATAGATATGATATAAATTAACAAAAACAATTGTTTGTTCCTTTTGTGTTAGTATACTCAGATTTTAGTGTTTGGATGTAGCAAATAAAATGTTAAATCACATCCTGTTAGAATTATATTTTAGAAGATTATATTGTAAATTATCATCAAATAAATATAGCAATGGTCTTTTTTATCATAGAACATGTTAGTAAAAAAAATGGAACTTCTGTATCTGGATAGATCTCCATATTCCTCTCTGGATTGGGAACCTCTGACCCTGGCATGATCCAAGTAGAAACTGTCAAAGCCTAAGAAAAAGACAGGGGCATTTTATAATTTCAAAAATCTATTCCTTAAAAGTAAAGAACTATGAACTCTCAAGGTTGAAGATAAAGGGTGAAGAAAAACAGTGGCAGCCTATGAGGCTTTTTAGAGATCTTAGTAATTTGTGGCCATAAAATGTTAGAATCTATTCAAAGCCGTATATTTGCTTCTATAAACTAGTTTTCTTTAACTCTAGTGGATAGGAAGAAGAGAACAATATGATGCTTTTCTGAGATATCTGGAAAACAGTGGCCCGTAAAGTGTTTGACTGCTCTGATAAATGCTAGGTTACAAATTAATGACTATGTAATCAGAAATAGCTGAACACAATTTAAATAGATTAAATTGTTTCTGAAAACCATAATGCTACTTCTGAATTTAAAAAAAATTGTAGATTCATTTTACAGCAGTTTCAAAAAGGGTTTTCTTGTACAAGAATAAGTACTCTAGAGGACTCAGGACTTCAGATGTAATGGAAAGAAAAAAACTAAAACCAAAGAGATAATGACCACATCAGTCTTTGTTAATGTTTTTATAATCCATTTGAAAGCTTGGTGAGCAAAATAGGTTAAAATTGACAAAAAGGGAGGTTGGAAAACAATTGCCTCTGATATTAAAAAGGGATTTAAATATTCAATTGGAGGTAATCTATATAATACTAACCAGTTATAATTAACACTTGATATTTTCCAGCCAATTTTAAAATGAGCTCTGAGCTGTTCCATTAGTACAGAAAGTGGTTTGGTGAATATAGAAAATTATCACAAATAGATTATACGTATACCTGTACATACACACATTGATTGAAATGTATATTTATTAGTTAATATGAAATGCATCTGAACTCTGACAGTTGAGTAGTGGTATTTTCAAAATCCATCCTCTTTTCACAAAACAACTCTAGGTCATTAATTTACACACAGCCCTTCATCTCTGTGGTTCCCACATCCATGAATTCAATTGCCCACGGATGGAACATATTCAGAAAAAGAGAAGTCTGTGCTGAATTTACACAAATTTTTCTTGTTGTTATCCTTTAAATAATACAGTATAACAACTATTTACATATCATTTACATTGTATTAGCTATTGTAAGTAATCTAAAGAAGATTTAATATACACAGGAGGATAGGTGTAGATTATGTGCAAATATACAATCATTTTATAGAATGGACTGAAGCATCTACAGATAATTGGTGTAGAAGAAGAGTCCTGGAACCAGTCTCCCACAGATACTGATAGACGACTCTACCCCTAAAGCCATGTAGTTCTAAGTAACGAATATTCTGTACCTGACTTTTATTTTTGCTTCTTTAATCTATCTTTTCTATAATATCGGTCTGTGAGATTTAGGAACTTAGACTAGGGACAAACAGATCAAGTACCTGCACAATATGTTTACTTTCCATTGCATTTTAACTTTCTTACTCCACATACAAGGATATTGAGTTAAACATAAACTTGCAAACACAAACACCATGCTCAGCACACATTTTGCCCTAAGTATTTATTCATCAGATGCTGAAATGGTGAACCTTCAATAAAAAAAGCACCAGCAACTAAATCTTCAACAGTACAGGATACTGTTTTAAGTACTCCTTGAATTGCGAATATTCACAGTATTATTTTTTTCTTCTTGAGAGTGCCTGTGGTCTAGCCAAGGAAACAGAAAGTATATGTAAGAGATTCCTGTGACCTATTAAGGTTGTGGCAAATAAAATACATCTTTAATAGTAGAAAGGGACTTTTGTAGAAGCAGAATGATGAACAACAGTTACAACAAAATAATTTCCACTTACTTAAACTTTCTTACATATGCATTTCTTATAATAGGGCTATTCTTTCTTCCAACAAGGGAAAAAATGTGTCAAATTCAGATATATTTAAAAAAACTCAGAATTAAATAAAATGAAGCACATTACTGAATTTGTCAGAGGCTTTAATATGCTAATATACATTTTCAATATACATCAGAGTAATCGAGTGCTCTTTCTCAAACTAACTGAACCAGAGGATGCATTTTTTGGCACATCACAATTTTTCTATAGTATATTGTTTGATAGTTGTTTATATTGTTGAATGAAATTAGAAAATACTTTTACCCAAATGCAATATAAGGGTAAAGTTATACTACTGGAGCATAGATATACAGGAAATGGTGCTAGCTTTTGAATGAAATGAAATGTTAATCAACCTTTACATTTTCCGAGATCACACAATACAAAATATCCTTAATGTCATATACAGCAGAACCTCCTTAATGACCACTTCTCTATATTGACCACTTTTAGTTGACCTAATTTTCATAGATCAAACAGGCTCTACACATAGATAACTAATATCTATCTACACATAGATAACTAATAGGCTTCGTTGCTTATGTTGACCACTTCTGCATATGGTCTTGAGTGGTCAACTTATAGAGGCTGTACTGTACATAGATATTTTTAGAATTAATGATAACTGACCATGAGAATAAAGACATTCTATTCAGCTGATAATTTCATGATTAAATAGCTGCAATACAAATTCATATTTATTTGCATATAGAGGATTTATTGACCTTTAATTCCTCTTAGAAAACTAAACCTTTCTTCATCAAATAGTTAAGGATAGATTGTTATTCAATTGACATATATATATATATATTTTTTTTTTTTTTAGGAAATACTTTTTTAAATGGGGGGAAATTCGATGTGTAATGTTTGCCAGTTATCAGTTACAAAGTAAGCTGGATATTTGGTTAAAAGATAAAGATTCAGTTGACCACAGCCCCTTTATATTTTTTGCACAGTCCTGTGGACACATGAGTTTGGTTGATTGAGCTTCTGTGAGTAAAAACTTGAAAATCTTTTGTTTTACAGTGAAAACTAATTTCTTTCATTCCCTATCCTCTAATTTATATCATCTTTAAATTTTGACATTTAAAGAAAAAAATGACCTTTATTGAATAATCAGTAGTCAAAACGTGCAACAGTAAGGTACATTTTACCATTTTGAGATTTCCAATAACATTTTAAAAAGCAAACTACAGGATAAATTCCATTGAATCTGAAATAGTCAACTACATTGCAGGCCATTTGTTTTTAAATGTATTTTCTGATATCATTCTTTTAAAGATAAAATGCAACTTTTTCTTTCTTTTTTGTTTGTTTTCATTTCTATGCTCAGTTTAAGAATATAAACTGAATATTTTATACTATCATCTATAAAAATCTTAAATTTATTTTAAAAACCTCACATTCTAAAAACTATATTTTGAAATATTGGCTGGAAGGATGTGAATGAGTACTCAGATGAAACCCATATTTTAATTTTATTAATCCTCTTGATACTTGCCCAAACCTTATGACTATTTTTTTTTACGTATTGTTTATTAGTGATAGTATTGATTACCATTTAGAAAATATATGTTAATTTGCTCTGTATCATACAATTGCTATTTTCAGCATGAAAATTGCAGACTCTGGCACACTTTCAACTACACATACACATCAATCCTTAAGCGATAATTTTACATTATGCTTATATTTTGTGCAGCTTTTTTTCATGTGATTTTATATAAATAGCTTTAATTCAAACACTCTTTTATTTATTATGTTTCCTATTGGTTTAATTTTCACATAAACTTTTTGAAAAGTGTGGTTGTATATAAGATAAATTTTTGCAAATTTTGTATTAATTGCTCAGATAAGAAACATTTCTACTAATTTGGTGGTGAAAAGGAAAACATTATATTCTATTTTAATAGTATAAGGAATTATAAAACTATCCTTGTTCTTTTCTTATTATATGTATTCATCATGTCTCTCTGCCTCAAAATCAACTACCGGGTTTCTATTACACAATAAAAATTCTAGATTTTATCTAACTCCCTGATAGTTCTACTTAATCAACTAATACATATGTTATTCATAAATATCATTAGAGTCTGGTTACTTGTTTAAGGAAAAAAAATCTTTAGATTATTTCACTTGTGTTCCTAAAACGACACTCTCCATTAGCAGATTAAGAAGTAGAAATAAATGGACACCATGTTTTAATCTAGTGTGATTTATAGAAAACAAAACTTACAAGAATATCTTGAAAGCAAATGTAGAAAAGAGATAAGCAAAATAAGATAGTTTTTAAGAGGTAAAGAAGTAGACTAGAAAGAAGTGTAACTTAATTTTTGAGGTACATTATTGCAACTATTAAATAAAAATTAAATTTTTAAATCACTTGTAGATTTTCAGAAATATTGTAAAAATAATGGAGGATCACATGCACTCTGTGCCTAGCTTCATGTACTTCACCTACCTCATGTTATACGGTATAATTGTTAAAATCAATGTTCCTATATCAATATACGAATCTTAACTAAAATCCATAATTTATTCAGATTCCAACTCATTCTAACTTATTTATTTTTTGTACTTTTGTTTTCTAGGTTCCCCTCCAGAATACTAAATTATAGTTAATAATCACATCTCCTTGGGCTCCTATTGACTCTGACAGTTTCTTAGAATTTCCTTGGTTTCCGTGACCTTAAAAGTTTTAAGGAATACTTTTCAGGCCTTTTTTAGAATATCCCTCAATTGAGAATTTTCTGATGCTTTTGTCCAAAATATTATATGCTTTGGAGAAAGACTATAGAGGTATAGAGCTATTTTCATCACATCATATCATGAATACCAACTATCAACCTGATTTACGATCTTGACCTTGATCTGTGTGTGGCTGAAAAAGTGTTCGGGGGCTTTGTACAATGGAACATTAAATAACATTATTTTGTTTTTGTTCCTTCTTTTTGTATTGTATTCTTTGGAAAGAAATCACTGTGTTCACACTTAAGGATGTAGAGTTCTACTCCCCCCTCCTTGTGGGGAGATACCTACATGATTTATATTTTTTTAATTTTGTGAAGGAGATCTTCACATGTCCTCCATATATTTATTTATTAAACAATTTATATCAGTAAAACTTGTAGATATTCACTTTATACTTTGGGTTATAATCCATTACTACTTTGCTTTGCTTGTCAAATTTTTGTGGATTTGGGTATTTTTTCACATGAATCCCTTTGACATAGCTAATCATTGTGTTTTAGGTATGTATGGTGGAAGGTGTTTGAATTTGGGTACTGCCCCAATTTCTGGTACTACAAGATATTCCAGGCTCATCTTTTTATTTCCTACTTCAGTTCTGGGATCTACCATTTCTCCAAGTGGTTCTGGCTCCTATTAGCAGAGAATGGTATTAGAAACTAAGGTCTGAATGCTATATGTCTTTGTTCTACTAGATTGTCATGGTTCCTCAGCAATATAAGCTGACAAGAAAAAATATGTGTATAATAACCTGTGTATATGTATATATTTATAAATATTTATATTTGTAGCCCTTTGTATCTATTAGAAGTTAAAAATGAGCACATAGTGAGATCTTCAAGTCTAATCCTATACCACGTGGATCATTCCACTCTCTGACCCTTGCTTATTTGTAAGTTTTCATTCTAACAGGAAGAAACCTGGCTCCCACCATTAGTTCAATTCTGGAATATACAGGGGGTCCATAACGTTTGGGTGCGATTTAAAATAAACAGTGTCAGTATCAACTACATGTACCAGTATTGTAAACCCATGCCTAGTTGAGAAAAAGAGTAGAATTGTTATGTCTCTAACACAAAGAAAAGTTAAATGACTGAGGTGACAGATACCCTGATTACTCTGATTTGATTAATTTACATCATATGCCTACATCAAAGCATCACAAATATCCTATAAAGATATACAATTCTTATGTACCCATAATAATTAAACAAACAAGTTTTTTTTTTTAACCGTTATCAACTGGAATATCAACCAGACATTATCTTGATTTTGGTTTTACAGACTTCAGTTCTTTCTAATATTACTCAAGATTAGAAAATTTTTCCCCCTTCCCACCCCCCATTGGTGAGATTGCTTCATACAGTTTGTCATATTTTGCATTACATCCTGATACTTCCCTGACCCACTAAATGAATTTCTAATATTTGCATACCTTTGTATGTATACATTGTGCTGTAAAATTCCTTGGACTTTTGCAAAGGCATGATGCCAGGTATCCACAACTATAGTGTTACACAGAATGGTTTAACCACTCTTGAAAATCTCATGTGTTTTATGTCTTTGGCTTCCTCTCTCTACCTTCCCAACTCCTGGAAACCATTTAGTTTTTATGATTGCTATACTTTTGCCTTTTGAATGCAATTTAGTTGAAATCACTCAGTATAAAGGGTTTTTTATTGACTTATTTCACTTAGTAATATGCCTTTAATATTTTACACACACACACAACGACACAGTTTGTTTATTCATTCACCTATTGAGGGGCATTTTGGTTGCTTTCATCTTTTAGGCTTTAGGAATAAAAATGTTATAAAGTTCATGTGCAGGTTTATCTGAAGATAAGGTTTCAGATTATTTGGATAAATTCCTAGGAGAGTATTCATTGGACTATATGTTAAGACCACATGTAGCTGTGCAAGAAACTGACAAACTGCCTCCCAACATGGTGCTGCCATTTTCAATTTTACTGGCGCTGTCCACTAGATCAGCTTTGGTGATGAGGAACAGACTGTAGAGTCCATTCTTGGCCACTGTCTCTGCCCCCTTATATCACAGCAGTGTCCCCTGATCTTGATATGCAAGTCCTTTCATGTGCTCATTTTGCTGGCATTGGAGGGGCCAGTGAAAGTCTACCTCTCATCGACTGGCTGAGTTACTTTGTTTAATCTGATGGCTAGTGCCTCTGCCATATTGAATTCTCTCTGGTGTATATTGGTACATATTATAATGGTCATCACAGTTTATTCTCATATGGAAATTTTGTTAATCAGTTCACTGAGAACTTCCTTGTCACCAATCTTCTAATCTTCCAACCTTCCAATAGCATGTCTACCTCTGTACCACTCAAATGAGCCAATATGTTTTATAATCTCAGTTACTCCCCTGTTTGATCATAGCAGATAATGAATGATTTTCCTTTGATCTTATTTTTCAATGCCATCCTGGCACAGGATATATAGCTAATATGTATAGCTAATTTTCATTTTCAGCTTGTACTCACCATATTGAGCAAACTCCTCTGAAAATAATATCTGATATTTATTCTTATGTCATCTCTTTTTATGTATTTTTCCCTACGCTTAAATGCATAAACTGTGGGAGAAATGAGGTGCAACATTGATGGATAACATGGGCATCTAGCATTGTATTTCTTAGTTTGTGGGGGGAGATGTAAGTGGCAACAATTTGTTTGTTTATTTGTTTGTTTTTACTTACTTTCCTATGATAGGATATCAAGGCAGAGCCTTGGTCACCAGAAACCTAAAATGTTACTGACATGCCAAGCCTCTAATCATTCTTTTTGTTGCCAGTATAAGTTGAGTAGGACCCCTGTTGACTTCACATTGATTTTGTCCTTAGGTTACCTGTGCTCTATTAGTCAATTCTCTGCAGTCAGGGTCCCTAGATAAGGAAAGTCATGTTAGACTTTCTAGCCAGTCTAGGCACTAAAGTGATTAGGACAAAACTATCTGGAGATCTGTGTAGCTAATCCCAGGTCAGTTTGCTAAACTTTAAAACTGTGAACATGTTAACTTTTTTTTTTGCAGTTTTTGGCCAGGGCTGGGTTTGAACCCGCCAACTCTGGTATATGGGGCCGGTGCCCTACTCCTTGAGCCACTTACCTCTTTTATGTTTACATGGATGGAGCTACAAAATATTCTTCTTAGTAAAGTATCTCAGGAATGGAAAAAAAAATCCAGTGTACTCAGTACTACTGTGAAACCAATTTATAATCACTCACAACTGCATATGAAAAATGAAACACAACTTTAGCCTAGGATGAAGGAAGGAAGGGGAGGGAAAGGGAAAGGAAGGGGGGTGAGTTGATGGAGGGATAGTAGGAGCACCACACCTATGGAGCACATTGCAAGTACAAGTTGGTTCTATCAGGTGTAGAACACAAATGTCTTAATGCTGTAATTGGGTAAATGAGGTGAAAGCTGTGTTGATTAGTAGGATGTAAGCACTCCAATTTGTACAAATAATCAGCACATCGAATCCCATAAGGGCATAAAAGTGTTTATAATCTATGTACAAATGACTTAAGCAAAAAAAAAAAAAAAAAAAATTGTGAACAAATATAAAGGTTGTTTTCTTCAGTGAATAATAACTTTGGAATAATTTATTTTAATTAATAGAGTCTCAGTGGAATGTTGTTAAAAAGCACACAAACCTGAAGATGAGACACACAAAGAAATCAATCAGCATTTTCAGACAAGCCTAATAATTTCTATTGATGTAGGCATGGAATATATTTTGTGGCATGAGAGAAGAATAACATCTAAAACTAAAATTATGACATCATTTTTCAAACATAAAAATCATACATAGGCAAAAAAATTAAATAAGGTGCAGTTTGGAATTAAACATAAAAACCTTTTATATATCAAGAGACACTATCAATTGAGTGAAAAAGTAGCCCAGTGATGGAAAAACATTATGAAGAGAAGTTTTTGAATGTACGCAACATAAAGAAATGATAAATATTTGAAGTGATGGATATGTTAATTACCTTGATTTGGTCAGTATACATCCTATCAAAATATCACCATTTACTTTGCAAGTATTTATAATTATTGTTAATTAAAAAATAAGAAAACCTTAAATAAAGAAATGATCCCAATTGTTCTACCCAGAAATAAATGCTCATCAAATACAAACACACACAAACACAAAATCCTTCAAAATATTTGCAAGTCACATACCTGTTAAAAGATTAATATGTAGAATACATAAAGAATTCCTTCACCTCAATGACAAAAAAAAAAACAACCTGACTAAAAATTGGGCAAAGGCTCTGGTAATCTATTGTGTGGCATGGTGGCCATACTTAATAATTATATATTGTGTACTTAAATAATGTTGTCAGATTAGATCTTTCATGTTCTTACTACAAAAATAAAAATGACAAGTAAGTGATTGTCAGATATGTCAATTAGTTTGATGTAATCATTTTTCAATGTATGTATTTATAAAAAAAATCTTGCTTGAGCGGCCAAGATGACAGACTAGAAGCAGCCTACACAACGTTGCTCTCATGGACAGGACTGAAAACGTTGAAAGGATCTCCATATGGGCTCTACTTTCAGCTTAGGCACTGGAATCTATAGAAAGTGAATGACATAGAAGTGGGATGACCTGCTCAACAGACCAGGGGGTGACTAGGGAAGGTGTGCATACATGGGAAAGGGACAGGAAAGAAAATTCTGGGTTCCTCGTTTCCCCTGAGGATAGTACAGAAGGGTCTTCCCACCTCAACAGGCATCAGAGTGACTGGACCCTAGGCATGCTCATTGCTCCAGATAAAAAGGACGCCTGTGAACCTGAGGGCTGTGTCTGGTGCCACTGTAACATCTACTTCTTTCCAAGGATCAGAACACAGCAACCTCCAACTCTTGGGCTTTGGTGATTCTCTTGCCTCGCCTCCGCAGTACCTGGGTCTACAAGCTTCCGCCACAATGTCTGGCTATTTTTTGTTGCAGTTTGGCTGGGGCCGGTTTCAAACCCTCCACCTTCAGTATAGGGGGCCGGCGCCCTACCCCCTCAGCAACAGGCACTGCTGGCAATTTATTTCAAAACTTGTTCACTGAAGAACGACTTTATTAACTTTTGAGGCTAAATGATATTCCCGAAACAAATATTAATATTATCTTTTCACATTCTTTGAAGTAGAATAGCTTGGTTAATTACAGCAGGGATATCGATTTTCAAAACACTCAGGAAAATGTCTAAATATCTTCTCTCTCCCTCTTTCCTCTGTATCCATTGGCATTTCCTGGTGTTGTATTAATTATTTACATTATTATTGGATTATAATGGAAGGTAATATCCATGAGGCAGTGGCTTTTTCATCTTATTCACTGAAAAGAGTATTAAAAGTATGGTAAGGGGTGGCGCCTGTGGCTCAGTGTGTAGGGTGCTGGCCCGATATACCGAGGGTGGCGGGTTCAAACCCAGCCCCGGCTGAACTGCAACCAAAAAATAGCCGGGCGTTGTGGTGGGCACCTGCAGTCCCAGCTGCTTGGGAGGCTGAGGCAAGAGAATCGCGAGGTTTCTGTGAGTCCTGTGATATCATGGCACTCTGCTGAAGGCGGTAAAGTCTCTGTCTCTACAAAAAAAAAAGTATGGTAAGAATCTAAATAATATTTTCAAATGAATACGTAATTTGTTATTTTCTTTATCTTGATTCTAGGCAATGATATTAGTTGATTATATTTGCCTGAGTAAACCTTGTTAGAAATTTCAATTAGTGCTATATAAGGAATTGTAATTACTGGGCAAATTGACAAATATCAGCTTTTCAAAATAATGTATTTATTTTAAATATTATTCTATTTTGTCTTTTAGTATTATTGGTCATTCCTCATATTTAACTGTGTGCTGTCTTGGATTATATAAAAAAAGTTTTGTGGGGCGGAGCACAAGGGCTCATGCCTGTAATCCTAGCACTCCGGGAAGTCAAGGCGGTGGATTCCCTGAGCCCACAGGTTTGAGATCAGCTTGAGCGAGAGCAAGACGTCCTCTCTAAAAATAGCTGAGCATTGTTGTGGGCGTCTCTAAAAATAGCTACTTAGGAGGCTGAGGCAAGAGAATTGCTTGAGTCCAAGAGCCCAAGAATATCAGGTTGCTGGGAGCTATGATGCCAGGGTACTCTATTAAGGGCTACAAAGTTAAAAAAAAAAAAAAAAGTTTTATGTTTTTAGCCAGACTCTGAAGAAATCTATATTTGTATTGTCATAATATTAGTATAATACTATTTAAGCATTTCACCCTTACTTCCTGTTTTTATTTGTTTCTGTTAATGGTAATTCTTTGGGTAATGTTATTGATAGAGCCTTTAATATCATTTTTATATAAATTCATTGATTATATTTATATAGTTGTTATGTAACTATGTAAATACAAATGTAGGTAAATATTCCTTCTTGTTTTTTTTTTTTTTTTTTAGAGACAGAGTCTCACTTTGTTGCCCTCTAGTAGAGTGCTGTAGCGTCACAGCTCACAGCAACCTCAAACTCTTGGACTCCAGTGATTCTCTTGCCTCAACCTCCAGGGTAGCTGGGACTACAGGCACCCACCACAATGCCCAGCTGTTTTTGTTGTTGTTGTTGTTGTAAGTTGGGCCAGGGCCAGGTTTGAACCCGTCACTCTTGGTATATGGGGCTGGCACCCTACTCACTGAGCCACAGGTGCCACCCTAAATATTCCATCTATAGTCTCAGTCTTACAATATCTACAACTTCATGTCTAATTTATATTTACTTTTTCTATAATTAGTAAGGTTCAATTCTGCTAGGTGAACAGATAAGTGACTTATAATAATTCTGTAGAGAGACAGAAAATGACATCAAATCATTCTTTTTTATTGATCTATAATATTAGCTCCTATTCTAAAATTTTGTAGTCCTATAGAAGAATATGAGAAACTACAGTAGCTAAGAACACTGATCTATGAGTCTTAATTATTGTAATGCTAAAAAATCTTTAAATGGGATACATCTATTTTTTCAACAATCAGGAGTTAATGTTTTGTGTTTATTCACCTTTTACTTTCGTGGTTTAAAAATTTTATTCATTCATATTACACAGTCTTAACTCCATTAAGAACTGAAGGTCTAAATAATGCAGTGATTATGAACTATTTCATTATCTAAATTATTTTGTTTTGATATAAAGACCTGGCTAAGACACAATTGTTATCTCTAATCACAGACTTCCATTCATATTTCACAAAAGAGTGTTATTTGTCACACACAAAAAATTGGATGTATGAATTAAAATTGCTCAGGGCAAAACTTTCACCTTTACTGACAAAACAACTAAATGTACTTGCACATTGATGGCTGGTTAATAATATCATCCTTATATGCAGAGGACAATCTATAAAATATAAGTTGAATTTCTATAACACAAATAAATACACTTATTTTCATCAATGGCTAAGACTGGCATAGATTTTAATATTAAAATATATATATGTATAATGTATCTGTAGAAAACTTTATTAAAATGGAAATTGGATTTTTATTGAGAGTAGAAAAAAATAACAATTTTAAGAATATTCATTGTTGCATATAACTATGACATGTGTTTGCTGAATAATTTTAGCTACATGATTGGTTTATATACAAAAGTCAAAGGCCCCAATTTCCTTCAGTATAAAGCAAAAAGTATGCGTGTGTTATTGAGCACTTCATGTGGAAAAATAAATGACAGAATTTTGTTTAGGATGTTCAATTCACAATATTAGCTACTGATAAAAATAAATAATATATTCAAATACAAGCAATCTAATGTGATTTTATATTCAGGAGGTAAATAATTAATATTTAGCTTGAAAGCATCACTTCAGATAACTATAAGTATTTTCAAGTCATTGTTTGATAATTAACTATTTTTACTTATTTGAGTTATTTTATTAAGCATTCATAGTAATAAGTCTCATGTTACCAGGTGGGGAAACATAACAGTATTTTTTTAATTTTATTTTAATCTCATTGCTAACCACAACGAGCGTCTACCATGTACATAGCCCTGCAGTATGTGTCTTATATAAAGTTCTGTCCCTGAAATTAATGATAATTGCGAAGGGATTTGGGGTCACCAGAAGAGGAGACCTTTGTGCAAGAAATGAAGAGGTTTAACAGCAAGTCTGTTTCCGGGCACTGAGGAACTCTGGGATGAGAGATACAGGGGTTGTATCCTTGCCAGAGTTCCTCAGTCCCCTGACACTGTCTTTGTATTAAGCCTCTTCATTCCTTATGCCAAGACCCCCTCATCTGGTGACCCCAAACCCCTTCAAATTTTAAAGACAGAATGTATTGTTTCCATTTTACAGACCAAAGATGCTAGCAAAAAATACTTTTAAGAAATAAGTGATTTTTTTATTTTTGTAGTAAATACTGCTATCTGAGACTCCAACCAGCATTCTGGGGGAATTGAAACATACTCCAATGTCCTGACGCTTTTCCCAAAACACAAAGAAGCTTCTAATTGTCTCTGTATTTCTGACAAAAGTCTAAAATAGAGTGAAATTATATTATTGTTATCCGTTTTCAGACCATTAGAAAAAGCTTCAAATCAGTAATTCTTATTTTTTTTCTCTTTTTTGATAATGCAATCTGTTTACTTCTTAACTGGTAAAACATAGCCAAGCGTCAACATTCAAAACTTCTACAGGTTCTACAATTAAAATGAGTCTTCTTTTTGCCCTGCTACTCATCACACTGTTTTTCCTTTTCCAGAATCAGCTACTGCTACCACCAGTTGTTTCTGTGTATAACCAGAGATCATTCATTCATAAAAACACAAAATTACGTATTTAAACAAATAGCACATTTCGTCAGGAAATAAGGCTAATTTAGTCTCCTTCAAAATTTTCACTGCTTTTATTCTGATGCCCTTTAGTGTTATTGTTTTGACATGCAATAAGGTAATTAAAGGAGATAATCAATATTTGGATCATCCTATGAGGTATATCAATTAAAAGAATATTTTTGAAGGGGAGTAGACCTGAGTTGAAATATTAGGTCTGTTGTTTCTTCAGCATTCTAGTTTTAGTTGCATAATCTATAATATCTGAATAAGTCTCTCAAGCTTAATATCTGAATAAGTCTCTCTAACAGAATTGCATGAGGCAACACATCTGAAAAAACATTAATAATAGTGCATATAAATATTAAAAAATGGTACCTGTTGTAAATATTAGTAATGCTGTTTTTTGTTATTTATAATTGTACTCTTGACTTCATCTTTAATGAAAATGTGTTACAGGCCAGGCATGGTGGCTCACTCCTGTAATCCTAGTACTCTGGGAGTCCAGGACAGGAGGATCCCTGGAACTCAAGATTTCTAAACCAGCCTAAACAAGAGACAGGCCCTGCCTCTACTATAGTAAAATAGAAAATTAGCTGGGCATTGTGGCAGCTGCCTATATTTCCGGTGATTACTGGAACCTAAGAGTCGATGGTTGTTGTGAGCTAGGCTGATGGCAGGACAATCTGCTTGGGCAAGAGTGAGACTGTCCCATTTAAAAAAAAAGAAAAAAAAAGGAGAAAATGTTTTAAGTCTCTCATCATAAAACATAAACCTATTTGTTTATTGAAGATAATTTTTGAAAAGGTAAATAATTCATTCTTAGCCTTTTAATTAATTTTTTTGTTTAACTACATTGTTTTTTATTTCTTACCTTTATTTAGATAATAATATTAGGTCTCCTTTCACCTATCTTAAATGAATGATAATATATTTCAAATATTACAACATTTTAATGCAGCTCACCTGTTCATGGCTATTAGATTATTAACATATAATTACCCAACAGTTTGTTAGAGATTTGAGCAGCTGGAGATGGCCGAGTTCAATAGTGGTTGGTACAAAGCAGGTAGTGATGATTCATGCAAGCCTATATCTATAAAAAGAACACCAAGGAACCTTTTCAGTTCAGTGGCTGAGAAAAGATATTCTATCCTCAGCATTCAGCAAAGTGACCATAATATAGAGATGCTCAATAAGTATTTCTTGAATACATGAATACATAAACAAATGAGATTTAAATACTGAAAATTGCAGGTTCTGGACCACTGACCATGTCCTGCTTTATTTATATGGGCAGAAAAACTCTAAGCAGCAGGTCAGAAGATTGCACAGTAACAGTTATCTGGCATTTTTAGGCCCAATGCCTTTTTTATAAAACTTGAGAATGGATTGAAACATGGGGGAAATTTGCTTTAACATAAAAATAAGTATTACAAATTATACATCATTTAGTTTTCTTTATGACTTGCCCCAATGGGAAACTGGTCATTTATCAGGCATCTATGACCCAGGACCAGAAAAAAAACAAAAACAAAAAACCTGATAAAATCTTTGTTCATTTTGATTAGTGTATTAATTAAACTTATTCTTGGAGGTCTTAACAAATGCAAACATTGTAACCTAGCTATTTGTACTGTCCCATTAGCCTAAAATTAAAACAAGAAAATTAAAAAAAAAAAGAGTAAAGATAAATAAACCTATTCTTGGGACTCTGGAAAGTAGGTAGGGTCTGATAGGCCTGTGCATGAAAATTATTTCCTAGGTGAAAGCTCAAAATGACACTGCTACTATTTCAAAAACTTCAAGTGTGCACATTATATGGCCAGTCTATACAAATAATACCTTTGTGTGTGTGTGTGTGTGTGTGTGGTTTTGGCCAGGGCTGGATTTGAACCCGCCACTCCAGCATATGGGGCCGGCAACCTACTCCTTTGAGCCACAGGCGCTGCCCCAAATAATATCTTTTGTTATTCTTTTTTTTTTCCCCATTACAAACTAGAGAATGATCAACAGTGTCAAATATAGTTGACAGCAAAGAATTCAAACATAAAAACATATCCATCCCATTTAGTTGTATGGAATTAATAAGAAAACTTTAAGCGATAGAGAGGAATGAAAATAAAACAAACATGAAAAGTCAGAACATATAATATTGAAAATCCCAGTTTATTGGATTCACCTAAGGATGGCTATGAAGATGAAGAAAAGGCTAAGATTCAAGTTACAGGGAAAGAAGTTTTTTGTTTGTGTGTTTTTTCTCTTTGTTGATTATATTTTTTTCTTTTTAAATGAGAAAGCTTTTAGATTTTCAAAACTTTACTATAAAGCTTTGCATTGAGATCTAGGGAGTTGTATTGTGGGGCTCTGAAGACGGCAGACTGGGAAACACTAAGGATATGCACCTTACAACAGAAATCGTTTCTTTCATTGTAATGGAACCTTACAGACCGTACCGGTTAATGATGTACTGAATATTTATTAGACACTGTACATCATGTGAGAATAACTTTGAACACACATATTTAACCCTATTTGTCTGGAAACTATCACATAGTGAATGATCATAAATTTACTGAGTGCTACAGGCAGTACAATGTTCTATAAAGCTTGTAATAGGGGAGTCCAGCCAGTCTGAGTGTTCAAGAGTGTCTTTCCTCATAAGTTCTAATGTATAACATGATAACTATTATTCTATATATTGTATGGTGTAAAATTTCCAATGAAAAAATGACTAGGAAATGGCACTAAAGCATATATACATTCTAAATGCCTAAGGCAGGAGTATTGCTTGAGCTCAGGAGTTCAAAACTATCCTGAGCAAGAGTAAGATCTGTCTCTACTAAAAATAGAAAGAGTAGCTAGGCATGGTGGCCCAGGTCTATAGTCCTAGCTACTGGGGGGCTGAGGTAGAGGATTGCTTGTTCCCTGCAGTTTGTGGTTGCAGTGAGCTACAGTGACACCACTGTGCTCTACCTGGGGTGACAAAGCGAGACTCTGTCTCAAGAACAAAGTAAAACAAACAAACAAAAATTAAATAGAAAATGTAAAGAATATGAAATTATAAGTCATAAAATGGCACAAATTGAGATTATAATAAAAAAATACACACATACAGGGTTTACACAAATTTACAAATATACTAACAATTTACTGTTGCTTTATAGTTTGCCAACATTAATTATTAGTATGATTTTTATCTACCATTCTCTCTATAATGTTTGTTTTAGCTTTTCAGAAGAATATTATCATTTTATATTATTTTGACCTTAATTCACATTTTGTTTAGAACTAAGGCTTAGCCTGTTTTCATAAACTGGCCATTTGAGCCATCTTTCCTAACATTCTCTCGTGCTATCTTTGTTATAAATTGATTTTCTACATGTATGTGGGTCTCTTTCTGAACTCTTTATTGTGTATCATTCTTCTGTTTGCCTCGCCTTGCCAAAACAAACAAAAGAAAGCAACATCAAGAAAAATATTGGATAGGCACCTGTAGCTCAAGTGGCTAAGGCACCAGCCACATACACCTGAGCTGGTGGGTTTAAATCCAGCCTGGGCCAGCCAAACAACGACGGCTGCAACTAAAAAATAGCCAGGCATTGTGGTGGGTGCCTGTAGTCCCAGCTAATTGGGAGGCGGAGGCAAGAGAATCACTTGAGCCCAGGAGTTGGAGGTTGCTGTGAGCTGTGATGCCATAGCCCTCTACGCAGGGCAACACCATGAGGCTCTGTCTCAAACAAAAAGGAAGGAAGGAGGGAGGGAGGAAGGAAGGAAGGAAGGAAGGAAGGAAGGAAGGAAGGAAGGAAGGAAGGAAGGAAGGAAGGAAAAGAAAGAAAAGAAAGAAAGAAATCATGTTAATTACTGTAGATGTTTTATAGGCTTTGTTATTAGGTAGTTTTATTCTCCAGAGATTTTTTTAAAATGTTTTCTTGGTTATTTTTTAATTTCTTATTTCCATGTACCTTTTAGAATCTCTTTGGCAATTCTCACGTAACTACTGTATTTTTGGTGTGATTATATTCAAATCATTCACTTTTTTGGATGAAATTAGTATCTGTTTAATATTCAGTCTTTCACTTTTAACATGATTAATTAGTCCATTTATTGAGGTTTTCTTTAATTTCTTACAAAAAATGTATACATTTTATTGTTAAGCAGGCTTTTGTGGCATGTCTTCTTAGTTAATTTGCAATGTTTAAATCTATTGGATATCTCTTTGTCTTTGAATTAGAATATTTCTTCTGTTTATATTAAATGTAAATGCAAATGTATTTTTATTAATTTTACATTTTTATCTTTCTTTTTGCTATTATATATATTTTTTGTTTGCTACTAATTTCTCTTTTCCAATTCTCATTTCTTCTCTTCAATTTCTATATTCTACTTTCTTGTTATCCTTAGAGTCTTTTCGATTAATTACTATTGCCTATATTATTTTTCCTATTAACTTGAAATTTTGTTTTTGTTGTTTTTTTTTAAATCATAGCTGTGTACATTAATGCGATCATGGGGCACCATACACTGGTTTTATAGAACGTTTGACACATTTTCATCACACTGGTTAACATAGCCTTCCTGGCATTTACTTAGTTATTGTGCTAAGACATTTACATTCCACATTTACTAAGTTTCACATATACCCTTGAACTTGAAACTTCGGTGTAAAAAATCGTTAAAATAATAGCATCAGTTTAGAAAAATTTACTTGCACTTTTTCTCCAAGTATTGCTACTATACTATTTTTTTTGACATTTTCCTAATTCTAATCACATATATGATTCTAAATTTTCATGTTCCACATACATCTGATCCTTTTTCTATTTTCACCTTTTTTCAATATATAATCACCATCTAGATTTTTCTCACTTACATTCCAATTTATTAAATTTCTCTGTACCTATGTCTAATATGGTATTATATCAATCTACTGGGTTTCTAAACTTGAGTTATTATATTTGATTATTTTGGACAACTTCCAGTGTTTTTTCTATAGTCTCAAATTTATTCTCTATTTTCTTAAACAATGTAACCGTGTTTTTTTTAATCACTGAGTGCAACTCAAATATATAAATGTCACTTGTAGCTATATTGTTTGTTTTTGTTTTTTATCAATTCATGCATTTTTTAAAGTCCGATTATTTTTGATTATGCATTCAGAGTAAAACATGATTACTATCATGTAAAAAACCTATAGATATAACATTGGATGATTTTTTTCATTTATCACGTTTAAAATATATCTAGATAATCTTTAGATGAGATAATATTTCCTTAGGACATATTTTTTTCTGACTTTAGAAAATAATTAGAGTGGAAACAGCCTATAACTGATTACATCTAAATTAATTCAAAGCTTGGTTTTAGGGATAGTTGGTCTATTTTGCTTTTTCCTTAAGGTCCAATGAGGAATCTTGTGGTATTTAGTAGGGCCCTGTTACTAAATTGCTCCTGAACTTCAGCTTTACCTCTATGAACCTATACAACTGTCATAAACTTTGCCCCAATTTCTTAGACTCTTCTCAGTTAGTTTATAATTCATAAACATTTTGAGGGTAAAATGAAACCTACTACTGTTCTCTCAATGTCTTTCCATTATCTTCAGGATTTGCTCCCTGAAATAATTATTTTGCTGGTAGTTTGCTAAAAATGTCAAACAACAGTGTTTCTATTTTATTTTTTTTTAGTCTTTCTAATTTCAATGGTGAATGGGTTGGTGAGTTACTATGTCATCCATTATACACACAGTTTAAAATAAGGTCCACTGAATTACTAATGCCTTAATATATTCTAAATCATTATATTGTGAATATCTTTATTACTGAGATAATAGAGCTTTATTTTAAATTTTCACTCCAATTAAGATTGAAGCAACATGAAAAACACATTACTGGGAACTGATCAAACTAAAAAGCCTCTGAACAGCCAAGAGTACATAAAGCAAGCAGAAAGTCCTCAGTATGGGAGAAGTTATTCATAGGTTATGTCTCTGACAAAGGCTTAATAACCAGAATTCACAGAGAACTCAAACATATTAGCAAGAAAAGAACAAGTGATCACATCTCAGTGTGGGCAAGGGACTTGAAGAGAAGCTTCTCTGAAGAAGACAGACGCACGGCCTACAGACACATGAAAAAATGCTCATCATCCTTAATCATCAGAGAAATGCAAATCAAAACCCCTTTGAGATATAATCTAACTCCAGTAAGATTAGCTCACATCACAAAATCCCAAAACTATAGATGTTGTCATGGATGTGGAGAAAAGGGAACACTTCTGCACTGCTGGTGGGAATGCAAACTAATACATTCCTTTTGGAAAGAAGTTTGGAGATCACTTAGGGATCTAGAAATAGACCTGCCAATTGATCCTGCAGTTCCTTTACTACCTATATATCAAAAAGGACAAAAATCACTTTATAAAAAAGATATTTGTACCAGAATATTTATTGCAGCCCAATTCATAATTGCTAAATCATGGAAGAAGCCCAAGTGCCCATCAACCCATGAATGGATTAATAAATTGTTATATGGAATATTATGCAGCCTTAAAAAGGATGGAGACTTTACCTCTTTTAAGTTTACATACATGGAGCTTGAACATATTCTTCTTAGTAAAGTATCTCAGGAATGGAAGAAAAAGTATCCAACGTACTCAGTCCTACTTTGAAACCAATACATAAGCATCCACACTTCCATATGAAAGCTGTAACCCACCTACAGCCCAAGATGAAGGGGAAAGAGGAGGGAGCGGGGAGGAGAGGAGGGAGGATGGGTGGAGGGAGAGTAATTGGTGGGA
This sequence comes from Nycticebus coucang, assembly GCF_027406575.1. Classification (NCBI taxonomy): domain Eukaryota; kingdom Metazoa; phylum Chordata; class Mammalia; order Primates; family Lorisidae; genus Nycticebus; species Nycticebus coucang. The sequence goes on along the minus strand of NC_069789.1, from coordinate 67,759,510 downwards.
CTACACCTATGGTGCATTTTACAAGGGTACATGTCAAATCCACTAAGTGTAGAGTATAAATGTCTTAACACAATATTTAAGAAAGTGAGGTGAAGGCTATGTTAACCAGTTTCATGAAAGTATTTCAAATTGTATACAAAACCAGCACATAGTACCCCATAAGTTTGTTAATGTACACAGCTATGATTTAATAAATAAAAATAAAATAATATAAAAAGATTATTTACTTAGTTCAATGTAAACATTTCACATTGTGTATTGAAGCCGTACCCTGAACACCATAAATGCATCAATGTACAAAGCTCTGATTTAATAAAAAATAATTCATAAAAAGATTATTTAATAGAAAAGTTAAATCTATTTTAATTTGTAGGCACAGTATGTTATTTGCATATCCAATTTTTGTTTTGAGCATTTATTTGCTCTGGTGATTTCTATTTTCCTTTGCTCTTTTTCAGTCGTCAGTGACTGCTCTCTTGGTATACAATTTTTCCATAGGATGAGGAACGGGTATGGTTTTGACATGAGTCTGCAAACCATGAATTCATCGTGATCTGTGCAGTCAAACCTCTTTGGTAATGGAAACCTGTATTTGCAGCTGCTCCCCAGTGCTACCTTCAACTCTTCAGATCACCAGGCATTAGATTATCAGAAAGAATGTGCAACCCAGATTCCTCCCATGTGCAGTTTATAGTAAGGTTCATGCTCCTATGAGAATATAATGCTGCTGCAGATCTGATAGGAGGCAGAGCTAAGACAGTGATTAGAAAAATATGGTGTGGCTGTAAATATAGATGACTTTTTTTTTTTTTTTTGTAGAGACAGAGTCTCACTGTACCACCCTCGGGTAGAGTGCCATGGCATCACACGGCTCACAGCAAACTCTAACTCTTGGGCTTACGCGATTCTCTTGCCTCAGCCTCCCAAGCAGCTGGGACTACAGGCGCCCGCCACAACGCCCGGCTATTTTTTGGTTGCAGTTTGGCCGGGGCTGGGCTTGAACCCACCACCCTCGGCATGTGGGGCCGGCGCCCTCCCCACTGAGCCACAGGCGCCGCCCTATAGATGACATTTTACTTATTTCCTAGCCACTCACTTACAGCCCAGTTCCCAACCACCCACAGACCGGCACTAGTCTTTGTCCCAACAACTGACTTTTTAAAAAATCCAATAACTTGGGAAGTATTCAGCATGATATTATATTTTATTTTATTTACCTGTAATATTGTAAAGATTAAAAACACACTTGAAATTTATTATTAGTGTAAACAGAGTGTAAACAGATGGGCAGAACAAAAGATTTCAAAGATTTTTTTATTATTATTTTGTGTTATTATTCTCTAGTAATTTGGAAATTATATTTTTCTGTTTAAAAAATCATATTGGTTTAGAGGATGTTCAGTTTGAAATACTGAAGAAAAATATGGATAGTGGTCTCACTTGTTGAATGTAGATTTTAGGTCAAAATCAGTTGCACACATTAATATTTCTGGACCATCAATATAGTGTTAAGTAGATACAAACTTAAGTTTGTATTTTGTTTGAGAAAGTAAAAATGCTTAAGGTTAATCAACATTTCAGAAGGGTTCAAAGACACAGGTCCCAGGGAAAGAGAATGAGGAGAGGTAGGAGAAGCTAGAGAGCTTGGCATTATGAGACCAAAAAGATCTTTCCTAGAAGGAAGGAAATATGGCTGGGTGCAGTGGCTCACGCCTGGGTGGCCGAGGTGCATAGACTGTCTGATCTCACAGGTTTGAGACCAGCCTGAGCAAAAGCAAGATCCCGTCTCTAAAAAAAGCCAGACATTGTGGTGGCTGTAGTTCCAGCTACTAGGGAGGCTAAGGCAGGAGAATTGCTTGACCAAGAATTGGAGGCTGCTGTGAGTTATGACACCAGGGCACTCTACCAAGAGCAACAAAGTAAGACTCTTTCTCAAATAATAATAACAATAATAATAATGATGATGAAGGAAGGAACTATGGCTTAAGGTAAGAACTAAAAGAACTTTATTGTGCTTGGATATAGGAAGGTTAATGAGGACTTAAGAACTGGAAATCATTTTTTTGTTATTTCAAGCAGCAGATTTATGAAATTATTGTGCTTTTACTTACATAATTTAATTTTCTAACATCAAGGAAAATGGCATCTATTGGCATTCACACATGTATTTTCAAAAATTATGTTCTCTAGTTCCTAAGCCCTTCTAAAACTCTGTTATCTATCAATAATATATAAATATTTTTAATATTATAATTATATTTGTTTTCATATATTTTTTATTTAAAAATTATATATGGCTTTTCTATTCTGTTTTCTTTCCACATTAATAACATGTACTCAAATAAACTACAATGTTTGCTTCCTTTCAGTATGTCCTTTGCTTCCTTACTGTATGTCCTTTCATACTGTAATTTTTCCATTCTAGAATTCTTTACTATTACCTAGGCTGGTAAATAGTTGGATTACATTTAAAAATTTTTTCCTTCTGGAAATTTACAAGAGTGATATGGTTCCAAATTATTGCACCCATGGTCATTTATTTCTGTTGTTTCACATATGAATGAGAAGTGGATAAGTTTTAAAACTCTGGATTACAAATTTTTTGTTTTCCATAATCACTGTACACAATCATTTTCTGGTGTTTAATATTTGAAGGTAAGGTATGACAGTTCACATATTTTAATTTCTTTAGTTTTTTTTTTAATGCAATGATGCTTGACTGATTTTGTTCTGCTTGTTTTAATTTCAACACTTTCAGTTTCTAATTAGGAAAATCAATTTTGTCAGACATGAATGTGAAAACTATAGCAATTAATTTTGGTAGCTATACTCTTGAGAGTCAGATGTACTCTTTATTTTTACAGCATCTTTTGTAAATATATTTGAAATAATTATTGACCTAACTAAAGAAATTTAAAAACCAGTATTAAATGCTGAAGATAAAGTTATCTCTTATAAAAGGTAGTAAGATCCTATTGAAACTCTCTCCTTTATGGTGAATTCTCACTTCGAATGGGTTTCACAAAATAAAAAGAAGCCAAATTCTAGTTCTAATTTTTTGTTGCTGCTGTCAGTACAAATTCTTAGGGCCTGTGAGTGCCTAAATCTGTCTTAAATTATTTCAAGTATGCCTTGGGCTTTATGCAAATAAGATTATTAGCACATTATCTTGCTGTATTAAATTCCTAAAGCAGCAGTCTTCTTTACTTGTGTTGTGATCTAACTTCACTTATTTAATATATTACCGAACTTAATATGTGTAAATTATAATATGTAAGATATTTAAACAAAGTTATATTATAGTGCTAGGTGTGTTAATATGTACATGTGAAATTATATTTTAAAGACACCTTCGTGTACTTTGTATTGCTAAAGCAGTTATTATATATACATGTATACATGGACTCTATATTTGTGGTAGGCAGACTCTAAGGTTTACCCAGTGGTCCTCTTCTACCGGGATCTATGTTATTCCCCCGTGCCATTAGGATGGACAGAGTTCATTGATTCACTACTAACAAATAAAATACGACAGAACCTATGGAATGTTACTCTTACTTTAGGTTAGAAAAATATGATGGCTTCTGTCCTGGGTGTTCCCTCTTCTTTCCCTGGCACTAGCCACTGGCCCTGTCTTTAGGGAACCCCTAGAAATGCCCACATGAAAGAATAAGGGCCTAACAACAACAACAACAACAACAAAAAAAAAAAAAAAAAAATATATATATATATATATGAGTGAACCAGGGTGAAGATTCATACTGTCAGTCACACTGTCAGTCAAGTCTTTGGAAAAGACCAAAGCCTTAAGCTGAGCACTTGCCTGTAACTTCATGAGAAAATATGAACCAGAGATATCTAGCTAAAATGTGTCTGATTTCCTATTCCACAAAAGCTGTGGGCAAAAGATGTACGTTATTTTGATTTACTAAATTTTGGACTAATTGTTTCACATCATTAGGTGAAAAGATACATTCTTTTTTCTAATTATGTTATTATTCTTTCAACTTAGTAAAAGGAATAGTCTCACATGTTGAGTTGGGCGAACCTAGTAGAATATACAATTATTCATTTAATAATCACTATAGGATTCTGAAGATAGAAATAGCATGATTTTCCTCAACAAAATACACAATTTTAGGAGCAAGTTCCACAGAGGAATAAAGGAAAATATTATACATTTTTTTTTTTAGCCAAAGTAATCACCTAAATTAACTATGTTAATAGATGTACTGCCTCAGCCACAGGCCAATCCCAATTCTTTAGTGAATTGACTTCATTTCTTCTTGATTTTCCTTGGTTTTTCTTTATCATTTTACATCCACATTTTGTTGTTGCTGAAGTAGATACAGAATTCATAATTTATTTTTATTGTTACTTATGAAAATAATGAAAATTATACTAATGAATTTTAGGATACAATTTGTTTGATGTCAATAATAAAAATACAAAGATACATTTTTTTGAATATTTTAGATGTGATCTGAGGAGGTTATTACACAGACAATAACCAATCAATTTCTTTTGGAAGCTACACTAACACTGTGGAGTCATTAAAAATAATACTATATAGTGCCAAAGCAAAAACAAACAAATCTAATTATGATTTAGTATAATTCTGTGATTCCAAATTTATTTTCACAAATACTCTTCCACTCCAAATTATTATTGAGAAACAGATTTTTTTAAGTGTTTACTTTCTTGCTTTAAAGTAACTCAGAAGGCTGGCAGGAGAGCAGCTTTCAAAATGTCATAAAATTTTAAAGCAAGGCACATAAGGAAGCTCATGAAGTCAAAAGATCAGGATTTTAAAAGCTGTCATAGTTTCTATGTGATACATGCTATGTTGAATGAAAATAATTCTTGTAAGTTTTTATATTGAGTTTAAATAAGTATATAGGTTATTAGTTTTCAATTTCATTTAAATTAGAGAAATTTAAATTTGACTATACAAATCATATTTTTAACTACAGAATCTTATAAAGAAAGGAAGTCTTAGTCTTCTACTTTTCAATAAAATTTTATGTAGTAGATTCAGAGTGAGGAAGATGACAGACTAGAAGCAGCTTTTTCCAGAGGCTTCTGTCCAAAGGGAGAGATATTGGACAGAAGAGGACTCAGTGAAGCCAAAGGTGGGGAGCTGAGCACGGAAAGAAGATAGACAAATGCAGACTGTCTCTGATGAGACTCCAAGAAAGAAGATGTAAGACAACAAAGAACAGCTATAGCCCAGTGCCAAGAGGACAAGGGACCCCACCTCCCAAGTGGAAGTCCATTGAGGGCTCTTTCCAAGAGCAGGGAGAAAAGGACCTCTCACATTACCCCACAGGAGAAATTCACTAAGTTCTGGACCTCCTCCTCCAGGGAGGTCCCACCTGTAAGCCTTTGCATCATCCTGCCTGGCATAAAAGTGAACAAATGTTTTCCATGCAATTCTGAACACACAGTTCAACCTTCCTCTCTAGCCTGGCTACCTGAAGATCTACCTCCTGCAGAGCCCATAGCATTTGGCAAATTTACGGAAAGTCCTGGGCATTGTAGGGGCTGCTGGACAACAGTGCAGAAAAAGGGGTGTTTATGGAAATAGGGAGCATGGGAAGAAAGGGATGCCTGGGGAGAGAGGGATGATAGAAATGTGTGTGATGGTCATGAGGGCACTGATGACCCAGGTCTGACTATAGCAAGTGAACTTTCCAGAATTCCTTACTCACTGGAGGGGACCAGGCTCTAGTCCTTCAGATTTCTCAGATGGAACTACCTGTGGATTCCTACTTTCTGGCCACTTGAAACCATTTGAACTCTTTCATGTGAGCAGTGATTGTACTGTCTTGGACAATCTGATTAGAACATTAGACCTGGGCTGTTCACCTGGGGACCCTCTGAGCCTCTGAGGATGAGTGTTGGTTGTTTTGTAGTAGAGAAGGACAGATTCTCCTCCATCTGTCACCAGTGGGGGATGGGGTACTGCAGCTGTTTACATCTTTTCCCAGCTGAGAATCCAAGCTAATACCATGACTCATTAGGATTGCGTAGAGGCAGGCTGACATCAAGATGGAATCAGCTTGTGTTGTCTCACCAAGCATTTCCTTAGAGTCTTTGGCTGCAGCTCTGAAATGTACATTTGTAAGGATATAGGGGAAAAGCCACAATCACAAGTCCCAGCTCATTGGTAAAGGGCGAGTTAGCCCCAGTTCCTGGGGCCCCAAATCCAATCTTATTCTGGAAAATACTTATGGGGAGGAAAGAGCAAAAGAACTCTGGCAACATGAATAATCAGAGTAGATCAACTCCCCCAAGGGATGACAAAGAAGATACAACAGAAAATATTATCCATAGAGAAATGGCTGAAATTTGAGAAATAGAATGCAGAATATGGATGGCAAATAAGATGAATAGAATGGAGGAAATGATGGAAGTAGAAATCCAAAAAGTAGTTCAAAAGTTTTCTCAAGAAATTAATGAATTTAAAGACAAAGTCACCAAGAATATGGGCATAATAAAGAAAGATATAGCAAAACTTAAGAAAGTGAAAAAAGTATTCGAGGAGCTTCACAGTATGGTAGAGCCCCTCAGTAATACAGTTGAGCAGGCAAAAGAAAGGATTTTAGAAATTGAAGACAAGGCTTTTGAATATTCAAAAAGGCAGGAAAAAGGAGGGAAAAAAAGCACAGAACATTCCTTAAGAGAGTTATGGGATCATTCCAAAAGATCAAACATCTGAATTATAGGGATTTCTGAAGGAAAGAGGATTATTCTAAAGCACATATGCTCTACTCCAAGACATTATGGAAGAGAATTTCCCATGTATTGAAAGAGATACAGAAATTCAGTTAGTAGATAGTATCAGAATCCCAGCACACCTCAGTCCAAATAAAGCATCTGCTAGACACATTGTAATCAACTCTGCCGAAGTTAATATGAAAGAGAAAATCCTGCAAGCATCCAGGTATAAGAAAAATATTACCTACAAAGGGAAAAATATCATAATGACTGCAGATCTTTCAGTCAAAATTTTTCAAGCCAGAAGAGGATGGTCATTAATCTTTAACCCTCAAAAACAAAACAACTTTCATCCCAGGATATTTTATCCAGATAAACTGAGTTTCTTTTGTGATGAAGAAATCAAACACTTTACTGCTATCCATATGTTAAGGAAATTTGCCATAACTAGACCAGCTCTCATGAAATACTCAACCAATTTTCCATAATGACTAGCACAATGGTTGACCACCAAAGTAAACTCACCAGAATTTAAAGAACAAACCCCACATTCCACAATTGTGAAAGGGTTAAAAATATACACTGGACCTTTAAAAAACAAGATGGCCAAAAAACTACATACCTATCAAATCAATCAATTAATGTGAATGTCTTAAATTGTCCTATAAAGAGACACAGGTTGGCTTACTGAATACAAAAACTCAGGCCAGGTATCTGTTGAATACAAGAGACTCACTTTACCTCAAAGGATAAAACAAGACTCGGGATGAAGGGATGAACATCTATAATACAGGTAAATGGAAATCAGAAAAAGGCAATTTTATTTGCTTATTCAATTGGATTTAAACCAACAAAAATAAGGACAGGCAAAGATGGATACTACATATTGGTCAAGGTAAACACTCAACATAAAGAGATTACAATAATTAACATTTATGTGCCCTATATGAATGCTCCTCAATTTATAAAACAAACTCTAATGGGTCTGAATAATATTATATCTTCTTGAACTAAAATAGTTGGAGATTTTTAACACCCCTTTGGCAGCTCTGGATAGATCCTCCAAGAAGAAACTAAACAAAGAAATAATGGACTTAAATTTGACCATAAAAAATGGACTTAATGAACATTTACAGAATAATTCATCCTAATAAAACTGAATATACATTCTTCTAATTAGCCTATAGATCATCCTCCAAAATTGATCATATCTTAGGACACAAGATTAACCTCAAAAAATTTAAAGAATAGAATTGTTTTTGTCTGTTTCTTCTCAGACCTTCACGGAATAAAAGTGAACTCAACAGGAATGGAAATTTTTACCCTCATACAAAGTCATGGAGACAAAATAACCTTAGGTTAAATGATATCTGGGTAAAAATGAGATTAAGAAGAAAATCATCAGAATTTTGGAACAAAGCAATAATGAAGGTACAAACTTTCAAAACCTGTAGGATACTACAAAGGCAGTCCTAAGAGGGAAATTTATTGCATGAGAAGCCTTCATCAAAGAAACAGATAGCAGGTCAGCAACCTAATAGGCCATCTTAACCAAATATAAAAGTAAGACCAATCCAATCCCAAATCCGGTAGAAGAAAAAAAAAAATAACCAAAATTAGAGTAAAATTAAATTAAATTTTTAAAAAATCACTTGGAAGATTAATGAAACAGAAACATAGTTCTTTTGAAAGATTCATGAAATTGATAAAAACTTGCTGGAGTAACCATAAACAGAAAAGTAAAATCTCTAATAACTTGAATCAGAAACAATAAAGGTGAAATAACAGAAATGCAAAAATTTCTCAATGATTACTGCAAAAAACTCTACTCACATAAATATGAAAAGATGGAGGAAATGGACCAATACCTGAAGCACATCACCTTCCTAGAGTCAACCAGAGAGAATTAGAAATTTTGAATAGACCTATATCAAGCACTGAAATAGCATGAACTATACCAAATCTCCCAAAAAGGAAAATCCCTGACCATATGGTTTCATGTCAGAATTCTACCAAACCTTCAAAAAGTACTGGTACCTATATTACATAACATTTTCCAAAATATAGAGAAGGACGGAATCCTCCCCAGAGCATTCTACAAAGCAAATATCACCATGATCCCCAAACCAGGAAGGGTACCCAATAAGAAAGAAAACTATACACCAATATCATTAATGAATATCAGTGCAAAACTATTTTAATAAGATCCTAGCAAACACAATTTAAAGACATATTTAAAAAGTTATACATTGTGATCAAGTTGTTTTTATCCCAGAGTTACAACTTTGGTTGAACATACGTAAATCTACACAGTACACCACATAAACATAATTAAAAAAAAAAAAGATCATATGAGTCTATGATGCAGAAAAGGCTTTTGATAATATCCAGCATTCTTTCATGATTAAAACACTTAAGAAAATAGTCTTAGATGGGACATCTCTTAAACTAATAGAGGCCATCTATAGCAAACCCACAGCCAATATCATATTGAATGGAGTAAAATTGAAAACATTTCCACTCAGATCTGAAACTAGACAAGGATGCCCATTGTCACCACTGCTATTCAGCATATTACTGGAAGCCCTAGCCATTGCAGTCAAGCAAGAGAAGGGGATCAATGGTATTCAAACAGGGACAAAAGAGGTCAAACTGTTGCCTTTTTGAATGACATGATCGTGATCTTATATCTGGAAAACTCCAGGGAATCAACTACAAAGCTCTTAGAAGTTACCAAGGAATTTAGCAGTGTCTCAGGATACAATATTAATATCTACAAATCAGCATCTTTTATATATACAAACAATGGTCAAGCTGAAAGTGTAATTAAAATCTCTATTCCTTTTATAGTAGTGCCATAGAAGATGAAATACCTGAGAATATATGTAATGAATTACATGAAAGATCTCTATAAAGAGAACTATGAAACCTTGAGAAAAGAAATGGTAGAAGATGTTAACAAATGGAAAAAGATTCCATGCTCATTGTTGGGAAGAATCAACATTGCTAACATTTCCATACTATGCAAAGAAATCTATAGATTTAATGCAATCCCCACCAAAGCATCAATGTCATACTTTAAAGAACTTGAAAAAATAGTAATTTTTAATATGGAATCAGAAAAACCCCAAATTGCCAATACAATACCAATAAATAAAAACAAATCTGGCAGCATTACACTACCAGACTTCAGGTTACACTACAAATCTATAGTGATCAAAATAGCATGATACTGGCATAGAAATAGAGATGTAGATATATGGACTATAATAGAGAATCTAGAAATGAACCCAGCCACATATCATCATTTGATCTTTGATAAGCCAAGCAAAAACATTTGGGAAAATAATGCCTATTTAACAAATGGTGCTGGGAGAACTGGCTAGTAAACTATAGATGACTGAAACTGGATCCACATCTCTAACCACTAACACAAACTGATTCTCAAGGGATGAAACATTTATGTTTATGACAAGAAACTACAGGGAAAATGCTTCAAAATATTGACCTGGGAAAATATTTTTTGAGTAAGAGCTCCCTGGCAATTGAAGCAACACCAAAAATAAATTACTGGGATTTGATCAAGTTGAAGATCTTCTGCACAACTAACGGTACTACAACTAAAGCAAACAGACAGCCTTCAGAGTGGGACAAGATTTTTGCTTGTTATGATTTCAACAAAGATCTGAAATCTCTGTAGAATCTACAGAGAACTCAAATCAATCAATAAGTAAAGAATAAACAACCTCATTTCTTTGTGGGCAAGAGACTTGAACAGAAACTTCTCTGAAGATGACAGACAAATGGCCAATAAACACAGGAAAACATATTCATCACCTTTAATCATCAGAGAAATGCAAATGAAAATGACTTTGAGATATCACCTACCTCCAAAAGATTAGCTCACATCACTAAGTCCCCAAACTACAGAATCTGGTGTGGTTGTGGAGAAAAGGGAACACTTCTATGCTGCTGGTGGGATTACAAACTAATATAACCTTTATTAAAGAAGTATGGAGAATCCTCAAAGAACTAAAAGTTGACCTTCTGTTTGATGCCACAATTCCATTACTAGATATCTACACAGAAGAACAAAAATCATTTTACCACAAAGACATTTGCACCAGAATGTGTATTGCAGCCCAATTCATAATTGCTAAGTCATGGTAGCAACCTAAATATCCATCATTTCATGAATGATTTAACAAATTGTGGCATATGTATACCATGGAATACTATTCAGCTATAAAAAAGATGGAGACTTCACATCTTTTATGTTGACCTGGATGGAGCTGGAACAAATTCTTCTTAGTAAAGTATCTCAGGAAACAAAAAAAGTGTCCACTATACTCAATATCATTATGAAACAAATATATAAACACTTACACACTCATACAAATGATAAAACATAAATATAGTCTACCGAGGGGGAGGAGAGAATGGGGATGGGGAAAGGGTAGGGAAAAGAGGGTAATTGGTGGAGGAGGAAGGGCATTTGATGGTATCTCACCTAAGGTGCACAATGTAAGGGTATATTTCAAAACAACTAAGAGTAAATAATAAATGTCTTACCACAAAAAAATGAGATGATTGTTATGTTAATGGTTTGATTTAAGCATATACACATATCAAATCATCACATTGTACTGCATACAGTTGCAATTTAAATTAAAAATGAAATTAAAAGAAAGAAGGAAAAAAAAAAGCCTTATACACTAGAACCAAGGGTAAGTTGACCACCCAAGGGACTATAGCAAAGTTGTCAACATATGGAGGTGATGACAATGGGAACTAGGCCTACTGTACTGATAATGTACATGTGATTCATGTCCTGTTGAAATTAGGTCAGCTGAAGGAAGTGGTTGAATATGGAGGTTCTATTGTATTTATTTATTTTATTTCAAAATATTAAGTGGGTACAAATATTTTAGATTGCCTGGATCATTTTTGTAATGCTTGAGTCCTTTCTACAGGTGTGCCTGTAACCCAAATAGTAGTGTTCATAGTAACTGTTAGGTGGATTTATTCCCCTCCCCCTACCTTCTCCTAATAGCTTCATACTGAGTTTTACTTTCCACTCAGTAAACTGTGTGCTAAGCCATTAGTTCTAATTTCATACTGAGTACTTGTGGTGTTTCTTTCCATTCTTGCATTACTTAAGAGAATTGTCACCAGCTCTCTGCAGATTGTTGCAAAAGGTACTAATTCATTTTTTTAATGGCTCAGTAGAACTCAATGCTGTACATATACCATGTTCATTGATCCATCTTATTATGTGTAATCTTAAACTTCTAAGGTCTGTGGGCGGCGCCTGTGGCTCAGTCAGTAGGGCACAGACCCCATATACCGAGGGTGGCGGGTTCAAACCCTGCCCCGGCCAAACTGCAACCAAAAAATAGCCGGGCGTTGTGGCGGGCACCTGTAGTCCCAGCTACTCTGGAGGCTGAGGCAAGAGAATCGCTTAAGCCCAGGAGTTGGAGGTTGCTGTGAGCTGGGTGAGGCCACGGCACTCTACCGAGGGCCATAAAGTGAGACTCTGTCTCTACAAAAAAAAAAAAAAAAAAAAAAAAACTTCTAAGGTCTGTTATATTCCTTTTAAAAATCTTTTGGGGGTGCTTTAGGCCACAAAGTAAGTAATATTTATGTCTTGGGAAAAATCATAGTATTTTGACTTACCCAGTTGCAGATCACTCTTGCACAGTAGACTAATGTTTTCAAGTGGAACATGGAAATATAACACATATGAGTATAAAATAATTCCAAGGATTCCTCTCTTTATTGAATACTAAAAGCTTTTGGTTAATATTGACCTATGGGAACATAGTTAAAGTTACCAACATAGTCAGTTTGGGACGGAGAGGTACAAAAAATGAAAAATAATTCAATTAACCATTCATCAACAATTTTTCCCGCTCATGTCAATCAAGCATGGAATTAAAATTGTATCTAAAACTCCTTGAAAAAATGTTTTTAACAACAAAAAATGAAGATATTATCGATGTACTATCAGTCCATTATTGAAACATTCTCACGACAAGGCAAAAATAATTTTGAGTTAGTTCTGAAAGAGATCTGAGAGTCTTCAGTATTCCGTAAGTGGGCTAATTTCCTAGTTGATTCAATATTGTTTAGAATATGTTTGTACCACTTTGCTAAGGATACCTTAACAAAGTACCACAACTGGAGGTGGAGTAAACAACAGAAGCTTATTACCGCTCAGTTTGGGTTGATGGAAATCCAAGATCAAGTTGTCAGGAGGGTCCGTTCCCTTTGCTGTGAGAGGGAGCCATTCTATACCTCTCCTTGCTTCTGACATTTGCTGTCAGTCTTTGTTATTCCTTACTTTTGTATGCATCGACCTGATTTCTGCCTTCATCTTCACATGGTGCTCTCTCTGCCCAATTTCCCCCTGAAGGTATCAGTCATATTAGATTGCGGCCCAACCTGCTGCAATACAATTTCACGTTAACTAATTCTACATGCAATGACCTTATATTCCAATTTTGAAGTACTTGACTGTTAGGACTTTACCATATTGCACAGTTCAACCATTGCAGTGTTCTCTAATTGCTTTAAAATCTCATGGATGATAGAAAAGGACACATTTTGAGCAAACCTATCCCTTAAATGAGAGTTTTAGGTTACTCATGGGCAACGAGGTGGTGAGAAACCACACAGGAGAATAATAAGGTGCCACGTCATGTCCATTTTATCATTTAATATTGAACACTGAAAATATTTCTTTTTATTAAGGCATTAAGCCTCTCCACTTCGGATGTGGAGAGAAGGGAACACTTTTACACTGCTGGTGGGACTGCAAACTAGTACAACCTTTCTGGAAGGAAGTATGGAGAAACCTCAAAGCACTCAACCTAGACCTCCCATTCAATCCTGCAATCCCATTACTGGGCATCTACCCAGAAGGAAAAAAATCCTTTTATCATAAGGACACTTGTACTAGACTGTTTATGGCAGCTCAATTTACCATTGCCAAAATGTGGAAACAGCCTAAATGCCCACCAACCCAGGAATGGATTAACAAGCTGTGGTATATGTATACCATGGAATACTATTCAGCTATTAAAAAAAATGGAGACTTTACATCCTTCGTATTAACCTGGATGGAAGTGGAAGACATTATTCTTAGTAAAGCATCACAAAAATGGAGAAGCATGAATCCTATGTACTCAATCTTGATATGAGGACAATTAATGACAATTAAGGTTATGGGGGGGAAGCAGAAAGAGGGATGGAGGGAGAAGGGTGGGGCCTTGGTGTGTGTCACACTTTATGGGGGCAAGACATGATTGCAAGAGGGACTTTACCTAACAATTGCAATCAGTGTAACTGGCTTATTGTACCCTCAATGAATCCCCAACAATAAAAAAAAAAAAAAAAAAGAAAAAAAAAAAAAAAGCCTCTCCACTTCTTACTTCTTAGTGTTAGTATTTCACATTAATTCTCCTTCAGCTAAGTATTACTGCCGTGTTAGTTTAGAACAGTGATTTTCAACCAGTGTTCTATGAGGGGATCTTAGGTGAGTGGCAAAATTTTAAAGAAGAAATTATTTTCAAAAGAAGTTCAAAGCCCAGTAAGTATATTCTTTTTTTATACTTTTTTTTTGATTAACATAAAGCTTAATTATAGCTTCAGTGTGCCTTGAGATAACAACATTTGAAAAACACTGGTTAGAGAATAGGAAAATAAATAAATAAATAACCCCAAAGCACAAAATGAAAGTAGAAACTTAAATTTTACAAATTTTACGGAAATGTTGGTGTATTGCACCTTGGTGTACACTGAATCTTCATTTTACTAAATCTTTTATTACATTGCATTAACTTTTACATATTTTGGTCTGGATAGAGGGTTGGTAATATAAAATACTGATCTTAGGGTATCAGTGAGAGAGTGGAATATGGTGAAAATGTAAAGAAAATACATAGATTATGCCATGGAATAATTGTATCTCCTCAACATTCATTCATATATTGAAGCAATAACCCCCAATGTAATGGTATTAGAGTGATGCTTTGGGAGGTAATTAGGTTTAGATAAAGTTAAGAGGTTGAGGGCCCCATGATGGCATTAGTGTCCTCAGTAAGAAAAGAGAGAGATCCAGAGCTTTCTCTCTTCACCCTGTGACAACACAGCAAGAAGGTAGTCATCTACAAACCAGGGGGACAGCCCTTCTCAGAACTTAATCATAGCGGAAACCTTAGACTATAGAAATAATGTCTGTTGTTTAAGGTGCTCAGTCTGTGATATTTTCTTATAAGTCCTGCCAACAAAAGAGTCGCAAGGTTCATAAATTTGGAGAGAAAACTTAATTTCTTATAAAATTAAACCTTTCTTATAAAAGGTTTCACCCTGCAGGCAGGCCATCCTGAAGCTGGAAAGCACAACCCCTAAAAGCAGGTATTTGGAGGGAGGGAAGAATAGTGGAACAGGAATTTGTGTCAAATGGGTTGACCAAGTATACACATTTAACAGGTTACAGGAGGAGCTATGAATAATCACAAGGAATGGGTTTGTGTGTGGGTGATTAGCAAACATGCATGCTACATTCATTTCATGTTCACTCTGGGGTGGAGACAATGTTTAAATGCATTAAAATTAGGCTATCTACCCCCAAAATTGAAATGGAGGATAGAGAGGCAGCCTGTGTGTAGCCTCTGTAAACTGTCCAGAACTCCTCCAGGGTCAATGGTCTCTGGTCAGGAAGGAATGGTGGTTAGATCAGATGTGGAAACCACACAAAAAAAGGGGCACAAGCAATTAGTTATAATCATCAGTGATTGGTTTCTGATTAACACCAGAAAGAAAGTCTAATAGCTGTTAGAGAGGAAGGAGGTATAACAAGATGTATCAGGCCTTGCATCCTGTCATACCAGGAACTCAGTTTTTAAGGTTTCTCTTGAGTGCCTTTGACTAAGAAAGGTTCCATTCAGGCACTTGAAGTGGGGAGGTGGGGAGGTGTGGGGGAGGGAGCTTAGGGTTTTATTCATAATTTCTAAATTCTATATTGACTAAGACAGATTCATACTTTAAATATAACATGATCCCACCAATCACCTTCCAGTGGTGCATCTTACAAGGGTATATGTGAAACTTGGTAAATGTGGAATGTAAGTGTCTTGGCACAGTAACTGAGAGAATGCCAGGATGAAAGTGTGTCAAACGGTCTGTGAAGCTAGTGAATGATGCCCCATGAGCATATCAATGTACACAGCTGTGATTTAATAAAAAAAAAGAAAGAAATATAACATGATCAACCCAAGCATTTAATCAATTATTGAAGAATGTTTCTAAGAAACATTATGTTTACCACACATAACTGTTATTTATAAAGTGCAGTCAATCAAAGGGAAGAGGCATAGCTGCACTGAAGAGCCTCTGGTGTTTTGGAGTCTTACTTTGGAGATAATGACACCAGAGCACAGTGTCAACCTAAAAGGAAAGACACTTTGGAACATCATCTCTCAATGTGTTGGGTTTTTTGCAGGACTATAAATGGGGATTATAGTTTGGAATACATCACTTGGGAAGCACTAGTTCAGACACCAAGGGAAGAATAAAGAGGAGATTTTATTAGCCAAAAAAAGTTTTATATAAGTTGCTTAGGAACAGACTCATTGGTTCCAGAGGTTCAAAGCCTGAGTTGTTGTCAGTTCATTCATGGGCATGTCATTACTAGGTAAGAATTCTTCTAGAATATATTATCTGGATCACTGCAGTCCAAAAATAGTCTAGTGATAAACCTCATCAGAGTAGCAGATGTGTGAAGGATGGGAAAGGGCTTTTAGAAAGTCCTTGGAAACAGATTTTATCTCAGATATGTAAACATGAGCATCCTCTCCTTTGGGCTACCCTGACCCTATTTTGTCTGTGTCTGACAAAAGGGATTTCATCCTGGTATCTGAAACTTTCACAGGAGCATAATAAATATTTCCTTCAAAGACACATGCTTAGAATAGTTGAAATTATGACCATTGTTTTATAATATCTTGTTCATTTCACTGTAGTAATTAATATCTTGCTTTATGTCTTGTAAGTATGATTTCTTTTTTTTTTTGTAAGTATGATTTCTTGAGTAATTTTTTTTGTTTCAAAATATGATAAACCATGTTTCCAACTATGGTAAAAGAAGGCTGCGTTAATAAAAAGAAACCCAATTATCCAAACACAAGTAACATCTGAACAATCACTTCTAAAATTAAAATAATTATTACATAATTATACAACATCAAATGGGATACACTACTTTTTATTAAGTGCATCAATAACTAAATGCCACAGCATCTTACCTTGCATAAATAAAACCTGGTATAACCTTTTCATTTAATTTATGGACAGACAACTTTATGGGTAGCATTTTATTTTAAGTGCATCCATTATAGTTTATAGAACTAGTTTTTGATGTCAATAGATGAAATCTCTAATGAGTTATGACCAGAAAAAGGAATACAGATGTACTGTACATCAAATCTCATTTCCTCATTAGTATAGCAGATGTTCAGATGACAATTTGAATGATGCTTTAGAGTTTATTCTAGATCACTTTTATAATTTATGAAAGTTTAGTTTAGAGCTTCCCATGTTAATCTTTAGCTCACTGTTCAAAGAAGCAAGATGAAATATCTTAAACAATTCACCTATTGTATTATCACAGCATGACTATATTCTCAAATGCACTGAAAAAATTAAGACAAATTATATTTGCAATGTAAATATATTATGATTTATGAAAATCTGATGAATATTATCATGTCACTTCACAAAGAACATAAAGAGTATGTGTATATATTAACAATATTTTGTCTGTGAATTTTTAAAAATTGTTTTATTAATAAATAATATTTGCATATACTTATGGGGTATCACATAATGTTTTGATGTATGTTTATAATAGAGAATGATTGAATCAGACTAACTACAAAATGTAACACTTTGCATACTTATTTTTTATGATGAAACATTAAAATCTGCTCTTTTAACACTATAAAATATACAATGAATTATAATTTATTATACTCATTCTCTGTAAGAGATCAATATGTATTCCCCTACTTACCAAATTAAGAAAACAATATATAGCTCAAGCACATTCTTGAATAGGAAGCTTAAATTACCTCCCAACCAACTTATACAATTAATATAATACAAATAAAATCCTGAATAATTTAAATTAGAGGAGAATTGAACACTTTTAGGATTATTCCAATCTCCATGTGTAATAAAACAAAATTTAAAAGCCTAGTGACATTTGGAATGTAGGAAAATATAAAATGGAATAATTTGTTTTAAATTTTATCAACCTGAAATGTGAAGTTTTTGTTACTACTACAAAAATGTGAATACACAGTAAGAGAAGAGAGTAAACCACAAAATCTCAATAATATATAAAATGTAGCATGTGATACAGATAGTAAAATCACACTTCTTCATATTGAATCTAAGTTAATTACTGAGGCAACAAGGAGTTAAATTTTAAAAACTCAATCATAAAATAGGAGGAAAAACACAGGTGAACGTTTATCTGGATTGATTAGCTTAATACTAAAAGTAAATGAATAACATAATAGGGGTACAGAGCCAGGAAGATTTTACTGTTTCCCTTGGCTTGACTTAACTTCTTCAGACAGGCTTCTCCCTAACTATAGACAATAACCTTCTTTCTTTAGAAGATTTTCTTTAGAAAAATACGTCACTGTAAATCATTACTCTGTTTCTTTAAGATATAAATGTTTTCAAAAGACCCTCACTTTTTTTTTTTAACAATTAGAAATGCTGTTTTCAAGGACTTTGGACTCCTCCCTTTAAGAAGTAATCATCTAGGAAGACAGAACTCCTATCTGCTGCTTTCTTTTGGAGAGTAGAAGCTTGATCTCAGCAAAGGTGTGGGAACCTTGATGCAAATATAAAAGTATCTCCACTAGTAAAGATAAGAGAAAGTATGTTTTCCTTTGGGTAAAGCCACGTAGCAAACACATACTCAGCTAGACCTCCACGCCCCAGTTCTTAAAACTATTATCTTTTTATTATTGTTTCAACAGAGTTAAATTCAGGTTCAGGCTTCTATTCCCTATTGCAATAGTATTTTTAAAATTCCTATAACAAAACATTAAGGAGGTAGAAATGTTTCTGTTATACTGATATTTTGTATAAGGCTTAACTCAGGGCTTTTGATGTGCCCCTTACCAGAATAGTGTTCATGGTACCCAAAAGGTAAATTTTCATTTCTTAGCAACCCTCCTGACTGCTTTCCTTCTCGGTTTCCCATGTCCCTCATATGTCTGTGTGTCCATGTGTTCCTGTTGCTTAGGTCCCACTTATTAGTGAGGACATACAGTATTTGCTTTCCCATTACTAAGATACTTCACTTAGGATGATGGTTTCCTGATCCATCCCAGTTGCTACAAACGACATTATTTTATTCCTTTTTATTGCAGCATATGCCTAATTGTAAAAATGTGGAATCAACCTCAGTGCCCTCAAGTCATGAGTTGATAAAGAAAATGTGATCTATGTTGGTACACGCACACCGTGGGAGAAGAAGACATCTCTAGATAGTTTTTTATGTCCTACTCTGGAGGACCAAAACAGTGGGAGAGGGGCTGATGCCCTGAGAGCCTGCAACCTAGCCAGTCTTTGCCTCATTCCTTCTCCCTGAAGTTGCCAAATCTGAGTATGTGCTGAGGATATTCATATGGATTGGTAGGTTTCTCCCAAGATCACTGTTGGAAGCTCAGGCAGAGGGCTGGATGAATCCCTCCCCATGGAAGTAGGTAATGTGAATTTGGCCAGATGTTAGGAGGTCACAGGAACTTGCTGGGAGCTGGACACATCACAGGACTTCAGCGGACTATGGGGAAGGTCACAGGAGCACGGTGGTTACTCTGAGACATAGTGAGACTGAAGCCTGTGGCAGGGTAGGTTGTAGGTCTTAGTAGTTTCCTGGGTACACCACATGACCAAACACTGCAGAGCCTGGGCATGTCATGGAACCTTGGCAGGTGGATCTACTGTGGCAGCTGCTGCAATGCTATTTTATGTGCTAGAGGTGAAGCAACCAAGATGAAAGATGGTGGTGGCAGATGCTGTGGGCTGGATGGCACTTCCTCTGCTCAGAGCCTAGGGAGGCACCCTGTTGGGGAGGTGGGAGTGCATGGCCCTCAGCCAAGTACTCTGTTAAAGCACACACCCCTCCTGCTCCCTCCCTAGCCTGGCTGGGGTAATGAGAACCAGCTTCAATGGAGCTGATTTCTCTGCAAACTGCGAGCTCTGGGAGTGAGAGCGGAGAAGGGCATCAGTTGCAGCTCCCTGGGAACAAAAGCTGGTTAGAACCTGCTCTCAAGTACAACGCTGATTCACAGTCTCCAAGCAGCTCCCTGATCAGTTCAGACTGGTGGTGGGAGAGCTCTCTCACAGCTTGGAAGTCATTGTCCCCTGAGGAGTGTGGAGCATCCCATGTGTGGATGCCTCTTACCCAGGTTCTTTTTCATCTTGCTAAGTGAGAGTTTGACCTCCTCTGCTCCCATTTGGATGCACTTTATTTCCTTGTCTTGCCTAATTGTATTGGCTAGAACTTCCAGCACTATGTTGAATAGTAATGGTGACAGAGGACAACCTTGTCTGCTTCCAGTTTGAAGAGGAAAAGCTTTCAGTTTTACTCCATTCAGGAAAATATTAGCTGTGGGTTTGTTATAGATAGCTTCGATTAGTTTAAGTAATCTTTATATGTCTACACTCTTCAGTGTGCAAATTAGAAAAGGATGCTGAATTTCATTGAATGCTTTTTCTGCATCTATTGAGAGGATCAGATGTGCTTTGTTTATGCATCTGTTAATACGATGAATAACTTTTATGGACTTGTGTATGTTAAACCAGCCTTGCATCCCAGGGATGAAATCTACTTGATCATGATGTATGATGTTTTTGATGATAAGCTGTAATTTATTAGCTAGGATTTTGTTGAGAATTTTTGCATCTATATTCGTGAGTGAGATTGGTCTGAAATTCTTTTTAGATGAGTCTTTTCCTGGTTTTGGTATCAGGGTGATGTTTGATTCATAGAACATGTTGGGGAAGCTTCCTTCTTCCTCAATTTTTGGAAATAATTTCTGCAGTACTGGAATAACCTTCTTTGAAGGTTTGATAGAATCTGGTGTGAAGTCATCTGGACCAGGGCGTTTTTTTGTTGGAAGATTTTTTACTGTTTCTTTGATCTCAATGCTTGAAGTTGGTCTGTTCAGGAGCTCTATTCCTTCCTGGCTAAGTCTCGGGAGAAGGTGTGATGCCAAATATCAATCCATTCCCTTCACATTGTCAAATTTCTGGGCATAGAGTTTCTGGTAGTATTCAGAGATGATCTCTTGTATCTCTGTGGCATTAGTTGTTATTTCCCATTTATCGTTTCTGATTGAGGTTACTAGAGATTTTACTTTTCTATTTCTAGTTAGTGTGGCCAAAGGTTTATCTATTTTATTTATTTTTTCAAAAAACCAACTCCTTGTTTCATTAATTTTCTGAATGATTCTTTGTTTCCAATTTCATTGATCTCTGATTTAATTTTGGATATTTCTTTTCTTCTACTGGGTTTAGGCTTAGATTGTTCTTCTTTTTTCCAATTCCGTAAGATGGCTTGTAAGTTTGTTGATGTGCTCTCTTTCTGTTTTTCAAAGGTAGGCATCAAATGCAATAAATTTTCCTCTCAGAATTGCTTTTGCAGTATCCCACAGGTTTTTCATAGTTTGTGTCTTCATTATTGTTTTGCTCAAGTATGTTAATGATTACCTCTTTTATTTCTTCCTGCACCCAACCGTCATTCAACAGAACATTGTTTAATATCCATGCCTTTGTGTGGGGTTGAACTTTTTTTTTTTTTTTTTGGAGTTGAGTTCTAACTTTAGTGCCTTGTGGTCTAAGAAGATACAAGATAAAATTTCAATTCTTTTGAGTCTGTTGAGGTTTGTTTTGTGTCCTAGGATATGATCGATTTGGGAGAATGTTCCATGGGGCAATGAGAAGAATGTATATTCTTTATCTTTGGGATGGAGTGTTCTATATGTGTCTATCAAGCACAGTTGTTCTAGGGTCTCATTTAAGTCCCCTATATCTTTGTTTAATTTCTGTTTAGAGGATCTGTCCAGCTCTGTAAGAGGAGTGTTTAAGTGTCTTGTTATTATGGTATTATAGGATATCATATTGCTCAGACTGAGTAAGGTCTGTTTCAAGAATCTGGGTGCATTTAAGTTGAGTGCATAAATATTTAGAATTGAAATGTCTTCTTGTTGTATTTTTTTGTTTGACCAATATAAAGTGACCATCTTTGTCTTTTTTTGACTTTAGTTGCTTTAAATTCACATGTATCTGAAAATACAATTGCAACCCCTCTTTTCTTCTAAATTCCTTTTGCCTGAAAAATTGTCCTTCAACCCTTAACTCGGAGGTTTAATTTGTCTTTTGAAGCTAGATGTTTTTCCTGCAGACAGCAAATGGATGGCTTGTGTTTTTTTAATACAATCAGCCAATCTATGTCTCTTTAGTAGTGAATTCAAGCCATTAACATTTATTGGTTAGTGATAAGTGTGGTAGTGTTCTATTCATCTTATTGTGTGAAAGTCCATTGCTTAGTTTTATCTTTTGCATCATTGTGGAAGTTAGTTTCTGCCCTTTAATTTCTGAGTTCTTACTTTGCTGTTGATCTATTGTGATGGTCAGTGTGTAGAACAGGTTGAAGTATTTCCTGTAGAGATGGTCTTGTTGTGGCAAATTTCCTCAATGTTTCATATCAGTAAATGATTTGATTTCTCTGTCAATTTTAAAGCTTTGCTTAGTAGCATATAGAATTCTGGTCTAGAAATTGTTCTGTTTAAGTATCTTAAAGGTAGATGACCATTGTCTTTTTGTGTGGAAATTTCATTAGAGAAGTCTGAAGTCACCCTGATGGATTTGCCACTGTAGGTCATTTGGCTCTTACTCTTGGCTGTTTGAAGAAAATTTTCTTTTGTCTTGACTTTGAACTGGTTCATCACAATGTGTCTTGTGAGAAGCTTTATTAGAGTTGAGGCAATCTGGGGTCCGATATCCCTCTGAAAGGAGTGTGTCAGAATCTCCGGTGATATTTGGGAAATATTCATTTGTAATATTCTCTAGTATGGCTTCCATTTCCTTGGGACATCCTTCTTTCACTTCTGGGATACCCATAACTTGTATGTTAGAATGCTTCATAAAGTCCAATAATTCTGTCAGTGAACAATATGCTTTCTCTCTCTTCTTTTCTGCCTTTTTAACTATCTGACTTACCCCAAGAACTTTGTCCTCTATGTCTGAGAATCTTTCTTGTGCATGGTCTAATCTGTAATTGATTTTTTCTATTGCATCTTTAAGTCCCATAATTGACTGCTTCAGTTTCTTCAGCTTTGCTATATCCATTCTATATTCTTTTTTTCCCCACTTCTTTTCATTTTATTTTATTTGATTATTTCGTATTTTATTTTTAATTTTGAGACAGGGCCTTACACTGTTACCCAGGTTAGAGTGCAATGCTGTCAGCCTAGTTCACAGCAATCTCAAACTCCTGGGCTCAAGCGATCCCACTGCTTCAGCCTCCTGAGTAGCTAGGGCTACAAATACCCACCATAACACCTGGCACATTTTTCTTTCTTTTTTTTTATTGTTAAATCATAGCTGTGTACATTAATGCAATCATGGAGCATCATACACTAGTTTTATATACCATTTGACACATTTTTATCACACTGGTTAACATAGCCTTCCTGCAATTTTCTTAGTTATTGTGTTAAGACATTTATATTCTACATTTACTAAGTTTCACATGTACCCTTGTAAGATTCACTGCAGGTGTAGTCCTACAAATCACCCTCCCGCCACTCATCCCCCTTCCCTCCTCTCCCTCTCCCACTTTCTCCTACTTTTAGGTTATAACTGGGTTACGGCTTTCATATGAAAGCCATAAATTAGTTTCATAGTAGGGCTGAGTACATTGGATACTTTTTCTTCTATTCTTGAGATATGTTACTAAGAAGAATATGTTCCAGCTCCATCCATATAAACATGAAGGAGGTAAAGTCTCCATTTTTCTTTAAGGCTTCATAATATTTCATGATGTATATATACCACAATTTCTTAATCCATTTGTGGATCGATGGACACTTGGGCTTTTTCCATGACTTAGCAATTATGAATTGGGCTGCAATAAACATTCTGGTACAAATATCTTTGTTATGATGTGATTTTTGGTCTTCTGGGTATATACCTAGTAGAGGAATTATAGGATTGAATGGCAGATCTATTTAGAACTCTAAGTGTTCTCCAAACATCTTTCCAAGGGGAATGTATTAATTTTCTTTCCCACTAGCAGTGTAGAAGTGTTCCCTTTTCTCCACATCCATGCCAACATCTCTGGTCTTGGGATTTTGTGATATGGGCTAACTTACTGGAGTTAGATGATATCTCAAAGTAGTTTTGATTTGCATTTCTCTGATGATTAAAGATGATGAGAATTTTTTCATATGTCTGTAGGCTGTGCACCTGTCTTCTTCAGAGAAGTTTCGCTTCAAGTCCCTTGCCCAGCCTGTGATAGGATCACCTGTTCTTTTGTTGCTTATACGTTTGAGTTCTCTGTGCATTCTGGTTATTAAACCTTTGTCGGAGACATAACCTACAAATATATTCTCCCATTCTGAGGGCTGTTTCCTTGCTTTCCTTACTGTGTTCTTGGCTGTGCAGAAGCTTTTTAGTTTGATCAGTTCCCAGTAGTGTATTTTTGAAGCTGCTTCAATTGCCCGGGGGGGTCCTCCTCATAAAATACTCGCTCAGACCAATTTCTTCAAGGGTTTTCCTTGCACTCTCTTCTAGTATTTTTATAGTTTCATGTCTTAAGTTTAAATCTTCAATCCAGTGAGAGTCTATCTAAGTTAATGGTGAAAGGTGTGGGTCCAGTTTCAGTCTTCTACAGGTTGCCAGCCAGTTCACCCAGCACCGTTTGTTAAATAGGGAATCTTTTTCCCACTGAATGTTTTTAATTGGCTTGTCAAAGATCAAATAGTGGTAAGTAGCTGGATTAATCTCTGTTCTCTATTCTGTTCCAGACATCTACTTCTCTGTTTTTGTGCCAGCACCACACTGTTTTGATCATGATCGATTTATAGTGTAGTCTAAAGTCTGGTAGTGTGATTCCTTCTGCTTTGTTTTTATTTCTGAGTAATATCTTGGCCATTCGAGTTTTTTTCTGATTCCATACCATATAAAATGAAGTACTATGTTTTCAAGATCTTTAAAGTATGACAGTGGAGCTTTAATAGGGATTGCGTTAAAATTGTATATTGCTTTCGGTAGTATGGACATTTCAACAATGTTGATTCTTCCCAGCAATGAGCATGGTATGTTTTTCCGTTTGTTAACATTTTCAGCTATTTCTTTTCTCAGAGTTTCATAGTTCTCTTTATAGAGATTTTTCACGTCCTTTGTTAGATAAACTTCCAAATATTTCATCTTCTTTGGCACTACTGTGAATGGAATAGAGTCCTTAACTGTTTTTTCAGCTTGACTATTGTTGGTATATATAAAAGCTACTGATTTATGAAAGTTGACTTTGTAACCTGAGACACTGCTGTATTCCTTGATCACTTCTAAGAGTTTTGTAGTAGAATCCCTGGTGTTTTCCAGATATGCAATCATATCATCTGCGAAGACCGAAAGTTTTATCTCTTCTGAACCTTATATGGATACCCTTGATAGCCTTTTCTTGCCTAATTGTGGTGGCTACAACTTCCATTACAATGTTAAAGAGCAGTGGAGACAATGGGCAGCCTTGTCTGGTTCCTGATCTGAGCAGAAATGATTTCAATTTAACTCCATTCAATATGATATTATCTGTGGGTTTGCTATAGATGAACTCTATCAGTTTGAGAAATTTCCCTTCTGTACCAATTTTCTTAAGTGTTCTGATCATGAAGCGATGCTGGATATTATCAAAAGCTGTTTCTGCATCAATTGAGAGAATCACATGGTCTTTGTTTTTTAATTTGTTCATGTGCTGAATTGTACTATAGATTAACGTATATTGAACCAGCCTTGAGACCCTGGGATAAAACTGACTTGGTCATGATGTAAATTAGCTTGATGTGTTGCTGGATTCTGTTTTTTAGGATCTTCTTGAATATTTTTGCATCTATATTCAGTAGTGATATTGGTCTATAATATTCATTTCTTGCTGTGTCTTTTCCTGGTTTGGGGATCAGGGTGATGTTTGCTTCATAGAATGTGTTGGGCAGTCTTCCTTCTTTTTCAACATTTTGGAACAGGTTGAGTAATATAGTTACTATCCTGTTTCCCCGAAAATAAGACATCCTCTGAAAATAGGACCTACTTACAGGAGAGATAAG
Organism: Nycticebus coucang; assembly: GCF_027406575.1. Taxonomy (NCBI): domain Eukaryota; kingdom Metazoa; phylum Chordata; class Mammalia; order Primates; family Lorisidae; genus Nycticebus; species Nycticebus coucang. Next base: position 67,733,378 of record NC_069789.1, on the reverse strand, counting down.
ACGTCCCCTGAAAATAAGACCTAGCGCATCTTAGGGAGGACACCTTAAAATAAGACACTGTCTTATTTTCGGGGAAACAGGGTCGTTCCTCTTTAAAGGTTTGGTAGAAATCTGACGTGAAGTCAGGTGGTCCTGGGCTACTCTTTTTAGGGAGATTTTATATGGTTGATGCTATTTCAGAACTTGATATTGGCCTGTTCGACATTTCCACTTGATTCTGGCTAAGTCTTGGAAGGTGACGTGCTTCCAAGTATTGGTCAATTTCCTTGATATTTTCATATTTCTAAGAATAAAGTTTCTTGTAATATTCATTAAGTATTATTTGAATTTCTGAGGAGTCTGTTGTTCTTTGGTCTTTGTCCTTTCTGGTTTATGAGATTACAGATTTTACTGTTTTTTTCCTGAAATATGAATGACCATCCTTTCACCCTGAGTCCATATTTGTCTTTTAAGGTAAGATGAGATTCTTATATGTAGCAAATATCTGGCCTGAGTTTTTGTATCTAGTCAGCCAACCTGTGCCTCTTTAAAGGACAGTTTAAGTCATTCACATTAATGGAGAATATTGATAAGCCTGGTAAAATTTTAGATATCAAGTTTCTTGAAAATCCAGTGAACATTTTTAATCCTTTCGCCACTGTGGAAGTTTGAGTTTGATCAAAAGTTTCTGAGTGAGTTTACTTTTGTGGTAGAGGATTGGGCTGGTCATTATGGAGGATAGGTCTGAGAATATCGTGAAGATCTGGTTTGGTTATGGCAAATTTCTTCAACATATGAATGTCATTAAAGTTTTTAATTTCTCCATAATAAAGGAACTCAGTTTAGCTGGATACAGGATATGGGGGTGAAAGTTATTTTGCTTTCGGAAATTAAAAATAAATGACCACCCTCTTCTGTCTTGAAAAGTTTCAGCGGAGAGATCTGCAGTCATTCTAATATTCTTCCCTTTGTAGGTAATGGATTTCTTACATTTGGCTGCTTTCAGAATTTTCTCTTTCATATTAACTTTAGTGAAGTTTATGATATGCCTGGGAGTTGTTTTATTCGGATTGTGTCATGCTGGGGTTCTCAAACTGTCTGCTATCTGAATTTCAGCATCTATTTTCATGTCTGGGAAATTTCTTTCATAATTTCATGGAGAATGGCCTCTGTGCCTTGTGAGGCCACTTCATTAGTTTCAGGGATTCCAATGATTCGGATATTAGCCTTCTTCGAATTATCCCAGAGCTCTTGGAGAGAATGATCTGTTTTTGCTCTGCATTTCTCTTCTTCTTTGAGAGTTTTTGGAGCATTCAAAGGCTTTGTCTTCAATGTCAGAAATCCTTTCTTCTGCTTGCTCCACTCTGTTACTGGGGGATTCCACTGTATTTTTCAGATCTTTGAGGGCTGCAAATTCTTGCTTCAGTGTGTCAAAATCTTTGGTGGTTTTGTCTTTAAATTCGTTAAATTCTTGAGACAACTTTGGAATTTCTCCTCGAATTTCTAATTCTAACTTTTGAATTGGTCCTTGAATTTCTAATTCCAAATTTTCCTCCATTCTTTTAATCTTGTTTGCAATCCAAATTCTGAATTCGATTTCTGACATCTCGGCCAGCTGTTTATGAATGGGATCTTCAGTTACATCTGCCATATATTTCCTTGGGGGTGGGGTTGATCTATTTTGGTTATTCATGTTACCAGAGTTTTTCTGCTGATTCTGCTCCGTGATTGTTTTACAGCATTTGATTTTTCCCCTGGAGCTTTGTCGAGGACCCATACAGTGCTATGGCCTGAGAAATTGGGGACCTGTTTGGTGTGGTGGGGCTAAGTGGTTCTGTCTTGTTTTCAGCTGGTCTCTGTTCGACCATAGTGAAACAGTTACTCTGGGTTGAATCTCGGCTGTGGAGAAATACCAGCAATTAAGTCACCCTGCCCCCCAAAGGCAAAAATTGGAAAAGGAAAATCAAACTTTCCTACAACCACACACCCAGGGCACCACTTGAATAGTTCTCAGGCGATTGGGTCAGTTCAAAAAGTCCAAATCAATTGTTTCAGTCAGCACCTGTCTCAGGTGGGAGAGTTTAATAGGTCTCTGGCAACTGGATCACAGGGGTCTGGTGACAACTCAGGTATGGCTTGCTCTGGTGCTCCATGGAGTCAAGAGGACCCACCCAGCAAATAGATTAGTCTGAAAGGTTGATGCCTCCTTCCCCACCTTGTACCTCTTTCACACCCAGTCACTGATTGCCCCGCAGGGCTATGACCCAGTTGCCTGTAGTGAACAGATACTCCAGGTGTTTGCACCTACCTAAATCACAAGGAAATCTATTTCTGTTCAGCCGGGCCATTTTGTTTTGCCTCTATCCAGCAGGGGTAGGTGAAGCCTGACAACCTTGGGCACTTGATGGAGGCTGGGGGGTGTTCACTCAGTCCATTCCTACCCCTGATTGATGTTACTGAAAGAACAGAACAGAACAACTTTGCGGGAATTTGTTTCTGTTTCTGCTAAATTCCCCTGCAGAAGAGAAGCTGTTTTGAGTTCCCAGAGCCTGTGCCTCAGGCCCTGTCTTTGCTCCTGCAGGTTTGTCTTCGGTTAGCTGTCAGTTCTAGCCTCCTGCCTTCTTTTGTCTATAGGCTGATGATCCCCTGAGGGCTGAGTGCATCTTAGGCTCTGTAAAGCTGTCCTTTGGGTCAGCCCCGCCCTGGAAATTTCCCGGCTCTGCACATGCATTTCTAGTCCCCACGCTCCACCCAGGCCAGTAGCACCTCAGGCAAACCCTTTACTCATGGGGCCTGCGTTTCTGTCCCAGATCTGTTCCACAGTGGTTGCCACCTGAGACGATGCCCGGCCTCCTCTGGTTGCCCAGGGATACAGGGTGTGTGGCTTCAGAATATCTGGGAGTGAGCCCTGTTGTTGCCAAAAACTGCTGCTGCTCTGCTCCTTGGGGCACTGCCGCTTCAGTGTGGATCCCTCTCAGTGGACCATCCTCTTCTCACTCCTGTGCCTTAGTATCAGCACTGACCAGCTAGGCCCTGTCCACACCCCTCAAGAAATCACCCAAGAATCTGGACTCCTGTGGGACAGGCCTCCAGACTTCAGAGTGAGAGTGCAGGGGAGATCTGGTAGCTCAGAATTGCAGGTGGAGAATATATACAGTTCTGTACAGTTTTATGCCTGGCAGGAGAAGGCAGTGGCACCCTAGTAAGGGAGGTTGGTCCAGTTTTTAGAGGGTGTCTCCTGTGGAGTGTAGTGGGAGGACCTTTAAATTCTGCTCGTTTGTTTGTGGGGCACTCCGAGCCATTCTTATGGGCGAGGGGACTCCCATCCGCTTGGTGATGGATTTTGTACATTTTGTTTGTATCCTTGGTTTCGCAGCTCGCCTCAGCGGGGTTGATGTGTGTTCTTCAACCTTCTTTCTTGGTGCAGCTCTAATGCACCAGGTTACCTGCTAAATTTCTGTTCTTTAACTCTCCTTCTGGATGGGAGCCACTGTGGAAAGCTGGCTTCAGTCAGCCATCTTGTCTCCGCCCTCCCTGGCTCATTTTTCTACTCCAAGTAGAGACAGAGTTTTGTTCTTGTGTGGGCTGGTCTCATACCTCCTTTCTATATTCTTCATATCATTCATCTCTTATTTGATTCTGTGTTTGAATTTCCTTGTGGTTATTTTTCATTTTATCAGCAGTTTCCTTCCTTCATTGTTTTCATCATCTGTCATTTAAATTCTCCTTCTGTCATTTCTAACATTTGTTTGTAGGTGGAATCCTCTGCAGTAGCTACTTCACAGTCCCTTGAGGGGGGGATTGCTCTGTACTGGTTTTTCATGTTGTAAGGATTTTTCTGCTCATTCTTCTTCATGAGTGTTTTCTTTTATGTGTTTCCTGTCCCTAATTTTCCTTTCACTTCCTCTTGCTCTTTAAGTTACCATGCCTCAGGCCTAAGGTTTTCATGAGTCAGTTGCCAGCAGGATTAAAGGGAACAAACACATGCAACCTCTTGCTAGTTCTCCACTGCTTTTGTCTGCCTCAGGGAGTCCAGAAGTCTCTCACTGACTCCCTATGTTCCCTAAGGGATGTTTCTGGGCAGATTCCACCATCCAAAAATGCTTGGAGTCTTCTCTCCCCAGTCTTATTGTGTCCAGTTGCAAGGAACCTGTTACTTGGCCTCCATCTTTCTCCTCCCCCTCCCTAATTGAAGGTTTTTAACAACCCTGTAACCAGCAAGTTCATCAGCACAATTTTCCCAATAGCATATGTCCACATTATATCTCTGCATTACATTTGGGTAATTCTTGAAACATCTCAAACTTTATCACTACAGCTACAACTGTTCTGTGAACTGTGATCAATGTGATCTTTGATGTTACTATTGTTAATTGTTTTGAGTTTCCAAGAACCATACCTATATAATACTGAGAACTTAATAAATACCAAGTGCATAATGACCAAGCAGTCTCCCCTTCTTCTGGCCTTCCTATTCCCTGAGACACTACACATTGAAATTAGGACCATTAACAATACCACAGTGCTCTCTACCTGTTCAAATGAAAGGAAGAGTGACACATCTCTCCCTTTAATTCTAAACCTGAAAATGATTAATCTTAGTGAGAAACACATGCTTAAAGCTAAGATAGGCCAAAAGTTAGGCCTCTTGCACCAAAAGCCACATTGTGAATGCAAAGGAAAAGTACTTGAAGGAAATTAAAAGTGTTATTCCAAGTAGGGCGCTGGCCCCATTTACCGAGGGTGGTGGGTTCAAACCCAGCCCCTGCCAAACTGCAACAAAAAAATAGCCAGGCGTTGTGGCAGGCACCTGTAGTCCCAGCTGCTCGGGAGGCTGAGGCAAGAGAATCACGTAAGCCCAAGAGTTAGAGGTTGCTGTGAGCTGTGTGATGCCTCGGCACTCTACCCGAGGGCAGTACAGTGAGACTCTGTCTCTACAAAAAAAATAAATAAATAAAATAAATAAATAAAAGTGTTATTCCAGTAAACACAGAAAAGGAATGAAAACAAAAGAATGTTGTTGATTTGGAGAAAATTTGAGTAGTCTGGGCACAAAATCTAATCAGCCATAACATTCTCTTAGCCAAAGCCTAATGACACCAAGACTCTAATTCTCTTCAAGTCTATGAAAGCTGAGAGAAGACGAAACGGCTGAAGAAAAGTTTAAATCTAGCACATGTTTATGCATGGCAAAATATGACCTTTTAGCCATAATTAAAAATAGAAAACTTAAGAAAAAATGTTTCTTTCCTTAATTTCTGATACTTAAGTGTTCCAAACTTAAGGAAAGACCTCTTTCTCTATGACATAAAAGTTCAAGGTGAAACAGCAAGTGCTAATACAGAAGCTGCAGCAAGTTATCCAGATGATCTCCTCAAGATAATTGATGGAGATGACTACACTAAGCAACAGATTTACAGTGTAGACAAAATGGCCTTCTACTGGAAGATGCCATCTATGAGTTGAAGAGGAGAAGACAGTTTCTGATTTCAAAGTTTCAAAAGGCAGGCTGACTTTGTTGCTATGGGCTCATGCAACTGGTGACTTTAAATTGAAAGCAATGCTCATTTACTATTCTGAAAATCCTAGGACCCTTAAGAATTAATCTATATCTACTCTGCCTATGTTCTATAAATAGAACATCAAAGCCATCAAACAAATGTCATCTGTTTACAACACAGTTTACTGAATATTTTAATCTTACTGTTGAGACCTGCTGATCAGAGAAAGATTCCTTTCAAAATATCACTGTTCATTTACAATATATGCCTGGTCACCCAAGACCAATGATGAAAATGTACAAGTAGATTAATGTTGTTTTCAGGCTTTCCAACACATCTATTGTGAAGCCCATGAGTTAAGAAATAATTTCCATTTTCAAGTCTTATTATTTAAGAAATACATTTCACAAAGCTACAGCTGCCATAGGTAGTGATTCCTCTCATGAATCTAGGTAAAAATAAAAAATAAAAAATATTCTGGAAACAATCCACCATTCTAGATGACATTTTAAAAAAGAAAAAAAATTGTGATTCAGTAAGGGAGGTCAAAATACTAATATTAACAGAAATTTGGAAGAAGTTGATTCATGGAGTTACTGTAGCTGTAATGAAAATGGTAAGAGAACTAAAATTTAGAATTTCAGCTTGAAGATATGACTGAATTGCTAAAATATTATGAAAACTTGACTGAATGAAGAGTTGTTTCTTAACAACTTGAAAAAGCAAAGAAATACATTTCTTGGGATGGAATATAACCCCTGATGAATATGCTCTGAGCATTGTTGAAATGACAACATAGGATTTGTATTACATAAACTTCATTGACAATTCAGTGGCAGACTTTTAGAGTCCTGACTCTAATTTTTAAAGAAGCTTTACTGATAGTAAAATAAGATCAAGTAGCATTTTATGCAACAGTAAAATATTTCATGAAGGAAACAGTGAGTTCAAGTGGCAGACTTCATTGTTGTCTCAATTTGAAAAATTGCCACACATACTTCATCATTCAGTCGTCACCACCAGGAGTCAGCAGTTATCAACATTAAGGCAAGATCTTCCATCAGCAAAAAAAATTATGACTTACTAAAGGTATAGCTGATGGTTAGCATTTTTTAGCAATGGAGTATCATAAATTATACACATTTTTAGGCATAATTTTATTTAAAATGGAATATATCATCATATCATGTTGTTGTGTGACTGGAGACACGAAAGAACAGCAGCTTTGCCATGGATATAAACTTGCTCCTGCAATTATTAAGTCAAGAAATAGACTTCACAGTATGGGATGGTGTGTAGCAAAGTTCTTTATTTAGGGTTTTGATTTTATACACTTCTAGTCACGTACACACTTAATCTATCATCTGTTAGTTTCACCATTACCTCATTTTACCTATCTGAAATTAACTTGTAAGGAAATATCCTGTTACCATATCAACACAATCACTTCTGCAGTAAACATCTTCTTCTAGACACTGACTAATCTCTGGGCAGGTATCTAAATAAAGATCACAAAGAAGAAAGCAGCCATAGGGGAACAGAGTTAATGGAAGAGTACCTTCAAGCATTCACTCAGTTTACTCAGTATGAAGTAACGACTGTGTCTTTCCTCAGGGCAGAGCACCTATAGCCCTCTGACAACATGTTTTTAACATACGTCAACCCTCTGGCCTGGATCTCTGAGGAAGGGTGGCATGCCCTTTGATCTCAGGCTTCATGGAGTGCACAACTTCAGAGAATTGGCTTGTGGAATTTTAACTCCAGGCAAGCTAACTCTGCGTGTGTCCCAGGGGGGCCCAGGTCCCTTAAGCCTCTGGAAGAATAGCAAGCCGTTTTAAACCCACACTGAGTTCACTTCATGTGCTTGATGTAGGATATGTTTATTTCTAAATATTATCCTACATCACGTAAAATAAATTTTATACGTACTTGGAAACATTTTTGTGAGTTGTCTCATTTTGATACTTTATTGTGGTATGGGACCAAACCTATGAAACTGTGGTGAACCTGTAGTAAATAACATTTACTTTTGAAAAGTCTCATTTGTACTTCATTCGATTGTCAACATTCTAGATTTTATGCATTTTTATGTATTTGAATATGAACATTTATGTACAAGATTATAGAAAAAGTATGTGTAATAAAAGGAAAAAAATAAGAAGCTTTAAATGTCAGATGAAAGTACTTAGCTTGAATTTTAAGTTTATAGGATCCCAGTATGTTGAAATTAACATATTTTCTAATAGTATAACACATTAGTGAAATTCTAATTGTCTCCTGGCTTAGCATATTATTTATTATCGTCATCAACAATCCAGTATTTCCTCAGGGGTATATATAAAAGATATAGTATGCTCTAAAATATATTTATTTTGCAGCTAATCAATATTTGCCTGTACTTTAATGTCTTTTACTTCTGTTAATTTATTTACTTTTATTTTTTTGAATATTTTTTATTCTTATAATCATGAAAAATTAAAGACATTAATAGGCATCACTTATTTTTGCCCAAGATAATTTATCATTGTTTCTTTTGATCTCTTTGGAATTTTTTTCTGAAAATGTACATGCTGCCATGTAACAGCAGGTAGAATTTACTTCCACCAAAATAAATAACACCTCTCTCCTTCCCCCCCCCCAATATCCTTAGAATCTGCTGGTAGTTACAAATGAAGTTTGAACACCTGGTTTTTGTTAGCGTCATCCTCAATCCATTATTCAGTTATCATTTGGCATTACCATTTTAATAATGATTTTCAAAGATACTAGGTTTGTGTACATCAAAATTAATTGGAAGAACAGGAATTTTGAAAAATACCATGGTAAGTTACTTTGGTCACTTTAATAATCATAGTTTTGTAATACATGATTTTTTTTTTTTTTTTGAGACAGAGTGTCAATATGTTACCCTGGGTAGATTGCTGTAGTGTCACAGGTCAAGCAACCTCAAACTCTTGGGCTTAAGTGATTCTCTTTCCTTAGCCTCCCAAGTAGCTGGGACTACAGATGCCTACCATGATGCCCAGCTATTTTTTTGTTGCAGTTGTCATTGCTGATTTTAGCTGGCCCGGGCTGGGTTTGAACCCACCAGCCTCGATGAATGTGGCCGGCACCCTACCCACTGAGCTATGGGTTCATACATGAATATTTTTATGAAGTAAAACATTATATTTTATGGAGTAGACACAAAATTCCCCATCTCACTATTAATGCAGATAGTTAAAATGCCCAAAAAGTATTTGAGCCACCACATCATGTTAACATATATAATTAATAGAAATATTATTCTGAATATATGTAAAATGTCAGTGGAAAGTTTGCATTAAAATCCTCAGGAACCATAATTACCTACTGAGTTTCTTGCATCTACCATACCTGATTCTTTACTCTTTAAAATGATCAGATCTGTATTAAATACCCTAGAGCTTGTTAAACTCTATTTTAGTATGGGTCAGATATTGGAAATAGGATTTTTCTTTTAACTCAGCCTCAGATTACCTGGCATTTTATTCCTGCATAGGTTCTGCTTTTGCCTATAAATTTGCGCTCATGTTCCATGTTTGCTTCCCACATCACCACTTACACAACTTCTGAATAAGACACAAAAGCTTGAGAAGTGGGAGCCCTAACAAAACCAAAATGGTGTCATACAAGTCTTCCCTTCAACAGTTGCTATCTAAATTCTTTATCTTCTTTTGCTTCCTTCTTCCTTCACCAAATAATCACTTTTGTGTGGTTTCTCCAGTGCTCCTGTAGGGCACATTTCTCTATTAGAATTTCACCAAAAATACTTTTAGCATGATAACCTCCTAAATACTTACCATAATATAAATAAATAGAAAGGCATTACAATATAGGAGATAAGAATTAAAATCTAAGATAACTTTTTTCTCTTTTAAAAGAGATAACCAAAACACAAAGGGATAAGACAAATTCAAAGTTAAATGAGAAAGAAAAGAAGTAGCGATAATTTTACAGCACTTACTTGGAAAAGTTCCAGATTACCTTTGATTATAAAATAAACTACAGATATTAATGCACATTTTTATAATTAATAGAACTGCTATTTTAATAAAGAGATTGAGTTAGTAAATACTTGAATACTATATCAAGGAATATACATATATATGGCTACATTTTTAAAGGTTATTTTACAGTCCCTATAATATATATAAACAACTCAATTTTAAAGAAAAATCTGATTCAAATCAGATTTAAAATTTTGGTAAAATACCTGAGTGGACATACCTCAAAAGAAGATATACAAGTGGCCAAGAGATATATTTCAACATCACTGTCAGAGGAATGTAAATCAAAACCACAATAAGCTATCACCTCACCTCAGTTAGAATGGCTACCATCACAAAAAAAAAAATATATATATATATATATATATATGGGTGATGATGTAGAGAAAAGTGAACTCTTACACTTTTGGTGGAATTTTGGAAGGTAATTGGAGTTTCCTCAAAAAATTAATAACAACTACCGTGTGATTCACAGTGCCAGTAATGGGTGAATATCTAAAAGAAAGGAAATCAGTATTTGAAGAAACTCCAGTATACCCAGGTATGTTGCAACACTATTCACATTAGCATATGTGTCCTTCAATAGATGAAAGGATAAAATGTCAACCTAAGGGTCCATCAATAGAAAATGTATAAATAAAATGTAGTGTGTGTGTATAGATAGACAGGTAGATACCTATAAGTATGAATATAGATGTATTCATACAACGGAATATTATTTAGCCATAAAACAGAAGGAAATCTTGTCATCTGCAGCAAAATATGTGAACCTGGAGCAATTATGTTAAGTAAAATACTACTTTTCACAGAAAGTCACATACTGCATGATTTCACTCATATGTGAAATCTAAAAAGTTTGATTTCGGGGAAAGACAGGTCGATTAATGGATACAAAGTTACAATTGGATCAAACAAAGAACTTTGGTGTTCTTTTGCACAGTATAATGACTTTAGAAAATAATAAAGATTTTGAATGTTGTCACCACAAAGAAATGATGAAAATTTAAAGTGATGAATATGGTCATTACCTTGATAAGATCATTATACCATGATATAGGTAGTGAGGTAAAGCACAGTACCCAATAAATATGTACAATGTGGTTCAATTAGAAATGAAAAATAATTAAAATTTTTTAAATTTCTTTAAATCCTCTCAATCTATGTACAATTTGTATTTGTTAATTTCTATTTTTAAGAAAATAAACTTATTATAAGTGTGAATATTATGTAGTCATTTTCATATTTCAGTTACTACTCTTAAATATCTTCAAGGTTTAATGCAATGCATAATTTATTTGAAATGATTTTAAATATATTAATGAATCTCCTGTTGGTAATAAAAGAACAGTCATTCTTCAAAACTCTTTCACTCTAAAATAATTAGGTGCTGCATAATTAAAATATTTCTTTACTTATAAACACACACACACATATGAATACAAAAAGGTATATAAGTTACATTGCAAACAAGGGGAGGGGGACAAAAAAAGAACAACTTCTACATAAGATAAATATAAAAAACACTGAAATTTGGGCATAACTGTGCTGGGCATACAAAGGCAAAATGGTTCATTATTGAACTGGGAAATCAGTGAAGATTAGATGGAAAAGTAGCTTCTGAATTGTGCTTGAGAACATGAAAGGCTTTCTAAAATAATGTGGTATTTGTGAGGGAAATTAATTGCACTCTTTTGAATCACATAGTAATCTGATGATATAATGAATTAATAGCACTTTTTTTCCTAACAAAAGCTCTGAAAGCCATTTGAGGTTAATAGGTTATGTTAAATACCACACCACAGAGCTTAACAATGTGAATGGCTCTAAGCCTGGTGCTGTTAAATGAAGTTGCTCTTAGAAAAATATTGGATATTTTGATTAGGGCAAAAGCGAACAAATTTTAAAGAAGGCACCTTGCAGATATTTTGAATAACATCAGTGGCCAAATGTATCTGATCTTTGAATGTCACAAAATGTCATTCTAATCTTGAAGTATAGAGTGAGAATAAATTTCCATTTAACATGGTAAGAGAATGAAATGTTTGGTTCCTTGCTCATATATTATAATCAACAGAAATCAATTTTTATGTTAAATAAAAAGAGCCACAATTATTATTCCCTTAGAAAAAAATAATTTTTGTTAAATATGTATGTTCAACTTAACAAATATTTGATCCAAGGAAGGTATATGTCTCTTCTTGCTTACCTCTCTCAGGCACATAAACCATAATACTATGGAAATCTCCCAATTTCCATACATGTATCGGCTATGTATTGAATGCTGCACAACATTTTATTCGGTGAAAATAATTACAATAAAATGAAAATATAGATTAAGTGGAACTTAAGGTGTAATTAAAAAAGAAAATAAAGGCAATACATGCATTGATTACATTATGATCCAGGGTCTACAAGGCATTTTGACTTTCAGAGAGAATAGCTAACACTATGCAGCCTGAAATGACATATGAAAGTTAATGCTTGAGACGTTAAAAATCATTGAACAGAACAAGGCAGAAAAATGAAATATGCTTCATTTGGGGGCAAAATAGTGGAAATTTACAACAAAAATCTGAATATGAGGATATTTTAAGATAATGCTATGTATGTAATATAATTTTATTAGATTATAATGAAAACATAATTACATTATTGAGCCCTCATAATATTCCAAGCACTGTCTTCCCCTTGAGAGTTATTGATTATTATCAGTAAAATTTAAGTGCATTTTCCAACTCCACAACTTATATGAAATAAGTTGCTGTCTGCATGAATATTTGAATGGAGGTTAATACTGGTCTGCAAATCTGTGACCTGCTACTCTAGCCTTGTTATTAGTTCAAACTTGCATTTATATTTAAAATTGCATGATTTGGGCTGTAATTTTATCGAATATAGCCTTTAAAATTTTGAGGAATGTCCAATCTAAAAACAACTTTTTAAAAATTACATCATTTTATTAAGATTTCCTATTGAGTCATTGGCTTCAGGCATTCCCTTAATTCTATAATCATGTTTTTCTTTTGTTCATTGAATACATTTACATTAACTACTCTGAAATCTATGTATGCTAAATCTAACATCTGTGACACTTACAGTTTCTATCAACTGTTTTTTTCCTAAGCTTGGGTCATACTTTCTTTTTCTTCTTCTTCTTTTTTTTTTTTAAATTAAATTATAGCTCTCTACATGGATGCATTTGTGGGTTCAGTGTACTAATTTGATATACAATGTGAAATGTTTACATTGAACTGATTAATACATCCATCACAACTGTACTCTTTTCTTAATAGTTTTGAAAGGTACCATTGCATCATGCACATTAGGTGAGGTCCCCCCAAATACCCTACCTCCGCCTGCCCCATCTCCTCTTCCCCACATTAAATAATCAATACATTACTCAGAAATAAAAACAAATCAGGAAGTATCACATTACCAGATTTCAGGCTATACTATAAATCCATAGTGATCAAAACAGCATGGTTCTGGCACAAAAACAGAGAGGTAAATTTATGGGACAGAGTAGAGAACCAGGAGATGAAACAAGCTACTTATTATCATTTGATCTCTGATAAGCTTATCGAAAACATTCAATGGGGGAAATACTGCCTGTTTAACAAATGGTGCTGGGTGAACTGGCTGGGGACTTCTAGAAGACTGAAACTGGACCCCCACCTTTCACTATTAACAAAAATTGATTCTCACTTGATAAAAGGTTTAAACTTAAGACATGAAACTATAAAAATACTAGAAGAGACTGCGGGGAAAATGAAGAAATCAGCCTAGGAGAATATTTTATGAGGAGGACCGCATGGGTAATTGAAGCAACACCAAAAATACATTACTGGGATCTGATCAAACTAAAAAGCTTTTGCACAGCCAAGAGCACAGTAAGTAAAGTGAATATACAACCTTCAGAATGGGAGGAGATTTTTGCAGAGTATACTTCTGACAAAGGTCTGATAACTAGAATCCACAGAGAACTCAAACTAATCATGAAAAGAATACATAACGCCATTTCTATTGTGAGCAAGAGACTTGACCAGAAACTTCTCTGATGAAGACAGGTGCTTGGCCTATAAACACATGAAAAAATGCTCATCATCTGTAATCATCAGAGAAATGAAAATCAAAACCACTTTGAGATACCATCTAACTCCAGTAAGATTGGCCCACATTACAAAATCCCAAACTACAGATGTTAGCATGGATGCGGAGAGAAGGGGAAACTTTTACACTGTTAGTGGGAATGCAAGCTAATACGAACTTTTTGGAAAGAAGTTTGAAGAACCCTCAAGGAACTAAAATTAGACTTACCATTTGATCCTGCAATTCCTCTACTAGGTATATACCCAGATGGTCAAAAATTATTTTACAACAAAGACATCTGCACCAGAATGTTTATTGCAGCCCAATTCATTATTGCCAAGTATTGGAAACAGCCCAAGTGCCCATCAACCCATGAAGGGGTTAACAAATTGTGGTATATGTACACCATGGAATACTATGAAGCCATAAAAGAGATGGAGACTTCACATCTTCTATGTTCACCTGGATGGAGCTGGAACATATTCTTCTTAGTGAACTATCTCAATAATGGGAAAAAAAAAATATCCAATGTACTCAATACTACTATGAAATTGATATATAATCACCTACACATTCATATGAATAGTAAAACATAACTATAGTCCATCTATAACCATTTTGCTGAGCATTCTTATCATGAAGGGTATTGAATTTTGTCAAATTATTGTTTGTGTTAATCGAAAGCATCACATGATCTTTTTTTTCATCTATTTATATGGTCAATGATATTTATAAATTTGCGTATGTTGTGCATCATGAAGTTCACTTGTTCATGGTGGATGATATTTTTTGATGTGTTGCTGAATTCAGTTTGCTAAAATTTTATTGAGAATATTTGCATCTATATTCATAAGGAAAATTGGTCTGTAGGTTTTTTTTGTTGTTTGTTTGTTTGTTTGTTTTTGAGACAGAGTCTCATTTTATCGCCCTCAGTAGAGTGCTATGGCATCACACAGCTCACAGCAACCTCCAGCTTCTGGGCTTAGGTGATTCTCTTGCCTCAGCCTCCCAAGTAGCTGGGACTACAGGCGCCCGCCACAACGCCCGGCTATTTTATGTTACAGTTTGGCCGGGGCTGGGTTTGAACCCACTACCCTCGGTATATGGAGCCGGCACCCTACTCACTGAGCCACAGGTGCCGCCCTGTTTGTTTGTTTTTGTGTTTTTTAAGATAGGCCCCTTTTTGGCTTTGGTTTCAGAAGATATATTCATATATTCATATATTCAGAAGATAATATTATCTTCTTAGAATAAAACAAAGAGGGTTCCTTCCTTCTGTATGTTATGGAATAATTTTTGCACCATAGATACAGGTTCCTTTATGTAGGTTTGGTAAAATTCAGGTGTGAAAACATCTGGTCTGGGATTATTTGTATTTGAAATATTTTTTGTTGCTGCTTCAATTTGGGGGTTTGATATTGGTCTTTTCAGGTATTCTATTGTCCTGATTGTGCCTAAGGAGGTGAAGGTTGTATGTTTCTAAGAATTTGTCCACTGCCTCCACATTTTTATGTTTTTGTGCCTAGAGATTTTTCATATTATCTTGAGAGAATGTTTATAAAACATCCATAGCCAATATTACATTGAATGAAGAAAAATTGAAAGTAATTCCTCATAGCATTAAAAGCAGACAACATTGCTCCCTTTCACCACATTTATTCACATGGTGCTGGAAGTTCTTCCCAGAGCTATAATGCAAGAGGAGACAATCAAAGGGGTCCAAATGGGGGAAAAAATGATCAAACCACCACTCTTTGCTAATGATAGGATCAGTATAGATTTTTTATATCTAGAAAACACTAACAAAGTTTTGAAAAAAGAAGTTCTGGAACTGAATTCAGCAAAGTCTCAGGGTACAAAATTAATGTATACAATCAGTAGCTTTTATATATGCTAATGTAGGCAAGCTAAGAATCAAATCAAAGACATTATATCTTTCACAATAGCGAAAAATAAAATAAAATAAAATAAAATGCCTTGAGATATACTTAATAAAGGAGCCAAAAAACCTCTATAAGGAGATTTGTAAAACATTGAGGAAAGAGATTGTAGGGGTTACAATTGATAGAAAAATGTGTCATGACCATGGATTGGTAGAATCAGTATTATCAAAATGGCTATACTTTACAAAGTGACTTACAGATTCAATGAAATTTCTATTAAAATACCAATGCCAATTTTGACAGATCTAGAAAAATAGTTCTATGCTTCATTTGTACAAGACCTAGAATAGCCAGTGCAATGTTCTGTAATAAGAACAAAGTGGGAGGCATTGCATTACCAGACTTTAAGCTATACAAGGCTATTATAACCAAAACATGGTACTGGAACAGAATCAGAGAATAGACTTATGGATCAGAACAGAGAACCCAGAGATGAAATCACCCTCACATTCCCATTGATTATAACAAAACTGTCAAAATTACACTAAGGAAAAGAATCTCTGTTCAATAAATGGTTCTGGGAAAACTAGATAACCACATGCAAAAAACTGAAAAGGATCTATACTTCTAACCACTCGTAAAAAATAACTCACTATGAATAAAAGATGTACACCTAAGGCAGGAAACTATAAGAATTTGAAAAGAAAATGTTGGAAAATCTCATATAGATATTAACATGGGCAAAGAATTCATGCAGAAGATCCTGAAAGCAATCACAGGAGCAACAAAAATAAATAGATTGGACCTCATAAAATAAAAAAGCTTCTTTGTAGGAGACAATTAAAAGAGCATATAGACAACCCACATAATGGGAGAAAATATTTGCATGTTATTCATCTGATAAAGGATTGTTGACTAGAATCTATAAAGAACTCAAGCAAATCGCCAAGAAATAACTTAACAACCCTATTAAAAAATGGACAAAAGACAAGAGCAGAAACTAATGAAGATATATTAATGGCCGATGAGCCCATAAAAATGCTGAACTTCTCTAATCATTAGGAAAATGCAAATAAAAACCACAGCGAGATATCACCTAACTACAGTGATAATGGCTCATTTTAAAAGTCATAATGTAATAAACGTTGGTGTGGATGGAGATAGAAAGGAACTTTTATAAACTATTAGAGGGATTGCAAATTAGTACAACTTCTATGGAAAATTGTATGGAGATTACTCAAAGAACTTAAAGTAGACCTACCCTTGGATCCAGAAATCCCACTTCTGGATATATACCTAAAGGACATGCCATAAAAGGACACCTGCACACAAATGTTTATAGCAGCACAATTCACAATGGCAAAAATGTGGAAACAACCCAAGTGCCCATCAATACAAAAGTGAATTAATAAAATGTGGTATATGCACATAAATAATATGGAATTTTACTCAGTGATAGAAAAATGACAAAGTAGTATCATTTGTGACAGCTTAGATGGAAATGGAGACAATTTTTCTAAGTGAAACATCATAAGAATGGAGAAACAAACACCTGCACACAATAATTAATTGTAAGTAAAAATCAAGCTGAGTGGAGGGAGAAAGTGGGATTGGTAAATTCATACCTATTGGGTCAAGAACACACTATCTGGGTGAAATGCACACTTATAATTTTGATGTACCTGTGGAAAAACAAAGTAGATAAATAAAATTGTAACCCTAATATTCTGAAATTAAAAAAAAATTAATAAAAGGATATAGTAACCAGTCCAGAGGATGGGAAATACAAATGACCATTAAACAAATATGTAATAATGATGATTAAAAATTGAATAAGTATGATTAAACAGAGGTTTAACTGTTTGGAAGATCCACTGCTTTGTTTTCAAGGTTTGAGGTTACTGTATGTTCTTCTTTATATAATTTTTCAAAATACAATAATTTATAATTCTTATACGCTTAACCAGCTGGGTCTGTGTGAAGAGAGATATGAGTACAAGTAATGAAATATATGTAAATAAAATGTAACTGTGGTAAATAGATGTTTAATCATGTTCTCCTTGGGGTTTAATCTTCATGGAAAAGGTACCATTATATTTTGGTCATGAAGAATATCTTAAACAGATACAGACAGGAACATAACATAGGACAATAAAGTGGTAAGGCGAGTAAAGGTGCAGATGGCCAAAAATGCTATGCCTCTCTGGGAATTTGTGATTTTATTAGTGATCATTACTGTGTATAAATTATCCCACATTTATAGATATCTAATGGTTATCAATAACAAATCAATATCCTTATTATATTATGATTTATGTAAATCAGAAATTTGTGAATAGTTCAGTTGAGTGTCCAGACCCAGGGTTTATCAGCATCTGGAGTTAGGTACAATCATCTCAAGACTACTGTGCTAAAGGATCTGCCTCTTAGTGCACCCCCATGGTGGCTGGTGTCCTCAGTTCCTCATAGAATTTTGGCAGTAGTTACTGGTTTCCACCAGTAGTTACTGGTTTCCATTAATAGGGCAGTTCTATTAATGACAAGTTCTTTCGTCTTTCAGATGCCTGAAAACATCACTTCCTTTTCCTTTTTTTAAAATTATTTTCACTGCTAAATAGTAACTGTTTTATATATCCCCCCAGAAACCTTTCTAAATGTTATATCATTGAGTGCTGGCTGACATTTTTTATAAAATAAGACACGCGTTAGCATTTTTTATCTTTGTTACCCTCAAAGCAATATGTATTTTTTTGTATTTCAGTTAAAATTCTTCTCTTTATCATGGTTTTTAGAAATTTGATTATTCATTTTTTGGGATAGTTTTATAGAAATTTGATTTTTTTTAGAATAATTTTCTTTGTATTTACACTCCAGTTTTGTTGAGCTTTTTAGATATGTGAATACATTTCTTCAAACATTTTCCTGTTTCCTCATTTATTGTTATATTTCAATTACACATATGTTAGACCTCTAAAAAATTTTCCACAGATGACTTGAGCTTTGCTTCTAAATTTAAGCTTATTTTTATTCTCTTTGTGTTTCATTTTTGGATGCTTTTATTGTCTTATCTTCAAGTCTTCTTTATTTTTCTCTGTGTCTAATTTTCCCTTTAGCTTATTTAGTGAATATTTAATTTTAGACATATTTTCTGGCCTGCAAGTTCAATTTAGTTTAGTTTTGCAATGTTCTCTGTCTTCAGTCTTTTTGCTTTTAAATTTTAAAGCATGGATATATTCAAATTATACACACTAGTGAGTATCAAGTCCTTCTTGATTCAACATTTTTGTCATGCTGTTGCTTGCTTCTATTAGCTAAATTTTCTCCTGATTATTGCCCAAATAGCCTTGCTTCTTTACATGACCAGAATTTTGTATTAGTTGCAGGATAGTATGATTTATTTGGTTGAAAAAATACATGTGTATATATGTATATATATGCATCTACACCTATTTATATCATATACATCTATATCTTTCTTTTTTTAACTTGCAAACTGTTTTGAGTCTTTGCTGAGATAGAGTTATTTTTCTCCATAGCTAGTTTCGTGGTTTTTTTACAGTGTAACTCTTTGGGGATTTTTACAAAATGCTTCATGTATTTAAAGTATCACTCTACTCCGGACGATTTACTATATCCCTATGTGAGTCTTGAGTATTGTCAAGCATATAGCTTCCCTGTAGGTGTATGTCCCCAGGGAGTTTTCTGTTGTTATTTTGTTTCTGTTTTTGTTCTCCCCCTCCCACCTTGGCTATGGATTCTAACCCTGTGAATCTATGACTCAGTTGGTAGCCCAAGGTACAGTGGATCACTGTGCACATTTCATTAGTCTGACCTCTGCTACTTCCTTTTCTCTGTCCGTGCACCACAAAACCTCAGCCTTTTTCACCTCTTTCTACTCTGATATGTGTGTCCTTAACTCCTCCGGGAGATCAGTGTGACCTTCCTTCTTGTAGGTGCGTTCTCTCACGAGGCCAGCCCTCTGTTCTATAAAGTGCCTTCATGCACAAAGTTATGAGGACAGGTATTAGTTCCTGCATGTTCCCCTTTTCTTATGATCATAGTCCACAAATGCCATCTATTTGGTTTCTGAAAAGGGTTGTTTTACCATTTTTAGCCTCTTATGGAGGTTGAACAAGTCTGGTACTAGTTATTCTTTATAGCTAAGTCTGTTATAATTTTTCAGATTGTGGTTTTTTCTTTTAAATCTCCATAATTTATAATTGTTCTTGAAGTGATGCCATTTAAAAAGATAAACTGAATCATGATAGTACATAAGCCAGAATCCTCTGCAAGTTTATCAGTCCATGAATCTCATGAGGTATTGACTTGTAGTCAAAAGCGAAGCATCATTTAAGAATGTCTTATTTCATAAATCAGCATACTCCTGGCAGACTGAGGAGAGAGTAGCTGTCTTCCAAAGCCATTTTTTTCATCTACAGTAAAGATGCAGAAATATTTTTATAAGGTTTTAAAAAGTTCTTCAGGCACTTTATGCAAATAGTACCAATCCGATTGGAACTTTTTACATTTGGTATTCCTTGAGATGAATTCAGAATACTGTTATACTGGCTTTTTATCTCTCTCCCAATTTATGAACTTATTCTCATATATAACAATGTAATATGTTGGCAGAAAGATAGAGTGGTTAGTCATAAAGCAGGGTTCCTACATTCATTAAATAAAATAAATATAAATCTGATGATACAACCAAAACATCATGGAGAGATTTATTCCCAAGACAAAATAAATGATCCTATCTCTGAAGGTCTCATTGAAATATGCAAAGTTTTTATGCAAATCATAAAATTTGTGATGGATAAGTTTGGCCTTGGGAAGGTTGAGATTCTCAGACATAAACCCTACTACTGAGTCTACCAGTGAAGGTATCATGTAGTTTAATTGTAATTGAAACTTCAGTTCTTTGAAAGTCCACCATGGAATTGCTGCTGAAACATACTTCTTTCTATTTGAACACAGTACGTTTTTGCTCAGTAAAGTAGTATGGAATATTTACCAAGGGAATTTCCTTTAAAAGGAGTCAGGGAAAACTACTTAAAGAATTAGAGAACCTGAATAGTCTTGATGGGGTGGGTGACTTTGCAAACCAAGACAGTTACTTGGACAGTCAGTGGAATCCATGAGGCTATGAGGAATCACTGTTATACTAGTTTGCCTGCATTCTTCTACAAATATGTCTCTGAATGAGCTGTTTATATTAGTTTGAGCTTAAGCATTTGTCTTGCATTTTATAGTTTTGTTCAATTTAAGGTTTTTTAAGTCAGAGAGCAGTTTTATAAGTTTGGATTTTGATTTCAATTCTTTTTTGTTTTGTTTTGTTTTGCTTGAAACACAGACACTTATTCTGTCACATTCTGGAGGCTGGGAGTCCAAAAGCAAGGAGTCAGCAGGGCCATGCTCCCTCTGAGCTCCTATTTCAAATCTTATGTGAATGTGTTAGGTTGTACAAATTTCTTTGTTTTCTAGGGAATTTCGTGTTAAATATTGCTAGATATAGAACTGTCACATTATTTTGAAAATGACAAAAGGAAACGCTTTAAATATACAAGAATCTTGCATTTCTCTGCACTGTCTTGAAAGGCTCTTAGGATGGATTTTAGGCATATTACTCTTTCCTAACAACAAAGCATAAATTAAAAAAAAATAGGATTTTTAATCCAAGAAATATCACACAAATGTAAACCATATTTAAGTAAACATAAAAATATTGAACACTCAAATCTCTGATACCTGAAGTAAAGACATTTGTTCAATATTGCATAGAATCAGTCATTTTGCATGGTTTTGGAAAATGTTTTGGTATGCATTCAACCTAAAAATTATTCTACTCTTTCCTAAATTCAGTCCAGAATGGTACAGATTTTCTACTTCAAAAAACATGAAGGAACCACTTTAGGCATGTATAGCAGATGTAATTTCAAAGCAGATTTGCAAGAAAGGTTTACTGCATGAAACTATGCCATATTTGATAGTTGCACAATATTTAGTGACTATAAATAAAACATGAACTTATGTTACAGGCAAAAGTAATAGTAAAATTCAACTCTTAGTTTATTATTCAAAACCTGAGTTATTCAGACTCCAAATTAAATTTGCAGTCAAGATTCTGGTGGTCATGAAATTTAAAATTTATAACTATTATCTATTATAGAGGAGAACTATTGCTGCTTGGAGGGACCTGTGTACCAGTACAATGGTAAGTTAAGAGGAAGAGACTTGATAGATTTACATTTGTATGTTTGTGGGTGTGTGTATGTGTGACATGTTCACACAGTATATGAAATTGTGAAGAGCATTTTCTCACCTAAAGTCATTTGATCAGTTGTGAACTAGCTGAACTTGTAAAGATCTGGTATTCTGTGATATATATAAAAAAGGATAATGCTAGGTAAATAGTTTAAATATACAATTATGGTAAATAAAAATAAACAAAACTTTATTACCTTATATGTGTTAATATAATTTGAAATTGACATTTATTAAACGAGTATTTGGACATGTATTTATAACTCTGAACTTTTCTGAGAAACATACTTAGGAATAAGTGAAGGTTTATTCAGCAGAATGTAAGAGAAATAATACTTTATGGGGGCAAGACATGATTGCAAGAGGGACTTTACCTAACAATTGCAATCAGTGTAACCTGGCTTATTGTACCCTCAATGAATCCCCAACAATAAAAAAAAAAAATAAAAAAAAATAAAAAAAAAGAAATAAGTAATAGTTGAGCCATTAGTTGTTTTCTGGAATGTTTGCACCTTTATTTCTTGAAAATATTTTATTGTCTATAACACACTACAAATTCTATAGTTGGAGTAACAAATAAAATATATTATAAAGTACAATAATCTTCTCTGTAATTATTAAGTTATCTTAAATCTGATCACATTATGAAATTAATGAATTTACTTATTAAAAAAAATAGTTTTATCAAAAGAACCAATAGAGCTGAAGTAGTTTTCCAAGAAAGTGAGTCTAAGAGAGAAAGTTCATAAATGAGAACCTGTATTGGTAGAGATAAGCTCGAATATGGAGAGAAAAATATTGTAGTTTGGATTCCCTGGAACACTTGTTTCTCTTCTGTTTCAAACTGACACTTCGAGATTCATTTTACCAAATCACCTGATGTGCTATAGCGGAGAAGGTAAAACACCAGAGGACATTTTTACTGATTATGTCAAGATTAAAAATAGCAGTTTTCAAAATTGGTCTGTGTGTATCTCAGCTTCAGCATGTCAGTTTCGATATGGCACAATAGATGAAAAGCAGAGAAGAATGACATGGAGCAATGACCTCACAAATGGGAAAAATAACTTGAAGAAATACATTTTTCTGATATAAAAATACCATTATTCAGTGCTAAAATACACACCACTATCTCCCCAGTAGTAACTTATTTCCATTCTAATTTTCATGTTTCCATTAAAGTGTTTAGTTTAATATGTGAATTACATATTCTCATAAAATGACATTATAATTATTTATATACATACCTCTGTGGTTGTTTGAAATAGATTTTAAAGTACATGAATAATATTCAAGAAGTACTATTCTATATTCAATAATATTCAATATTATTATGAAATATTTGAATGCTGTAGAGGTTGGTAGGAGAGATTGAATGTAGTTTTCTGATTTTTATCTATCCAAATGAGGAAAGTTAAATCGCAGACCAGATGATTCGACTTAACATGATGATATCACCAATGCATTTTGTAAAAAGCATATGCTGTTCCGTGTTTTTTACCGTATGTAGTACACGGTCAAATTATAATAATTATATTCAAAAAGTTAAAAAATGTTTTGAACTCAAACATTTTCTACTCACTCCTGATTTACATATTTGCCAAAGAGAAAGTTTTGAGTAGTGAATTAAGAGAGTTTATTAATTATTTAGAATAACATTTTTGAGGAAAAAAAGTATTTGCTATTAGGGATCACAATTATTTTCAATATTTTATATTTATAATTCAGTATATATAAAACTTGTATCAATCAATGAATATAGTAAATGAAGATGTAAGAAGAGGTGTCAAAGGAACAACATCGTTTTTATAGGTTAATAATAATACTTTGAGTATATTTACATTTTCCTTATCCATTCATCCATTGATGGACCACAGAGGTTGATTCCAAATCTTAGCTATTGTAAATAGTGCTGTAATAAACAATGGAGTGAAATTCTATCATTTCGCAGCAACACGAATAAAACTGGAGAACCTTATTTAGGTGAAATAGGTCAAACACAGAAAGACAAATCTTGCATAAATGGGAGTTATATTAAAGCGATTGATCTTGTGGAGACAGAGTAGAGTAGAATGATGATTATCTGATTCTAGGGAGGGTGGGAAGGGAGTGGTGGGTAAAGTGAAGGATACAAAAATATAGATAGATGGTTAGACTAAATGAACAATACCTGATAGCACAATAAAGTGACTATAGTCAATAGTAAGGTTTGATATACTTTAAAACAAATAAAAGAGTAGAATTGGATTGTTCCTAACACAAAAAAAAGATAAATGCTTTAGCAATAAATACTACAATTACACCAATTTGATCATTACGCAGTCTATGCCTGTATCAAAACAACACAAATACCATATAAATACATATAATTATTATGGATCAATAATAATTAAAAATTTTTTAAAAATAGAGAAAACGTGTTTGATTTTCTATTCTTGAGATACTTTGATTAGTATAATGGTTTCCAGTTGCATCCAAATTGCTGTAAAAAGCATTAATTTATCTTTTTTATGGTTGAGTAGGACTCTGTGATATGATATACCATATTGTGTTAATCCACGATTGCAGTTGTGAATGGAGCTATAATAAACATTCAAGTGAAGGTATCTTATTGATAAAATGACTTATTTTCTTTTGGGTAAATACCACGTAGTGGGAATGCTGCCTCAAGTTGTAAGTCTACTTTGAGTTCTTTGTGGAGTCTCCACACTGTTTTCCATAGAGGTTGTACTAATCTGCAGTCCCACCAAAAGTGTATAAGCATTCCTTTCTCTCTGCAACCATGTCGGCATCTTTTGTCTTTGGACTACATAATAAAAACCATCTAACAGGGGTAAGGTGATATCTCATTGTAGTTTTAATTTACATTTCCCTGATGATTAGTGACACTGAGCATTTTTTCTATTTCTCAATATTTTATTTATTTATATATTATTTATTATTTATTTTTATTTCAGATTAATATATGGGTACAAATGATTAGGTTAAATTGTTTGTGTTTGCTAGGCAAAGTTTAAGTTATAGCTGAGCCCTTCACCCAAGAAGTGTATCATATACCCCTGTATTGCACCTATTAGGTAAGAACATTTTTTCACGTGTTTGTTGGCCATTTGTACAGGGAAGTAAAAGTCATTGGAAATCAAGCGGGAAGAAGGAGGTGAGGAGGGGCAAAAACCTACTTAACAGGTATAATGAACACTATTCAAGTGATGGGCACAATTATGGTCCTGACTTAACATAACAAAAGCTATGCATGCAATAAAAATAATTGTAGTCCTTTAATATTTTGAAATAAAATATAAAAAGAACCCAAAAATCCCAAAGGTTAAAAAATAGCAATATCAGATTGATGCATATTTTCAGATATTCTGATATACATTCTTGCCACTGTGATCATGTAACTATGTTTAGATATCAAAAACTAGTTCCTAACTAGTTTCTAAGTGGCTTCTCAAAGTTTAGAGAAATGTTCACTAAAAAGCAGAGAGCCTCTTTGCTTCAGACAATTACCTACTTTCAGATTTTTCTTCATCTTAGCTACCTGCTGTCTTCCTTGAATTTACTTTTATAAAAATCTCTCTCTCTCTCTCTCTCATGGCTCCAATATATGGTCTATCACCAGACAATTATTTATTGTCTTATTCAACAATATTAAATATTTAGTGTCTCAAACATTTTTAACATTATACCAGGAAGGAGAAAATAGTTAAGGCAAATCAGGCATTGAATTAAAAAATTAAATTTCACAAAGTCCTGTAAGGTAAGGGCAACAAAATGTTACTTTCTGCCACACGAATGACTATCATGACAGTAATTCTGTACTTTCTAAGTAGGTGGTAGGTATTAAGGCAATTTCAAAACACAGCTTCACTTAGATCAACAATCACTAGGGTGGTGATCTGGTATTGTTTTTAATTAGACAGATAATCTCTGACAAATTACAACTTCTCTGAGAAGTATTCCTTATTGAAAATTATTCTCCCTTTAGACTGTTGCAGTTATTTAACTTTATAGTCTAAGGAAATTAAACATAGCAGTTATATATAATATTGTCATCTTATTATGCTATAAACATAAATTTTGCCACCTTTTCTCTAAGAAATTTCTCATAAATTCTGTAGAGAACGAGACTGACTCACATTACAACTTTGAGACTAGAAGTACATGAATTAATCTAGACCCCCAAGGCTAGGCCAGATTTGAAGATTTATGAGAATGATTACTCACACTCAACTGAGTGTACTTAGACTTTATTTTACTACAGATCCAAAAAGAAAGCAATGAAAGGGACATGTACAAGAACAATGATAGATGTAGTAAATGAAACACTACTGTGCCCTCTTTTACACTGTGAAGTCCCCTGATAATCTGTAGTTGCACAGCCATATAAAGTGAGGAATATGCCAGGTCAGATGAGCCCAGGGTCATTAGCCCACTGACTTTCACACTTATTTAAATTGAGGTGGGGTCTCTCAGCCCTCCGGGGTCTACCTTATTACCCAAAATGACATTTCACTCTCTGTTTATATACTTTCAGTGTATTTTCAGCTTTACCATTTGCCCTACTCCCGGTTTCAGAGCAGCTAGTTGGACACAGACTGCCCTAGTGCGAATAGTAATACAGCCAGTGGAGTGCAGCAGAGAGAGGCAAGTTGAAGGAAGGGTTAAGAGGTAAGGAGGTTGCAATGGACTGCTGCCACTACAGGAAGATATCTGAGGAGAGAAGGAAGGATGGAGATGGGGGAGGTGCAGTGGGGGAGGGGATGGGGAGAGAGAGGAGAAGCACACAGCCGGCATCCATCCAGGAGATCAGACAGAATGAAACCAGAGTGTACTGAATTCAGGGCAGCAGAGGCACTGGAGTTGGGTAGCAAAACTAGGCCAACGCAAATTAATATAGTGATGGGAAAGAGCCCCTAAAGACAGGTATTGAAAATAATTCCACAAAAACCAGATGAGTGAAGGCAAAATTACAATCAGAAGTTGAAAAATGAAGTTGAATATGAAGAGATGGGCAGAAGGGAGAGGAGCAAGGCTGTGTACATGCACCTGCCAAGACAACATCCTGCCAAAGAATGGGGTGTTTTCTTGTCTGTGCTTTTATTTCTGATGAACACACATGTGTATTTTGATTGGACAGCCAGCAAATAGTTGTTTATGCTTCACACATGAATGCTCGCGATCCAGTGTGATGTTCTTCTTCTCCATGCATTGTTTTATGTCTTTCATGTCTAAGAAGGGCATTGATTATTTGTATTAAATAAGAAATTTTTCTAAATTAGAAGCATCTAAAAATACTCTCAGAAAAGCACTATAAACTTTTTGAGAGCAGTAGTGAGAAATATGAGCAATTTCAGAAAACTTTGGTCATGGTTATAAAAACCTGTCTTACATGCTTGTAATCCTAGCACTCTGGGAGGCTGAGGTGGGTGGATTTCCTGAGCTCAGGATTTCCAGACCACCCTGAGCAAGATCAAGACCCTGTCTCCAAAAAGAGCCAGGCATGGTGGCGGCCCCCTGTTGTCCCAGCTACTCTGGAGGCTGAGGTCAGAGGATCCCTTAAGCCCATGAGTTTGGAGTTGTGATGAGCTACGAAGCCGTGGCATTCTACCCAGCGAAATAAAGGGAGACTGCCTCAAACAAACAACAAACAAAACCGAATTTTGTATTCCTATTTGCTTCAATATAATTTTGATATATAATGCCCATTGCTAGTAGACCCTGGTATATGACACAATGGACGTTCAATGCCACTTCTCGAAAGGATTGTCCTTGTTCTGTTGCAAATCCCATTTAGAAAAGTGAAAATTTGTCTTGACCATATATTATACCATGCCCCCACTTGATAGTAATACACCTAGAAGACATTCAAATTAGTAAAATCAACTAGGATATAAGACATGTGGATAGCTACACGGATACATTATTAGTGGTATCTAATGTTTATGTCAGTGATTCCTTTGCTGGGCACCTTTCTAAGTGCACGTGTGTTTGTGTAATAATCTAGTGATTCATTTTGTAAAATATCTTTATTTATTTTTTCAGACTCAGGCCTCACAACTTTTATACCTTCTATTGGATTTTCCTTTTGAGTCTCCACTGATACCTCTTTTCTGACTACCCTAGAAGTGGTTAGGGAAGTGGCAAAACATATGTATTTACATGCTCATATATGTTTCACATTATCAGGTCTATCATCTGTGTTTGTATCTGCAGCTACATACTTACTAGTATCTCATAAAAGCAGCATAGGCTAATGGATTATAGCAAAGTTTATGGAGCCACTGCCCAAATAGCTATTCCATCACTAAGAGCCATTTTCCTCCGCACAAGTAAAATAATGTCTTTGCAACTCAGTTTACATGTTCAAAATGGACACAATATAAATGTCTTTTCATAAAGTTTTAATGAAAATTAAACATGAAAAACCTGCCACTACTAAAACTATGCATGATTTCTTCAAACCATGAAATCACTTTGTCATTTACACTTTTCCCGGATGTTTGTGAAATAGCAGTTGCCTATATTGTATGAAGTTTTTTCTGGATTCTTTTTTTTTATTATTGAGTCATATACACATAGATCATGAATACATTTATGCATATGTGGGGTACAATGTGTTGATTTTTTTATACAATCTGACGTGCTTACATCAAACCAGTCAACATAGTTTTCACCTCATTTACTTGATTATTGTGCTAAGACATTTATGTTCTACACTTAACAGATTTGATCTGTACCCATTTTTCTGGATTCTTGAGAATTTTCCAAGTGTATTTTATAAAGATCGTTTAAAATATATAATTTAGTTATGATATATTTATTCTCTAAACAGAAATAGAATAATAGAACATGAACTATAAAGACATTTGCTAACTAAAGCTTCTCCATAGCATATCTTCTGGAGAATACAAATAAGCCAGCTGGAACTAATGAAACATACACTTCAACTTATGATCAAAATATAAAAGAGGGTATTTTATAAATGAACTAATATGAAAACTGAAAGACGTCAAACTAATGTGCATTTTTATTTTTAATTTAAATGTAATCAATTAAAAATATGAAAGTATTACTATATATTTTAACCACTCCTACTCACATTTCTAAATTATCACTATTTTTAAGATGACAATAAAGAAAAGTAACTTCAGAGAAGAAAATAGAAGTGAATATGCAATACAGCTAAAAATGCAAAGCGAAATTCAGTGGATTGCTAAAACATTTAAAAATCATCCTTTCTATTTTATTATTGATAACTCAACCTACAAAAACGAGCTCCTCTAGATACATGATATGTGAGCAGTTTGATCATATATTTTCTCCTGATGAGAGCTAAGGCTTACAAAGATAGTTTTTGCCTTAGAACTTCCGGAAGGTTATTTTTCACGGACCTGAGCCCTGCTTAACAAGCTTATTCCAGCCACAAAGCCTGCTCCCTGGCATTCTCACATTAGCCGCACATCTGGCACGCTCTCTTCTTTTATGCTGACTGGGTTCCTTTGATTGCTTCATTTGGGCATGAAATTAGGAGAGTGCTGCTGACATCGCCCACGAGACTCCTGTCTCATCCCACACCAGGGCTGATCAGGTAAAATCACTACAAAGGCATCTGGTCCCTCCTGGAGCAGCAGGGAATGTATGAAACGTGTCCTTTCTTTGCCTTCATGTGGCGATGTAGAAAAATGCTACTGAATCTGTAATACGTGTATTTATTTTAATCTTAAAACCGATAAAGCCAAGGAAAACTATTTTCTTGTGAATGAGATTTCTCAAAAGTAACATAGAGGGCATCTCAAAAATCAAAGTGTTGGATTTTTTTTTGTTTTATTGTTGGGGATTCATTGAGGGTACAAGAAACCAGGTTACACTGATTGCATTTGTTAGGTAAAGTCCCTTTTACAATCATGTCTTGCCCCCAAAAGGTGTGGCACACACCAAGGTAAAGTGTTGAATTTTTAACAGTGACTTCAAGCCTCCTTATTTCATAGTCCTATGATTTAAATATAGACCATTTACTTAGTTGCCCATGTTAAAAAAAGTCTCCGCCATTTTTTTCTATGGCTACCGTCTAAAAGAATTATTGTTTTTGCTAAAATTGTAGCATTCTATTTATTATAATTGAGTAATTAAAGTTCAATGTTAGAATCCCTACAATTTTAGAATTTCCACGAATCTGCACCTTAAAAACTAATGTAACCTCTAGAGAATAAAGACAAGATTGGAAAAACATATCCATATAGACACTTCATAAAAATTAATAAGACCTTTACCAAGATTGGTGGTATATCATAGTGCAAAAAAATCATGATTCTGTTAGCAACTTATTGTTCAAAAATGAAAACTGATTTAAAAATTGCAGTTTAGAATAATGTAAATTATTTTGGCATCAAAATGTAATGCTTTAGGAATAAATCCTGGCTTTAAGGAGAAAATAATATATTATTAAGAGAAGTTTAAAAAGTCTAAAATAAATCAAAACATACAACCTATCTACTAGTTAAAATATAGAATGTTGTAACGGCATTTATTTTCCTCAAATAAATCTGTAGATTTAATTTTTTCAATGTGAATTTTGTGCATATGAAAGGAAATTGATATTATAACACACAAGTAAGTAAAAAGGGCCAAGAGTGGGTAGGATACTCTTTAAGAAGAATACGGTGGGAAGATTAATCTAGCAGATGTACCCTCCAAATTTACCATACTAGATGTCTATTCTTGGATATTTAATGTAAAAAAACTCTTTACATGTGCACCAGGAAATGTACAAGATTGTTTATTATCAAATTGTTCTTAACAGTAAAACTTTATAAAAAATACAAAAGGCACTCAAGATATACAGACTCGAAACTAGATATACCATATGCAAAATCAACTAAAAGGATTAAATATTTGAAATATTTGAAAATAAGACCTGAAGCTGTAAAATTACTAGAATAAGATATATAAGAAATGTTTATTGAAATTAGTCCAGCCAATAATTTTTTTTAATATAGCCCCAAATCACAGGCAGTAATAGCAAAGAAAGACCAATAAGATGGGATTAAAAAGTGCTTTTTTTTTTTTCCAGCAAAGGAAACATTCAGTAAAGCAATGACAAACTAACAGTATAGGAGAAAATATTAATGTTAAAACCATACATCTGACCTTTATAATATGACATTGGAGCTTTAATAGGGATTGCACTAAAATTGTATATAGATGTGGTAGTATGGACATTTTAAGAATGTCCATACTACCACATCTATAATCAACATCTATATGCATGTTGATTCTTCCCAGCCATGAGCATGGTATGTTTTCCATTTGTTAACATTTTCAGCTATTTCTTTTCTTAGAGTTTCATAGTTCTCTTTATAGAGGTCTTTCACATCCTTTGTTAGATAAACTCCCAAATATTTCATCTTCTTTGGCACTACTGTGAATGGAATAGAGTCCTTGATTGTTTTTTCAGCTTGACTATTATTGGTCTATATAAAGCCTTCCTTCTTTTTCTACATTTTGGAACAGGTTGATTTTGTAACCTGAGACGCTGCTGTATTCCTTGATCACTTCTAAGAGTTTTGTAGTAGAATCCCTGGTGTTTTCCAGGTATACAATCATATCATCTGCGAAGAGCAAAAGTTTGATCTCTTCTGACCCTATATGGATACCCTCGATCGCCTTTTCTTCCCTAATTGCGATGGCTGAAACTTCCATTACAATATTAAAGAGCAGTGGAGACAATGGGCAGCCTTGTCTGGTTCCTGATCTGAGTGGAAATGGTTTCAATTTAACTCTATTCAATACAATATTGGCTGCGGGTTTGCTATAGACGGCCTCTATCAGTTTAAGAAATGTCCCTTCTATACCAATTTTCTTAAGTGTTCTGATCATGAAGGGATGCTGGATATTATCAAAAGCTTTTTCTGCATCAATTGAATCATATGGTCTTTGTTTTTTAATTTGTTTATGTGCTGAATTATACTTATAGATTTACATATATTGAACCAACCTTGAGACCCTGGGATAAAACCAACTTGGTCATGATGTATAATTTGTTTGATGTGTTGCTGGATTCTGTTTGTTAGGATCTTATTGAATATTTTTGCATCTATATTCATTAGTGATATTGGTCTATAATTTTCTTTTCTGGTTGGGTCTTTTCCTGGTTTGGGGATCAGGGTGATGTTTGCTTCATAGATTGTGTTGGGTAGTCTTCCTTCTTTTTCTACATTTTGGAACAGGTTGAGTAATATAGGTACTAGTTCCTCTTTAAAGGTTTGGTAGAATTCTGACGTGAAGCCATCTGGTCCCGGGCTTTTCTTTTTAGGGAGATTTTATCTGACAACCAAAAGATATAAGAAACTAGAACAACTTAATAGCAAGAAAACAAATAACCCAATTAAAAATGAGCAAAGAACCTGGACAGATACTTTTCAAAAGAAGGTACATGAATGGCCAACAGATACATACAAAAACCAACCAATCAAACAAAAAAACTTGAAACATCACTAATCATTAGAGAAATGGAAATTAAAATCATGATGAGATATCTCATATCTGTTAGAGAGGCTGCTACTAAAAGATGAAAGATAGCAAGTGTTGATAAGGGTGTGCAGATAAAAGAACTGTTACATACTACTAAACATGTATGTAAATTAGGACTTGCATTATAGAAAATAGTATAGATGTTCCTTAAAAAATTAAAATCAAACTAGTATATGATAGAGTAATCCTATTTCTGAGTATATATTCAGAGGAAACAGAATCAAGTTATGTGTCCACCAGTGGATGAAATAATAATGTACATACAAAAATGTATTTATATATGTAAATATATCTAATATCTACCTATATCTAATATATACATACAGTTGATCCTCGAATCATATGAGGTTTAGGGGTATCAACCCCTCAGCATTTGAAATTCAGGTATAACTTTTGTCTCTTCTAAAACATAGTTGCTATTTCTTTGAATCCACAAAAATATAGCTGCTAATAGCTAATTATTGACTAGAAGACTTAATGATTAGCACATTTTGGATAATATACTCTATACTTATCATAAAGTAAGCTAGAAAAAGGACAATGTTATTAAGAAAATAATATAGAAGAGAAAATACATTTATACTTTATTAAGAGAAAGTGGTTCATCATAAAGGTATTCATCTTCATTGTCTTCAAGTTGAATAAACTGAGGAAGAGGAGATGGAGGTGGCGTTCATCTGCTTTCTCAAGAATGTCAGAGGCAAAAGAAAATCTGCACATAAATGGGCCTGAAAAGTTCTAACTCATATTTTTCAAGGGTCAACTGTATACACAAGACACACACACATACGTAGAACACTAAAAAGGCTGGAAATCTTGTCATTTGCAACAATATAGATGAACTTTAAAGCATTATACAAAGTGAAAAAGCCAGTCCCAGAACAAAAAGAGAAATATTGCCTGTTCTCATTTATATATGAAATCTAAAAATATTTGACTCATAGAAATATGGATGGAATGGTGATTGCCTGAGGAGGAATAGGGAGATGTTGGTCAAAAAGTATGAAGTTTCAGTCATACAGGAAGAATAAATTCTGGGAATTTATTGTACAGTATAGTGATTAAAATTAATAATAAATTTGTTTATACTTGAAAATTATTAACAGAATATCTGAACGGTTTTTACAAGAAAACATAATACCACAATATTTATATGATAATTAGATTCATTTAATTATTTAGAAAGTGTATATATATATTTTTAATATTAAACTTTTAAAATCATTTATATAATTATAAAACAAACTTTAAAAGCTCCATAAAACCAGTAAGGTAAAAGCCCTTACTGAATATCACATAAACTTCAGATGTTACCAGGCTTGATTTCAGGAAAAGTCGTTGGTTTGTGATACAAATTGTCTATAAAACAATGCAGTATAAATGCCATTTGACTTTTACAATAATGTGGCTACAGTCTTCCCATTATTCTTCATAGGCCTCTCTTTGATCTTTAAAGTTCATTTCCATTCACATACTTCTGCTGTTAAAGCCTGGTTCTTTTTAGAGACTCCTGCTGCTGTGCTCTTAGCCATCGTTCCCTTGACAGTGTTGTCTGACCAGCATTGAGAGACAGGCACCCGGCCACCACTAGGAGCTGGTGCAGATTGTCATCTGTGATGCTCTGAGGGTCATTCTTACACATTTCCACAAAGTCATTTTAAACTGCCTTGGTTATTTCATCAGATCTGCTATAATCCAAGAATCTCAAAAGGGTTAGATACATGTAGAATTTGTTCAGCACGGAAGGTGGGGGGGTGAGGGGGAAGGATGGATGGAGGTAGAGTAATTGGTGGGACCACACCTACGGTGCATCTTACAAGGGTATATGTGACATTTACTAGATGTAGAATATAAATGTCTTAACACAATAACTAAGGAAATGCCAGGAAGGCTATGTTAACCAGTGTGATGAAAACATTTCAAATTGTGTATAAAACCATCACATTGTACCCCATGATTGCATTAATGTACACAGCTATGATTTAATAAAAAAAAAGTATATATACATATATATTTCAAAATGTTTTACAGTATAAAACCTAACATTTTTATTTGCCTATAAAGCCTTAATAAATCTGAACAACTTAAATAATGACAAAAATAAATTATGTAAAATCTATTAATTTCAAGTACTTTATAACTAAAAATATACACTGAAAATATTTTACATATGGTAAAAATTCAAGAAAAATTAAGTAAGCCCATTGTTTTATGTAGCTATCTAATTACTTTAAATCTTACTGTACAAATATTTTAGTACATTTCTTTTTCTCTTTTTTCTTTTCTTTTATTTCACACTCCCCTTCCTATCTCTTTTTGTCCCCACTTGGGTAACTTATGCTTATCACCTTCTGTGTGAATTTTTCAAAAAGTAAAGTAGTGGGAGGCGCCTATGGATCAGTGGGTAGGGCGCTGGCCCTATATGCTGAGGATGGCAGGTTCAAACTCAGACCCCGCCAAACTGCAACAAAAAAATAGCCGGGCGTTGTGGCAGGTGCCTGTAGTCCCAGCTACTCGGGAGGCTGAGGCAAGTGAATCACCTAAGCCCAAGAGCTGGAGGATGCTGTGAGCTGTGATGTCAGGGCACTCTACCTTGGGTGAAAAAGTGAGACTTGTCTCTACAAAAAAAAAAGTAAAGTAGATGATGTATATCTCTAGCTGTAAATTTCTATTTTTTCTATCTGAATCATCTGTCTAAATATTTATTTAGCTAATTATCTAAAAACACACCACTTATTTGTTTCAACCCATGTTTAGGGATGGGATTTGAACCAGGGGTGGGTTTGAACCCACCACCTCCGGCATATGGGACCAGTGCCCTACCTCTTTGAGCCTTAGGCACTGCCCATAGCAGCTAATCAATAACAATTAACTAAATACATATACTTTTTTTTCTAAAAACAATAGAGAGAGAAAGAATATTAACATTCACAGAAAGATATTAGTAACTGTTGAAAATAACTAGCATTAACCTAGTTAAGCTTGGGGAAACAAAGGAAAAATATTGAAATCATTAAGGATTAGAATCTTAGAAAAGGGACACCATGGTTGGTGTTGACTCAGTGTTACTTGAGTTTGTAGAAAGTTTGGGGTTGGGACCAGCACTATATAGATAGAGGCTGCTAGTCTGATGAATTTGAAGTCTCTCAGGGGGTTCAGCCAGATTTTTTGAATTTTAGAAAGATTTCTAACTGTACTCAACTATTGATATGGAAAGAAATAGGATACAGGGAACAAATAGATGGGAATGCAGAAGGAAATCAACAGAAACAGGGATAGACAGTAAGCCAACAGGAAATAAACACGAAGGATTCAGTTCCCTATCGGCAGACTGGACACTCAGGTAAGTAGTAAAGCGGAAATGTAGTTGGTAAGTGCCAGTGCCAAAGTCACAAGATAAACTACAAAAGTTTTATTTAGAAATGAGAGACAAAATCTTAAATAAATGTTACCTTCCATTTTGTGGGTCCATAGCATCTATTAATGTCCTTATATTAACAACAAACAAACTGGGCGGTGCCTGTGGCTCAGCGGGTAGGGCACCGGTCCCATATGCCGGAGGTGGCGGGTTCAAACCCAGCCCCGGCCAAAAAAAAAAAAAACAAACCACTCTGGCCTTGCTTCTGGCCATTTTCCTGGCAAAAAAATAATGAGAAACAATATTTACAACTCTGTGCCCTATCCTACACAAATTTATTTCAAGTGTCTTCTTCAAGACTACCCTTGAATGAGTGTCTAATGCTGCCGACTGTTCGCTTCTGGTTGGTGCTAGGAATATTGTAGGTCTGTAATTCACGCCAGAATTATTTTCTCCTCTACTTGTTATAATGTTATCCCCATGAACCTGTACGTGTCTACTGAATGAAAGGATGTAAAAGGTCAGGAGTCTGTCTATCTTGTCACTTGGGTGCCCTTTAAGATCTGTTTAGCCCAATCAATTCCGTGCTCATTTCCTTGACAATAACTTGTGCATGCCCATCCTTATGGCTTGGTTGGTTAGAGGGCATCCAGTTACCATGGAGCACTTTATATCACAGGATTTGACTTTCAGTTTTTCAGGGCACGATAACAAGTAAAGATCTTTTTCCTAAAGGTAAAATAGTTATCGGTAGTATGCACATAGTTACGTGAAGTATGCAAAGGTCATTTCCAAATCCCTAAAGGTCTGTTCTGTGGGATTTTGTGATCGTTTTCTTCATGCTCATGAGAGGCTCCATATAACATTCTTCTTTGCCAAAGACATTTCCCGTACCATCGGATCTGCTGGTGATAAGGAACAAGCCTGACTTGTGGAGCCTTCTCTTGCTCTGTAACCTTCTCAAACTCAGGAGCATTATCTGATAAATGAGGAAGAGAATTCCATTCGAATGTGGTACATGTTACCTATCAAATCTAAAAAGACCAAGCAGAGTGTATTTCTTTATTTTGATAAATTTTGCAAGACGTAGTAACTAGCTACTTGATGTTGCTGGTATTTCCCCTACTGATACGTTTCTAAATATCTTTGAAAGAAGTGTTTTGTGGGTTCCCTAGATATATTTAGGGTGTAGGCTGAGTCTCAAAGTTACACGATAAATCCACTCCAAAATTCCTACCTTTTCAAGCCTTTGGCTTACTCCTTCTACATGATATCAGGAGAGTTCTGGCATCTATACTTCATTTGTAGTGACATATAGAATAAAATTTAAGACAATGGAGGACACACTTTAAAAATATTTACTATAGTTGTAGAAAATATATAATAGAAGGAGATAATATAAGACAAATGTACATACATATAAATACATTTTTGACATTTAGTTCATTAGAAAATGTTTTTAGTTAATCAAGAGTTTTGCAAGATACACAAGTTCTACAAGATCCCAGTATCTAATGAATATTCAAATAGACTCAGGCTAATTTTAATGCATTTGCATGAGTATTTTATTGTTTTGGACAGTAATTAAATCTCCCACCAGGTGCTTTAATGCCAAGAGATAAGACCATAGGGAGGTATCAAGAAATTCAGTATTTTAAATATCATGTGACTTTTAACTAGCATTTTATTTTTGCTGCACTCCTACTATTTTACTTTATATTTCATAATTCTTCTAGAATTAAAAAATGTTTTAAATGCTGTCAAAATAAATATAGGTGGTCATGCTAAATTTCCTTTGTTATTAAATGTCCCTCAAGTTAATATCTCAAAATTGTTACTGCTTGACAGTTATTATGCATATGATTTGAAAGGATTTAGGTAAAAGGCAAACTGTTGTAAACATTAATTAACTAAAGTAATGTAAGATTAAATTTAAAAGAATAAAAATATTCACATGAAAATCTTGCTCTTAACGACTATTTGATCACAATGATTCTGTATTGTTAAACAAAAGCTGAACACAAGCTCATTTTAATTTTCTTTTTTGATATTACATAGTTTGTAAAAGACCAGTCATGAAGAATTTGTTTTCCCTTTATGCATAGATAATGCTTTCTGTACATTTATTTTTAAGTGCCATGTAAATTATTTGCCCAGTATTTTTTTTTCAAACTTTCAGAGAACAAATAATTCTTAGGTTGCATATACAAAGCATAATGGTCATGATATTCTAAAAGTGTCATTTGCAAGGAAAGAAAAATAAAAGCACTCTAAATTGGCATAGTCAATCTTCTACAATCTGCCCAGTACAAATTGGATTGGTACTTGTTCCTTGAAAGATTGTTCCTGTTTCTTTCCACTCCAGCCATATGTGGAGCCATATGGTTACAATTTTCTTCAAATCTTTTCTTAAATGTCACCTTATCAGAAAAGCCTTCCCTGACCATCCTATACCACACATCGCATCTCTTCTGGATTTTTTGTGCCTATTTCAGCTTTATTTTCATGATAACATATTACAACATGACATATTAATTCTGTTTACTTGTTGTGCTTGTACCCCACTGGATTTTTAAATGAAAGCAGGGATTGTGTATTTTATTAGCTGTTTTATCCCTAATGAGTACAAGAGTGCAATAGATGTGATAGGAGCTTAAGTAGCATTTTTGAATGACCACATGAGTCTTTCAAAATACTTCCCAAGACTTTTCTCACCTTAGTAAGTAGAGAAAGCCCATCTAATCTTACTACGCTAAGAGTAGGGGAGGCAAGGGTGCTGAGCATTGGTATTTATATTTCCAATAAAATGGCAAAATGTGGTCCAAAATAGGACTGCAATGAGAGCTAAGAAACAAAGATAACAGGTTAAAAGTAGGAAGTGAAAGTGAACATTGAGTTTCTGATTCCAATCATACTTAAGTCTGAGTTGCATGTGTTCTTGCTGTGGTTTATTTACACAAGCAATAAATTCTCCTTTTGCCTTACATGTATTACATTTGAGTTTTTGTCA
Source organism: Nycticebus coucang (assembly GCF_027406575.1). NCBI lineage: Eukaryota > Metazoa > Chordata > Mammalia > Primates > Lorisidae > Nycticebus > Nycticebus coucang. The sequence continues at coordinate 67,694,733 of NC_069789.1, read as the reverse complement.
CTTTCAACTAAGACTCATAACTGATTGTATTAAAATTATATAACATGTTATAAAAATGCAAAATGGAAGTGTTTGAAAAACTTTTTAAAAATTTGAGAAGTGAAAATTAAATTAAATTAAGTACTCAGGTGTGAGGCTTATACCTATAATCCTCGCACTTGGAGAGGCTGAGGTAGGCGGATTGTTGAAACTCAGGAGTTCAAGACCAGCCTAAGCAAGACCAAGACCCCATCTCTACCAAAAATAGAAAAATTAGCTGGGCATTGTGGCTGGTACCTGTAGATTCAGCTACTAGGAAAGCTGAAGAAGGAGGATTGCTTGAGCCTAAGAGTTTGAGGTTGCTGTGAGCTGTGATGATGCCATGGGGCTCTACTTAAGTGACAAAATGAGACTCTACCTCAAAAAAAAAAAAAAAAAAAAAGAAAAGAAAAGAAAAGAAGTAAAATTTATAGCTCACAAGACTTTCTGGACTGAAGAAATTGAAAAAGAATATTGATTTTGTAGGAGATAAAGTTATCAAATACTCTGAGATTTGATTCTATTATCACATGTTATCTCCTTAATATTAGGGAAAGAATATAACCCCAAAGCCATCTTGGCTAAGATATTTGTAAATATTTTAAATTTTTTTGAACTGCTCTTATAAAACCCATGGGAAGAGCTAAGAAAATGTACCTTTTGTTATTTGTATAGTTTCTTCACTATCAACCTATTTCTTCAAATATCATGTGCAGTTGTGGAATCCTTATTTATTAAAAGCATTTCACCTTTTTAATATGCTTGATATATCAGCTATAACATTAACGTTATTTTTTAGAATAAATATCTGCATGATGTTGAATCTCTCTCATTACTTCAATTTCTAATCTAAACATAGAATACTGAGTATAAGGGCTCTAACAGGTATAGAAAATAACGGAATTTTAATTTCTCTATGATGAATGATACTTTCCTTACAAAATCATAGGGGAAAAGGATGTTGTCATTGATCTGCATTAATATTTTTGTAGAAGTATCAAATCATTGACCATCCCAATTATCAGCAATAAATGTATGGGTTTTCTGATGACATAGTGTTAACTGCAATTTATTCATCAAGATACCTCCCATAACTAAACTAATAAGTATTTCTTTTTTTTTTTTTTTTTTTTTTTTGTAGAGACAGAGTCTCACTTTATGGCCCTCGGTAGAGTGCCGTGGCATCACACAGCTCACGCAACCTCCAACTCCTGGGCTTAAGCGATTCTCTTGCCTCAGCCTCCCGAGTAGCTGGGACTACAGGCGCCCGCCACAACGCCCGGCTATTTTTTGGTTGCAGTTTGGCCGGGGCCGGGTTTGAACCCGCCACCCTCAGTATATGGGGCCGGCGCCCTGCTCACTGAGCCACAGGCGCCGCCCAACTAATAAGTATTTCTAATCACAAGTATTTGTTTTACCCTTTGGGATGGTTTGGACATGTTCTCTCCAAAATTCAGTTGCAAGGAGATAATATTAAGAGGTAGGGCCTTTGGTTGTAGTTGTCATTGTTGTTTGGCATGCCCAGGCTGGGTTTGAACCCGCCAGCTCTGGTGTATGTGGTTGGCACCCCAGCCTCTGAGCTACAGGTGCCAATCAGAGAGGTAGGGCCTTTAAGAGGTAATTATACCAGAGGGGTTCTCTCTCATGCATGCAATTAGGGCCCTTATAGAAGGGGCTTCTTGGAGTTCCATCTTCCACCATGTGGGAATTCAATCGTCCTCCCCTTAAAACATGCATCCCTTACCGGACAAACAAATCTGCTGGTGCCTTGATCTTGGATTTCCCAGCCTTCATATGAGAAATAAATACTTGTTCTTTATAAGGTTTCAGGTGTCAGCTATTCCTTTACAATAGTACAAATTGACTAAGATACCTTTGAAACTTGAACTTTACACAGTGTGTCCCACCATAGGCATTTGGGAAATATGTCATAATATTGTTGGACTGACTGATCATCATTAAAAGACAAAAGTTTTATGAACTTGATTTAAGAATAGTTTTTGAATTGAAGAAAAATTTCAAAGATAGTACACATTGTTGGACATAACCTTCACTTAGTTGCCCCCATTATTAGCATCTTATATTAGCATGGTTCACTTACTACAATTAATAAATAAATATTGATACATTATTATTTGCTAATGTGCATATTTTATTTAAATATTTTAGTTTTTACCTAATGTTACGTTTCAACCCAGGATCCCATCCTGAATAACACACATCATCCAATCATATCTCCTTAGGCTCTACTTTTCCTTGTTTTTGTTGACGATGAATTTTAAGAAGCCAGATATTTTGTGAACTGTCCTTCTATTAGGATTTCTGTCATGATTAAACTGAGTTTACTGTTTTAGGAGGAAGATCACAGAGGTTAAGTGACATTTTTATCTCCTTATATCAAGGGTAGGTACTATAAATAAACAAGACTTACTCATCATGTTAAATCAGTTTTAATCATGGGGGCAAAGCTGTGTTCGTCAAGTGGGTATCTCCAGTATAAAGTTATTTATTTTTTACCACCCTATAGAATGTCCTTTTAGAAGGAAGTAACGATATGCAACCTCCATGTTAGGAATGAGGAGGTATTGTCCACGTCCCTGAAGATCTAATATTTACATATTTGCTAAAGTCATTAAGATGTTTTTACACAAATATTTGTCCATTTCCCTTTATTTATCTGATCATTTATTTATATCAGTGTTGACATAAAAAGATTTTTGTACTTTGGGTTATAGTCCAATATTTAGTAATTTTCTTGTTGCCCAAATTCTCTGAACCTTTGAACATGGGGAAGTCTTTCATTTTGTGCTTGTATCATTTCCATGTATCTAATTATTTGTATGTGCATGCTTTTGCTTATTTTTGAGCATACTTCACTTTTAGTATCAGAAATGCCCAAGTACATCTTACATGTGTCTATCTATTTACTTCCCCAAGCTATTTCTCCAAAGAATACTGATTCTGTCGACTGGGGGACTAGTGTCCTCACTGGAGTGTTATTGTCACTAGGCCTTCTCAGCTGACAGGGAAAGAATATGTTTGTTTAAATATTACCTTCTGTAGTCAAAATTAAATCCAATTTATGTGAGAATTAGTCACTATTTTTCTTTTTTTGTCTTTTTTTTTCCTTTCTCTCACCCACTCCCTCCTTCTCTGTCTTTTGACCAAAGTACATTACTTAAACATTAATTTTTAATTCAACTTGTTAATATGTTGTTTGGGATATTGTATCCTCATTTATAAGTGAAATATGTTTGTAATTTCCCCTTTATAATAATATATTCTCTCCAATTTTAATATCAGGTGTACTCAGATCAAGTTGAATGATTTTGAAGTATTTCTTCTTTTTCTATTGTCTATAAGATTTGACATAATCTGTTTTTTGAAATTACCTTTTACTTTTATTTATAAATATTAATTGTCTATTTTCTGAGACTTAAAAAAATAATAAGAAGTTCACTGATGAGTCCATACTGAATCTCAGAGTCAAAGCATTCTATAATAGACATACTCTTATTTGACAATGTGAATGTTACTTTCTTTGCATTATTATTAATTATTATTATTGCTTAATATTTCGATGCAGCAATTCTCTGATTTCTTTTCTGAATGAATTTACGTTCGTTCATTCTTTACGAGGTTTTTGTTTCTAGTCTTTATCTTAAACATTGTTATTATTATTAAATTTCAAGCCTCTTTAATTTTGTGAAGGCAAAAAATGGAAACCTAATAAACACATGTATATGTAAAAATAAAAAAAACATTAACTTCTGTATACACACACCACCATAAGCATTTCTGTTTGCAAGCACCTGTGTCTTTGTTAAACGAAACATGAGTTTATAATGATATCTCAACTTTAATCCATTGGCATGTAGACCTTCTAGCTTCTTTCCCTGTTCTTCTCCAACCCCATACTTGAACAGTGAGAAACTTGGCTCCAATCTGCTGCCTTCCATTCACTGAAATAGTCAATTATAGGATAAATGTGCAATAGTCCTTCAGTTACGCTATGCAAAATTAGCAACTAGAATACAGTGCTTATTGTGTAGTTTGTCTTGCATTTAATCTTATAAATTAAATTTCATGTGATTACAAAGTTGCATAGGTCAGCAAGTTTTTCACTAGTCTTTTTAGGGAGATTGCTTCAAACATTTGCAATACAATTAGGTTGTTTTTAATCACACTCTGCATTCTATCCTGGGAACTCCCACTTTCAAAATGTTTTGTTTTCATTCTCAGTACTCACATACAGTAAGGTTCATTCTTTGAGCTTTAATTCCTAGTATCATGTGTTCCCCTTACAATAGTACATAGAATAGTTTTTCCATGCTACGAAGTCTTGTACCTCTATTAATTAGCTCCCCTCCTTGCAAATCTCTGGTGATCACTGATCTTACTTATATCTATAATTTTGTCTTTTTCAGACTATCATATAATTTGATTAGAAAATAAGTAACTTTTTCAGTCTTGAATCTTTCACAGGGCAACATGCATTTAAAAATTATATCTTTTTATGTCTTGAGAGTTCATATCTTTTTCTCTGACTAATGTTCCACTGGAGAGATGGAAATATCATAGTTTATGTATCCATTCACTACTAAAAGACATCTTGAGTGATTCCTACTTTTGGCAATTATAAATAAAGCTGTTATAATACTACTGAGCAGGTTTTTGTGTACAAATATGATTTCAAACTTGCTTAGAAACACAATTGTTAGATCAAATGAGAAATCTATGCTTAGTTTGAGGAAACTATTTTTAAAAGTGGCTATGCCATTTTGAATTCCCACCAGCAATGATTGACGCTTCTTTTCCTGGATTCCCTCCAGCAATAATTCTTGTCAGTTTTATAAAGTTTTATTATTTGAATAAGTGTATAGTGATATGTTTCATAGTGGTTGGAGATTTGTATTTCCATAATGAAAAATGATAAGCATTGTTATGTGCATTGTTAGGTGCTTGACACCTATATGTATTTTTGTAAGTTATATGATCAAATCTGTGTTCGTGTTTAAAAGGTTATTTTCTTATGGTTGTAATTTAAGAGATCTTGGTATAAACAATATAAACAAATTCTATTCAATATATGGCTTGCAATATTTTCTCTCCGTATTTCTCAGACTTTCCATTTCTTAATAGCATCTTCATAAAACATACTTTTTCATTTTAATAAAGCATAAGCTATCAATTTTTCTTTTATGTTTTATGTTATTGGTGTCACATCTAGAAAATAATAACCCAACTAAAGGGCATGTAACTGGCCTACTATATTTTGTTCCGGAATTTTTATTATTGTACATTTGATATGCAGAACTTGATTCATTTTGAGTTGTTTTGGGGTCAGGAATAAATTTATTTTTTTATGTTTACTGGAGATACCAAAAAAATTATATACATTTTAAGAGATGTTATTTATGTACTACTTTTTAAAACTGAATTGAACTATGGCAGCCATGTATAATATGACATTCACATAACCTTTTGTAATTACAGAAGTCAAACATGACTTGTATTCTTCTTTTGTTATTGGCATATAATGAGTATTACAATGTTAATACAGTTTTTCCCTTTCTGAAGATATGTATGCATTTTTGGCACCCTTTGTATGTATAAACATCCAATTGTTCCAGATCCATTTGAAGAAAATATTTTTACTCTCATAATTTAATTTTCTTTAGTGAAAATCCTAGACAAATATTATAATTTATACTTAAAAGGGAAGGGACCCAGTAAGAGGAAGTAAAATCTGAGATAGAGGAGTGAGAATGTGCATACATAGAAAGTAGATGAATGGTTAGAGGGAGAGAGATTATGGAACCTACAATGACTTCTTGAGTTAATAAAATGGAACCATGCATGTAATACACACAATCTTGGGAACTGGGTTTGGGGGGTTATTTTGCAATGTCGTCTTCATAGGGGAATTAGGTATAAATTTAATACATGATAACTAATGGAAGCTTGATAAGAAGACAGCATCTATTAGGATTCAGAGGAATTTTAAGGGAGTCTATAAAATTGTTAAATGTTCTTATTATTAAAGCAATAAACTTCTAACATCTATTACTTTCCTTCCAACCTTGTTCCATACTCAAAGCTAATTCTTTGTAGCTTTATTGAGGTATAGTGATGTACAAAATTTTGCACACATTTAATTTATATATGCGTATATATGTGAAACCATCACTATAAGCAAGGTATTGAACATATCATTCACTTGCAAGTTTCCCTGTTTTTGTTTTGTAGAATTTTTGTTTGGTAAGAGCATTTAACATGATGTCTATCTATCCATCTGTCTACCTATCTATTTTTTGACACAGGGTCTCACTATATTGCCCCCAGTAGAGTGCTGTAGCATCACAGCTCACAGCAACCTCAAACTCTTGGGCTGATGTGATTCTTTTCCTTCCCAAATAGCTGGGACTACAGTTGTGTTTTGTTTTGTTTGAGATAGTCTCACTTTGTCACCCTTGGTTGAGTGCCATGGCATCAAAGCTTGTAGCAACCTCAAACTCAGTTTCACTAAGCGATTCTCTTACCTCAGCTTCCCAAGTAGCTGGGACTAAGCAATTTTCCTTTTCCCCCTACCCCTAGTTCCTGGTAACCATCATTCTATTCTTGGCTCTATGAGTTTGACTCTTTAAATACCTCATAAAAGTAGAAATATGTGACTGATTTCCTTCACTTAGTGTGTTATTCTGTGGGTTTATACATGTTGTTGCAAGCGGATGGATTTCCTACTTTCTTAAAGCTGAATAATACTTATCCATTCATTTTTTGATTGACATTTGAGTTGTTTCCATCTTGACTATTGTGAATAATGGTGCAATGAACATAAGGATGTAGATACCTCTTGAAGATCCTGATTTCAATCACTCTGGCAATATACTGAGAAGTGGGATTGCTGGATCATGTGGTAGTTCTATTTTTAATTGGTTGAGGAAACATTTTCCATAGTGTCTTCACCATTTCTCATTTCCCTCAGGTTACAATTTCTCCACATCCTTAAAACACTTGTTATTCATTCACTTATTTGTTCATTTAAACAATGTTACTCATCCTAATAGACATGAGATGATATTTTACCTCATTATGGTTTTCATCAGCATTTCTCTGATACTTTGTAATGCTGAGCCCCTTTTTATATATTTCTATGTCCTCTTCAGAGAAACATTTATTCAAGTCCTCTGTCAATTTTTAAGATTGAGTCATTCGTTTGAAAGGGAGAAATATTATTTTGAATATAACTTTGTAATTTCCCTTAGATAATGTATCTTTGAAACAACTTCAGAATCCTGCTCCTTCAATTGATTTGTAATAACAGAATTGTTCTGCATCATGAATGATGCACAGTGTATATCAGGAAATATATTATTTCATAATGAAGCTGGTTTATGCCAATGACAGAAAGTATTTATTGAAAAGTAACACATATTTCTCTGACAATTGTTTTTACACAGAGAATAAAAAGGTGTCTCAGTTAAAGATCATGATTCACAGGATACAGTAATTTCATCCTTACAAATGACATGTTAGTGTTAAAAATACACTGTATTACCTGAACAATTTTCATTTTAACTCGTTGTCATGAGTAGAATTTTTTTCTTTGTAAATTAGAGGATGTCATGCAGTAACTGCTGAATTTGCAAATGTTAAGAAAATGTGTGAATTATCAGAAAGCATTTACATCAGGCTGAACAAATGTGTCATACAATTTGTCTGTAATAGAGAACAGGTTTTTCCTCCATTAGTGCTTTATTACTCTGCTGAACATTTTATTTCATTAACATCATGTACTGGATTTTTGTTTCTTACCATCACTTCTGTAGGTAAAATAAAATATGAATGATTAAAAATAAAGTCCAAAGTCCAAGTTTAAGTCAGTGCCTAGCACATTGCCTAGCATCTGTAGACGATCAATCAATTTTGAATATTTAATAAATCAACAGGGGTGGCGCCTGTGGCTCAAGGAGTAGGGTGCCGGTCCCATACGCCAGAGGTGGTGGGTTCAAACCCAGCCCTGGCCAAAAATAAATAAGTAAATAAATAAATAAATAAACAGAATTAAACTTCCATTTTAATCACATAACAGTAACTATATATCTCAATCTTTATGTTTGCATTTGAGAAATTGTTGGAGTAATTTAGAAATGTGATATTTAAGCTCTTTATTTGGCCTCATCTCCACGTTATAGGATGTATAAAAGCAAAATAAATTAGTTTTTGCATATTTTATGCCTGAAATATAATTTCAGACTATTTAATATTTCTCATTATGAGGGAAAATTTGTATTATTTATTGTACTAATAAGGATGAAAATCATTTGGTCAGAAAGATTTGTTCAGTTATATTCAGGGGCAGAATTTGATTTGAACAAATATTTTTGTTTTTGCAACATGTCTTGCTCTTTATAAAATAAATTGTTCTTATAAAAGTTAGAAGGAACAAATGTCCAACTCCTTTATCTTATAGGATGAAAACTTCATTTAAATAAAATGTAGGTGGAAGTTGAGAAACTTTAGTAAATACTAAGAATATTATAAACTTTTAAGTCAATTTTGAAATAATTGTGGATTTCCATAACACTTGGAATTTTCATTATTATGAAATAATTTTCATAATAATGAAATATAATAATTTTCATTATTATAAACACATTTTATTGTTTGAGGTTTTTTAAAGTGCTAATTTTCTCAGATAACCTCCTTGGGCTTCCCTTTAGAGATTGATCTCTAGGTGTATAAAAGAAAAATTATGTGACTAGCATTTTGTTACACAATTAAGAGAAAAAAATATTCAATCCTGGCCTTTAAGAGCAGCTTAGCTGGCATACATTCCTCTCCGGTATTATCCCCTTGACCCCTTTGTTGTTAAACGCCATGTTTTCTCTAAAGTGGATATACTACGTAACAGGTGAAGTGGAAGTCAAGGCCACTAGCTCACACATTGCTCCTGGGGAAAATTAAACAGCCTCACTTCCTTCATCTCTCATGGCCACAGCTCATGTGGTCTTAGCTGTACACTCCATCCACCATTGAAAGGAGCACTCCAATATCTGTCCTCTCATGTAAGATCAATATTCACCGTGGTGAGTACTAATGGCAAGAATATTGGCTTTGTTTAAGAGATGATTGAAAAATCATTTCTGTCAAGAAAGAAAAAGCAATGCTGTTCTGACTTCCATATTATCTCAACACCTGGCCTAGAATCTCACACTGCCAATATTTGCTGAAAAATAAATTGCAAATGGATCTGATTTTAGTATCTATGATCATCATGATACCAAACAAAATACATGTAGGAAACTGCAAGGTGCTGGGGTTTTTATTTGTTTGTTTTTGGTTTTGTTTTCAATTTGGCAAAGAAGAAAAAGAGATATGAGTTTTAGGGATAAAGATTAAAGTATTTTTCTTTGTGACATATATCACAGATAATTTAGAATAGAGAATGGCAAAAAACTCCAATTCCAACATGGTAAGGCCATATTAGAATCTAAATATGAATGTTAAAATTAAACAAACACATCGCTGTGCCATCCTTAAATCTAAAGCGAATGATGTTTTGTTTTCTAGTGCTGGTTTCTATTTCTTATTGTCCTGTAAAGTATGCATGTGTCTATTTGTGTGCATTCTTGGAATAAAATATTAAAATTTACTTTTGAATGCTTCTTAATCAAATATATTTATATTACATCCTTTTCAAAAATATTTAAAGTAAACTAATTCCTAGATAGCTAAATACAGAAATATATGCTGTAACCTTTGACAAAGGATATCTCATGAATCACTCCATCGATTTCCCTATGGGCTTCATTGTTCATTTGACAAATTGATATACTCTTAGAAAACATAAAGATATTATTAGTTTGTCAGATACTTCCTTTGTGAATATCTTCTCCAATTTTTAGGTTGTCTGTTTACTTTATTCATTATTTCTTTTACTGTGCTGAAGCATTTTAGGTTAATTTACGCCCATTTAAAAAAATGTTTTTGTTGCATTTGATTTTGTGGTCATAGTCATTATTGTTTTCATAGGCCAATGTCCAAATGAGTTTTCGTAAGTTTTCTTCTAGAAAGAGTTTTCATAAGCTTTCTTCTTTTTTTATATTTTAGAACAGTAGAGTTAAGTCTTTAGATAGCGTGAGTTATTTTTTAGATATCGTGAGTTATGATGAGAGTCAGGGATCCAGTTTCATTCTTCCATAGATGGCTATCCAATATTCCCAGCACCATGTATTGAAAAAGATGTGCTGTGCACCGTGTATATTTTTGTTTGCTTGATGACAAAAGGTCATTTGGTTGTTAGGTATATGGCTTTATTTCTGCATCCTCTATTCAGTTCCATTGATCTATGTATGTATTTTTATAACAGTACCATGCTGTTAGGGTTAGTATAGCCTATAGTATCACAAAGTCAGGTAATTTGATGCCTCCAGATGTGTTTCTTTTTTAGATCTTTTAAAATCTATTTTTTAAATTTTAGAATATTACATAGGCACACACATTTTGGTTAAATAATTTGCTTTTGTACATTTTTAGTCAAAGTTATAATCTATCCTTCCTCCAGAATTAGTGCATTGTACAAGTTAGGTGTAAACTACACAACTCCTCCTTCCCATCCCACCTGCTCTATTTCTGTTGAGTTTTACTTCTGGACATGCACATAAGTATAAATAGACTAATTCCAATTTAGTATTGAGTGCATGTAGTGGTTGTTTTTCCATTCTTGACTTCACTCAGAAGAATGGTCTCCAAACCCATCTGTGTTGTCACAAAAATACTCCTCAATCACCCTTTTTTATGGCTGAATAGTACTCCCTGGTATACATATACCACATTTTACTAATCCACTCATGTATCTAAGGGCACATGGCTTGTTTCCATACCTTTGTGATTATGAATTGTGTTGTTATAAACATTCACGGGCAAGTGTCTTTTTTCTAAAATATCTATTTTCCCTTTGGGTAAATACTTAGTAGTGGGATTGCTGGATCAAATGGTAGATCTGCTTTTAGTTTTTTGTGGTATCTGATCTGCATACTACTTTCCATAGAGGTGGCAGTATTTTTTAGTCCCACCAACAGTATGTAAGTGTCCCTATTTCTCCACATCCAAAGCAGCATTTGTTGTTTTCTGGCTTTCTGATAAGAGCTATTCTCACTGGACTTCCATGATATCACACTATGGTTTTGATATGCATTTCCCTAATGACTAGAGAGGCTGAGAGCAATTTTTCATGTACTTCTTGGCCATTAGGTTATCTTCACTTGAAAAGTTTCAGTTCATGTCTTTTTTCCCCACTTCTTAATAGATTTTTGTTGTTGTTGTTGTTTTTTTTTTGCCAATTTCCTTGAGCTCCTTGTAGATTCTGGTTACCAATCCTTTATCAGATGTACAACAAGCAAATATGTTCTGCTATTCTGTAGAATATTGATTGTGTCTTTAACTGTTCACAAACTTTTAAATTTGATCAGGTCCCAGTTGTTTATTTTTATCATTGCCCATGATTACTTGGGGTCTTCTTCATAAATTTATCCCTTAGGCTGATATCTATGAGTGTATCCAAAATTTTCTTCTGGAATTATTACAGTGTTATGCATTAGATTTAACTCTTTTATCCACTGTGAATCAATTTTTGTGAGTGGTGAGAGGTGAAGGTTCTGTTTCAGTCTTTTAAATGTGGCTATTCAGTTTCCCCAGCACTATTTATTGAATAGGTATTGTTTTCCCCGGTTTATATTTTTGTCTAATTTGTAGAAGATAGGTTTCTGATCCATAGGTCTATGTCTCTGTTTTTGAGTCAATATGTTGTTTTCTTTACTACAGCCTTGTCATACAGCTTGAAGTATGGTAAAGTGATTGCCTCCTGGTTTGTACTCATTGTGTAAGGTTTCCTTGGCTGCTCAGGGTCTTTTCTGCTTCCATAAAAATAATAGAACTAGTTTTTTTAAATCCCTTGTCATTTCTCTCCTCAGTATTTCATAGTTCTCCCTGTAAAGATCTTTAACCTGCTTAGTTAAATATACTCCTACGTATTTTACTTTCTTTGTTCACTTCTGTGAAATGCAGCATCTTTTATTCGAGTCTCAATTTGACTGTTGTTTTGTATATGAATGTTACTAATTTATGTATATTTAGTTTTAAACCTGAGACGTTACTGAATTTATTTATCAATTTCAAGAGTCTCTTTGCTGAATATTTGGGGTTTTCTTGATATAATATTGTATCATTATCAAAGAGCAATAGTTTGATCTCTGTTTGGATACCTTTTATTTTCTTGTCTTGCCTAATAGCTCTGGCTAAGACTTCCAGTTCTATTTTGAATAGAAACAGTGAAAGGGGGCAAACCTTGTCTGGTTCTAGTTCTAAGCGGAAATACTTTTAATTATTCTACATTTAATATGATATTGGCTGTAGGTTTTTCATATATTGCCTTCATGATTTTTGAGGTGTGTCCCATCTATACCGATTTTGTTAAGCCTTTTTATAATAAATGAGTGCTGAGTTTTGTACAATGCTTTTTTTTTTTGCAGTTTTTGGCCAGGGCTGGATTTGAACCCACCACCCCTGGTATATGGGGCTGGCACTCTACTCCTTTGAGCCACAGGCGCCGCCCAGTACAATGCTTTTTATGTTCGTATTAAAAAGATCATATGGTCTTTGTTTTTACATCTATTTATGTGGTAAATTACATTTACAGATTTTTATATGCTGAACAATTCTTTCATTTTGGGGATGAAGCCCACTTGTTCAAGATGAATTGTTTTTAGATGAGTACAGTTTGCTAAGCTTTTATTGCGAATTTTTGCATCTGTATTCATAAAGGATAACAATCTATAGTTTTCTTCTTTAGTTGCATCTTTTCCTGGCTTTGGTATTAAGATGTTAACATCATGATAAAATGAGTTGGGAAGAAGTCATTCCTTCTTAATGTTAAAAAACAATTTCTTCAGTATAGGTAAAAGCTCATTTTAAGTTTGGTAAAATCTGGGTATGAAACTATCTGGTCCAGGGCTTATTTTATTTTATTATTTTTTTTTTTTGGAAGATTTTTTAATGCTGCTTCAATTTTGATGCTTGATATTGGTCTATTCAGGAATTCTATTTCTTTCTGGTTGAGCCTAGAGATGTTGTGTGTTTCTAAGAATCTGTATATTTCCTCCACATTTCAAATTTATGAATATTGAGTTTTTATTATAGCTCAGAAATGATGTTTTGTATTTCTGTGATATCAGTCATGATCTCTCCTTTTTCAGTTTTAAATGAGTTCATTAAAGTCCTTTCTTTTTTTTTTTTTTTTGTAGAGACAGAGTCTCACTTTATGGCCCTCGGTAGAGTGCCATGGCCTCACACAGCTCACAGCAACCTCCAACTCCTGGGCTTACGCAATTCTCTTGCCTCAGCCTCCTGAGTAGCTGGGACTACAGGCGCCCGCCACAACGCCCGGCTAAAGTCCTTTCATTTTTGTTTCCTCTTGATCTGGTAACAGGCTTGTTAGTTTTGTTTATCTTTTCAAAGAATCAAATTTTTCTTTCATTAATCTTCTGTATAGTTCTTTTGTTCTTGATTTCATTTATTTCTGCTCTGAGCTTGTTTATTTCTTCTTTTGAGATAGTTTTCTCTTTCTTTCTTCATCCTTGAGATGATTCATTTGATTGTTGATTTGTTATCTTTCTGTCTGTTCAATATGGGCATTTAAGACTATTAGTTTTCCTCTCAAGACTGCTTTTACTACCACAGATTTTGATAACTTGTGCCCCATTCACATTAAGTTTGAAGAACCATTTTTATTTCTACATGTATATCTTATTGACCATTCTGTATTCTTGATTGACTTCATGAGTCATTCTGTCTCATGACTTTGTGTAGGTATAAGTGTTTTTGTTTGTATTGATTTCTAATTTTATTTCACTCTTGTATGAGAAGATATAAGGTATAATTTCTGTTCTTTTAATGTTGTTGGGACATCTCTTGCATTTTAGGATGTGCTGATGAAAAGAATATGCATTCACGGGAGGCTGAGGCAAGGGAATTGCCTAAGCCCGGGAGTTGGAGGTTGCTGTGAGTTGTGTGACGCCACAGCACTCTTCGGAGGGCAATAAAATGAGACTTTGTCTCTACAAAAAAAAAAAAAAGAAGAAGAAGAAGAAGAAGGAATATGCATTCAGTAATTTGGGTATATAATGTGTGTTTAGCCCATTTGTTCTGGAGTTCTGTTTAAGTCCATTTTTTCTTTGCTTATTTTAAGTTTGGAAGATCCAACCTGTTCTGTGAGTGGGATGTGAAGTCCCTGGAAATTATAATGCTGCTGTTTGTCAATTTGTTTAGATAGTGTAGAATTTTCTTTTGAATCTTGGCTCCTAGGTTAGCTGCATAAATGTTTAATATTATTCAGTCTTCTTGTTGAAATGTTCCCTTCACCATTATGGAAGGGCCATCTTTGTCATTCTTTACTTTGTGGCTTTGAAGCCTATTTTATCTGTGAGAATAACTACCCCAGCTTTCTCTTGGTTTCCATTTATGAGGAATATTGTTTTCAAAGCTAATAACTATGGCTTAATTTCTCATACTTCCATCTCTCTGCTTTTTTCACAGTCACAGCTTCCTCTAGCTCTTTGAAGAGACCTTGCTATAACATTGCGTGCACCTGTATAATACAGGATAATAATTTTATTTCAACATCAGTTGTTTAGCAAATTTATTTCCACCTACAAAACAATTCAGCTTTATCATGTAGTGTGAGATATTTACAGGTTTCAGGCCATAAAATATGAGCATTTTTGATGGTGATGGTGGTGGTGGTGAATGGTGGATTAATTTTCTACCTACCACAGATGGCAGAGCCTTCACTTTTAAATTTCAGTTCCAAGGCTTTACTCAAGCTAGAGACTTGCCTGTGGGTCACAGGCTGCAAACATAGTCCAAGCCATTCCCATCCTCCTCTTTGCCTGAAAAACTATGTATCTCAGAAATAACTGTTAAAATTGCATAATCCCCAAACAAGAGCTAAAAATAAGTGTGAGCCCTTGGTTACAGAAAAATAATTTTTTTTCTTCAACCAATAGATAAAATAATAGATATGACATGTAAATAGAATCTGGCCAGAAAATAAAACTTATACTTTTAAATGTAAATATTCAAGTTTTTATTTTCAGAAAATTTTAAAAATGATAATGAGATAAATGCGTGGGAACGTTTAAAAAAATTAAGCCTTAAATAGCTAAGAGGACATTGTACTGAATACAAACATGTTGTAATTGCTAATCTACTCAGATTTCTCTTTAGCAAATTTCAACATGAAAATTTTGAAAATGATACCATGATTAAGAGTATATTTTGAGTTAATTGAGAGAAAACAGAAAGCATTTTAAGCATAAAAATATGAGAGAATGACATTAAGCCCATAAAATTATAGAACCTAGCATTAGAACTAGAAATTGAGAGATTCTAAAAACCTCTTGCAAATGACACATTTAAGTAAAATATTTTCCCCCATCATGTCCAAGAAGTGCCCTAAGTTAGGAGTTATTTATCTATAGTCCATAGGTCACATAGAATAAAATTGTTTTTTTTACTATATTGATCAAAAATATACCAAAGGAAATAAAACCAGATAAGGACATGAGTACAGAGGGCAGGAGAACGATGCAGGTGAGTTAGGAAATGAACCCATATGTAGAGGACATCCTAGATGTCAGGAGATGACTGGCAAAACAGAATCAGTCAGACAGAATAGATTTTTAAATACCAATGCAATATATTGTCTAAAAGAAATATGCTTAAAACAAAATGATAAAGATTGTCAACTTAGAAAAAGAAAATATATTAGGCAAATGTGAACCAAAATAAAGCCAAGATATGAATGTAGTAACAGATAAATAAAACTTGAAAGTAAAAAAAAAATTATGTTGAAAAAGAGCAATTTTATTTATCGGTAAAACAAAATAAATCAGTACATTTTTTTCAATTGCATGTCCTTTGCTTAAAATAGAAAAAGCACCAAAAGACACTAAAAATAGCCTATGCAAAAACTGAAATATATTGTTATTTATTTTTTAATGTTGCTATCTACATCTTTTTGTTAATTACATGTAATTACAGTCATTTAATCATATGTATCAAAGTGGAATTAAGCTACAATAAGTGTTGCAATATTAACCATTTGTTCAATCATTAAAAGATACATTAATAAAGTCTGGTTTGGCATTCAACATAAAATCATCATTAAAACCACTAATTATAACTTGTCTTCCAGTTCAAAATTAGTAAAAAGGGGGATATTGAAATTTTTATGTTTCAAAAAATTATTTATAGTACTCAAATCACACTTATTTGCTAAAACATTTTAATGTGCATTTTTTTAAGTGTTTATTGGAAGGGCTTTGATTTGAACAGTGAGTCTCAGGTGCAAGTACAGATCACCAATAATATGAAAAGCATAAAATATATTCTTTTAAATTGCCTATGGTAGACACAATCTAGTGTAACCTGGTTAGGTTACATTGAAGGGCAAAGTGATAGGCCATCACTACTTTCATTATGTTTGATAATAGAAGACCTCGTCTTATCAGGATGAGAGAGGGAGGTTCTGTTGGCCTTGAAGAGAACAGCCAGGTTTTGAATGTCTATGGAAAGGTCCATCTGGCAGTAAACTGTTGTCATACCTTAAACCCTAAATGTAGCCACCAGCCAACATATATTAAGAAAATTGAGACTTAATTCCTATAATCAGAAGATGACAAATTCTTCCAAATAATTTGTGATAAATTAGCAGAGAATCTATCAGTCAAGACTGGCAAATCCATAAACTTACTGATGTCTTTTTTTGTAACCTTGCAAGACTTAGAGCAAAGCACCAGTTAAGCCCAGACTCATTACAGAAACTATATTTTAATAAATAAGCATTGTTTTAACTCACTACATTTGAGGACTTTTTGTGTTTTATTTTTTGGCAGCAACGTAAGACTAATAGAGAGCCCTAGGTTGTACAGGATGTAGCTTAACACAGCCTAAGAAGTAATTGCCATAATTTCTGGAAATATTCGAAAAACGAATGTCATATATGAGGCATGACTCCCAGTTCAGGATATGTTATGATGCTATCTTGAAAAGTCTAACTATCTGGGGCAGGGACTGTGGTTACCACCACACCCTATAAGTATAATGTGAACTTGAGCACATCTATTCAGCATGTGAAAGTGAATGCCTTGTGAGGGGGATTCTGGATGAATTGGTGGGGGGGATGACTCAATTAATTATTTATATAAATTTTTCATTTTGTTTTTGTTATTAAAAGCTTAAGGGATTAATGTGGCTACCAGACAAATAAGGTGTGCAGAGAATTGAATATAAAAATTAACACCGGTGAACAGTTGTCTGCTAATGTAAAACTTAAAAATAGTGATGAAAATATAATGAGATTGAAGTGTAACACTATTGGCTCTGGAAGATAAAATATACAAAAAAGCAATTTAAATATTTGAGCAACATAATTAATAAAACAAGCATTCAGTGACAGAGAAGAATTGGCTTTATCTTATTTTCAGGTGATTAAAAAAAACATTCACAGGCTATTTCTTAAAGCATTATTAGTTTTACAGAAAAATTGAGCAGTGGGTGGTGCCTGAGGCTCAAAGGAGTAGGGCGCCGGCCCCATATGCCAGAGGTGGAGGGTTCAAACCCAGCCCTGGCCAAAAACTGCAAAAAAAAAAAAAAAAAGAGAGAGAGAAAGAAAGAAAAACTGAGCAGAAAAAAACAAATAATGCCAATTCTCTCCACTCCATGGTTTCTTATATTATTGATATTTTCCATTAATGTGGCTGTATGTCACAGTTCTTATTGATAATTTAATTAATTCATTATTCATCACTAATGAAAGTCCATAATTTACATTAGGATTCACTCTATGTATTTATATTCTATCACATTTGCCAAATATATAATGTTGCATTTTTTCCATTACAGTATTCTAAAAAATGGTGTCTGTCTCCTAAAAATACTCTGTCTTCTACTGATTGATTCCTCCTTCCGTCTTCTAAGAACCCTGCCCACCACCTGATATTTGTACTGTCTCCATAGTTTTGCCTTTTCCAGAATATCATATACTTGTAACAATACAGTATGTAACATGTTTGGATTGGCTTATTTCACCGAGCACTGTGAATTTAAGTTTTCATTATGTCTTTGAAACTTGATAGTTCTTATTTTACATCTTTGAATAAAATTTTGTTTATCCATTCCAATTTTTAGCAAAATATGAAAAGCTGCGAAAACAACTGTGTGCAGGATTGGCATGGATATTAACTTCTATTATTTGGATAGTTCCTAGGAACTTATATTACTGGGATATACTAAACTGTATAAGAAACTTCCCCCTTCTTCCAAACTACATTTGCCATTCTGTACAGACCACAAGAGAGAGTCATTGTTGCTCTATATGATCTCCACCACTTGCTAGCATTAGTTTTTTTTTAATTTATTGTAACCATTTTAATAGGCATGTAGTGGTTTCTCATTGTTTAATAGCAATTCCCTAATGACAAAAGATATTGAGTGTGTTTGGCATGTGTTTATTTGCTACCTGTGAACCTTCATTGGTGACAAACCTCTTTAGATCATTTGCCTAATGTTTAAATAAATAGATGATTTCTTTTCGTATATTGAGTGTTAGGAATTATTTATGTAATTTGTGTACCGGTCTTTTATACTGTATATATTTTGGAAATATTCACTTCCACTTGGTGGCTTGCCTTTACAATGTCTTTGATAGAAAGGAAATGTTTAATTTCAATAACATCTGTTCATCAATATTTTTTGTTATGGAGTATACATTTGTTATTGCATCTAAAAACTCACCACCCAGTCCAAGGTCATCTGGATTTTCTATGTTATGTTGTAGGAATTTTATGGTTTTGCATTTTACATATAGATCCATGTTCCTTTTTCTGTTAATTTTTGTTCTGTGTGAGAAAGGTCTGAGTTTGTATCTAGATTCATTTCCTTGTATGAAAATGTCTAGTTGTTCCCGCAACATTTATTGAGAAGTATATACTTCTTTCATTGAATTGCCTTTCCTCCTTTGTTAAAAATAGCTTGATTACAATTGTATACACATACCCCTGCACTATCTATTATAAATTCATTTTTCAAACAACCATGAAAATGTTGTTATGAACACATTATTATTTCAGAAAAAGCAGGTAAATATCCAAAGAAGAGTAATATAATTAATTTAAAACAACAAAGAATAAAAAAAAAAAGCAGGCAAAAAAAAAAAACTACTAATCATGCCTTTAGGTAAAAATTACATCAAGAAAATTAAAGGACAGACCTAATAATATACCTTTTAAGTCATAGGCTTCATGTTTTATTATTAAGTAGAAACAGTTATTAAAATTTTAATGTTTCTGAAAGCATATTAGTTAATTCTATATAAAAAAAGATAGAACATTACTAAATTTGAATAAAAATTATCTGAGATGTGTTCAGAACTGTGATAAGTCTGTACATGGTTTTGGAGAGAATTTGCATTGATATTATTCAGTACAATTTATTTTCTACTCAGGAACAGATTTCATTTCAAATCCTGTCAAGTTGACAGTTTTGAGAATATTTTTAAAGTTATTATTTAGATTTTGAAAATACAATTTCAATATTGTCAATATATTCTTTGTGATATTTTCTATGGCACATTTTAATATAATCTATTCTAAATTGTTATTTCTAATAGACAGGAAAGTTATTGAATTGTATGATTCAATAACTTTTTTTGTATGATTGTTTTCCATTTGATTTTTTGGAGGAATGTCTTTATATACCTTCAGAGCTACTTAGCATAATTTAGTTCTATATCCCTTTAGTAAGGCTCTTGAAATTTCCCATCTACAAAAAGCATGACATTCTCCTTGAATAAGATTAGGGAGAGTTTAGTAATTTCATTAATCCTAATAGTTCTCCATCATAACGTGGATAATTGAAGGCTGACCTGTGACAAGTCATCAATTTCTTCTCGTTTATGGTTTATATTCAACCTACCTCTGAAATAGATGTGACATAATTTACTATATACTAGACACAGAATAAAACCCTTAAAACAGACTACCTGTATTTAAAACCATAGCTGTGAAGAGAAAATAATTTAGTTAAAAGTTTTAAAACGCCTGCATTTGATTAGATATTATAAGATGCAATTTTAGTGTTGACGACTTGTGTAAAAGGTGCAATGAGAATTGCATGTTTTGACAAATTCATGACCTATGTTATTTTTTGAGGCATATAAAATAATGCAGAATACTAAGATATGTTTCAGATTGGATTTGTTGCATGTTTTATTCTTCCTTGATTTATGTGTAGATTTTTAGAACCAAATAAAACATGAGTGATTCAATAGACATAAAGGCATCAAACATGTATATATAATTATGAAAAGACCAAAATTTAATACAGATTATTAACATTGTAATGATAAATACTAGTAAGAAAAGTTGAATACAAGTCATGTGGAGCATCTGCTGTACTTGAAGAAGTCATATGTGAAGGAATGTTACAATTAATTAATTAATTAATTCAGTTTTTTTCCTTTCTTAAAATGAGCATGCATTTTTTGGCACCCTCTGTGTGTGTGCGTGTGTCTGTGTGTGTATCCTTAGTTTAATTATCCAGTGCATGTGTGTGTGATATAAGTGTTTTTGTGTGGGAGTATGTACTACATATGTATAAAACTAGTATATACACATTGAAGTGTAAATTAACCTAAGGTTTTGTCATGGTATTCACATTCCCAAACATCTTTTAGAGAATTCCAATGTTAGTATTCCATATAATTCAGAATATGAATATCTTACCCAAATGGCCAATGTCATTTGGGAATAATGTAGTATCTTGTAAACCTATTGGGATAAACACGACATAACTTTAACATTTTATAGAAAAAGTCTGAGGATTGTTTACCAGTTATAATTAATATTCCCACTCAGTCACATTTATGTACAATGGTCTTAGGTATATTTTTTCTCCCAATGGATCTGTACAGATTATCAAAGAGTTGCTCAATTTTAAATATATGCACCCTCCCCAACAGACACACACACTCACCCTCTCTCACAATCTCTCTCTCTCACATACACACACACAGACACTAGGTCTTGTTTACTCTAGTTCTTCCTCTGCTCAGCTATAATAGATGAAATATATCCAAGTCAAAATAAACCACAGTTACTAAGTAATAAACAATGAGCTTTCAATAGTAAATGCAATATCACTTAAAAATGCTCATTTCTCTGGTGAAGTAAGAGTTTTGTTAATGAAATGTGCAAATAAATATTGCTTAATTGAGAGTATAGAGATTGCATGGGAATATTAAAAAATTTTATTGTCAATGGCAATGATAATAAATAGAAAACAAAGGAGGTAAGTAATAGGACAAGAAGGTGAGTTGATTTTTGTCTAACTATACAAAATCAACCCATGACATATAACCTAGCTACATATAACATAAATATCATCTGTTTTTTAATAAGTATACACCATGAATAAACATATGCTTTAAGTAAGGATAATCCCTTGTAATTTTTTTCCCCATTCCGCCTACTGCTGTTGAAACTGAATAGAGAACTATTTGTGCACCTCACTTAAGCTCTTCAGATCCATTAAATTCAAAAGTTTTGTGGTAAAAGCTACTTTAGCACAAGTTACTAACCCAGAAATGATTTGCTTTGTTTTCCATACTAGTCAGCAATATCAATGTCTGGAAAGTAATTGAATTGATTAATTGTAAACACATTTGATCGCAAAGTATAGAGCTTTGGATGCTGTATGTTGGATGGTTTAATTTTCTAGTCTTGTACCAGTTAATTTTGGATGCAAGGGATTTGGTTCCTAAATAACAATTTGGCCATTCAATAATGTAACTACTCTTCTAGAATATTTGAAACACATTTTTAATGTCAGAGTTGACTGGAGATATTTTCTGGTAGATCAACCACACAGATAATTGAAATGAAACTCCCTAAAGAAAAAGGAGATTTTTTTGTTCACAAACTTAAAAAATAAATTGCAAAATCAATAAATAGTAAACAAGGTAATGTTGATAGTGGCTTATGATGAGAAAAAATTTCTGAGAAGTTGTCAGTCAGTTATAAATGACTGTCTATTAACTGACATTTCAATTACCATAATGTGTAATGTCTCTTGGATATTATAAAATTAATATATCTGATATAAGAATTTTCTGATTTTTATAGAAGCTTACAAACTCTTACCAAAATAATTCCTATAAACATGCAAAAACAGTCTTAGTTATAAATTAAAGTGAAATGTTATTTACCATGAATACTATTCTTTATGCACTATATTGAGAATTCAAAATTCATGTTGATGGCTATGATTATGCAGGCTTGCAAACAATGAAATTTTGTATTATTTGCTTTTAGATAATATATGTTTAAAATATCTTGTTTATATCTATCTTTCTATCACACTATCACTGCTATTAATTATGGTAAAAGTGCAAAATAAAATTTAAACATTGATATACAATAATATTTTATTATAATGGTACATCTTTCAAAGATAAAAGGGATAGAAAGATGAGTCTAGGAACAAGTCTGGTCAATGAATAGATATTTTGAGGGAAGCACTTTGCCTTAACATTAGGGAATAATATTCCTTTAATCTAGTATACTCTTTTCTATTTGTCTAAGAATCTAGCATTTTCTATTGTCTTATATTTTACCATTTTTCACTTTTAATTTGGCTTTCTAATCCATGTAGGCATTTGAATTCCCTAAGACATACTGTTCTTAATGATCTCTGTCTGCTTTTTATTCCTACCTCATCTTTGATGGAGGTAGAAGGTAAATAATATCATAAAGGCTATGTTAACCAGTGTGATGAAAATGTGTCAAACGGTCTATAAAACCAGTGTATGGTGCGCCATGATCACATTAATGTACATAGCTATGATTTAATAATTAAAAAAAAAGCATTAGAGGATAATCTTTACCTGGTAATTTATTATCTTACATAATACCAGGTTTACCTTTAAATTTAAGAAGCTGATATGAGCAAAATTAATGGAAAATGCTATAGAAGTTTATGCTAACTTAAGAACCTTATACAGGATGTCCACAAAGTTCATGTGCAATTTAAAATACACAAATATTTAAGGTCCTCAAATAAACTCAATTGATAGAAGTGGTCATGGACCTTGATCTGTGTTCTTTCCTTGCTGAGCCCCAGAGGCTATTAACTTTCTCTCACTTTATTAAAATAGGATTAATACCGATCTTTTTCTCTCTTAGCTCAATCATCCCATTCTTAGGAGACTGAAATACCTGTAAATTAAATCAAGACATTTCCTACCCCAAACAATGACTCTGCCCATTAAAAATATTATTTATTAGGCCTATTTTGTAATAACTATAATTTCTTACCAGATATACTCTTGATGAAATTCTGCAGCTACATATGATTTTCGCTTGGCTTTAATTTTTTTAGCAATATTTATATATATAAATTAAAGACAAATTTGAACAGGAAATAAACCAAAAATGGTGCAAGATGATGGCATAAAAGAATTTGACATGTTGAGTTTTGCATGGCTCTAATTCCATATTAAAATACATTGATGGACACTTAGGTTGATTCTATATGTTGGCTGTTTTAAATAGTAGTGATGGTTAAACATGGTAGTGGAGCCATGTATTTGATACACTAACTTTCTTTCTTTTGGACATATACCCAGCAGTGGGATTGCTAAATCACATGGTGGTTCTATCCTTAGGTTTTATTTTTTGAGAAAGCTCCATACGGTTCTCCATAGTGGCTGTACAAATTTAAATTCCAACCAATAATGCAAGAAAGTAGGAGTGGGGATTACTTCTCCCTCCTTCAATTCTCTGACAGTCAGGAGGCTCCCAGCAGCTGGAGAGTCTTTCTACCTTTATAAGCACAAAAGCAGCTGCTGCCAGTGAACTGGGAGTTTCTTGAGCACAAAGCACCCTTGGAGGTGCTTCCCATTGCCACAGACCTAAGCCTAAATGGCAGGCACCATATTGCTTTTCCACCCACTGTGCACCACCTGTGTCCTTACCAGTGTGCTCAGGCCCAGTTTTTGTCTTGCTTACTCCCATAAAAACATTTCCTAACTCCAGCCCAGATTGTTGGAGCCACAGTAGCTGGTGGGTCCCAAAGGATTTGAGTGACCCTAAATCCTATACATACTGAACAGACTGTTTTCATGAGGAAGAGACAGAAACTACCAGAATGCTAGCTGTACTCTATTCCAAATCTTTTTCTTCCTACCCCCTTGCCAACACAGGGATGTTAAGAGAAATGATTGAGCTGGGGCTTTTAGGAGTGGGAAGCAGCCATTCCTCAGAGAGGTTTCCCCAGAGAGTGAACTTCAAATCATTCCTCTTAAAAGCCTGCTGCACACTGTGCGGTGCTCAGACTGTGAGCTCCATGCTCACTGATCCTCCCTGGTGTTGCTCGTATGGCTGCTCCATCAGATTAAGGCAGGCTCTGAAGCAGAGGAGCATCAAACCTCATGGAGAGCCCCACACATACCAGGGGGATTTCTCCCTGGCATAGTCAGGGATTGATGTTCAGGAAACCCAGGGACAGGCCCACAGGCTGGATTCCATACCCACAGGATTTGATTGTGTTGCTCAGGGTCAGTGTGTGTGTGTGTGTGGGGGGGGGTGTACTAATCTTGGAGGCTGAATTGAGAGAGGAATGCAGTGTGGATCTGAGCTGCAGCACCCTCATGGAGCACCCATCCTCTCACAGGAAGGCCATGTGCATACCCTGGGGTGGAACCCTTGACAGGAAAGCTCCCAGCCTGCAGTACCATTGCCAGGGAGTTCAGCTGGTTTGGGCTTCTGCCTGCCAGGAGACATCAGGGAAAGACCATGGAGCAGGGAACATGGAAGAAGAGTTAAACATACTCCTGAAAACCAGATTGGGATTTTCAGAGAGCCCCCACCCCCACAAACAGAATTTTTAGCTTGATTAGGTATGACTATACCTAATCTGACCAATTTAGGAAATACTCGTATACAGCAATGATTTCAAATGTAAAAAAGTTATATCATAACAATTGTGGGAATAATTTGTAACTAAACTTACGTCAAAGAATTGTTTGCCCAAACAGAAATCAGTATTGCTATTTAAACACTAAAATTAAATTTCTTCTGCACACTAAAAGGCAAATGTACTAAAAAAGACACTTCATGTTCTTCCCCTTGGCTTTTCCCAGTTGCCTTGGAAGGATCTTAGACCCCAGCTGAGACGTCTATCTTTCCAGTAGGAGCCAGAGGGTGGGTTTACCCCACCTAGCCATGCCCAGCCTGACATCCCCAATTGCCTCTGCTACAGAGGAGAATAAGTATTCACCTGGAAGTTCCAGGGCTCCATCTATGGGCTGGGGCATTTGAGTGCTTCTTCTGAGGTGCTAGAAACAGGCATGAGTCCCCAAAACAGCATCACAGCTAAGTCATTTCAATAAGGGCAACCTACTGGCAGGGAGATCAATTTGTCCTGCCCTTTACAACATTTACTGGCTTAATTATACAAGGTCTGTTTGAACCTTACCAACAAGCATCACCTACTGTCTCAAAGATTAAGCTGGGAATGCCAATACAATTCACAACATTAAGAAGACCATAGAGCTGAGGAAACAGAGAAGATTTCAAAGGCCTCTATCTTCCCTTATAGCAAGAGACAAGGAATCTGCCAACTCATAGATCATTGCTACAGACTCCAAAAGACTAGCAACTGAGAAAAGGACCATGCTAAGGATAACTATAACCAAGGCATCCATCTAGAGCCTAGACCACCATCAAAGCACTCACAAGAAAAGCTACACACACACCCTTTTGAGTGAAGGGTGAAACAAATTCTCAAGAAACTACTATGAAGGGAATTGTGTTCTTGATTAGCTTCTCAACTTGGAAAAGTATGGAGAATCTTCAAAGAACTCAAATTAAATCTCCCATTTGACCCTGCAATCTCACTACTAGCCATCTACCGAGAAAAATTATCATAAAGTCATTTGCACTAAATTGTTTATCACAGGTCAATTTGCAATCAACAAGATGTGGAAGCACCTAAATGCCCATCAACACAGGAATGGATTAACAAATTGTAGTATGTGCATACCATGGAATATTACTTAGCCATAAA
This sequence comes from Nycticebus coucang, assembly GCF_027406575.1. Classification (NCBI taxonomy): domain Eukaryota; kingdom Metazoa; phylum Chordata; class Mammalia; order Primates; family Lorisidae; genus Nycticebus; species Nycticebus coucang. The sequence continues at coordinate 67,668,528 of NC_069789.1, read as the reverse complement.
AAAGACAGTGACTTCACAACTTTTGTATTAACCTGGAGTTGAAACACATTCTTCTTAGTAGGTATCACAAGAATGGAAAAGCAATTATCTAATGTACTTCACACTAATATGAAGCCCATAGATGATCTAATGCATGCCTACATAGGAAAATAACTCAATTCAATTCAAGTTGGGGGAGAGGGAATGAGGAAGAGAAGATGGGAGGCTGGTAGGATTCTCACACTGAATGGCAATGGTGTGGAGGTGTTTAGCACTTTTGAGTATAGCACATAACAACAAGAGGACTAACTCTGCCTAACAAATTCAAATATTTTGGCCTGTTTATTTGTACCCTCCCATTAACCTGAAATTAAAAAAAAAAAAAAAATCCTCAAGAAAATAAAAGAAAATCCAAAAACAAAGAGTTATAGCTGTGCAAATGAGAAGAAATAAGCACAAAAACTCAGTAAGTGTTTAAAAATCAGAGTAAAGAACACACCAAAAAAGTCACCCAAGCTCTCTAGCAATGGATCCCTATCAAGGTGAAATTGTTGAAAAGATAGATAAAAAAATCATAGACAAAAAAATTTAAATATGGATTGTAGGGAAATTTAATTAAATCTAAGAGAAAATGGAAAACCAACACAAATGAGGAAAACAATTGAGAAAATAAATGAAAAATCTACTAAATAGACATATTAAAAAAAATTCTCAAAATAAAAACTTGATTTAAAAAACACAAAGTACAATGTAAAGCTTTATGAATGTATTACACCAGGAAGAAATCTCAGAGGTTGGAGGCAACTGTTTCACAGTAACACAGTCAGTCAAAATTAGGGAATAAAAAAATCAAGAGGAATGAACATTGCTTACAAGAAACATGGTGATTTATAAAATGGCCAAATATAAAAAGTATAGGCATCCCTGGGAATGTATGCCCAAGGGCTAGAAAACCCATATAAGGAAATAATTCAGGAAAACTTCCCTGATATGACTAGAGAGTGAGGTAGCCAAGTATAAGAAGATCTACAAAAACCTGAAATAATCATTGCAAAGAGGCACTCACCTCATCGGATTGATTAAAGTTAAAGTTAACATGAACGAAGAACTCCTGAATGCTATGGGGTGAAAATATCAAGTAATTTGCAAAGGAAAATCCATCAGTCTAACTGCAGACTTCTCAATGAAGAGCTTACAACCCAGAAAAAAATGAGGTCCCATCATTCATCAGAAAAACTGTTAGCCTGGATTTTAGTATCCTGCAAAAATTCAGATTGGATTTGTTGCATGTTTTATATATCTATTGAGGATATCTATTGAGGATTTATATATCTAAGTTTCATATATCTATTGAGGATCCTGTGGACCCCAACCTGGGATGGTGGTGACAAGGGAGATAGCCCTGGAAAAACACAAACTTGGTGTATAAAAAGGCTGGATACCTGAAAGGGCATTCACTGCTTCATGTGCCAAGTGGCAAACTGAAACAATGCGGCAGCTGGTTCTGCTTCACAGGGTGCAGCAAGAATAAATGTGAGAGAATGTACAACAGTAAAGGTTAAAAAATGAGTAAGAGGAGATTATGGCCCTCAGGGAGGTTAGGTAACAGTATATCAGTAAGATAGACAGGCAGATAGGGTAATAGAATATCTGAAGTGGCCAGATAATGGTGCCAGGAGAAGAGAAGGGGGAAAACAAGTTTTGTCCCTTTGAGCTACCTTAACTTCCCTAATTTAAACAACCGATCATTTGCAATGGATTTTCCTTTGCAAAGAACTTAGCCTTCCTGTACTGTTGAATCACCACCCAGGGATAATCATATAGACATTTCCCTGATGGGCATTTTACCCTGAGTTGGAAGGCCCATGAAAATTCTGCCTGTCTGCCTCCCACATATATCAAGAGAAATAAGACTTTTCCACACAAGCCAACACTGAGGGAATTTGTCAAGGCAAGACCTGTCCTGCAGTAAACAATCAGAACTGCATTGTACATGAATCAGGAAAATGGACACCAACAAATATAAAACCACCCAAAACCTAAAGCTCAGAGCTAATAAAAAACAATACCATAATAGTGCAAACAAAGCAATAAAGTAATACCAAACATGATTGACAGAACACCGTCACACAAATCAATGCTATCCATTCATATGAGTGATGTGAATGCCCCATTCAAGATACACAAGCAAAATGGATTAAAAAAAAAATACAGGTAAATGTTATCTCCAGGAAACACATCTAACCCACAAGTACTTATGCAGAATCAAGGTGAAGTGATGGGAAAAAATATTCCACAAAAAAACAAAGCCATTCTCATATTAGATAAAATGTATTTAAATCCAGCGACAGCAAACTAAGACAAAGGTAGTCATTGTGCATGTCGAGAGGGGTCTAGATTTATTCTTCCACATATGAATATCTAGTTTTCCAGGTACTATTAACATTTATGGAAGAGAATATCTTTTCTCCAGCATATGTTCTTTCTCCCTGACTTTCTTGCAGTTACTTAAATTTGAGTAAAATTAATATTAAAAGGAGAAAACAATTTCTCTTCATCATAAAAAGTTATATATGAAATTTAATCAATAATAATAACTAAATAAAACATGGGCAAAAGTTTAAACTCTTTTTCATTCACTCAACTATTACCACACATAATTGTCAGTTCCTCTGAAGCCCAGCTCATTTCCATCTTACGGTCTTAACACATTTTGCTATCCCTCATTTGAGGCTTCTAGTAAACTCCTGTAAAGTAGCAGGTCAATTGTCTCCTCCTTATCCATGATTTGACAATTAAAATTAATTGATGACCTTTAGTCAAAATTAAAATTTTGATGACCTTTTGTATCATATTATTACCTTTGTGTATATCACTTGCCGTAGCTTTACCTAATGTTTTGAAGTTACTTTTGACATTTCTCCATAAACTATTCACAGAATAACTTAAGGTATATATTTAAAGGTGCTATTAGAAAAGAATCACTATAAGAAACATTTTGAATTGGGCGGTTAGTGGGTAGGGCGTGGGCCCGCTACACTGAAGGTGGCAGGTTCAAACCCGGCCCCGGACAGCTAAAACAGCAGTGACAACTGCAACAAAAAATAGCCGGGTGGGCGTTGTGGCGGGTGCCTATACTCCCAGCTACTTGGGAGGCTGAGGCTAAAAAAAAAAAAAAAAAAGACAGAAAGAAAAGAAACATTTTGAATGAAAAAGTGTGAACTCTTTTACTTTGTATCTTTCACTATAACCTTAATTTCTTTCTTTCTTTTGTTTTTTTTTTTTGTTTTTTTTTTTTGAGACAGACTCTCACTATGTTGCCCTCAGTAAGTGTTGTGGTGTCATAGCTCACAGCAACCTCAAACTCTTGGGCTTAAATGATTCTCTTGCCTCAGCCCTCCAAGTAGCGGGTACTATAGGCACCCACCACAATACCCATATATTTTTTTGTTGCAGTTGTCATTGTTTAGCAGGCCTGGGCCAGGTTCAACTCCACCTGCCTTGGTGTATGTGGCCAGAACCCTAACCACTGAGCTATGGGCACCAAGACTTTAATTTCTAATTAACAAAAACACTAAGATAATTTAAATGTAAAACATCAGTAAATGTAAAATACATAAATATAAATTATGTAAATGTATATATACGCACACACACATATACCTTTTAAAAAATCTTTTATCTGTTTATTTTTCCCTGGCCATTAATTTGTTTCAGTCACACAAATTCGCAACATATTTTATCAATTACATAAATCAAGGAAGACTATTTTATGACCCTACTATGCACGGGTGATTTCATAACAATCAATGGGGTAAATATTTTAATTAACTTGTGAGTACTCTGTTGGATTTACTGCAGCAAGGTAGTAAAATTTAACATTTTCTTCACAAACAGTGGTGACCTTTACATAATTTCCTTTTGGAAGAAAATGTAGAACAGATAAAAGATATAAAAGGGTCATTACCACATGTTAACAATTTTAGGGCAGATCACTACTGTCTGAATATAACTTGCTTCTTCTCTCTGTTGCTTATAACTATTAATTCATAGGAACAAAATTAATGTAAATACATTTCATTTATGAGAGCAGTTGGATTTTATGCCAACAGTGAGAGATTATTATTAAATATGCATTTCACAGAAATTCTCAAATTTATTATTCTCTGTAAGATGTTTTCAAAAAACTGAAATGAGAATGGACTCTAATTAGCTCTATCTATAATTGACTACACAATATTCAAGTAAGGCAGCACATTAGAGTTTAATATGGCTAATTTCTCTGTACTCATCTGTTTTTCACGAAACCTTTAAGAAGATAGGAGTCATCCCAAAAGGGCTTTCCACGTATCTGTTTTGGCCCCTTCCCCCTGGCTTTAGCTTTCCTAGCTCCTGGCTCTGTTGATTTTGGAGCTCTTATGACATTCTTGGTTTTGATTTCTCCCCTTTACCCTGCTGGGAAGTTATACTCATTTTATCCTACCTTTGCTCTATACTTTTTGTTGCTCATCCTTTGGTAAATGGCTGGCCAACTATTTAGGCTTCATGGGTCAAACACGAGGTAGGCCATTCTTTCAGAAAGAGCTTCAACAAGATTCCAAACTAAGAAGACATTGCAGTAATACACAGCTTGTTATCATTATACCTCTTACTGATGTCAAGAATTGGTGTATAATAAGTAACTGTGTTCCATTTTGAAGAACAATTCCATTGACAGCTCAGAGTAAATACAAAAATGATGATAGGCTATGATTTTTCCTTTTTTGCCAGAGATACAGCAGATTTCTAATCCATAGTAATTGGAAAGGAAAACGAGAATTCTCCCAGGGGATCTTATTACTACCTCCCCTGTAACACCCATTTATATTGAACACAAAAGCAACTTGAAACCTCTTTTTTTCTCAGCATTCACAATATGACAAGGCCTGACAATTAAGTTCATGAACTTACCATGGAAAAAAATGCTCCAAACCTCATTGCTGAAATTCATCACTGCAGTCACCTTTCAGGTACTCCCCGTGGGAAACTATGCACCAACACCAGCACCTAGTCCACCCTCTTTCTTTGTAATAGGCATCAGACCTGCTGATGTACCAAGGTCTGATAATTCAGTTTGTGAACTCACCTGTGGGTTAAACTGTCTCACATAAGCCACACAAGGCAAGTCTGTAATGGGTTAAAAATGGCTTTTGCTAACACAAAAGCAAAAAGGGAACTAGACTCCGCTCTGAGGCATATTCAGAGCCTGTTTGGGAACAGTTTCTCTGATGTTAATGCTCCTGTTAAGCCCACGTGGTCAGAGACCTACAATCTCTCCACTGGAGATAAGGGCCAGAGATTGACAGGTGTTAAAAACACCTTGTCTGTGGAACCTAAAGGTCTCTGCCTTGTGGAAGAACAAAGTCATTACCCCATTGTGAGGCAAACTAAGTGTGTGCTTGAGGGATTTTGTTTCCCCTTCTTCCCCAGGAGTTCTTTGTGATTTTTATTTGGATACTTTGCTCAAGAATTAACATATGTCTGAGAAGAAAGAAAAAGCAGAGGAAATTGTGCTGATTTGTAGACTTGATGTCTCCTCACAATTTAAGGTTAGAAAGAAAGAGTTAGAGATCATAGATTAAGTGTGTACATGACCACCAGTGTATATAAGGTGATGGAGAATAAAGATGTTTCGATATGCGCCATCCCTAGCAGAGTAGTCTGTTTCTTGTTACCCTTAATAATTACAGGAGCGAGCTTATACACACAGCAAAGCTGCTGTTCTTTCACGTCTCCGGTCACGCAACACTCATCACGGTGTGCTCATGTTTGCAAAACTGTCCAGACAACTCAGTAAGGTATCACAACCTTGGTATATTGGTGTCTCACAGCTGTGCTTGTGTTGACAGGTGCTGAATGACATTCCGTATCATCATGTGGTTTTGTGTGCCATGCAATAACCGCTCTGATGGTCATTGCAGAGAACCCAAGATGTTTCATCAAATCATAAATAGCTAAAATATTCAAAACAGTACCAAAATGCAAGTTATACGTCTTTACATATTACTGTCTAAAATGTTTCTAGGCTTTATTGTCATGTTTATTTATAAAAACATACAAAATTTTATAGTTTTCCATTTCACAGCTTATTAGATTATGCTGTTTTTGTTGTTGTTGTTGTTGTTGTTTGTTTGTCTGTTTGTTTCAGGTCCTTCTTCAGCGACATAGTGTTTTATGATTCTGTGAGGACAGGGGCCTTGAAAGAGACTTTGTCAAAAAAGACATTAGCTCACCCATATGTAGTCAGAATTTACACAAAACAAGTGACAAATACATAATGTGTGTTTTCACTGTGGAAGTGTCAGATACCAGGATGAAATCACTTTTGTCAGATCCAGACAAAATAGGGCCAGGGAGGCTTGAAAAAAAAGCTCATGCTTAAGTGTCTGAGACAAGAATTGTTGCCAAGGACCCTCTACAAAGCTTTTTGTGTTTTTCATACATCTCCTGCTTTGATTAGGTTTATCACTACACACTCTTTAGGACTACAGTAATTCTGGTAAGATGTTTTCAAAAGAACACTTTCCCCATAATGGTATCTTCCCCAGTGAAATTGGAACTGTGACTTTGAGCCTCTGGAACTAATTGACTATTTCTAACCAGATTATGTAAATACCATTTTGCTAATAGAATTCCCTTCCCTTACCCAACGCACTGGTGCTTGTCATTCCATGCATTCTAGATTGTAATCTTTATTTCTTATTCTTCACAAAAACCCAACATAGGTAAAGATAATTTTCTCATGTCTTTTCCTTAAGGCTGACAGTACTCGTACATCTATTTTCAATACTGCTCCTTATCAGATTGGAGCCTTCTTCTCACCAATCTGCTGAACTCAGAATTCATCCTCTTAGAAATCCCGAGATCAGGATGGTTTGGGCTGGGTGCAGGTGAGTCCCACAAGGGCACTGTTCAGAGATTGGGACCAAGAAGTTAGTGCCAATCATCCCCATATAATGAAGGATGTATTTGAACTTAAAATACATGAAAAGAAGTTGAAGGGAAAAAGGCTGTGACTGGTTAACTAAATAAAAATTTTAAATAAATAAAAAACTGAAAAAAAGAAAACTATAAAACCTCAAGTTAATGGTGTATCCAGATTGCACAATCCAAGAATTGAAAGGTGTCCATTTATGGAGACTGTATTCCAGAAAAACTCACATATTATTCCAGAAATTTTCAGGTAAACAAATGCATTGTGAACCTTCTGAAAAATACATTAAAGGTGATGATGTTTAAGGTTTGCTTCTGAGGGTTGTCTTTGCATCAAATTTCAAAGATGCTGGTGGGCTAGCAAACACTTTCTACGAACTTACTCTTTCAGTAAGAATGGAACTTATGAATATCATGTGATTATGTTACCTTATATTATGGCAGGAGCATTTTTAAAGAGGTGTTAAGTCCCTAATCAGTTGACTTTTGGATAATGGAAATATGGGTACTCCTTGACTTATGATGAAGATTATGTCTGAATAAATCATCATAAATTGAAAATATCATAAATTAAAAAGTATGCTTTTGACTTACTATATTTTCAAATTATAATGAATGGGTTTATCCAAACATAACTCCATCAAATGTTGAGGAACATACCAAATGCACATCCCATTTATACCACTGTAAAGTCAAAACATTGTAAATTGAACCACGATAAGTCCAAAACCACCTATTTGATAGTGATTAATTGGGTGGTATAACCTAATCAGGCAAGCCCTTAAAATAAGTCAGAGACATTTGACTGCAATAAGAAAAAAATTTTGCTATCTTTTTAGGAAAAAAAACATACTGTATTGTATAGAGGGTCATGTGGCAGGATTTTGCATGCAGCGTCTAGGAGCTAAAACATACCTAAATTGATAACTAAGAAGAAAGAAGGAACCTCAGTTCTGCAACTGAAAGCAAATGAATTCTACCAACAACTGGTGCACTTGACTATGCACCTCAGACATAATAGCAGTTTACTCTGATTAAACATGGCTATACAGATACACATATTTCTCAAATCTCAAAATGATATAAAAGTGCAAAGGTCAAAAAAGAGCAGAGTGACTTGTCCAGTTCTGGGAACTGTGGCCTTGAGTGAGAACCAGGGAAAAGAGGACTCACAGTCTTATAAATAAAAGGAATTGAATTCTGTTAATGACCTTAGAACTTGGAGGAGCATCTGAGCTCCCAAAAGAAAACACCATGATTGCAGCGTGTGAGACCCTGAGTAATGGATTTAGTTAGGTCATTCCCATGCTGCTGTGTATCATTAGTTATGCAGAAATAGAAAAAGAATGTATATGTTGAGATTAACGTTAAAGTATATGAGAAAATTGGAATAAAAATATTGTATTTGGTTTAAATTATTGCCAATTTTTATCTACACAATTTAAATAATCCACCTGCATTATCCATAGAGCTTCCAACTTTGTTCACATAAGCAAGAAGGATTTAGAATAACTATAGAATATAGAAAAATATTTTTCAAAAGACTTGGCAAAACATATGATTAGTTTTCCCTGCATACAGCAGTTCAGATGAATACTTTTCTAAACAATCTTTTTCCTCATGCCATATATCTTTTTGAATTAAGATATTAACCATAGTCTGTGTGATTTCAACTTTCAATATTTAATGCTACCTTCTTTTTTCTTCGTTTTCTCTACTGCTAAAAATAAAAATAAAAATTGATAGTCTGTTATCATAAATTTGCCAATTACAGAGAATCTATTTGTACTTTATGTCCTTTTGAGATTTGAAAAATACACGTGTCTGTAAAGCAATGTTTAAATTATTCAGCAGTGAAATTCATGCTCTATTCACAGTATCAACAATATCCAGACTGCTTTGCTGATTTGGCATGACTCAGATATGACTAAGCTAAAAGCCTCATATCTGGCAGAATTTTTATTCATACTGAAAAAATTAATCAAACCAAATGATAACGTATATATAATCACCTCATATCAAATGCAATTGTTTTAAACATACGCATTTTCATGTAAGTGAAAAAATAATCTAGACAACTAGTAGAAATAAGTTTTCTTACCTTTATTTATAATTTATATGTAATAAATAGATTACATTAGTCTGTCAATCCATGGGTTCATATATATATATATATACACACATAAATAGCTGAAATGCACACAGAACATATCAATTAATAAATATAGGTATGTGTCTATTTATTCTTTATCAAACTTTCATTAGTTTAGCATCCATTATAATTTATAAATATATTATAAATTATATTGTTTTACTAGTTGCCACTTAGCTTCTATCATTTATTTATTCTTTCACGTCTATACATCAATCTATCTCTACTATGTATCAATATAGAATCATAAAATCTCATTTTATTTAAAGAGATAAGGCATATAATCTAAGAGAGAGCCAATTGCCCCACTAATATTTGTTGAAGCTGTTGGTTTTCCCAGTCCTTCAAATTCAGAAACATATATTTTATTTAGGTGTCAAGGCATTTAATTCATTTGTAATCTGTAGCAGTGTCTCAGGTTATTTTTCTGTATGTCTCTTAATTAATACTTTTGAATAGTTATTTCAATAATTCAATTCTGAAAGTCACTCAATAAATAGGACAGTTATTTTGAAGAGCGTATCTCAAGGTGAGATTGAATATTCTTCTTAATTAGATTGAGGTAATGTAATTTTCAAACATATCAATGAACTGATTTATCCTTCATCAACCTTCTTATTAGGAAGTATGTGATGTTGACTTGTCCTGATAATAGTATTGTTAGTTTTGGTTACTTGTTTTTTTTTTTTTTTTTTTGTAGAGACAGAGTCTCACTTTATGGCCCTCCGTAGAGTGCCGTGGCCTCACACAGCTCACAGCAACCTCCAACTACTCCTGGGCTTAAGCGATTCTCCTGCCTCAGCCTCCCGAGTAGCTGGGACTACAGGCGCCCGCCACAATGCCCGGCCATTTTTTTTTTGGTTGCAGTTTGGCCGGGGCCGGGTCCGAACCCGCCACCCTTGGCATATGGGGCCGGCGCCTCACCGACTAAGCCACAGGCGCCGCCCAGTTTTGGTTACTTGTTAACATTCTGACCATCAGTTTTCTATAATGAAAAGTTAAATATTCCTGGTTTACAATTAAGTAATTTCTAGAGAAATACTTTGTGTCTATTTAATATATTGTTAATTTTCAAACTTTAACACAGTGATGTTCAGGCATTAAAATTTCTAAATATATTATTCCTTATTTCTTCTCTTTACTAAGTGGCATTTTGCTTTCATCTCATTTATTTATTCTTTCTTTAATTGGTAGATAGATAGGCACTATGGAATGACAAATTCTTTTATTCAAAGGATTACAATCTATGGTACTATCATTGTTCACTTTCACATCCAAAATGTCACAGATTTACCAATGAAAGCCCATTCTGGCTGATTGCGATGTTCTTGTAAGACATCCTCTGCTTCTTTTAACTCTCTCTTACTTTCTATGTTAAACAGTGTTTCCGGTTTGTCTAATAGTTTTCCTATCCAATCCTGAAATTGGCTCTATCACCTGAAATTTTTGTTTTGTCAAATGAGTAATGTTATTGAAAATCGGTACATGGGCATGAGTTTTGTTCATTGGCACCAGAGTACCGTGTTATTAGCCCCTGCATCAGTTAAAGTTATAATTTTGTGTACATTTTTATGACTGAGTATCCATAGTTTGATCTGTAGATCTAGATATCTATCAAAAAACACAAATACTTATTAATTCCTTCAATTATAATCCAATTCCATAGCCTAAATTCCAGCGTTCCTCCCTTCCATGTATGTAATTGTTTTTCTCAATAGCAAGAACTTGACCTCCTTAGATCAGTACGTGTATTTACAGAAGGAAGTCCACACGACCCAGAGGTTTAGCTTCCTGATTGCTCACCACATCCCTGCAACAGCAACAACAGCAACACACACCATTAACTAAAGTTCAATATTTATTAACACTTCTCTTTCATATTAGGGCAAGTTTTATATACATATTGAAATACACAAACATTAATACACAAATATTAATATGCTTTCATTGGTAAATCTGTGACACTTTGAATGTGAAAATGAATAATGATAGTACCATAAGTTGTAAGCTTTTCAATAAAAGAATTCATCATTCTATGGTGCCTTTCTATATATAAAAGAAAGAATAAATAAGATAAAAGCAAAATAATAATATTTTCATATTATGAAAATTTATAAATAAATATTAATTTGATGAGTATAGAGAAATGAGAAATGGTTGATCCATGTAACCCATATGTCTATCATGATACATAATGTTGTCATATGCCCAGAAAATTGCCTTAGGCCTCTTCCCATTTATTATTTTGTTGAGAGAGAATTATGAATATCTACATTTTAGTGCACAGTCCAGACTATGTGAGCAAAAGAAATATCACAAAAATTTTGTCAAAAATATTGTCCGATAATCATACACTGAATGTTAATGATAGTGTGTTTCTCCTAAGAGATTTTTAAAAATAGTAAATATACTAAAACCTCTGTAAGTTGACCATCCAAGGGGCTGTAACAGACTGGTCAACATACAGAGATGGTCAACATAAGGAATGAGGCCTACTGTACTGATAACATATATCTGGTCCATGTCCAGCCTGTGATCATTAGGTTAACTTAAGGAGGTGGTCTACTCTATTATTTTATATTTTGGGTAATATTTTCTACCACTTTGAGTCTTGTCCAGCTATTTTCTTAAAGGTTTCTTTTGATAAGGAGAATTTTTCAAATTTGAGGTTCTACTGTATTATTTTATATATATTAGATTATGTCAGTAACCAGTCCCATTAACGCTATGGGTACCCTCCAGTGGCTTGGTGGGGCTGGTTCCTGATGAAATTACAAATAAATTAAACATGAAGCATTAATATGCATTACCGCATGGGTGCGCCTTGAAAACAACATGCTCAGTGCAAGAAGCCATAATTTAAAAGGATACAGACTCCATGAGTCAATTTATATATAATATTGAAAATAGGCATTGGGGCTGGGGTTGGGGATTTGACATATTCCCCAGAAAGATTTAAAGACTTGTTTCTGTTACTTGCTTGCATTCCTAGGTAGGAAAAATATAAGGACCATCCTTATCTACCAGCAAAGAATTTGTTTACATTTTGTAATGAAGTTCTCTGTTTCTCACTCTCTGAAGAGGAGAATGGGTTGCTGCCCAGCTACCCCAGGTGAACTACATTTGAGGATCTTTGTTACTGCAAAGTCAGTGAATGAGCAATGGAACCATTAGATCTCACTACATCATCCTGTGAGTACTAGGTCTTGGGGAAGCAGTGCAAATAAAAAGTTAGTCCTCTGATTTAAAGACACGTATATCCCTTTTTTTGCTAACCTTCTATCTCACAGCATAACGCCTATGAAATTAATATATGCCTGTTACACTAGTTGCATCCTTTTTGTTGAGGAATGGTATTCCATTGTATGAATATACCATAGTTTGACTAACCATTCTCCTATGGATAGATACACAAGTTTATTTACAATTTTGGTTATTATTAATAAAGCTTGTCATGATAATTCTTATACAAATAATTTTAAAAGTGTTTTGATTTAAATTGGGCAGATACCTTGGAGCAGAATTGATGGTTTAAATTAAATATATAGTTGTTATATATCTAATCTTATTAAAAAATATTTCTGTTTTTTTAAATCATATTTGTATTTATTTATTTATCTGTGTGTGTGTGTGTTTGGCCGGGGCTAGGTTTGAACCCACCACCTCCGGCATATGGGACCGGCGCCCTACTCCTTGAGCCATAGGCGCTGCCCAATATTTCTGTTTTTAAGGTGTTTGCACAATTTTATATTGTTAGTAATATTATCTTCCTAATTTTACCTTTCTAATGGTTTGCTGTAATATCTCATTGTGATTCTAAACCTTTCCTGATGAGTAATGTTGTCAGACACATATTCTTGTGCTTTCTGATCATTTGTATGTCTACTTTGTGACATGTCTGCTCAAGTATAGTGTCTTTTAAAAATGTTTTTATTTTATTCTGAATTTATAAGCATGTGTTTTTGTTGTTGTTGTTGTTGCTGTTTTAAGACAGAGTCTCACTATGTTGCCCTGGGTAGAGTTCTATGGCATCACAGCTCACAGCAACCTCAAGCCTCAAGCTCTCGGGCTTAATCGATTCCCTTGCCTCAATCTCCTAAATAGCTGGGACTACAGGTACCCGCCACAACGCCTGGCTATTTTTGGTGGGAATTGTCATTATTATATGGCAGGCCCAGGCTGGATTCAAACCTGCCAGCTCCGGTGTATGTGGCTGGTGCCCTAGCCACTGAGCTACAGGCCCTGAGCCTGTAAGTGTTCTTTTAAATTGTGAGTACATACACTTTGTCAGATATATAATGCAAATATTTTCTACCACTTTGAGTTTTGTCTAGCCATTTTCTTAAAGGTTTCTTTTGATAAGGAGAATTTTTCAAATTTAATATGATTTAACTTATCACTCATTTTTATGGCAATTTATTTTTGTGTCCTAAGAAAACTTTGCTTATCTTTATTTAAGTCACCATAATAATATATATATATTTTCTTTTAACAGCTATTTAGTTTTCATTACAATAAACTTTGGGACATCTGGAATGGCAAAAATGTCCACAAAGAAATGACAAAGAAATATGTTATGAATACACAATATAGAAACACAAAATACAAAATTTTCAGTGATGCAGTTGGGGCAATACTTAGATAAAAATTCATAGTTATAATGCTTATTATTAAAAGTGGCCAGGTTTAAAATCAACAATTTAAGATTCCATTTTAGAAACTAGGAAAATAAATATAAATTAAATTCAATGTAAATAAGGAAACAAAATGATGAATTTTTTTTTTTTTTTTTTTTTTTTTTTTTTTTTTTTTTTTAGACAAGACTCCACTGTGTCACCCTGGGTAGAGTGCCGGGGCATCACAGCTCATAGCAACCTTGAACTCTTGGGCTTAAGCAATTCTCTTGCCTCAGCCTCCCAAGTAGCTGGGACTACAGGCACCCCCCACAAGGCCTTATTTTGTTGTTGTTGTTGCAGTTATCATTGTTTACCTGACCCAGGCCAGGTTCGAACCCACCAGCCTCCATGTATGTGGCTTGGGCCATAACCACTGTTCTATGTTATGAATACACAATATAGAAATTGAAAATACAAAATTTTCAGAGATGCAGTAGTAGAAATGTATACAATAAAAAAAATTGAGGAAGTTCCTGAAGCCTCTTAAATTTTATGATAAAATTAATAATGTTGATATATTATTTTTAAAGTTGATGAAAAGAAAGCAGAAAAAACTCAATGTTCCATATCAAGAATAGAAAAAGATATCATTTGAGATCACATAGCATCTAGAACGGTGTTTCTCAACCTTCCTAATGCCTCCTAATGCTGGGACCCTTTAATATAGTTCCTCATGTTGTGGTGATCCCCAACCATAAATTTATTTTCATTGTTACTTCATAACTGTAATTTTGCTACTGCTATGAATTATGTAAATATCTGATATGCAGGATGTATTTTCATTGTTACAAAAGAGTCATGAACCACAGGTTGAGAACCACTGATCTAGAAAAATCTAAACCTATTTCAAAACTTATGTAAGATATTGGAAGATACAAATGAGTAAATCAAACTCAAGAAAATTTTAAAAATAAGAATAGCCCTATATTTATTACATAAATTGAATTTGCAGTCAAATGCTTTATCATTTCAAAAACTTCCAGACCCAGATGGCTAAATTGATATATTCAGTCAAATAGTTCATAAATAAATATCTTTTATGCACACTTCTAGAAGGAAAAAAAAAGAAATCTTAAACACTTCTCATTTGGTTTTTAAGGCCAACGTAAACCTGACAAGAACATTTATTAACATTCTTCCAGGAAATGTCCTTAACATAAGGAAAAAACCGAAACATATCTAAAACAAAAAAAGATATTCTAATCACTTGAAGATTACTCACGATATACAAATTTAGGTTAATAATCAGAAACACACATAATTTATGTTATGTTCAACTAGAACATAATAAAATAAAAAATGTTGCAATAACACTTGAAAAAAATCAACCCAACTCATCCATATTAAAAAACTCTCAACATCCAGAAGGGAAGATAATTCTTTTATTTGAAAAAAAAATTCTGAAAGAGCCTCAGGATACTCTTAGTAGGGAGATATTGAAGGCTTTTCTCTTAAGATCAAGAACAAGATGAGAATATTTAAATGTACTGGAATTCAAAGCCATTGAAGAAAGAGCAAAACATAAGTAAATAAAATAAAAAATATATTGCACACATTTTCCAAAGGAAAAAGTAAAACTTTTTATCTCTACATTACATGATTGTGAATAAAAAGTGATTACAGAACATAGCTGGATTCAGTGGCTCATTCATGCCTGTAATCCCAGTGCTTTGGGAACACTTTCAACCCAAACTAGACATGTCCAGATCCCATCTACACAAACATTTAAAAAAATAAGCTGCATGATGCCCATGGCTCAGTGGTTGGGGCACCAGCCACATACACAGGGGCTGGCGGGTTTGAACCTATTCTAGGCCTGCTAAACAACAATGACAACAATAACAGGAAAATAGCCAGGGCTCCTGTAGTCCCAGATACTTGGGAGGCTGAACCAGGAGCATCCCTTAAGCCCAAGAGTTTGAGGTTGCTGAGACCTATGATGCCCACCATCGCACTCTACTGAGGATGACATAGTGAGATTCTGTCTCAAAAATAAAAAATAAAAACAAAATAAGCTGCATGGTGTGGGGTGTGCTTGTAGTCCTAGCTACTAGGGAGGCTGAGGCAGAAAGATCACTTGAGCCAAGGAGCTCAGTGTTGCAATTAGCTATGCTTGTGCCACTGAAGGTTAGCCTGGGTGACAGAGATCATTTCTAAACACAAACAAACAAACAAGAGAAAAAAGTCAAAAAGTATTTTTGGTAGGCCTAATACTGTATTTGGCAGTATCATAACATATAAGGTCAAGCTATATAAATCAATTGTATTTTTATGTAATAATAGGAAACAAATGGAAAATACAATTTTAAAAATATTTGCCTTATAATATCAGTCACATTTTATGTGCCTATATGTATACATGTATGTGTATAGTTATATATGAGAAAACATGCTGTATCTTGATTGATGTAATGGTCATATGTGTACATATTTGTTGAATATCAGAAAAAGTATATACCTGAAATTTGTGAATTTCACTGTTTAGAATATTACTTAATAAAAGAGAAACATGTATGTAAAAATCTTAAATTGCCCACACATTGAAGATTGACTTAAGTGTTTTGCTGTTGTTTTGTTTTCTTTTTCTTTTTGGCAACCACTTCACTTGTAATTTGGAGGAAAATATCAAAGTTTACTCAACACAGAAAACTTAGTCCAGAAAGTTTGATATATTTTTTTCCATTTTGGCCACATTTAAGTATAAGTAGAAAAGTTATCTAGGTACTTGGTTACTTGGTATAAAGTACATATTAGAAAAATAGATCTACTATCTAAATTGATCAATTAATTCACAATAATTTTATGTTACCATTCAAACTTCCATATATATATGCTTCCCAAGAAGAAAAAAAAAAAAAAAACTCTTCACCTTCTCTTAGTGCTTTCTGATAAGTCTATGTCTATAAAAATAGAATAGCATTAGTTTTTCAATTAGGTTATTCAGTCACATTATTTTTTGGTAAGTATTATGGAATAATAGGTTTTTTTCATTTGCATGACACAGGCATGATTTTACATCAACTATCATGATATTTTTATGATCGCTATTTCTTCAAAAATAATTCTCCATAATAAAGGTTGTCCACAAATCCTAGGTAATATTTATCCTCAGAGTTTGAGGTTGGGTTAGCCTGGATTAAGGATATGTCTTATCTATCAAAGCAATGCTGCCATTGCAGGGAAAGGAACCTCTGTTTTCCATTGAGATAATAAAGGAAATCCAATTATCCTATCTTTTGAATTTGGAGTAAAGATAATGGACTGCATGTCATTGCGTTCAATGTTAAAAAGATTATCGTTCAAGCCTATATTTTCCATATATATAAAGGCACAGTTTTTAGGATTATAAATATTAGCTGACATTTCAAACTCATCCGGAATTTGGGCTGTTTTACTTCATTAAATTTTTTATTTTGTGTCACATAAATTTTGATATGATTTTTATTCTATTCTCAGTTTCACCTTGTGGAACTCTTTGTCTTTGAGATCTCAGGGGAGGCAAGGGGAAAAAAGGATATAGGAGAACGTGGCACAGGTCATTTTCCTTCATAGTCATTGAACAAATAAGCTCCAAGATGGCTGCAAAGCAGGCTGTGAACAGTAGGAGAGCTTGAGGAGGAATATCTGTGAGTATTAGTTATCTCCCACAGCAAGAAACAAACTTAAGGCTTCATCATTTCCTTCACGTGCCTGTGCAGTTGTTAAGTCCCTGCAGATAAGGCAGACAAGTCCAGTGTTTGAGTACATACCCAGTGAAACTCTGAATAAATTTTCCAGTCTTGGAGTGCTCCGGGTAAGCAGGAGACATGCTCCATTTTTCCTCCTGAATACTTTTGATTTGTGGAAATCTAGGTTCTTCTTTCTAAATTTGCATTATATACTGTTTTTTGTTTCTTGTTTTTCCCCACCGGGCTAGAATTCTTTACTGCCTGATCATAATTGTATATCACACCACAGTTCCTTAGGGATCAGACATCAGGGAATGGTGTGAACTCAACTCTACCAAAGGCCGTTTAAAATGCAGCTGTGTGAAAATTAAAAATATTATGGATGCATCTATTCTTCCTGTTGAAGTTTGCAAGTCCTGGCTTAGATTTTAGGTAGGGAGAATGCTTTTAACATTTTCCTGACACGTGAAAACTCAGGAAAAGACACAAATTTAAGGACTTTCTGAGAGAGAAAGATAAAAACAACCCTCTCGTTGCTTCTGATAAGTCTACATCTAAGATGATACAACATTGTTAATTATTTTATGAGGTTATTTTGTCCTTTTAATTTTTGGTAAATATCTCTGGTACAACTCCAAAAAATTATGTTGAAGAATGTATTTAAAAATCACTTCACTGTTCACTAGAAAATACTGATGTGTAACTCATTTAATTGAAACATAGGCTTGTATTTTTATTTTCAAAACATTCAACTTTGTAGAATTTATGGGAAAGACACCATAATGCTAGGTCTCAAAATTTTCTAAGTCAAAATTGAGCTACAGTATCACTTCCACATTGGCATGTGCCTTTTCTGCAGTGGGGTATTATTTTTTCTTGAAAGAGTTCTTTTTATAAAACAATAACTAAGTCAAATATAATACAAGCAAATGTAGAAGGATATGCAGTTAAAGTATTAATTTAGGGCAGCACCTGTGTCTCAAAGGAGTAGGGTGGGTTCAAACCCAGCTCTGGCCAAAAAGTGCAAAAAAAAAAAAAATATATATATATATATAAAAATTTAATCTTGCTAAATTTTCCACACCTCGTTGAATTGCCTACCCACTTAGTAAAACCCTCTTTAAGCTTTTCCTTCTGTAATCTCCTCTTTTCTGAATTTCACATATTCATACATGCATATTTTTACCCCAGTGAAATTATCCTATAAACCTGTTCTTCTTTTATTGAGAATAATCATAGCTGTCTGGAAGTACTGGGCCAATCCCCATTTCAATCTCTAAAGGGCTGTGGTGCAGCCATGAACCATTCCATCATGCACATAAACTTATTCTTAATTTATATTTTTATTGATAAATACAGTTTTTCTTCTGCATTAATGCATATAGATACTCACTTTTTAACACTGCCATTTATATAAGGACAATTAATTTTTTCAATTTTTTATTATTAAAAAACAATGTTGCAAGTCTTAATAATTACAGCAGTAAGCTCTTCATTTCCCAGACTTGTGAATGACTCCCTGGACAAGATTGTAACTTCTCTAGACTTCTTTTTGTTTCAAGTACAGCATCAAAGTTATCAAGTACAGCATCAAAAGTTTCAAGTTACAGGAGAACCAAAAGAGGGTCGGAGGGAAGTGGGTGGGGCCTTGGTGTGTGTCACACTTTATGGGGGCAAGACATGATTGCAAGAGGGACTTTGCCTAACAATTGCAATCAATGTAATCTGGCTTATTGTACCCTCAATGAATCCCCAACAATAAAAAAAAAAAAAAGAATGCTTTATTATTACTTTGGAAATAGTGATACTTAAACTGAATGGTGAAGCACATCTTTTTTTCTCTTTTATCTTGGCCAGAGAGATGTTCAACCCATAGAGTTCTCTATTCACAATCTACTAACTTGGTGTAGTCTTTGAACATTTGTATATAATGGTAAAATTCCTATAAATTGATTTTTAGTAGTAATTAGCTAGCTCTTTAATGATCTTATTATTTTCTTTTTGTAACTACAGGTATATTTATTTTTTAGAAAATGATCTGTAAAATACTTAATCATTCTATAGCATCGGATCACCAATTTGGAAACTCATTTTCAAGGCCATTAATTCCTTCAAAAGAACATTCTATGGGCCTAAGTTCCTATGGGAAAAATTCTACTGGATCAACAGTTAGGTAAAGACAGATTATCAAATTATCTCTCTATTTGAAATATGTAAGTTATTTAGTGAAATGTTGCAAAAAAAAAGTTTAAACAAGGCAGCTTCAAAAAAACAAGAAATAATTTGTGAATTTTATGGATATTCTCTTTCCAATAGATTAGGATATTTAATTTGTTGATTATTAATGCTAACAATTATTTTATTTAGCTCAAAAGACTTATTAGGTATCTATTACACCACGAAAATAAAGAACATCTTCTTTACCAAATACTGATTCGCCAGGGTCAGAAATATTCAAAGATATGGTTAATAATTTCATAACATATATTAGAATAGATAGAATTATAAATGCTGTAAAACTATTCCAAAGTAAAAATGTCATCCTTTACATTGGAAAGACTATTTATACGTAAGGTAAAGAAAAATTATCTTGTTATAACCAAACTTTATCATTTCAGCCTGAGTTGAGTGGTTAGGTAATTATATTGAGAATAATGATTTGCCAGATTACTATTCTGAAATCAGCCTCAAGCCTCAGTTTTATGTTTCTATCTATTGATGTGATTTATAAATTAATACCATCCCATTTGTTGAAAGCCAGTCTCATGAAATCTGGTTTCCTTTTCATCCATGTTTATTTGATAAATTATTCATTAGAATTCTTTTTTACCATTTAGAAATACTACTGATTGTTTTATAATTACAGTCTAATATGCTATTAATCAGCCTTTCTTCCCCCAAATAAGATATTTTATATTAAAACTAACTGTTTTGTTTAAATATTGAGGGTTAAAATTGTTTCTAATTTGCAACAATTGCCATAAAAAAACCCATCCACAGCCAAAAAGCGTAGCATCATACTAACCGTTTCACTGACCATTCCTTAGAATTGATGGCACAGCACTCCTTGTCAAAATGTTTCCAATCTGTTTGAAAATACGTTTTGTATTTGCCCTCCCTTGTATTTGTTTTGTATATTGAAAATGTAAAATGAGAAGACAAAACGTAGTGTGAAATGCACTAAACACTGAGAAAGGAGCAGGTAGCCTGATTCTAATTCTAAGCATTTATTTATTAAACTACATCAGCACATTTTTATAAAAACATTTTTCAGCTTAAAAGAAAAATAGTTTTTTATACATTTTGCCGTTTAAGTAGAATTACAAGAACAAAATATTTTAGAGCTAAGTCTTTTTTTTTCATATGTTTTATTGTTAGCACGTATTTTAAGATATTATGGTAAATAACTTTAGGTGAATCAATATTGAAAACTATTAATTCTATAAACATGCCTTCCTTGTATTCTTATGTTATAGGGAAATTGAAAATTTATGATAGTGGTTATTTGATTTAGCTAGTCATATTAAATTAACAAACATAGAAGACAATTTCCAAGGTATCTATTACACCACCATCTACTTGTACATTCTTATCTAAATGCATACAGGTTTCAGCCTGAACAACCATTTGAATTCACTTTTCAAATTATATATGTACACCTGACTTAGCTCCAGTGTTGGAATGTAATATAAACAAGAAAATCTGTACATAAAACTAATCAAAAAAATTTGTAGTAGCCTGTGTTTCTTTAAAAAGGGGAACAATAATATTAACATTTAGTAATATAAAATACAAGGATTGTTTTTTTAATACAGAAGGAACATATTTTCCCTATAAAGAAATTCTAATTTTCCAAATGGATACAACATTTTAAGGAGTTCGCGATTTTTAACAAGATATATTATAGAAACAAATTATATCAAATAAAAGAAACCTAGTAGAGCTGGGTAAATAAACTGGTAAATGTACTTTTCTTCAACACAATAAGAGAAAAATGCAATTTAAAAAGTGTTTTCCATACTTGTGAGTTCCATTTTAAGATAACCTCATATATACATAAATTCATTTTAGAATAACATTATAAGAAGCCACAGAGTGATGATTTAATCGGTAAAGTGATGTTTGTAAAGGTCATGAAGATATTGTTGATGATGTAATTTTTAAACTTTCTGTGACTGCTCATCTGTTCACTCAAATCTGCTAAGGGCACTTCTCCAGATCCATATTAGCAATACATCTGTTTCACTTGATTAAGTTGAAATAGCAGAGAAGTAAACAGCATATATTTGCACAAGGCAGGTTGATTTTAATTTATTTTGGGAAGGGGTGGTCAATCTGTTAAGTTCTACAGAAAGAAAATAATTTTATTTGCTTAGTGAAATGTGGTATCTATACAGGATCAAATTCTCTCCTAACACATAAAACCACGTAACAGGGAATGAAATAATCTAAAACACTCTATTGCTAATAGCACAATATTTTTTTTGATAATACAATAAGATATTTTCATCATCATCATGGGATTATTAGAAATAACTTCTTTTATGAAAAATATTTTATTTTTCCCATCATTGTATCATTCCAAAAACAAGATAAAAATGGTTAGGAAATTGACACACAGCTAAATACTTATGCCTTTATATGACTAAATAAATTATAAACTTGTCTACACATGTTCAGATATAGAAAGTAAAGTAGAAGATGAAAAGATGTCTTGGAGTTCATTTTGTGAGCAGGTCGACTATTGAAATATAAGGGAAATTCACTCTACGTAAGTTGAAAAATTTATGCTGTGTAGAATAAAATTGTACAAAAAAGAATAGACACTATCAGAAGCAACCCTACCCAGGACAAAGCCAGAAGTCATCTGCACTTCGGACACAGAATGTTTTGTCACTGTTTCTGTACCCACGTTCTGCCTCCACCTGACCTATTACAAAGCCTACCTATGTCACAGATTGAAAAGAAATACATAGAATGCTAAAAATTATCCATTTTGATGCTCAAATATATTAAAATTCTTATTTAAGTTACTTTTCATCTTAAAAGAATAACATATAACTTTTCTTAGGTTACAAAAATCAGCGTAAATTCTGTAACATTCATATATACCAACAACATTCAAGCTGAAGGTTAAATCAAAGATTCAATACCATCACAATAGCTACAAATAAAGTAAAATACTTTTGAATAAACTTAACCAAGGAGGTAAAAGATTTCTATAACAGGAACTGTGAAATAGTGTGGAAAGAAATGGCAGATAACACAAAAAATGAAAAAATATACTCTGCTCATGGATTGGTAGGATCAACATTGTTACAATGGCCATATTACCAACAAAATTTTTGGATTCAGCACAATACCCATCAAATATCAATGTCATATTCCAGACATCTAGAAAAACTACTTCTAGTCTTCCTTTGGAACTAGAAAAGAGACCAAATAGTCAAAACAATGTTATTCATAAAGAACAAATCTGGAGGTAACACATCACCACACTTCATTCTATACAAGTGTATAGTAACCCAAACAGCATGGTATTGGTACAAAAATAGAGAAATAGACCAATGATACAGAACGCAGGACTTAGATAAAAAAAAAAAAAAAAACACTCACAAACAGCCTACTCATCTTTGACAAAGTTGACAACTATACACTGGGGAAAGAAGCTTTATTTAATAAACAGCACTGGGGAAATTGGATAGCTACATGCAGAAGATTGAAACAGGATCCATATCTCTTACCAGTCACAAAATTTAATTCAAGATGGACAAAAGACTTAAATGTAAGACCTGAAGCTGTAAGAATTCTATTAATGGAAGAAAATTTTAGAAAAACTCTTCTAGATATCTGCCTAGGCAAATAATTTATGAAGAAGAGACTCCAATGGTTATGGAACTTATCAACAGAGCAAATAGACAACCTACAGCATGAGAGAAAATATTCACCTCTGACAAATGACTAAAACCCATAATTTATAAAGAACTCAAACAAATCAGCAAGGACAAAAGACCAGAACAGAAGCATTTTGAAGGAAGATAGACAAAAGGTCAATAAACTTTTAAAAAAGTGCTCTGATCTCTAACCATCTTCGAAATGGAAATCAAAACCACAGTATTATTACCACCTTCTCAGATTACAGTGTGACCTTTATTAAAAAGTCCAGAAACAATACAAGCTGACCTGGATTCAGAGAAAAAGAAATGCTTATCCATTGTCAGTGGGACTGCAAATTACCATAGTCCCTACAGAAGCAGTGTGGAGATTTTTCAAGGCACTAATTGTAGCCCAGGTGCCGTGGCTGATGCCTGTAATTCTCACACTCTGGGAGGCCAAGATGGGTGGATTGCTTGAGCTCAGGAGTTTCAGACCATTCTGAGCAAGAGTGGGACCCTGTCTGTACTAAAAATAGTAAAATGAGACAGTTGTGGGTGCTAGCCCATAGTCCTAAGCTACCCAGGAGACTACTTGGGAGACTATAGGTGAGAAGATCACTTGATCCCGGGAGTGTGAGGTTGCTGTGAGCTTGACATCATAACACTCTAACCTGGGCAACTGGATGAGACTTTGTTGGAAGAAAGAAAGGAGAGAGAGGGCCGCACCTGTGGCTCAAAGGAGTAGAGTGTGACCCCATATACTGGAGTATCAAACCCAGCCCTGCCAAAAACTGCAAAAAAAAAAAAAAGGGAGAGAGGAAGAAGCAGGAGGAGGAGGAGGAAAGGAAGGGAGGGAGGGAAAGAAAAGAAGGAAAGAAGAAAAGACAAGAGGAAAGGAGAGGAGAGAAAAGGAACCACTTTTAGTTCTTGCACTTGAATGCAAACCTTCTCCACTTGAACATTTATGGCTATTTGAATGTAAACATTCTCCACTCGAACATTTATGGCAACACTATTCACAATTGCAAAGATATGGAATCAGCTGAAGTGTCCATTAATACATGAGTGGATTAGCCAAATGTGCTACATGTACACTATAGAATACTATTCAGCCATGAAGAAGGAAGAATTAAGGCCTTTTGCAAAAAATGGATGAAATTGGAGACCATTGTCCTAATTGAAGTACCTAAACAATGAAAAAGAAAAAAACTCCACGTGTCCACTGAACTAAACTGGAATACCTATGCACAATGAGAAGTAAAACTCAGTTGAAATCAAGTAGTGGGGAAAGAGGGTGTAGGCGACAACCTACCTAAGGGATACAATAAACACTACCTGAGTGATGGGTACACTTGGAACCCTGATTCATGCATAAGAAAAGTGTTGCATACAACCGAAATTACTCATGCCCCTGTAATATTTTGAAATAATAAAAAATACAAAAATGAAAACTTAAACAGTCACATTGTCAAAAAGGATGGAAATGGAATATTAAATATATATTTTTTTAATTAAAATCATAACTGTACATTTTGGGAGTACAATGTGATGATTTGCTATGCAATGTGGAATGCTTAAATCAAACAGATTAACAATGCCATCAACTTACCTTTTTTTGTGGTAAGACTTTTTTTTTTTTTTATTGTTGGGGATTCATTGAGGGTACAATAAGCCAGGTTACACTGATTGCAATTGTTAGGTAAAGTCCCTCTTGCAATCATGTCTTGCCCCCATAAAGTGTGACACACACCAAGGCCCCACCCACCTCCCTCCATCCCTCTTTCTGCTTCCCCCCCATAACCTTAATTGTCATTAATTGTCCTCATATCAAAATTGAGTGCATAGGATTCATGCTTCTCCATTCTTGTGATGCTTTCTTTTAAAATTTACTTAGTTATTTTCAAATATACCCTTACATTGTGCACATTAGGTGAGATCCTACCAAATGCCCTCTCTTCTCCCACAATGTCCCTCCCTCCTTCCTTCCCTTCCTTTCCCTCTTCCTCTCAGACCTCCCCCTTTCTAGGCTATATTTGTGTTTTGTCATTCATATGAGTGTTTGTTTATACATTAGTTTCATAAAGTATTGAGTACATTGGATACTTTTTTTCTATTGTTGAGATACTTTACTATTTATTCCAACTCCATCCAGGTAAATATAAAAGATGTAATCTCCATTAGTAATCACTTTTTATGGCTGAATAGTATCCCATGGTATCTTCTTTTATTTATTTCACAGTATTACAGGGATACATATGTTTTGGTTACATAATTTGCTTTTGTACAGTTTAAGTCAAAGTTATAAATGTTCCCCTCACCCAGGAAATGTGCATTGTACCTGTTAGTTTTGAATTTACCAATCTTCTCTTTCCCTGATCCCCTGATTGATTTCCATTGAATTTCACTTCCAAATATGCACATAAGTGTTGATACATTTGTTCAATTTAGTATTGAATTCATGTGGCAATTGTTTTTCTAATCTAGTGAGAAAGAATGGATACATAGAATGATTTATTTAGAGGTAGTTAAACTTAGGAATACATTTACAACCATTTAAATCAACTGATAAGTGAAGTTTTAAATTTTGGTATAGATCTTTTTTTTTTTTTTTTTTTTATTTTAGGCCGGGGCTGGGCTTGAACCCGCCACCTCCGGCATATGGGACCGGCGCCCTACCCGTTGAGCCACAGGCGCCGCCCTTTGGTATAGATCTTTTAAAAAATGCCTGTGGGCTTCTGACTTTCAATGTGACTTAATGCATTAAAATTTCCTTAGCTATATAAATTTGTTAATTAATTTTTCAATTAACAAAAGAGATGTAGTCTTCAGTATATTTTGGCAAAATATATGATTATAGATGAGAAATTATAAATTTATTTATTTATTTATTTATTTTGAGACAGAGTGTCTATGTCACCCTTGGTAGAGTGCTGTGCCATCACAGCTCACAGCAACCTCAAACTCTTGGGCTTAAGCGATTCTCTTGCCTCAGCATCCCAAGTAGCTGGGACTACAGGTGTGCCACAACACCCAACTATTTTTTGTTGTAGCTGTCATTGTTGTTTAGCTGGCCTGGGCTGGCTTTGAACCCACCACCCTCAGTGCATGTGGCCGGCACCATAACCACTCTGCTACAGGTGCTGAACCGAGAAATTTTAATTTTACATTTGTCACTATAGAAGATCTGAGTCTTCAATCCAATGTAGAAAATCTGAATCTTTAATATATGAGTATTATGATTTTTCCATTTAAAAGATAAAGGGATTATGTATAGTTATAATAGATATGATTCACATGGTTATTTATAACTTGGCTGATAACGCTATAGTAATGAATAAAAATAAAGGCATGGTCTGGGTTAAGATGCTGTTGGTTACTTCTCCCTGACCAGTTGCAGGTTTTGGTGGAAAAGTGTATAAAACCACATTAACAGTGAGGTTATGTGTAATAATAAGTCATTTGCTAGAATGTAGAAAGAATGTGAAAAAATCATACTTAGTAACAGGATTAAGGTGATATCTTGAGACAGTGTGTACTTTATTCTTTATGATAGAAAAGGAGGACTCAGCAATTAACACAAGAAAATGAAAGAATTTTGGTATCCATCTACTGAGATGAGATAAGATCTGTTTGAAAACATGAAATATTTTAGGATGATTATAGCTTGGGTATAAATTTTTAATATTGAAAGCAAACAATTTAGAGAAATAAGAAAGAATAAAGAATTGATCATTATGTGTATGAGGATAGAAGGAATTAAATAAAGAGCACAAACTCCTCTAAAATTCTGTGCATTAAATAGAAGTATTAAATTTCTTTTGAGACTGGTGCAAGGGAATAAAATAAATGTTGATAGCACAATAGTATTTCTCTTAAGGTGTTAAATCAGGATCACTGCTGCCCTACATGAGAAAAGATTAGCCAAAAATACAATATCCATTATTTTTTCATGTCCTTCTTTTCTGAGGCATACATAGAACCATGAAATGGAAATACAAAAAGTTTCAGTCACAACTATTCCCTGTACTCCACAAATCTCCATTAAGGGTTCCTTTTCAACTCTTTGGCACTGCTGCTCTAGACAGGCCGGCAGGACACCTGACCCGGTGACCCTGTCTTCACAACAGTGGCGACACTGCAGCTATTTTCAAGACAACAACTCTTGGTGTTCCAAATGGCGTACGTACTTTAGAAGCCCTACCACACACAAGGGACATGGTATTCACCTGTTGCAGGCCCCGGAATGCTATTTCATTTTTCATAGATTTGAAAAAGTACATTCAGATTTCAATTGTTTTTATTTTCTTGGGACCCACCTTGTCCTTGCCATATTTTGGATTACTTCAGCTATTAGTAGTCAATTCAAACACTTATCAAATCTCTCTGAGCAAGGCATACCTCTAGGACTATGCTGACTAGCTAACTTGTCATAAAGATTTAAATTAAAACGAAGAAAAAACATTTTTATGAATCTATATTATGAATATATATACAAGTATGCAGTCAGCCATCTCAAGGGGACATATATGTGTATGTAGAAACAGGTCCAACTATCAATAAGTATCTCTTTAGATTAATATCTATATTATGCTGTGACTAAAAATCTTATTGTAGTATACTTTTGTTTCAAAACAAATTACATTTTCACTGACTCAGAAAAGCATAACTTGTAATGCGTAAGTTTAAATGAGTCTATGCCTAACAGAATACAGTAGCGATTACCTGAAGTTTATTTTACATTAAAATGATTATAACCTTAAGATAATTACTATTAGGTTAATATCTATTTTACAATTTCTGACATATATGTTTATAAATTCTGACATGAACAGACTAATTCAAATTAAAACATTAATTAAACATTATATATATATATTTTTAAATACTGAAAGCTGAGATAATGGGGATTTCAATAACATTGACAGAATCTAAAGCATTTCAAAAATGAAAATCTTATATCAGTAATTCATCATATTTTACAGTTGATCATGGGCATAAAAACGGCTTTTCTTGTTCATATTGAAAAGTTAAAGGAAAAAGTAGATACGTATATAGCATGAATGGTATTATGTGATTTGCAGAAACAAAAGCCTGTATTTTCATCACTGTCTTATGTCGTGAGAGCTTAATTAATATGCATTTTAAAAATTATTTGGGAAGTACAATATTTTTCTGTCTTTGTAATTCAGTATTATAAAACGTCCTGTATGTTTTCAAATATATTGTCTTTATGCAAGGGAATTCAATCCCAGGAAGTTAGCTTAAATGCAGTGCTGGCCTCTATTTTCTGTGAAGTTATCCATGATAGAATACTGACACCAAGATACCATTTATTCTGATATACGCAGAGTAAAACTCGATGTTCGTTGCAGGAAATCAAGAAGATATTAAATATAACTTTGTTCTTACTCTTAAAAAGATGCCCAAAGGCAAAAGTGCCATTTTCTGTCAAGCACAACTCAATTGATAGTTCCCTCTTCATTCTGCACAGATGCCTCTTTTAAAATGATTCGATTCCTCTACTACCTCATCTTCTGTGGTCAGGCAGGAGTCATCTGGGGAGAAGATTGGCCTATTATCTTCCCCCTCTGTCAGAAGCAGCGGCGGTAATGGTCATGATTTTCTCATATGCTACCAGTTCAATGCTTCATAAAGCATATGAACTATGCTATCTAGACTTAATTGTGCCTGGAGGAAAATAAAATGAAATGAGGTGGGTAGTTAAATAATATGTTGGCATATATATTAATATCTATGTGTGCCTTTTAATTTTTTAAAAAATAAATTAGCTTGTGAATTGCATGTCTTCATAGGAATTCACATATTTAAAAATTGAATTCGCATTTTTTCTAAAAGTTGAGTTGTTTTTGACATTCTTACAATAAACAACCCAAGTAGCAATTATAGAATATATTCGGTTCATTTTGTTAGCTCCTGGTAATTGAACAAAAAATAAGTTACCGGGTGTTATTCATCTAGATAAATTAATTTTTGAACATATGGACAAAGCTTGCAGCTATTGAGAATGTGAGTTTATGAGTCTGAGTATGTGTGTCTCTGACTGTTTGTCGGCATGAAGTAGAAAATACCCTGTGCGACACTCCACTCCTCATGGCATTTCTGATCTTGCCAGTTAGAGAGTGAAAAAAATTTGTGAAAGTTTATTCCTGTCAGATTTTCAGAGTGTTATCCAAATCAAGATTGCAGACAAATATAAATGAATTACAGAGAATTTTTTTTTTAAATCACACACTAAAAGTAAGTGTATTTAGGGAACTGAGGACCCAGAAAATCTCTTGTGCATTTTAAAGATTACGTACAGGAAGTTATTAATCCCTTTGGAAAATTTTAACAATACTATTTTGGTGTGCTTGACTCCAAAACCCAGACGCTTCCTAATCTTATCCATGCACCTAATGGAGTTTTGGATTAGAGCAAATATACCCCCCCCCAAATATTTTAAATATTGCTATAAAACCATGGAGATCAAAAGAGATCTCTCTGGTAAGGATAGCTCTGAATTAACATGAGTGGAAAGTTTCAGGAAACTTAGTAGAGGCCCAGCACCAGATGAGGTATAGGAGCGTGACGTCAAATGAGGAGAGTACAGCTGGGGTGAAGAACAGATGGCAAGAGGTGCGAATTTGACAGCTCACCCATGCTCTAATCTCTTCTACAGTAAGTCCTCACTTAACGTCGTCAATATGTTCTTGGAACCTGCAACTTCAAGAGCATGTGTAAAGAAACCAATTTTAACATAGGCTAATTGATAGACACAAAAGCTAAATTCCTAGAGTATAGTTCTGGTCATAAAATCATCACCAGATTTCTAAATAAAGACTAAAACACTTCTAATATTAAATGTGAGTTATACAAACAATCCAGAAAGGTTAATAAAACCAAGTAAGACTGGTATTTACCCAATGATTCCAAGTTAGGGTAGTGGGTGATGAGATACTATTCTAGCAGCTCAGGGTAGAAGAGCGGAGCTGATACCAGCTGGGACACTATTCTGGCACAGGGGATACTCACCAACACACTCACTCAGATTATGACCATTTGACACATTAATTTCCCTAACATGCACATCTTTTAGATGTGTAAGGAAATCAGGGTACCCAGAGAAAGCCCACACAATCGGAAGAGCTTGCAAACACCAGTGAGACTGTGGAGTCAGCTAGGAATTGATTTTCTTTTTTATCTACATTATAACAAAAAATATGATGTTATTGTATTCAAGGACCTGCTGTATATGATGAATACAGTAAATAGATGAAGCAAGACATGGAAAATTAATAATGGAGCTTTCTGTGGAGACAAGCTCAGCTGATTGGGGCATTTAAGTGTTAATTGTGGTTCAGAGAGTGCAGGGAGATACCAGCCACAAGCAACCACTTTGCACTGTAACCTATCAGAATGGTTGGGGCACACTTCATGTGTTCTTTTCTCATCCAATGGTCAGCATATCAGTTTAACACGCTGTGTCCTTACGTTTTTTTTGTTTGTTTGTTTGTTTTTTACACATGGATTAGAGTTTATTAAGTAGGGAGTGGAGGAGATGTGACATAAATAGAAGTATGCAGCATCCAAACTGAACAGAATCTGGGATTTCTGAAAAAATCTGTTGATTATGGTTGCACAACCAGCCAGTTCCTCCTCCATTGACATAGGTGCCTTTCGGAGGAGAGGAGGGATTAAGTTTCATGGCAGGGCCTTAACAGTACAGTGAAAGCTCTTGCCTCTCTCACACCTTCAGATTTCCAATACAAGTTACAGAAATTGTCTTCTATCTTCATGTATAACTGCTAAGTTTCTGGGATAAATATTATCTTTTCCAAAACTTCATTTTTCTCGCCTTCAGGTTGTGATGGAATGTCTCCTTCTAGTAGCGCTCAAAAATTATCTGACAAAGGAATAAGTTGTTGGTACTCTCTAATACTATATATACATGATTTCTCATTATTTAGGTTAACACAAGATATAACTCTCTTCTTTCCACAAGTATTTTTTAAGGGGGAAAATATGAGTAAAGGGAGAAATTCAAGAAAGGTAATTTTATGCTGCATTTTGATGGCAATTAGTGCTAAGTCAGGCTAACAGCGACAGAGCTAGCAAAACATTAAAAAGGAGAGTGTAGGTAGAAAAAGAACAATGAAAATTAAAAAGCCTGGATTTATTCAGAAAACAGGCAATAATAGTAAGTCCAAAAACCCATTAATGAGGTGTAATTATAGATTTAATTTGTGTTGAAGAGGCAGCTTGAGGAAAAGTAATTTTAATTTGGAATATCTAAATAGACTTTATAGGAAATATGGTTTACTTTATTTCACATTTTTCTACATATGCCCTTTATTTTCTACTTCTTACTAACTTTTTTAGACATGATAGATTTTGATAATTATTGAGAAAAATTTATGTAAAAAGTTTCTGTATATTCTATTCAGGTAGAACTGAATTTGGCCTACATACCATGTGATTTATATGTGTTTATATATGTATATCTAAAAAAATATTTATAAGACATTTGTATATTTTGAGGGGAATTTTTGCAACATTTTTAAACTTGGACCTGTAATCTCACATTATAGCAATACAAAATCAGGGAAGACATAAAATGAAATATAACTATTAGGAAATGTTGGCCATAGGTACTTCAAGTACTTCATAATATTTGAATTAAAAGTCATTCTTCAAACACAAATCTGACTTAGGAAAGCTTAGTTTTATCTTCTTTACATAAATGAGTTAAGTGTGTCCAAAGATAATACTACCCTGGTCTCTTGCAGCTGTGTTAGCAGTCACTTTAGGCCTTATCATTAGGTTGCCATTTTATATGAAGTAAAATTTTCCTATCACAAGAATAAGGAATAATGAATAAATATAACATTTCAGAAAGTGTCTGTTGCCGTTAGGGTCTCATGGAGAAGCAATGTTGCAGAGGATAAGACCCGCCATATTGAAATTGTATGGAAAATAAAGGGGACCTCCGCTCTCTCATGGCCGATGGCAATCTTTATTTTTTCCACCAAAGCTTATATAGGCACATAACTTAATCAATAAACACATGACTTAAACCTTGGCTCCAGGCCATTTACTGCCTGGTACTTACAGGACGGATAAACCAGGTTGACTGATAACCATTTAACAAACATTATCTAAAGCTATCCTTATGGGCTAACGTTTAACTAGTTTAACTGATAACTACTTTACTAAAGTTATTTTTATGCTAAGTAATTAAAAACAAAACCACAAAACAAGATTCTGGGGAAATAAGCTATTTGAATGCTTGACCATCTGGAGCCTGTTAATCATCTTTAGGGAGTAGTCTGGAAAATCCTGAGATATACAAGTGACTGTCTGCAGACCTGCCTCCACAAAGCTCCACCCTAAATCATTTTTACATGATTAGGTTCTAAGCCACATATGGAGTTCTATGCAAGATTTTTTCCTTTCTAACTTTCTAACTCACAAAAGACTTTAAACTTTCCTTCACAAAATGGAACCATTTATATAGGTTTACTTATAGGCTTTTGGCCTATAAGTGTCCACCTTTTATAAATTGTTCTATGATAAATGGAAAGTTTATTTACAGAGTACACTCCATTGCCAGCCCTGCCTTTCTGAAAGAGAGAGAATAAGCTAATAAACAATTATGAAAGGTATAGAATTATTATCTGTCTTGAATATTCAGATAATTTCAAATACAGCAATGTAGTAGTGACAGGACTTAAAATGGCAGATTTCTAAGTCTTGTACCTTTCCAGTAATAATCAGAGCTAATATATACAAAATGTTTCTTATTTATTTAAATAAGAATTTAAATAACAATTTCTAGTTACTTCAAGGGCTATTTGAAAAGGGACTTAACCTTGTGACTACACCCAGTTGACAAAATTGTATTCCTTGTATCTGCAGTGCCACAGATACAGTCTGGTACTGTGACACTGTAGCTTTTGATAAGCTAAAGTTGACATAGTCTGCATGGAAAATAAAGGCTCGTGGAAGAGAAAGAAATAACTGCAATGATTGCAAAATGCATGCAAACTAAGACATTAGAAAGCACTGTGAAACAAATTTGCATGGTTTTGTAGTGGGAGAGAACATACCATATAAATAGCATAGAGAAAAAGCCCTCAGGTTCGAGAAAAAAGAAGAAGGGCTATAATTGCTGAAACACGAGGGTACAGAGAATGTCAAAAATCATCCCTGTGAAAGATATTAAAGCTATTTTATATATGCATCGTTATTTGTATTCATAATGACATCATTACTGAATTTTGAAAGTTTGTAGATGGGAGGCTGGCATGATTAACTTTGCGTTTTTAAAATATCACTCACGTGGAAAGTGAATTGGAGGATTTCCATTGACTAGAGATTTGGCAGGCCAGGGGATCTGTCCAAATCTGAAAACAAAACTGGTACAAAAACTTTCTTTAAAAACGTCTTTTAAAACTGCCTAGATAATGATTCCAACTTCATTCTAAATACATGAAGATGAAATTGCATGGCACAGTAAAATTCTGCTTTAGCTATTGCTGATCTAATGTGAAAATGAAAACTATTGATAAGAGGTTTAACTGTGTTTATTACAAGTGAAGATAGACATGCTAAGTGAGCTAACAAAAGTTTGACTTGCATTCAAATAGCTGTGAAAGAAGAAAATGGGGTGCATAGCCATAACTAAGTTAGTATACTATGGAATTCTAGGGATTATACCTACTATTTTTGAGTATTAATTAAAATTGAGAAAAATAATATTAATCTGAATGTGCTTTATTACTTTTTGTCACTATATAAAGTTTGTTTTATCAAAACTAAATTAAAGGTTCTTAGATTTTTGTAGAGGCAGTCCTTATACGTATGTAATTTTTCAAAAATTTATAAATTTTTTTCAATAATTTCATCTTGATAGTTATTAATAGTAGAATTACAAGATTATCATTTTTGTTTCATTTTGTTTAATAGTAGAATGACAAGATTATCATTTTGTTTTATTTTGGAAGTGTGCCTTTATTATTGTTTGTTAGAATTCTTCCACAAGCTATAGCAAAAATAAACTTTCTTTGCAAACACAGTCAGCATTTAAAACAAGAAACTAGTTTAAAATACATCTTTCTTTAAGGCCATTGAGTGTTTGAATAATAATGAAGTAAAATAATCTAAAATAAAACAGAAAAAAATGAGACCAAATTATTGCTAGAATACTGTATCTTTATTAAAATGAATAATAAATTATTCACTCTTATGATTATTTCTTGTATGATATAGGTGTTTCTCCATTAGCTAATGGTGAATCTAATTATACACAGAGAAATATGATATGATTACCTATAATAAAAATGCTATATATGATAACACGGGAGTATATTTTGCTCACATGATTTTCTGCAATTTGTAAAAATGATTAGAATGAGTAGAATATCTGTCAAAATTACATAAAAGTGAAATACTGTGCTATTGCTTAAGGCCCAGATTTTGTAAGCTTAGACAAATGAGTTAAGTGCATTAGAGCAACTGCTGTAAGTAAGGATTTATATGGATGGGTTTGTATATTTCTTTTCTTTTGGTTATATCTAGTTTTAAAATCAGGTTTATACAAGCATCATAAATTGATTTTAAAGCCTTCAATTACCTATCTTCTGGTATGACCTTTATCAGAAATTATATGTTCTTTGTTCAAAGTAAGTTTGGTAGAACTTACTGTAACAAGATTTTATTTCAGTTTTAACATGAAGAAGAGTTATAGTGTCTTTAATCATTACTAGCATATTGAAGTTTTCTGTTTCTTCTTTAGACAATTTTAACTATCTGTAGAAATTTATTTTTTCAACTATAGATTTAAAATTTTATTGGTGTATAAATTACTCATTTGGTCATATTATGATATTTATTGGTATGTCTCTACATTTGTGTCACTAGGGTTTGTTGCTGTTATTATTATTGAATTATATTGAATAACTATCTATTGTTTTTGTTATATTTTATGTTTTCTTATAGTTGGTTCTCTGTCTTACCTATCCTTTTCTTACCTTCATATTTTATTTCTTCTTTGGACATGGGTGGGGGCAATGATATTAATCTGTTACTGTTTTTCTAATTTCTTTAGTAACTGTGTAGCTTTCAATTTGTGTTGCTTTTGTTAATCATCTTCAGACATATTTTATTTCCAATAAATAAACTTAATTATCTTTGCCTACGACTAGTCATTACTGTTTTCATTGTTTGTTAATATCATTGTGATGTTCAGTTTAATCAAAAGATCATATAAAAAGACTTCATAAATTTCTAACATTTTTCTATTTTCATCACTGATCCTTAATCGTATTTTACTTTGTTCAGACAACCTGATCAGTACATATAGTTTTTTTATACAATTTTTGAGGTTTTATTACATGAAAGTGACAATTCTATTTTCCTCAAAAGTTATTTGTGTGTATTTATTGGTTATGAATTGATATTTGTGTTTTTTTATTTTGCTATTTATTTCATTTTGTGACATTGCTATTTCTCTGTCTTATAACTTAACTTTGATTATTAGTTTATATAATTTTACACCCAGTACTAGAAGTCCTAGCCTGAGCAATCAAGCAAGGGAAAGACATAAAAAACCTCCATATTGGAAAAGAAAAAAATCAGATTATTCCTGTTCTCTGATGATATGATCTCACATCTAGAAAGATAGTGTATCTTAATTCATAGAAACACTCTTAAATTTAATAAATGAATTCAGTAAAGTTTCAGTATACAAATAAATATACAAAAAAGTAGTGGGGTATCTGTACACCAATAATGTCGATAAGAATAAGATCAGGATGTTAATCCCATTTATAATAGCTTTAAAATATACCTAGAAATACACTCAACAAAGTTGGTGAAAGATCTTTATAAGGAAAACTATAAAACACTGATGAAGGAAATTATAGATGACACATGCAAATGGAAGAACACCTCATACTCATGTAAGAGAAGAGTTTATATTGTTAAAATGGCCATATTGCTTAAAGCAATCTACAGGTTCAGTGCAACATCTTTCAAAGTAACAAAGTCATTTTTCACAGAATTAGGAAAAAAAATCATAAAATATACATTGAACCACAAAAAAGTACTCAACAGCCAAAACAGTCCTAAGCAAAAAGAACAAAGCTGGAGGTATCACATTACCTGACTTCAAATTATACTGCAAGGCTAGAGTAATCAAAACAGTATGGTACTGCTATAAAAATACACCCATCAGTCAATGGACCAGATAGAGACTCAGACATATACTGGAGAAAAGGACACCTTTTTCAATAAAGGGTGTTGGGAAAACTGAATTTCCATATGTACAAGAATGAAACTGGACTACTGTCTCTCATCATATACAAAAATCAACTCAGGAAGAACTGAAGACTTAAACATAAGACCATAAACAGGCTCTAACAATTCCAACAGCAATTCCTGGGATATGGCTAATTAAATTATTTCCAAGGCCTTCTGCTGCAAAGGGCCCCATTTAAAATTGGTAACTTTGTGAGTCAACTTATACTAAGGGGTCAAAAAATATTCAGTTATGGTACATGCTATGTTCAGTACCAAAAAAAGTCCTACCCACTCTACTAAATGTAGAAAAATCACCTGGGCATCATGCCATATACTCATAGTCTGTAAGTTTAGCTGTAGTTAAACTATAAACTATAACCCTAAACTATATAATTTAAAAATGTTTTTATGTGTATTCTGGGTGAAGTTCAGAATCAATAAATGGTCTACAGGAGATAAACATTGGGTATTTTTTCCTCAATATGGTGAAGGCATCAAATAAAATTTGTAGAAATATAATGTTATTAGAGCCTGATAGGTCCTGTTTTGATCTTATCTTGAATCAGCTTGAAAATAATTTTAATATTTCTCAGAATCTTGCCTGAAGAATCCAATGTACTGTGCAATGTGTATCTATATTTTCTGCTGTGTCACCTATTTTCACTGTTATCATAATAGTTTAGCTTTCATGTCAGACCACGGGCAACTCTGTCTGAGCCATAAATGCTTACTATCTTTGTAGTTTAAATATGACTCCCAAATAAATAAAATAAGAAACAAATGAACAAACAAACAAACAAACAAAAAGACATTACCACTGATACCACAGAAATAGAAATGATCATTAGAGACTATAAACAATGTATAACATCAACCTGGAAATTTGTTGGATACATACAGTATACCAAGACTGGGCCAGGAGGAAATGGAGAATTCAAGTAATGAGTAACAAGATTGAATCAATAATAAAAGAATCTCCCAACAATGATAAGCTCAGGACCAATGGCTTTGCTGCTAAATTCATATAAACAAGAACACACACTGATTCTTCTCAAACTATCCCAAATATTTCAAGAAAGGGGAACAGTTCCTAAGTCATTCTGTAAGACCAACGTTGTCTTGATAGCAATAAAAGCATTTGTCTGATACCAAAACCAGGCAAAAAAGAAAAAAAAAAAAAGGAAACTACAGGCCAATATTCCTGAAGAATTCTTATGTATTTAAATCTTAACAAGATTTCTAGCAAATCACATTCAAAAGGACATTAAAAACATTATTCACCTTGATCAATTGAAATTTACCTTAGAAATACAACAATGGTTCAAAAAAAAGGCACACCATATCAGTAGAATACATGAAAAACACTATATTATAATCACAATAGATATAGAATTAAAAAAATACAGAACAAAAAAGATACAGAATAAACATTTGACAAAATTTAATATCACTTCATGATAAAAATTCTCAACTAATTAGGTAGAGAAGAAATTTACTCAACACAGTAAATGCTACGTGTGGAAAACCTACTTGAACATTATAGTAATGTGGACAAACTGACAGCTTTTGTAATGAGAACTGGAACCAGACAAGGATGCCCAGTATCACCACTCTTATTGAACACAGCACTAGAAGTCCTAGTCAGAACAATTAAACAAGAGTAATAAAGAATAAAAAAAGGGGAAATAAGAAATCAAACTGTCCCTTCTTTCAGATGACATGATCTTATGTGTAAAAAAACTAAAGACAATTTGAAAACCTTTAGAACTAATAAATGAATTTAGTAAGGTGTCAGGATACATAATTATTGTACAAAATTAGTAGCCTATCTATCTGCCAATAATGAATTAGCTATAAAGAAATCAAGAAAACAGTTTGGTTTGCAATAGCTTCAAAAATTTAAATACCTATGCATAAAT
Organism: Nycticebus coucang; assembly: GCF_027406575.1. Classification (NCBI taxonomy): domain Eukaryota; kingdom Metazoa; phylum Chordata; class Mammalia; order Primates; family Lorisidae; genus Nycticebus; species Nycticebus coucang. Next base: position 67,629,987 of record NC_069789.1, on the reverse strand, counting down.
TCACTACAAAAAGAACAGTCATCTCAATGAGTGAAAATTAAACAAAAGAAAAAACACATTGAAGAGGAGACCAAAAATAAAAAAGACAGCCTATGTTTATGGATTATAAGAATTAATATTCTGATAATGCCCATACTGTCCAAAGTGATCTATAGGATCAATGTAATTCCTGTCAAGACACAATAAAATTGTCTATAGAAATAGGGGAGGAAACTGCAAAAATTTATATGGAATCACACAAGATCCCAATAGCCAAAGCAATCATGAGCAACACAGCAAAGCAGGAGGCATCACGTTATTCGAATTTGAAATTAACTACAAAACTACAGTAATATACTGACCAGAGAATGGTACTGGTATAAAAATAGACAAACAGATTGTGGAACACAATAGAAAACCCGGAAATAAATCCAAATATTCACAGCCAACTAATTTTGGATAAAGGCCCCAAGAACTTACATCGATGGAAAGAACAGCCTTGTTCAATAAATGGTATTGGGAAAGTGGGATCTCCATGTGCAGAAGAATAAAACTTGACCCCTACATTTTACCATACCATAAAATGAACACAAACTTGGAAAGACATAAATATAGAACACCAGACTATAAAACTACAGGGAAAAAAAAGCAGAAATGCTTTAGGACATTGATCTGGGCAAAATTTTGCTCAGAAAAATTTCAAAATCATAGATGACCAAAACAAATAGATAAAATAGATAAACGGTATGTTAAGAACCTTAAACATTTCTGTATAGCAACAGAAACAATGAGCAAAAAAGGACAATTTGTGGAATGAGGGAAAGTATTTGAAACTATTCATTCCATAAGTGACAAAACTGATATAATACAAGAACCAAAACCTCAATGGCAAAAAATACAAATAATCAAATTAAAAACGGTCAAATGATCTGAACAGACATTTCTCTAAAGAAGACATACAAGTGGCCAACTATTAATTAGTATATACAGAACGCTCAGCATCACTAATCATCAGAAAAATGCTAATCAGATCCACAATGAGATATCATGTCACCTGCGTCAGAAAGGCGTCTGTCAAAAAGAAAAAAAATGACAAATATTATCAAGGGTATAGAAAAAAGGGAAACTCACATACTGTGAGTAATGTAATTTACTAGCATCATTTTGGAAATAGTATCGATTTTTTTTAAAAAAACTTAAATTAGATCTGTAATATAATCCAACAATTCCACTACTGAGTATTTATTTAAAGAAAATCAATATATTAAGAGATACTTACATTCCCATTTATACTGCAGGACTACCCACAATCTTCAAGATATGGAATCAACCTCATGTCAGTCAACAGATCAAAAGATTAAAAAAAAAAAAGTGGTGTACAACCTCCATACTTGACCACCTTCCTGCATTGACTACCTCCTTACGTTGACCTAATTTTCATAGATTGGACATACACCACTGACTGTAAATATCTTTATGTTGACCACCTCTGTATGTTCAGTTGGTTACAGTCTTACGGGTAGTCAGCTTGCAGAGTTTCTACTGTTACATACTCAATAGAACACTATTCAGCTATAAAAAAAGAATGAAATCCTGTCATTACAAGCAACATGGGAGAGCTAGGAGGACATTACGTCAAGTGAAATCAATCAGGCACAGAAAAATAAATGCTGCATATCTCATTAATGCATAAAGTAAACGGTTGAATGAATGAAGTAGAAAGTAGAACTATGTTTGTTAGGAGCTAGAAAGTTTAGAGCAGCAGGAAGAATAGGGATAGATTGATTAATGGATATAAAAGTATAGCTAGGTAAGAATAAGTTTTCTTTTTCTAAAGCCCTCTAGTACAACTATAGTTAACAACTTATTGTCTATTTTCTTCTTCTTTTTTTTTTTTTTTTCAAGACAGAGTCTCACTTTATCGCCCTCAGTAGAGTGCTTTTGGCGTCACACAGCTCACAGCAACCTCCAGCTTCTGGGCTTAGGCGATTCTCTTGCCTCAGCCTCCTAAGTAGCTGGGACTACAGGCGCCCGCCACAACGCCCAGCTATTTTATGTTGCCGTTTGGCCAGGGCTGGGTTTGAACCCACCACCCCTGGTATATGGGGCCTGCGCCCTACTCACTGAGCCACAGGCGCCACACCTTGTTGTCTATTTTCAAATAGCTAGAAGAGAGGATTTTGAATGTTCTCTATACACACAAAAGAAAAATGTTTTAAGAGCTATGTTAATTGCCCTGATTTAATTGTTACACATTGCATGCATGTATTGAAATATTACTTTGCACCTCAGATCTGTCTAATTATTATGTCAATTAAAATAATAATAATAAAAAGTTTCCTATATAACAATATTTTTGAATCAGATATACATGTGGGTATGTGTGGGTGTTAAGAGAAAAAATATATAAATAAAAGGCTAAGAAAGAAAATTTGCAAATATACTAAAAAATAAGTAACACCGATAATTTTAAATATAAAAGCCTAGATTTTTATGTACACTATTTCCTTGCGACCTTAAAAATAACTGATGCATTTCAGTTGGTTAACTCCATGTAGTCACTTTAATATAATGTACTTATTAATTTAACACTGTTTTCTGGGTGCCTTTTAAATGCAGTGGATAGGAATATCATTTTCCAAAATTACTAAAAATGTTTTAATTTTAGTTTCCCCTTTTAATTTTGATAATTCCTTGTCTTTAATTTTATGCTTTAAAGTCAAAAGGAACTGCAGATTTATTTGCCTACCCTGAGACTTCTATTCTGATCTCCTAAAGTGTTCATCATCTTCATTTGATTGTTTTATAGGAAGCCCACTAAAACTTATGCCAACCAGAAAAAAATGGCGTATACCCAGTTCTCAGGTATAACATGATATATATTTGAACATACCATGAATCCTATTGTTTCTACCTCGCAAACCTTTCTCTAAACCACTACTTCTCTCCCTATTTAGGGCACTACCTCAGCCAATGCTTCTCCTTTATCTATTTTTCAGTCAGAGCCAGAGTAATATTTTTTAAGCAGAAAATTATCATGTGTATTATTTTCATTAAAATTTGTCAATATATTCCCTCTTCTCTTAGGTTGAGTTTTTAGTAGCAATAATAATAATAATACTTAACATGGCTCACAGGGATTAGAATAATCACTCTTCGCTTTTCTCCCTAGCCCTACTCATATTATTCTTTCTTCTGTCCTGTTTGCTAGCCCTTTTTAGCTCAATGTTTTCAAGCTGATCAACCTCTGATGTGTCAAGACTCACATTTTCAAGTCTCAGTCCTTGAAATGAATGGTCTTTACCAGTTTCAGCAAATGTCTAATCTCTGCTACTTTTGGTCTTGCATTCGATGTCACTGTAGATCTTCCTTTCTCTCAAAGGTCAGACTTACTGTCATCTACTTCCACAGAACCTTGCACTTTTTTGTATTGCTTTTCATACTGAAATTGCCTTTCCCATGGCTCTTTCCTTAGGACTGATAGTTCAAGGATCCAGGGATCATGTCCCTAATTCATCACTGACTTTCTCAGATTCAAATATGGTCCTGAAATACCATTTTGAAATAAGCATTTGCTGAATCAAACAATTATTGGAGAAGGAAAAAACACTGTGTGTGTGAATGTTGACGACAAAGATTTTTTTAACCTACTTCAGCATTTTGAATGGATCAAAGCTCTGATTTGTGATTTTTTAGAAATACGTTTCAAGATAGATTATTTTGTTCGCGTGTAGGTGAAGAATAAACCATCTTCACATTCCCTCACAGGATAACAGATTCCCTACATGGATAAACACGTAAGAAAAGATTTAACATCACCAAAGCCAATCCTATGTCATTAGCATTCTGGATATGAGAAAAGCTCTACAAATCTTTTACACAAGACAGCCTGAGAAGCTTTTGACTCATCTTTTCCATCTCTGTTTTAATTTACTTCCCGTATTCTCTCTTCTGATTTGTTTGCATCTTTTCTCTCTCTCTTTCTCTCTCTTTTTCCTTCATTCTCTCTGTCTCTCTCTCTCTCTCTCTCTCTTTGGTTATATGTATATGAGTCAGTCTATTATAATCTATTTTCAGACACCCTATGTAAGCATATTTTCAAACGTGAATATCTGATGTACTTCAAGCCAGCTCAGAGGAAGTTTTATTGAAGTATATATCTTTTAACCAATCGGTCCTAGCTAAAATATCAGTTATATGAAATGTTATTTATTTTCATACTTTTTCTCTCCCAATGGCATTGCTGTTCCAATTATCATCTTAATTTTTTAGTATTACTTGAAGACCCGCTTCTAGTGGAACATCTGTATCTTTAAAAAGTCCTTTCACCCTTGGGCGGTGCCTGTGGCTCAAGGAGTAGGGCACCGGTCCCATATGCCGGAGGTGGTGGGTTCAAACCCAGCCCCGGCCCAAAAAAAAAAAAAAAAAGTCCTTTTACCCTATGTCCCATTGAGGAATGCCATTTTATAATATGCTATGCCCGTGAGCACTGTTTCTTATTCCTCTTTTCCAATTGCATATTGAACCCATTACAATGTGTTTTCTTCATAAATTCTACTTGATGTCACTCTTATTAAGATCAATAATTATCTACTGGGTGAAAATTCAATTGTTGATTTTGGTCTTCATCTTTATCAACCACTCCGTTGCCTTTCACATAATTGATTCCTCTTTCTTGACACATTTTTTTACCTGACTTCTAGGTCAGCTTACTGCCCCCACCAGCCAGTCTTGCCCAGTCTCTTTGTTGATTCTTCCTTATCTTTAAAGGCTGAAATTCCGTGGGATCTGGCACCTGGACCTCTTTCTATCTTTACTCATTGTGTTTTCAATCCCCTTAAAAATTAATTTCTTTAAAAACAATTATATGTTTATGGTTCTTAAGTTCAGCCATAGCTAACTACTCAGTCACGTTCTGCATGAGAATCTATAGTAAGCCTCTCATACTTTATATTTCAAAAACACAATTTTCATTTATTAGACAGATGAAATATTTTCTTATATATATATTTATCAAATCATAACTGTGTACATTAAGGTATTTATGGGATACAATGTGCTGATTTGATATGCAATTGGGAATGCTTACATCAAACTGGTTAATATAACCTTCACCTCACTTACTCATTTGTTGTGTTAAGATATTTATATTCTTCAACCTGGTTCTAGTCTCCAGTTTTTTGCAATACGGTAACTAGAGTTACCATTTTCCTGGATACTCAGTCAAAAAAACAGCCAAGTCCTAAATATCTCCATGTCTGTTTCTCTATCTATCATCTACTGTCTATCTCCTTATATACGTGGGTGTGTACACAGTCATATTTTGGTAAAAAGTAGGGACATGTTCTGAGAAATGTATCCATCGGTAATTGTGTTCTTGTATAATCACAAAGCATACTGCTACAAGTGCAGAAAGGTGTTGCCCACTATACATTATGATGGCATAGTGTGCAATCTCTTCTCGCCCTAGAATACAAACCTGTACAACAAGTCACTGCACTGAACACCAAAGGAAACTGTAACACCATAGTAAATATTTTCAAATGTAAATGTATCTAAATATAGGAAAGGAACCATAAAAATACAGTATTACTCCATATTATCTTTTAGAACCATTGTGGTACAAGTGATTTATTGTTGATAATTTTTTTTTTTTTTTTTTGAGACAGAGTCGCCCTGGGTAGAGTGCGAGGGCATCACAGCTCACAGCAACCTCAAACTCTTGGGCTTAAGCAATTCTCTTGCCTCAGCCCCCCAAGTAGTTGGGACAAGTGCCTGCCACAATAGCCAGGTATTTTCTTGTAGTTGTCATTGCTGTTTAGCTGGTGGCTTGGGCCAGGCTCAAACCCACCATGTTCAGTGCTATGCACATACATATAGACACACATATATATACCATATGTATACATGTATATATGTATGTATGTATATATAATGTGTGTAGATATAGATATATGCACAGAGAGAGCTTCTTCTATGACACACACCCAATTCATTAGCCTTTCTCTGAATATATATCACAAATACATCTTGTTTTTCCATTTTCATCGTCATTGTTACTATATTTTACTATAAGTAAAATAGACAGTGTAAGGATTTAAAATATATACTTTGGATACTTGAATTCATATCTCAGATCTAACAGGTGCTGCTTTGGTGCATTTGGGAATATGACTCAATCACTTAGGGTTAAAATCTAAAATATGAAGGAAATAATAACTTTGAAAAGGATACTACTTCCTCTTGGGATAAGCTTCCAAGTGGTCTCCTTGTTTCTACATAATCGCCCCCCCCATTTGATGTTTCCATCCTCTGTTCCATAGACATATTATTTTCACATTGTATGCCTTTATTGAAACATCTCGTGTATCCTATAAAGATACACAACTATTATATACCCATAATCATTAAAAATGAGAAAGTGTGAAAAACTCTTTAAAATAGTAATCTTGTATTATTTTGATCAAACTGACCCATCACTGAAATCACATGTAGAATAAACTACAAGGTGAATACTGTGGTTTATTAGATTTTAAATGATCTGATCTCTATCACTCAGGACATTACCTCTGCCTCACCCCTCTTTCTCCCTCCACCTCAGCCTCACTTCCAGTTTGACTTGACTGCACCAAACATAATCTTGAGTCCACGGTTTATGTACTTGCTACTCACTATGGATAGATACTTTTGACTGTTTTGCTTCATTCAAGACAGTCTTTAAATTTCCTATCTTTACCGAGGCCCTCCGGACCTCCAGGGCTCTCCATCTACTTTACTAGCATTTGATAGCAGTTTTCAATAATTGGCATGTACGTTTTTTTGTTCATTTATAAACTATCATACATGTTGGGAGATAATTTTTCCCCTCTGGTGTATGGCCAGTTCAATAAAAACAAGTATGCAAAACTCTTTTTTTTTTTTTTTTTATTAAATCATAGCTGTGTACATTGATATGATCATGGGGCATCATTCACTAGCTTTATGGATCGTTTACCAAGTTTCACATATACCCTTGTAAGATGCACCGCTGGTGTAATCCCACCAATCCCCTTCCCTCTACCCACCTCCCCCCTCTCTCCCCTTCCTTTCCCCCTTCCCCCTATTCTTAGGTTGTAACTGGGTTGTAGCTTTCATGTGCAAACCCTAAATTAGTTTCATAGTAGGGCTGAGTACATTGGGTACTTTTTCTTCCATTCTTGAGATACTTTACTAAGAAGAATATGTTCCAGCTCCATCCATGTAAACATGAAAGAGGTAAAGTCTCCATCTTTATTAAACAAACTACATTGATATATACCTCAAAAAAGATAATGGTGTGCCCACCAATAAGAGCTTTCCTAGCAATGAGAAATAGAAATAGAATTAACTGCATGATTTGTTCGTTCGTCAGTCAGGGAGCTTTGTATTAATATCAATAATATACAAAACTTTTCTGTTTGAACACTTCGATGATAAATTATGTAATTTTGTCAAATACGTATGTTTAAAGACAGACACAATCTATATACAATCTGTATACAATCTATGTTGTATACACAATCTATCATTTTCATTTTTTTCTATAAGCTCTTTCTCTCAAAGTGTTAGCATAGTATGAACAGTTATCATTTGACATAATATTAATCTAAACAAGAGGAGAAATGCCCACCAAGTGGTAAATTTTGAATTCAATAACTAAGTTCAAATCATCAAAATGTGTTGTATTATATTAGGTACATACAACTTTAGCTGTTTTTCTTTCTTTCTTTTTTTTTGGTGGGGGGGAGTATTACCTGATTTGAGATAAACCCAATGGAAAATAGAGTAAGTCATATTCTATATTTAAGAAGTTGAGTTTTGTTCCCATGGAAACATTTTGGCAATGAGTTTTAAAAAATGACTGAATATTTCAGATTCTAATGCTGCTGTATTTAATTGTTTATGAAATATTCAAGAGTCCTGAACAATTGAAATGATTGAAATTTCAACTGTTTAGTTGAATTGCCAAGCAAACTGCATCTCTGCCTGAAATGTAAAAAAAAATACCAAATCACATTATGATCCATTATGGTTTCATTTTTAAGTAGTCTGGTTGACGATTAATGATGGAATGATTCTCCATGTGAGTTTTTATAGATTTTAATATGATTTAAATGCCATTCAATTTCTTTTTTTATTGAAAATGCCAATTTCTAACTATTTGTACTTATAAACAACACATTTTATGATATTTTGAATCATTTTTGTTAATTATTTTTCCATTTTGGAAAAGGAGAATATGTAAACTTAATAATGGGTTAGACGTCATATAAAGTCATTCCAGGTCCCCCAAATTTTATGAAAATAATGTTTTCAATTTCTGTGTTTCCTTTGAAAGGAATTCTCTATGTTACATAAAACAAAAAAGAAAGGCATAATTTGTGAACAGTATGCATATTTTCCATATCACTTCTCACGTCTTTACTGGAAAGTTAAGCCCTATAAGTTCTTGAAATACTCATTAACTGTTCTAACTGAAGATACAATTACAAACAATACACATAGAGAAACCTTTGCCCTGGAGAATTGTGGATGACTGTGCTGGGGCCTTTACAATCACCGTTAGTAAGGGTTTCTATCCTTCACGCAATTAGAAAGTTTGCAGACCTCCACTGGTAATAATCACAGATTACAAAGGAGCTTGATTACTGCTGGAACCAGGGATCCATAGTTGGGAGGTAGCTTTGCAGCTTGCGGAGATCTGTTTTCCATTATTGATTTCAGTATAGTGTAAGTCAGAGTAAAAGTATATCCCAAAATCTGGCTTCTCTGCCTGGAACAGCAACAGCAACAACAGAACAACTAAAGCTCCTGGAACGTAAGATAATAATAATAATAATCCAAAGAATTACTTTGCTCTAGAAAATCAAACTGAACTTTCTTTACATTTCCAATGATAAATGCGAACATTTTTATAAATACGTTTTCATAGTGGTTCTTTCTTTTCTGCCTAGCCTAATAGCCATATGTTGAAAAATAAAACTTTGTTCATACTTTCCCCTTAAAGAAATTTAAAGTTTGAGGAAAATGTTTCCCTGCAGATTTTTTTCTGTTCTTGGGCCCTTCTCCTTACCTATAGATGCAAACGCACACACCACACAATCACACACAAATGAGCATACAAAGACATTCACACGTACATGTCCCCATAAAATCATTGTTCACTTTGGAAATTATATTGTTTGACATAAAAAATGGATTCACATATTTTTTATCTACTTTCTTCGTTTTTAGCCCCATTGCCAGACCTAGCAAAAGAAATAACGCTCTATTATATTGTTCTATAATTTCTGCCTTTCCTATCTTTTCCCTTCCTTATATTTTAAATGTTTGTAAGAAAAATATCATGATATACTCATTGTGTGTTGGGTTTCAAAGATAGAAATTTTTTTTTTTAAATACAGCAAGATAACTGGATGATGACTTTGTAGTTGAGCCATGTAAGCATGCAACTGTACAGAGTACAGGGTGGTCAATTTTTCAAATTATTTCATTGGGTGTGTCATTTCTCTCTTTAAAGACAAATAGTTGGCACTAATCTACCAAACCAAACTTGTCTGAGAGAGAAGTTAAATGCAACTGTGAATCTGTCTCTTTTCCCAAATAAAGCAGAGTAACAGTCTTAATGAGGAATATAATAAAATTTGATACCGTTTTCTTTTGATGAAATCTCAGAAAAAGACCTGATTTTGAAGACGTTCACTTCAATGAATTGTTCTAGAAATGAGATGCTGTAAAGTGTGTGGGGAAAGAAGCTTTTGTAACTTTTTAAAAATGAATTTGGAAATAAAGTTGCCTAAAGCTCAAGGTGGCATGAAAGATTTTTACTTTAATTGCAAAATTACACTCCTAATGGATTTTCCAGAGTTAATGGGTTATAATAAAAATTAGATGACCTTTTTAAGCTCAAAAAGTCCATTTTAGGTAAGCAAAGGCTTATGAGGGATTGGAACATAACAGATCATCTTCTAATTATTCCTAGTTTTGTACTAGAATTATTGTTAAATTTTACTGATACTTTAAAAGAGAGAATATAATGCATTTTCATATTGGTTCTTTCTTTTCTGCTGGGCCTAATAGTTATATAGTTGAAAAATAAAACTTTGTTCATACTTTCCCTGTAAAGAAATTTTAGGGTAATATGATCAGTCATTCCAAAGACCTTAACTATTTCATTTTCTTATAGTTAGTACTTCAAAACTTGCATTTGTATTTGTAGTTTTCAAAATATCAGATAATTACTGTGAATACACACCTTAAATCATAACTATTCATATCTAATCTTTAATATTGTTATATAGCTGTGATAGATTTTTATTCTGTAATAATGGAGAGGTAAATACACATATTTGCTTCAGAAATTTATTTAATACACATTAATATGTTGACCGATTTGAGCTGAAGTCAGATAGTTTTTAATATACATTATTAAACAAAATTTAAACCATGGAAAAATACATGCTATATGTTTAATATAGATATTTGTATATGTATTTTTTTTTTTTTTTTTTTAGAGACAGAGTCTCACTTTATGGCCCCCGGTAGAGTGCCGTGGCGTCACACAGCTCACAGCAACCTCCAACTCCTGGGCTTAAGCAATTCTCCTGCCTCAGCCTCCCGAGTAGCTGGTTATATATATATATAATCACAGCATATATATTCTGTCATCATTTTTATATTATTTAGAGCACTATTTGAAACTTCATGGCTTTAGATTTACAACTTCAGAATACATGAAATATACCTTAATTCATTCCAAAGCATGAAATAATAGAAAAAGGCAATGTATTATATGCATATTTGAAATTAATTCACACACAGAAAGAAAATACTTGTCTCTTCTTTTTTTTTTTTTTTTTTGTGGTTTTTGGCCGGAGCTGGGTTTGAACTCACCACCTCCGACATATGGGACCGGCGCCCTACTCCTTGAGCCACAGGCGCCACCCTGTCTCTTCTAATATACATCTCTCTTGGCCTAATTTGGGTGTGTGCCTATAATAACAATTGCAAATTATTTTCTTTTTTTTTTTTTTTTTTTTTTTTTTTTGTAGAGACAGAGTCTCACTTTATGGCCCTTGGTAGAGTGCCGTGGCCTCACACAGCTCACAGCAACCTCCAACTCCTGGGCTTAAGCGATTCTCTTGCCTCAGCCTCCCGAGTAGCTGGGACTACAGGCGCCCGCCACAGCACCCAGCTATTTTTTGGTTGCAGTTCAGCCGAGGCCGGGTTTGAACCCGCCACCCTCGGTATATGGGGCCGGCGCCCTACCGACTGAGCCATTTTCTTTTTATCTTTAACTTACAAAGCAACTTCAAATATTTCCACTTATAAAGTATAATTATTTATAAATAATATAGATACAACACAGTGTCTTTTTAAAGTTATATGTGTAAATATTATAAATATATAAATACTATAAATTGTATAGAAATAGACTACATGGAAATCTTAGTCAAACTAAGTTACACAAATGCTTATCATTAAGAAGCAGACTACGTCACTCCAAAATATATCATTTTTTTGAGTTGAGGGCAATTGAGAAGATGCAGATATCAGAAAAGCTCTCTCTTTTTCTATCCTTCGCCTATAGGCAGGGCATTAATTAACAAAGGTATTCCTCCTCTCCTCTCTACTAGGAAAGACAAAGTTTGTTCACTGGGAATGACTGTAGACCCTTATGATCCCGGAAACTGCACCAGAGGAATCTCTATAACACGCTTTACTAACTAGCCTTTATCTACCATTATTTCCCATTTAATGGACGTCTCACAATTTGACACCTCAAAGACAGAAGTTCTATTTCCTTCATCTTGTCACTTCTCTAAAATTATATTGTTCTTTTTCAAAAATGCTATGTATGCCAAAGTTCTTAGCCGCTTCTTTGAGAATTATTAATACCCTAGGTATTACGCATGTATACATGAAATATATATATATATCAATAAGCTTCTGTTGTTTTGTTCTTCTTAATCCATCTTTTGTGACAGGGGTCACAGCTAAGAACTCAGAAGTGTAGGGGGAAATTTATTTTTCCTTCCTCCCAATTATCCATTTAAAAGATAGTAGAACAGGGCGGCGCCTGTGGCTCAAGGAGTGGGGGGCCGGCCTCATGTGTTAGAAGTGGCGGATTCAAACCTAGCCCTGGCCAAAAACTGCAGATAAACAAATTAATAAAAAATTAGAAAAGATAGTAGAACAAACTACAGGCATTTTAACATAAGGGTGGGGAGGGGTGTGGGGAGGATGGGTGGAGGGAGAGTAATTGGTGGGACCACACCTACGGTGCATCTTACAAGGGTACATGTGAAATTTACTAAGTGTAGAATATAAATGTCTTAATACAATAACTAAGAAAATGCCGTGAAGGCTATGTTAACCAGTTTGATGAAAACATTTCAAATTGTATATAAAACCATAACATTGTACCCCACGATTGCATTAATGTACACAGCTATGATTTAATTAAAAAAAAAGACAGAGTCTCAAGCTGTCACCGTTGGTAGAATGCTGTGGCCTCATAACTCACAGCAACTTCAAACTCTTAGGCTCGAGCAATCTTCTTGCCTCGGTTTTTCATTTTCAGTACAGACAGGGTCTCACTCCTGCTTAGGCTGGTCTCGAAATTGTGAGCTCAAGCAATCCACTTCCCTCAGCCTCCCAGAGTGCTAGGATTCGAGGGGTGAGCCATTGTGCAGGGCTAATGTGTCTATTTTTAAAATTATACACAACACATATATTTATCATGTACAAATAATCTTTTGAAGTATATGTACATTCTGGAATAGTTATATCTAGCTGCTTAACAATAACATTACATCACATAGTTATCAATTTTGTGGTGAGAACACTTAACATCCACTCTCTCAGCATTTTTCAAGAATATGACACATGATCAACTACGGTAACTATGCTATACAATAGATATCTTGAACTTACTTTTCCCATCTAACTGTCAATGTGTATTCTTTAACTAGTATCTCCTCAATCAGCCACTCCCTTAAATACCCAGTCTTTGGATACCATCAATCTACTCTGACTTCAGTGACATCAACTTTTTATATTCCACATATGAACAAGATCATGAGGTATTTATCTTTCTGGAGCATGTCTTGTTTTATGCAATCTAGGATTTAATTGTACAACTTCATGCATCATATCTCACATAACTAATTTTTAAATTATAAATTATTTGATTATTTTTGTGACTGTTTCAAATGTTATCATCTAATTTAGACATAAGAAATTCTAAGTAACACTTCCTGCTAACTCACATATATATACCTATGAAAGCGTGCACATATTTGACATGCAATTAATACGTTTGTTGTGTGCGTACAGTTAACCACCTTCTGCAGGAACTTCAGTAGGTCTTAATAGTTGTGATAATTGTTATTTTATTTGACAATAGTATTTCTTCCCTAGTGTATCAATAAAATGTATTTATTTTTTTAATAAAAGTGTCAATACATACATGCAATATACATCAGAATAAAAATCGTGTGAGCAAGGAGATGCCTTTACAAAAGAAATGCATCTGCTTTTATAAAATAAGAGATACGAGGAAGTGGATGTGGAAAAGGAGAGCCAATAAACCTATACAGGTCTATTCTCAGGCAAATTGTTTTACTAGTAAATTAAGGCAGGGTTAATTCATTATGTACAGTGAACAGAGACACAAATAATAGGTTTAGCAAATTAAAAGGGAATGTCTACTGCCTATTCCAAGAACTATGTTGGAATGATTTGGATCAACACTGTGTATACATCTGCATAAAATATACCAGTGTGGTAATAAGTGATCTTTATTTCACAGTCAGCATGTTCTCATAAGTTTCAATTGCTTATCTACTATGACTTCACATGGGTTCTAATACTGCACCACATTTGTGTCCTATATGAGGCTTTTACAAGTCAAAAGTTAGGACATGTGTCCTTCGGGTGGCATTTCTGCTAATCCTATCTTAATGACCAGCACTCTACTTTGGTGTGCCTATGTATCAAGCTTCTGCTTGTATACTCTGAACTACTTGTGGAAGGAGTTTGTGTTGGCTATCACATTATCTGTAAGAGCAAATATAAAGACAGAAATCAAATTATTGAAATTATTCATTAAATGAAAAAAAATTAATTTAATTGTTCCATAAATGTATTTAGTTACAAATTTCACTTTAACTAAACATTGTCAAACATAAAGGAATCCACATTCCTACCTCAGTTAGAAAATAAGTAATATTTGCTAATAAATGAAGTTTATGGCTCCACTTACCACCCCCTCTTCACCACAATAATTGTAATGGTCATAAAAATAAATTAACTAGTACTGCACAAGTCTAAGATCAGTGTATTGATATTGACAGCTGGAACTTACCACACCACAGTGTTTAGAATGGGGTGAAGGGAACCTTTCCAAGGGTAATGGTGGAGATATAAATAGTTCAATATAAATGAATTTCCATTTGTAATTCTTTTACATTCTCTTTACTATTTTAAAAGCAATCTGCATAAGAATTGATACATGTTTTTAGGCTCTCTTTTTCCTACATTTCTTTCACTAGTAGCTCCTATTTTACCAAAGAAATGTACCTCCTTGATTTGCTGAAGTTTACTCTGATGTATTGCTCCAAGGCATGTTGCACCTGGAATTCAAACAAAAATGTCAATTAGAATTATTGGTTCTTGTGGAAGCCCCTTTTATGATTTATTATATCATAAAACATTCCTGCCTTGTATAATATATTTTTTGTTGAGTTAATGAGGCCTTAGAAGGAGAGTATTTAGCCTTTCTTGAGATATTTTACATTCAAATTTATCATATAAAAGTTGGTGAAAGTGTTTTTTCTCTTCTGTCTTTCAATGATTGTTGTCAAATAACACATGATACCTCAGGAAGAGACTTCAAAAAGTAAATCCAAGAAAACAATGATTAAGCAATGTTTAAAGCCAAGCAATGTTTTTAAGCTCTCTCTCCCAACTCATCATTGGGATAAGTTAGTAGCTAAAAAGGAAAGCTGTTGATTTTTTTTTATTAAATCATAAATACATACATCATGTATACATTAATGCATTTATGGGGTACAATTTGCTTATTTCATATAGTATTAGGAACACTTACATCACACTGAATATATACCTCATCTCATTTATTTAATTATTGTGTTAAGACATTTATACTCTATACTAATAGATCCGACATGTACCCTTGCATTATGCACCATAGGTGTGATCCCACCATTCACTCCCTCCCTCGATCTGACCTCCCCCCTCACCTTACATTCCCCCCTCCTCCCTCCTTCATCTTGAACCATAGTTGTGATCTATTCTTCACATGAAAGTGTGAGTGATTGTAAATTGGTTTCATAATAGTACTGAGTACATTATATATTTTTTCTTCCATTCTTTAGATACTTTACTAAGTAGAATATGTTCCAGCTCCATCCATGTAAACATAAAAGAGGTAAAGTCTCCATCTTTTTTTAAGACTGTATAATATTCCATGGTGTACATATACCACAATTTATGAAACCATTCATTAGTCAATGGGCACTTGGGCTTCTTCCATGACTTGTCTATCATGAATTGAGCTGCAATGAACAATCTGGTGCAAGTGATTTTTGGTCTTTTAAGTTTGTATATGATGCTGAATCTTTTCAATGTCACTAGAGTGCTTTCGAGAACAGACTTTTCTAGATTCATTGAATAAAGAATGTGATTTATTCTACACACAATTTTCAAAATTTAGTGAAATAAGTTATATCTAATTTTATAGAAATATTTTATAAAATTTTTGCCTCTTATAAGGTCGTTTCTCATTTGACTTTATTTTTTCTCATGATTGTTGTATTTTCTACTTAAAATAGTGTCTGTTAGCACATTTGATTTTAGCAATTTAGAATGTTATCATTCCTTAACATAAAGAAAAGGACAGTGAACGCTAAAAAAATTAATGGGTATATATTTTTTAATTCATATTCTTATTTTGCTATATATTATGGTCTAGATTTCAACATTAGACACCTAATTACAACTCACCATATAACTTAGAAATAATAGCTTTTACACTACCATACATCTCACTTCATAAATAACTTACAATGTTTAAATATATATTAGATTACTACAATCTAGTTTGTTGTTGTTATTGTTGTTGTTGCAGTTTTGGCCGGGGCCAGGTTTGAACCCTCCACCCTTGGCATATGGGGCCGGCAACCTACTCCTTTAGCCTCAGATGCCGCACAGATTACTAGATGAGAAATGATTGCCCCATCTTTTTTATAATTTATCGTGAAGTTTGACAAACTAATTTTATTACCTATAAATGATGCTGGCCTTGATTTTATGGACTCAGTAATGTATTTTTTAAATTATATTTTATAATTTCATAATTATATGTATATTATTTTTAAAACTTTCTTAAATAAACATTATAAACATTTTGTTCAAATGTAAAAATTCAAATAAACATTTTCTGGATCACAGAATCTGATTTTACTGATTAGTTTGAATTTAAAGATACTTTTGCTAGTTGTTAAATCATGACAACTTCAGCAAAATAAAACTTAGAATATTCGATTTGAGGATTTTGACAGAAGACATTTAAAATGTATGAGAGAGAAGAAAGAACATTTTATTTAAAAACTCCTATAGCACATATGTGGTGGTATCATTTTACTCCTAAATTGTTTGTAAATATGATAAAATAAAGGTTCTCCACGTGAAGTTGTAATAGGTATCATTCCAAGTCATATGATACAAATTATTAAAGCTTTTATTTTAAAAGTAGAGAATTTAATGACATAAATGACTTATAATTACCTGTCAGATAATTTCTGTTCTTTCAACTTCAACAAAATTGAAAAGATGCTTTATATAGTTATTTGTTGATAGATCATTGGGGTGGGGAAATAAGAGATTTGGTACAGATTATAAATTATATAAATATAAACACATGTCACCATACTTGGCCTAATTTAAACATTGATTTAAAAAAATGAATCCCAAATCTAAGAAAAGTTATGAAATTATGTAAATAACACCTTTCTGATTACCATTGGAAAGATTCAAAGGAAAAGAAGGTCACTGCCTGCATGATTCTGTGCTGGTGCACAATGATGCATGACATTAACTTAGAACTTGAAAATTACACAATCATCGTAATACCAGGTGGTCAATGGAGTCAGAGCAAAGGACTTGATTTGTGTTCCCTAACAACTTGCTGCTTAACATCCTTGAAGAACTCCTACACTGGTTCACTGGGAGGTCAGAAAGAAGCTCCTTGGAGTTGATGACACAGTCCAAAGAATGAACAGAGGAAGGAAAGGTAGAGTGTTCAGTATTTCCAGGTAAGAAGAGCCAAAAAGGAAAGTAGGTGAGTAACATTGTGATGTATGCCATGAAGGAAAAGAGAGTCCATGTTAGTAATGATAAGGTGAAATCAGGAGTAGAAAGAAAAGCAGCTCAAAAGGCATGAAGATATCCAGGCATCGGATGTACAAACTTAGCTGAAATCTCTGAAGTTCAAAATGCTGCCCCTATAAAGACACTAATAAAATACAAAATGGATATGGCTATGTGTGTTTGTGGATTTTGAGAAAGGTTGGTACATTTACTCTGCCAGAGAACTTGAGCGACAAAGACCACAGACAAATAACTGCAGCAGATAGTAACGTCTTACATGGATTTGACTGTTTACTTAGCTCCATCGATGCTGCCCAAATCATAACACATTCCATGACTAGCTTTCCATGGACTTGCTGGGAGGGCTAATATGCTTCTATTTAGTTTTCGTCTTCTAATCTTTTCCATCTTTACTTTTCCCCACTCCTCACCAGTAAAATTTCACACAGTAGTCAGTATTTTTAATTTACCCAGCTTATGCCATTCTATTGATAAAACCTTTCAAAAACTTCTCAATTAACTTTTTGAATATGTTACATGCCAACATTTTAACATACTCTGTAACCCACATTGCTCAACAATTCATTGTATAAATTTTCTGGGGGTAAAAGGGGTACTATTCATAACTACATCAAAACAGTAGATATTATGTCATGTAAGGAATGTTGGAATGCCTGGTTGCCCTGTTTACGATGGGCCGTGACATCTGCTTCCTGCCTATCTAGCCAAGCACACTGTATTTCACTCTCTATCTTAATTTATCCAGTTCAATAGCAATGGTCCTTTATTGATTTGTTCACTGTGATTACTTATATTTGTTCAGCATAAATGATGTTATCATTTCCTTTGCTTGACCATCCTATTAAAAGATATCTCCCCCTCCCCGTGCCCCAGGTAATGCCTACCAGGTAAGATCTTTATTTTTTTTACATTATTATTATTTTTTTACTTCCTGCCTTTTGTTTTGGGGTGTACTTTTCTATCATTTTTTTTCTTTCACAAAGATGAGTCTATTTAAAAGGCAGTCCTTTTACTCTACCCTTAGTGCCTAGAATAATGTGTAGCATATTCAAGGCATGTAAAAATTGTTAAGTGAAAACCAGAATCATGCAATTCTTTTGAGTATTTTTGACAAATAATTTAGTACAGCCAAAAACCCATGAGACACAGAGACACCAATTGGTATTAGTGATCCAAAATAACAAGAAAATGTAAGAAATATTGCAACCATAAAGGAAGGAGGAATTTAAATTGACTCACCGTAGAATGCACTTTGCTTTTAAAATAGGTCATACTGACATTTGTAGAGGAATGATTCTTTGTTTATTATTACCTTGTGTGTTGTATGATTTTAGGATATCTGGCTTCAGTCTATTAAAAATCAGTAATATTTCTGCCTTTGTGAAATAAAATGTGCCCTCACATTTTAAAGACTCCTTAGAGAAGTAGTATAGCTTAAAAACCATTGATAAAAAAAAAAAAAAGAAAAGAAACTTAATGACCTTCAGATTTATGGCCTAAATAGTGAGGTACAAGCTGTTAACAATCTAAGAGGTGAGGATTCCTGAAGAAGGAAGGAAAAATCCACAATGAGACTGTAAATAAAGTATTACATGTGTCTAAAACATGCAGAGAGTTTTGCCTTTTTCGTTTTGTTTTGTTCAAGGAGGTACTGGACTGAGCTGGAAATATATATTTAAATATTAGCTGTGTTAAAATATGTGTGAACAGATTACCTTCTCCAGTGAAGTATAAAGAAGAAAAGGGCAGTGGGGCTGTTAATCCATACCCAGGGACTGGAACACCAACATTCACAGAAAAGACTGAGAAGAAACTGTCAAATTTGGGTAGAAATCTATGAGATGAAGCTCTAAGACACTAAGTTTTTTTGTACCTGTAAGAAGTCACTTTAATATTCTTCTGAATTAGACAGAAAATCATGAAATTTCTATTTCAAAACACGTTTATTTCTGATCTTGATTCTCTCCTCTATTAATCTTAAGTGGCAACTTAATGCCTTAGTATCACATGACTGTTAAAAATTAAATATTTGAAATCCATTTGAATGAATTTGAAGTTAGATAATTTGAATTCCTAAATGAGACTTCAGTGTGTAATGTTTAAAAATGCTAAAAACATAAGCTAATAAAAATTGGATATATAACATCTTCAAATAATTGCCATTATAGAAATGTTCACTGCAGTGCAATGTACTTACTTCATGGAATATTGTTTTAAAAATCTGTTTGAATATTGATAATTTTATTTCCATACATGTTTCTTGAAAGATTTATCACTAAGAAATTACTATGCTTCTGAAATGCAAACAGGACTGGTTGATATTGACATTTTCTTTTGAATGAAGAAATCTTTAACATTGCTAAGTCTAGTGTATAATTGTTTCAATTCATAACCATATACCTATGAATATAGACCCCTTATCATTTATGTATAGGTTTCATGGTGGCTGAATATTTAGTGGCCAACCTTTAATTCTGAAATTTTCAACCCACTAAAGCTTATAGATCAAGTGATTTTTGACATTGGCACCAAAATTCTGTGCTCAGAAAGCAACTTAGTCTATATTGCATTTACTATCTCATTTCCTTTGAGATATAAATATTTATCATTATGCTTAATGATTGACATTATGCAATCATCATGTCCGCCTTGATTACAAAATGACAAGCAAGGCCACATGTTCCTGCCCTCTAATGTTTACTATATAGGGAATCAATCATAACCTATATGAAAATAAACAGACAATTTTTAATTTTCAGTGTAGCATTTAATAGTGTATACCATATGTATTAGGGCAGTCAGTCATATCTCTATAACAAAGTTCAGGACTCTAGCTTTTCTGAACCCTACATGGACACTTTTTCTTAAAACAGAGGCTACAAAAATTTGACATTACATTTTAGAAAAAGAAATTTTGCAAGTTAACTTTCCTAATACACAGTTTATCCATCTACAGAATAAAGAGAATAGTAACAATCTATTCCATAATGTTTACATGAAAAATTAAATTAGACCTTGCCTGTAACACAGGGCTTAGAAGATATGTATTTGCTGGTATGAAGTTAATATTATCAATGGGGCAGGAACACATTTATAAGAGAGACTTTGCCTGACAAATGCAATTAGTGTAACCTGGATCTTATGCTCAATGAGTCCCTAACAATAAAAAAAAAGAATCCATGACATTGATATATTATTGATATTATTATATACTTAGTGGAGTTTCCAGTTTAAGTCAGGATGAAAAGGCTAAAGTGCAGAAAAGAAATTAGAAAATGAGATGAAAAAAGAACAAAATGAGGCACTTTGTTGACCCTGAATGGATATAAATTTTCAGAAGATTGATTAACAAAAGCACTTTAATAAGTGAGAATATACTAATAGGGAAATTTTATTTATTTATTTATTTTTTTGAAACAGAGTCTCAGTTTGTTGCCTCTGGTAGAAAGTCATGGCATCACAGCTCACAGCAACCTCCAGTTCTTGGACTTAAGCAATTCTCTTACCGCAGCCTCCCATAGCTGGGACTAAAGGTGACCGCCATAACGCCCAGCTATTTAGACATGGGGTCTCGCTCAATGCTAGTTTCCAACTCTTGAACTCAGGCAATCTGCCTCCCAGAGTGCTAGGATTACAGGCATGAGCCACCTCATCCAGCAGTTTGTAGTCCCAGCTACTTGGGAGGCTGAGCAAGAGCCCAGGAGTTTGAGGTTGCTGTGAGTTGTGATGTCATAGTGCTCTACCGAGGGTGACAAAGTGAAACTCTGTCTCAAAAAAAAAATAAATACATAAATAAATAAAAATAAAGGAATTTTAAAAGCAAAATTATTTTTTGTAAAGTACATTATTTGATCTCTGCAAGTCTCTTAATTTTTATTAAATCATAGCTGTGTACATGAATGCAGTTATGGGGTATGGTGTGCTGGTTTTAAATACAATTTGAAATACTTTCATCAAATTGGTTAATATTCTTAAATCTTCCAAATATTTATTAATATTTTTAGTGCTTTGTGCAATATATACACACATAAACATTTATACGAATGAATAGATTAAAAGAATACATATATGAACTACAGGTTAGAAAGAAATCGGCCCTGCAGATTAAAATGAAAATGTTTCTTTATTTATTTCTTCAGAAAGCTTCCAAAACTTTGATCTTGGACAGGGCATTTGTCTTCTACATAGTATCCAATTGGGTATGTTAAACCAAACCTGTACAGATTTCAAGTCCAAATGAAAGTCTCAACTTCTATCTCATTTGAATAGGCTTATGCCATGTATGAAACTAGATCTATATTTGATTAATATATTTTAACTGATAAGTTTATCTTGCTGATGAATTCCAGTAAGAGTATACATTTAATAATAGCCCATAAAAGCAATTTGAAAAGCAATTAAAAAACAAATTGACTCAAATACGTTAAAGACAAGAAGTCAATTTAGATAGATATTCCTGCCATAAAAGCATTTTCCAAAAGAGAAAAAAATCATCAAGTTCATATACATTTATATTAATAACTTAAAAAAATTGATTTACTAAGATTCTTTATCTTATTTTATGATTTTTTATTTTCAATTTTTATGGGTACATGATAATTGTATATCGCTATAGAGTATATGTGATGTTTTAATACAGAAATACAATGTGAATTAATCAAATCAGGGCAAGTGAAGTATCCATTCCCTCAGGCATTTAATATTGGAGACAGAGAATGAAGTAACAGTTACCAGAGGCTGGGAATTGTAGCAGGGAAAGGAGGATAAAACGGGGATGATTAATGAGTACAAAAATGTAGTTAGATAAAATGAATAATATTTGGTAGCACAATAGGTTTCTTTTTCCTGTAAAAATATGAAACTAAAATCATTAGGGAAACTGAATATTTTTTCTTGAAAATGTCTATGTAAAAATATTAACCACTTTTGTCGTTAATAGTATCTATGATGTGACTGCTGTGTACTAAGCAAAGTGCTGCTGGTAAATACATGTAAGATAAACAAGAAGAAAACATGAAATAATTTTAGAAAAGGAGTGATACAGAATTTGAAGTGTCAGCAAAATGCATAGGTTTGTTTTTTTTTAGTGCTAATGAATTACATTGATCAAGTTTAATGGAGAAATGTATATGGATCTAGGTTTTAAAATCTTCATAATTTTAAATTTTATTTCAGAATATATAGGGCTACACACAGGTTACATAAATTGCTTTGTACCATCTGAGTCATAGTTATAAGTACGCCCATCAGCTAGACAATGTGCATCATAGCTGCTAGGTGTCAATTCACTCATCCCCTTCTTGATCTCCACCTACTTGATTTTTGATGAATGTAATTTCCATATGTGCACGTAAGTGTTGATCAATTAGTTCCAATTAAATAATGATTACATGTGGAGTTTGTCTTCTATTTTTTCAATATCTCTTAGAAGACTGGTTTCCAGTTTCACACAGATTGTTACATAAGGTATTGATTCTCTATTTTTTTATAGCTGAGTAATACTCTATGGTATACATGCAACACATTTTATTAATTTACTCTTGTATTGTTGGGCAGTTGGGTTGATTCCATGTTTTCGCAATTTCAAATTGTGCTGCTATAAATATTTAAGTACGTGTGTCTTTTTCATAAAATCACTTTTTTCTTTTGGGTAAATACCCAGTAGGTTGATTGCTGGATCCAATGGTGGGTCTACTTTTAGTTCTTCTAGGTATCTCCAGACAACTCTTTAGAGAGTTTATGCTGAAAGATCCGAATCAAAATGTAATGTTGATTATAGATACATGTGCAGAAAAGATTTTTTAGAAGGAGTATTTTTGTTATTCGTTTTCTATTTTCTTTTCCAAAATTTGAATCTTTTTTTGATTGCATTAATTCCCAACTATTATATAAAGTTAACTTACTGATTCTCAGCTTCCAAATGCAATGTCCTAGGGCATGGACTTGTGAACAAGTTTTTCATGTGGTAGAAGCTGTTAATTGGATCACCTTTACCTGTTCTGTATTTATTTTGCAGTGATTTTTGTTGTTTTTAAACATTGGGCATTTAAGAATTTCATTTTTCTAGGACTACTGAAACTGATGTTCAGATATAAAAAAGGTTTTACCAACTCCAAGCCAATTGATTTACGGAAATTAGAATTAAACAGGAGGTGAGAGTTGTCTTCCACTTTTTAAAGCTTTTTTTCTGTTGATTCCAGGAATAATTCTCCACTGAATATGTCCCTGCCAGAAGAAAGGACAGAGGAAAGGAGAAAGAGTATGGATTTGTTGTCAGAGGTGTTATAATGTGGCAAGCATCACTTTTCTGCACATCATGTGCTTAGAAATTAGCCACATACCAGTTTACCAGTTTTGTAGGACAAAGTTTTTTCTACCTAGCCATGTGTCATAGCAGTAGTATTGTTAGGGAAGGGTTCAATAAATATTTCTGGAAAATAAATAGATGCTAATATATCCATTAGCAACAAGACTTTTCATATCAGAAACATGGAGATTAAAACACATTCCAGCAGTGGTTGGTTAGCTGTTGCCCTGAACATTAGTTTCCAGCCCAAAACAATTGTGGGATTGTTTGGTAAGAATGTCTGTAGTTTATTAGAGTGCTTGATGAGTTTATGAACACACCAGTTTTAGGTAGTGGTTAGGGCATTGATTCTGGCTGCTTTGTCTCAGGCCCTCATTATCAGCCTGCTCTGCAAACTACATCATATTCTTTTAATTAACTCATTGTCTGCTTAAAGCAGCCAGAGCTGCTCTTGTGACTAAGAATTTTGACTGTCACAATGATTATTCTGAGATAGCAAGGGATCCAATAACAGAATGAAGATTTCTTCCTAATGCAAATTAGGTGTTAGGGCTAGAAATCCATTCACCTAATGTGATGTAACAACTTTAGTAAATGTATTATAAAGACAATGTGGGGGACTTCACTTTTAGTAACCTCAGTTGCAGGAAGATAGTATATGGAACATGTTCTTAATGGCTTTGGTGATGTATGTCCTCTGATAACTATGCTTCGCTGTACTAAATCTATAAATATTTCCTTTATTCTAAATGATATTTTAAATTTTGAACCAAATAAACATTCATATATTCTAACAGTGTTAATTGCAGTATATATAGTAGTAGGAACATCAGGGACTTATTCATACATATAATTTTATGGAAAAATACATAGTATCTAAGAAATACATGTGCTATTATAATAATTGGGATACAAAATTCCAAAGCAGCAGGAATTAATATCTTAATGTTGTGCTATCCCTATCATTGGCAAAATTGTAGCAACCGTGAGGCCAATGAGCCTGTCAAGTTATTGGTCAGATTGACTGGCTCTTTCTGTTACCGAAGACCATCCAGAGCACAGATGCCAGAGACCCAGATACACCTGGGACATCGTTAATGGGACTAACACCAACATTAAATGGGCTGCTAAGACTTCCTGTGCTAGAAACAAAAACCAAGGAACTTCATCTGCTTCTCCAAACAATCTTTATTAGATTGAAACAACTATTAAGATGATAAAAGAGTGTATTCCACTGAGCCAAGGGGTAATCCTGCTTGCTCCTGACAAAAACAACATAAATTATTATATAATAAATGGTGAGTGAAAATAAAATAAATAAGGCTATCATAATCAAATTTTTTAAAATGCCCATATGTGCTTGAAACAAATATAATGTTGTGTGTGTGCATTGGATTTTCAATATATCCACTACCTAAAGACTTAATTGTAGCCTTTGAAAGTTTTTCTGGTCCTGACCTATCAATTACTGAAATAGATGTTATTACATTTCTGATAGTGACCGTGTGTATATTAAACTTCTTGCATTCTTTTTCCTCTTTGTATTTGAGGGTATGTAATTATATCCATCTGCCAAAAATAAGTTAATTTTTGATAGCTTTCTTTTTTAATTAGATCACCCTACAGAATTCCTTTGTATCATAAATTATGATTTTTTTCTTTAGATATTTTTGGTCTGATATGAATATTGTCATAGTTACTTTCTTTACATGTATATCTCCCCTGGACATATTTTAAATTTTTTATTTCAAAAAATTTTTTAATTTTTTTGTTAAAAGCTGGCAAACTGAGTTCTGCTTTTATTTTTTTTTTTTGTAGAGACAGAGTCTTACTTTATGGCCCTCCATAGAGTGCCGTGGCCTCACACAGCTCACAGCAACCTCCAACTCCTGAGCTTAAGCGATTCTCTTGCCTCAGCCTCCCGAGTAGCTGGGACTTACAGGCGCCCGCCACAACGCCCGGCTATTTTTTGGTTGCAGTTTGGCCGGGGCCGGGTTTGAACCCATCACCCTCAATATATGGGGCCGGCACCCTACCGACTGAGCCACAGGCGCCGCCCTGAGTTCTGCTTTTAAACAAAATTGCACTCTCCAGCTGGAAGTGGATAAAAGATGAGGCAAATAAAAAAAAAAAAAAAACAATTGTTTTCAGATCTTGTACAAAAGGCTGTATAGGACAGTGGTTTCTGCAACTGAATAAACAAGTTCCACTCTATGTTGGCTCAAGCCTACAACTTCCTGGAGAGTTTTGAGGCCCCAGTGGAGGAAGTGAGAACCCTGGTACATGATGGAACCATCTGAGGTGCGAAGAGGACTTTGGAAGAAAGGAATCAAAAGGAAGATGGAATTTGCAGAGCTGAGCGCCAGAAAAAGAGGCCACCACTGAGTGAAATCTCTGAGAATCTGGACAGGGTTCTCCTCATGTCTTTAGCCTCAGAACAGCTTTTCTACCATTCTTTAGAAGTAGTTGTGTAGGATTGAACAATTTTTTTCTGCTTGATCTCCAGGACAAAGTAAGAGTAAATACTGTATCTTACTGATTTGAATCGAAAGCACTAATGATGTAGTTTAAGATGACTAATATTCATCTTTAAAAGGTACGAGATTGTGTGCTCTCATTTAACAAGCAAAATGTAAGGGTATATGGTCACCTCCTGAGGGAGAGGCACAACTACAACTTGGACTCCATCTAACAAATGCAAGCAATGTATCCTAATTGTCTTTACCTCATATTAATCTGAAATTTAAAAAGGGGGGGCAAGATTACTTATAAAGCCTATGTCAGGACTAACTACAAAAAAGGCTTTAGTTGACCAATACCATAATGCAAAATATTGGAAAAGGGAAGTACATAAATAATTACAGAAACATTTTATGTAGAGCTATGTTAAAATGAAATCAATGTGGTTGTTTTCAACAGGAAGCCCACTAATCGTTATTGTGTGAAGCACAACTCTTCTAAGCAGAAAATATTCATTAGAAGGCAGGTTTTATGTCAATTCGCTGAGTGGTTGTTTTATTACCTAATCAATAAATTCAAACCTTTCATTCAAATCAATCAAAGTATAATTTGCGTACTGGTGAATACATGCATTTCTGATGCATTTGCTTAATTAGAGGAACATGATATTCCTTCAAAATCAAGGGGTAGACAAAACATCTTTTTCATGCAAAGAACTAACATAAATACTGTTTAATAGACCCTAAACCTAACAGATGCATAAAGCATCTTTTGAGGAACTCCGTATCATTCCTCTCCTTCTCCCCATTTGGGTGTAAATCTATCAGAGGATTTTGGAAGAATATTTAACTAAGTGGAATCTCATCAGGAAGCACTTCAAAGAAGTGCTTTGAAATGTTCAAATATAAATGTACTTTAATGACCTTCCTTTTATTGAGCCTACTATTAAAATGCTTTTCTAATATTCCTTTTCCCTAAAGCCTGGGCTGGTTAATCATATGATCTCTTTGAATAACCTTTGATCCTATGGGCTGATTAAAATCAAATTTGGAAAGAATATACAATGCATTGAGACACGTTTGACTTTGGGAATATTATAAAGTAGCCTTTGATATCCCTTCATCTCCATGTCATTTTCTGTTTAACTTATTGATTTTGCTGTTATTATTAAATGTTGTCCCTCATTTCTTTGTGTCTTTTGCAACCCTACTGTAGTATTCTAGAAAGGTTCCTATCTTAAAAATGAAATGTGTAAAAATACAAGACTTTTAGAAAAACCCATACTCAGGTGGTGCCTGTGTCTCAAAGGAGTAGAGCGCCAGCCCCATATACCAGAAGTGGCGTGTTCAAACATGGCCCGGCTAAAAAATAAAGAAAACCCCATACTCAAATTTCTTCCCCTACTATGTCCTATGTATTAGTGGGGTTTACTCTGAGCTTTAATTCACTCATATGGAAAAGTGGGAACAAATCTGCGATACACCTAGCACTTAGATGGAATCAACTAGGAATACATATAGACTTTTCCTTTATATACAATATGCTACAAATGTCACTTCTTTGGCCTTTTGGCTAAGGTTAAGTGTGGTATATATAATATGCTATAAGTAATTTTATTATTATGCTTAAGGTTAAAACTTTATTTCACTGAAGCCACTAATGGTTCCTTTCAAGAAATATTTATTGCTTTGTCTTATAGTTTTGTGATTAGCCCAGTTTGGTAAACATGTAGGCTAACTTGACTTGATCTACTGTGCACAATAAGTACTGACCAGGAAACGTATTTCAAATAGAAAAGGAGTAGAGGTATATGGATAAATAAAGTAGTGTTATTTTAACAGTTTCTTTTTTCTTACGAAAAAACTGGATTTTCAACAGTTTTCTGGTGGAATCTTCTTAATGGGAAAAATTGTCAAAATATTCCTCTTATTTATTTCTACAAGAAAATGAGGTATAATCTCACTAATTTTTATGTGTATTGAAGAATAAGGGACAGAACATGGATATTTATAAGTTAATGTTAATATAGCCATATAACTTCCTGGTAATGTCTCTTCGGTATTCTTATAAACATGTACATGCCAAGTCCACTGGCTAACTTGTAAAGCTTTTGCTATACAATGCACAGGTTTCAAATGTTTTTGCCTTTATTAGAAAATGTGATTTGCTGTTGTATTTTTCAGGAGTTACATTTTTAACAAGGTTGTAGTTTTTAATTGTGACTATTCTTACTTTATTAATTATTTTTAGTTTTGTTTCAATGTCATTAGTGCAATTTTTGTAGTGTTTTGGTTAATCCTGTATGTTAGTAATATTGAAGTGAATTGTGCTTTTGTAACAATACTATTTGTCTTATAATTTCCTAGGAAGAAGATAAAAACAGGATTTTAACATGAATAAATAATGTGTATACAAAAATTTTAACCACTGAGCCATTTCTCCAATAAAATACATAAATATATTGTATAGTTGATCCAAATGGAATAACCAAACTGGGCAAGATAAAAGTTGACATTTCAGAAAAATATATACTACTAAATCCTTCCAGGTAGATGCAAAAGATGTTAAGTATCTATCTTTCTTTATGGCTGAATGGTAAAACAGGTATCCAATCCAGTAATCATTAATACGAAATTAGTAGATGAGCAACTACATTCCCATCCTAGAGAAAAACACATGTAATTTTAAGAAGGGGGAAGGGGTATGGTAAGCTCTCACCTATTAGGTACAATTTAGGAGTATATGGCACATCACCCAGCTGAAGGGCTCAACCAAAACTTGGACATTACCTAACAAATGCAAACCATGTAATCTAATTCTACCTACCCTTATATTAATCTGAAATTTAAAAATAAATAAAGAATATATAGAGAGTACTAAAATTTACAACACAAAGGAAAATATACAAGTTGAACATCCTTTAGCTGAAAATTCCACACCTGACCTCATGAGATGAATCATAGTCAAAATGAAGTTAAATTCCGATTTCTTTCACAAAATGTTTAAAGTATTGTATACAATGAATTTTGTGTTTAACTTGGGTCCCATTCCCAAAAGATCTCCTTTTGTATACACAGATGATAAAAAAAGTTTGGATTCTAAAGCATTTCTCTTCCCAAGCATTTCAGATGGAAGACACTAAAAATGAACATGAGTTAGGATTCTTTGGCAGTGGAATGAAAACTGGATAATTTAAAGAAAAAAAATGTGGACACTGAATTTTTCATATAACTAAGGTTAATTTTAAATAGCATGGCAGAGCCACTTATGAGTCTAGGGTAGACTCCACTGGCAAACTCTTCTGGGTATAAGCTAAATAATGACTTAGCTGTAAACATTAGTTTTACTATGACTGATAATTTCAACTCTAAGTTGGCTAGAGTTCATTTCCAGCAAGTATTATTTGACAGAACAATTACATTATTCATCATTTAACCACAACCATGCAATGTACACATATGCATATCTCCTTATCAGCTTTTCAAATCTTCTCCAGAGAGTACATCATATTGCTTTTTTACAGAAATCTATGTCGTTATCTAAAGTAAAATGATTGATTATAGTCAAGTGCTATGACTAAGCTCTAAACTTTCTAAAATTAGATAAAAATGCAAATTTTTGGAAGCAAGAACTGAAGTCTTACTGTCTCCTTATTTTCAGGTGATTACACTTAATAATTTAATCTTCTTTTTGGAAATAGTTCAGGTGATGTTGCACGGAGGAATGAAGGGGAAGGCATGATACATATTACAATTATAAAGTTATGATTCATGTTTACAATAGAAGATAAATAATAGTTTATTTTATCTATTTCACAATATATTAGAGAAATATTGGCAATAGGTGCTGGAGTGGTCTGCTTTCTTTTAAAGAGCATTAGAAGGGCCCCCGGCAAATTATTTAATTACCACCAATTCTATAATTTGAGTTCCCCCAGACTCAATTATTCACTTGAATGATTCCAAACTTCGAGAATAAATCTTTGAACAACATAGTGGAATTATCAACAGAGAGATAACCTGATTTATGGCTTGTCCCCTTCAACATGGTTGTTTATTTTGTTATCATAGCTTTTATGCAAAGAGAAATGCATTTTTCTTTCCATAAGTTGTGGCATAGCTCTGGTAGCTTTGAAATATGTTTCATTATATAGACAATTATGGCTTATGTAAGTGGAGGTTTCCAATTTTTGATAATACTTCACTTAGGTTAAATAAGAGTGAAATTAATCACATTACTATGAATAATTTTCACTAATAGCTACTGAATTCATTAGAAATATCATTGTGATAAAATGTAAGGGGTATAAATATTTCCAATTAACACTTTATACATAAACTTTCAATTTATGGTAGTTAAAAGAAAGGATTAGGTGTCAGATTTTCATTTTTATCCCATTTCCAATACCTCCAAAATGGACACCTTCCTTCTACTGTTTGATTTCCTAATTTAAAAAGAGGTTTTCTGGAAGGGTTAAGTGAACTTACTAATATATTTGCAAAAACTTGGTATATTAAATATGGGAAATACTTAAGGATTTGAGGGTATATTGGTAAACTATAGCTAAAAAATATTATTTTTAAGTGTCTAAAAGTTATTGAAGCCATAGTTTCTCATTTAGCCATCATGCAAGCATTTTTCTAAAGTTCTGGTTCATTGAACACACATTTTGTTTCATATTAGAGTTGAACTTCACATGAATGCAACAGGTGTTATTTCTTCATTTTATATGTCCTTAAATGTTTCCAAGTAAAATATAATATCAACATTTCTAATTCTGAAATAAAGATCAGAAATCATGAGTCCCTAACTTTTTATCAGCTTGAGTTTTGACTTTCCTGATTAGGTTATATAAAAATAACCAAGTTATTTTATTTTTGCATTAGAGTAAATTTACATTTTAAAATAAAATTGTTGTGCAAAGCAAAACTAATCTGTTTCTAGCCAATAAATTACTCAAATATGAAAGATCGTTCATTATTTCTTAATATCATTATGGACATAAAAGACAAAAATGCCTTACCTCTTACTCCAGGAAGTTAAGGAGTAATGACTTGATTTTGCCTATCAGTCTATCTTTTTGCCTTTCTTACTTCCTGCCTGCCTACCAGCCTCACTGCCTTCCTGTCTTATTTTCTTAATGTAATCAGGCTAAGTTGTGAGTATTCACATAGCCACTATTATTTTCCTGTATCCATATGTCAGGGTTACTGAAAAACAGAAAACAAACACCAAAACACACAAAAAATAATAGTAGTATTAGGTATACCGAAAGGAAGATTCAACCGCAATCAGAATAGCAGGCACTCTGTTCGAAACAGATTTTAGAATTGCAGAATTTGCCCCCTGAATGTTAAACCATGGCAGATAGAGAGCAATTTTCTGTAATTAGAAGGTAATTTATAATCCACCAATCAATGACTGAATAAAGGATAAAATATTAAAGAGCAACAGAAACTGAATACCCAAGAAGAGGATAAAGAAAGCACACATCTCAAAGTACACAACCTGTTGATGCTTTGCTGAAATGCCTAGTGAGAATAGGACATTGGAGTTTATGCTGTGTATTATTTGTATTATGTCATAATTAAGAGTGAAAATGTTATTTTTCTCTCAAAATGCAGTCACTGTATTTTTTGAAATAATGTGCCATTTTTCCTCCAAAGTACAGCCCCCTCTCACTTTCTATTTATATACTTAGGAATGACTGATTTCATTCCTGGTTTTAGGATTAATCACTCCACTCTCTGATTTTTCAGTACAATCAAAAAGAAAATAGAAAACATAAATAAGTTTTCTATTTTCTTCTGAGAATAATCAAAATGAGTATTATGTGAAACCGGAGTTGGTGGGAGCCTGAGATAGATGGCAAAAGAAAACATATCCTACAGATGAGGAGGAAGCCAAGCTATATTGTTTGAGCCTCAGAATCAAACCATATCTAAAATTAGTTGGCTCAATTTTTCATTTAATTAAGTTGATATATTCCCTTATATACTTCAGAGAATTTGAGTTTTCTGTTTAAAACAAAACAGTACTAACAGGCACATGTATGTGCACCTGTAAACACTGCATGTCCACACATGTAAAAATTGGGATGTTATCTAAATATAACCATTTTTTAAATTTTTTCTCAAAAGAAAGCTTTAATTAAATAATATATAAATTATTAAATAAAAAATTAATAAGAGAGTAACTGGTTTGGCAAAAGCACAGTTTTATTATCTTTAGCATGCTTTTGGAAATATAAATATTTTTGGAAGTAGAAATACTTACAGGAAATGAAAAACCAATTCATGACCATGTTAAACTATTTCTTGCTGTTACACATTATTTCTTATGATAATAGCAATGTGACTTGTTCCTTATACTACCCCAAGACTCATTTGGACTTGGATTTTAGCCTCCATTCTTCATTCACTTTCCTAATTATGTGAAATAATTAATACCCTACATTTCTTATTTGCTGATTGAATGTTTACAGGAGTATAAAACATTAAATAAGATGAATATTAAATTTTGCCATATGAAATCAAAAGCAGGCATAGAAAATTCCTCTCTGCCCATTTCAATATATGATTAAATGCACAGAGTAGATTGTTAATACTGCTTACATCATTTTTCCTAACAAGTAGAATGTGACTCAGAATGGTTATAAAATAGACCTCATACCTGCATTATGCTTTGGAGACGTGTCATCTTTTTAAAACACGTGTCATCTTTTCCCTCTTGGCTTCTCTCCCATGACGATCCTCCAGGTCTTCTACTGGTCTCTTTATGAAGCTTCTGCTGGAGGTAGCCACGAAAAAGCACAGCAGTCACGCTGCTTGACTCCATTTTAAGAATTTACTTCATTAAAAAGGATATTGTTAAATAATTGACTTAATTTTTAAAAAAAATACAGTTACTTAAAGCATATTTAAAAGAGAGAAATAACTTCACAAAAAGCAACCTTTGTTTTATTCCACAATAAGATACTGTCATAAAGTCTTGAAAAGATATATGACACTTAGAAAATTATATCCATATGGCAAGATGGATGGTGACTCATGGCCTATAATATCGCTCATTTTGCATGGCTAAGCAGCTAGCCAAATGTGCAAATATAATTAGCTGCACGCCTCATCTGTGAAAGTGTGTCTTTAAAATGAATCTGGTTCATGGAGAATATCAGGTTCATTAAATCTTTGGGGCCCTTGGGTGCCATTTGAAAGGCATTTTTTCTCCCTGACTTAATTATCTAAATCATACTCTAGTAGGTAGCCCTGATATCCATTTATTTGCAGATACCTAGAGAGTGGGCAGCAGGAGAGAAAAGGGAAGAGAGAAAGAAAGGAAGGATTCTACCTCTCACGTTATACCTCTTTCCACATAAAACACGTACTCAGTTTGCTATTTCAGGTTGACCTGAATATGTTTTTTTCCATTTTGTTTAGAAACATCAGAAATTACTTATGAATACTTGAATAAACGTCTGTAGAATGTTTGGGGGGTATTACCTGAATCATCATATATGAGGCAAAAACTAATGCAATGTCTCTTGACAGTACAGATCTCAGGTATCTATTAAGGATCAGTTTTCAACTACTCGTTCATTTATGTGAGAAACAAATCCACTTCATCAGGATGTTTGTATTTTTTAAAGTTAAGTAAAACTCAAACAACATTTCCTTTATGTGGAAAGTAAGTACTCTACAAATAGAAATTAACCTCAACAAAGCTATAATTATCTTTGCCAGATATTTCTCAATTTTTACTTATATGAAGGTGAAGTAAGATACTTTAAAAACATTGCATTCACTTTTCATTAACGTTGATTTTTCTAATTATACAATAAGAAAAGACTCCATTTCAACAGTGGGAAAATACATATTGCATGTTTAAATATTTTTTTCACTGTGTCACATGAGCTTTAATTTTGTCCTTTCTGACTTCCATATACATTTTTTAGAAATCTAAATTTTATTTATGTAATATATATTGATAAATTTTCTCAGATTGATTTTTCGCTCGTTTGTTCTTTTTAACAATGATCTTATCAGCCATCTTACCTCTCTATACCTCAGTACACGTTCTCCTCAACGGTAACTTCATTTATCATTTTTGATTATGTTTATGTTTCCAGATATTACCTTTCTACATTTAATTTTTATATAAAACACTATTTTCTTTGTGTCTTTGTGGAACATTATTCAGCATAGTGGATTGAAAGTTCAAAAAATATTTGACTCTTTAAAATAACTGTTCCATCCAAAAACATTGTATAAACATTATATTTCATCTGAATCAAGACTCCAACATAGCTTCAGTAGTGTCAAATTTAACAAAGTAAGTAATAAACTGAAACAAAGAAAGTGAAATCTGAAGGCATTCACATATAAGAAGTATTACAAACTGATTGTAACTTTTCTTATAATAGACTCTTGAAGGGAGTTACATTGCTTAACTCATATGAAAATATCTTATCATGCCTCTCCATTCTCTTTCCAAAGTTTTACTCATTGTGTTTATTTCACAGAATTCTTTTGCTTATTCAGCTCTCACCTATTTTACTTTGTAAAAAGTTAATATTCACCATTTCCTCCCCATAACATATAAGAAAAACTTTAGTAAACTTAAAAATACATGGAAATTAAGCCACATGCTATTCAATAACCAACGAATAACTGAAAAAAATTAATCCAAAATTAAAAATGTCTTTAGACAAATGAAAATAGAAACACATTATACCAAAAAGTATGAGACAGAACAAGAACAGAATTCTAAAAGGGAGTTCAAAACACTAAATTCCTACATAAAAGAGAAGAAATATTTTAAATAAACAATCCAACCTGGATCTTAAGAAAGTAGAAAATCAAGAACAGATTAATATAAAATTACCAAAATAAAGGAAATAATAAAACTCAGAACAGAAATTAATGGAGACTAAAAAGCAAATTTAGAAGTTCAACAAAATGAAAAGTTTTTTGAATAACAAACAAAATTGACAAAACTTTACCTAGACTAACAAAAAGAGAAAAGATACAAATTAATTAATCAGAGATGAAAAAGAAAACATTACAACCGATATCACAGAAATACAAAGGATCATAAGAGAAGAACTATACACAAGCAAATTTGAGAACATATAAGAAATGGCTAATTTCTGGATACATACAACCCCAAAAGATTATTCTAAAAAGAACAATAAGGAGTGAGGATTTCAAATCTGTACTAGAAAATCTTTCATCAGAAAACAGCCCTGGTATTGGTGACTTCACTGATGAATTTTACAAACCACTCGAAGAAGAAATAATATCAATCCTTCTCAAATTATTGTAGAGAATGCAAGAGGAGGAAATACTTCCATACTTAGTTATGAAAATAGCCTTACCCGGATTTCAGAACCAAGCAAAGACATAGCAACAACAACAAAACTTTAGGCCAATATTTCTAATTAATTTAGATGCAAAAATTCTCCACAAGATATTAACTAACCAAATTCAAAAGTAGATTAACCTCATATAATATTATCAAGTGAGTGTCACCCGGTAATTCACAAATGGTTCAAATAAAGTTTGCAGTACAATATACACTATCCTGGTGATGGAAACATCCAAAGCCCACATTTTAGCATTTTACAATATATACATGTAACAGAATTTAACTTGTACCCCTAAGTCTATTAACATTTGAACACTTTTCCTTTAATATCAAGAATAGGACAAGGATGGCACTTTCACCACTCCTGTACACCAAAGTGCTGAGAGACTCAACCAGGAGAACTAGGTAAAAGAAAAAGTAAAAGGTATCCATTTGAAAAGAAGGAAGTCAGATTGTCCGTGTTTGCAGATTATGTTATCTCATATATATAAAAATCTCTAAGGAATCCACAAAAGATATTTTATTACTAATAAATAAATCCAAATTGCAGGATTCAAAATAAACATATAAAAATTAGTATCATTTCTATATACAAATGATGAGTGACATAAAAAAATTAAGAAACCAATTCCATTTGTAACAGCTAGCAAAAGTTAAAAAAAAAAAAAAACCTTTAATGTGATCAAAGAGGTGGAAATCTCTACACTGAAAACTGTTAAACATGATGAAAAGATTGACGAAGACACAAACTCATGGAAACAGGTTCCATCCTCATGTATTGCAAAAATTGGTATTGTTAAAATGACTATACGCAATCTCCAGATTAATGACAAACTTTATCAAAATATCAAGGTTATTCTTTACAGAAATATCAAGAACAATTCGAAAATTTGTATGGAACAACAAAAGACCTTAAATAGCTTAAACAATTCTTTTTTTTTTGTTTTTTGTTAAATCATAGCTGTGTACATTGATATGATCATGGGGCATCATTCACTAGCTTCACAGACCATTTGACACACT
Source organism: Nycticebus coucang (assembly GCF_027406575.1). Classification (NCBI taxonomy): domain Eukaryota; kingdom Metazoa; phylum Chordata; class Mammalia; order Primates; family Lorisidae; genus Nycticebus; species Nycticebus coucang. The sequence goes on along the minus strand of NC_069789.1, from coordinate 67,593,422 downwards.
TTCATCACACTGGTTAACATAGCCTTCCTGGCATTCTCTCAGTTACTGTGCCAAGACACTAAGAACAAAGCTGGAGCAATTGAACTACCTGATCTCAAAATATACTATGAGGCTATAGTAACTAAAACAGTATGACACTGATATAAAAGAAGACACATACACCAATGAAATAGACCAGAGAGCCCACAAATAAATTTGTGCATTTACAGCCAACTGATTTTCAAAACAAATGCCACATTAGGAAAAATAAAATCTTCAATAAATGGTGCTGGGAAAGTTGGATAGTCACAAATAGAAGAATGAGATCAGATCCCTACCTCTCACTATATATAAAAATCAATTCCAAATGGATTAGAGATTTAAAGTGAAACCTGAAAATATGACACTACCAGAAGAAAACATGGGAGAAACACTTTACAGCATTAGGCTTGGCAGTACTGATTTTAAGACCACAAAACACTTACACATGGCAAAGAAAACATTTAACAAAGTGATAAGAAAACCTACAGAATGGAAGAAAATATTTGCAAACTATACATCTGATAAAGGGTTAACATCCAGAAAATGGAAAGAATTTGCACAACTCAACAACAGTGACTGATTAAAAATGGCCAAAAAACTAACATTTTTCAAAAGATGATATATAAATGCCCATGGAGCATGAAAAAAGTATTCAACACCACTAATCCTTGGGGAAATATAAATCAAAATCAAGATGAGATAACAACACACTCTAGTTAAAACCCCTATTGTCAAACAAACAAAAAACCGAAAGGAAACAAACGTTGACAAAGTAGTGCATAAATGGAACACTTTCACTCCAGGACGGTAAATTAGTACAACCATTATGAAAAATAATGTGGAGACTCCTCAAAAAATTAAAAACTAAACTATATGTGAACCTTCAAATCCTATCCTGGAAATATATATTCAAAGATATGAAATCAATATGTCAAAGGGACACCTGCAGTATCATGTTTATTGCAGCACTTTTTAAATAGCCAAGATATGGAATCAACCCATGTATGTAATAATGAAAGAATGAATAAAGAAAATGGAAAAATAGAAAATAGCTCATATATAAAATAAAATACTTTTGAGCCATAACAAGTAATGAATGATGTCCTGCCATTTGCAAAATGGAAAGACCTATAAGACATCATGTTAATGAAGTGAGCTTGACACAGAAAGATGCTGCATAATTTCATTCATTTGTGGAATCTGAACATATAAAAAAATAAAAGGGTTGATATCATAGAGGCAAGGATTAGAATAGTGACTACCAGACCGGGGAATGGGGAAGACAGACTGTTGTGGAATGGTTGAACAAAGCGACAACTAGATAGCAGAAGCACATTCGGGGGTTCTGCCGCACAATGCGTGATGATGACTAACACTATGGTATGACATGTTACAAAATAGGTATGAGAATGTCTTTTGAATGTCCTCACCACAAACAAGTAACAAGTGCATGTTAAAAGTGATGGATAAAATAAATGCCCTGATTTGATCATTATGTAACACATATATCTATCAAAATACCAAATTATATGTCACAAGTATGTAAAATTACAATGTGTCAATAATAATATATATATAATTAAAAAGATACACATAATTGGTGTATGTATGTGTGCTAATGTGTGTGTCCTTGTACTGGCTTGCAACCCTTTTCCTTCTGCCATTTTGGTTGTTTTGTTCTGTTTCAGGGAATTATTTTTGTGATTTTTCAATTATAGATTCTTCCAGCTATTGTGTTGATTCATCTATATGTTTGGCAGACTGTGAGGCATGGATTTATTTCCAAATATCAATCCTTTCATCTTATATTATTCCTACTGATCATTTGATTGCTAGCAGTTTTACAAGTTCTTTATTAAAGGAAAAAAAAAAAAAATTTTTTTTGGTTCCTTTCATAAATAATTCTTAAACAACACCTTTTGAAGATATGCTATATTGTAGCATATTAAATATTCAGGTTTTATTTTGTCTATTTATGATTTTATCCTTAATTTCTCTCTTTTGAATGTTAAAAATAAAATGATATAGAAATTTCAGTTCTAAAGATAGAGTTTACTTTTTTTTAAATCACGAATTTTTTTTTTTTTTGTAGAGACTGAGTCTCACTATACCGCCTTCAGGTAGAGTGCCATGAGGTCACACAGCTCACAGCAACTTCTAACTCTTGGGCTTACGCGATTCTCTTGTCTCAGCCTCCCAAGCAGCTGGGATGGCAGGCGCTAAATAACGAATTTTTATATGTTTACTGTCTAAACAATAAACATATAAAAAAACTGTCTAGACAGTTTTATTTCAAATTTATTCCACTTATGAACATTTTTATAGTGATGGAATAAAATAAACACAATGTAAACAATTTTTAAAATTAATTTGGTCCATCAAGTTCATAGTTATAACAGCCTATTCAAAATTCACGGATGCATTTTCTTTAAATGAGATCCTTACAGTATACCTTAAGAAATGTGCTAGAGGAAATGTGTGAAGGGGAAGAAAGCTCTGTGTTTGAGGATTATTAAGGATTGTCTCCTATATATTAAATAAAATTTACCATGAAATTAAATAGAAATTATTCTTTTTTTGGTTAATGTTATTATTACATTTGAAGATAACAAGCAATGAATGTTAGACGAGGTTGTTGTTATCTTTCCATGTGGCAGATTTGGTCAGTGTATTAAATGCAGAATTTAGTGGATTCTAGGGCTTAATCTAAGCAGCTGTATGGAGAGAGTTAGCAGGCTGGAGATATTTTAAATAACACAAAAGCAGATAATCTTTGAATGATCCATCATAGCTTCCCCCCACCACCCCGTAACATTTGCGTATAAAATGAACATTGTTTCCTTATTTATTTTTTCCTCTTTATTTCTTTCCTTCCTGGCTCCCTCCCTCCCTCTACCTCCTTTTCCTTCCCTCTGTCTGTCTCTTTCCTCCTTCCCTCTGCTTTTTTTTCATTCTTTCTTACTTAGTTCCTTTCTTTTTTCACTGTAATTCTAAAAATTAACTACTCATTTTTATAATTACAGCAACATTATAGGCCCAGATTCTGTGTCTGTGTTAATTTTAGAATAAAGTATATTAGATCTTATATGTAGCCAAGAAAATATTTAGTTATTTTTATGAAGTTATTTTTAAGAACATGGAAAATTCTCAGAGTGTTATCTGATCTGAACCAGATAGTGGCGAGTTACAAAGTAGGTCCCCGCTTTCCCTGTACTGTATTTTTATTTTATTTTATCTTATCTTATTTTCTTTTCTTTTATTATTTTATTTTTCCTATAATTAGTAGCATTCCTTATATTAATGTTAACTTAAGTTTAACTTTTTGTCAGTGAACATAAATTAGTACAAATGATAATACCTGCTGAAACACTAAAGAGAGAGTAAGTAGAACATATATAAGTAACGTAACGGTGACTTAGAGATATCTTAAAATATGAAATATTCTGAAAACAAGAGACTTGCATCCTAACATTGCACAAAACTGTGCTTTGTTTCTCAACATTTGTCCCAGTTCATTTTTTCCTTTTAGAATGACTGACCAGTGTCTTTGCAGACAGAGAGAGAGCGAGGACACTGAGACAGCAGACAAGATGAATGTTGAACCAGTTCTGTCTTTCAAAGGGAAATGATCTCAGTTAACGAAAAATCAATGACATCCTCCGGTTCCGGAAGTCAATCAATAATAAAGAATTTACTCTGAGAAACACATAATCTGAATGTCAATCATTGATCCATGTTTCCACAAATGATATCAACTCTCTTCTACCTCTGAAAGTTCACTACCTTTTGTTCTCCATGCTTACCAAAATAATAATAAGGAGAGAAAAGAAATGATAAAAACAGCAGTCTTCTTGGGTTGGAATACTGCAATGAGCTGCATGTATCAACTATATGCAGTAAGCTCATGAATTTCTACAGTATTATCAATTTAGCTTTCTTTTCTCTCTTTCTCTTTCTCTTTCTGTTTGTATTAGTTAAAAAACTGTGGTCTCATCAATCTTTAGCAATATGGGAAGTACAACTGAAATTACACATGCTCTTATTTTGATACGTGGATATTTGAACAGACTCCATAGAATGTACTTGAGGCTTTTACTTAAAGTCAGAGGATATGGTTCTGAAAGACAAAAAGAATGCACTTTTAAACTCCTCATGAGAAAGCTCCCCAGGGTCATCATTAACATGTAGAATGCCCTGCATGTCCCTCAATTGGTGTGGAAATCAAAGCAGAATTTTTCCACACAGCTTTTATGTTCCTTTGGTCATGTAATCAAACCCTGACTGTCTCACCAGCTAGATCAGTGAAATCCATCTGTAAAGAAATTGACCCTGGGGTCCTTACTGAATTTTGACTTTCAACAGCCCTTTGCCCTTGGCCAAGAGAAAAAGCAAGACACCTAGGAATTCTAGCAGAGCTTTTTCAGTTATGCTATCATTTAATATTCTATTCTTCATAAATTGTATCAAAGACCCTTAGTTGGCCGCCATCTGGGATGGGAGGTGTTCCCTCCAACAGAGGCATTTACTGAATGTCTTAATCCTGAATTTCTTGTATTCTTGCTTTGTTGCTAAGTGATTTAGACTAAAAAATGATCTGACCCTTAGTAATTTTACTTAGAACTTGTTGAATTTGGTTTTGTTAGCGTAGTATTTTTAACAAAATAAGTTTTGTGCAGGGTATTTACCCCTTTGTTACTTTGTAAAATAATAGATACCTAGATATCTGTATCAGGAGATTATAGACAAAGATTTTTTTATAGAATAATTAGTCCTTCTGGTGGAAAGGTGTGCGTGCCATGTGGTAAATAATTTGGTTTGTTTTTAATATAATCGGTCCATGTTTTGTGTTAAGTAATCAGGCTTTTTGTTTTGAAGGTTACCTAATTATTTGGTAAATAATTAGACTTACATATTTGTATAAGATCATTAGACTTTTTTTGGAAGTATAAAATTTAATAAATACTTTGAAATTAATCTGCTTATTCTCTTGCTGTTTTTACTATTACGTTGTTTATCTATTTCATTGGCCAGTAAATTTTATTGTAAAACACTACAAGTATTTTAGGATTTTTCGACCACTCATGTCTTTGTTGCATTATCCTTCTTTTGTAACTATTACAAACATTTATATATGTTATGAAAAAATCTTTATATCCAGAAGTATGTAAAAAAAAAGCCATATAACCTATTAGGTCCACGAGCAATAGTTTGATGACTACCACTTTTTCCATTTTTTTTTTTTTAATTGTTCTTGCTGCCTAGTGTCAGTTAAATTTATGAAGGATTGTTCTATAAGAAAAAGCAGGAGCACAGGTCTAGCAACTCTCTAGTCTAACCAGTCTGTGAGAGCTAATTGTTGAAGGTATCTTAGACTGATGACCTATTTGGAAAAACACAATGAGCCAAATTTTGCCTTCAATGTCTATAACACTTCCCGTACTATTAAACCATAAAGGCAAAAAACAAACAAACAAAAAAATGATCACATGAAGTTGCCAACTTTTAGCCAAGACCAACAGAAATAGATTCCTGTGTATCACAAATCATTGACTTGAATATAATTTTTAGTATATTCAATCAACATTATTGATTTAATGTTACTTATTTACCAATTCGTCTCTTTTTATCTCACTAACAGTATTATACGTACTAACATAACTTTGTCTAGGGTTTACTAGAGAAAGCCATCTTGTTGCCATATAATTCAGTTCTCCCAAGATATTGTTAGTTTAACAATATAAACTAACAATAAAAGTGGTATAAAACTATAATACATTGCCCTTGCCAGTAATTATACACCTTGTTGGTAACTGATAACTGGAGAAAATATATTTGCCTTAGTGACTAAAAGAATTACCAAGATGCGAGAATATGCCTACTATACAAAGTCCCAGCCAAAATATACCTATAGCTTCACCAAAATTAATTATGGTCTTTGCGACACTTCTAGTTTCTTCTTTTCTTGGTACAAGTTGGGACTTTGAAGGCCATTCTAAGACTAAGGCTAAGAGTTTTATAGGAATATTAGACAATTCCAAATATATGTAACTCCCTTCAATACTCGGTAGACTATAAAACTCCAAAGAGATGTCTCAGTGCTAGTAGCACAGAGGTTACGGTGCCAGTGACATACACTGAGGCTGGCAGGTTTGAACCCGGCCCAGGTCAGCTAAACAACAATGACAACTATAACAAAAAATAGCTGGGTGTTGTGTGTGCTACTTGGAAGGTGGAGGCAAGAGAATTGCTTAAGCCCAGGAGTTTAAGATTGCTGTGAGCTGTGATGCCACTGCACCCTACTGAGGGCAACATAGTGAGACTCTCTCTCAACAACAACAAATCTCCAAAGGGATAAAATTCATTCCTGTAAAATAAATTATAACCAGGAGGAAAGAAAAAACAACCAAAGATTTTAATTTTGACAGAAATAGAGAATTTGAGATGGTCATTAAAAATTTGTCACTCATTGGGGCTGACGCAGTAAATAATAAGATCTAAACCCTGGCTGCATAACATTTTAGCCTAATATCCTTATTCCAACAATAGCTAAGAAAATAGAATTGTAGTACATGTAAGATAGAAATGAACTATCTGTGCTCTTTGTGAATTAGTGGAAGATGCGTTCAAAGAGAAACAAATTATGGCACATGTACTAAATACTGCAATTTATTTTTTCAAAGATAATTACTATGTTTATGCAACAATTATTTCTGTTCATGCAGGGTTTGAGTTTGAATTTCAAAAATGTGCAGATTATATTTACTCAAATTTCTTACCCAAATAGTCTATCTCTACTGAATATTTTGATGAAAGAAGGTAGTTAATTTTTTAACTCTCATAAAACATTAATTAATATGATTATCATTACTTATTTGAATGTACAGCTGATGTACATATTACTTATATACATTGAAAGTATAGACTCAAAAATATAATTTTTTATTTTTTGCTGTTCCTTTTAATGCAGAGATCTATTCCTTTCATAAAATTAATATTGTATAAAACATTTCTTAACAAATTTAAAATTTAAGTAGTTCACAACATGATCTTAGTCCTAGAATTTGTATATTATTTGATGGTTTAAATATTAGAGAAAATATAAACAATAAATATTTTTATGTAAACTATTATAGATTTAATATCCTTTATAATCATTTGGAACATTATTTTTAGGTCTATATATATTATATTTTACTCCTTATGCTTGGTGGCTTTATATTTTTAGTGTTTATGAATTGGAATTAAATTGTATAAAATTAATTTAAATGGTATCTTATACATTAAAAATAGTTTGCTATGTTTTTCACTCCAGAGGAAGTAAAATTTATTAGGAATGATAGACCCTTTCCTTTAAAGTTGTCCCTTTCAAATAGAACTGATGGTATACAAAATTCTAAACACACTCACTCATACACTCACATACATGTCTTTAAAGGGATGAAGACATTTATATTGTTCTAAAAAATCAGACTAAAGAGATTTATTCATTTAATATATACCGGGACTCTACCTTTAAAAATGGTAATTGGGTGGAATTTCAGAATGATGTAGCTTGGTGGGCCTTCTCTCCAGTAAACAACCACAATTTCAAGTTTACATACATTTTGCTGAGGGCATACCATATTTGGAGGAATATTTATCTAAGAAAGTCTTCTACGAACTCTCAGTAAGAGAAATGAGAGACTGTGGCATTTAAGATGTGACCTATTCCCACGCTAACATCCAGTTCAGTGAGGTGAAAGCTCTTCTCTGAGTAGGTGTAGCCAGGAAGATGGAGTTCTCCCCTACCATTGCTCTGAGGCTGGGCTACATCTTTAACTAGGAGAAGTGGGTCACTAGTACACTTTCTCTCAGCTCTGCATTTCAGCAGCCTTGACCTACGTAGCTGTGGCAGAGAGGATTAAGGTTTCTTTTCATAGCACATGTAGATAGAGAAAAATAGAATAAAGTTACATCAAATATTGAATCAGATATTTTAACAAATACAGGCTCATATAGCTTCACAGATGAATTCTACAACTGAAAGTAGAATTAATTCCAATATTTGACAAGCCCTCCCAATAAATAAATAAATAAATAAATAAGTGGGATCATTCCCAGATGTATACAATGAGGCCAATATTAACTATGCAAGGAAATCACATTATAAATTAATATCGCATATGAACATAGATGTAATAAATTCCTCAAAATATAACCAAAATTAATTCACAACATATGAAATTACACATCATAACCAAGTTAGATTTATACCAAGCATACAAGGTGAAGGTCTATTATTGTAATACATCATATTGATAAAATAGAGTACAAAAACGTATGATTGGAAATTTTATATTGCTGCTGTAGAAACACCATTTGATAAAATCAAACAGAACTTTATAAAAAGAAAAACAATACTCAAAACACTAGTATAGGGAACATCCTCAACCTGAGAAAAGGTATCTAAGAAAAACACCCAACTAACACTTTCATGAATGGTAAAAAGTTATTTGTCTTTTAAGATCATGAATAATTCATTATGCATACTTTTACTACTTTCAGTCACTATGCACTGGAGGCTATCTAGAACAATTAGGCAAGAAAAAGAAAAAGAATAAAAAAGAAGAAAAATCCAAACAACTATATTCACAGAGGTCATGATTTCCTGTACAGGAAATCCCAAGGAACAAATTAAAATAAAATTAGAATTTGTAGATTAGTTCAGTGAAGTTATCAATAAAATCAATTATATTTATAAAACTTAGTCATGTATAGTTCAAAAATAAATTTAATTAATAAATTAAATAAAATAAATAAAATAATAAGTCAACTTAAAATACTATCCTGGAATGCAATATTGTGAGGAAATTTAACACATGAAATGTAAAACTTATGCACTAAGCACTATAAATATGGTTAACAAATTTTAAAATACCAAAAAAAGGAAAAAGAATACATTTCAATGAACCTGAAGGTGATATTGCTAAGATAATGTCACCCCCCAAACTGATCTACAGATTTAACTCAACCTCTATTAAAACCTTAATTTTTTTCTCACAAATTCATAGTATGAAGCATACTAGAAAATAATTTTAAAAAATACACAAAGTTGGAAGACTCACAATCACCAATTTCAAAACTTATTATATAGCCATTATACTTAAGATAGCATGTCTTAGTGTGGTAAGTCAAAGGGAAAAAAAATGAGAGTTCAGAAATAACTCCCTGGATTTAAGTTCAATTACTTCAACAAGGGTCCCAAAACAATTAAATGGAGAAAGAACATTTCTTTTATTTTTCAAAAAATGTACTGGTACAATTGAATTCACATGCAAAAGAGTGAAGATAGAACTCTACCAGAAACCATACACAAGAATTAATTATACACAAAATGGATAATAGAACTTTTCATAAAAGCTAAAACTACAAAACTATTAGAGGATAACTTAGTAAATCTTTATCACCTTGAGTCACATAATTGTGCCTTACATATGACACCGTTAGAACAATAAAAAAAAAGATACATTGGACTTTATACTTAAAAATCTTCTCCTGCAAATGATAAATTAATAATGCGAAAAGACATCCCTTAATTGTTGAGCCACAATAATTAAGACAACATGTCTTAATTTAAGTATAGATATATAAATCAATGGGAAAAAATAAAAGAGTCCAGAAATAACACCTTGAGTTTTTAGGTTAATTAATTCAACAAACATCTCAAGGCAACTCAACAGAGAAAGAACATTTTTTTTTTCCCAAAAAAATTGTCTGGTACAGTTGGATTTCCACATACAAAAGAGTGAAGATGGGACTCTACCAGAAACCACACACAAGAATTGGTTATTCACAAAATGGATTATAATCTATTTTTAAGAACAAAACAATAAAGCCAGTGGAGGATAACTTAATAAATCTTTGTTACTTTGGTTTACACAATTGTGTCTTAAATGTGACACAAATAGAGCAAACAAAAAAGAAAAATATAGAAACATTGGACTGCACACTTAAAACTTCTGCTGCAAATGATATCAATAATGTGAAAAGATATTCTACAGAAGGGTAGAAAAACTTTGTAACTCATATATACGATAAGATATTTGTGCCCTGTACACATAAGAATACTTACAACTAAGTAATAAAAGGGTAAATAACTTTACAATATGATACATATTATACGCAATGTAGTCAAAAGATATGATAATGCATTTCTATAAATAGGACATGTGAATAAGTAATAAATACATGGGAAATGCAATTAAAAAGACTACCATTTCCCTACTGAATAGTCTTGGCATCCTTGACAAAAATAATTTTACTACATCCACAAGGTGTGTTCCTACACTATGTATTCTATTCCATTGATCTGTACATATGTCCTTAAGCCAATATCACACTATTGTAGCTTTGTAGTTAATTTTAAAACCCATACGCATGAGTCTTACTGTTTTGTTTTTTCAGACTGTTACAGGTTATTTTAGGAATGGTTTTTCTATTTCTACAGGAAATGTCATTAGGATTTTGATAGAGATTATATTAAATCTGTAAATTGTTTAGGTTAGTATTGATATTGTAACAGTATTAAGGCTTCCTATCCATGAATGTGGAATGCGATTCCATTTATTTATTTCTTCTTTAGATCTTTCAAAAATGTGTTATAATTTTTACTGTGAAAGTGTTTCTTCCCTTGGTTAAGTGACTTTCTAGATAGTATATTATTTTAAATGTCATTATAAACATGCAAACATCTAATCATTCTAATTCTTTTTCAGATTGTTCATTTTTAGATATAGAAAAGCAACTACATTTTTTCTTTTTATTGTTAAATCATAGCTGTGTACATTAGTGCAATCGCCTGTACCCATTCTAAGATGCACCTTAGATGTGGCCCCACCCATTACCCTCCCTCCACCAAAACCTCCCCCCTCCCTTCCCCTTCCTTGGCCCTTTCCCCATAGCCTTGTGCTATAGTTGGGTTATGGTCTTCATGTGAAAGCTATAATTTAGCTTCATAGTAGGGCTGAATACATTGGATACTTTTCTTCCATTCCTGAGATACTTTGCTAAGAAGAATATGTTCCAGCTCCATCCATGTAAACATGAAAGAGGTAAAGTCTCCATCTTTCTTTAAGGCTGCGTAGTATTCCATGGTATACATGTACCACAATTTGCTAGTCCATTCGTGGGTTGATGGGCACTTGGGCTTCTTCCATGACTTAGCAATTATGAATTGGGCTGCAATAAACATTCTGGTACAGATGTCTTTGTTATATTGTGACTTTTGGTCTTCTGGGTATAAACCTAGTAAAGGAATTATAGGATCGAATGGCAGGTCTATTTTTAGGTCTCTAAGTGTTCTCCAAATATCCTTCCAGAACGTATTAGCGGGCATTCCCACCAGCAGTGTAGAAGTGTGCCTTTTCCTCCACATCCACGCCAACATTTCTGGTTTTGGGATTTTGTTATGTGGGCTACTCTTACTGGGGTTAGGTGATATCTCAGTGTAGTTTTGATTTGCATTTCTCTGATGATTAAGGATAATGAGATTTTTTTCATGTGTTTGAAGATCTTCCGTCCATCTTCTTTAGAGAAGTTTCTCTTCAAGTCCCTTGCCCACCCTGAGATGGGGTCACGTGTTCTTTTCTTGTTAATACGTTTGAGTTCTCTGTGGATTCTGGTTATTAGACTTTTATCGGAGGTATAACCTGCAAATATTTTCTCCCATTCTGAGGGCCATGTGCTTCCTTTACTCATTATTTCTTGGCTCTGCAGAAGCTTTTTAGTTTGATCAGGTCCCAGTAGTGTATTTTTGATACTGCTTCAATTGCCTAGGGAGTCCTCCTCATAAAATATTCACCCAGGCCGATTCCTTCAAGAGTTTTCCCTGCACTTTCTTCAAGTATTTTTATAGTTTCATATCTTAAGTTTAAATCTTTAATCCAGTGAGAGTCTATCTTAGTTAATGGAGAAAGGTGTGGGTCCAGTTTCAATCTTCTACAGGTTGCCAGCCAGTTTACCCAGCACCATTTGTTAAATAGGGAATCTTTTCCCCACTTAATGTTTTTAATTGGCTTGTCAAAGATCAAATAATGGTAAGTAGCTGGATTCATCTCTTGGTTCTCTATTCTGTTCCAGACATCTACTTCTCTGCTTTTGTGCCAGTATCATGCTGTTTTGATCACTATGGATTTATAGTACAGTCTCAGGTCTGGTAGCGTGATTCCTCCTGCTTTGTTTTTATTGCTCAGTAATATTTTGGCTATTTGAGTTTTTTTCTGATTCCATATAAAATGAAGTATTATATTTCAAGATTTTCAAAGTATGACAATGGAGCTTTAATAGGAATTGAATTAAAATTATATATTGCTTTGGGCAGTATGGACATTTTAACAATGTTGATTCTTCCCAGCCATGAGTATGGTAGGTTTTTCCATCTGTTAACATCTTTGGCTATTTCTTTTCTTAGAGTTTCATAGTTCTCTTTGTAGAGATCTTTCACATCCTTAGTTAGGTATACTCCCAAATATTTCATCTTCTTTGGCACTACTGTGAAAGGAATAGAGTTCTTGACTGTTTGTTCGGCTTGGTTATTGTTGGTATATATAAAGGCTACAGATTTATGGGTGTTGATTTTGTAGCCTGAGACACTGCGGTATTCCTTGATCACTTCGAAAAGTTTTGTAGTAGAATCCCTAGTGTTTTCCACATATACGATCATATCATCTGCGAAGAGTGAAACTTTGATCTCTTCTGACTCAATGTGGATACCCTTGATCGCCTTTTCTTCCCTAATTGCAATGGCTAAAACTTCCATTACAATGTTAAAGAGCAATGGAGACAATGGGCAACCTTGCCTGGTTCCTGATCTAAGTGGAAATGATTTCAATTTAACTCCATTCAATATGATATTTGCTGTGGGTTTGCTGTAGATGGCGTCTATTAGTTTAAGAAGTGTCCCTTCTATACCAATTTTCTTAAGTGCTCTGATCAGGAAGGGATGCTGGATATTATCAAAAGCTTTTTCTGCATCAAATGAAAGAATCATATGGTCTTTATTTTTAAGTTTGTTTATGTATTGAATTACATTTATAGATTTATGTATATTGAACCAGCCTTGAGACCCTGGGATAAATCCGACTTGGTCATGGTGTATAATTTTTTTGATGTGTTGTTGGATTCTGTTTGTTAGGATCTTATTGAGTATTTTAGCATCTATATTCATTAGTGATATTGGTCTATAATTTTCTTTTCTTGTTGGATCTTTCCCTGGTTTGGGAATCAAGGCGATGTTTGCTTTGTAGAATGTGCTGGGTAATATCCCCTCTTTTTCTATATTTTGGAAGAGGTTTAGTAGTATAGGTACTAGTTCTTCTTTAAATGTTTAGTAGAATTCTGATGTAAAGCCATCTGGTCCTGGGCTTTTCTTTTTAGGGAGATTTTGTGTAGTTGATGCTACTTCAGAACTTGATATAGGCCTGTTCAACATTTCCACTTCGTTCTGGCTAAGTCTTGTAGGTGGCGTGCTTCCAGGTATTGGTCGATTTCTTTCAGATTTTCATATTTGTGAGAGTAGAGTTTCTTGTAGTATTCGTTAAGGATTTTTTGAATTTCTGAGGGGCCTGTTGTTATTTCGTCATTACCATTTCTGATTGATGAAATTAGAGATTTTACTCTTTTTTTCCTGGTTAGGTTGGCCAAACATTTATCTATTTTATTGATCTTTTCACAAAACCAACTTTTGGATTTATTGATGTGTTGTATAGTTCTTTTGTTTTCAATTTCATTTAATTCTCCTCTGATTTTGGTTATTTCTTTTCTTCTGCTGCGTTTGGGGTTGAAGTGTTCTTCTTTCTCCAGTTGCTTGATATGTTCCATTAAGTTATTGACTTCCTCTCTTTCCATTTCCTTGAGGAAGGCTTGCAATAAATTTCCCTCTTAGGACTGCCTTTGCAGTATCCCAGAGGTTCTGGTAATTTGTGTCTTGATTGTTGTTTTGTTCCAAAAGTATGGTGATTTCCTTCTTAATCTCGTCTATAACCCATGTATCCTTCAGCATAAGGTTGTTTAGCTTCCATGTTTTTGTATGGGTATGCAGTTTCCTGTTGTTATTTAATTCAACTTTTATTCCATGATGGTCTGAGAAGATGCAAGGAATAATTTCAAATTTTTTAAATTTGTTGAGGATAGATTTGTGGCCTAGGATGTGGTCAATTTTGGAGTATGTTCTGTGGGCTAATGGCACTCCCAGAACCATGCGCACCACCCCCAGCCCTGTTGCTGGATCCAGGTGTGTCACAAACTGGAGCTGCTTCCACAACCAGAACTCCCTAGCTAGAGCAGCCCCAGAGGAACTACACAGGGTCACTCCCTACAAAGATCCAGCAACAATAGAGTGATCCCACTGGGGTCTAATCTTGGAGAGACACCTCCCCAACTCTGAGGACAGACAGAGGCAATGGTGAAAAACAATCATGAGGCGAAATCAACAGAAAAACTCTGGCAATATGAATAATCAGAGTAGATCAACTCCCCCAAAGATCAATGGGGCAGAAACAGCACAAGACCCCATGCACGAACAAATAGCTGAGATGTCAGAAATTGAATTCAGGATCTGGATAGCAAATAAAATCGAATTAGAATTCCAAAAGTTATCTCAAGAATTCAATGGATTCAAAGACCAAATGACCAAAGATTTTGACACATTGAGACAAGAAGTTGCAGCCCTCAAAGGTCTGAGAAACACAGTAGAATCCCTCAGTAACAGAATGGAGCAAGCAGAAGAAAGGATTTCTGACATTGAAGACAAAGTTTTTGAACGCTCCCAAACCCTCAAAGTAGAAGAGAAATGGAGAGCAAAAACAGACCACTCTCTCAGAGAGCTCTTGGATAATTTGAAGAAAAGCAATATTCGTCTTATTGGGATCCCCGAAAGTGAAGAAGTGGCTTCACAAGGCACAGTCTCTTCTCCATGAGATTATGAAGGAGAACTTTCCAGACATGCCAAGAGATGCTGAAATTCAGAAAGCATACAATTTCAGAGCTCCAGCATGACTCAAACCAAATAAGACATCCCCCAGACACATCATAATCAATTTCACTAAAGTTAATATGAAGGAGAAAATTCTGAAAGCTGCCAGATGAAAGAAAACCATTACCTACAAGGGGAAGAATATCAGAATAACTGCAGATCTCTCTGCTGAAACCTTTCAAGCAGGAAGAGGATGGTCATCAACTTTTAATCTCCTAAAACAAAATAACTTTCAACCCAGGATCCTGTATCCAGCTAAACTGAGCTTCATTTACGACGGAGAAATTAAATACTTCAACGACATTCACATGTTGAAGAAATTTGCCAAATCTAAACCAGCTCTCCAGGACATTCTTAGACCTATCCTCCATAAAGACCAGCATAATTCTCCACCACAAAAGTAAACCCACCCAAAAAATTTTTGATCAAATTCCAACTTCCACAGTCACAAAAGGATTAAAAATGTCCACTGGTCTCTGGAAAGGCTTATCAGTACTCTCAATTAATGTGAATGGTTTAAATTGTCCTCTAAAGAGGCATAGGCTGGTGGACTGGATACAAAAACTCAAGCCAGATATCTGCTGCATCCAAGAATTGCATCTTACATTAAAAGACAGATATAGACTCAAGGTGAAGGGATGGTCTTCTATATTCCAGGCAAATGGAAAGCAGAAAAAAGCAGGTGTGCAATCCTGTTTGCAGATGCAATAGGCTTTAAACGAACGAAAATAATTAAGGATAAGGATGGACACTTCATATTTGTTAAAGGTAATACTCAATATGATGAGATCTCAATTATTAATATTTATGCACCCAACCACAACGCACCTCAATTTATAAGAGAAACTCTAACAGACATGAGCGACTCGATTTCCTCCACTTCCATAGTAGTTGGAGATTTTAACACCCCTTTAGCAGTCCTGGATAGATCTTCCTAAAAGAAGCTAAGCAAAGGAATTTTAGATTTAAACTCAACCATTCAACATCTGGACTTAAGGGACATCTACAGAACATTTCATCCCAACAAAGCAACTACATTTTTTTGTTGATTTGCATCCTGTTACTTGTTAAATATATTTGTACTAACGAGTGTGTGTGGGGGAGTGTGCATGCACATTGGTAGAGTTTTCTACATGTAAGATCAAGCTGGTGGCCATGGTAGAGCATGAAGTTCCAGGGATGAACACCTAGACAACAATTACATTAGAAGAATATACCTGACATAACTATTTTTGGAGCTATAGAATCTACTGAAGACTTACAATTTCAAAGAGAAGGCTTAGATGATAAATCACAATTAATTTTAGTAAATTTTAATGCTTAATTCAGTGGCAGCTACACATCTCCCACTGATCAGCTCTGAATGCCCCACTTCTCAGTCATTTGGCAGGCAGCTTTAACATGTCTTAGAGAATACAGGGTAAGCAAAAAGGACCTTGTCCTCCAAATAACAGGGATATGGGCTCTATTTGCTGTTAGTTGCTTTGGACCCTTGAGGTACACAGAGCGCACTGACCGTTATTGCTGCATTTACCCTGATGCTGCAACACACCCTATATTTCTTGCAGGGCAAGTATAAGGGTAATAATTTCCCTCATCTTTGTTTATCTGAAACTGTTAATTTCCACATAATGTTAATTTTTCTCACACTTTTGAAGGACAGTTTACTTCATATGGCATTTTGGGTGTAGACAACATAACTGAGTCAAAATCATAATATAATATGTGGACATTCCGTTAGTGAGAATAAGTGAATTTAGCAAGGTCACTAGATACAATGCCAATAATTAAATCAGCTGTATCTGTACAAAACCAAATAATTAGCAAATAATTTTAAATTCATATTGATTATAAGAACATCAAAATCCAACAAATATCTAGCATAATAACAACAAAAATGGGTAAATGTTTTATTATCAAAATGACAAAATAGTATTTGTATTTATGAATAAATATCCAAATAATTAGATACTTAACTTAAATGTTTAATATTTTGAAGGTGATACTTTATTTGTAAATTCATTAAAAACATCCCAAACACATTTACCAGGGGTTTGAGAAGTCATATGGGATGTGTAGATGTGTGTATGTGTGAATAAGCATGATTAGTTTAAATAATATGAAGATAGAAAGAATAAAGGATTGTAAAGGGATCTTAAGAAAGATAGAAGACAGACATTAACAGGACCATGATTAGAAATGTAGTAATTTTAGTGTGACACTGGCATATGTCCACCAGTGGAAGGAAATGTAGGGTCCAAAATCATATTCATTCATATTAGATTACTTGATTTATGAAAATATGAACAACACATTGGAAAACAAATTGTAGTAGCCTGCTTTTATATATACATAGAAAACATGAATCCTGACCTATTATAACATATGCAGAATTAATTCCAGATGGACTATAGACATATATGTGAGAGATAAAATTTAGTGATGCTTCTAGAAGAAAAGATAGAAAACAGTTTTTACAAACAACTATTCTATTTGCTAAAGGAAAGGAAAAGGTTTATAAATTAGATCATATTAAAATAACTGCAGAAAAATTAATAACTGTTAATTGTCAAAAGTCACCCTTAATGAAGTGAAAATGTAAGTCATGAAGTTGAAGCAGATATTTACAATATTTTGTAATGGAGAGCTCTAATATAGAGTATTATATTATATTAATATAGAGAACTTTAATAAATGAGGCAGGCAATGTAATAGAAAAATTTTGTGAAAGATGGGTACTATCCAAAAGATTTTGTGTGTGTTTGTGTGCATAAGTTTTCAAGTTTATTAGTTATTCAAGAAATCGAAGATATATTTACTACAGCCAATGGAAAAGCTAAGTGAAAAAGAATGACAATCAAGTAACGATGAGAAGTTTGAGCAAATAATCCTGTTGGCTACTACTTTAATACATTCAAATTAGTTTATAAACTATTTAGAAAATTCTTCAGGAGGGGCGGAGACAAGATGGTTGTCTGAAGCCAGCTTTCCACAGAGGCTCCCATCTAGAAGGGGAGTTAAAGGACATAAATTTAGCAAGTAACCTGGTGGATTAGAGCAGCACCAAGAAGAAGGTTGAAGAACGCACATCAACCCTGCTGAGGTGAGCTGCGACCCCAAGGATACAAACAAAAGGTACAAAGTCCATCACCAAGCAGATGGGAGTCCCCTCCCCCATGAGAACGGCTCAGAGTACCCACAAAAAAACAAGCAGAGTTCAAAGGTCCTCCCATACACTCCACGGTAGAGACCCTCTAAAAACTGGACCTACCTCCCCTACTAGGGTGCCATGGCATTCTCCTGCTAGGCATAAAACTGCGTATATTCTCTACCTGCAATTCTGAGCTCCCAGCACTCCCCTCCACTCTCACTCTGAGGTCTAGAGGCCTATCATCCTCCAGGAGTCCAGATACTTGGGTGATTTCTCGAGGGGTATGGACAGGCCCTAGACTGCAGCTGGTCACTGCTGATTCTGCGGCATGGGAGTGAGGAGAGGACAGTCAGCTGAGAGGGAACCACACTGGAGCGGTGGTGGCCCCGAGGAAGCAGCCATTTTTGGCAACAATAGGGCGCACTCCTGGATATTCTGAAGCCACACCCCTTGCTCTCTGGGCAACCAGAGGAGGCTGGGCATCTTCTCAGGTGGCAACCACCATGGAACAGATCTGGGACAGAAACGCAGGCCCCGTGAGTAAAGGGTTTGCCTGAGGTGGTACTAGCCTGGGTGGAGAGTGGGGACTAGAAAACACATGCATAGAGCCAGAAATTCCCAGGGTGGGGCTGACCCAGAGGACCACTTTACTGAGCCTAAGATGCACCCGGCCCTCAGGGATCGTCAGCCTATAGACAAAGGAAGGCAGGAGGCTAAAAATGATAGCTAACCAAATACAAACCTGCAGGACCAAAGACAGGGCCTGAGGCGCAGGCTTTGGGAACTCAAAACAGCTTCTCTTCTACAGGGGAATTTAGCAGGGACAGAAAAAATTCCCACAAAGTTGTTCTGTTCTGTTCTGTCAATAACGTCAATCAGGGGCGGGGCTGGAACTGAGTGAACACCCCCAGTTTCCATCAAGCACCCAAGGTTGTCAGGTCTCACCTCGCTTTTCTGGATAGAGGCAGAGCACAGTGGCCTGGCTGAGAAGATATAGATTTCCTTGTGATTCAGGCAGGTACAAATACCTGGAGTATTTGTTCACTACAGGCAACTGGGTCACAGCCCTGCGGGGCTATCAGTAACTGGGTGTGAAAGTGGTACAAGGTGGGGAAGGAGGCATCAACCTTCCCAGACTAATCTATTTGCTGGGTGGGTCCTCTTGACTTCATGGAGCACTGGAGAAAGCCATATCTGAGTTGTGACCAGACCCCTGTGATCCAATTGCCAGAAATCTTTTAAACTCTCCCACCTGAGATAGGTGATGACTGAGACAATTGATTTGGACCATTTGAACTGAGCCAATCCCCTGAGGACTATTCAAGTGGTGCCCTGGGTGTGTGGTTGTAGGAAGGTTTGATTTTCCTTTTCCAATTGTTGCCTGTGGTGGGCGTGGTGTCTTAATTGCTGGTATTTCTCCACAGTTGAGACTTCAACCCAGAGTAACTGCTTCACTATGGTCAAACAGAGACCAGCTGAAAACAAGACAGAGCCACTTAGCCCCACCACACCAAACAGGTCCCCAGTTTCTCAGGCCATAGCACTGTATGGTTCCTCAACAAAGCTCCAGGGGAAAAAATCAAACAGTGTAAAACAATCATGGGGCAGAGTCAGCGGAAAAACTTTGGTAACATGAATAACCAGAATAGATCAACCCCACCCCTAGGGAAAGATATGGCAGATTTAACTGAAGATCCCATTCATAAACAGCTGGCTGAGATGTCAGAAATCGAATTCAGAATTTGGATCGCAAACAAGATTAACAGAATGGAGGAAATTTTGTAATTAGAAATTTGAGCAGCAATTCAAAAGTCAGAATTAGAAATTCGAGGAGAAATTCCAAAGTTGTCTCAAGAATTTAACAAATTTAAAGACAAAACCACCAAAGATTTTGATGCACTAATGCAAAAATTTGCAGCCCTTAAAGATCTGAAAAAATACAGTCGAATCCCTCAGTAACAGAGTGGAACAAGCAGAAGAAAGGATTTCTGACATTGAAGACAAAGCCGTTGAATGCTCCCAAACTCTCAAAGAAGAAGAGAAATGCAGAGCAAAAACAAATCATTCTCTCAGAGAGCTCTGGGATAATTCGAAGAAGGCTAATATCTGCCTCATTGGAATGCCAGAAACTGATGAAGTGGCCTCGCAAGGCACAGAGGCCCTTCTCCATGAAATTATGAAAAAAATTTCCTAGACATGAAAAGAGATTCTGAAATTCAGATAGCAGACAGTTTCAGAACCCCAGCACGACTCAATCGGAATAAGAAAACCCCCAGGCATATCATAAAATTCACTAAAGTTAATACGAAGAAGAAAATTCTGAAAGCAGCCAATGTAAGAAATCCATTACAAAGGGAAGAATATTAGAATGACTGCAGATCTCTCTGCTGAAACTTTCTTTTTTCTTTTTTTTCTTTTTGTAGAGACAGAGTCTCACTGTACAGCCCTCAGGTAGAGTGCTGTGGCATCACACGGCTCACAGCAACCTCCAACTCTTGGGCTTACACAATTCTCTTGCCTCAGCGTCCCGAGCAGCTGGGACTACAGGCACATGCCACAACGCCCGGCTATTTTTCTGTTGCAATTTAGCCGGGGCTGGGTCCGAACCCACCACCCTCGGCATATGGGGCTGGCGCCCTACTCACTGAGCCACAGGTGCCACCCTGCTGAAACTTTTCAAGCCAGAAAAGAGTGGTCATAGACTTTTAATCTCCTAAAGCAAAATAACTTTCAACCCCGGATCCTGTATCCAGCTAAACTGAGTTTCATTTATTATGGAGAAATTAAATACTTTAATGACATTCATATGTTGAAGAAATTTGATATAACCAAAACAGCTCTTCAGGATATTCTCAGACCTATCCTCCATAATGACTAGCCCAATCCTCTACCACAAAAGTAAACTCACTCAGAAACTTTTGATAAAACACCAACTTCCACAGTGGCAAAAGGATTAAAAATGTCCACTGGACTTTCAAAAAACTCGATACCCACAATTTTACCAGACTTATCAATAGTCTCCATTAATGTGAATGGCTTAAACTGTGTTCTAAAGAAGCACAGGTTAGCTGACTGGATACAAAAACTCAGGACGGATATTTGCTGCATACAACAGTCACATCTTACCTTAAAAGATAAATATAGACTCAGGGTGAAAGGATGGTCGTCAATATATCAGGCCAATGGTAATCGGAAAAAAGCAAGTGTTGCAATTCTATTTGCAGACACAATAGGCTTTAAACCAACAAAAGTAAGTAAGGACAAGAATGGTCACTTCATATTTATTAAGGGTAATACTCAATATGATGAGATTTCAATTATTTTTTTTTTTTTTTTTTAATTTTTTTATTAAATCATAAGTGTATACAATGATATGATTATGGGGCATCATACACTCACTTCATAAACCATTTGACACATTTTTATCCCAGTGGTTAACATAGCCTTTCCGGCGTTATCTCAGTTACTGTGCCAAAACATTTATATTCTACATTTACCAAGTTTCGCAAATACCCCTGTAATATGCACCACAGGTGTGATCCCACCGATTCCCCTCCCTCTACCCACCCCCCCCTTTCCCACTTCCCCCTATTGTTAAGTTGTAGCTGGGTTATAGCTTTCATGTGAGAGTCCCAAATTAGTTTCATAGTAGGGCTGTGTACATTGGATATTTTTTCTTCCATTCTTGGGATACTTTACTAAGAAGAATATGTTCCAGCTCCATCCATGTAAACATGAAAGAGGTAAAGTCTCCATCTTTCTTTAAGGCTGCATAGTATTCCATGGTATACATATACCACAATTTATTAATCCATTCGTGGATCGATGGGCACTTCGGCTTTTTCCATGACTTAGCAATTATGAATTGGGCTGCAACAAACATTCTGGTACAAATATCTTTGTTATGTTGTGATTTTTGGTCTTCTGGGTATATGCCCAGCAGAGGAATTACAGGATTGAATGGCAGATCTATTTTTAGATCTCTGAGTGTTCTCCATATATCCCTCCAAAAGGAATGTATTAATTTGCATTCCCACCAGCAGTGCAGAAGTGTTCCCTTTTCTCCGCATCCACGCCAACATCTCTGGTCTTGAGATTTTGTGATATAGGCTAGTCTCATTGGAGTTAGATGATATCTCAAAGTAGTTTTGATTTGCATTTCTCTGATGATTAAAGATGATGAGCATTTTTTCATATGTCTGAAGGCCGTGCGCCTGTCTTCTTCAGAGAAGTTTCTCTTCAAATCCCTTGCCCAGCCTGCGATGGGATCCCTTGTTTTTTTCTTGCTGATGCGTTTGAGTTCTCTGTGGATTCTGGTTATTAAACCTTTGTCAGAGTTATACCCTGCAAATATCTTCTCCCATTCTGAGGGCTGTCTGCCTGCTCTGCTTACTGTGTTCTTAGCTGTGCAGAAGCTTTTTAGTTTGATCAAGTCCCAGTAGTGTATTTTTGAAGCTGCTTCAATTGCCCGGGGGGTTCTCCTCATGAAATACTCACCCAGACCAATTTCTTCAAGGGTTTTCCCTGCATTCTCCTCTAGTATTTTTATAGTTTCATGTCTTAAGTTTAAATCTTTAATCCAATGAGAGTCTATCTTAGTTAATGGTGAAAGGTGTGGGTCTAATTTCAGTCTTCTGCAGGTTGCCAGCCAGTTCACCCAGCACCATTTGTTAAATAGGGAATCTTTTCCCCACTGAATGTTTTTAATTGGCTTGTCAAAAATCAAATAGCGGTAAGTAGCTGGATTCATCTCTTGGTTCTCTATTCTATTCCAGATATCTACTTCTCTGTTTTTGTGCCAATACCATGCTGTTTTGATCACTATCGATTTGTAGTAAAGTCTGAGGTCTGGTAGTGTGATTCCTCCTGTTTTGTTTTTATTTCTGAGTAATGTCTTGGCTATTCGAGGTTCTTTCTGATTCCATATAAAACGAAGTAATGTTTTTTCAAGATCTTTAAAATATGACAGTGGAGCTTTAATAGGGAGTGCGTTGAAAGTATATATTGCTTTGGGTAGTATGGACATTTTGATAATGTTGATTCTTCCTAGCCATGAGCATGGTATGTTTTTCCATTTGTTAACATTTTCAGCTATTTCTTTTCTTAGAGTTTCATAGTTCTCTTTATAGAGATCTTTCACGTCTTTTGTTAGGTAAATTCCCAAATATTTCATCTTCTTTGGCACTACTGTGAATGGGATAGAGTCCTTAACTGCTTTTTCAATTTGACTGTTGTTGGTGTATATAAAGGCTACCGATTTATGAATGTTGATTTTGTAACCTGAGACGCTGCTGTATTCCTTGATCACTTCTAGGAGTTTTGTAGTAGAGTCCCTAGTGTTTTCCAGATACACAATCATATCATCTGCGAAGAGCGAGAGTTTGATCTCTTCTGACCCTATATGGATACCCTTGATCGCCTTTTCTTCCCTAATTGCGGTGGCTAAAACTTCCATTACAATGTTGAAAAGCAATGGAGACAATGGGCAGCCTTGTCTGGTTCCTGATCTGAGTGGAAATGATTCCAATTTAACTCCATTCAATATGATATTGGCTGTGGGTTTGCTGTAGATAGCCTCTATCAGTTTAAGAAAAGTCCCTTCTAGACCAATTTTCTTGAGTGTTCTGATCATGAAGGGATGCTGGATATTATCAAAAGCTTTTTCTGCATCAATTGAGAGAATCATATGGTCTTTGTTTTTTAATTTGTTTATGTGCTGAATTACATTTATAGATTTACGTATATTGAACCAGCCTTGAGACCCTGGGATAAAACCAACTTGGTCATGATGTATAATTTGTTTGATGTGTTGCTGGATTCTGTTTGTTAGGATCTTGTTGAATATTTTTGCATCTATATTCATTAGTGATATTGGTCTATAATTTTCTTTTCTTGTTGGGTCTTTTCCTGGTTTGGGGATCAGGGTGATATTTGCTTCATAGAACGTGTTGGGTAGTCTTCCTTCTTTTTCTACATTTTGGAACAGGTTGAGTAATATAGGTACTAATTCCTCTTTAAAGGTTTGGTAGAATTCTGACGTGAAACCATCTGGTCCCGGGCTTTTCTTTTTAGGGAGGTTTTGTATAGTTGATGCTATTTCTGAACTTGATATGGGTCTGTTCAACATTTCCACTTGATTCTGGTTAAGTCTTGGAAGGTGGCGTGCTTCCAAGTATCGGTCTATTTCCTTCAGATTTTCATATTTCTGAGAATAAAGTTTCTTGTAATATTCATTAAGGATTTTTTGGATTTCTGATGAGTCTGTGGTTATTTTGTCTTTGTTGTTTCTGATTGATGATATTAGAGATTTTACTCTTTTTTTCCTGATTAGGTTGGCCAGAGGTTTATCTATTTTATTGACCTTTTCAAAAAACCAGCTTTTTGATTTATTGATCTGTTGTATTATTCTTTTGTTTTCAATTTCATTTAATTCTGCTCTAATTTTGGTTATTTCTTTTCTTCTACTGGGTTTGGGGTTGGAATGTTCTTCCTTTTCCAGTTGCGTGAGATGTCCCATTAAGTTGTTAACTTCCTCTCTTTCCGTTCTCTTGAGGAAGGCTTGCAGTGCTATAAATTTCCCTCTTAGAACTGCCTTTGCGGTGTCCCAGAGGTTCTGATAGCTTGTGTCTTCATTGTCATTTTGTTCCAAAAAATTGGTGATTTCTTTCTTAATCTCATCTCTGACCCAGCTATCATTCAGCATAAGGTTATTTAACTTCCATGTTTTTGTATGGGTATGCAGATTCCTGTTGTTACTCAATTCAAGTTTTATTCCATGATGGTCCGAGAAGATGCATGGAATAATTTCTATTCCTTTAAATTTACTGAGGTTAGACTTGTGACCTAAAATGTGGTCAATTTTGGAGTAAGTTCCGTGGGCTGATGAGAAGTATGTGTATTCAGTTTTGTTGGGATGAAATGTTCTGTAGATGTCTGCTAAATCTAAATATTGGATGGTTAGGTTTAAATCTAAGATTTCTTTGCTCAGCTTCTTTCTGGAGGATCGATCCAACACTGCCAAGGGAGTGTTGAAATCTCCAACGATTATGGAGCTGGAGGAAATCAAGTTACTCATGTCTGTTAGAGTTTCTCTTATAAATTGAGGTGCATTCTGGTTGGGTGCATAGATATTAATAATTGAGATCTCGTCATATTGAGTATTACCCTTAACAAATATGAAGTGACCATTCTTGTCCTTCCTTACTTTTGATGGTTTAAAGCCTACCGTATCTGCAAATAAAATTGCAACACCTGCTTTTTTCTGATTACCATTTGCCTGAAATATGGATGACCATCCTTTCACCCTGAGTCTGTATTTGTCTTTTAAGTTGAGATGTGACTCTTGTATGCAACAAATATCTGGCTTAAGTTTTTGTATCCAGTCAGCTAACCTATGCCTCTTTAGAGGACAGTTTAAGCCATTCACATTGATGGAGAGTAAGGATAAGTCTGGTGGAATTTTGGGTATCGAGTTTTTCAAAGGTCCAATGGACATTTTTAATCCTTTCGCCAGTGTGGAAGTTGGAGTTTGATCCGAAGTTTCTGAGTGAGTTTACTTTTGTGGTATAGGATTGGGTTGGTCATTGTGGAGGATAGGTCTGAGAACATCCTGAAGAGCTGGTTTACTTATGGCAAATTTTTTCAACATATGAATGTCATTGAAGTATTTAATTTCTCCATCATAGATGAAACTCAGTTTAGCTGGATACAAGATCCTGGGTTGAAAGTTTTTTTGCTTTAGGAGATTAAAAGTTGATGACCAGCCTCTTCTTGCTTGAAAAGTTTCAGCAGAGAGATCTGCAGTTATTCTAATATTCTTACCTTTGTACGTTATAGTTTTCTTTCGCCGGGCTGCTTTGAGAATCTTCTCTTTCATGTTAACTTTAGTGAAGCTAATTATGATATGTGTGGGAGATGGCTTATTGGGGTTGAATCGTGCTGGGGTTCTGAAGCTGTCTGCTATCTGAATTTCAGATTCTCTAGGCATGTCTGGAAAATTTTCTTTCATAATTTCATGTAGAAGGGCCTCTGTGCCCTTGGCTGCCACGTCATCAGCCTCCGAAATTCCTATAACCCTTATGTTATGTTTTTTCGAATTATCTGAGAGCTCTCTGAGTGAGTGATCCGTTTTTGCTCTCCATTTCTCTTCCTCTTTGAGAGATTGGGAGCGTTCGAAGACTTTATCTTCAATGTCAGAAATCCTTTCTTCTGCTTGCTCCATTCTGTTACTGAGGGATTCTACTGTATTTTTCATATCTTTGAGGGCTGTAAGTTCTTGTTTCAGTGTGTCTAAGTCTTTGGTGGTTTTGTCTTTAAATTCGTTAAATTCTTGAGACAGTTTTTGAATTTCTCCACGAATTCCTAATTCCATTTTATTAATCTTGTCTGCAAACCAAATTCTAAATTCGACTTCTGACATCTCAGCCAGTTGTTTATGAATGGGATCTTCAATCACATCTGCCGTATCTTTTCTTGGGGGGGTTGATCTATTCTGGTTATTCATGTTACCAGAGTTTTTCCGCTGATTCCGCCCCATGGTTTACTCCCTTTGGTTTTTCCCCTGGGGTTTTATCGAGGGCCCGTACAGTGTTGTGGCCTGAGAAACTGGGGCCCTGTCTGGTGTGGTGGAGCAAAGTGGTTCTGTCTTGTTTTCAGCTGGTTTCTGTTCTATCCTATTGCAACTTCTACTCTGGCTTGAAGTCTCAGCTGTGTGGAAAAATCAGCAATTAAGTCACCCCGCCTGCCCACCTCTGGCCCCAGTTGGAAAAGGAGAATCAAACCTTCCTACAATCGCACACCCAGGGCACCACCTGAAAAGTCCTCAGTCTATTAGCCCAGTTCAAAAGGTCCGAATCAACTGTCTCAATCGGCACTTGTCTCAGGTGGAAGGGTTCAAGAGGTCTCTGGGAACTGGATCACAGGGGCCTGGTGACTCCTCTGAGACAGCTCACTCCAGTGCAGCGTGGAGTCAGGAGGAGCCACCCCGCAAACAGAGCAGTCTGGGAAGGTTAACGTCTCCTTCCCCACTTTGCCCCTCCGTCGGACCCAGTCACTGGTATCTCTGCAGATGGCTAACCCAGTTGCCTGCAGTGAACAGACACTCCAGGGGTTTGCACCTGCCTGAATCGCGAGGAAGTCTGCCAGGCCCCCGCAGACTGCCGCTATCTAGCAGGAGGAGATGGGGCCTGACATCTTTGAGTGTTTGATGCAGGTGATGGGAAGGAGGTGTTCACTCAGGCTTAGCCCCGTCCCTGATGGATGCTGCTAACAGAACAGAACAGAACAGACAACTTTGTGAGGTTCTGTCTCTGTTCCTGTCGTCGCCTACAGGAGACGGGCTGTTTTGAGTTCAAACGTCTTTGCTGCTGGAGAATTGCGTCTGAACACCTCTCTGGGTCGGCCCCGCCCTGGAGGCTTCTGGGTTTGTGAGTCGTGACACAGGTGGCCTCCTCTGGTTGCCCAGGGAGACAGGGGGTGTGGCCTCAGAATATCCAGAAGTGAGCGTTCTGCCGTTAAAGAAAAAACGGCTGTTGATCTACCTCCAGGGAACTGCTGCTCTGGTGTGGGCACTCAGGCGACCCGTTTCTCCTCTGTCCCGCGCCCCAGAGTCAGCACTGAGCGGCCGCAGTTTGTGCTGGGTCCACACCCCTTAAGAGATCCCCCAAGAATCAGAACTCTTGGGGGATGGGCGCCCAGACCCGGATTGGGAGTGGGGCGGGGGGAAGCTAGAGTTTCATTCAGTTTCACGCAATACTACGGTCCGGGGAGGGCTCCTGCACTGCACCGCAGGGAAGTGCCGCCAAGGCTTGATTTCCCCTCAGCGGAGTGCCCTCTCCTCGCTCACGTATCCCAGAGTCGGCGCTGATCTGACGCAGCTCCGGCACTGTGCACTCCCCTCGAGAAATCACCCAAGGAGCCGAACTCCGGAGGGATAGGCCCTCAGACCCCGAGTGAGAGTAGGGGCTCTCAGCTCTCAGCGGGGAGGCCAGAGTCTTATTCAGTCTTGTGCCCGGGGAGGGCTCCTGCACTGCACTGCAGGGAAGTGCCGCCAAGGCTTGATTTCCCCTCAGCGGAGTGCCCTCTCCTCGCTCACGTATCCCAGAGTCAGCGCTGACCTGACGCAGCTCAGGCACTGTGCACTCCCCTCGAGAAATCACCCAAGGAGCCGAACTCCTGGGGGATAGGCCCTCAGACCCCGAGTGAGAGTAGGGGTTCTCAGCTCTCAGCGGGGAGGCCAGAGTCTGATTCAGTCTTGGGCCCCGTATGCCCGGGGAGGGTTGGTGCACTGCACCGCAGGGAAGTGCCGCCAAGGCTTGATTTCCCCTCAGCGGAGTGCCCTCTCCTCGCTCACGTGTCCCAGAGTCAGCGCTGACCTGACGCAGCTCAGGCACTGTGCACTCCCCTCGAGAAATCGCCCAAGGAGCCGAACTCCTGGGGGATAGGCCCTCAGACCCCGAGTGAGAGTAGGGGTTCTCAGCTCTCAGCGGGGAGGCCAGAGTCTGATTCAGTCTTGGGCCCCGTATGCCCGGGGAGGGTTGGTGCACTGCACCGCAGGGAAGTGCCGCGAGGCGTGACTCCCCCTCAGCCCGGTGCCCTCTCCTCACTTGGCGCGCCTCAGAGTCAATGCTGACCAGACGCAACTCGGGGACTGTCCACTCCCCTTGAGAAATCACCCAAGGATCCGAAGTCCTGGGGGACAGGCCTCCAGACCTCAGTGGGCGGGAGGGGAGCGCCGGGGATTCAGGGTTGCTGGCAAAGGATTCCCAAAGTTTTATTCAGCCCTATGTCCGGCAGGAGAACGCCACGGCACCCCAGTAGGGGAGGTAGGTCCAGTTTTTAGAAGGTCTCTCCCGTGGAGTGTAGTGGGAGGGGCTTTAATTTCTGCCCACTTGTTCAATTGTGGGGCTACAGAGCCGGTCTCATGGGGGAGGGGGACTCCCGTCCGCTTGGTGGTGGATTTTGTACCTTTTGTTTGCGTCCTTGTGATCACAACTTGCCTCAGCGGTGTTGATGTGCGTTCTTCAGCCTTCTCTCTTGGTGAGGCTCAAGTCCACCAGGATACTTACTAAATTCCTGTCCCTTAACTCTCCTTCTGGACGGGAGCCTTTGTTGAAAGCTGGCTTCAGTCCGCCATCTTGTCTCTCCTCCCCCTGAGATTTCAATTATTAATATTTATGTACCCAACCAGAATGCCCCTCAATTTATAAGAGAAACTCTAACAGACATGAGCAACTTGATTTCCTCCAGCTCCTTCCTTTCAGCTAATCTCTGAAATAGTCAGAGATTTCAACACTCCTTTGGCAGTGTAGGATAGACCCTCCAAGAAGAGGCTGAGCAAAGAAATTTTAGATTTAAACCTAACCATCCAACATTTGGATTTAGCAGACATCTATAGAACACTGCATCCCAACAAAACTGAATACACATAATTCTCATCAGCCCACGGAACATACTGCAAAATTGATCACATCTTAGTTCACAAGTCTAACCTCAGTAAATTTAAAGGAATAGAAATTATTCCTTGTATCTTCTTTGACCACCATGGAATAAAAGTTGAAGTCAGTAACAATAGGAATCTGCATATTCATACAAAGACGTGGAAGTTAAATAACCTTATGCTGAATGATAGCTGGGTCAGACATGAGATTTAGAAGGAAATTGCCAAATTTTTGTAACAAAACAACAATGATGACATGAATTATCAGACTCTGGGATACTGCAAAGGCAGTCCTAGGAGGGAAATTTATAGCAATGCAAACCTTCTTCAAGAGAACGGAAAGAGAGGAAATTAACAACTTAATAGGACATCTCAAGCAACTGGAAAAAGAAGAACATTCCAACCCCAAACCAGTAGAAGAAATGAAATAACCAAATTAGAGGAGAATTAAATGAAATTGAAAACAAAAGAATTATACAACTGATCAATGAATTAAAAGTTGGTTTTTTGAAAAGGTCAATAAAAAGATAAACCTTTTGCTAACCTAAACAGGAAAAAAAAACAGTAAAAACTCTAATCTCATCAATCAGAAATGACAAAGACAAAATAACAACAGACTCCTCAGAAATTCAAAAAATCCTTAATGAATATTACAAGAAACTTTATTCTCAGAAATATGAAAATCTGAAGGAAATTGACCATACTTGGAAACAGGTCACCTTCCAAGACTTAACCAGAATCAAGTGGAAATGTTGGACAGGCCAATATCAAATTCTGAAGTAGCATCAACCATACAAAATCTCCCTAAAAAGAAAAGCCCAGGAACACATGGCTTCACGTCAGAATTCTACCAAACCTTTAAAGAGGAACTAGTACCTATATTACTCAACCTGTTTCAAAATGTAGAAAAAGAAGGAAGACTACCCAACACATTCTATGAAGCAAACATCACCCTGATCCCCAAACCAGGAAAAGACCCAACAAGAAAAGAAAATTATAGACCAATATCACTTATGAATATAGATGCAAAAATATTCAATAAGATCCTAACAAACAGAATCCAGAAACACATCAAACAAATTACACATCAAGACCAAGTTGGTTTTATCCAAGGGTCTCAAAGCTGGTTCAATATACGTAAATCTATAAGTATAATTCAGCACATAAACAAATTAAAACACAAAGACCATATGATTCTCTCAATTGATGCAGAAAAAGCTTTTGATAATATCCAGCATCCCTTCATAATCAGAACACTTAAGAAAATTGGTATAGAAGGGACATTTCTTACACTGATAGAGGCCATCTACAGCAAACGCACAGCCAATATCATATTGAATGGAGTTAAATGGAAATCATTTCCACTCAGATCAGCAACCAGACAAGACCACCCATTGACTCCACTTTGCTCTTTAACATCTTCCATTTAAAATGGAAGTTTTAGCCATCGCAATTCAGGAAGAAAAGGTGATCAAGGGTATCCATACAAAGTCAGGGTATCCATACAGGGTCAGAAGAGATCAAACTTTTGCTCTTTGCAGATGATATAATTGTATATCTGGAAAACACCAGGAATTCTACTACAAAACTCTTAGAAGTGATCAAGGAATATGGCAGCATCTCAGGTTACAAAATCAACATTCATAAATTGGTAGCCTTTATATATACCAACAATAGTCAAGTTGCAAAAACAGTTAAGGACTCTATTCCATTCACAGTAGTGCCAAAGATAATGAAATATTTGGGAGTTTATCTAACAAAGGATGTGAAAGATTTCTATAAAGAGAACTATGAAACTTTAAGAAAAGAAATAGCTGAAAATGTTAACAAATGGAAAAACATGCCATGCTCATGGCTGGGAAAAATCAACATTGTTAAAATGTCCATACTACCCAAAGCAATATACGATTTTAATGCAACCCCTATTAAAGCTCCACTGTCATACTTTAAAGATCTTGAAAAAATAATACTTCATTTTATATGGAATCAGAAAAACCCTCGAATGGCCAAGACTTACTCAGAAATTAAAACAAAGCAGGAGGAATCATGCTACCAGACCTCAGACTATACTATAAATCAATAGTGATCAAAACAGCATGGTACTGGTACAAAAAACAGAGAAATAGATGTCTGGAAGAGAATAGAGAACAAAGAGATGAATCCAGCTACTTACCGTTATTTGATCTTTGACAAGCCAATTAAAAACATTCAGTGTTTTCAACATTCAGTGTGGAAAAGATTTCCTATTTAATAAATGGTGCTGGGTAAACTGGCTGGTAACCTGTAGAAGACTGAAACTGGACCCGCACCTTTCACCATTAACTAAGATAGATTCTCACTGGATTAAAGATTTAAACTTAAGACATGAAACTATAAAAATACTAGAAGAGAGTGCAGGGAAAACCCGTGAAGAAATCAGTCTGGGCGAGTATTTTATGAGGAGGACCCCCCGGGCAATTGAAGCAGCTTCAAAATTACACTACTGGGATCTGATCAAACTAAAAAGCTTCTGCACAGCCAAAAACACAGTAAGTAAAGCAAGCAAACAGCCCTCAGAATGAGAGAAGATATTTGCAGGTTATGTCTCTGACAAAGGTTTAATAACCCGAATCCGCAGAGAACTCAAACGTATAAGCAAGAAAAGAACAAGTGATCCCATCGCAGGCTGGGCAAGGGATTTGAAGAGAAACTTCTCTGAAGAAGACAGACGCATGGCCTTCAGACATATGAAAAAATGCTCATCATCTTTAATCATCAGAGAAATGCAAATCAAAACTACTTTGAGATATCATCTAACTCCAGTAAGTTTAGCCCATATCACAAAATCCCAAGACCAGAGATGTTGGCGTGGATGTGGAGAAAAGGGAACACTTCTACACTGCTGGTGGGAATGCAAAATAATACATTCCTTTTGGAAAGACATATGGAGAACACTTAGAGATCTAAAACTAGATCTGCCATTCAATCCTATAATTCCTCTACTAGGCATATACCCAGAAGACCAAAAATCACATCACAACAAAGATATTTGTACCAGAATGTTTATTGCGGCCCTATACATAATTGCTAAGTCATGGAAAAAACCCAAGTGCCCATCGATCCACGAATGCATTAATAAATTGTGGTATATGTACACCATGGAATATTATGCAGCCTTTAAGAAAGATGGAGACTTTACCTCTTTCATGTTTACATGGATGGAGCTGGAACATATTCTTCTTAGTAAAGTATCAGAAGAATGGAAGAAAAAGTACCCAATGTACTCAGCCCTACTATGAAACTAATTTATGGCTTTCACATGAAAGCTATAACCCAGTTATAACCTAAGAATAGGGGGAAGGGGGAGAAGGAGGGGAGAGGATGGGCAGAGGGAGCATGATTGATGGAATTACACCTGCGGTGCATCTTACAAGGGTATATGTGAAACTTAGTAAATGTAGAATATAAATGTTTTAACACAATAAATAAGAAAATTACAGGAAGGCTATGTTAACCAGTGTGATGAAAATGTGTCAAATGGTCTATAAAACCAGTGTATGGTGCCCCATGATCATATTAATGTATATAGCTATGATTTAATAATAATAAAAAAAATCTTCAATGGTATTGAAGTTAAATATACTTACATTTTAAGACTCAGCTATTACTATCTAAGAGATATATATATATATCTATGTCACTAATGCTAGCTGTATTTCTAACTACAACATGTATTTATATTCTACAAATGACATTTTCTAGAATATTTATAGCAGCACCTTTTACAATAGCCTAATACTAAAACACAGTCACAAATCATTATCAACACTACAAGGTGTAAATAAGTTGCTGTGTGTATACATATAAATTGTTGTGTGTCTACGTATATATACATATACACATATATATACCACTATAAATCATATATGGCTGAAAAAGAAAATCTATAACTACATACACCAAAGTGATTAAATCTAACAAATAATGTGGAGTCAAAAAACCCAACTTGTTAATGGATCAACAAACTGTGATATAGGTATACTGTAGAATACTATTTAGCCATAAAAAGATGGAGACTTTATGTCTCTTGTGTTTACCTGAATGGAGCTGAAATACACCTTTCTTAGTAAAGTATCTCAAGAAGGGAAAAAATAAGTATCCAATGCAGTCAATATTAATATGAAAGCAATATATAAAGAACTACAAGCCCACATGAAAGAAAAAAACACAAGCATAGTCTGTATGGTGGGAGAGGAGGTGGGGGGGAGAAGGAGGGCGATTGATGGGATTTCACTAACCTGAACAGTGGGAGGGTGTTCAACACGCCCCCTGGAGGAAAGGCTCAACCACCACTTGAACATTACCTTAGGTTGAAAAAAATATAACCTAAATAATTGTACCCTCATATTAATATGAAAAAAAAATAATAATAATTTTAAATGGTCACTTTATAAAAACTTTGAATGAAGATAAAACAAATCTTTTAAAATAGAATTTAAGGTTAATGAATGACTTTTGTAGAGGTGGTGACAAGCAATGAGAAGGAATAGGCTTTTAAGTGTCTGTGGGACTTTGGCAAAAGTTATCATGCCATTAAAAATTGGCATGATGATTTTGTGAAATTTCACCAAGATTTATATTTATTCTATGTTTATCTTTCTGTATGCATGTTATACATGTATTTCAATAATATTTTTAACATACAATTTAACTTTATTTTCAGTGATTGCAAATTGCTCAACAAATCAAAACCAAAATGCAAAATGAAATTTAAGTAACCGGAGCCTAATGGGATATTTTATGGAATGATAATTTGAAGTGGCAACTCAAAAAAGACATGAAATGAATCTTGATGGCTAATAATTATTAAGTATGGCTAATAAACATTAAGTACTCCTGCCCCTGACAATAAGTTTAGAAGTAAATAAAACATTTTTGCTGAATAATTATAAAATTTCATAATTACCTAGATGTTCGAACTTTGTGTCCTCTTATATTTTCACTCATTTATATTGTTCGGTCAAAATATATGACATTTTAACTGGACATCTATTAGCGCGTATTAAATACTACTTCTTAAAACAAAGAACCTGGAGAAAATGACTTGGGAAATAGTTATTGCTTTTTTTATTTAAAATAATTTAAAAGTATTCTCCCCATGTTACTTAATTTCCAATATAAGAAATCCTTGAAAGAAGTTGCATATATCAACATGTAATATTTGATCATTTAAAACTATGCAATGATGCAATCTAGAGTTACTTCTATGAATTTTTTGACTTCCACTTCCTTACAATTATTGCATAATCCCTTAGAATTTATATACTTTATCTAATAAAATTATGAAAACTTAATTTTATTTAAAATTCTGCAATAATATTAGGTTTGAAAATTATATCAAAAGTCTGCATAAGGAGAAATAAGAGAAAATTGTACACACAATTGTAGGCATTAATAGAATTAATCATCCTATTTTCTCTTCATTATAACTATAATCTATCAACTCACATGGAGTTTTTTTAAATAATATCTCCAAATTTGTAACATCAACCTGAAATTTTATCTTTTTTTGTAGTATTCAAGTTTGGTGCCCCACAGGTTGGTAATCTCTTACCAATTCCAGACTGACATTAATCACTACTAATTTTCTCCTTCTTTCTAACCTAAAACCTGTCATATGATCTCCTGAGGGTATGAAAAAAGTTTCTCTATCAGAATCTAAAATCATCCTTTCTTTGATATGATGAAGAAAGACTAACAATAGTCTTTAAGGTTATATCACTTTGATCTGACAACATTTTATGTGGAGCTCTGCTTCAATAAAACAACAATTATGATTGCAAGATTTGATTTTATACCCCACTTCATGTAAGTAGGATTATAAATAATTGTACACATCTATACACTCCTGAGGGAAAAGTATATTTTCTTGAACCCAATGAATATTCTATATAATAATGCACATTATTCTAAGTCCATGCCTGTATCTTTTTTTTTTTTTTTTTTTTTGCAGTTTTTGGCCGGGGGTGGGTTTGAACCCACCACCTTCAGCATTTGGGGCCAGCACACTACTCCTTTGCGACAAAGGCGCCATCCCATATGCCTCTATCTTTTTCAAATTCTTTTTATAAAATCACATTCAACATATTAGCTCTGTCCAAAAAAATATGTCAAATCACAGTAGTGAAGCACATCAAACTATTGAAGCTTGATAACTTTAGCCACTATTCTTGTTCTATGTGGAGACTTACTCAAAATCATTTCTGTCTTATAGCCCTGACAGCATATTTCCTAGAGTTCTACAAAATAACATTCAGGGTCACAAAGTAGAAAATTACACAGTAATTAAATTTAGGTCTGACAGACATATTGTTGTCAGAATCAGTGAAAAAAAAAAAAAACTGCAGGAATAAGAGAGGTGTAAGTGGAAGAATTACCAGAGACCTACTCATATTTAATTTATAGAACCCAAATAATTGAAATAAGATAAAACCTGTAATCTTTGGGTCAGAGTGTATCTAACCAACAAATAGAATCCTCATTCCAACACTGAGAAGGTTCCATCCACAAGGTGTTCACCTGTTGTTATAGATTGAACATTTATGTCTCTCACCCTCTGGCCTCCCCTCAATTTCAAATATTAAATTTCTAGAAACTCCTGTATGACATTAGCAGGCAGAGCATTGGGGAGTTAAGGAGGTAATTAGATTATGAAAGTGAAGCCCTAATGGATGAGATTAAATCCCTTTAAATAGAAACCGCAGAAAGCTTTCTTGTGTTTGTTTTTACAGTGTGAAGTCTGCAATCTTGCAACCTGGAGGAGGGCTCTCCTACCCGGACTTAACTGTGCCGGTACCCTGATCCTGAACTGTGAGAATTTGTGTGGTTTATAAACCTCCCGATCTATTATACTTTGTTACGGCACTCCAGGCCGCCTGAGAACATCTACTTCCTGACTCTCTAATTCAATATTCATATTTACTACCTCTAGGACAAAAAAAAAAATTAAATAGCACTTTTTCTTTGTAACACTTTCCCTTTGCATCATGAGAGAAAACTCATAAAGTATATTCTACTGGAGATAGTACTCACAGAGAAATTCTGCAAGTAGGAACAGATAGAGTAATAACACAATGCAAAGGTATTAATTTGTGTAACTTATTTATTCAGTATATGATGAAACAACTCAGAAACCAGTTAGTTAAACAATTGATAACATTGCTACCCATAGTCAGTTGGAAGAAATATTAGGCAACTAATCAAATTCTAACTTTGGGGAAAGAAGCCAGAGAAGGAAAGAAAATTTTGATAGTGTTGGTGAGCTTTGTCTGAAGTTTTTTGGATTTTTTTTTTTTTTTTAAGAATGAGGTCAGAAACCAATAGCTAGTTGAAGTCATTGATGACAGGAAGGATCAAGTTCACAAACCCAGGGAACACCTGAGTCCTATTTCACAAATGGCCACTGCCATGGAAAGTATCATGACTCCCCACAGGAATGTTGAGAACAGGCCTGTGGAGATCTTAGAGAAAAATTAACAAAAAGTCCTTCCAAAGTAGCATCATCGGGAACTGATTGCTTCCATTGTCTCCTCTTTAAATTGTTAGCTCAAGTCTAGGGTTATGGGAATAGCCAAATACAGGAGACCTGACCCTGGACAGATGGGAAGGTCGGCAGTTTATGCGTCAGGTGCGCTCAGCACGCAGGCGAGGAGGTCACGGTCTACGCAGCAGCACTGATGAGGTCTGCACGCAGGAGCAGTCACTCATGCCCACATGCTCCGGCCTGCCGGCTGCCTTCTCTGTACCCAGCTCTGCATACCCACAGGGCGTGCATTCTGCATTCCTGGGGACTCAGTGTCCTTACTCGGTGACGATCACAGTATATCCCTACCACACAGAGCCAAGGCTCCCACCGGCGTGGCCTTGAGCAGGATCCATCCAGCATCCATATCTCCAGCCATCCAGGGTGCCTCGCAGCCTGCCCTGAACACACAGCCCAGCTCTCTGTTGAGCGGGGGTTTTCCACCCCCCCTCCCCAGGAGGAGACACACAATCAACCTGTCAGTCCACACAGCCTGCCCCACCTGCATGCTGCCTATGTGTCGGATGCCGGCACTGGAGATGCTGTGTCGTCGGGCACACAACCATCACCCCAACAACTTCTCCCGCTCCCCTCCGACACACTGATGATGTCAAATGGTTGCTGGGGCTGGCAGCAAAGCTGAGAGTGAACCTCGGTCACCAGTTCTGTGTGGGGGCAGCCAAGGGGGTGCTGAGCCCCTTCGTGCTGCAAGAGATCATCATGGAGACAACGCAGCGGCTGAACCCTGTTCATGCCCACAACCACCTACGTGCCCCAGCCTTCCACCAACTGGTGCAGCCCTGCCAGCAGGCATGCATGCAGTACATTCATCATCGCTTGACTCACCTGACTCCTGCCCAACTACCACGACTTGGAGAATGCCATCCGCAGAGCCCGCAGCGCCCTCTGCCTGACAACCACGGTCATGACGCATCTCAAGGACATCCTGCAGAACTTCAAGCGCAGCAAACAGACCAAGGAGCTGTGGCAGTGAGTCTCACTCGAGATGACCACCTTCTCCCCTAAGTCTTTCCCTTCTAGGGCCCTATGCAGGGACACAGGCCTGTGGCTATGGGGGCCTCGGCACACAGGGGGAGTGAATCTTGGCTGAACAGGTCATCCCCACTCAGTTCCCTGGTAGCCCACACTGGCAGCTCTTGGGCTATAGCTTGGGGCCAAGATGTCTCTGACTCTAGAAGCCTAGGGCTGGGAGAGACAGCCTTGTCTGGGAGGGGGCATTGGGTAGCCTCTGGTATTTATTTGGCCTTTAGAAATATATAAACTCCTTTTTTTTACTCAAAAAACAAATAAACAAAACCGAGCAAGGCTTGTGAGAAGAGGCTTTGTAGCAGCAAAAGGGTGAGGTTGTCCCTGATTTTCACAGGAGGATGTGATAACCTTGCTTGAGTAATTGTGTGGGTCACCAGAGAAGTGAAGCTTACTAGAATGAAACAGGTGTGATAGCTGGAGGGTTGCATGGCCCTGATATTTGATTAAAAGAATTGAATGGACAAATAACTCCATTTCTATGTGGGCGAGAGACTTGAACAGAAACTTCTCTGAAGAAGACAGGCACATGGCCTACAAACACATGAAAAAATGCTCATCATCCATAATTATCAGAGCAATGCAAATCAAAACCACTTTGAGATATCATCTAACTCCAGTAAAATTAGCCCACATCACAAAATCCAAAAACTACAGATGTTGGTATGGATGCGGATGGAAGGGAACACGTCTACACTGCTGGTGGGAATGCAAGCTAATACAACGTTTTTGGAAAGAAGTTTGGAGAATACTCAAGAAACTAAAAGTGGATCTACCATTCGATCCTGTGATTCCTCTACCCAAATGATCAAAAGTCATTTCACAACAGACATTTGCACCAGAATGTTTATTGCAGCCCAATTCACAATTGCCAAGTCATGGAAGCCGCCCAAATGCCCATCAACTCATGAATGGATTAACAAATTGTGGTATATGTATGCCATGGAATACTATACAGCCATAAAAGATGCAGACTTCACATCTTTTATGTTTACCTAGATGGAACTGGAACACATTCTTCTTAGTAAAGTATCTCAAGAATGGGACAAAAAGTATCCCATGTACTCAATACTACTGTGAAATCAGTATACAATCACCTACACATTAATAGAAATGGTAAAACACAACTATAGTCCAAAAGAAAGAGGGAAAAGGAGGAAGACAGAAGGGGAGGAGGGAGGCTAGGAGGAGGGAGGGTATTTGGGGGGACCTCACCTAATGTGCATAATACAATGACACATTTCAAAAACCATTAAGAATAGAGTATAATTGTCTTACCAAAACAAATAAGTGAGGAGATGGTTATGCTAATCAGTTTGATGTAAGTATTCCACATTGTATATCAAATCAGCACATTGTACCCCATAAATGTATTAATGTACACAGTTATGATTTAATAAAGAAAAATAAAATAAAAACTAGAAAAAAAAAAAGAGTTGAGTGGCAAAGTGAAGTTGCAACTAGTTGGAGACCATATTTGTTTCTGTTATCATTACAGATCATGGTATTGAATCTTAATTTTATATGTTGCACCACACCAATAAAGGAACAGGATTACAGATGAACCAAGGACTGACATGTCCAGAGTTATGCTCTTCTATGCTTCCACTATATAAGATGTATCAGCAGGTAAATAACATATATTTTAAGTTCAGTAATCTCCAGATTAAAAATGTCACATTACCCAGCTCCTGTCAAAACTGCAAAAAAATAAAAAATAAAAAATAAAAAAAAAGATGTTGAACTTTGATCTTAATGCCGTAACTATGTGAACTGTTGAGTTATTTCCCCTGCAAAGGACTTGAGTTCATTTTATAAGCAACTAGAGAGTTAATTTCTAATGAACTCTAGTATTTACGAATGATCTTCATATCACTCATTTTCTCTTCCTATTGCAGTTACCTCATGCAAATGAGTTGGCTATTTTAGGCAATAAAATTTGGAAAAAATATTTTTATTTGGTACATTATTTTCTCTTTACTATGGTAATAAGAAGGCTTACAGTACATGGTGACAGGTAGATTGGCTGGAAATCTTGAGTGCTTCTGTATTCAAGCTGCCAGCCCACTTCTGCTTTTAGCACAGCTATTGTAAACATTCTTAGGCATACTTGCATGTATAGCTGCATAACTTTGCTTTTTTCTGTGGACAAGTGATAAATATATAGTTTATTTATTAAACAATTTTTTTATCATAAGGAGGCAAAGTTTTAATATTTTATATATGTATATATATTCGATGTAGTAAACATGTACTGAAAGTGTTCAATTTTATAAGTTTTAATGTAGGTACATATTCATGAAATAATAGCCTCAATTAAGAAAGTAAACATTACCTATTCCTTGTGTATGACTATACGCTCTGCATTGTAAATTTTTGCCCTCCTATACCTAATTGCACACTATGATTACACACCAGATACTGTGCATTTGTACTTATTACGTTGAAGACACAATTTTCTTCCTAAAGATATGCTTAAGTTTTGTTCTAGGATATTATTTAAACTAAAATTTGTTTGCTCCTTTTCCACCTGGTTTTAATACTGTGCTAGGCAGTGAAGAAGGACTTTTACTGTCAGTTTAATTTTTCCTTATCACTACACATCACAAAGAATTTTTTCCATATTTTCTTCCAGTATTTTTCTAGTTTCTTTCCATCATGAATTGATTTTTGTGAGTGGTGGGAGGTGTGGGTCCTGTGTCAGCCTTTTAAATGTAGGTAACCAATTCTCCCAGAACCATTTATTGAGTAGGGATTCTTTCCACCAGTGCATGCTTTGGTTTGCTTTTTCAAAGATCAGAAAGCAACATGTGGCCGGTTTTATCTCTAAATTCTTTGTTCTGTTCTACACATCTGTGTCTCTACGTGTATGCCAATATCATGCTGTTTTGATCACTATAGACTTGTTAATACAGGCAAAAGTCTGGTATGGTAATGCCTTGAGATTTGTGAATTTATGAAGATTACCCCAAAGGTAATCATAGCAACAACAACAAAAAGAAAAAAAAAAAAGAAACTCAATCAAGTAAAAACGTTCCTACACAGCTAAGGACATAATCAACAAAGCAAAGAAAGCATCTATAGAAT
This sequence comes from Nycticebus coucang, assembly GCF_027406575.1. Taxonomy (NCBI): domain Eukaryota; kingdom Metazoa; phylum Chordata; class Mammalia; order Primates; family Lorisidae; genus Nycticebus; species Nycticebus coucang. The sequence continues at coordinate 67,552,108 of NC_069789.1, read as the reverse complement.
GGGCTAATTAGAATCTACAAAGAATTTAAACAAATCAACAAGATCAGACAACCTGATTAAAAGCTGAGCAAGAGACATGAACAAAAACTGTTCTTATGATAATAGACTAATGGCCAACTAACACATGAAAAAATGCTCATTATTCCTTATCATCAGGAAATGCAAAACAAAACCACATTGAGAGATCACTTAACCCTAGTAAGAATAGCCCATATCCTAAGATCCCAAAGAAACAAGTGCTGGTCAGGATGCAGACAGAAACACTCATACACTGTTAGTGTGGCTGTAAATAAGTACGAGCTCTATGAAAGTGATATGCAGAGTCCTCAAAGAACTAAACGTAGACTTAATGTGTGATGCTGCAATCTCATTAATTATTTACTGATACATAAAAAAGATGTTTTATGATAAAGACACTTGCACTCAAATATTTATAGCAGCACAATTCACAATCAAAAGACGTGGAAACAAGTCCTTCAGTATATGAAGGGCTAATCAATAAATTGCAGTATATGCATATCATGGAATATTATTCAGCCATAAAAAGATGGATATTTTATGTTTTTTGTACCAACTTGGGTAGGTAGGACAAGACCATTGTCCTATGAGAAATATGACAAGAATGGAAAAGCTAACATTATGTATCCAGTACTAAATTGTAACTAGGACACTAACACCTACATGTTCATATGAGAGAAAAAAAATCAATGAAATTCAAATAGAGTAAGCAAATGAATAAATTTCCACACAATGAGTATAATGCCTGGGTATACTGCATAGCCTCCTTCTTAATCTGAAATTAGAAAAAAGTGGTATATGCTGCCTTATTTTAAAAAATCCTATTACAGAAAGCAAGACTTTCCAAGTATTGTATCTGCTGCTTCATAATTACTAAGCTCTCCACCATGGTTGATAATACATGTAATTAGTAATATTTCTGGCTCTTGTGGGTTCCACAGATTATTTTCTCTAATCATCTCTGTAATTCATTCCGTACTCTTGTGTCATTCCCATCCACATCTGTACTAATCAATACTCAACTGATTAGAGTTGAAAGGCTCTCTGAAGATGCCTAAGGTTCTCCCCAGGATCAATCTAGGTCACCATAGCCTGCTCAGATTTCTGTCTGTTTCCTCAAATAAGGAAGACTTTTGACTCCACTGTGTTCCTGCTGCCTAACCCCTAGCCACAGCCTATAAACATCTTCAGACAGTAAATTAGTAGAAACAATAGTATTTGTATTTTTTTCTTATTTCTCAGCAGTATTTATCCTTCATTGCTAGGTGTCCAATGTCTGAAGGGCTATTGTTTCACGTATTTTGAAGAGAATTTTAATTGTTTTGGACAGGAGGGTACATTTTGTCCTGTTACCACATCTTGCATAGGGGTGGATGTCATTGTTCTTTCTTACTATATCATAAACTAGTCTTTCTTGCATCTACAGAATAAAATTGTTATAAGTATGTTAATAAAATGAAGGGCAATTTTTAAAATCTCACATATAATTTCTAAGGAAGTTTTGAACATATGTTTTATATGACAAGGAACCGTGATAATAATATAAAAAAATCAATTAGCATTCTGTGCAGGACAGAAAGACCATCTAAATGAATCCACAGTTCTTAGATGGACTAGTGAAGTTAATTTCACACAGCTACTGCTGAATTTTGTCTTTAATTACACACTACTCGAGCTAGAGTCAAAGAACCAGGACACTACTTCTGTTACCCAGAGTTTAGGACAGTTTCTGCCTCTTAGAACAGTGCTTCAAGAGCCATCACTTTCAGGGTGGCGCCTGTGGCTCGTGAATAGGGCACAGGCCCCATATAGCGAGAGTGGCGGGTTCAAACCCAGCTTCAGCCAAACTGCAACAAAAAAATAGCCGGGCATTGTGGTAGGCACCTATAGTCCCAGCTACTCAGGAGGCTGAGGCAAGAGAATCGCCTAAGCCCAAGAGCTGGAGGTTGCTGTGAGCTGTGACGCCACAGTACTCTACCCAGGGCAACAAAGTGAGACTCTGCAAAAAAAAAAATAAATAAGGAGTCATTGCTTTCTTAGAGCATGAGGCTGGTAATTAGCCATTAAGCAATGAAGTCCAGTTTCTGCTAACACTCACTCTGCTTCATTTTAAAATGTAATACCTAATTTACATTCAGAACGCTATGGATGTCTAAGAAATGCAGTATTTAACTTTCCAAACTTAAAAATACAAGGTAAAAAATGGTTGTTAGTGTCAATCCACTTATCTGTCACACTCTATCACATTGGCTGCTCACATTCTATTTATAGCTTTCTAGATATAGGAATGTCTGCCTCTTCAATGAGATGATGCCAAAAAGGATGCCCAGTGCACTATCCATCATGGCATCCATCTCAAAATTACATCCATTCTCTGCTTATTTGCGGAAAATTCTACCTTGATTTTCTGAAACAAAAACTATTAAAACTCAACTCTAAGAAAGGCACCATATATAAAGTATTAGGGGAAAGGAACAGTAAAGTCTATATCTGTAATACGGCATAGAAAAAATATTCATAGCTACCACATTAGGGGAAAGTCATAGGTAAATGTAATTATAGATGTAGATGCATTGCAAAGAAAGGAAGGATATATTTAGTTACTATAGTCATTTTAGTTCCCCATTCTGTAGTTCATATTCACAACATTCCTGTTCTACTTACATACCTACGTGCCTTGCTGCCATTTCCCTCAGACAAGAATTTCAGCATCTGAAATTTCATTATCCAGTTCTCTGACCCAGTAGTGTTTTCAATTTTTCCATTATTATAGGTTATATAGGAATGGAATAATTCACCTGAGGATCCCATGCATTCAAATAAAACAGCCCCTTTCTATCTACTTATGATGGTTAATTTTTGTGTCAACCAGCTTGAGGAATCTCCAGCTAACTGCTAAAGTATTATTTCTAATTATGTTTGTGAGAGTGATTCTGTAAGGGATTTACATTTAAATTGATGGACTGCATATAGAAGATAGGATCTCACCTTGCAGGCAGGCATCATTTTAATTCATCGAGAGTCAGAAAAGAACAAAAAGACAGAGAAAGGGTGAACTTTCTCTCTGTGCTTGAGCTGGGAAACGTATTGTCTTCTGCCCTTTGACAACAACATTCCTGGTTGTCAGGCTTTTGGATTCAAACTGAACTTCTAAGTTCTAAGGCTTTTGGACTCATATTAAATTATACCTCTAGCATTTCTAACTTCCCAGCTTGCAGACAGCTGATTGCAGGAAATGTTTGCTTTCATAAACTATAATAAGCCTACTCATACAACTATACAGTTGTCCCTGGATATGCATGGGGGATTGGTTCCAGGACCTCCTGGGGATGGATACCAAAATTCATGAGCACGCAAGTCTCTGAGATAAAATGGCACAGTGTTTGCATATAAGCTATATGCATACTCTCCTATACCTGTATTTTAAATCAGGGGTGTCCAACTTGTGGCCTCTGGGCTAAATGGCGGCCCAGGATGGGTATAAACATGCCCCAACACAAAATTGTAAACTTATTGAAAACATGAGAATTCTTTTGTGATTTTTTTTTTGGTGGAAATTGATTATCTGGTTCTTGAGAGTGAACTTTATAGACTACAACGTCATGTTGCAATGTACTATAAATAAAAATATGGATGCTCTTGCAATGTGTATGCACGAACGACTTTATTTTTATTGCAGTGTACGGCGCCAGTGTGCTATTTTCCAGGTGCACACAGTTGAATTGACACCATTAGACCTCACATGTGCTTGTGATAACTTGGTGAGGCAGGGATTATCAGTACTATCTCAAGATGCCCTTGCGATGTTAGGCTCTAATATTATTTATAATTCAGGTAAGCATTTTTGTTTGGTTGTTAATGGTATGTCTGCAACTTAGCTGAGCCTTACACATTGCCTGCTATGCACTACAATTGGCCCTTTGTCACACCCTGCATCAGTAGCTGACTTGGAAAAGGGTCAAACCTTGTTTTCTATTTTCCTGTCAATTAATTTCCATAAGGAAAGGGAGTTCCTTAAAAGTACTGATGCAGACTATGGTGACTTCATTTACTTTTCAGAAGTTAGATGGCTAAGTTTGAGCCAAATGTTGAAAAAATTTTCTGATTTGCATCATGTATCAAGTCATGTATGGTATCAAAAACCAAATTTGTGCCAGGATTCGATGATGAAAACTATCTGGCTTCCAGATGTAGCATTTGTATTGGATTTAAGTACTCATTTAAATATGTGAAACGTGTCTTCAAGGTGAAATACAACTCACCAATGCAATATTTCAAACCATACAGCGTTCCAAATGGAACTGAAATTATGGCAAGCTCAACTTAAGGTGAACAACTTCATGGATTTTGAGACATTGGCTAAACACAGTCCAGTGAACTGTGAAAAATAAAGAGCCTTGCTTTTTAATTTGATGCAAGAATTTCAAAACAGATTTGAAGATTTCTGGGAAAATAGTCAATATTTTGGTGCATTTGTTGACTCCATTTTCAGTAGGTGTAAATGCCACTTGCCAATTTTCAAATGGAATGTGTAGAACTACAATATAGTGTTCTACTTACAGAAAATTTAGACATATCTCTTTGCAGGACTTTTATAAGTCATGTCTTCCCAGAGACAAATATCTCTCCCTTCCCAATCACACCTTACTCACCGGCTTTTGGGCAGCACGAACATTTGCAAGCAACAATTTTCAAAAATGAAGCATGTTAAGAGTAAAATTATGATACAAAATCTCCATCTTTTTCTAATGGCCTAATTGTATGCACCTTCATATTATCAGAAATTTTTAAAAAAGATTAAAATTAGAACCAAAATATGTGATGAGATAAGAACCCACAGGGAATTACTATTTTCATCAAACCCGATAATGATGCATTTGTTTCTCAAACATGATGTCAAATATCCCCCTACATTTATGTTACCCACTTTTCTTATAATTTTATAATTAAACATATCAAAAAAGATGTTTTATTACTTGGATATGTAAATTTTCTACATTAGTGATTGCAAATATGAGAGCTGCTAGACCATTTGAAATGACTCTCCTAACAGGCTGCTGCATAATTAACTGTTGCATGAGGACCTTTTCATTTATCTGTGGTTGTGGGTGTCCTAAATTTAAGCACCAACCTCCGTTTTTGCTCATCTGCCTTTGTTAATATTTGTGTATTTAATATACTTCCCAATGTAGCCCAGCGCAACCAAAAGGTTGGATACCCCTGCTTAAATCATTTCTAGATTACTTATACTATGATTTAATGTAAAACTGATTATTCATACACACAGACACACACAGTTAATTCCATTTCCCTAAATAATGTGTGTACATGATTTGGTCATAATCAGAATTAAGCATCTCACAAAGTGCACTAAGATTTTTGGTTCAATGATGTAGGCATCCAAAATGGCAGAGTGATTTCATGGAACCAGTGTTCTAACCAGGACAGCATAAACGTCTAGTAATGGAAAATTTAAATTTATTAGAGGGTTATAAGAAAATTCCACTTAGAAATCTTGAACAACAGAACACTTTGTGTGGCCATGGGAAAAATTACACCAGAAATTGCATAAGGAGAGCAATTTCTAGCCCAGCATAATTTCGTATTCCAGGACAAACAAACAGATGCTTGCATGTGACCATAAGACAATGTTCTTCCAGCTTGAGCTGATGGCACTGCTAAATCTTCAGAAGGTCACTTCAAATTTATATGAAAACAGTTTATTCTGTTTTACCACAGTTTGCTCTGGCTGTGGACACAGCCATTCCGTAATCAATGTTAATGTTGTTACTGATATTTTTAAATGAATGCTTATTCCCAAATAATGTGTGTAACATCATAAAAGTGAATGAGACATTCAGCAAATCCCTAATTGATAGAGTTTATAGAAGCATGTGGCCAAAGGAGACACATTCGTATGCAGCACAATTTCTATTAAAGTGAAAAGAGTTGCCTGTTTACAAAAGAAGAGGGTCAAACATAATCTCAAGGGAAGTGTTACTATACCAGGTAAGAACAGTGATCTTTGCACCTGTGAGAAATAGGAAAGATCAGATTAGACTCAGCAAAGCAAATCCATGCTGTTTAATACAGAGATTACTACATCCCAGCTCCCATGTGAATTTACTAATCAGGTTTCATGGTAATTGTTGAAAAAAATACCAAACGGTTCCTCAGATTATCGAGTCTTCTCTGTGGTAAACATTTTTTGTGAGCATTGACATAGTAAACAAACATCCTCTCACTCAATGCTCATTCTAATACACGCATATATATATAAAATATTTCTGCAGACCCTATTATGAAGAACTCAGTAATCATTTTTAATTTCTCTTACTTTTTGCTATGTGGTTATCCATTTCCCATAAATCATTACATTATAGATTTGTACCTTTGTCACACATTTCCTTCAGCAAAACATACCTCCAGACATGCATCATTGTATAAAGTCCCGTTCATGTTAGGAAGTCTTTTTCTTCACTAGTTTTAAGTTCCATCCTTGAATGTGCAAATAAAATGAAATATCCTTCTACTTCTAGCTGAACCATCAATGAGGAAAACAAAACAAAACAAAACAAAGCATATTATTAGGCTTGAGTCTGAGTTCCTGAGATGATCACTTAATAAAATCTCTGAGTTCATTGATCTATGCAAACTCTTAGTAGTAGTACATAGAGAGTCCTTCCTTAGTTTTACCATTTCTATTTGCTAAATGTGACATGCTGCACACGCCTAGGAAGCTAAGACTATTTTATGCAAGAAGAGTTCTTAGTGCAGGCTATTCCATGAAGTAAGGACCTCTGATATTTTTCTCTGAAAATTTCCTCAAGCTCAAACGAGGGTCCTGATCCAACATGAAAATATCAACCCTCCTTTGAATATACTGGAAAGAGTGTCAACAATGTCCAGGATACCAACCAAACTTTATCTTTATTCTATGTTTTAGTTCATGGGTTGGAGCCAACTATTCAGCCAAATATTTTTTTTTTTTAGAGACAGACTCTCACTTTGTCACCCTCAGTAGAGCGCTGTGACCTCACAGCTCACAGCAACCTCCAACTCTTGGGCTTAGCCTCAGCCTCCCAAGTAGCTGGGACTACAGGCGCCCACCACAATGCCCAGCTATTTTTTTGTTGCAGTTTGGCCAGGGCTGGGTTTGCACCCACTGCCCTTAGTATATGGGGCCCACATCCTACTCACTGAGCCACAGGCACCCATCCCAGCCAAATATTCTTTTACTTTGCCAATCATTTATAAATAGATACAGTAAGCATGATGTCTTTTCTTACAAAGAAAAACAAATGATACAATAGATAAACCCCAAATCTCACTGAAAAAATAATAAATTCAGTATTATAAAAGAAGAAACAAAAGCTAATAATAATAACAAGTTATAGGATTGTGTACATAAAAGCAATCAGAACAACTAAATGTAAATTTTCAGAATTAACAAAAGATTAGATACTATGTATGTATAGGACTATTAGGTATGCATTACACACATAAACATTTTATTTCAAAATAAAAACACATTGTTTTTCTTTACTTAGAGATTCTAAATTTTGAATGAAAATGCAAAGGCCCAACCATATTAAAATGCTACACAAGAAAACTATGGGAGAGAACATTGTATTTTTATGTATTAAGACTTACAAAAAATAAGCATGATATTATTTCAGGAATTCATAACATGACCAGTAGACTAGCATAGTAAGCCCAGGAAAAGACCCACATGTGTGTATAGACAGACATGTAGCTTGATATACAGACTGGTTGGCTAACATTAAAGTTTGTCAATATCAGTGCTGGTTAGGATGTGAATCTATGGGAACTCTTACCGCTGGGTGGTATGCAAATTGGACAAAAATTTTGGAGAACAGGTGGGCACATTTTACTAAGGTTAAATGTGTGTGTATATGCATATATTATAATCAGTAATTCTATTCCCAGGTGTATACCCTAGAATGAATATATAGAGCATCATCATTTACTATTTCCAGAAATTGGATACAACCCAATAGTTAAATAAGTAAAACAATTGTGGCCCAATCACAAACAATATAAGCATATAGAAATAAAGATTAATCAAACATAGAGATGAGCCACCATGAATTCTGCACAGATAAATAAAGAAAAAAATTAAAAACTATAAAGCAGATAAACGAAACAACCACAACAATAAACTGTGCAAGACAGTAAATAAGGCTAAGAGATGTTAACAGACAAACATAGGCTCCTGTTCACTTCTAAGGAAGTTTTCTTTTGTCATTTATTGGTTACGTGGACATTTTAATTGAAAATTGGAAGTCATGAAGACTATATTATAATTTGAAAATGATAGATTGTTATCAATTCTGAAGTCTAATCAGTAGGTTTATTCTGCTATATTTTATCTTCACATCGATGATGTGAAGGTACAACACACTCTGTCAAACCAAATGTCTGATACATTTCTATTAAGCCTACAGAGAAAAGTAGGAGACAATGAACCTAGACTATATGGTTACAGAGAGAGGATGCCTGCTTTTAATATTTCTGCTAAAGAGGATCTGATTGGAAGCAAATGTTTTTCTCTTTTATTCTCATATTATTTTTTTCCCTCAAATCTTAGACCAGGCTCATGCCCATAGACATTTCCAAGATAAATAATCTGCTAAATTAATAATGCTTTATGGCATTGTTACAAATGTTCACATAAAGCCTTCTCTCTGCCTATTTTCTGTGGGTGTAAATCCACATGAACTCCTGCTGAAGCCACAGAAGTAGATGGGGTTTTTAACTTACTAACCCCCTTTATATGGCCATAATGAAGAAAATCAGGGCAAGTGGCTTCGAGAAGGATACTTAACCCACAGAGTGACCCAAAATTTATGGTGAAGGCCACTGAGAAAAAAACAGCTGTTCTCAGAACACTGTCAGGAGCAGCTCGGACATAATGTACTATGAGAAAACAATGGGATGCGCGGCAGTTGTTACTGTCTTTCACATGAATTTTAATCTTTCTGAATTTTAGGTTTTTGGGCAATATTTTTTCTTTCTTTCTTTCTTTTTTTTTTTGGTTTTGTTTTTTGCAATTTTGGCCAGGGCCAGGCTTGAATTCATCACCCCTGGTATATGGGGCCTGGGACTTACTCCTTGAGCCACAGGCACCATTTTTTTTTAGATGTAATTCACATCATTTTTTACCCCATCTGGTAAGAAATAGGACTTCATGCTTTTGGCTTTGTGTCTCCCCTTCATAGAGACCATATCGTACAGTATTACCAAGAGAATTAAAATACTTCACTGATATTTCTATAGTTTCAGTCTTATCTTTGTCAGTTTTCCCCCTTTCCCTTATTCTGTAATATACTATTTATCATCACATTTTATTTAACTATTTATGTTTCTGGTCTGTTTAAGAACATAACAATCATAAATTGATCCAATATTTTTCCACTTTTGAAGATGGGAACTTGATGCGCACAGATAAGTATTTAGCCAATTGATAGAAGGAACAAATGTTTGAAAGAACATAGGGGCATATTTTGAACCATCAGAATTCTTGAAGGCAACGTGGAACACTGATCTATGAGTAAATCCAAAGAGAAAGTATGTAAGGATTTCAGTGACAGTGATGGTAAGATGGGCAAAGATCTGCATAGGAAAGAATTAGGTTTGTAGAGGTATAGGCATAACGGGGGAGGAGAAATCAATAAGCCAGATTAAAAATATATACAATATTTGAATTATGCAATTAATCAGGTCAAACTGTCTAATTGTATATGATAGAGAATCAGCAATGGATTCTTTTGTGTTACACATAAAATTTTCACAAAATCACTATGTAATAGTCTACCATAGGAAAAAGAAAAAAGACAAGAAATAATGATGATAATAGATGATATTCTTTGCAGCAGTGCCATAAATGCATTAAATGTAAAAATCAAGGCTATCAGTGTAGTTAAAACATTCATTATGTCTGAAAACAAAAGAATATATGGTTAAGTAGCTTTCTGGTTAAAGATAAAAGCTCAATTCTTGCTCTAATCTTTTAAAGGTAGGCTTCGGAGGCTGGCCAAGGTGTCTGGGAGGGATTTTCTCAGCCCTCCTATTCTGTTCCTGAAAGACTGCTATCTTGCTTGATTAGCAAAACGCAGCAGCTACAGGGACTCTTAATGTTTTCTCTGTCCTCGCCTTCAGTCAGCCTTTGCTGATGGAAACCTTGCAATCAGTAAAACCTGCTATTGCCTCCTGCTTCTGGTGAAGACCCATAGGAAATAGGGAGCTGGTGAGTGCCAAATGTTGCTATGAATGAGACTGCTTGCAATTTTAGCCATTGAGCCGAACCAGTGACAATTGAAAGTTGGTTAACGTAGTAGCTGGTTTCTCCATACCTCCTATTAGGCTGCCAGTGTTCAAAGCAACTGAGGGTATCTTCTCCCCCACAAAATGTCTAGTCCCTTTCTGGCATTTAATTTATTTAGATTTCTATACATCCTCAGCTCTCTGGCAAGTTAAAAAAACCTTTGCCTTCATGACTTAATTGGCTTTTCTCATTTTTTAAGGAAGACCAATAGTCTACTAAGGCTTTTGATACTCTAAACACCAGCATTCTGTTTTGATTTGAAATTATGATTCCAGACTAAAAACTATACAGCAACAGAGAATGTCACATAAATTCTCGCACCATTAATTTTAATGTGAATTATGAAAGTATTGTTTTCACCTGAGTTACACTTAAAGTTTGCATCCACCATACTGTTCCATTCACTAATCCCCTACATTCATTCAAAGACAAATTAAATGTACCCTATGTTTAGATTTATGATTCAGCAAAATTGCTTCTATCTATCTGTCTGTCCTTTCCCCATGTTTTCCTCTAGGAAAAACTATTTTATATAAACTCATTCCACCTCACCTTTTACTTCATTCTAGAATATATTTTTCTTTTATTTTCATTTAGAATCATTTTTTTTTCTTTTCTTTCCCCAGGTCACTTTCTGGAAGAATTATAATAAGCAGACAGATTATAAAACTTCAAGGATCAGCAATAAAAGGAAATGGAATAGAGTTGGATAATTCATAAATTGCAGCAAGAGCTTTGGAACAATTGAATTAATTATAGCTCATATAAATATAGTATGATTTAGAATATTGTTTTTTTGCCTCTTAAATTACCTTGGAAGTACCTCTCCCCACCAAGTGACTATCCACTTTATATTTTTTAAAATAAAAATTACTTATTGTGGGAAATGTTTTCTACAAGAAATGTTTCAGATGTTTTCATCAGTTTTCTTGCTCAAAATTACTCTTTTTCAATCATAACGTATCCATTTGTAGAAAAATATTACATTTGGTATTCATAACATCCAGGTATACACCTCTCCATGTTCTGCTGGTATCAGTTCATGTTCCTAACTTTGTTCAGTTGTAACCCATGTGATATGCATGGATGTGGATTTCTCACGGAAGAGATGTCACACTGCCCCCTGAATCCCCTAACTTAATGATTGTCACCTCCACTTTTAATCTTGTTCAACCTTAACCTACACTTTGTCATAATCCTGAGCAGCTCTACCCCTTAATTGATTGCAAATTGAAATTTTTGACAATAGCCCCCTAGCTCTCACTAATTCCCACACCATAAATTTATTACTTTTCTGTTCTCTATTTATTTTGTTAATTATTCTCCACCTCTATTTCCCACATTTATAACCTGGAGAAAGTCCTTATAATGACTCTGTAATCACTCTCTCAAGATCTCTGTATTTAGCACTTCCATACATTTTTCTTTATATTGCTTTACATTCCTTCTTGTGAAAAGATAAATTCTATTACTTCAAGCACCTTTCAGACACTGATAAATTTTACATTCTAGAAAGTTCTTCACATCATTTACAAAATTTTCACTTGACCCTCATGTAGTTTGAATTCACCATATAAATGATAACTTAGCAGTTCTAAATATATTCAGTTTACTGATAGATTACAATAATCAACAGTGACATTAAATATACATCCACAACTACAAAGTCTTATTTATAAGTTTTCTCTTTTAATCTATCAATTTTCTGTATAGTTATTATATTCAATATGATAGATATATTAAGAAATATTACATTTTTACTTTAACATGGGGTGTTATGTATCAATTAAATGAAAAGTGTTGCACCCATTATTATTTCTATTTTGAAATAGGCTCTCACTCTGTTGCACAGGATACAGCTCTGTGGCATCATCATCGCTCCCTGAAACCTCAAACTCCTTACCTCAAGTGATCTTCTTTCTTTAGCCTCTCAAGTGTCTGGGACTATAGGTACAAGTCACCACACCCAGCTTATTTGTCTATTTTTGTAGAGATGGTGTCTTGCTAGTTTTCCCAGGCTGGTCTCAAACTCCTGGCCTCAAAGAATCCTGCCTCAGACTCCCAGAGTGCTAGGTTACCGACATGAGCCACACACCCAGCTCCCTCATTATTTTTATCTTAATCTTATGCTTTTCACTTTCAGGTACTAAAAGCAAATGCATCTACACAAAAGAGATTATACCTTTGAAAACAAAGGGTAAACTCGTTCAGAAGCCAGACAAACTGAGATTTAAACATAAATAGGAGAAACTGTGACCTGTAAGTTTGAGTATTTTCTTGTTTTCAACTCTAAGGTAGGTAAATTCAAAGGATTTCTTTTAGTCTTCAACATAATTTTGTCATACATTCCAGAATTGGTAATAATGGCAGTGCAGTAGATTTAGGCATGTTTTCTTTTGTGTCTGCTGGAGGAGGCAAGCAGTCATTACTGGTTAGTTTAGGTATATCGTCATCATCTTATCCTTTAGTATGGGGATGTTCCTTTACATTGTGTGTGACTAACATTGCACTAGTTATTTATTGCAGTGTAACAAATCATCCTAAAATATAGTCACTTAAAGCAACAAACATTTATTATCTTACAAGTTCTGTTGATCAGGAAGCCCTGGAAGCTGAGTTGTGACCTCTGGTTCATCATGTCTCACAGGATGGCAGTCAAGGTTACTAGCTGGGACTGAAGTCATTTTAGGACTCAATTAAAGGTGGAACTACTTCCACACTTTCTCATATCGTTGCTGACAGCATTCAGTTTCTCCAGGTTGTTGGACTGAGGGCCTCTGTTGGGCAGAGGCTGGACTCTAGTCTTTGCCACATGGACCTCATGTAAGGGAGCACAAGGACATGAACAGCAGGACGTAGGGATCACGGGAAGCCATGTCTGAAGGTGAATGCTGCCAACACTGTACTCAAGACCATGAGAGGAAAACGTGAAATCATTAGATTTGTTAAATTGCCCAAAACTTGAATCCAACAAATAAATGATAACTTAGCCGTTCTAAATATATTCAGGTTAATGAATAGCCAAGTCAAAGTTAGTATCAAAAAAAAAAAAATCAGTAAATAACCAATATGTATAACAATCAAAAATTATAATCTGGGGCGGCACCTGTGCCTCAGTTGGTAAGGTGCTGGCCCCATATACCAAGGGTGGCGGGTTCAAACCCAGCCCCGGCTGAACTGCAACAAAAAAATAGCCAGGTGTTGTGGCAGGCGCCTGTAGTCCCAGCTACTCGGGAGGCTGAGGCAAGAGAATCGGTTAAGCCCAGGAGTTGGAGGTTGCTGTGAGCTGTGTGATGCCATGGCACTCTACCGAGGGCCATAAAGTGAAACTCTGTCTCTACAAAAAAAAAAAAAAAAAATTATAATCTGAGCTTCAAAGAGAGATATTCTGAAATTATTCTCTGAGTACTCTTATTGAAACATTCACTATAAATGCAGCCTTTGTCCCTGCTGTCTGAATTGTTGAGGTCAGAGTTTTAAAAGTTGATAATTATAGCTGCAGTTTGTTCTAGAAATTTAAGACAATATTCAAAAAACTTCAATAGATTCTCTTTAATTCAGAAATAGTTGTCAATATATAGAAAGGTAAGTGTCTTTAATAACATGAGGTTTGACTTGCTCTTGGAATTGAGTTGATGAAAACTCAAGGTAAATAATAGTGTAAGGTGGGTGGCTAATGTTATAAATTCAGTTATAATTCTAAAATAAATAAAGATAATTTTTCACAGGATTACTTCAACAATAAGGTAAAATAATGCAATATATTGCTTTATTTAGCAAGACAAAGCCAAAAATGGTAGGAAAGAAATGTCAGCACAAAAAGTATGAAAATATATGCATGCATACACATAAACACAGCATATAATAAATGCACAAATTAATGTGTGGTTGATAAAGTTAGAGAATTTGTAAAATAACAAAATATTCTCAAATATTCACCTTACTATTCAGAAGAACAAAGAAAAAAATGAGAAAATATGCAAAGGATTTCTGGTTTGGGACACATTTAAAAATATTATATGGAATTTTTTTTCTCATTTCTATTTGTCCCAATTTTAGCAATGCATATATGCCTAAGTTGCATATAACAAAAGCAATGCTATTTAAAAATGTAACAAAATAAATAATTAATCAGATAAAGAAAATGAAAGGCATTAAGGGCCTTGGAGGAGTTTCACAAGCAATAGCTGTCACATAATAGAAATTGGGAAGTGCCTCATCTAACGTCTTCTGTCACTCAGGATTTTTCTATCACACGCATGTGTCTTTTACACATAGTCACGTGGTTCGCATTCTACTTCATACGTTCAATTTAGCTTAATTTTATACCACGGTTGTTGCCCACAAGGTTCTTATCAAGATAACTTTTTATCCTGTGCAAAAGGGTAAAATATTCTTTACATTTCTTATTTATTTTTACATTTTCAACCTGTTGTCTTTTCACAATGTTCCTGTGTTAGTCAGAAAGGGCAAAACTTCAGCTAGGATTTACTCTCGTCTGATTTGTGACAGGCCTTGTTTATCTACAAAAGGGCTGGTTTTTACATATTCAGTGTGCGCACACAGACTGTCTCCCTGTGTCTCCTGAAATGCTAACCTCATCAAGAAGGGGTTGGCTCATCTCTCTGTCAGCATAGAGACTTCTCATTGCACCCTTTGGTCTTTCCCTTGCACGTGTTTTCCCAAATGTCATTATGTCTTTTCTTTTACCACAAAAATTTCATTTACAATGATACAATCTTAGTGTTTAAAGTCCAATATTGAGACAGATTTATAAGCTAAGCATAGACTATATTTTATAATATCTAGTGCCTGAATCCCGACTTCATCATTCACTAGTGACATAACCTTAGGTCAGTATTTAAAAACTTGTGTTTTTTAGTGTGACTACATTAAGATGGCCCTAGAATTTGATTGTACCTGTATTGAGGAGGAGAGGTGGAACACATTAACGTTCATAATTGCAAAATTATCAGCAACGTTTTATAAACAAATGATCAGCCAATGTAGGAACATAGAGCAATCCTACAAATAGGTTAATAAAATGAAAATATTAATAAAAAAAGCAAAACCCCAATCAGCTCTAGACAAAATAATAATGCATTGATAAAAATTGCTATTCACCCACAATATGAGGATTTAATGCATTTGTTTATGCACATTATTGTTTTGAGTACGGTATCTGCACTTTTAGCCATGAGTTAATATTAGTGCATGCTAAGTTCAGTAACTTTAATAAACAATGAGCCTTCACTTACATACACAAATTAAATTGTGAGAGTTTATATAATTTCCCCATGAAAAGAAAACAAAACAGCTTTGCGTTTTTAAAGTAGCTTTTAACTAAGCACTGTTTTCTTTAGTTTCCTTATGTGCTACAGAGCATATGTTGGGATTTTTTTTCTTTTTTTCAGATTGTAAGATTTATGTTTACCAGCTAAATCTCTACTGCAGGGAGCTTATCAAACATGAAATTCAAGTCAATTTCCTTTACTATTGCGCAGTGACATAAATTATTTTTTTAAAGTCCTCTAGAATAATTTCCACAAAGTGGGTTTCATGAAACACTAATATTTGCCTGACTTCAAGTAGTAATTACAAATAAATATCTAATTCCATCAATCTGAGAAATACTCAGTTAAAAAATAATTACTTTAAAAAAACATTAACAAGTCCCCAATAAAATAGTACAATGAACAGTATTTCCCAAATACATGTGATTATATGCCCTTATTTCTAAAGAAACTATTAGGAATTTAGAGAAATATTGTCCACTGGACATTTCTGCAGTGATTTAAATGTTTAACATCTGTTCTGTTCAAAACACAAAAGGATAGTGCTTAGTCACGAGTGGCTATTGAGTACCTGAAGCATCGCTAGTGTTTTAATGTTATTTAATTTTAAATAGCCACTGATGACTAGTGGTTATTTTACTGAACAATTTAGGTGAGTATTCTCAAAACACATTTAAGATATGCTGTTCTCCCATTCATTTTATGAGTAATTTGGCTGGACAGCATGTACCTCCAGGGCACATCAACCAGGAAAGTGATGATTGCAGATCTTCCCATGGCATATGACTGGAGAACAGCAGTGAGGAGTGTACTAATCGAGAAGCCAGGGGAAATGTCTTTAGTAATAGAAAAGATCTAAGGGTCAGCAATGGCAGTAGGATGAGGCAAAGGCAACTACAATTTCTGAATGTGTTATTTGTTTAAGCTGGCTACTAAGCACCGTCATTTGCTCATCTTCTGTAGTGCTATAAGGAAGAGAGAACAGCAGTGAATAAGCTATGTTGAATTGTTACATTCATGCTGTATAGAATGTCTTTTCATAGCAAGCCTAGAATTATGCAGTAACAGACATAGAATAAAAACGTATTTCATCCCAAAACTACTAAATTATCATTGTATTTATGATGAAATACACAAATATATATATACGATCCTGAGGGTTGCCTGACTATGCGATTCTTTTTTTTTTTTTCTTTTTGCTGATCAAATCAGCATAAAATTGGCATAAGAATAGACAGTGGATAAACAAAATAGATTAGAAAATCCAGAATAAATTCACAGGTATATATGATAACAAACTATAAATGAAACTATATAAAATATTTTTAAAATAGGAGATTGTCTATAAAAACCTCAAAATGGGCAAGTTCTTTTTTTTTTTTTCTTTTTTTTTTTTTATTGTTGGGGATTCATTGAGGGTACAATAAGCCAGTTACACTGATTGCAATTGTTAGGTAAAGTCCCTCTTGCAATCATGTCTTGCCCCCATAAAGTGTGACACACACTAAGGCCCCAACCCCCTCCCTCCATCCCTCTTTCTGCTTCCCCCCCCATAACCTTAATTGTCATTAATTGTCCTCATATCAAGATTGAGTACATAGGATTCATACTTCTCCATTCTTGTGATGCTTTACTAAGAATAATGTCTTCCACTTCCATCCAGGTTAATACGAAGGATGTAAAGTCTCCATTTTTTTTAATAGCTGAATAGTATTCCATGGTATACATATACCACAGCTTGTTAATCCATTCCTGGGTTAGTGGGCATTTAGGCTGTTTCCACATTTTGGCGATTGTAAATTGAGCTGCAATAAACAGTCTAGTACGAGTGTCCTTATGATAAAAGGATTTTTTTCCTTCTGGGTAGATGCCCAGTAATGGGATTGCAGGATCAAATGGGAGGTCTAGCTTGAGTGCTTGGAGGTTTCTCCATACTTCCTTCCAGAAAGGTTGTACTAGTTTGCAGTCCCACCAGCAGTGTAATAGTGTTCCCTTCTCTCCACATCCACGCCAGCATCTGCAGTTTTGAGATTTTGTGATGTGGGCCATTCTCACTGGGGTTAGATGAAATCTCAGGGTTGTTTTGATTTGCATTTCTCTAAAATATAGAGGTGATGAACATTTTTTCATGTGTTTGTTAGCCATTCGTCTGTCATCTTTAGAAAAAGTTCTATTCATGTCTCTTGCCCATTGATATATGGGATTGTTGGCTTTTTTCATGTGGATTAATTTGAGTTCTCTATAGATGCTAGTTATCAAGCTTTTGTCTGATTGAAAATATGCAAATATCCGTTCCCATTGTGTAGGTTGTCTCTTTGCTTTGGTTATTGTCTCCTTAGCTGTACAGAAGCTTTTCAGTTTAATGAAGTCCCATTTGTTTATTTTTGTGGTTGTTGCAATTGCCATGGCAGTCTTCTTCATGAAGGCTTTCCCCAGGCCAATATCTTCCAGTGTTTTTCCTATGCTTTCTTGGAGGATTTTTATTGTTTCATGCCTTAAGTTTAAGTCCTTTATCCATCTTGAATCAATTTTTGTGAGGGGGGAAAGGTGTGGGTCCAGTTTCAGTCTTTTACATGTAGACATCCAGTTCTCCCAATACCATTTATTGAATAGGGAGTCTTTCCCCCAAGGTAGGTTCTTGTTTGGTTTATCGAAGATTAGGTGGTTGTAAGATGTTAGTTTCATTTCTTGGTGTTCAATTCGATTCCAAGTGTCTATGTCTCTGTTTTTGTGCCAGTACCATGCTGTCTTGAGCACTATGGCTTTGTAGTACAGACTAAAATCTGGTATGCTGATACCCCCACCTTTATTTTTATTACTAAGAACTGCCTTAGCTATACGGGGTTTTTTCCGGTTCCATACAAAACGCAGAATCATTTTTTCCAAATCTTGAAAGTACGATGTAGGTACTTTGATAGGAATGGCATTGAATAGGTAGATAGCTTTGGGAAGTATAGACATTTTAACAATGTTGATTCTTCCCATCCATGAGCATGATATGTTCTTCCATTTGTTAATATCCTCTGCTATTTCCTTTCTGAGGATTTCATAGTTTTCTTTATAGAGGTCCTTCACCTCCTTCGTTAGGTATATTCCTAGGTATTTCTTTTTCTTTGAAACTATGGTGAAGGGAGTTGTGTCCTTAATTAGCTTCTCATCTTGACTGTTATTGGTGTATACAAAGGCTACTGACTTGTGGACATTGATTTTATATCCTGAAATATTACTGTATTTTTTGATGACTTCTAGGAGCCTTGTGGTTGAGTCTTTGGGGTTCTCTAAGTATAAGATCATGTCATCAGCAAAGAGGGAGAGTTTGACCTCCTCTGCTCCCATTTGGATTTCCTTTATTTCCTTGTCTTGCCAAATTGTATTGGCTAGAACTTCCAGCACTATGTTGAATAGTAAAGGTGACAGAGGACAACTTTGTCTGGTTCCAGTTGTAAGGGGAAAAGCTTTCAGTTTTACTCCATTCAGTAAAATATTGGCTGTGGATTTGTCATAGATAGCTTCAATCAGTTTTAGAAATGTGCCACTTATGCCTATACTCTTCAGTGTTCTAATTAGAAAAGGATGCTGGATTTTATCAAATGCTTTTTCTGCATCTATTGAGAGGATCATGTGATCTTTATTTTTGCCTCTGTTAATATGGTGGATAACGTTTATGGACTTGCGTATGTTAAACCAGCCTTGCATCCCTGGGATGAAGCCTACTTGATCATGATGAATGACTTTTTGATGATAAGCTGTAATCTATTGGCTAGGATTTTGTTGATAATTTTTCCATCTATATTCATGAGTGAGATTGGTCTGAAATTCTCCTTTTTGTTTGGGTCTTTTCCTGGTTTTGGTATCAGGGTGATGTTTGCTTCATAGAATGTGTTGGGGAAGATTCCTTCTTCCTCAGTTTTTTGGAATAATTTCTGCAGTACAGGAATAAGCTCTTCCTTGAAGGTTTGATAGAATTCTGGAGTGAAGCCATCTGGACCAGGGCATTTTTTAGTTGGAAGCTTTTTTATTGTTTCTTGGATCTCAGTGCTTGAAATTGGTCTGTTCAGGAGCTCTATTTCTTCCTGGCTAAGTCTAGGGAGAGGGTGTGATTCCAAATATTGATCCATTTCCTTCACATTGTCAAATTTCTGGGCATAGAGTTTTTGGTAGTATTCAGAGATGATCTCTTGTATCTCTGTGGGATCAGTTGTTATTTCCCCTTTATCGTGTCTGATTGAGGTTACTAGAGATTTTACTTTTCTATTTCTAGTTAGTCTGGCCAATGGTTTATCTATTTTATTTATTTTTTCAAAAAACCAACTCCTTGTTTCATTAATTTTCTGAATGATTCTTTTGTTTTCAATTTCATTGATCTCTGATTTGATTTTGGATATTTCTTTTCTTCTACTGAGTTTAGGCTTAGATTGTTCTTCTTTTTCCAATTCCATAAGATCTCTTGTGAGATTGTTGATGTGCTCTCTTTCTGTTTTTCGAATGTAGGCATCTAAAGCGATGAATTTTCCTCTCAAAACTGCTTTTGCAGTATCCCACAAGTTTTTGTAGCTTGTGTCTTCATTGTTGTTATGCTCAAGGAAGTTAATGATTTCCTGTTTTATTTCTTCCTGCACTTATCTGTTATTCAACAGAAGATTGTTTAATTTCCATGCCTTTGGGTGGGGTCGAGCATTTTTGTTAGAGTTGAGTTCCACCTTTAGTGCCTTATGGTCTGAAAAGATACAAGGTAAAATTTCAATTCTTTTGATTCTGTTGATATTTGTTTTGTGTCCCAGGATATGATCAATTTTGGAGAATGTTCCATGGGGTGATGGGAAGAATGTATATTCTTTATCCTGGGGTGGAGTGTTCTATATGCATCTATCAAGCATAGTTGTTCTAAGGTCTCATTTAAATCTCTTATATCTTTGTTTAATTTCTGTTTAGAGGATCTGTCCAGCTCTGTAAGAGGTGTGTTAAAGTCCCCTGTTATGATGGTATTATCAGATATCATATTGCTCAGACTGAGTAAGGTCTGTTTCAAGAATCTGGGAGCATTTAAATTGGGTGCATAAATATTTAGAATTGAAATGTCTTCTTGTTGTAGTTTTCCCTTGACCAATATAAAGTGATCATCTTTCTCTTTCTTGACTTTAGTTGCTTTCAATCCACATGAATCTGAAAATAAGATTGCAACTCCTCTTTTCTTCTAATTCCATTTGCCTGAAAAATTGTCTTCCAACCCTTGACTTGGAGCTTTAATTTGTCTTTTGAAGCCAGGTGTGTTTCTTGCAGACAGCAAATGGATGGCTTGTGTTTTTTAATCCAGTCAGCCAATCTATGTCTCTTCAGTGGGGAATTCAAGCCATTAACATTTATGGAGATAATTGATCAGTGCGGTAGTATTCTATTCGTCTTATTTGGTGAGAGTCCATTGCTTAGTTTTATATTTTGCATCAGTGTGGAGGTTAGGTTCTGTCCTTTGATTTCTGAATTCTTACTTTGCTGCTGATCCATTGTGGTGGTCAGTGTGCAGAACAGGTTGAAGTATTTCCTGTAGAGCTGGTCTTGTTGTGGCGAATTTCGTCAATGTTTGTATATCCGTAATTGATTTGATTTCTCCGTCAATTTTGAAGCTTAGCTTAGCAGGGTACAGAATTCTGGGCTGAAATTTGTTCTGTTTAAGTAGATTAAAGGTAGATGACATTGTCTTCTTGCTTGGAAAGTTTCATTAGAGAAGTCTGCGGTCACTCTGATGGATTTGCCCCTGTAGGTCAACTGGCGCTTACTCCTGGCAGCTTGCAGAATCTTTTTTTTGTCTTGACTTTGGACAGGTTCATCACAATGTGTCTTGGAGAAGCTTGGTTAGACTTGAGGCGACCTGGGGTCCGATATCCCTCTGAAAGCAGTGTGTCAGAATCTTTGGTGATGTTTTGGAAATTACTTTTATAATATTCTCTGGTATGGCTTCCATTCCTCTGGGGCATTCTTCTTCCCCTTCTGGAATTCCTATAACTCGTATGTTGGAACGCTTCATAAAGTCCCATAATTCTGACGGTGAACGTTCTGCTTTCTCTCTCATCTTTTCTGCCTCTTTTACTGTCTGAGTTATCTCAAGAACTTTGTCTTCTACCTCTGAAATTCTTTCTTCTGCATGGTCTAACCTGTTGCTGATACTTTCCATTGCATGTTTAAGTTCCCTAATTGACTGTTTCATTTCCTTCAGCTCTGCTATATCCTTTTTATATTCTTCATATCGTTCATCTCTTATTTGATTCTGTTTTTGGATTTCCTTTTGGTTATTTTCCACTTTATTAGTAATTTCCTTCATTGTTTCCATCATTTCTTTCATTGTTTTCAACATGTGTATTCTAAATTCCCTTTCTGTCATTCCTAACATTTCTTTACAGGTGGAATCATCTGCAGTAGCTACTTCATGGGGTTGTTCTAGACTGGTTCTTCATGTTGCCTGGAGTTTTCTGCTGATTCTTCCTCATGAGTGATTTTTTTATCGGTTTCCTTGCCCTAATTTTCCTTTCACTTCCTCTTGCTCTTTAAGTTCTTGTGCCTGTGGACTAAGGGTTACAGCAGCAGAAGGGTGAGAAGGTTGAAGAGCAAAAAAAGGGGATGAAAGAAAGGAGGACCGAGTGATAAGAAAAAAAGAAAGATAGAGAAAGGAGAGGGGGTGGGTATCAGGAATATTGACAAAAAGAAGAGAGGCACAGAAAGAGGGAGACAGTGCAATATAGGTGTACAGTAGGGTACTTTGACACAACCTTAAAAAACCCCACCTTCTGGGGGTGCCCAGTTGCGTGGTTCCCTTGAGGTCAGCAGCTCTTTGCTAACCTGATCAGACACAGTACCCCACCTCCACCAAGTAGAGAGGAAGGACAAAAATGCTATAAATCAAACCAAAAGAAGCAAACAGAAAACTTTACGGGGATAAAATTGGGTGAAAAACCAAATTATATTGGTAGAAACACTAGCAAAAATGAAGTTGAAGTTATTAAAAAAAGCAGCAATGGGAAATTATAATTAAACTAGGAAAATTGAGAAAGAAAAAGGGATCTGTGTGGAAAAGATTGAAATTAAAAAAACAAAAGAACATCAGCAACGTCAAAATAAACAAACAAAAAAAACAACCAAAGAAAAAAATACACAACCAAAAACAAAGCAGTTTGTATATGTTATTGAATATTGTCTGGGCAACATGTGGTCTTCTGGGGTATGAGATGTTAATCACAGTTCTGATACGACTGGAGGCTGCTGATTTCTCAAACCCCAGCAGGTAGACACCCTAAATCTCTCTTCAGCACACTTAAAAGGCTCTTTGAACTTGTAAACTTGCTGAGCAGAAGCTTTCCCAGCTTTCTCGCTGGAATCACTGCTGAAGTGGCTATCCACTTACCCAGTGTGCCAAAACCGGTCTCACTCTGCCCCTGAGGGTTAGGGCTGTAAGGCAGCTCACACCCCACCCTTAGTCTACTTGGTTGCTCGGTTACCAGCTCCCACCCCCCTGAGGGCGGAGCTTGCCGGGGCAGATCACTGACAATGGTTCCGTGTGACCCACCGCCAAACACTATTAGCTCCGTCTGGCTCAGCAGCTCAGACTTGGGCCCTAGACAACGGCCAAAGTTCTCCGCACTCCCACTCAGGCCCTCCCCTAGGCAGTTCAACTCAGTGCCAAGACCAAGGACACCAAAACAGTTCACAGGTAAGGCCTTTCTGGTTTGCAGTCTCGCTGCTACTGAACTTACAGTTGTGGGCAGGTTTAGACGGATTGAACACACACGACCACTTGCCGGTTTTCCACTGTTTTAGTCCTCGTCTTGGGATCCAGAAGTCTCTCGCTGACTCCCTGTATCCTCATAGGAGTGATGATAGGCAGATCCCACCAGCCAGAGATGCCTGGAGTCCTATCTCCCCAGACTCATGGTGCCCAGATGCAAGGAAGCTGTTACTCGGCTGCCATCTTGCTCCGCTGACTATGCGATTCTTGATTTCTTATTCAAGGCTACATGATAATACAAAGGTTTCAACAATGGAAATATTAATACTTGCTCAGTTAACACTACAGTGATGCTGAGATTATTACAGACCTGTTGGACAAGATACAAGTTGGCTTACATTCATATATCTCAGCTTTGCATTGAGTGGACAAGATAAACAATGAGTGGAATAAGGGAAGAAAATCTGAGAAAAAGGAAACTTTGAGAGATAAAAACACAATAGTGTATGCATTTAAATTCCGTTCTAATTTAAAAAAATTGCATTACAGAAATTACCTCCTTTTATCTTGTATAAACTTCATAATGCTTAATTTGACTCACAATAATGATGTAAGATCTATTACATTGAATATTATTTGGTGGTAATTTGACTTTTTGGTATGTGCATCTGACTGAAGTTTATCCCTCCTTTTTTGTTTTTCCTTTCCAAATCAATTAATCCTAAAGCTCTCTGTTTCTTTCTGATAACAATGTATAACTTTTAATGACAATTTTTCTAATGTTTATTTTTATACTCCCTTAGAAAAAGAACACAGTCTCTATTCTCTTTAAATATGGACTCTTAATTTCCTATCAGAATAATGCTGTAATTCCTTTCTCTGACTTATAAGCAAAATACAATCTCTTCTCTAGTATTACCTTAGTTTGAAATTTTCTTATTTCAAGTATTTCTTATGTAATATGTGCCTTCTTATCCAATATTTTTATTAATTGTATTATTTCTCTACTGTCAAGGCAAAAATCTGTATATTAGATCTACTATTTTTCAATTTAATTTATATTTGTAATATTATTTCTGCATATTAAATACTCATTATTTTTATTGTTTAAAATTGTGGACATTATGGGACGTGTTTTTGGTTAACGTTATGATGAACTAAATCTTGCTCCCTAGTAGATATTCTTGGAGGATACAAAGGGAAAAATATTTCCCTATTCTAATCATGATAACTATTTTCTATATCCTTTAAACTTGAAATTCGTATAGCTGGATTAAATCTCACTCCTGTCTTCTTTCTTGATTATTTTAAAATTCTGAGTACACTATACATGTAACTACTGAGAAGACTCTTATCATTCTGATTTTTCTCCCTTTTAAGTGACATGAAATTATTAGCTATCTGTCTGAAGCCTTTATCCAAATCTTGAAAATCTAATCTAACTCAATAACATGTCT
This sequence comes from Nycticebus coucang, assembly GCF_027406575.1. Classification (NCBI taxonomy): domain Eukaryota; kingdom Metazoa; phylum Chordata; class Mammalia; order Primates; family Lorisidae; genus Nycticebus; species Nycticebus coucang. The sequence continues at coordinate 67,527,277 of NC_069789.1, read as the reverse complement.
GGTACACAATATTTCAATATATGCTTCTTTTTCAACTCTTTTTGAGAGAACAGCAGATGTAGAGCTGATGGTTGGTGTTCTACTTGATTACATGTCTGTGCCTTGTCAGGGAGGGGGAGCCCAGTGGTTGTGTCTCACATATTTGATGCCTAATTTGACTCTGTAGGACAAGGGTCAGCGAACTTCTGCCTAAGGGCCAAATCCAGCCCTGAATCTGCCTAAAGAGTTCAGAATAGTTTATTTTTTACATTTTTAAAGTTTGTGCAGCCAAAGATTGTGAAACAATTTTTTTATATGTGACTCACACAACATAAAAAAAAAAAAATTAACTGTAGCTTTTACACAAAATAAGTGTTTTTCTTTTTTCTGAAATAAAAATGTTTTCCTTTTTTGGATATAAGAAGTATTTTTGATATAAAAATTTTATGTACTAAAGTACATACATATTTTCTTAGTTATTTTCCCTTTTCTTTCTTTTTTTTTTTTTTAGAGACAGAGTTTCACTTTATGGCTCTTGGTAGAGTGCCATGGTGTCACACAGCTCACAGCAACCTCCAACTCCTGGGCTTAAGCGATTCTCTTGCCTCAGCCTCCCGAGTAGCTGGGACTACAGGCGCCCGCCACAACGCTCGGCTAGTTTTTGGTTGCAGTTTGGCTGAGGCCGGGTTTGAACCCGTCACCCTCAGTATATGGGGCTGGCGCCTTACTGACTGAGCCACAGGCACTGCCCTATTTTCCCTTTTCTATTTTCTATTTTTTTTTCCCTTTTGACGTCTATTTACTCTGTGGTGCTGGTGATGACAATAATTAATTCTATCTGTTTTAATTCACAATACTCAAAATATGGAAACAACCAAAATAGCCATCAATAAATGAATTGATTTAAAAGAATGCATTATAAGCCACCAGGATCTTGGTATAAAAACAGACACATAGACCGAAAGAACAGAGAAGAAAACCCAGAAATGAATCCATGTACTTACAAACAACTGATTTTTGACAAAGGCACCACAAACTTACCCTTGGCAAATAATAGCCTGTCCAATAAATTGTGCTGTGGAAACTGAATATCCATATGTAGAACAGTTAACCGAGACCCCAATATCTCACCATATACAAAAATCCATTCTAAATGGATTAAAGACTTAACTACGAGACCTGCATTGAAAAGCCAACAGAAGAAAGCATGAAGGAAACACTTGAGGATGTTGGTCTGGTGAGGAATTTTTGTGTAGGACCTCAAAAGCACAAGAACAGAAGCAAAAGAGGACAAATAAACTATATCAAACTAAAAGTTCCTAGACAGAAAAGAAAGAAAATCAACAGAATGAAAAGACAAGGGTGGAATGGGAGAAAATGCTTGCATATTGTTAATCTGACATGAGGCTAATGTTTAGAATATACAGGGAATTCAAGCAACTCAATAGCATAACAACAAATATTCTGAATAAAAAAAAATGGCCAAAGGATCTGAACAAACATTTCTTAAAAGAAGACATAGACAGGACCAACCAGTATAGGAAAAACACAGTCAACAAAAATAATAATCAGGAAACTGCACATAAAAACCATACTAAGCGAAGGTCAGTATCTCAGGCTTGTAGCCCCAGTTACTTAAGAGGACAAAGTAAGAGAATCACTTGAGTCTTGGAATTTGAGTTTGCAGTGAGCTATGTGCAGGCCATGGCACTCGGGCCTCGGTGAAGAATAACATCTCGTCTCTATAAAAAGTAAATAAACAAAATAAACCCCATAATCATTCTAGTTAGAATGTCTGTTATCAAAAATACAAATGTTGGCTGGGTGTGGTGGCTCCACATCTGTAATCCTAGCCCTCTGGGAGTCTAAGGCAAGTGGATTGCTTTAGGTGAGGAATTCAAGACTAGCCTGAGCAAAAGTGAGACCCTGTCTCTACTAAAAGATAGGAAAATTAGCCTGGCACCATGGAAGGTGCCTTAGTCCAAGCTGCTGGGGCTGGCTGAAGCAAGAGGATCACTTGAGCTCAAGAATTTGAGGTTGCTGTGAGCTATGACGCCATGGCACACTACCCAGGGTAAGAGAGTAAGACTGTTTCAAAGCAAATAAGTACAAATGCTTTTGAGGATGGGGAGAAAGGGGTTTTTCTTCACTGCTGGTGGAAATGTAAATCCATATAGCAAAGAAATATCTGCCCCTCCATGTTCACTGTATTGCTATTCACAATGGCCAAGAAATGGAATCAGTCTAAGTGTCCATCAACAAATGAACAGGTAAAGAACAGGTGGCATACATTCTCAAGGGAATACTATTCAGCCATAGAATTATTAATTTTTTTCATCCACTGCATCTGTGTTGTGTAGCAGCCCGTATAGCCTATGGCTAGGAGGAGAGAGTTATAAGAAATATCTGTATAGTTCAATAATGAAACACCTTGGTGGAAAGGGCAGGGAGAGGGATTTAGCGTTCCTAACAAGCATGAGAGCTCCGGAGATGAGAGCAGTGGTGAATTGGCAGTCTCTACACCTGTGGTGTGGAGAGGCACGAGATCAGCCTTATATTAGGCTGGAGGAGAAGGCAGTCGGGAGCATGCGCGTTCTATCACAGATCCCGGTTACTCTGACTCTGCCTCCTCTCCTGCCTGCAGAACGGCAGCACAGCGTCTCTCTGCTGAAGATTACCAAGCTCCGCTAAAGACTAAGGTCTATCTATTTTAAGACTGCTTTTCTCTCCTTTTCTCTCTCTCTCTCACATCAGCTAAAGTACATAGGCCTCAGGCACGCAAGAGAAACTGTTCCTGAGCAAGGTAGCTTAGCATTCCACATCTAGAACTTAGTTAAGCCCGCCTGAGACCTGACCAGTCCCAGGCCCTGACATGTGGTGGCCGCGGTGGGCTGTGACAGTGTTGGGAACATTAAAAACTCTCTTTTTAGCTGTTTGTAAATATATGATAAATTATAGTTAACTATAGTCACCCTACAGAGCTGTTGAACACTGAAGGTTGTTCCTATTATCTAGCTACATTTTTGTAACCAACCTCTCCTGGTCCCTTTTTCCTCCCTGCACTGCACAGCCTCTACTAACCAAAATTCTACTCTATGTCCTTTGTAGGCTCAACTTTTTTATCTCCTACATATGTGGGAGTGAAAGCGTATTTATAGGCTGAATAGCGCTGCTCTCACCCTCCATGGCCTGATTATTGACATCAGTGAATATGTTTCCTTGTATGACAAAAAGTACTTTTCATGTGAGATTAAATTAAGGATTTTAAGGTACTAATATAGTTATACAACAGTGGTTTTCAACCTGTGGGTCGCGGCCCCTTTGGAACAATGAAAATACACCCCGCATATGAGATATTCACATTAAAATTCATAACAGTAGCAGAATTACAGTTATGAAGTAGCACCAAAAATAATTTTATAGTTGGGGGTCACCACAACATGAGGAACTGTGTTAAAGGGTTGCAGAATTAGGAAGCTTTAGGAAGGTTGAGAACCACTGTTATACAAGATCTGCGGAGGCCTGATATAATTGCAAGAGTCTTTATAAGAAGATGATGTCACCACAAAAGCAATACTTGTAATGACACAACCACTAGAAACGCAGCCACCCAAAGCTGGAAGAAGCAAGGAAGGGATTTTTTCCCTAGAATTCTTCAGAAGGAAACAACCTTGCCGAGACATAGGCATTAGCCTGTTAAAACTGTTTTTATACCCCTGCACCCCAGAACGGAAAGAGAATGCATCGCCACCAAATCTGTGGTTATTTGTTAAAATAGCATTAGCAATCTGATACACTATTTGTGTTGGTCTATGTAATTTGAAGGAGAGACTAATTTTGGAGTTTCACAAGTAGGAATTAACAAGAAAGATATACTCTGTCCGTGTATGTTAGAAATTAAAAAAAAAAATACCTCTCACTATTTCTTAAATTTATTTCTTCTTTATTTTTGCATTTATAGGCCCCTCTTTGGCAACTCTTATTATCTGTATCTTGGCATTTTCAATTCTATTCTTGATATATCATAGGATTTTTATTATATATATCCCAAATCTTTAATTTTTTGCTGGATTTTACTTCAAATATGATGAAATAGCTCTATCCAAGATAACATTCCTGCCAAGAAAATTGGGGGGAATTAAAAAAAATAGGTAAATTACAAAAAGAAAAAAATTCCTCCAGGGTATATGTGAAACTTACTAAATGTAGAATATAAATGTCTTAGCACAATAACTAAGAAAATGCCAGGAAGGCTATGTTAACCAGTGTGATGAAAATATGTCAAATGTTCTATAAGACCAGTGTATGGTGCCCCATGATCGCATTAATGTACACAGCTATGATTTAATAATAAAAAATAAAAATAATCCATCTGCAAGCATCAAATAACTGTAAAAGCAAACAGTACTTGACAAATCAAAATCTCACAGAGAAAAGGATTCCTCTGGATGGGATTCCATCTCAATATCTTAGGCACAAACAGGTGTAGGAGGAAGCAGTTTCTCTAAGTGATAATTCTGAACTTGGAATTTGGAGGAACTCAAGGGAAAGACAGACTGTGTCTCAGCAGTTTGAAATTTGTTAACATCTCTACTTAAGGGAGAGACCAACAAAAGTGGAGTGGCAATGGCTCGGCACCCATAGCACAGTGGTTACAGTGCCAGCCACATATACCAAGTGTGGCTGGTTCAAACCCGGCCCAGGCCAGGTAAACAACAATGACAACTGCAATGACAACAAAAATTAGCCAGATGTTGCGCTGGGCACCTGTAGTCCCAGTTATTTGGGAGGCTGAGGCAAGAGAGTCGCTTACGCCCCAAAATTGGAGGTTGCTGTGAGCTGTGACACTACAGCACTCTGCACAGGGCAACATAGTGAGACTGTCTCAGGAAAAAAAAAAAAAAAAGTGGAGTGGCAAGCTAAAGGCTGGACAAAGATTTCCTTCAACTGATCTCTAACCATCTTTCATCATCATCGCACCAGGACCCTTCACCCACCTGCTATGAGGGTTCAAGACAGGCTTCAGATTGCTGAGAAGTGTTTTTCTTTTTTTTTTTTTAATTTTCTAATTTTTTTTTATTGTCATTATTCTCGAACTCCTTTTAATATAAGGCTCTTAATTACTACATGGAGTTCAATCTCATAGGTTTTGATAGAGCAGATTACAGGAATTACAAGACATTTGTCAAATATGTTGAAGAATGAAAATGAGAAATCCCTTTAACCTTTGGTCAAATTTAGTGAGAGGAGAGAGACGATGACTGAGATCTTGGCATCGTCTCATTTTCTTTTTTTTGTACCCTCACATTAAACCTGAAATTAAAAAAAAGAATCTCCAGAGATAGTCATCAATCTAAAACACTGATTAACTTTAGTAAGTGCTATTAATATGATTGAGTTTGCTTTTTCTTTCTTTCTTTTTCTTTTTTTCGTTAAATCATAGCTGTGTACATTAGTGCAATCAAGGGGTACAATGTGCTGGTTTCATATACAATCTGAAATATTCTCATCAAACTGTTCAATGTAGCCTTCATGGCATTTTCTTAGTTATTGTATGTAGACATTTGTATTCTGCCTTTAGTAAGTTTCACCTGTACCTAAGATGCACCATAGGTGTGGCCCCACCCTTTACCCTCCCTCCCCCCTAACCTCCCCCATCCCTTCCCCTTCCTTGGCCCTTTCCTCATAGTCTTGTGCTATAGTTGGGTTATAACCTTCATGTGAAAGCTATAATTTAGCTTCATAGTAGGGCTGAGTACATCGGATACTTTTTCTTCCATTCCTGAGATACTTTGCTAAGAAGAATATGTTCCAGCTCCATCCATGTAAACATGAAAGAGGTAAAGTCTCCATCTTTCTTTAAGGTTACATAATATTCCATGGTATACATGTACCACTATTTGTTAGTCCATTCGTGGGTCGATGGGCACTTGGGCTTCTTCCATGACTTAGCAATTATGAATTGGGCTGCAATAAACATTCTGGTACAGATGTCTTTGTTATATTGTTATTTTTAGTCTTCTGGGTATAAATCTAGTAAAGGAATTATAGGATCGAATGGCGAGTCTATTTTTAGGTCTCTAAGTATTCTCCAAACATTCTTCCAGAAGGAACAGTTTAGTGTGCATTCCCACCAGCAGTGTAGAAGTGTGCCCTTTTCTCCACATCCGCACCAACATCTCTGGTTTTGGGGTTTTGTTATGTGGGCTACTCTTACTGGGGTTAGGTGATATCTCAAAGTAGTTTTGATTTGCATTTCTCTGATGATTAAGGATGATGAGCTTTTCTTCATGTGTTTGTAGATCGTGTGTCTGTCTTCTTTACAGAAGTTTATCTTCAAGTCCCTTGCCCACCCTGAGATGGGATCACGTGTTCTTTACTTGCTAATACTTTTGAGTTCTCTGTGGACTCTGGTTATTAGACCTTTATTGGAGGTATAACCTGCAAATATTTTCTCCCCTTCTGCGAGCTGTCTGCTTGCTTTACTTACTATGTTCTTGGCTGTGCAGAAGCTTTTTAGTTTGATCAGGTCCCAGTAGTGTATTTTTGATACTGCTTCAATTGCCTGGGGAGTCCTCCTCATAAAATATTCACCCAGGCCAATTCCTTCAAGAGTTTTCCCAGCACTTTCTTCAAGTATTTTTATAGTTTCATGTCTTAAGTTTAAATCTTTTATCCAGAGAGAGTCTATCTTAGTTAATGGAGAAAGGTGTGGGTCCAGTTTCAATCTTCTACAGGTTGCCAACCAGTTCACCCAGCACCATTTGTTAAATAGGGAATCTTTTTTCCACTGAATGTTTTTAATTGGCTTGTCAAAGATCAAATAATGGTAAGTAGCTGCATTCATCTCTTGATTCTCTATTCTGTTCCAGACATCTACTTCTCTGTTTTTGTGCCAGTGCCATGCTGTTTTGATCACTATCGATTTATAGTACAGTCTCAGATCTGTTAGCGTGATTCCTCCTGCTGTGTTTTTATTGCTGAGTAATGTTTTGGCTACTCGAGGTTTTTTTCTGATTCCATATAAAATGAAGTATTATTTTTTCAAGATCTTTAAAATATGACAATGGACATTTAATAGGAATTGCATTAAAATTATATATTGCTTTGGGTAGTATAGACATTTTAACAATGTTGATTCTTCCCAGACATGAGCGTGGTAGGTTTTTCCATTTGTTAACATCTTCAGCTATTTCTTTTCTTAAAGATTCATAGTTCTCTTTGTAGAGCTCTTTCACGTCCTTTGTTAGGTATACTCCCAAATATTTCATCTTCTTTGGCACTACTGTGAAAGGGATAGAGTCCTCGACTGTTTTTTTGGCTTGGTTATTGTCGGTATATATAAAGGCTACAGACTTATGGGTGTTGGTTTTGTAGCCTGAGACATTGCTGTATACCTTGATCACTTATAAAAGTTTTGTAGTAGAATCCCTAGTGTTTTCCAGATATACAATCATTTCATCTGCGAAGAGTGAAAGTTTGATCTCTTCTGACCCTATGTGGATACCCTTGATCGCCTTTTCTTCCCTAATTGCAATGGCTAAAACTTCCATTACAATGTTAAAGAGCAATGGAGACAATGGGCAACCTTGCCTGGTTCCTGATCTAAGTGGAAATGATTTCAATTTAATTCCATTCAATATGATATTTGCTGTGGGTTTGCTGTAGATGGCGTCTATTAGTTTAAGAAATGTCCCTTCTATACCAATTTTCTTAAGTGCTCTGATCAGGAAGGGATGCTGGATATTATCAAAAGCTTTTTCTGCATCAATTGAAAGAATCATATGGTCCTTATTTTTTAGTTTGTTTATGTGCTGAATTACATTTATAGATTTACGTATATTGAACCAGCCTTGAGACCCTTGGGTAAATCCCACTTTGTTGTGGTGTATAATTTTTTGATGTGTTGTTGGATTCTGTTTGTTATGATTGTATTGAGTATTTTAACATCAATATTCATTAGTGATATTGGTCTATAATTTTCTTTTCTTGTTGGGTCTTTCCCTGGTTTGGGGATCAAGGTGATGTTTGCTTCGTAGAATGTGTTGGGTAATATTCTTCTTTTTCTATATTTTGGAAGAGGTTTGGTAATATAGGTACTAGTTCTTTAAAGGTTTGGTAGAATTCTGATGTAAAGCCATCTGGTCCTGGGCTTTTCTTTTTAGGGAGATTTTGTATAGTTGATGCTATTTCTGAATTTGATATAGGTCTGTTCAACGTTTCCACTTCGTTCTGGCTAAGTCTTGGTAGGTGGTGTACTTCTAGGTATTGGTCGATTTCTTTCAGATTTTCATATTTCTGAGAGTAGAGTTTCTTGTAGTATTCGTTAAGGATTTTTTGAATTTCTGAGCGGTCTGTTGTTATTTCATCTTTACCATTTCTGGTTGATGAAATTAGATATTTAACTCTTTTTTTCCTGGTTAGGTTGGCCAAAGGTTTATCTATTTTATTGATCTTTTCAAAAAAACAACTTCTGGATTTATTGATCTGTTGTATAATTCTTTTTTTTCAATTTCATTTAATTCTGCTCTGATTTTGATTATTTCTTTTCTTCTGCTGGGTTTGGGGTTGGAGTGTTCTTCCTTCTCCAGTTGCTTGAGATGTCCCATTAAGTTATTAACTTCCTCTCTTTCTGTTTTCTTGAAGAAGGCTTGCAGTGCTATAAATTTCCCTCTTAGGACTGCCTTTGTAGTATCCCAGTGGTTCTGGTAATTCGTGTCTTGATTGTTGTTTTGTTCCAAAAATTTGGTGATTTCCTTCTTAATCTCATTTATAACCCATCTATCCTTCAGCATAAGGTTGTTTAGCTTCCTTGTTTTTGTACGGGTATGCAGGTTCCTGTTGTTATTGAGTTCAACTTTTATTCCATGATGTTCTGAAGAAGATGGAAGGAATAATTTCTATTTTTTTAAATTTGCTGAGGTTAGATTTGTGGCCTACAATGTGGTTGATTTTGGAGTATGTTCCTTGGGCTGATGAGAAGAATGTGTATTCATTTTTGTTGGGATGAAATGTTCTGTAGGTGTGTGTTAAGCCCAGATGTTGAATGGTTAAGTTTAAATCTAAGATTTCTTTGCTTAGCTTCTTTTCAGAGGATCTATCCAGCATTACTAAAGGGGTGTTAAAATCTCCAACTATTATGGAACTGGAGGAAATCAAGTTGCTCATGTCTGTTAGAGTTTCTCTTATAAATTGAGGTACGTTCTGGTTGGGTGCATAAATATTAGTAATTGAAATCTCATCATATTGAGTATTACCTTTAACAAATGTGAAGTGTCCATCCTTCCTTATTTCAGTTGGTTTAAAGCCTATTGCATCTGTGAATAGGATTACAATGCCTGCTTTTTTCTGCTTTCCATTTGTCTGGAGTATAGATGACCATCCCTTCACTTTGAGTCTATATTTGTGTTTTCTTGCGATTCTTGTATGCAGCAGATATCTGGCTTGAGTTTTTGTATCCAGTCAGCCAACCTGTGCCTCTTTAGAGGATAATTGTAACTATTCACATTAATTGAGAATATTGATAAGCCTTTCGAGAGTCTGGTGGACATTTTTAATCCTTTTGCTACTGTGAAAGTTGGAATTTGATCAAAATTTTCTGGGTGGGTTTGCTTTTGTGGTGGAGGATTATGCTGGTCTTTATGGAGGATAGGTCTGAGAATATCCTGGAGAGCTGGTTTAGTTATGGCATATTTCTTCAACATGTGAATGTCATTGAAGTATTTAATTTCTCCATCATAGATGAAACTCAGTTTAGCTGGGTACAGGATCCTGGGTTGAAAGTTATTTTGTTTTAGGAGATTAAAATTTGATGGCCATCCTCTTCTAGCTTGAAAGGTTTCAGCAGAGAGATCTGCAGTTATTCTAATATTCTTGCCCTTGTAGGTGATGGTTTTCTTTCGTCTGGCTGCTTTCAGAATTTTTTCCTTCATATTAACTTTCGTGAAATTGATTATGATGTGTCTGGGGGATGTCTTATTTGGGTTGAGTCATGCTGGGGTTCTGAAACTGTCTGCTATCTGAATTTCAGAATCTCTTGGCATGTCTGGAAAGTTCTCCTTCATGATCTCATGGAGAAGAGACTCTGTCTTGTGAAACCACTTAGTCGCTTTCGGGGATCCCTATAAGACGAATATTAGTTTTCTTCGAATTATCCCAGAGCTCTCTGAGAGAGTGATCTGTTTTTGCCCTCCATTTCTCTTCCTCTTTGAGAGTTTGGGAGCATTTGAAAACTTTGTCTTCAATGTCAGAAATCCTTTCTTCTGCTTGCTCCATTCTGTTACTGAGGGATTCTACTGTATTTCTCAGATCTTTGAGGGATGCAACTTCTTGTCTCAATGTGTCAAAATCTTTGGTTATTTGGTCTTTGAATTCATTGAATTCTTGAGATATCCTTTACTGCTTAGAATTCTAATGAGATCTTATTTGCTATCCAGATTCTGAATTCGATTTCTGACATCTCAGCTATTTGTTTGTGCATGGGATCTTGTGCTGTGTCTGCCCCATTGATCCTTGGGGGAGTTGATCTTCTCTGATTATTCATATTACCAGAGTTTTTCTGTTGATTTTGCCTCATGATTGTTTTTCTCCATTGCCTCTGGCCATCCTCAGAGTTCGAGAGGTGTCTCTCCAAGATTAGACCCCAGCGGAATCACTCTATTGTTGCTGGATCTTTGTAGGGAGTGACCCTGTGTAGTTTCTCTGGGGCTGCACCATCCAGGGAGTTTTGGTTGTGGAAGCAGCTCTGGAGCATGACACACCTGGATCCAGCAACAGGGCAGGAGGTGTTGCTCATGGTTCTGGCAGTGCCTGGCATCCAGTGACTTTGGCACAGAGAGCCCAAAACTCCAGCATTCTCTAGTCAGGAGAAAGGCTCTGTGCAGAGGCAGGGAGGCTCCGGAGGGCACACAGCTACCAGAGTCCCTGGCCAGATGAGCGGGCCCGTGTGGAGGCAGGGCCCATGTACAGGAGGGAGGATGCAGGGTTGTGCAGCTCCTGCAGGGCCTGGTCAGGGCATGTGGAGGCCTGGTGGGCATGGGTCACAGGTCTGAGGTTGTGGCAGCTCTTATGGGGGCCCAGGTGGCACCAAGCCCAGGATTTTGAGGTTGCTATGATCTGTGATGCCATGGTACTCTACCCAGGGCAATAGCCACGAGGCTCCAATGTGCCAAAACCATTCTCACTCTGCTCCTGAGTGTTAAGGCTGTAAGGCAACTCAGTCCCTGCCTTTAGGCTGCTCAGTCAATAGGTTACTGGCTCCTGCCCAATCCTTGCTCTGTGACCCTGAGGGCAGAGCTTGCCAGGGCAGTTCTCTCACAATGACTCCCTGCGGCCCACATCTGAACTCTATTAGCTCCATCTGGCTCAACGGCTCAGTCTGGAGCCCCAGACAATGTCCAATGTTCTCCACACTCCTGCTCAAGCTCTCCCCAAGGCAGCTCAACTGAGTGCCAAGTCCAAAAACACCGAAACAGTTTATAGGTAAGGCCTTTCCGGTTTGCAGTCTCACTGCTGCTTGTACTTATGCCTGCCAGTGGGATTAGTTCCATCGAACAGACGTAACCACTTGCCAGTGTCCACTGTTTTTGTCCTCCTCTTGGGGTCCAGAAGTCCCTTGCTGTCTCCCTGTATCTTTAAAGGGATGATTATAGGCACATCCCACCAGCCAGAGATACCTGGAGTCTTATCTCCCCAGACACACCATGCCCAGTTGCAGGGAAGCTGTTACTCAGCCGCCATCTTGCTCCACCCCATTTTCTATTATTCCAGGTAAAAAGCAAAATTATCTATTATCTTCTAAATTCTTTTTTTTAATCTTTGCAGGAGAATGCTAACATAAATATTGATAAACATGAATAAGGAGAAAACTCGGAAAAATGAATTGAGACTGGAAATGATGGGAAGATATGATGGATTTGTGTTGGAATTTTTTCTGGATCTATTCCCTTCCTGTCAATTCGTAGAGCAATGTTGTTAAAAATAAATGTGTAATACCTTTAATGAGGAAAATAAATAAGAAAATAAATGATTTTCCTCCTTTAGTCACACATCTATTTTACTCAAATGTAGCATATGGTGTGTTAAATATTGGATTTTATTTTAGCACCACATTCCGGCAACATTTTAACATGTGGTGATGCATTTTAATTTTCACGTGCCAGTCGACAACTATGTCAGCATCTGCTGTGTGTAAACACTACGATTAGTGTCAGGTAAGTATGTAGTCATTTATTGTTTTCTGAGGAAAACTGGAGGGTGATATGCAGTCAGATAAAAAAGAGTCAGTGTCTTTTAATACTGAAAAAATATAACTGATCATTTCATGTGGTAGTATGAACGAATCTAAAACATGCAATCCAGCAAAATAAAACACCAAGAGAATATTTTGTTAGCACATCATCTACTATTTTTTCATATAAAGCAACATGAAAACAATATTTATAAAAATGAACATATTTACAATGTTAATTGTGTGTGTGTATGTGTATGTGTTTTATAAATTTGACTGCTTGCAATATATTTGTTTTCCTAGGACTGAAGACTGTAAGGCATTGATGGAGGTCATCATATCCATTTTTCCAACTGAGAGAAGGTCTGCAACAAGCAAACAAACCAATTAATCACATAGCCTGAGTGTCATCTCACATTGGGGTAGGACTAGACTTCAAATTAACTACTATAAAGTCTTCAGAACAATCCTATCTACAATATAACAACAACTATATTAGTAGTTATTCACAAAAGTTCTTAGTTGTTGAGCTCTTTAGATATTATAAGATTCCATATTTGTTTGTAAATATTTCATTTCGATAATTTCATATAATGCCAATTTGAGGACAAGTGTTGTGAATTAATACATTATTAGTCCTAGATTGTGATTAGTGAACATAATACCTCCCTACCACTGTCAAAAAGGTGAAATGGGAGAGGGTACAGCTAGCAGAGATATGTATGGTACAAAGGAAGCCCAGTACTTGACCCTGGTGAACACAGCCCTCTCTGCTTCAACCTCACCCCTGCCGCCCTTCCTTAGCTTTTCTCTCATATCCCCTGAACCTGGAAGAGTCTTTTTAATTATAAAAGAATGAGAAAAAAGCAGTATTGCACCCTGCTGCAATTAAATAAAATTACATGTGATTTCACACCAAAAGTTAAAGGTCAAAGAATGATAGATTTTTAATAAGACATAATATTTGGATTTTATTCCCTTGAAAACTTGCAGCATGAACTTGCTGACCCTGCATTTATCCCCTGATAAGAACAGACTTCATAAGCATTCTAAGTTTCTGAGATTCATTCACTCTAGGGTTCAAATATCTCCATGAATTGAGGCTTAAGAAATATAAAGTAGAAAGAGAAAGGAGAATTGGAAACTTTCTCTCACTGATCGCCATAACTTTTCCCTACCTTGTCAGATTGTGCCTGGGGCAAGCCTAGAGTTAAAATAGCCCATATTTTATCTTCCTTCTAGAGATTTTGTCTTCATGTCTTGTCCTGCAAAGAGATGTCTTTTTCTCATCTTTCTTTATTAGATGAATTATTTTTTTCTTTTAGTTTAAAAGTAGTCACCTTGATATTTCTAAACCAATTATGTAAGTTTTTGGTGAAATAACTGAGACCACTTCAGAAACACATTAGAAAATAATGTTTTTTTACCAATAATGAAATTTTAAAGCATATAATTTGACCTTTATAAAACACAGTGTAAGCAAAACTCAAATACAAGAGCTGGCAAAATGATTCTCAAAGGAAGAAAGTGGAAGATAATTTTGCACAGGTTTCTGTGACTAAAAGGATTAATTATTAAAGTAGGTGACTGAAGTTGATCACTGTCTGGAACAGTCCTATTCTGATGTCACCTGCCTATAATAAGGACTTACTGGATGATTTCTTTTAAATTTTTAAGCAGAAGAGGTAGAGGAAATCAACTCATAAATAAAAGACAATTAAAAATAAGTCATGTTTGTCTTCTGCTTAGAATGATGGAAAACAATTAGTTTCACAAATACCAAAGTTTAATTCTTTGTATTTGAATATGATATATTTGTGTATCATCTACATTACTGAGAAACAAAAAGACATTAAAAATACACAAATACTGGGAATAGAGAAATAATTAGCCATCTTTTAATGAAATATGAATCTTTTTCCTTAACCTTTTTATCACATATTACAGTTTATATATAGGTTTTATATATCTGTATATATAAAACCTTTTAATATATGTATGTGCATATATATATATATATATATATATATATATATATATATATAAAATGCGTGTACAAAGGTGTGCATGCATACATAGCCAGCAATACTCGTGGGACAAATAATATGGAGACACGAAACTATTATATTTTTCATTCCTGTTGATAGTTTAGATTTCAATGGGCAAGGAATAATTCCACACAAGAATAACCCATACAATAATATTAAAATATACATAAATATATTGAACTTGATCTTTATTTATAATTTGACAACATTTTCTAGAGCTAAAAACATATGAACTTAAAGATGAACATACACTATTGGAAAAAATACTATGGTGTCATAGACTGCATTGTTTCACCCTACACAAATTTATATGTGTAGGGTGAAATCCTAATGCTCTGTTTCTTATAATCTGAGTGTACTTGGAGTTCGGGTCTTTAAAGAGATATTTAGGTCAAATGAGGTTATCACTACAGGCCCAAATAGGATATGATGGGTATTCTTGTAAGGAGAGGAGATTAGAGCTTACAGTCTCAGAGGGATGACCCAGTGAAAATACCAGGAAACAATTGCCCTAAGCCAAAAGGAGAGGAATTAAGAAGAAATCAATCCTGCACACCATTATCCTTGGACTTCTAGCCTCCATAACAGAAGGAAATAAATTTCTGTTGTTTAATTTAGAAACAACAGAAATATATTGATATCCATAAATAAAATGTTCTAAAACGGGGCCTCATCCTAATTTGGTCTTGGTACTTTGTGAAGACAATGATAGGATACTACAGTAATATAGATGAAGTATCAGATAAATAGGTTTTTTGTAAATAAAAAATGTTTTAATTACCCTGTTGAGCATATCATTAAGAATGCAAACATTATACTTCACTTGGACTTTCTTTTTGGAACTTATTTTTTATTGCTTATGATAAAGAAAGCAATGAAAACAGTTTTGCATGTGTATGTATGTGTTTTATTTTCCATTTTGAGATGGAAAAACAATTGTTCCCATGCTATTTTCATTGACATTAAGGCTCAGGTATTAGGACAAATCTGGAGTCTTCTATAGAACTGGCAAAATAATATATCATTTCTTAGCAGTTCAATATAAATAATTTGTATACTTCCTTAATGATTCTACTTTATTTTAACTTTTTTTCCCCTTCATCAATCTTCCCCCATTGTGGTCCCTCCTCTGAGCAAACTTGTGTTAAAACTACCCAGTCACAATTGACCCCTTTGTCCTCCTTTATTTTCTATATATGAATAATAATTTCTGTAAAAAGAATCACCTTCTGCCATAAAGACATATACGTCTATTTGTTATTACAGGAGAGATAGTCCTATTTTTTCATATCATATATTAACATTAGAGGGTCACTGAATGATGTTATTTTTATTTGAACTATTAGGTTGAAAGAACAAAGAGTCTTTGATTGTATATAGGTATCCATCTTTCTTGGATATGGTAAAGTCAAGAGATTCTTGGTCTTTGCTGAAATGAATAAATATATCCCAGTCCCCATCCTTAGAAATTCCAGGGCTTGGGAATTTGGTGATTAGAATTTATATAGGCTTCTCTCAGATCATAGGGCAAATTCTTCTTGTTCCTGACTGAAAAATACTGGCATTAGAATGTCTTTTGACTTAAAACAAAGATGTATTTCTTCTAAATAATTGAAAGAAACAAAAATAAAAATCAAGTGAAATCCAGACGCAGCAATATAACATAAACATCATTATTATTAATTTCAAAACCTATATCTTTACCAAATCAGTGTTAAAATGTTTATATGATCGTGTTTATAAAATGTTTAATGTAATATAATGTTGACATAATCTGGTTCCGATAAAGCAGAGAAGAATCTTCCTAAAAATGCCTATGTATTTGTGCTCTCCTGCTTAAAATTCCTCAGTAATCCCACCGGTCTTTGTAATGCCCACATTTGTAATATCCTTTGCAGGATTTCTAGAAAGGTTTCTAGCAAGTGCTTGCTTAAAAATTCATATGACATCCTAACTAAAAATTTCACCTTGGGCCTCAGAAGTTGCTTTCTCCCTGTTTGGGAACTTCAAATGCTTAGAATTGTGTTGTAGAATTCCACCCTTTCCCTGACTAAATCATGCTCTAAAGCAGAGGCTGTAACAGTGAGACAAAGAGAATAAATCTGAGTTTCTCCAAGCTGCATACTGTTTTTCAGTAGAATAATTATATATCTGCACATCATTGCCCGGAGCCATACTCTGCATGGCGTTTTCAGTGAGAGGGTCCAAATGTTTCAAAGACACCTAATACTTTCAACACAGAAGTGACAAATGCATGCAATTGTTCTCCAGACACTGTGCATAGCAGTGTAAAATTTGAGGTAATCAAATCAGGCAACATAGCCTTAAAGCAATTTCCTCAGACTTATGGTCACATTGAAAGCAATATGTTCCTGAATTCAACAGTGTGTACGTGGGTGATCTGAGGTCTCCTGCCTAGGTGGTTGCATTGCGGTGATGGTGTTGGTGATGGACCGCAGATTCCCAGACCCACGGGGAGGGCGGCGCTGCATGAGGCAGGGCTTCGGAACAGCTGAAACAGTGAAAACTAGTATAAATAAGATAAAATAGCACACGTTTTACTAAAATCGCTAGTATTTTATGCAAAACGGTGACACTTGCTTCCAATTAAGATGTTTTCAAGTGTTTGTGAGTATGAATAGACGCTAAACTATGCATTTTATTGCTAATGTTATTTCTGTGTTCAACTTTACAGGACAGTAACTGGAGAAGAGTTTATGAGGACCTAAGTTGGCATGTGTTTAAGGTGTCTACTGATGTTAGGTAAAAAATTAGGATGAAGCCCCATTTTGGAACATTTTATTTATGGATACCGATATTTTTGCATACTAGATGCAGCACCTTCCAAGAGTAAGCTCCCCAGGAAGCTTTACTTTGTTTGCTCGCCAAGCTAAAGGTGGCTACACTCTGAATAATTAACAAAGGAGCCAAGATTTTAAAGTGCAGGAATCCAGCCCTGCGCCAAAAGAACCTGGTACAGCATGATTCAGTACAGTTCTATTTTCACAGGGTTCAGATCTTGCTTTGAATTAAACAACAAATTATTGAAAAATCCGTTCCCATGTGTACTTTTCTAAGTGTATATTTCTAAGTTGTTCGCTGTATTTAAAAGGAAAAAAAATAAGGCATATTAGCAGCACAAAGGGTAGGTTATTCTTACAATGCATGAGAAGCTCTCAGATTTTAAGAATCTGAGTACCCTGGGACCTCATGCAACCTGGAAAACGATTGTCTTGGCCTCTCTTCCTCCCCCTGGAGTCACCTTATGTAGATGCTCTGTTTCTCCTCCACGGCGTCATTTCCTTCTCCCTGAAGATCTCACACTCTCCTCACTCATCTGTTTCCTCTGCACTACTTAGAGCACTCTCCATAGCTGGCAGCCTCACCTCCATTGATCCAAGACCCTTTCAGCTTTTCACAGCCAAACAACTACGTCTCTGTATCTCACTTCCAAAATTCCAAAATCTGGCTGTGGCTCAGATTTCCAACCCCAGTTTAATCATCTTTGGAAAGATGGTCGTTTGAAAAACAGCATAGTCTATCCCAGCCTAGAGACATGTATGAAAAGCACATACCAGGCCTGTTGCGATGGTTCACGCCTGTAATCCTAGTGTTAGGTGTGAGGACCAGATGTCAGGTCCCCATGTGCCCAGGTTCTTAGTACCAAAGAGTGGTTAATGGTACTAAACCTATGCAGTGAATGAGCAGAGCAGGCAGGTGTAGGCAGCAGAGCCAAAGTTTTATTAAAGCACAGTGCACTCCAGAAGGAGTCAGCCCCTATGAGTGGAAGAGACACTAAGATTAACAATTTCTCCTTTTATGCTGATTCCCTGATTTTATGTTACGTGAAGGGTGGAATATTCAGTTTTTCCTGGAAAAGGGAGGAGAATTTCTGGAATTCTTTTTTATCCCTTTAAGGCAATTCCAGGGATTGCCATGGCGTTTGTAAAATGATGAGGCATCGGTGGGTGTGATTATTACTATGTTTTATTTTTTGTTTGTTTGTTTGTTTTTAGAGACAGACTCTCATTTAGTTGCCTTCGGTAGAGTACTGTGACATCACAGCTCACAGCAACCTCCAGCTTTTGGGCTTAGGTGATTCTCTTGCCTCAGCCTCCGGAGTAGCTGGGACTACAGGCGCCCGCCACAACACCTGGCTATTTTTTGTTGCAGTTTGGCCCGGCTATTTTTTGTTGCAGTTTGAACCCACCACCCTTGGTATATGGGGCCGGCGCCCTACTCACTGAGCCACAGGCACACCCACTGCTGTGTTAATGAGAGGTCTTTTGGGGACACTGTCACCTCAACTATGCACGCTCCAAAGCCCCTTTGTGGAGGCTTTGATCTTTCCTCCTTTTTATGATTTCTCTCTTTTTCGTTGTCCTTGGAGACCCTCTATTTTAGACCAAACAGCTAGTTAGTCCTTGGGTAGCCCTTGAAAATAGATCCTTTGTTATTTCCTTCCTCCTTATCCCTACCCAACACCAGCACTCTGGGAGGCTGAAGTTGGAGAATTGCTTGAAGTTAGGAGTTCAAGAGTAGCCTTGGAAGAGTAAGAAACTGTCTTTACCAAAAAATAGAAAAATAATCCAGGCGTGGATATAGTCTCAGCTACTTGAGGTTGCTGTGAGGTAGGCTGAGGACATGAAGCTCTAGCCCAAGTGACATAGCAAGACTCTGTTTCAAAAAGAACATAAAAAGAAGAAAAAAGAAAAGAAAAAAGAATAAAGCCCAATCCAATATCTCCAGTATTTTTTTTTGATAAAATTTGAATCTAACTTGGACTTTACCTTACAAATGAAAACAATTTAACTTAAACATTTGTATCCCCATATTAATCCAAAATAAAAACATTCTAAAATAATTTTCCAATTTACCTTAATTGAATATAGATAAATTATATAAATGAAGCTTTCCTTGAAGGATTGATAATATTATTTCATAACTATTTGTTGCTTATTGATTGTAGTTGTAAGGTAAATTAATAGGAATTTGGTTATTGGAAATAAGGATCTGGATGCAATTTGTTTATTTAGGGAACATAGGTTTATTGATGAATTACAATATCTTACATAATAAGTTAGGCAGTAAGAATTACCCCTGGGTAGGAAAATGAGCAAGGATCTTCAGAAATAGAGATTATTTTTTTTTTTGAAAAGTTAAATCAAGAGGAATGAGTTCAGATATCAACTGGATTTGCTATTTTTCCTGTTTGTCAGATCTAATATTAGTTTAATAACTGTCCTTGTATGCTACTCTATGTAAATGTTCACATCTGTTTTAAATTTATTGTTCCTGTTAAAATCCATTTATGTATTTTTAAAGAAAGATTTAAATAAGTATGTTGTATCATGTTGTACCTTGGTTGCATAATATAATTATTTAAAAACAAAATACCGGTGAGCTGTGTCAGAGGAGTCACCAGGCCCCTGTGATCCAGTTCCCAGAGACCTCTTGAACCCTTCCACCCGAGACAAGTGCTGATTGAGACAGTTGATTCGGACCTTTGAACTGGGCTAATAGACTTAGGACTCTTCAGGCGGTGCCCTGGGTGTGCGATTGTAGGAAGGTTTGATTCTCCTTTTCCATCTGGGGCCAGAGGTGGGCAGGCAGGGTGACTTAATTGCTGATTTTTCCACACAGCTGAGACTTCAAGCCAGAGTAGAAGGTGCAATAGGATCGAACAGAAACCACCTGAAAAAAAGACAGAACCACTTTGCTCCACCACACCAGACAGGGCCCCAGTTTCTCAGGCCACAACACTGTACGGGCCCTCGATAAAACCCCAGGGGAAAAACCAAAGGGAGTAAACCATGGGGCGGAATCAGCGGAAAAACTCTGGTAACATGAATAACCAGAATAGATCAACGCCCCCAAGAAAAGATACGGCAGATGTGATTGAAGATCCCATTCATAAACAACTGGCTGAGATGTCAGAAGTCGAATTCAGAATTTGGTTTGCAGACAAGATTAATAAAATGGAATTAGGAATTCGAGGAGAAATTCAAAAATTGTCTCAAGAATTTAACGAATTTAAAGACAAAACCACCAAAGACTTAGACACACTGAAGCAAGAACTTACAGCCCTCAAAGATATGAAAAATACAGTAGAATCCCTCAGTAACAGAATGGAGCAAGCAGAAGAAAGGATTTCTGACATTGAAGATAAAGTCTTCGAACGCTCCCAATCTCTCAAAGAGGAAGAGAAATGGAGAACAAAAATGGATCACTCACTCAGAGAGCTCTCAGATAATTCGAAAAAAAACAACATAAGGGTTATAGGAATTTTGGAGAATGATGAAGTGGCTGCCAAGGACACAGAGGCCCTTCTACATGAAATTATGAAAGAAAATTTTCCAGACATGCCTAGAGAATCTGAAATTCAGATAGCAGACAGCTTCAGAACCCCAGCACGATTCAACCCCAATAAGCCATCTCCCACACATATCATAATTAGCTTCACTAAAGTTAACATGAAAGAGAAGATTCTCAAAGCAGCCCGGCGAAAGAAAACTATAACGTACAAAGGTAAGAATATTAGAATAACTGCAGATCTCTCTGCTGAAACTTTTCAAGCAAGAAGAGGCTGGTCATCAACTTTTAATCTCCTAAAGCAAAAAAACTTTCAACCCAGGATCTTGTATCCAGCTAAACTGAGTTTCATCCATGATGGAGAAATTAAATACTTCAATGACATTCATATGTTGAAAAAAT
Source organism: Nycticebus coucang (assembly GCF_027406575.1). Classification (NCBI taxonomy): domain Eukaryota; kingdom Metazoa; phylum Chordata; class Mammalia; order Primates; family Lorisidae; genus Nycticebus; species Nycticebus coucang. The sequence continues at coordinate 67,506,307 of NC_069789.1, read as the reverse complement.
TTCCCATAAGTAAACCAGCTCTTCAGGATGTTCTCAGACCTATCCTCCACAATGACCAACCCAATCCTATACCACAAAAGTAAACTCACTCAGAAACTTCGGATCAAACTCCAACTTCCACACTGGCGAAAGGATTAAAAATGTCCACTGGACCTTTGAAAAACTCGATACCCAAAATTCCACCAGACTTATCAATACTCTCCATCAATGTGAATGGCTTAAACTGTCCTCTAAAGAGGCATAGGTTAGCTGACTGGATACAAAAACTCAAGCCAGATATTTGTTGCATACAAGAGTCACATCTCAACTTAAAAGACAAATACAGACTCAGGGTGAAAGGATGGTCATCCATATTTCAGGCAAATGGTAATCAGAAAAAAGCAGGTGTTGCAATTTTATTTGCAGATACAGTAGGCTTTAAACCATCAAAAGTAAGGAAGGACAAGAATGGTCACTTCATATTTGTTAAGGGTAATACTCAATATGACGAGATCTCAATTATTAATATCTATGCACCCAACCAGAATGCACCTCAATTTATAAGAGAAACTCTAACAGACATGAGTAACTTGATTTCCTCCAGCTCCATAATCGTTGGAGATTTCAACACTCCCTTGGCAGTGTTGGATCGATCCTCCAGAAAGAAGCTGAGCAAAGAAATCTTAGATTTAAACCTAACCATCCAATATTTAGATTTAGCAGACATCTACAGAACATTTCATCCCAACAAAACTGAATACACATACTTCTCATCAGCCCACGGAACTTACTCCAAAATTGACCACATTTTAGGTCACAAGTCTAACCTCAGTAAATTTAAAGGAATAGAAATTATTCCATGCATCTTCTCGGACCATCATGGAATAAAACTTGAATTGAGTAACAACAGGAATCTGCATACCCATACAAAAACATGGAAGTTAAATAACCTCATGCTGAATGATAGCTGGGTCAGAGATGAGATTAAGAAAGAAATCACCAATTTTTTGGAACAAAATGACAATGAAGACACAAACTATCAGAACCTCTGGGACACTGCAAAGGCAGTTCTAAGAGGGAAATTTATAGCACTGCAAGCCTTCCTCAAGAGAACGGAAAGAGAGGAAGTTAACAACTTAATGGGACATCTCACGCAACTGGAAAAGGAAGAACATTCCAACCCCAAACCCAGTAGAAGAAAAGAAATAACCAAAATTAGAGCAGAATTAAATGAAATTGAAAACAAAAGAATAATACAACAGATCAATAAATCAAAAAGCTGGTTTTTTGAAAAGGTCAATAAAATAGATAAACCTCTGGCCAACCTAATCAGGAAAAAAAGAGTAAAATCTCTAATATCATCAATCAGAAACAACAAAGACGAAATAACCACAGACTCATGAGAAATCCAAAAAATCCTTCATGAATATTACAAGAAACTTTATTCTCAGAAATATGAAAATCTGAAGGAAATAGACCGATACTTGGAAGCACGCCACCTTCCAAGACTTAACCAGAATCAAGTGGAAATGTTGAACAGACCCATATCAAGTTCAGAAATAGCATCAACTATACAAAACCTCCCTAAAAAGAAAAGCCCGGGACCAGATGGTTTCACGTCAGAATTCTACCAAACCTTTAAAGAGGAATTGGTACCTATATTACTCAACCTGTTCCAAAATGTAGAAAAAGAAGGAAGACTACCCAACACGTTCTATGAAGCAAATATCACCCTGATCCCCAAACCAGGAAAAGACCCAACAAGAAAAGAAAATTATAGACCAATATCACTAATGAATATAGATGCAAAAATATTCAACAAGATCCTAACAAACAGAATCCAACAACACATTAAACAAATTATACATCATGACCAAGTTGGTTTTATCCCAGGGTCTCAAGGCTGGTTCAATATACGTAAATCTATAAATGTAATTCAGCACATAAACAAATTAAAAAACAAAGACCATATGATTCTCTCAATTGATGCAGAAAAAGCTTTTGATAATATCCAGCATCCCTTCATGATCAGAACACTCAAGAAAATTGGTCTAGAAGGGACTTTTCTTAAACTGATAGAGGCTATCTACAGCAAACCCACAGCCAATATCATATTGAATGGAGTTAAATTGGAATCATTTCCACTCAGATCAGGAACCAGACAAGGCTGCCCATTGTCTCCATTGCTTTTCAACATTGTAATGGAAGTTTTAGCCACCGCAATTAGGGAAGAAAAGGCGATCAAGGGTATCCATATAGGGTCAGAAGAGATCAAACTCTCGCTCTTCGCAGATGATATGATTGTGTATCTGGAAAACACTAGGGACTCTACTACAAAACTCCTAGAAGTAATCAAGGAATACAGCAGCGTCTCAGGTTACAAAATCAACATTCATAAATCGGTAGCCTTTATATACACCAACAACAGTCAAATTGAAAAAGCAGTTAAGGACTCTATCCCATTCACAGTAGTGCCAAAGAAGATGAAATATTTGGGAATTTACCTAACAAAAGACGTGAAAGATCTCTATAAAGAGAACTATGAAACTCTAAGAAAAGAAATAGCTGAAAATGTTAACAAATGGAAAAACATACCATGCTCATGGCTAGGAAGAATCAACATTATCAAAATGTCCATACTACCCAAAGCAATATATAATTTCAACGCACTCCCTATTAAAGCTCCACTGTCATATTTTAAAGATCTTGAAAAAACATTACTTCGTTTTATATGGAATCAGAAAAAACCTCGAATAGCCAAGACATTACTCAGAAATAAAAACAAAACAGGAGGAATCACACTACCAGACCTCAGACTTTACTACAAATCGATAGTGATCAAAACAGCATGGTATTGGCACAAAAACAGAGAAGTAGATATCTGGAATAGAATAGAGAACCAAGAGATGAATCCAGCTACTTACCGCTATTTGATTTTTGACAAGCCAATTAAAAACATTCAGTGGGGAAAAGATTCCCTATTTAACAAATGGTGCTGGGTGAACTGGCTGGCAACCTGCAGAAGACTGAAATTGGACCCACACCTTTCACCATTAACTAAGATAGACTCTCATTGGATTAAAGATTTAAACTTAAGACATGAAACTATAAAAATACTAGAGGAGAATGCAGGGAAAACCCTTGAAGAAATTGGTCTGGGTGAGCATTTCATGAGGAGAACCCCCCGGGCAATTGAAGCAGCTTCAAAAATACACTACTGGGACTTGATCAAACTAAAAAGCTTCTGCACAGCTAAGAACACAGTAAGCAGAGCAAGCAGACAGCCCTCAGAATGGGAGAAGATATTTGCAGGGTATATCTCTGACAAAGGTTTAATATCCAGAATCCACAGAGAACTCAAACGCATCAGCAAGAAGAAAACAAGGGATCCCATCGCAGGCTGGGCAAGGGATTTGAAGAGAAACTTCTCTGAAGAAGACAGGCGCACGGCCTTCAGACATATGAAAAAATGCTCATCATCTTTAATCATCAGAGAAATGCAAATCAAAACTACTTTGAGATATCATCTAACTCCAATGAGACTAGCCTATATCACAAAATCTCAAGACCAGAGATGTTGGCGCGGATGCGGAGAAAAGGGAACACTTCTGCACTGCTGGTGGGAATGCAAATTAATACATTCCTTTTGGAAAGATATATGGAGAACACTCAGAGATCTAAAAATAGATCTGCCATTCAATCCTGTAATTCCCCTGCTGGGCATATACCCAGAAGACCAAAAATCACAACATAACAAAGATATTTGTACCAGAATGTTTATTGCAGCCCAATTCATAATAGCTAAGTCATGGAAAAAGCCCAAGTGCCCATCGATCCACGAATGGATTAATAAATTGTGGTATATGTATACCATGGAATACTATGCAGCCTTAAAGAAAGATGGAGACTTTACCTCTTTCATGTTTACATGGATGGAGCTGGAACATATTCTGCTTTTTCAATTTGACTGTTGTTGGTGTATATAAAGGCTACCGATTTATGAATGTTGATTTTGTAACCTGAGACGCTGCTGTATTCCTTGATCACTTCTAGGAGTTTTGTAGTAGAGTCCCTAGTGTTTTCCAGATACACAATCATATCATCTGCGAAGAGCGAGAGTTTGATCTCTTCTGACCCTATATGGATACCCTTGATCGCCTTTTCTTCCCTAATTGCGGTGGCTAAAACTTCCATTACAATGTTGAAAAGCAATGGAGACAATGGGCAGCCTTGTCTGGTTCCTGATCTGAGTGGAAATGATTCCAATTTAACTCCATTCAATATGATATTGGCTGTGGGTTTGCTGTAGATAGCCTCTATCAGTTTAAGAAAAGTCCCTTCTAGACCAATTTTCTTGAGTGTTCTGATCATGAAGGGATGCTGGATATTATCAAAAGCTTTTTCTGCATCAATTGAGAGAATCATATGGTCTTTGTTTTTTAATTTGTTTATGTGCTGAATTACATTTATAGATTTACGTATATTGAACCAGCCTTGACACCCTGGGATAAAACCAACTTGGTCATGATGTATAATTTGTTTGATGTGTTGCTGGATTCTGTTTGTTAGGATCTTGTTGAATATTTTTGCATCTATATTCATTAGTGATATTGGTCTATAATTTTCTTTTCTTGTTGGGTCTTTTCCTGGTTTGGGGATCAGGGTGATGTTTGCTTCATAGAACGTGTTGGGTAGTCTTCCTTCTTTTTCTACATTTTGGAACAGGTTGAGTAATATAGGTACCAATTCCTCTTTAAAGGTTTGGTAGAATTCTGACGTGAAACCATCTGGTCCCGGGCTTTTCTTTTTAGGGAGGTTTTGTATAGTTGATGCTATTTCTGAACTTGATATGGGTCTATTCAACATTTCCACTTGATTCTGGTTAAGTCTTAGAAGGTGGCGTGCTTCCAAGTATCGGTCTATTTCCTTCAGATTTTCATATTTCTGAGAATAAAGTTTCTGGTAATATTCATTAAGGATTTTTTTGATTTCTGATGAGTCTGTGGTTATTTCGTCTTTGTTGTTTCTGATTGATGATATTAGAGATTTTACTCTTTTTTTCCTGATTAGGTTGGCCAGAGGTTTATCTATTTTATTGACCTTTTCAAAAAACCAGCTTTTTGATTTATTGATCTGTTGTATTATTCTTTTGTTTTCAATTTCATTTAATTCTGCTCTAATTTTGGTTATTTCTTTTCTTCTACTGGGTTTAGGGTTGGAATGTTCTTCCTTTTCCAGTTGCGTGAGATGTCCCATTAAGTTGTTAACTTCCTCTCTTTCCGTTCTCTTGAGGAAGGCTTGCAGTGCTATAAATTTCCCCCTTAGAACTGCCTTTGCAGTGTCCCAGAGGTTCTGATAGTTTGTGTCTTCATTGTCGTTTTGTTCCAAAAAATTGGCGATTTCTTTCTTAATCTCATCTCTGACCCAGCTATCATTCAGCATAAGGTTATTTAACTTCCATGTTTTTGTATGGGTATGCAGATTCCTGTTGTTACTCAATTCAAGTTTTATTCCATGATGGTCCGAGAAGATGCATGGAATAATTTCTATTCCTTTAAATTTACTGAGGTTAGACTTGTGACCTAAAATGTGGTCAATTTTGGAGTAAGTTCCGTGGGCTGATGAGAAGTATGTGTATTCAGTTTTGTTGGGATGAAATGTTCTGTAGATGTCTGCTAAATCTAAATATTGGATGGTTAGGTTTAAATCTAAGATTTCTTTGCTCAGCTTCTTTCTGGAGGATCAATCCAACACGGCCAAGGGAGTGTTGAAATCTCCGACGATTATGGAGCTGGAGGAAATGAAGTTGCTCATGTCTGTTAGAGTTTCTCTTATAAATTGAGGTGCATTCTGGTTGGGTGCATAGATATTAATAATTGAGATCTCATCATATTTAGTATTACCCTTAACAAATATGAAGTGACCATTCTTGTCCTTCCTTACTTTTTGTGGTTTAAAGCCTACTGTATCTGCAAATAAAATTGCAACACCTGCTTTTTTCTGATTAACATTTGCCTGAAATATGGATGACCATCCTTTCACCCTGAGTCTGTATTTGTCTTTTAAGTTGAGATGTGACTCTTGTATGCAACAAATATCTGGCTTGAGTTTTTGTATCCAGTCAGCTAACCTATGTCTCTTTAGAGGACAGTTTAAGCCATTCACATTGATGGAGAGTATTGATAAGTCTGGTGGAATTTTGGGTATCGAGTTTTTCAAAGGTCCAGTGGACATTTTTAATCCTTTCGCCAGTGTGGAAGTTGGAGTTTGATCCAAAGTTTCTGAGTGAGTTTACTTTTGTGGTATAGGATTGGGTTGGTCATTGTGGAGGATAGGTCTGAGAACATCCTGAAGAGCTGGTTTACTTATGGGAAATTTTTTCAACATATGAATGTCATTGAAGTATTTAATTTCTCCATCATGGATGAAACTCAGTTTAGCTGGATACAAGATCCTGGGTTGAAAGTTTTTTTGCTTTAGGAGATTAAAAGTTGATGACCAGCCTCTTCTTGCTTGAAAAGTTTCAGCAGAGAGATCTGCAGTTATTCTAATATTCTTACCTTTGTACGTTATAGTTTTCTTTCGCCGGGCTGCTTTGAGAATCTTCTCTTTCATGTTAACTTTAGTGAAGCTAATTATTATATGTCTGGGGGATGACTTATTGGGGTTGAATCGTGCTGGGGTTCTGAAGCTGTCTGCTATCTGAATTTCAGATTCTCTAGGCATGTCTGGAAAATTTTCTTTCATAATTTCATGCAGAAGGGCCTCTGTGCCCTCGGAGGCGACTTCATCGTTCTCAGAAATTCCTATAATCCTTATGTTGCTTTTTTTCGAATTATCTGAGAGTTCTCTGAGTGAATGATCCGTTTTTGCTCTCCATTTCTCTTCCTCTTTGAGAGATTGGGAGCGTTCGAAGACTTTATCTTCAATGTCGGAAATCCTTTCTTCTGCTTGCTCCATTCTGTTACTGAGGGATTCTACTGTATTTTTCATATCTTTGAGGGCTGTAAGTTCTTGTTTCAGTGTGTCTAAGTCTTTGGTGGTTTTGTCTTTAAATTCGTTAAATTCTTGAGACAATTTTTGAATTTCTCCTCGAATTCCTAATTCCATTTTATTAATCTTGTCTGCAATCCAAAGTCTGAATTCGATTTCTGACATCTCAGCCAGTTGTTTATGAATGGGATCTTCAATCACATCTGCCATATCTTTTCTTGGGGGGGTTGATCTATTCTGGTTATTCATGTTACCAGAGTTTTTCCACTGATTCCGCCCCATGGTTATTTTACTCCCTTTGGTTTTTCCCCTGGGGTTTTATCGAGGGCCCGTACAGTGTTGTGGCCTGAGAAACTGGGGCCCTGTCTGGTGTGGTGGAGCAAAGTGGTTCTGTCTTGCTTTCAGCTGGTTTCTGTTCGATCCTATTGCAACTTCTACTCTGGCTTGAAGTCTCAGCTGTGTGGAAAAATCAGCAATTAAGTCACCCCGCCTGCCCACCTCTGGCCCCAGTTGGAAAAGGAGAATCAAACCTTCCTACAATCGCACACCCAGGGCACCGCCTGAAAAGTCCTCAGTCTATTAGCCCAGTTCAAAAGGTCCAAATCAGCTGTCTCAATCGGCACTTGTCTCGGGTGGGAGAGTTCAAGAGGTCTCTGGGAACTGGATCACAGGGGCCTGGTGACTCCTCTGACACGGCTCACCCCAGTGCAGCGTGGAGTCAGGAGGAGCCACCCAGCAAACAGAGCAGTCTAGGAAGGTTGACGTCTCCTTCCCCACTTTGCCCCTCTGTCGGACCCAGTCACTGGTATCTCTGCAGATGGCTAACCCAGTTGCCTGCAGTGAACAGACACTCCAGGGGTTTGCACCTACCTGAATCACAAGGAAGTCTGCCAGGCCCCCGCAGACTGCCGCTATCTAGCAGGAGGAGATGGGGCCTGACATCTTTGAGTGTTTGATGCAGGTGATGGGAAGGAGGTGTTCACTCAGGCTTAGCCCCGTCCCTGATTGATGCTGCTAACAGAACAGAACAGAACAGACAACTTTGCGGGGTTCTGTCTCTGTTCCTGTTGAAATCGCCTACAGAAGATGGGCTGTTTTGCTGCTGGAGATTTGCGTTCAACACCTCTCTGGGTTGGCCCCGCCCTCGAAGCTTCCCGGATTTGTGAGCCGTGTCAGGAAATCCCCCGCTCACCGGTGGCCTCCTCTGGTTGCCCAGGGAGACAGGGGGTGTGGCCTCAGAATATCCAGAAGTGAGCGTTCTTTTGTTTGCGTCCTTGTGATCACAGCTTGCCTCAGCGGTGTTGATGTGCGTTCTTCAACCTTCTCTCTTGGTGAGGCTCAAGTCCACCAGCATACAAATTCCTGTCCCTTAACTCTCCTTCTGGATGGGAGCCTCTGTTGAAAGCTGGCTTCAGTCTGCCATCTTGTCTCTCTCACCTCATGCAGCCTCCTTTTAACAAGAATAACCTATGAAGACTAAGGATATTAAGATTTGATAACAGCAGGACTATTCTCATGTAGCAATTAGGGTTAATTGGAAAATATTCCCTGTATTCCCTGATACTGTAAAATTTAAGGTTGACTTGTTTACATCTCCTAAAGACATTGACATCCCCAGCAATGGACATGTCAACTGATTGATATGTTTGTCTTCAATCCAAACTTTAATTCTTCATTGAAAATATCTTAGGGGGAATAAGAGATAATTATTATAATTCAGCAAAGAAAACAGGATCTGTCTACAATATGATAATGAGTGCTCATGATTAAGAGGATTAGTTTTAAAATCTATCAGATATAAATTTTTCAATATTCATCATGGCTCTGTAAGATGCTTAACACATCACAGGTTAATGACTTTAAATTATCAATTTAAATATTTGAAAAGATAGCAATATAAAATCTTAAAATAGAAACTCATACTAGAGTTTGAGATGATGTAACCATGAAAAATGTTAATCTAAGAAAATAATGCATCCCTGTGAAAATGACATTTAAAATACACACACACACTACACACATTGACATATTGAAATAAAGCTGAAAGTGTGATCTGAAATAAGAATAGCTTCAAAATCATCTGACATTTTGAGAAAGGTTATATTCTACATATAATGTAGAATACAAAGCATGCATGGAAAAGAATTATTGCTGTCAAGCTTACCTCATTTTCAGCTTAGAAAAGAGATTTCAGGCAATCACTCTCAACGTAAACACCATGTGGATATTCTGTTAATTTTGTAATGTAAGCTGAGATTTTAAAACTTTGCTTCTGTCTACATATGCTATTAATGAATGATCCTCCATTACAAAGCCATAATCTGGGTGGATTTCTATTAGTGGGTGTCAGCTGCTTCCTCTGCCCACTCTTTCACGCTCAGTCAATCATGCATCGGTGACACTATTGGCCAAGGCATAAAATCTATTGGTTGTTCAGAGAAAAGAGTAGAATTTCAAAGAAAAATAGCCTATCACCTTAAAATGAAAAACTGGAGAGACATTTAGTGGAGGGTTAATAGTTGCAGAGTTCAAAGGTTTTCTTTTTCTATAACTAAACTTAGTCTAATTATTTTTTAAATAGACCTAAGGGTATGTGAGTACTTGCTAAAAATGTTACTTTGAAATATTTGTAAGAAAAAGTTCTACATAGAAAATAAAAGTGTTGTAATAGAGGTTATGGAGTTTATAATCCATTGTGGCACTTTATATAATAATTTCACAGAGAAAAATACTATGCGTTACCCAATATAACCTGCATTACATATAAAGAGACAAACTTTTAATAAAGCAATCATTTTAATGGATGTGAGAATAACATAGCTCTTTTATTTTATTTAGGTTTCATGCTCTGAATTGTAAATTCAGAATGAGAATATCATTGTTTGAAGCTAAAATATATTTTTGGTCCTCCATAGTTTAAAAATATATCCAGAGACTCAGAAACCCAAATTCTAAACGTATTGTTATCAGGACTCATCCTAGTTATACCGTATTTGACTTTTTTTTTTTTTGCCTAGAATAGTACCTGGAAGATAGTAAGTGCTTGATAAATATTTGTGTGAAAGTTCATATAAGACTCTATTTATTTAATTAAAATTGTATTCATTTTGTGCTTTTTTTCATGGCATAATACAAAACTAGAGCAAGAGGGGATGGGTTCGTTTGATATGATCGTGAATCTGAACATTTGTGACCACGATGAATAATGTTCACAGACATGTATGAAAGTATATGTACTTTTTTGATTTCTATTTACTGTCAATGGTCCATCTTCTATGTAGCACCTGGGAAGAGGTTTACAGATAAAGAGATAGTTGATACTTCTTATTATAGTATCATAACTTTACATGTGCTTTCTCATTTAAATTGCACAATTCTGAAAGGCAATTATGATTACTGATACGAAGACAACCATTCCATATTGTTTTCCTTCTTTAGTCCTGTCAGAACAGTGTAAAGATAAGGATACTAAAATTTAGATTAAGCAAATGTTATCCATCAGTTGAGTCTGTACGGCCAATGAAACCTATTTATAAACAAACAATAGTAAGCACCAACACACAATGTGAACAGGAAGGCCAAGATCTCTCAAATATTATGTATGAGAGAGCTTTTCACCCGGAGAAAACAGCTGATGAGAGTAAGGGAAGAGCTTGGTGAGTTTCGGTCTGCTGGTTGATAGAGAAGTTTGGGGTTAGGCAGTGGCTGAATCATAACCAAATTTTGAGGTCATGATTTTTATATGGATTGACATTGGATAGTTTTAATTATAGCATGGATGGGAAGGAGGAGTAGATGGTGGACAAACAGAAACAGAGCCATGGAATCTGTTGAAATAGTTCAGAAAGATGACAGTGGCTAGAATACTGTCCAGCATATTAAAAAGTAGTGTGATTTGAAGATGCTTTTGATACATGAAAAGGAGTTTCTAATTGGCTGGGTATGGGTTGTACGAGAAAAAGAATCAGTGATGATTTCTTGTATTTCAGCCTGATCAACTCAAACTCTGCAAAGGGTCTCTTATAACTCATATTTCCATCAGGTTCCAAGGGCTCAAGAATTCTATAAATGTATTTTTATAGCTACATCCTTTAGAATTTCCCGTCTTAAAAGTTTTCACTGTGTATACATAATGTGAATGGTTAGCCACTTACTGTTATTATTATTATTATTAGCTCTGTAAACAGGAGATTCTCCAAGTGAATGATGAGTGGAAAACCCGACAGGGTTTTTATTAATTCTAAAGGCATTAGAATTTAGAAATTCTAAGTTATTCTCAGACTTCCAAGATGTAAGGATTCTGTTTACAGTGAAATCATAAACTGAGAATACCATGGAAAGTAGATAATGAAACTAGTCTATGGTGCCCCATGAACACATTAATGTACACAGCTATGATTTAATAAAAAAAAAAGAAAAGTAGATAATGAATATTAATATGGAAAATATTGATTGCTTTACTTTTCAATCACTGATTGGTTTACAGTGTGTAACTTAAGTTATAAGTTACAGTGCTGCTTTCATTGTTTTTATTCTTTTTTTTTCAGAGTAACAAGAGCTTTTATTTAGGAAAAACAAGAGAAAGTTTAGAGCACTTCTCTTTAGAGTTGGAGGTAGGTTTCTCCCCTCAAGGAGAAAAGGTTTGAGTGACCTCTTTTTTTTCTTTATTTTTATTGTACACATAACTAGAAAACTCTAATTTGTCTTTTGTTTCACCAAAAAGTTTTAAATTTCTTTCATTTTTAATTACTATGAGTATACAATAGTTGTTGTTGTTGTTTTTTACAAAACCCTAATTTGCACTATGAGATAATTGGGAAAGGTATCATCTGTTTGGTGGCCATGTCATATAACCTTGAATATTTGAATTAAATCTAGGCCCATAATTTGAAGAATGATTTTTTTTTTTTTTTTTTTTTTTGCAGTTTTGGCCAGGGCGAGATTTGAACCTGCCTGGCCCTGGCCGGCATATGGGGTATATGGGGCCAACACCCTACTCCTTTGAGCCACAGGTGCCACCCTGAAGAATGATTTCTGATTGAAGATGTCATCAGTCTGAGATTTCTTTGTGTCACAAGTAAAAGCTAAAGATGGGATTTATTAGTATTCTATGTAGTAAAATAAAGTTATCATTCTGTAATCAATTGAACTTTCTGTATTTATTCTTTTTCTATTTCCCACTTAAAAGGTTATTTTTAAGTAAGTGTGTTATCAAGTTGTTTCTTTTTCTGAATTTGGAAAAAAATGATTAGATAATAGTCAACTTCAGTAAGCAAGCTCTTTGTACTAGTTACAATATTCACACAAGACTAAAAACTGGGTACAGAAGTGATCACTGTATACAAGATAGAAATCTATACTACTCAGAAGAGTCAATATAATTAACTGAGTCATCTTATCTTCAAATAATTTTTAAAAGGCTTATTGATAATATTTTACTATTACAGAAAATTTTAAAGTTATAATCTTCACCTATGTTCTATGCTGGATCTGGCTCCCACCAACTTTAAAAAATCTATTGTCAAATTTTTCAAAAATGTAGGCAATTAGAAAACACTGCAGTTAAAACTTTTATAAACTGACAATTAAATGATTTATAATGAAGACAAATTTTTCACTTCCTACGCATTTCTATACTTTTTTATTTATGATCTGTAAGTTTCCTGCTTAATGTTTTATTATGCAAAATATTTCTATGCAATATTTCATTACTTCAAACCTCTCCCAACACCATGTTCAGTGTTATCATGTTGCTGTATTAAATGAGGTCATTGTGAGTAGAATTATACCATGAAAATTGTCAAACACTGCATACTGGGTTTGATTTATTGTTTTATTTCTTATTTTCACTTAGGATAGTAAAAGAAAAATGTTAATAATGCTGATTGAAATGAACTGCTCATTTTAGGTAGCCTTTATTGACTGGCACAAAATTTTAGTTATTGATTGACTAAAGGAGCTGTACAACCGACTAATGAATGAGAAAAACTCCTACCATTTATCTTATTTTTTTCACTTTTTCTTGCTTGTTAGTATGTACAAACATATTAACAAAAATCCATGTTGGAATCACACTTGAGAGCTTGTTGTCAAACATTTATCATCACATCAAGGCTTACAAATGTCTTCTTGTACATACGTGAGAGATTTTGCCAAGTATATTTCCAAGGCATTAATGGAAGATTTATTTTATATTTGCAATTTGCTTCCTGAAGTGGTGTTAACAGAGTATATTTTATGAGTGCATGAAATACTCATTATTCAATATGTTCAATAATATTCACTTTCGTTCAGTTTTTTCTTCAGTGTTCATACTTTTGTTAATAAAATGACATTACAAAAAATGGTGTTTTGTTTTTATTGCCCAGGAACCTTGGAAGGACTAATGTGTTTTACACACATATTTATGGGGTTGTCTTTTGGTTTTAGTTTTACTCACAAACACACATTTATGTTCTGATAATATTTATATTATTGTACATTGAAACATCTTTTTAAGGTTTTGAATAGTGTTTAGACTTTGTTTATAATATTAGTTTTCAGAATTTTTTATTTCTGATCAATATTCTAATATATCTTTATACTTTCCTTTACAAGTTACATTTTCTTGCATCTTGTATTAAGAAAAAAGAACAAGAAAAACTCTCCTGCCTTGAAATTCTGTTTGTCACGTTAAATTTAATCAGGTGGAAATTTACAGGCATATAAGAATCAACTTTTACTTTTGTGATTTGAATACCCAACTTTTCCACAAGATTAACTACACCGGCCTTAATTTCCATGCTGATTTATAATTAACACTGTTTATTTCGTATGCCAACTCTGGTACATACACGTGATATGTGTAAAGAGAGATGACAGATAAATAGAGGGATATATAGATGTGTGTACATGTATTTATATTCACAATTTTATATATGCAGAAAGACAGCATGCTTATTTATATTTGTATATGTGTACATATATACATGTACATATGTTCTAAATTTTGACAAAAATACCTGTCACTGTTTATTTATTCATTTGTTCATTGACAATTGTGTTGCTATTTTAATAATCCTGTCTTAGTAATAAAGCCTTGATATCTTGTAAATAAAGGTAAATAAAGGGCTGACTGCTCCAGTTGTGTTTCTATGTCTTGACTCTTCTTAAATATCCATACAGATATATGTGGGGAGGAAGTAAAGGAAGAGAGAGAAAGAAAAGAGAGAGAGAGAATATCAAGAGCAACACTACCTTCTAGCAAAAATATGATTGGAGTTGAATTCAATTTAAAAAATATTAGGGAATAAGAAATAATATTTTATGTGATCATTTTCGTTATCCTTCGATATAATATTCCAGCTTTATTTGTACATGTATACTTTAATACAACTTTCAAATGTTGAGCTAAAGAATGTCAATATTCAGATTTTTTTCTTTGTTTATGTATTTATTTTTGTCAGTCCATTATTTCATATAAAAACTCCCTTGCATTCAAGCAAACTATATTTTTAGGCCATGAAAAATGTTTTTTTAATTTTGGAAAATTAAAGTGTCTAATATTATATTTTGAATATTTGCATTAAAAAATCTACCAGTTTACATTTTTCCTTTCTTCACTACATGAAAGAAAGTCAATATGTTTAGAATACATACATATGTTTAGAATACATATATATATATATACCTTTTTTTTTTTTTTTTTTTGCAGTTTTTGGCCAGGGCTGGGTTTGAACCTGCCACCTCTGGCATATGGGGCCGGCGCCCTACCCCTTTGAGCCACAGGCGCCATCCTGTTTAGAACATTTTTATAAAGTTTAGAAAAATTTGCTAACATTCCCGAAAGATAAACATCTGTGGTTGTTGATCTTCAAGGAAATATACCTTATTAATACTTTATTTAAAATAATTTATTAATTAGGTAGAATAATTTATATGTATATAAAATATAGTTTTTTTTAATTTTATAATTATGCAGGCAAAAAATGCTTAATAATTATTCAAGTATCTGTTTTCACAATCCTTTTCCATCCTAATGTTATTTCTCATCAACATTTTATCCTTGATCATTAATATAAGTTTATCGATGTGGAATGCCGCACCCACGGCATATAGCCATAGTGAGGCAGTGCTGTCCGCGTTATAGAACGACGGGAAGGTGGTTTGTGCTCCCCGGAGCTTTGCCCCCAGCGCCCCCAGTATGCACAGCATTAGAAATGTTGCCTAGCATGCTCAGTTACCCGCTTAAGTTTAAAGATTGTGGCGTCTACTCATGTGTTTGTCATCCTGTACCAGAAGTCTGTTTGTTCTGATAAATTGTCAATACGTACTTTTCTAAGAATAAGCACAATGCACTACTAATCCAGATAGAACACAGCCTTGTGAGCTGCTAAACTCAGTGGCACCAACAATGAGCACATAAAGATGTTTTCCCACCAGTGAGCTAAGACGATAAGCCCAAGGACATGAAATACAAATTATCTACATAAGTTACAAAGTCACTGAAACACATCCACCCACCATAAAGTCCTGTTCAGAACATCTTGTTTCACCAATTGTCACACATAATAAAAATCAATAGGAAAAATAATACTTGTCAAAGAATTTACTCTAAATCAAAATTATAATTATTAATAACAATAAGATCAAATAGTAAATGTAAAAATTAGTCAAGCATTAAACATAAAGAAGATGTCAAGCTGTTCTAAAAAGATAATAAGAAACTGAGATAGGAGAAAGTAGACAGAGTTGACTAATAACCGCCACCCTCCGGAAGCGGAACGTTAAAACATAACAATGCATGATAAATCACACTTGTAAACGCAAAGATAACCCGCACACGTAAGCAAAAAGATTGCATTATGTAAGCTCTGTAAAAATGTATAAATACCAACATGTGTACCCAATAAATTCACAGCTGCATACTTCACCCGTGGTGTGCCAGACTGTCTTTCCTGCGCCGACCTCTCAACTTTCCTCGTTCCTTCTCCCTGCACTCCCTCGGACTGAAGGCCACCGACAGGGCGGTCCGTTGCAGGTGGCGCCCGAACAGGGACCTGAAGGACAGGTAATCTTCTCTCTCTTTCTTTCTTTTTCAAGGTTGAGGGCGGCTCTCACCAGGGAGCTGCAGTCCCGCCGGTAAAGGCTGACCGGTTAAGTGTGAGCAATCAGCAGGTACCATGGGGCACGCATTAACCAAGGATATTAAAGCATGCATGGATGCCTCACCAGCGATAGTCCAAAGTATGGCCTATGCTGCAGCAATGCAAGGACAGAAATTCAGCGCCTATATTAAAAATACCTTCAATAATGGAGGTAAGGGGCCGAGAGCTCCTGCTGATACTTGCTACAATTGTGGCAAGCCAGGACATATGCAGAAGGACTGTAAACAGTCCCATGCCAATAAGCCGAGGGGGGACCCACCCGGCTTATGCCCTCGCTGTAAGAAGGGCAGACACTGGAAAAATAAATGTAAATCAAAATTTCATAAGGATGGAACCCCCTTGAATGACAAGGGAGACACTGATCCTGAGGATCAGGACGTACAGAGATCAAAAAACTAGATAAGGGGCATTCTCCCAGCCCAGGCCCCAAGGGAGAGCAGGCTGTAGCTTGTAACACACAGCCTTTATCTACATTGAATCCTCAAGCCCCTGAATTTACTATTCATGACCTTTCACGAGGCACTCCTGGAAGTGCAGGTTTAAATTTAGCAAATGAAAAGAATGTCTTATTATCCAAATGGGACGGTGTTACTTTAATCCCCACTGCAATGAAAAGGCAACTTTTGCCTGGAACGGTTGGAATTATAATTAGTAGAAGTTCAAATTATACTAAAAACTTTGAAGTTATTCCAGAAGTAGTTAACTCAGATTCGGAAAAGACAACGCAGAAGGAGGCGCCAGCAGCTACTACAAGATCTCACCCGCCGCTTGAAGAAAATGAAAGTACACTCACCGATAGCGAACAAAACCACCGGACACATTTCCACTAGCTCCAAGACGGCTGAAAAAACCCAGCGGGGAAGAAAGCTGGGGGCCCCCCTGCCCTTCGTGGGGCGGGCCTGCCTCCCAAGTGTTACAGCCCCCAGACAGCAGCACTGGCAGAATCCCAAGGGTGAGATTTAGAACCTTTATTATTGGCCCTTTGCCACTAGTAATTTGTATAAATAAGAAAAATATTTTTACAAACTGAATCTTTGTCAACGGATAAAATTCTTGCCTTTTAAACCTTCTAATTATCAGTTTAGCTGAGTGAATAAGTGACTTCATAGTAAACTAGGATCCTGTTTGGTGGAAAGTGAGTTTTTGAGAGTAAGAGAAATTAAACAGAAAGGAGAATGACATTGTGTAAAGAAAGAATCTTGTGTGATAAATTTTGTCCTGAAACAGAATAGTTATGTAAGAAAGTAAAAGGCAGGGCAAAAGTTCAAGAAAGTTTAGAATGTTTGTAGATAGTCTGTGCAGGTTAAATGAAACTCATAAAAGAATTTATGAAAGAATTTACATGTGATCCAGTTAACTATGTATTTCCTTTAAAAACTTTTAACTTGTAAAAATAACTAATTGTATTGCGTCCTTTAATATTCAACATGATAAACAAGTAAATGTTATGTTAATTATAAAAAAACCTTCTTATGTAATGTTACCTGTAAATCTACAAAGCAATCCATAGTATGATAATACAGCATTACAAGTGTTAAAAACACTTAATGAATTAATTAGACCTAAAAAATTTGTGACAACTTTAATTTTAGGCATTACAGCTTTAATTTCTATAATCACTACTTTTGCTATAACTACTACAGCTTTAGTGCAACAAATGCATACAACATACGATGTCAATACTCTTAACAATAATATAACTTTAACATTAATAACACAAGCTAATATGAATAATAAGCTTAAAACTAAATTAAATGTGTTAAAAAGGGTAGTCTTAACTTTAGGTCAGAACATTAAGTACATACAACAGAAACTACAAACAAAATGTCACTCAGCATTTCAAGCCATTTGCATTACACCTTTACCATATAATGTATCTAACTCATGGAACAAAGTACAAACACATCTTCAAGGTGTCTAGAGAGACAATAATATAACACATAATTTACACAGCTTACAACAAGATATTACAGCCATGAATCAAGCTCATTTACCAATAACTTCTCTTAACACATTAGCTCAATCTTTAACTAATGGGTTTAGAACACTCAATCCTCTTAACTGGATCCAGTATATTGTGCTCATAACCATTATTATTTATTTGTCATTTTGTGTTGTGTTGTTGTTACCATGTCTCATACAGTATCTGTTTTCCTCTATTAACTCTATACGCCAAGAAGTCTTTGAACTGCGGTTTAAAAACAAAAAAGGGGGAAATGCCGCACCCACGGCATATAGCCGTAGTGAGGCAGTGCTGTCCGCGTTATAGAACGACGGGAAGGTGGTTTGTGCTCCCCGGAGCTTTGCCCCCAGCGCCCCCAGTATGCACAGCATCAGAAATGTTGCCTAGCATGCTCAGTTACCCGCTTAAGTTTAAAGATTGTGGCGTCTACTCATGTGTTTGTCATCCTGTACCAGAAGTCTGTTTGTTCTGATAAATTGTCAATATGTACTTTCCTAAGAATAAGCACAATGCACTACTAATCCAGATAGAACACAGCCTTGTGAGCTGCTAAACTCAGTGGCACCAACAATGAGCACATAAAGATGTTTTCCCACCAGTGAGCTAAGACGATAAGCCCAAGGACATGAAATACAAATTATCTACATAAGTTACAAAGTCACTGAAACACATCCACCCACCATAAAGTCCTGTTCAGAACATCTTGTTTCACCAATTGTCACACATAATAAAAATCAATAGGAAAAATAATACTTGTCAAAGAATTTACTCTAAATCAAAATTATAATTATCAATAACAATAAGATCAAATAGTAAATGTAAAAATTAGTCAAGCATTAAACATAAAGAAGATGTCAAGCTGTTCTAAAAAGATAATAAGAAACTGAGATAGGAGAAAGCAGACAGAGTTGACTAATAACCGCCACCCTCCGGAAGCGGAACGTTAAAACATAACAATGCATGATAAATCACACTTGTAAACGCAAAGATAACCCGCACACGTAAGCAAAAAGATTGCATTATGTAAGCTCTGTAAAAATGTATAAATACCAACATGTGTACCCAATAAATTCACAGCTGCATACTTCACCCGTGGTGTGCCAGACTGTCTTTCCTGCGCCGACCTCTCAACTTTCCTCGTTCCTTCTCCCTGCACTCCCTCGGACTGAAGGCCACCGACAGGGCGGTCCGTTACAGTGGAAGTTACTACAAATTATATTATAATAAAGATACAGACAGTATATATATATATATATATATATATATATATCATGATGTACTATTCTGCCAAAAAAGTGGATGAATTAATGCCTTTTGGAGCAATTTGGAAGGAACCAGGGGACCATTACCTTAAATGAAGTATCTTAAGAATAAAACAAACAATCACATGTACTCTCTGATAAACCAGAACTAACTGATAGACACACAAGTACGTGGAGGAAAAGTGAAAGTCATTGAAAATCAAGCAGGTGGTGGGGTGGGGAGGAGAAGAGCAAAAGCCCAACTACTGAGTACCATGGACACTATTCAGGCGACAGGCCGGTTACAGCCCTGACACGCACCAGGTATAAAAAACATCTGTACCTCATAATATATTGAAATTTTTAAAAATTGAAGTCAGCTAATGTTAACAAAGCTTTCACAAATATTTGCTATAAAATAAATATATGAATTCTAGCAGAAGAATGTAATAAGAGATGTTTGTTCCTTTGTGATTTTTAAGGCTGTTTTTCTGGCTTTGATTAGGATGAGTGATTAAGAGCTTTCTTTATGTTCCTGACGTGTACTTCACCTCACATTTGTGTATGTAAAGATAGAAAAAATAATACAAGCAAAAATGAAAACAGATTTGTGGATTTGGTGATAAAAGAGATAGCAAAACAGTTTACTGAAAATTAAGGAAAGGATAGCAGCCTCAGCCAAAGGAAAAGGTGGGAGGGTGGTCAGTTTGATAGAGAGAAATCTCAAATGTTAGTTTTCTGGAGACAGAGTAGGTTTTTTGCAAAATGAAACTAATTAATTTCAGTAAAAATATTTTATTCTGTACAAACTCACAAATGGGGAGGGGTATATTTCATTACATGCATTCTTTTTTTTTTTTATTAAATCATAGCTGTGTACATTAATGCGATCATGGGCATCATACCCTGGTTTCATAGACCGTTTGACACATTTTCATCACACTGGTTAGCATAACCTTCCTGGCATTTTCTTAGTTATTGTGTTAAGAAATTTATATTCTACATTTACTAAGTTTCACAAGTACCCTTGTAAGATGCACCACAAGTGTAATCCCACCAATCCCTCCCTCTGCCCATCCTCCCCCTCCCTCCCTCCCTTTCCCCTTCCCCATATTCTTAGGTTATAACTGGGTTATAGCTTTCATATGAAAGCCATAAATTAGTTTCATAGTAGGGCTGAGTACATTGGATACTTCTTCTTCCATTCTTGAGATACTTTACTAAGAATATGTTCCAGCTCTATCCAATTACATGCATTCTTGACACATATCAGGATTAAGTGATAGATTAACAATTGGGTGGTAATGCAGTAGACATTTGAACTGATCTCCAGCTAATAGACATACAATTTTAATTCTAAAAGAGAGAGAAAAGAGAGAGTAGGGCAGAAATATATTAAAGGAATTATGACAAATTGTTGCAAAATTGATTACATAATGAATACAAGAAACTCAACAAACCATAATTCGGATAAAGAAACAGAAACTAAACACAGGTTCATCATAGTACACTTATCAAAAATCAGCAGTGAAGGGTCAGTATCAAAAAGAGCCAGAATGAAAAGGAGACATATGTAAGTGATCAGCTCATTTAGAATTAATTGCTGACCTCTCCAAAAAAAGTCAACAAAGATTTATGTATTCAATGTAGAATTTCACCCCCAAAGCGCAAAGTAAGTATATTTCTTGAATAAGAAATTGAATGAGAATAAGAAAGTTGGACAAGGAGACTTGATCTTTTTATTTTTATTTATTTTTTTTTTAGAGACAGAGTCTCACTTTGTGGCTCTTGGTAGAGTGCCATGGCGTCACAGCTCACAGCAACCTCCAGCTCTTGGGCTTAGGCGATTCTCTTGCCTCAGCCTCCCAAGTAGCTGGGAGGCTTGTTGCAGCTTGGTCAGGGCTGGGTTTGAAACTGCCACCCTTGGTATATGGAGCCGGTGCCATATGCCAGAGGCCGGTGCCACTGAGCCACAGGCAGTGGCTTGGTCTTTGCCAACAGACCTAACCCAAAATGTTAAAGAAAGTGATGGTAAATTCCTCTAAAACACACTAAAAGAATAAAAAGCAAATTAAATAGTAAATATGTGGTTAAATTATTCTGTTTTTTCCTTTTATTTAAAAGTGAAAATGAGAGATGAATGTATTTGAAAAGTATGAAATTTATGATTGAGTCTAGGTACTAAACATAAATAGCGAGGACGTCTTTAGAAAGTTTACATAAGTACAACGTAAATGTAAATTAGAGGCGTCAATGTCTATAAGTATTTAGGCTGGTGATTAACTTTAGTTAACCACAGCTGTTTATGGGAATCATCCACTTGAGTGCCAAAGTTGACACTAATATAGGGAATGGTGTGATCCAGGAGACCAATATCTAAAATTAATGTTTTCAATGAACACAGAACTAATTATTTCAGCCAAGCACTTCTTTACTAATTGCCAATAAAATTGGCAGAAGCTCATATATCCATATACATTGATCCTTAAAAATACAGAAAATTTTGCAAGAATTTAAAAATGGTAAGTAATGGGCCTAACGCACCTGTTGTGAGCTATAACCTCAGGTGAATTATAGTGTTCCTGCAGAAATGGTGACATGGACATATACATATTGACTTTGGATTAGTAGGTAGGTTAAAACTGAGGTTTCTCTTCATTTCCAGTGACAGGATATTATATTTATGATTTCATGTGGGTAGCAACATGGTATCAATAGATTTAAAATACTTAAGCAGACTCAACACTAATCAGAAAGTTGAAGGAGATGGTTGAAAACCATTAGCCGGGTGCTATGGCGGGCACCTGTAGTCCCAGCTACTCGGGAGGCTGAGGTAAGAGAATCGCTTAAGCCCAGGAGCTGGAGGTTGCTGTGAGCTGTGTGATGCCACGGCACTCTACCAAGGGCCATAAAGTGAGACTCTGTCTCTAAAAAAAAAAAAGAAAACCATTTAGACAACTCTAAAAATTCAGAAGGGTTAAGAAGGATGGTGCAGAAACTCCACCATAAGATATCTTTGTATACAGGGCTACCTCTCTGTATGAATCCTGTCCTTTCTGGGAGTCAGGGTGGAAAGTGAAACACTTGGAGGACCTGGACGTGCAGCAGGGTTTGTGGCGCAGGTAGTCATGTCTGTGATACATGCTTTAGACGCGTAAAGGCTAGAAGGTGTGGCAATAAGCTTGATGTGACAGGATGGAAAACATTCACTAATGCATAGAAAAGGAATTACAGTCAACTCTTATCATAGGTGTGCAAGGGTAGTAAGTCAGGTGGGAGAAATGGAAAGAGTATTTGCTTTCAGTGTCCAGCATGAAAAGGAGGGTTTATCATAAGATAACGGAAGCTCATAGAAGGGATGAGTGAAATGTGGCCTGGTACAAACAACCAGTCAAAACAGATAGACGGCTAGTTTGAATTGAGACTAGATAAAGTTGCTGGAAGAGAATTGTTTACTTGTCACAGGTGTCACATATGATGAATTGCCTGGAAGAATTTTCCTAGAAACTTTGATGACTGGATGAAAGAAGCAGTAAGTTTTAAATATCAGTCTTTTCTCGAAACAAGGTTCCAATTAACTTAGTAATTTCAGCACAACCAATGTGTCAGGAACTACGGTCAGCTGGAGGAGTGGGAGGAGACCGAGAAATGAATTAGAGACAAAAGAAGCTAACCACACTTCTTCCACAAAAGCACCAATCCCACCTACTAGAGATTCTAGCCGGGGGAATAAGGTATTGAGGTATTTAGATCATTAGCACTATCATTTTTGAGGACAGTGTATTTTATAGAGACCTTTTTGTTTTCTAATATTACAAGCTATGATTCCAAAAACTATTAATTAGTCTATCCTTTCCAAACTTACATTATATGTCACCACAATTACATCCCAAGATTCCATACACCTGTTAGTAGGAGCTAACTGATCTGCTTGGAGCAAGGCACTTATTTTGGCATCCCTGTGGAGCACCATCAACACCAAATGTCGATGTTCTTAATCACTTGACATTTATTTTCTTTTTCCATTGGGTGGAGAAAGTCTCTATCCTTTTTTAAAATCTTTTGCAGAATAGTGCTAGTTTTGTTTCTTTTTATTGCCAAATAGTTTTCTATCTTATCAATATACCACATTTAGTTAATTTATTTACCAATTGATGGATATTTGGGTTGTTTCTAATTTGTGGCTTTTTCAAACAAAGCTACTATAAATATTGGCATCACATTTTGGTATAGGCATATATTTCTCTTCAGTCAATACTAAGAAGTACAATTTCTGGATTGTAATTAACTTTTTTTTTATATTTTAATCTTAGCTGTCATTACACATGTCTGAAATGCATAGGGCTAGTTAAAAGCCTGCATCCACTGTGTCATTCTGACCAGAAGAGAGAAAGTGTGACTTATAAATTTAGAGACATAAGACCTAAATTATTTTAATTGAGAAGATTCCTGGGGTAGTAAAGTGCCACAAACATTTTGAGCATGTTTTATTTTCTTTCAGGGAGACCCTAAGGAATTTTTTTAATTGGTATATATTATAACAATTTAATACAGTTTTTCCTTTCTTAAAATGTATATATAATTTTTTTGCCCCTTCTGTATTTATCATGTACAAGATGATGTTTTGAAATATGTGCACATTGTAGAATGGCTAAATTGAGCTAATACTCAATTACAGTCCATTACTACACATACTTATCATTTTTTCATGGTAAGGCATTTTTATTAATTTATATTAATTTTGTGTCATTCTGAATTCCTTGAAGTAGATTCCTTAAAATCTTTATGAACAAAATTTTTATCACCGTTACTACTTCTGATTCACCACCATTTACTGAATATTGAGCATGCTAGGTATATGCCAGTGCAAAGATTTTGTGTCTGTATTAGTGCTATGCGTATAAATCATGCATATCATATATAAACACATACCTTGTAACACTCTAAAAATGAATTAAAAAGCCATGTCAACTATAAATTTGAATCAAGATTTGAAATGGTTATATAACGTACCTGAGATCACCTAGCTAGACACTAGCAGAATTGGGATTGAACTTTAGATATCACTTATGCCAAAGTACAGTATACATTCTTAAATTCTGTATTATCATATCTAAAATATTTTGTACACTACCTCCCTGAAATGGGCATGATTTCATGTGTGGTATGCTGAATAGTGGCCTCCAAAGATGACCACATCCTAATCCCCGTGGCTTATTAATATGTTACTTTATATGATAAAGGACACTTTGCTTATGTGATTAACAACTTAAATCAGAGGGATTATCCTGATTTATTTATCAGAATGGATGCAATGTAATCACAAGGGTCACAAGCGACGTAGGGGATCAGAGTCAGAGAAATATTATGTAGCACTGAAGCAGAGATCAGAAAGAAGAGAAAATGCTACTTTGAAATTGGAGGAAGAGGCCAGTAGCCACACAATGCAGGTAGCTTCTTGACATGGAAAGGCCAGGATTTCCCCCCGGGAACCTCCAGAAAAAAACATTGGCTAAAGACATCTTGATTTTAGCTCAGTAAACTGGATTTTTCCATCTCCCTTTCAGAACAATAAGATGATAATTTTGTGTTATTTTAAACCACTAAATTTGTGGCAATTTATTACCGCAGAATTAGAAAACTAATACATTATGGTGTTCCTGTTTTTATTATGTAAAGTTTCAGCTTTCTTAGATATAATCTAGATCTCTGCACATCCATGTATCAAATGTATACATTTTCTACTTTCAGTGATGCCTTGTACTCTAAGTAAAATTAAATATTCACTATTGTTTGAAATACTCACTATTCTTTTTTTTTTAAGGGGAGTATCTTCTTCTTCTTTTTTTTTTTTTTTTAGGGACAGAGTTTCACCTTGTCGCCCTTGGTAGAGTGCCATGGCGTCACAGCTCACAGCAACCTCCACCTTCTGAATTTAGGCGATTCTCTTGTCTCTGCCTCCCGACTACAGGCGCCAGCCACAATGCCTGGCTATTTTTTGTTTGCAGTTTGGTAGGGCCGGGTTTAAACCCACCACCCTCAGTATATGCGGCTGGCGCCCTGCTCACTGAGCCACAGGCCCTGCCCAGGGGAGTATCTTCTTGTATGCATCCTTAAACTCAAGTATTTTCCATGTCTCTTGTATAATCATTCATCAAAGTCCCAATTTGACTTCTAACTCGCCATGATTACTTTATTTAATTTTTACTGATTTTTTTCCTCTCTTTCCCTCTGTTTAATTAGTGTGTGTCCTCACACGTTTTGCTTGGGCACTTATTATACATGGTCTTTCAGTAAAGAACTGTGTGAATTTCTTGAATTCCTCACTCAACTACTTTATAAAAAATGAACTGCCTGAGTTTGGTGGAAGAGCACAAATCTTGCTCATAATTCAGTTCATCCTAAATGTTTTTGCAATGCCTCCAAATAAAGCATGAGTACCACCCAAAGGAGAAACCACTACGTTTATTGTGAGTATGGGTGATATTTTGTAAATGGATACTTGTTTATATAAAATCCAAGCAAGGAGCAGAAAAAAATAAATCTGGATTAAAAAAACCAATTATTGAACATTAAAATATCAGGAACTAGTTTACTAGAGCAGTTTCTCTCAACAACCAGTGTCTCCTCTTATTTCCCACTGTCACTAATCCCTCTACAGTGTTTTTCCTGTTATCTTGTAACCAATTAGTACTTCTGCAAAACTAACTTTAAAGTATCTTTTCATTCAAGTGCATGTAGTTGTAGGTTCTATCTTTTAATTCAAATTATGAAAAGATAAGGAATCTTGTTAGTCATGATTTGAGTGTCTATAGTCAGATACCACACTTGAATGGGTGTGGGTGGTGGTTATTGCAATGTTGACATATGCTATTTTTTTCATGACTTTGACTATCCAGGTTTAAGTAGAAAAGGTACAGGTGACTACATGTACTTTGACAAATAACTACGTCAAAGAACAAAAGATAAATGAAAGAAAAGTAGTACTTGCCATGAAGAGATACTCATTTTTAATGATTTGAATAGTCTGTTCATTGAATTTAAATTAATGTATTAAACAGATGAAAACATCTATGTATGTCATTTTGCCTCTTCAACTACCATGAAAAATCATCCATATAAGGTTAGGATATTTTAACCAAAATTTAGCTGAATAATTTGATGAATTATGTGAATATATGATGAAAGTTATTGTACTTCCATTTGCTTTTTTAGGATTCTTGGTTTAATGGTCTTATTAGTGCCTCTTTGCTTAGTTATTTCATATTACTTGATACATACAGGAGAAAATTAGCAGAAATGAAGATGTTATTCATAGACATCCTCATAACAAATGTATAATAAAAATGTGCGAAAGAAGTCTGACATGCATTCATTCCATTCACCCACCTCCATTCATTAGTTATATATTACATCATTTAGAGGCTCTTTAGCTTAAAAGATACGTTCAGTACTAGTAACTTTTTAAAACACACAGGTGCATCTTTATTATGAAGTGGGGGATGAGGAAGACAATTGGAGGCACAGAAATTAAATAAATAAACAAAATAAATAAGGACTCTTATTTTTTCTGAAGTAGTTCACCTTAAAACCTTTACCTAAACTTCAATGCATATGTTATTATCAATTTATTCTAATTTCAGTAAATTCAATAAAGCTTCACAAAGTAAATTTTATCTCTTAATATCAAATGTTGTGGAATTTGAATAAACCCCAAAATGGAAATCCTTTTTTATATGACTATCTTGTTACCTGACATTTATGTGCATATGCACATTCCTTTTAATGATTAAATATTAGTGTTCACTAGGGTACTATGTTTCTGCGGATTGTTCCTAGTTGAATTCGTCTAAACCACAATATCAATTACTACATTCGGTAAATCTAAAACTGGCACCTTCAGTCCGACATTCTCTGTTAAGATCTTGAGTCATATCTAACTTTCTATAGTACGTAAATACACAGCCATCACATCATTACCTCTAACTAAGGTACTAAAATTGAACACATAGTGTTTTCCCTTCCTTCAGCTCACAGCAGCACTGTGGGTATCCTGCTAGACATTCCCTTTAATTCTCCCTGAAGTGGATCATTTGATGCATCTGCACATCTAGCTTTAAGACCTTGAGTTTATTTCCTCATGATCCTGAGCACTAATACCTTCCACCCCCACATTCCCCAGCCATTACCTCTCTCTGGAAAGTGCCTTCTCGGAAGTGAGACATTTCACCAAATGTCACTTCTTCCTGAGAAGTCTGCACCCCCTGTTTGATGTGAGAATATGAATACAAATGTAGTTACTGAAATGGAAACAAAAATAAATAAAGGTGTTACTCAAGCTTCCAAGCTACCTGTAAGACCAGCACCAATCTTGACTGGGGCTGCCTCTTCATCCAAGTTCTTCCCTGCTCAGACATATTCCAAATCTCCCCTGTAACAGAATGGGAAAGATGGAAATTTGAAGTTAGATCACATAATAACATTCTGGCAATGAGAACCCCACTATCAGTGACCAAAAAAAAAAAAAAATGATAGTCGCTGGCACAGTTAGCATTGAAATGATTTTTAAAAATAGCTGTGGTAAGGTGAGCTGGAATTTCAGTGAAAGGGATGATGCCATACTTTAGAGAAATATGGGGAAGGAGTAAATGTAAGAGTGGGATTAAGAGGTTATTGCTGTATTTAACGATGCATTTGCACAAAAGATAAGACTGAGAATAATTTATCAGCTACAAATATCTAAATGGGAAAGCCAGAGACCTCCTTAGTAGCAGTAGAGGCTGTCATCTGCTGCAGCTGGAGGGAAATGAAATGAACAAGTATCTGACCTAATAATAAAAATAGCAGATCCCAAGAATGTCAAAGACTCTACCAAGGTGAGTTTGCTATGGCTGGATCAGGGCATCAGTTGAGAAAAAATGCATGGAATAACGACTTCCACATTTATGTATATGAACAATTTGAATCCTCAGATTACTTGAAACCCTCTGAGCCTGCAGAAATATAACAAAATTCCCTAGTTAGGGCTGCATGGTTTGGAGAGCAAAGGTGTCACTTCCATAGACAAAGTGGGTCTTCACCCAGTGTCTGCTCCCACCTTCTCTCCTAAGTCGGTGACTAAGGTTACATGGTGATACAACCTCTGCAAACATGCTCAGCCTGATAAAAGGCTCAATACCTGAAGAATAACCAACATATACCAGCATGAGCAAGAGCATATTCATGGAACTACATCAAGTGGACAGCATATAGAGCTGGGTGAGGGAGTATTTATTGATTTGGAACAGCACTCACAGAACATGGAATAGAACACCCACCAAAGACCCTATAGGATGCTACAAATGGCTAAAATGGCTCCTAGAAGGATGGAAAAATTCATAGTCTATATGAAATGTTGGAGAAGTGCAGGAATTGGCCTGATGGAGGTAGATTAAATATTCAAAGGCTTATGAAGGTAAGTATGCTAAAGTGGATATGTTAGATAAGACAGAAGACCCAGCAGATTACTACCTTACAAAGAAGAGAACAGAGCTAAGAAAGGCGGTTCCTGTGAGAGAACCAACACCATAGGTAACTTCATGTGGCGACTTTCCTCTGTTGGCAACGCTAAAAGAAGAAGATGCCACAACATAACTGGGCTGACAGCAACAGGGAAAACAAAACCTCTAAACAACAATGTCCGTGGGATTGGGCATTAATTATCTAGATGGCAGGTGGCTGCAATTACTGTCATTAGTGATGAGAACACAGTACCAGTCAGGGGGATCTGACCCACCGAGATCTATGGAAATAAAGATCTATCTAACTCAGAGAATATATCATTGAGCTTGTCTTTCATTGGGAAAGACCAGAAATAAGTTGGTAGAAAAAATACAAAAAAAAGAAAATGATTTCTGCAATTGATACTATAAACTAAAAAGTTAGTGCATGATAGTTATCATTAGAAAAAACTTTAGCTATTGTGGTTTGAAGGGATTAATGTAAAAAGACCTGATTAATGAGAGTTAGTTTGGCAAAAAAACAGAGAAAAAAAATGAAATGTTTTAGAAGAGTAAACAAGAAATTTAGGGTATGGGGAAACCAGACCCCAAAATTGTTTGATGCAGACTTTGAAAATGTCAGAGATTATTTTATAGGAGAATGTTATATATAGGTATTTTTTTGAAACAGTCTCATTTTGTCACCATTGGTAGAGTGCGTGGCATCACAGCTCACAGCAACCTCAAACTCTTGGGCTTAAGCAATCCCCTTGCCTCCAGCTCCTGAGTAGCTGGGACTACAGGTAACTGCTGCAACGTGTGGCTATTTTTAGAGACATGATCTCACTGTGGCTCAGGCTGGTCTTGAATCTGTGCACTCAGGCAATACACCCGCCTCGGCCTCCTAGTGTGCTAGGATTACAGGCATGAGCCATTGTGGCGGCCGTTGTAGGCCAAATGAGCAGCTAAAACAGGTATATGAAGGCCAATGTCCCTGATATGGAAATGTTTATAGAGCAGAAAGGGGAGGGAAGAGAAGCACTGTGATTAGGACAGGTGGGAGAAGCTCAGGTCAGAGAAGTAATTGTTTCCACATAGTTTCAAATACATCTAAGCCCTGGTAAGTCCTTTGACTTTTATTCTAAGTCTATGAGATGATGATGGAATAACATTATCTGTCTTTGATTTTTAAAGCTTTATTTTAGTTCCTGTATGGAAAATAGTGTCTATATATGCAAAAAAAGAAAGAAAGTTAAGACCCTGCTGTAATAAATTATGGCCTATCCCAGTGTTGCAGCAGAGTATACCCTGAGAATTATTTGACTCTGCGTGTAGATTGGAACAAAAATGTACCATTAGCTGGTGGAAGGAATGTGGACTTGTGGGAGAGAAGGGTATAAGGACAACTATAGTTTTTTGGCTTGAACTATTTAAGGAATGACATTACCGTTTCCCTAGGAAAGACTTTTGGAAGAGCAGATTTGTGACAAGGCATAAGTGCTGAGCTAACCACTGAAATTTTGGACTCTTGTTGATCACACAAATGAAGACATAATACAAGCTCTGATATACATGAGTATGGAGTTAAATTTCAATATTAAGGATATAAATTTAAATGTCATTCACTTATTTAGGGAGCTTATAAAAACGAGGCTAAATGAAATCCCATATGTAGTTTGTAGTTTAGTTTGATGTATTATTGAGAGACCAATATGATTTTTAATTAAGTTGTTATTGATACGTAATGATTGTATCTGTGGTACATGTGATATTGTGCTAAAATGTGTAGTGATCAAATCAGGGTAATTGGGACAACCATAACCTCAAATGTTTATCATTTCTTTGTGTTAGGAATATTCCAAATATTTCTTTTAGTTATTATGAAATATACAATAAAGTATTATTAATCCTACTGAGCAATCGAACAATTGTACTTATTCCTTCTATCTGACTATATTTTTGCACCCAGTAACCAACCTATCTTTATTCCACCATCCCCTCCCTTTCCAGCCTCTGGTAACTCCCCTTCTAATCTCCACCTTTAAGGTCCACTCTTTTGGCTCCAACATATGAGGAACAACATGCATTATTTGTTTTTATATGCATAGCTTATTTCACTTAACGTATAGTCCTCTAGTTTCATCAATGTTACTACAAATGACAGGATTTCACTCCTTTTCATGATCAAACAATGTTGTATTTCATGTAGCTACCATATTTTCTATATCCATTTATTCCCTGATGGACATTTGGGTTGATCCTATACTTTGCTATTGTGAATAGTGAATAATATGGGACTATGTAAACACGGGACAGTATGACTCTTCAATGGACTAATTTCTTTCTTTCTTTCTTTCTTTCTTTCTTTCTTTCTTTCTTTCTTTCTTTCTTTCTTTCTTTCTTTCTTTCTTTCTTTCTTTCTTTTTTATATATATCCAACAGTAGGATTACTGGATCAGGAAATACCTAGAGATATATTTTAACAAAAAGAAGAGAGAGAGAGAGATCGTTAAAAATGAAGGCCTTAAAACACTGGTAAAAGGAATTGAGGAGGTTATACAGAATAAAAAAAAAATTCATAATCATAGATTAGAAGGATTAATATTTGAAAATACATTTTAAATACCCAAATGCCCATAGTACCCATGATTATCTACAGATTCAAAATAATATAATGTAATGTAATCCCTTTCAAAATACCAATGACATTTTCCACAGAAACAGAAAACCAACAACAACACAGTTTTGTATGGAGCCATAAAAGACCCTGAATAGCCAAAGCCATCCTCATCCTGAGCATAAAGAATGAAGCTAGATGCATCAAAATACTCAACTTCAAAATGTACCATAAAGTTATGGTAACCAGACTGTATTGAACAGGCATAAAACAGACTTAAAGATCAATGGAAGCAACTAGAGAATCCAGAAATAAATCTACACACTTATACTCAACAAGTTTTCAACAAAGGCACTGAGAACATACATTGTGAAAAGGACAATCTCTTCAATACATGGTGCAGAAGAATGAAAATGTATCTCAACCTCTACAAACCACAAATGGATTGATGACTTACATGTAAGACTTTAAACTATGAAACTTCTAGAAGAAACCATTGGAAATTGCTTCAGAACCTTGGTCTGGACAAAGGTTTTGGGTACAGCCTCAAAAGCACAGCCAACAAGAGCCACAATAGGCCATGAGATTGCATCAGACTAAAAAGCTCTGCACAGCAAAAGGAACAAGGAGCAGAGGACAGAGCCAACCCATGAAATGGGAACGCGTATCTGTAGACTATCCATCAGACAAGAAATTAATAACCACAATGATGGAACTCAAACAACTCAGCTGGAAAAAAAACAGATAATGCACAAATAATCCATTCTCAAAGAAGACATACAAATGCCAATATATAATGCTAAAGGTAATTAAGCATTGGAGAAATTCAGATAAAATGCTCAATGGGATACCAGGTCACTCCAGTTAAAATGGCTACTATCAAAAAGATAAGAAGTGGGCAGTGTCTGTGGCTCAAAGGAGTAGGGCTCTGGCCCCATATGCCAGAGGTGGTGGGTTCAAACCCAGCCCTGGCCAAAAACTGCAAAAAAAAAAAAAGATGAGAAGTCAGACATGATAAGGACTCACAGAGTGGGAAACAGTTATCTACTGCTCATGAGAATGTAAATTAGTGCAGCCACTATGTAACATAGATGGGAGATGCCTCAAAACCTAAAAAAAAAGAAGCAACGTGATTCTTCCACAGCAATATTAAACTTCTATTCTGAGAAATAAAATTGCAGAGATTAACACTTAAATATGGGGAAGTTATTATAATTAGAGAAAGAATTAAATGCCTCTGCCTGGGATAAAAACTGATAATTTTCTTCATTGTTTAGTTGTTAACGAACACAAGAAAGGAAACACTTGCTCTTCTTGTACTTTTGAAGTTGTTTTCTTTGCAGTGTTTGTCTGCAGTTAACATGTCTGTAAGTCCTACCATCTGGGTCTGTGTCTATCACCGCTAGTTATAAAGAGTATATTGTGTTTCTACTTCCTAAATGGACAGAGAAAGAGTTCTTTTTAAAAAAAGAACTATTGCTTCCACATAGTTTCAAATTTAGCAACATTTTTTACAATATATTGATTTGTGTTCCCAAGGCAGGAGAAAGTAGGCGATCCTTAAAACTTCACGGATTGACTTATTTCCTTCTTTGTCCTCCTTTTTTTCACAATGTAATGCAGACTGGACTATGGCTAAAGGTAATGCGGTTAACCTCAGGCTACCTATATTCAAGTCAAGATTCAGCTACTTGCTAGCATGAACTTTATATCTATTAGTTGTCTACGTGGGCCAATCCTCATTAGGAGCAGTCTTTCAATAATACCAAATTTAAAACCAACATATATCATGGCAAATATCTATGGAAAATAATGAATAACCAGGCTGAGCAAAAGCGAAACCCTGGCTCTACTAAAAATAGGTGGGCAGTGTGGCAGGCACTTGTAGTCCCAGCTACTTGAGGCTGAGTCTCTGTGAGCTATAATGCCACAGCACTGTGTATTTTTTTGGAGAGTCTGTCTCCAAGGAGAAGGAGGAGAAAAGAATGAATAGTATTGGTGCCTGTGGCTCAAAGGGGTGGGACTTCGGCCCCGTATGCTGGAAGTGGCGGGTTCAAAAACAAAACAACACCCCAAAAAGCATGAACAGTATTAAATTCAAATATGTCAAGCTCTCTGCTTCAATTTCCTTGTCACTAAAGTGAATATCATCTAGATCTTTATAGTCATGAAATGTGTAACACCATCAATCTGAGTAGGACAGGGCCTGAAACATACTCAGGATTTAATACATATTAATAATCATTAGCAACTTCAAAGGAGTTTCTGTCATTTCATTGGTAAAGATATTTTATATAATTAGCCTATAGTTATCAACCAGTGCCTCTGGTACCTGATAATTATTGAAGCAATTTTATTTTTTTTTAGAAAACCTCATTTATTAGAGCTTCTCCCCTTCTGAGCCTTTAGTGCATCTGTAACCCTAATAATGTGCATTGTACCTATTAAGTAATTGATCATCATCCACCCCTTCCCTAGCTTCTGATTATCTATTGTCTAAGTACTTTAAACTTTAGCATAAAGTTAGCATATTAAGTCAGAATGTATATGGAAAAATAAATCAAGTAAACATAATTAATATGCAAACTTTTATATCATTTTCTATTGTTAAAAATTGAGATAATATAGGTCAATATGAAAGTCACTAAACTAAAATTGATAACTTTTTCATTATTTAACATTCACATGCTTGTGGAATATTATACAGAACACCCTTTTTAATAGTTTTTAATTACTTCATTTAATTTTTACTAGCTGTAAATCGCCATGCCAGGAGAATGTATAAAAATGCCAGTATGCATGGAATATTATAATTTAATTATACAAAAAAAGTCTAGCTTTATTGTTTTTGTGTCACCAGCAGACTATAAAAAAATGGAGAATGTAAATATTATGTTGTTCATTTTTTGAATTTCTATGCTTTAATAAAGCTCTGTCAAAATACCAAGTAATCTTTTTTGTATGCCCATCATTGTAGGAGATCTTTAACCATCAGAATGCTAATTTTCTCTGAAATTCCCAGTGTTAGAGAAAATTATTTTCTTCTTTATTTAGGAGAATTTATGGCTTATGTCTGAAAATGGAGGAATACTGATTTAAACCATTACATCTTTGTTCTAGCAGCATGTGAGTCAAAAATGCAGAACAGTAAGTCCCTAATGCTTTTAAGATTATGTAGATCAATGAGTCCATATTACTTGGCTAAAATTGTTTTTTTCTGGCTAGAGTGCTACAGATTCATCATAGCTCACTGCAACCTCAAACTCCTGGGCTCAAGCAATCCGCCTCCCTCACCCTCCCAAAAGAAAGAGTAGCTGGGACTAGAAGTATACTCCATTGCCTGCCAATCTTTCTTTCTTTCTTTCTTTCTTTCTTTCTTTCTTTCTTTCTTTCTTTCTTTCTTTCTTTCTTTCTTTCTTTCTTTCTTTCTTTCTTTCTTTCTTTCTTTCTTTCCTTCCTTCCTTCCTTCCTTCCTTCCTTCCTTCCTTCCTTCCTTCCTTCCTTCCTTCCTTCCTTCCTTCCTTCCTTCCTTCCTTCCTTCCTTCCTTCCTTCCTTCCTTCCTTCCTTCCTTCCTTCCTTCCTTCCTTCCTTCCTTCCTTCCTTCTTTCTTTCTTTCTCTCTCTCTCTTTCTTCTCTCTCTCTCTCTCTTTCTCTCTTCATTTTCCTTTTTTTTTTTTTTTTTTTTTTGGTGGAGATTTTTTTGTAGAGATGGGATCTCCCTCTTTCTTAGGCTGGTCTCAAACTCCTGACTGCAAGTGATCTTCCTGCCTCAGCTTCTGGGAGTGATAAGTGATCTTCCTGCCTCAGCTTCTGGGAGTGATAAGATTATAGGCACGAGCTACAGCCCTGGCCCAAACAGTATTTTTGATGTGTAATTAAATTCAAATTTTATACAAAAGAAAGTCAGTCTGTTATATCTATTAGTTGTCTTCATTGGCCAAATGTAATTAGGAGTAATCTTCCATAATAGCAAAATTAAAACTAGTGTCTATCATAGTAAAGGCTCATGCAAAAGAATGAACAGTACCAAATTCAAACAAAAGCACAGTTTTGAAAATAAAATGTGTAAAACCCAGGGAGAATGCAGTAATTGAAATAAAATCAATTTTTAACTCATAAATTTAAATAGTGAAATAAAATTATGCTAATATAATGTATTTGCCTTATCGTGGTTTTCAGTTCATTATGCTGCATGCATAAATATGAGATGGTTATTTTCCCTTTGATAATACTCCTGAAGTTATTTGATTTAAATTGGTTTTCTTCTTTTAAGTGCAGCTACAGCCTTCTGAAAGATTTTATTTTCAAATGAGCTTTCACTGTCTGCTGCATTTTATTTTTATTTAGTTTTGTTTATATAACATGGAAGGCATAACCACTTATTTTACTTACTTGTACTGTGAGACAATAGTACACAAATACTTCAAATTGTCTCCCATTTTTCTTCTAGGACAATATGTTCAATAAGAACACTTTGGAAGTCTAGAGAATACTACTTAAGATAGTAAATGTGTCTTGGTTTTCCAGTGGTTCATGTCTTAGCTATCAAAATTATTCAACCCAAATTAACTTTCTTGTTCTTATGTTTATCATACAACTATCATACCTTTCTCTCTTTTCTTCACGCTAACCATTCTAAGTATCACCCTATTAAATTACCATTTTTATTTCATTTATAGGAATATCCTTTTTCCCTGCATTGTTCATGATTATGCCCCAAAATTAAAAATAACATCCAGAATATAAAGTAATGAATACACTAAGAACTAAGGCTATAAAATGTTTCCTTCCAAGATTTCAATTCTCTAGTTGTACTTTTAAATTTCCAATAGGCAGCACAATGATGCTGGGTTATCTTGTGTTATCTTGTGCAGGGATGTCTAATCTGTGGCCTGTGTACTGCATGCCACCCAACACAAAATCTTAAACTTAATAAAACACTATGAATTTTTCATGATTTTTTTTTTGTTTGTTTTAACTCGATTGCGTGGTTCTTGAGCATGAACTCTACACAGCACAACATCATGTTGAAATGTTACATATGCTCTCTCCATTGTACCTTTTTTTTTTTTTTTTAATTTTTTTATTAAATCATAACTGTATACAATGATATGATTATGGGGCATCATACACTCACTTCATAAACCATTTGACACATTTTTATCACAGTGGTTAACATAGCCTTTCCGGCGTTATCTCAGTTGCTGTGCCAAAACATTTATATTCTACATTTACCAAGTTTCGCAAATACCCCTGTAATATGCACCACAGGTGTGATCCCACCGATTCCCCTCCCTCTACCCACCCCCCCTTTCCCACTTCCCCCTGTTGTTAAGTTGTAGCTGGGTTATAGCTTTCATGTGAGAGTCCCAAATTAGTTTCATAGTAGGGCTGTGTACATTGGGTATTTTTTCTTCCATTCTTGGGATACTTTACTAAGAAGAATATGTTCCAGCTCCATCCATGTATTGTACCTTTTTACAGTGGTGCATGGCTCCCAGTGTGTTATCTTCCGAGAACACAGTCGAATTGACCCCATCAGACGTTACATATGCTCATGGTGATTTGGCCAAGCTGCAATTATCAATAACATTTTAACTTACCATTGCAACGTTAGGCATTTAACATTATCTGGAAGTCATGTAAGCATTCTTATTTGATTATTCAGGATATTTCCACCCTTCAGTGGCACTCCACACATTCACCATCACACTTGACCATCAGCAGCCAATAGGTGGAAGGATCCAAATCTTGCTTTCTGTGTTCCTATCAGTTAATTTTCATAATAAAAGTAAATAAAGTCCCTTAATTATTATTACTTTTGAAATCCTATCATGGTTCCTATAACATCTTCAAAGAAAACAGAACTAAAAAAAGAAAAGCTACAGACGTGGAAAGATTATTCATGGAAAGGTGGACAGATGAGTACTTTTTCTTTTTTTCTTTTTTTTTTTTTTAGTTAAAAAGACACTCTGCTTAGTTTGTGGAAATTTTGCAGGTTTCCAAAGCTATAATTTGAAAAGACATTACATGCAAAAACATACTGCCAAATTCAATTCATATTAATGAGAAAATGGCATAATTGAAAAAAAAGTCTGTCTGCTCAATAATTTTTTTAAAGTTCTAATTCAGATTCCATTGTAAAAGCAGGTTATGTGGTAGCATTTTTAATAGCAATAAAATAAAAACCATTTGCTGATGGTGAGCTTATTAAGCAATGTATGAAAAGAATAGCAGATATAATATTCCATGAAAAAAGGGAGATATTTCGAAAATTAGTTTGTGTCACAATAGCCAGGTGAATTTTTTTAAAAAAACTAGAAAATCTGCAGTTCTAGCCAGGACCAGGCTCAACTCCCCCCCCCCCAGCATATTAGGCCGGGGCCCTACTCCTTGAGCCACAGGTACCACCCAACTAGCTAAATCTGTCAAACAAAGTATGAAGAGTAGAGCTGCTAATTTTAACTTTTATGTTTTGGCAATGATGACAACCTTGATGCTACAAATATGGCTCAGTTTGCCATTTTATTAGAGACACCAATGATGAATATAACTTCATTGAAGAAATGGCTTCATTAATGCCATAAAGAAACACAACTAGGGCGGCGCCTGTGGCTCAGTGAGTAGGGCGCCAGCCCCATATGCCGAGGGTGGCAGGTTCAAACCCAGCCCCGGCCAAACTGCAACCAAAAAATAGCCGGGCGTTGTGGCGGGCGCCTGTAGTCCCAGCTGCTCGGGAGGCTGAGGCAAGAGAATCGCGTAAGCCCAAGAGTTAAGAGGTTGCTGTGAGCCGTGTGACGCCACTGCACTCTACCTGAGGGCGGTACAGTGAGACTCTGTCTCTACAAAAAAAAAAAAAAAAAAAAGAAACACAACTAAGTCAAAGAAGGAAAAAATATGTTAAAGCAGTTTCCTTTGTCCATTTTCAATATATCTAGTGTACTTACTGATGGTGCCCTGGAAATGGCAGGTAAAAGAGGTAACTTGTAAAAATAATAGAAGATGATGCAATTTCCATGGGAGACTCAAATTTGGTGGAACATCATGACATATGACATCAAGAAAATGTATGCACAAAAGCTTTAAAAATGGATAATGTCATGCAAATTGTCATTAAGACTGAATTTCATAAGGACCAAGGAATTGAATCATTGCCAGTTCCAGGAATTTCTGAGAATTCCTGTTCAGAGAATGTCCCAAAATACTGTATATAGCATATCAACTAAGATGTTCTCTTAAAATTTTCAGAGGCTAGAGTGAGAAAAGGAAGAAAAAAAGAAGAGACAGAGATAGGACTGTGGGAAGAGAAAAATAAGTGTATAGCTAGATGAAAAGAGAGGAGATAAGAAGGAAACGAACATCAATATAGTCTACATCGTGTTTTCACCTATCACACATTACATGGGGAGAAATTAACCACACACGTATTTATGGTTAAAGACCGCAAACATTTGCTGGAACTAGCTTGTCAAGGTTAACATCTGCTTAAGATAGTGAATGGAATTTGAGGGGAAAAGGAAAAACATGCAAAAAATAGATACCAAAGAATCGTGGTATTTTTAAAGAGTTTCAATTAAATCCAAGTCCTAATGAGAGGTAGAAGATAAAATGAGAAATGCAAAAAATACTGGGTAATAAAGGGTTTGTCTGTCATGCGGCGGAGTAGAGTGTTTAAAGATATTTGTTACTTTTGTTTGTCCAACATTCAAATTACATTTTCAATTTGGAACAATGTTTTAATAGCTAAGACTTAATGTGAGGTATCTTCTATCATAGAAACAGAAATCAGTTTAAAAGTTCTATCTCCCAACTCCCTGAAAACTACTACAGAGGCCTAATTACCAGAGTACATTAAAAAAAAAAAAAAAAGAACTCCTAGAAAAATGTAGGTAATCATGGATTGATTACATTGTTAACTATTCAGTCATAGTCCCATTGATATTCCTCAGCAGAAATGTACTAAGCCTCTCTTTGTGCCATCACGAGAAAATTTACTTATTCTTTGTGTGAGCATCTGGAATAAGGAACCCATTGAGATCTAAGGTTATGGGGACTGCATCATCACTACTATTCAACAGTATGAACAAAAGAGAAAAATCAAGGTCTGTGATGTGGGGTGCAGCCTCAAAAATGAGGAGACTTTTAAAAAGAGAATAGAAGTTCAAATAGCAGCTTAAGGCTCTGGTAGAAACCAAGAAACTTTCTCTAGCAGTGATAAAAAGAATCTCTTATGTCTTGAAGCTGCAAGACTGAGATGCCTAAAAAGCAAAATCAAACATTGATCTGTTGATTCTGCTGGGTTCCAAATTACAGCGTCAGTTACATTTGAAATTCTGCTAGGTATCCTATAAGAAAAGTAGGCCATCTATAGGATAAGACTTGAATCTTCAGAATTGGAACAG
Source organism: Nycticebus coucang (assembly GCF_027406575.1). Classification (NCBI taxonomy): domain Eukaryota; kingdom Metazoa; phylum Chordata; class Mammalia; order Primates; family Lorisidae; genus Nycticebus; species Nycticebus coucang. Next base: position 67,466,486 of record NC_069789.1, on the reverse strand, counting down.
TTCAGGCACTATGAGTCCCCAAATGGAAAGCTCACATTAAATCTCCCAGGCAGACTGCTCTCTCACCTCCTCCTTGTGGTGAGGTTCACGATACTTGTCAGGGGCAGTTTTCTGAAAAAGAGAGAGGGAGCAAACTGTCTTCCTTTCATATGACTCCCACTTCTGTGTTTAAAAATAGAGACAGAGATAGGTTCTTTTAATAGACATAGGTTGCTTCATGAAGGCAAAGGATAAGGGAAGGAATAGCCGTCAGATGTCTAACCATAAAGGGGAAGTGAAAGACAGTTTTTAAATTTTTATAACTTATGTAGGCAAAAATCTAAAGAATAAACTTAAACATTGACTCTAATTATGCTTAACCAATAAGAAAAGAGCAAGTTCTATGCAGATTAAGAACTGATAAGTTGTTCAAGCTTTTCTCATCTCTTCTGACCCCAACTCATCCTTTACTCTGTTAACACCTATGACATTAAAAGAAAATTTCAGACTCGTTGGATTTAACGGGGTAAATTTCAATGCTTCTGTTCAAATGGCTTTATACGACTTGCTGGTAGTTCTTCTGTGCCTTCAAATTGTACAGAATACCCATTTATTTGGAATGGGCATATATTTTCAATGGGGGAAATGGCTATATATCTCACCATTTATGATTTCTCAACAAAGATGTGTTCAAGTTAGGTAAGAAACTGTACTCAGGGAAAGGTCACATTTCTGGCCATGGAATTACCTGATGTGTACCAGCCCAGAATTGTTGCTATGTATGAATGCAAAATACAAGCATAACTTTTCCAGGTTTCAAAATTTCAAAAAGAAACAATAAAATTTGATTCTTCAGTATATTAGTGAAACAATTATTGGAAACAGATTGACAAAACTTGAACCATTTCATTATGAGGAGGCCAACGATTTTTCTTTACTGAATTAGATGGTCATTCACCATTTTATTAATACATGCATATTCCCCTCCTTCCATGCTGCTAATAGGACTATCATCCATGCACTTATTTAAATGAGTGGATTTTCATAATTGCCTGTAGAGTATCATTCTGTGGAGGAAATTAACTTTGCAATAAAAAGGGTGATGAACTATTGGCTTATAGACTCCTGATTATAGACTGGCTTATACACTCAAAAATACTTGGATTTGGGGAATGATTGAATAGACTTAACATTACAGTTAAATACTTGCATTGAAGATGATATCTTGAGTATTTGACACACCAGTGTATAGGAAGTGATATGTTCTCTAAATTTACAAACGTTATATAACTTTAGATAGTTCACATTTAATTGCCCCCATAATTTGTAAAAAAAGAAAGAAGGCAAACTCGACTAAATGGGAAAGAGGAATCAAACCAAGCAGAGGTTACCTGAAGGGAATACTGAAGATTACAATAGAAGGTAGGTCAAAGGAAAATTCAATTACTATTGCAAATTCCTGTGGGACTAACCTAATTTTAAGACCACTTTACAAGTTCATTAACTATTTTGATGCAAGCAGCATTCTTGGCATAGAGAGTCAGTGAGTGGTAAAGCAAATAGATTAAGTTTTGATCACACAGAATTTGTATCCCAGTATGGGCGGATACAAACTAGTCAAAACAGCAAAACATTTTAAATTGACAGGACATGTTGAATGACTGAGTGAATGAATTGAGAATGATTCAACAATGTATGATTCAAAAAACAGCAAGTAAGGGTCAATTAGTGGACATGAAAACAATGGGGAGAAGAAGGTTTGTGAGAAGAATTGTTCATTTTCTCAAAGTCGTTGGTTATTTGAGATTTGAGATGTAGAATAATCTTGGCAAGGTCAAACTCCAGGTTGTAAGCATAGCTACTGATAAGAATGAGTGGCAATAAAGAAACAACAGGCTCGAATAAGACCAACACATTTGCCACTGTACTTTTGGTTTAAGTCATTTGGTTAATCAGGATGGTGATAACACAAAGATTAAAGAGAAAAGAAGTGAGTCACATGCTGAAGTCTATAGTTACTGTGGTAGAATGACCAAATTCAGTCAATAAAAGTAAGAAAATTGTTTAATGAAATGAATGTCAGAAAAGAGAGAATTGTTTTTTTCAGAATCTAAAAGGATGCCTCCTCTGCCATCTGTCTTCCTGGCACATGCAGTCTAGATGAACAAAAAGCTCCTGCATAGATTATCAGATGATGATTATACTAAAATTTTATGAAATATATTCTGTAATTTCTCCCACCTCTTTCTGATCTAGTCAAAATGGTCCGTGCCTTTTTCCTGATATTGCGCATTTCCCTTTATTTCTATGCCATATATTGTTTTAGGTTTTGTTTTTATTATTTCTTCCCAGTGCCCTTGAATTCATATTGAAATTTTACATATTACTTATTGTGCACTTAAATCTTTAACATCTCCATGAATATTTTTTATTATCCCTATTTGTATCCCTATTTTCATCCTTTAGTACTATACCTTTAATAAACTATATTCAATGGCATTGATGGCATGTTATTCAGTTGAAAAGAGGTTTTGGAGATACCGCATAATATATGAACACACATGGTTTACATTAGGGGGAATAAAGCTAAAGAACTAGTATATATGTTCTCACTGACGTTGGTTTTAAAACTAGGTCTAGAACCTACTTTTATAATTAGATTGCTTGACCTCCCTCTAGTCCTATATTTTCTCCACAAAATGTGCTAATATCTCTTCTAGGCAGTGTGTGTATGTGTTATATCACTGCCTTGAATGAAGATGCCTCAATATTAATGGCTTTTAACATCTCTGAGTCAATAAGTGTAATAAAACAATTTTTTCCACTTGGTAAGAATTCAGATCTGTTGAGTTGATGAATATAGGAATGGTCAGAAGTACAAACAATTGAGTAGTAAATAAATATTAAGTTTTAAAACAATACCAGTTTTCAAAGAAAAATAGATAGCTATCATAATAACAATACAAGTTGATAGGAAGTAATAATAGAAAAAATACATTAGGAGGAAGAAGGGAGAAAACAAATGATTGTCTTTATTTTCTAAAATAAACTAGTCCTTCTACTACATATGGACTGCAGATATTGCCTCATTAAGTTTATACTAGAACAGTAAGAAAAAAGAGATGTAGCATTGTCTCACATTATCTTCAAGGATATAGATTCAGATCTCTCTCTCTTGCTACACACACACAAAATTTACCCTTTTAAAATATACAATTATGGTGGTTTAAAATATAACCTTCTCTGATGCAGCTTTAACTTGAACTTAATCTTAGAATATTTTCATCACTCCAAATGAAAACCTTATTAGCATTCACTCCTTATTTCCTTTTCCCATTACAGACTGCTGATGCATTTTCCATATTAATGGATGTCACTATTCTGGACATTTCGTATAAATGTAATTATATGATATGAAGTCTGTTGTAAATAATTCCTTCACACAGCAAAATATTTTAAGATTTACCTATAGTATAGGATGTACCAAGACTTTATACCTTTTTCTTGCCAAATGATAAATTAAACTGTATGAATATACGCATTCATCTATTTGATAGATATTTGGATTATTTCTGTTTTCTAGATAATATAAATAGAGATGCTTTTAGTGTTTGGGTACATGTTTTTGTATGGATACTGTTTTCATATGATCTTAGTAGGTACCCAGGAATGGGTAAGTCAGCAATTTGTTTTGCAGTAAAGTTTTGAAAGAATTGCAGAATGTTTTTAAACAGGATGCAGTAGTTAGTTTACAATCCTCCTCGCAATGAATGAGGTTTCTAATTTCTCTGTATTCTTGCCAACTATGGTTTTGTTTTGTTTTGTTTTTCCTTTTTAAATTTCAATGGGATTTTTGTTTTTCATTTCCATAATAGTTAACGATGTTAGACCTCATTTTATATGTTGATTGACCATTTAAAATCTTCTTGGGAGATACATCTATTGTCTATTTTTAAAATTTAGTTATTTGTCCTTTAACTATTAAGTGTAATTTTTTTTTTTTTTTTTACATGTTCTACCTACAAGTTACTTCTCAGGTACCATATTTGCCAATATTTTCTCCAAATTGGTTTCATTATTATTTGAAACCACTTTATAAAAGTAAATAAAATACAGTTTACCTAATTTTTTGTCATTGTGTTTTGTTGTCATGTTATAAAGGCTTTGACTATCCTGAAGTAACAAATATTTTGTTTTGTTTTGTTTTACGAACATTATAGCTTTAGTTCTTAATTTATGTCCATGGTCTATTTTGGGTTATTTGTGTACTGTTTATAAGGAAGAGGTCCAACTTTATTATTTTTCATATAGAGAATCGGCTGTCCCAGCATCTTTTATTTAAAAGACTGTTATTTCCCCACTGAGCTATCTTGACACCTTTTTGAAACTCAGTAAGTGTATATGAGAACAGATTTCTAGGTCCTCAATTTTACTCCATTTATCTGTCTCTATGCTTATGCAGTTCTCAAACTGTCCTGATTACTATTGTATTATCATAAGTTTTGGAATTGCAAGGTGTGAATTCTCCAACTGCATAACCCTCTCTCAAATTATTTTGGTTATTCTGTGGCATTTTTTAAATTTTTAAATGAATCTTATGACTAACTTGTCAATGCTGGGGGAATAAAAAACTTCCTGAAATTTTGCTAGGAATTGCATCAGATCTGTAGTTCACGTTTGAGCATATTGTTGGCTTAACAATATTGAGTCTTCCAAGTGTTGGAAACTATGAATACAAAATTGTGCCTTTTCACTTATTTAGTTCTTCATTTCTTTCCACAATAAGCAGTATTATAAACTTCAAAAAAATAAATTTTTAGGGCGGCGCCTGTGGCTCAGCAAGTAGGGCGCTGGCCCCATATACCGAGAGTGGCAGGTTCAAACTGGGCCTGCCAAAATGCAACAAAAAATAGTTGGCCTTGTGGTGGGCACCTGTAGTCTCAGATACCCAGGAGGCTGAGGCAAGAGAATCACCTAAGCACAGAAATTAGAGTTTGCTGTGAGCTGTGATTCCACAGCACTCTACTGTGGGCTGTAAGGTGAGACTCGGTCTCAAAAATAAATAAATAAATAAATAAATTTTTACATCTTTTCTTAAATATATTCCTAGTATTTACTATTTTTTATGCTATCAGAATTTTTACCATTTTTTTAATATTCTGCTATTTGTAGTGTATAGAAATACAATTGACATTTGTATGTTTAAATTGTTACCTGCAACCTATTGACTTAGTTTATTATTTCTAATAGTTTTCCTTTGGTTGCTTGGAATGTTCTGATAAAAGGTTACGTCATCTGCAAATATAGGCAATTTTGCCTCCTTGTTTTTATTCTGCATGTCATTTATTTATTTATTTATTGCAGTTTTGGCCAGGGCTGCGTTTGAACTCACCACCTCCGGCATATGGGGCTGGCACCCTACTCCTTTGAGCCACAGGTGCCGCCCTCTGCATGCCTTTTAATATTTTTTTCTTGACTGATTATTTAGCTAGAATTTCTAGTACAATGTTGACTACATACAACAAGAGAAAATGCCACATGTTCTTCCTCATATTAGGGAGAAAGCTGTTAGTTTTTCACTATTAAGTTTGATGTTTGCTGAGGATTTTACATAATGATTTTTATAAAACTAGAAAAATTCTTACCTTGTTACTTTATTGACTTTTTTTAAAATCATGAATCTGTGCTGTGTAATTTTCATATGCTTTTTCTGCATCTATCAAACAGATCGTCTGATTCTTATCATCCATCCTCTTGATATTATATATTACATTAATTGATGTTAAGTAAATTTTGCTTTACTAAGATAAATCTCACTTGATCATGGTGCATAATACTTTCTTATATGTTGTTGAATTAAATTTGCTACTATTTTTAATGGATTTTTCTGTCCATAGTCATAAAAGATAGTAGTGCATAGTTTTGTTTTCTTGTAATGTCTTTTTTGGTGGGGTAGGGGTTGTGTTATCAGGGCGAAACTGGCCCCATTAGTAATTAAGATTTTAGTACCAATGGAGATTCAGACTTCTTATGCTTTTTTCTAAATCTGGCTTACCTTTATTTACAAAAATTACAGAATACAAATTCAAACAAATATTAATATTGAATTAATGTAAATACCATAGAGAATATTTAATACATTTGACATTTTTTTATTTGGAGCTAGAGAATAAGACTTTTTTGTTTTTATACTAGCTTGGAGTTCTTTTTCTTGTATTTTCATTGACTCATTCTCTTCAGAAGTCTGAGTCACTCGTTTGCCTTCAGATATTTCCTCCATGCACAGCATTTCCTAAAGGTCAAATTAAGCGTTGTTTACTTCTATGTACACTTTTACAATCTTGGGGAACTACTAAATCTTTAATTTCAAATCATATGGTCAAAATCACCTTCAGTTTATTACTTATTGAATTTTAAAAATGCATTCTCTCTTTCGCATCTGGAATAAGTATTTCTGTTAATCCACTCACACTGTGTAGTTCAGCTGTTCAATTTTATAGCATTTGTTTGTTTTCTAACTCATTATTTGAATTTGTACTATATTTTTCAAGTATTATATCTTTGTTGTTATTATTAAGATGATGGCCAGCAGCTCCCATAGCTCACTCGGTAGGGCGCTGGCCACATACACCAAGGCTAGCAAGTTCAAACCCAGCCCGGGCCAGCTAAATCAACAATGACAACTGCAACAAAAAAAATAGCCAGGTGTCATGGTGGGTGCCTGTAGTCACAGCTACTTGGGAAGCGGAAGCAAGAGAATCAATTAAGCCCAAGAGTTTGAGGTTGCTGTGAGCTGTGACACCACGGCACTCTACCAAAGGTGACATAGTGAGACTCTGTCTCAAAAAAAAAAAAAAAAAAAGATAATGGCCTCGATATTAATTCTCATGTTACAAATGTAGAGAAAGATGAATTTTAGTTATCTAATGTTAGATCATTGTAAGAGTTGCAGGAGCTCTGGGACTACCATAGTCTTGCACTTCTTATGTTGAGAACTGAAATAGATCCTGGACACATCACACATTATCATGGTTCTTTTTCGTTTATGTTTTTTTTTCTTTTTTGTATTTTGAGAAAGTATCAATTTATTGTTTCACAGTTAATCCAGGTCATTTGTACTCCACATTTACCTCAGGTTTCAATTTGCAAAAGTCTTAGTCATTGTTTCTAAAGCACACCCTCTCTGTTCATATGGCTGTAATATGAAGAGTATGTGTGTGTGAGAGAGAGATAATTTGTTCTTTTCATGATGATCTGGCCACTGATGTTGAAACCACTTCATTAGCCATTGCCCTTATAATAATTTAATTATTAGATGCAATTTGATCCTTCCTGCTAAAAGACCACAGCCATTTGAAAATGTCAGAGACTTTCCAACATTCAGAATAATAAAACATAAAACCTGGGCACTGGTCCATTTCCTTCCAGTTCCTTTCAACTAAGTCATGTTCAAAGGAGTACTCTTCAAACACAAGTAATAATTTATATTTCAGAGTCTCTCATGGATTATTAGTGTCTACTTTTCATTATAGAAATATAAATAAGATTGATTCTATTATGTAATTATTTTCAAAGCTTTGAAGTATTACCCCAAGGAGGCTTTTTATCTCTAACTGTATACATAAGATGATGATAAATTTAAAAATCATTTTCTCTAAAATTATATTTTTGTGTGCCAATAAAATACTATTTATGGACACCTAAATTCAAATTATATGTAATTTTAATGTGCTGTGGAATATTATCCTTTTGACTTTTTCAATCATCTAAAAATACAAAAACAATTTAAAATTTTCTAAATGAACAGATAACATTGTATGTTTCTATTGTTTATTTGATGTTTTGAAGTATGTATATTTTAGAATGGCTGAAACTAGATAATTAACAAACATACTACTTCATAGTTATAATTTTATAGTGAGAGTACTTACCATCAACTCTCTGCATTGTTTAAGAATGCAACATATCGTTAACTGTAGTCCCTCTGTTATACAATAGATCTCTTGAAATGTAATTGTAATGTAACTAACTAATTACAGTTAATCCTATCTAATTGTAATTTTTTTTATTGTATGTTATCAGGTATTATATACTTTATTCCATTGTGTATTATTTTAACTGTATTTGTTTAATATTAATAATACTAACATTAATGAATTATATAATAACACAGTTACTGAGTTTGTATGTGTTGAGGATTAGAAAGAATGCTGAGGTTGATTATCATTTTTAATCCACACAATACAACTGAGATAAGTATCATTGCCTTCACAGATTGAGAATGTAGTTAAACTAGAATTTTAAATAATTTGTACATATTTAGATCACCAGGACCACAGGTACTGCAGTTGGAATTTGAAGTCACATTCCTTAACTGCTAAACTATATTGTTTTTCAAATATTAAGGAAAATATCAAGCTTTCTGGTTAAATGTGGCCAATATGTACGTATCTATATCTATGGGTTAGGGTTTAGTATAGGCTGACATTTCTGAGAATCTAGCAGTATTCAGCGGTTTAGATATAGACCTATGGGTCACATGCTGGAAAAAGCTCAAAGGTTGAAATCTCTTAAAGGTTAAGATATAAATTAGCAACACGGAATAGTGAAGTTAAATTTATCACCCCCACACCCACCAGGCCTTGTAACTGTTTCTTTTTTACTCTGTAATCTTATGATAATCTTTTTTTGTCTTTCCACTGCTTCTTCAATTCAGTGATTTGGCAAAACTTTTTTCCTTCCTATCTATAATTATGTTTGTATGCTTCCAATGTCTTGTATGTAAGGATTTTTCCTAATTTAATAAAAGACCCTTGAGGGTTTTGCTACTGGTAGGACTTCCTTGGTACCTGCTTGGCATGTGAAGCTTCTTGACTCTCCAAGCCCCATTGGTTATTTCTGTGAAAATAAATGAGTGTAAGAGTTTATTTTTCTCACCACCCCCGCATGTTTTCATCCCTAAGAGCAGAAGGATAACATATATCCATTGACTTCATGTATCTCCATGACAAAATTACTTTGTAATTTTGTAAAGTGCTGTAATCCTAGCACTTTGGGAGGCTGACAAAGGTGGATTGCTTGAGCTCAGGAGTTCAAGACCAGCCTAAGCAAGAGCAAGACCTTGTCCCTAAAAAAAAAAAAAAAACAAAAACCTGGGTGTTGTGGTGGAGGCCTGTAGTCCCAGCTACTTGGGAGGCTGGAGCAAGAGGATCACTTTACCACAGGAGTTGGAGGTTGCTGTGAGCTATGAAACCACAGCACTCTACCCAGGGTGACAAAGTGAGACTCTGTCTCAAAATAATAATAATAATTTTAGAAGAACATATTTGAATATATTGACAAAATTTATAAATATAAGAACAGACCAAAAATACAAAATGATGGAAAATAGAGAAGGAGAATTTTAATAAGCCATAATATAAACTCAGGAGTTTCAGAGATGGTAATGTAGAGAATACAGGGAAAGAAATTATAAAATAAATCGTTTAGTAAAATTATAAATGGTATATTCTCCAGATTAGAAAAATAAAAGAGTCCTTCTAAATGCCCAAATCTGTGCTGAAATAGGGTCATGGATGCCATTGTTGGGAATTTCAGATTACTGAATGCTAACGGGAAATCTTATAAACTTTTAGCATCTAAGTGGGTAAATATATCAAATGAGAAAGACTAATACTCAGAAGTAACTTCATTTATTTGAAATATCACTGGAAGCAAGAATATAAGAGAAAAGAGTAAAGGTAAAAATAAATTTTTTTTAGATAAGCAACTCATAAAAACTTTAATTTCTCAATACTATTTCTTAAAATCTGTTGAACTATCTGCACCATCAAAATTTATGAGCTTTAATCAAAAAGGATAAAAAAGGAGAAGAAAGAAACATCTCTGAATGAAAGCAAATGAAAACACCACAAAGGCATTAATTTAAAAGGCCCAAAATCAAGAGGATGGATGATTACAGAGCTATGCTTCACAGAAGGAAATGAAAAATAAAACTGACAACTGACGTATCGGAGAATGTCAAATAGAAATTTATTCTTTTACCACAAAAGAGTGCACAAAATTAAAAATGGGAAATATAGGAAAATAATATACCAAGAAAAAAGATTTTGTAATAAGCATACTATAGTGTATTATACTACACATATCATTTATGAAGTTGAAATATACATATAGTCACACATATGCACATTTATAAATGATAATATTGACATGCCTACTATGGCTGGCAAGGATAAGTATTTGTTTATAAGGTTGAAGATTAGGTGTATGAGTGCTAAGTATTTATTTCTATACTAAGAGCCTCAAAGGGATTGTTAAAATTAAAATATTTTTTAAAAACCCTATAATAGCATTACATAGAAACATCACAATAAAATCTAAAGTTATACTTAAAATACTGGAGAAAGTTTTCTGTAGAGCATGGTAATCAGCAGGCTTGAGGAGAGATGAGGCAAGAGATGACTGATTTACAATTATAATTCTTTTAAAACTATGACTTTATAAACTCTGATATATGAAACTTTAACAAAAAAGAGAATTAAATGAGGACTGGGAAAGCATAGGATAGGATATAGAAATAGCCCATGTTTGTTTATCTTCCTGAATATTAATAAAAATTCATAGTTGAATATATTTTGTGTGATTGATCCCCACAGCAACCATTCAACTAAATAATTACCTTTTATTATGTAAATATAGATTTCAGTTTTATTGTGTAAAATTCAAAAAAAAAAACACAAACTAGTCAAGCACATGTATGTGTTAATAAGCTTCAAAATTTTTCAACTCAGACCCATTTGCTTAACTTTTGCATACAAGACCCACTAAAAGATTTACATTTTACAAATTTACTAAGGCGTAATTGATGTAAATTGGTAAACAAACAAACATACAAACACAAAATAACAAACACAATCAAAAGACATCCTTAAAGAAGGGGAACGACAATTTATTATTAAAACAGTGTAGTATCTAAAACATCCAGTTTTCAATAAAAATTATGAGATGTGAAAAAACAAAAAAGATGGGAAAGTGTGACTCCTACTAGAAAAATAGCAGTCAATAAACTGTCTCTGAATAGGACCATATGTTAGCTTTTACCAGTAAACAAGATATGTTTGTTTAATGCACGTAAAGTATATAAAGAACAGCTGTTATAAATATGTACAAATACTACATGATACTATGTCTGAATAATTAAAGAATCTCAATAGATTAAAAGATAACTTTTAAATTGAGAATAGCAGTAACTAAGATAAAAACATCAGGCAAAGGAGTCACCAGTGTTTTGAGATGGAAAAATAAAGATCAGTAAACTTGAAGATAGATTAGTAGAATATGCACCATCTAAATAACAGAGAAAAAGCAATGAAGAGAAATGAACAGAGCCTCATAGATCTATGGGACAGCATCACACATACTAACATGCATTTAAGAAAAGTCTCAGGTGATGATAAAGGCACAGAAAATTATAGAAATAAATAATGAAATTATATAAAGAAACAATGAAATTCTTCCATTTCGTGAAAATCTTTAATATATACATCTGGCAGGGTCAATGAATCGGAAACAGGTTAAGTGCGAAGAAATACACAATTACACAAAACATAATCAAACTGCTGCTTAAAGCCAAAAACTAAAAGAAAACATTGAAAGCAGCTAGAAAAAAATAAAACAAAACAAACCACAATTCCTTGGCAGCCATAAGATTGTTGGCTGGTACTAAATAAATTGAGATCAAAAGACACTTGATATTTAAAGTGCTGAAAGAAAAAAGATATATAGTTACCCTCACATAAATAAACAATGAGAGAATTTGTCACTATCAAACATGCTTTATAAAAATACATTATAAAGTCTTAAAGGGTGAAAATAAATGACACTTGAATCTGTGATCGGGAATGAAGAGCTCTCAAAATATGCATTTGTATGTAATTATATATATATATATATATATATAAGACATGAAGAGGAACATTTTCAAATGAAAATGGTCAGTGTGCCAGAAATGGTCAGTATACCAGAATATGTAAAACTTAGAAATGTATGCACAGTTGAAAAAGAGCTATTGAATGTTTGAAGCCAAAATTACACCACTGAATGGAGAAATGGAACACTTACAAAAGCAATCAAGTTTCTACAATAGACTAACTAATTAATACAACAAATCAGCAAAGATGTGAAAGACTTTATAAACTATACAACCACTAGGTTGTTAACTTACTTTTATAGAATACTTCATTCATTAAAACACAATAAGCATCCTTTTCAAATTCACTGGACCATTCTCCAACATCTTACAAGAAGACATAGAATGGGGTTAAATTAAATTAAAATTATTCAAATCATGCAAAACATGCTCTCCATCTACAACATAAATAATTAGAAATCAATATAAGAAAGAAATCTAGAAAACTCTCCAATTTAAAAAAATTAAAAATTATTCCAAATAACTCATTTGTTAAAAAAAGAAGTCATAATGAGGATATTTTATATGTACTACATATTTATATATGCACACTACATACATAAATATATATATATATATATATATATATACCACATAAAACAAAGGCAGATAAAGAAGATATCGAACTTCATGGGATATAACAAAAGGGGATCTTAGAGAAATATTTATAGGGTGGCACCTATGGCTCAAAGGAATAGGGTGCTGGCCCCACATGCCAGAGGTGGCAGGTTCAAACCCAGCCCTGGCCAAAAACTGCAAAAACTGCCAAAAAAAAAAAAAAAAAGAAGAAAGAAATATTTATACAGTCACATTTCTAATATTAGACCAAAAATTTATTTTTAAATCACTGACCTAACACTTCAAATTAAAAAAACAATTGAAAATTGTTTTTAAACAGACCTGTAACATGTAAAGGAAATTAATGATTAAAAATCTTTCTAAGAGAAAATGACAGAAAAGATGGCCTGAAACTTTTGGGGTTTGGGGGAGGGTTGTTTGTCTTCTTTCTTTTTGTTTTTCTGGTTATTGTGAGGGTACAAATGACCAGGTCACCATATTCGAATGTATTACGTAGTATCCATCTTGTAGTTGTGCCCTGCATCCAAAAGGTGTGCCATATACCACCACTTTGTGCCCTTTAAATGGGAGCACACCAATCCCCCTCTTCTCTTCTCCCTTCATCATTTTCCCTACCCAACTCAAATGGAATTAAGTTTTTCTTGTATGCGAATGTGTGTTAGATTGTCTACTGGCTTCATATTAAAATTGAGTACATTGGATTTTTGCTTTTCCATTCTTGTGATACTATACTAAGAATATGTTTCCACTTCAGACAGATTAATACATTAGATGTAAAGTCACCAACTTTTCTTATGGTTGTATAGTACATATACATGGCATACATATTGCACAGTTTGTTAATTCATTTCTGAATTGGCCATTTAGGTTGTTTCCATATCTTGGGGATTATAATTGAGCTGCAGTAAACAATCAAGGGCAAATGTCTTTATGATAAAATGATTTTTTTTCTTCTGGGTAGATGCCAAGTAGAGGGATTGCAGAGTCAAATAGAAGGCCTAATTTGAGTTATTTTCGTATTCTCCATACTTCTTTCCAAAGAGGCTCTATTAGTCTGCACTCCCACCAGCTGTGCAGAAGTGCTTTTCTCTGTAACCACGCCAACATCTGTAGTTCTGGGATTTTGTGATGTGGGCTAATCTTACTGGATTTAGATTATATCTCAAAGTGGTTTTGTTTTGCATTTCTCTGATGATTAGGGACAATGAGAATTTTTTCATATATTTGTTAGTCATTCATTCATCTTCTGCAGAAATGGTTCTCATCATCTCTCTTGCCAAGTGACAGATGGATTGTTTTCTCTTTTTATTGATTAATTTGAGTCCTCTGCATATCCTGGTTATCAAGCCTTTGTCAGCCTTTGTAACATGCAAATATTTTTTTCCCATTCTGAATGTTGTCTCTTTACTTTGATTGTTTTGTCCTTACTACACAGAAGCTTTTCAGTTTAATTAAGTCCTATTTATTTCTTTTCATTGTTGTTGTGATTGCAGTTGAAGTCTTTTTTATAAAATCTTTCCCCAGTCCAACACCATCCAGAGTTTTTCCCACAATTAATTCTAGAATTTTTATTGTTTCATGTCTTACATTTAAATCTTTTAGCCATCCTGAGTCAATTTTTGTAAGTGGTGAAAAGTGCAGATCCAATTTCAGTCTTTTACAGGTGGTTATCCAGTTCTCCCAGCATCATTTATTGAATAGGGATCATTTTCCCCACTGTGTGCTTATGTTTGGTTTATCAAAGATCCAGTGGCTATAGAAGACTGGCTTCATCTCTTGTTGTCTGATTTGGTTCCATATATCTATGTCTTTATTTTTGTGCCAATACCATGCTATTTTGATCCATGTGGACTTGCAACACAACCTAATGTCAGGCAGAGTGATGTCTCTGACTTTGTTTTTATTATTAAAATTACCTTGATAACATGGTCATTTTTCTAGTTCCATTCAAAATGAAGAGCTATTTTTTTCCACTGTTGGTATTGTCATGAGGACTGCATTGAATCTGTAGATTGCTTTGGGTAAATAGACATTTAGCAATGTTGTTTCTTCTTGCCAAGAGCCCAGTGTGTTCTTCCATTTGTTAATGTCTTCTGCAGTTTCTTTCCTTAGGGTTTCATAATTCTCTTTGTAAAGATCTTTCACCTCTTTTGCTAGGTACATTCCTAAGCATTTCACTTTCTTTGAAGCTATTGTGAAGGAAATTCTGTCCTTGATTTGCTTTTCAATTTGGCTGTTATTGGCACATACAAAGGCTATTTATTTGTGGATATTGATTTTATATCCTGAGACATTACTATATTTTTTGATTACTTCCATTAATCTTCTGATCGAGTCTCTGGGGTTTTCTAAGTATAAGATCATATTGTCAGCAAAGAGTGAGAGTTTGACCTCCTCTGCCCCCACTTGGATGTCCTTCATATTCTTCTCTTACCTGATTTCATTGGCTAGAACTTCTAGCACTATGTTGAAAGAAGTGGTGATAGATGACATCCTTGTCTGGTTCTAGTTTGAAGTGGAAAATCGTTCAGTTTTAATCAATTCTGTATGATTTTAGCTGTGATTTTGTAGTAGATGGCTTTGATCAGTTTAAGAAATGTGCCTCTATTCCTATTTTCTTAAGTGTTCTTGTTAGAAAAGGATGCTGAATTCTATCAAATGCTTTTTCTGTATCTATTGAGAGTATTATCTGGTCTTTGTTTTGCTGTTATTGATATGGTGAATACATTTATGAATTTGCATATGTTAAGCCAGCATGCATCCCTCTGATGAAGCCTACTTGATCATTAGGTACAGTTTTTTTTAATGAGTAGCTGTAATATATTGGCTTAGATTTTATTGAAAATTTTTGCATCTATATTCATTAGTGAAATTCGTCTGTAGTTTTCTTTTTTAGCGGGGTCCTTTCCTGCTTTTGAAATCAAGGTCATGTAAGCTTCATAGAAAGTGTTAGGGAGGTTCCTTCCCTCTCAATTTTTTTGGAATAGGTTCTGCTTTGTGGGTGAAAGCTCATCTTTGAAGGTTCGATAGAATTCTTACGTGAAGACATCTGGTCCAGGGCTTTTCTTGTTGTTGTCACTGGAAAACTTTGTACTGTTTCTTCAACCTCACTGCTTGATATTGGTCTGTTCAAGAGATTTATTTCTTCCTTCTTAAGTCTAGAGGGATGATATGATTCCAGGTATTGGTCCATTTTCTCCACATTGTCAAATTACTAGGCATAGAGTTTCTTGTAGTAATCAGATATAATCTCTTATATCTCTGTGGTATCAGTTGTTATTTCCCTTTTTTCACTTCTGATTGGGGTTATTGAAGATTTTGATTTTACTTATCTGTTTCTAGTTAATCTGGCCAAAGGTTTATCCATTTCATTTATCTTTTAGAAGAACCAGCTTTTTGTTTCATTAATATTCTGAATAATTCTTTTGTTTTCAATTTCATTTATTTATGATTTAATTTTGCTTTTCTTTTACTAAGTTTGGAATTGGACTGCTCTTCCTTTTCCATTTTCTCAAGATGATTGATTAGTTTGTTGATATACTTTCTTACTCTTTTCAAGATATAGGCATCTAATGTGATAAATTTCCCTCTGAGGACTGTATCCCACAGGTTTTGTAGCTTCATTGTTGTTATGTTTGAGGACTTTAATAATTTCCCCCTTTATCCCTTCTTTAGCCCAACTGTCATTTAGTATAAAGTTGTTTAATTTCCATGCCTTTGTGGGGGGATGAAAATTGTTGTTAGAGTTGAGTTCCACCTTTATTGTTTTGTGCTCTGAGAAGATTAAAGATATAATTTCAATTATTTTAATTTTTTTCACATTTAGTGTGTATTGTAGGATGTGATTTATTTTGGAGTATGTTCCATGGCCTGATTAGAGGAATGTATATTCCTTTGCTTTGGGCTGGTATATTGTGTATATGTCTCTTATACCCAATTGTTCTATGGTTTCATTTAAGTCCCTTGTATCTTTATTAGTTTCTTTTTAGAGAAAACTGTCCAGTTCTGTCACATGGGCACTAAAATGCCTGGCTATTATGGTGGTATGAGACATCACATTGCTCAGACCAATTAAGGTCTGTTTCATAAATGTGAGAGCATTTATGTTGGGTGCATAAATATTTAGAATTGAATGGCCTCTTGTTGTATTGTTCCCTTGACCAGTGTCAACTGACCATGTTTGTCTTTCTTGATTTTAGTTGCCTTAAACCCACTTGTATCTGAAAATAATATTGCAACTGCTCCTTTATTTTGATTTGGTTGCCTGAAATGTTGATATTGAATGCTTTAACTTGAATCTTGTTTTATCTTTCAAGTTTATGTGTGTTTCCTGTAGGAATGATATGGACAGCATATGTTTTTTTATCTACTTGGCCAGCCTATGCCTATTCAGTAGTGAATGGAAGCCATTAACATTTATTGAAGGAATTGATAAGTTTGGTAAAGTTCAGTTCATCTTATTTTGTGAAGGTCCATTGCTTAGTTTTATCTTTTGTGCCATTGTGGAAGATAGATGTTGTCCTTTGGTTTCTGGGTGTTTACTTTGCTGATGGTCTATTGTGATATTCAGTGTAGAGACTAGGTGTAAGTATTTCCTGTAGAGTTGGTCTTATTGTGGTGAATTTCCTCCGTGTTTGCATATCAGTAAAAAATTTAATTTCTTCATCATTTTTGAAGCTTAGTTTTAGAGGACGCATAATTCTAGGCTGAAAATTGTTTTATTTAAGGGTAAAGTAGCTGACCATTCTCTTCTGGCTTGCAAAGTTTCAGCTGAGAAGTCCACTATCATCCTGATGGATCTTCCTCTGTAGGTCAGCTGTGGTGCTTACTCCTAGATGCTTGTACAATTTTCTCTTTCATGTTGACTTTGGACAGATTCATTACAATGTATTTTTGTGATGCTCTATTTGTGTTGAGACAACCCAGGGTTTGATATCCTTCTATAAGGAGTGTTTTGGAACTTTTATTGATATTTGGGATGTTTTCATTTAAGACATTCTCTTCTATTCCTTTGGGACATTCTCCTTCCTCTGTAGTTATATCTCTTATTTGTACGTTTGAATCCTTTGTGAAGGCTCATAATTCTCTGAGTGAATCTTCTGCTTTCTCTCTCTTCTTCTCTGACTCTTTAACTGCCTGTGTTAACCCAAGAGCATTATCCTCTAGCTCTGAGATTATTTATTCTCCATGGTCTAATCCATTATTGATACTTTCCACTGCATATTTAAATTCTCTGATTAACTCCTTTAAGTCCTTAAGTTCTGTCCTATCCTTTCTATATTCTTCATATCTTTGACCCATTATTTGGTTCTATTTTTCCACTTTTTCATCAATTCTGTCTATTGTTCTTGCCATTCATATTTTAAATTCCCTTTCTTTGATGTCCAACAAGATTTTATAGGTAGAATACTTTGTGGTAGCTACCTCATGATCCCTTGGAGTGGTTCCTCTCCTCTGGTTTTTCATGTTACCAGAACTTTTCTTTTGCTTTCTTGTCATGGAAGTTTTCATCTTATTCACTCTCTTCCCCTACTTTGTCCTTCTCACTATCTCCTTTGCTTTAAGAGCTTCAGTGTTGAAGTGACCTTTTGGTATAAGGCCTAAAGGAAGGTAAGGGTGAAGAGCAGGAGGGGAGACAGAAAAAGATAAGGAGGAGGAAAAAAGAAAAAAAAAAGATCGGGTGGAAGGAAAGAATTTAAAAAAGAAGGAGAGGAAAATGTATAGTAAGAGAGAAAGAGAGCAACAGGAGATGTGATGTTCAGCAGGGTGCTTTAACCACACCCACAGCTCTAGGATTTTGGAGGGCCAGACTGGATGGGTCTCTCAAAGTCTGGAGCTTGTTACCAGACTAAAAGAAGAGCAATACTCCACCTCTGCCAAATACAGAAAGAAATCAGCAGTATATTGCAGTGGAGACCTACCAATACCTTCTTTCCCAAGGCTAGAGCTAGAAGGACACCCTAGACAATAAGCTTGTGGCCTTCTTGATTTATACCCATGCTATAAACCCCCCCCACCAGCCAGAGCAATGCTGTGACCCCTCAGTCCTCAGAGAAGTGGAAAAGAAAAAGGAAAAATAGATGAAATTAAATATACAGTGATATAAATACATAAGAAGAAAAAGAGGATAATTTAGCTGTTGTATGATAAATTTGTGCCAGAAAGATTAGAAAATTAGAACAACCTCTACTAAAGGAGAGAAACAGGAGAGAAATACAAAAGAAAGAAAGAATAAAGGGGGCTGAAAATTCCTTGCTATAGGAAAAGGATCTTAAAAAGTGGAAGAATATTGAACATTCTTTGCTGGGAAGAATCAGCATTGTTAAAATGTCTAAACTACACAGAGCAATCTAGAGATTCAATGCAATATCCATTAAAATACCAACATCATAGTTTGAATAAGTGGAAAAATAGAAACCACATACTGAATCTTTTCTTTTATCTTACATATCCAATAAAAATGAATGTATGTAAGAAAAAACAAGATCAGTAGTGGTATGAAGCTTGGTGATTAAGTAAGAAATAACTGCTACCAAATATGATGGATCATTTCCAGATTGTGGTAGTGTTTAAAATGTGGATGGTGGTAATGACTCCATGAATCCATAATTTTACTAAAAATAATTTAAATTTACTATGCACTTACAATAATTAAATTTTATTGTATGTAAATTAAATCACAACGGGTTTGTAAAAAAAGTAGATACCAGTTATAGTAAATGATTTGCTTTTCATAGAAAGTCATAAACTAAGAAAATATTTTTCTGTTCTGTCAGCAGTCCTCAAAGGAAAAGGTACCTTTTTTTTGTGGTGATATGGGAACAAACAAAAAAATCAACTATGTGTTATAAGGTATAAGATATGCTATTATTGTTTAGTGAGTTTCATAATGACTATCTTATGCCCTTTGTAATATGCTTGGGTAGAAAAATATCCTCTTAGAAAATCTAAGTTCAAATCTAACCCCATATTACAATTAAGTATACATAATGTGCTGTGCTAACTTTCACATAAGTTTAGGAAAACAACTTATATATTGTTTTGTTCAGAACTTTGCTAAGGGTTTTTTAGTGCTAAAAGAAATAAGAAAATAATATTAATTGTTTCAAATGATCCCAGTGGTATTTGTGTCACCATTATAGATGGACTTCATCAGTATTTTTTGTAGCTTTTACTTTCATGGTGACTCTGTATATAGGAATAAGTATCTGACTTTATTTCATATACTAGGTGAAATATGACCAATCTTTTACATAATTATACACACACCATTAAACTAAAAATGTCTTTCCATTTTTATACTGAAGTTGAATTTAGATTTTCAAAATTATGTGTACAGGTAGGATTTACCATATATGAAGTTTATTATATAAATATAGAGAGTCTTTACAAGTACATGTTAAAAAGAGGAGATACAGTCTGATAGAGTTAATGACTGATGCTCCTAGACAAATTTTATTAAATATTTTAGCTATGAATTTCCCCCAAAACCCTATATGCAAAATTGTAATTCAAGAAAAATTTAGCACATATATCTGAGTTGTGAGAACTTTTTTGTCTTGTGATTGTAAAGTGTGTGTGTGTGTGTGTGTGTGTGTGTGTGAAGTATTAATGTTTGTCAGGGTATAAAATTTCTCTGGAGGTAAATGGAAAAATAAGAGGACATAGTGTGGGTGGATGCTAATTTTGCTATTTAGATGTGTTTTAGGAACAGCTTATCTGGGGGATGTGGCTTCTAAATTATTAAACAAAATAAAGAAATACATTTGGAATGTAGAGTTATTTTATATTCCTCATTATGTCAAATAATTGTACTTTATCACTAAAAACTCAAAAACATGGGATTTTAGATTTGTATTTTATAAAATTGTGTGTATTCAATGTCTGGTATTCACAGATTTAAATATAAATTACATTTTTCTCAGTTCTTTAAGGCAAATACGTATATCAAACTGAAATTCACATTCAGTCAAAGAAGAAGAAGCTATTCTCTACTGAGAAATAACCACATATTAGCAGAAAATTATTTTATAAGTTTCTCGAAGAATTTTCATTGTTGTTGCCCAAACCATTCCAAGAATCCATTATTTTCTAACAGATAATATGAACATATTCATAAAAAGAACTGTTTATTTACAAATTCATACTTTTCTACGTGGTAAACCTTTTGTTTTCATAGCAGAAATAAAAATATTCCCATTTTACTGATTTTGAAACACAGAGTTTTAAAACTATGAGGGACCAAAGAAGATACTGAGATGACAGATATGCATATGAAAAAATACTACCCATCACATGTCCTTAGGAAATGCAAGTAAAACAACAATACAATCTCACTGTATTTTTATTAGATTAGCCAAAATCCAGAACACTGAGAAACCCACACCCACATACTGCCATGGATGCTGGCTGTGAAATAATAGGAATTCTCATTTATTGATGATGGATATGCAAATTGGTCCAGCCACTCTGGAAGACATCTTAGTACTTTCTTACAAAACTAAATATGCTCTTATCTTATCATCCAGTAATCTCACTTTTGTTATTTATGCAATGAGTTGAAAATATATGACAACAAAAGTATCCAGTGTACAAATGTTTGCAGAAACATTATTTATAATTGGTAAGATGTAAAAGCAACTGAGATATCATTTAGTGGGTGAATGGATAAATAAACTGGGGTTTCTCCAGACAATTAAGTATTTATCTAAAATTAAAAATAAATGAGCTACCAAATCATGAAAAGACACTGAGTATCTTTAAATGCATATAACTAAATGAAAGAAGTTGATCTAAAAGAGGCTGCATACTGTATTGTGTCATCTATGTGACATTCTGAAAACATCGTGATGAGTATGGAGAGCACAGAGGATTTTTAGGGCAATAAAACTATCCTGTATAATACTTCAATGGTAGCTACATCTCACTATACATTTGTCAAAAACCATACAATGTGAAAACTGAGCTTAGAATTAAATAATATAAATTATAGACTTTGGGTGATGATGATACAACAATTTAGATTCATATGAATTTACCCTTCAATGAGGGATATTGATAGTAGGGGAAGCTCTGTATATGTGTTGGGAGGGGTTAGGTGGGAATTCTAGACTTTATGTTCAATTTTGCCATGAAATTAAACTATGCTAAAAAATATGGTCTCTTTAATAAATTATATGTTAAAGATATACAAGTCCCCTTCAATGACTTTAGAATGTTCTGTTATTTTATGGGTAATAGGTACAACTGTATTTGTTTAATATAATATTCATATATTCTACACAGTGCCCAAAAAGTAACTTCTAAAGTCATCATGCAAAGGTGAAATGGAAAATAATAGCTAAATGTGTCTTTATTTCAAAAATCTACTGCAAAATTTTATAAGATATTCTCTACATCTTGGCCTCCTCTTCATAAAACGTTATAATGAATATTTGCTACATAAGTACTTGTAGCTACAATTTCCCATTTTTTCCCTTTTTATGGTAACATTAGGGGTAATTTGGGGGACACCTTATGTTATAGATAGATAAGAAATCTTTCCTAATATATTATAAAACATAAAGATATAAAAATTCTCTTTTTAATATTAGTTATTGTATATTCTGCGTGTGGCAGAAAATAATTTCTATGGTACTTCTTGTGAATTAAATAAAAAATGAGTAGAAAATAATTTCAAATTAAATTTTAGTGTAATAAGAGTTACTTTTGGAATTTAAAGTAAAGTTACCTAGAAATAGAAAAAAAAGTGTTATCTCTTGTCACCAGCTGTTTTCAAACTATGACATTTTTAAGTGAACTTCATGTTTTATAGCTTTCCAACTTCAAATGTGCCATTTCTAGAATAAAAAATGAACATATGGATGAAATAATATTATGTCTGTTACTAAAATTTATTCAAAAATAAAAATGCTTGAAAAAGTGTAGCTTCTACAGATTAAAATGTAATTGAAATATATAAACCCCAGTTGACTAATACTCAGAAATGAAATTTAATAGTTGATGTTGGAGAGCATTACTACATATAAGAAAAAAGTCTCCAAATCACTGAAGAAAATATTCCACTTTGAAGAAATAACTTTAAAACTCTACAAAAAAGGAATGCACATATGCTATCATAAAAATGATTAATAGTAAAATTGAGATTTTAATATTGCTAAGAAAGTTAAATTAGTAATATATATATGAGCAATATATATGAGATTATTTTTATAACATTCCAGTTTTATCAATATGTAACATTTATTAAGTAGCTTCTGCATAGCTACAAAAATAATTAACAGAGCTAATAGGCAATCTACAGAATGGGAGAAGATATTCACA
This sequence comes from Nycticebus coucang, assembly GCF_027406575.1. Lineage (NCBI taxonomy): Eukaryota > Metazoa > Chordata > Mammalia > Primates > Lorisidae > Nycticebus > Nycticebus coucang. The sequence continues at coordinate 67,443,634 of NC_069789.1, read as the reverse complement.
ATTTATACATCTGTCAAAGGACTAGTGTCTAGAATCTACAAAGAACTCACACAAATCAGCAAGAAAATTAACAACCCCATTAAAAAGTGGGCAAAAGACAAGAACAGAAGCTATCTAAAAGAAGATAGACAAATGGCCAATAAACAGTATGAAAAAATGCTCAACTTCACCATTCATTGGGGAAATGAAAATTAAAACAATGAGATATCACTTTACTCCAGTTAGAATGTCTTATATTTAAAAATCCAAAAGCAACAGATGCTGGTGTGCATGTAGACAGAAAAGAATGCTTGTACGCCGTTGGTTGGGTTCCAAATCAGTACAACCTCTTTGGAAAACAGTATGGCAATTTCTCATAGAACTAAAAGGGCACCTACCATCCTATCCAGCAAACTCACTACTGCGTAGCTACCCAATGGCAAAAAAGTCTTTTTATCAAAAAGATACCTGCACTCCAATGTTTATTGCAACACAATTCCCAACTGTAAAATGTACAATCAACCCAAGTGCCCATCAATTCATAAGTGGATTGCCAAAACGTAGTACATGTATTATATAGAGTACTACTCAGCCATAAAAGGATGAATTAATGTCTTTTGCAACAATTTGAATAGGACTAGAGACAATTATCCTAAGTGAAGTTACCTAAAAAATAGAAAAACAAATGTACTTGCTTTCAAATCTGAGCTAACCGAGGAACACATATGTGAACAGAGGGAAATAAAATTCAATAGAAATCCAGCAGAGGAAAGAAGGAGAAAAGAATGGACAAAAACCTACCCAAAGATACAATGAATACTATTTTGGAGATGGGCACACTTGTAACCATTACTCAAGCATTGCAAAAGTGATTCATGTAACCAAAAATATTTATACCTTGTAATAATTTTAAATGAATTTTTAAACATAAATGAGATAAGTGTTTTCACTTCATTTTATACAGTATTATTTAATTGACCTTGAGATTACAATAAATTTAATTTTAGGATTATTTATTTTATGTTTGAAACAGTTGTAAAGTTTACAAAAATGAACTTGTGTTATTTTATTTGTAACATTGTTAATCCTTACCTTTTCTTTTATATAAAACTTCTTACACCAAACAATCCTATAACCTTCCAGCTAAGCATTTGAAACCTATATATCTGGTATCAGAAATACTATATTTTAAATGAATCCCTTTTTAAGGTAGATAAACAGCCATTTAGTAATCTTACTCTATAGCTCTGAAATTATAATGACAGTATACTGAAATTTTTCATTTCATGCAATAGTTTACATCGAATAAAAGAAAAATAGGACAAGCACAGTGGCTTGCACCTATAATCTCTGCACTTTGGGGCGTTAAGTTGAGGTATGACTTGAAGTCAGTATTTCATGTCCAGCCTGGGAAACAGAGTGAGACTCTGTATCTGCAAAAAGCAGTAATAAAAATAATAATTAACTCTTTGTGGTGGGGTACACCTGCAGTCCTAGCTACTTGGGAAGCAGAGCCAGAGGATTAATTGAGCTCAGGAGTTTGAGGTTGCAGTGTGCTATGATTGGGCCATTACACTCTAGCTTGGGGGAAAGGGTGTCTCTAAAAAGTTTTTTAAAAATGATACTTTTGTACTTAAAACAACAAAGAAAAACTATCAAGATTATTAAATAGTGGTGCAGCATCATCTCTAGTTTGACTTCTAAAGGCTATTTAACTTTCTTATTTATTCTAATGACAAAGCTATAATAACACCAGTGGTTATAAATATACCTACTGTCATTTTGAATTAAGACCATTTAAAATTTATTCTTCCTATTTTATTTTAAGTTTTTTTTTTAATTAAATCGTAGTTGTGTACATTAATACAATCATGGGGTACAGTGTGCTGGTTTTATATACCATTTGAAATATTTTCATCAAACTGGTTAACATAGCCTTCACCGCATTTTCTTTTCTTTTTTTTTTTTTTATTGTTGGGGATTCATTGAGGGTACAATAAGCCAGGTTACACTGATTGCAATTGTTAGGTAAAGTCCCTCTTGCAATCATGTCTTGCCCCCATAAAGTGTGACACACACCAAGGCCCCAACCCGCCTCCCTCCGTCCCTCTTTCTGTTTTTCCTCCCCCCCATAACCTTAATTGTCATTAATTGTCCTCATATCAAAATTGAGTACATAGGATTCATGCTTCTCCATTCTTGTGATGCTTTACTAAGAATAATGTCTTCCACTTCCATCCAGGTTAATATGAAGGATGTGAAGTCTCCATTTTTTTAATGGCTGAATAGTATTCCCTGGTATACATATACCACAGCTTGTTAATCCATTCCTGGGTTGGTGGGCATTTAGGCTGTTTCCACATTTTGGCGATTGTAAATTGAGCTGCAATAAACAGTCTAGTACAAGTGTCCTTATGATAAAAGGATTTTTTTCCTTCTGGGTAGATGCCCAGTAATGGGATTGCAGGATCAAATGGGAGGTCTAGCTTGAGTGCTTTGAGGTTTCTCCATACTTCCTTCCAGAAAGGTTGTACTAGTTTGCAGTCCCACCAGCAGTGTAAAAGTGTTCCCTTCTCTCCACATCCATGCCAGCATCTGCAGTTTTGAGATTTTGTGATGTGGGCCATTCTCACTGGGGTTAGATGAAATCTCAGGGGTGTTTTGATTTGCATTTCTCTAATATATAGAGATGATGAACATTTTTTCATGTGTTTGTTAGCCATTTGTCTGTCATCTTTAGAGAAAGTTCTATTCATGTCTCTTGCCCATTGATATATGGGATTGTTGGCTTTTTTCATGTGGATTAATTTGAGTTCTCTATAGATCCTAGTTATCAAACTTTTGTCTGACTGAAAATATGCAAATATCCTTTCCCATTGTGTGGGTTGTCTCTTTGCTTTGGTTATTGTCTCCTTAGCTGTACAGAAGCTTTTCAGTTTAATGAAGTCCCATTTGTTTATTTTTGTTGTTGTTGCAATTGCCATGGCAGTCTTCTTCATGAAGTCTTTCCCCAGGCCAATATCTTCCAGTGTTTTTCCTATGCTTTCTTTGAGGATTTTTATGGTTTCATGCCTTAAATTTAAGTCCTTTATCCATCTTGAATCAATTTTTGTGAGTGGGGAAAGGTGTGGGTCCAGTTTCAGTCTTTTACATGTAGACATCCAGTTCTCCCAACACCATTTATTGAATAGGGAGTCTTTCCCCCAAGGTATGTTCTTGTTTGGTTTATCGAAGATTAGGTGGTTGTAAGATGTTAGTTTCATGTCTTGGTTTTCAATTCTATTCCAAGTGTCTGTGTCTCTGTTTTTGTGCCAGTACCATGCTGTCTTGAGCACTATGGCTTTGTAGTGCAGACTAAAATCTGGTATATTCATGCCCCCAGCTTTATTTTTGTTACAAAGAACTGTCTTAGCTATACGGGTTTTTTTCCAGTTCCATACAAAATGCAGAATCATTTTTTCCAAATCTTGAAAGTATGATGTTGGTACTTTGATAGGAATGGCATTGAATAGGTAGATTGCTTTGGGAAGTATAGACATTTTAACAATGTTGATTCTTCCTGTCCATGAGCATGGTATGTTCTTCCATTTGTTAATATCCTCTGCTATTTCCTTTCTGAGGATTTCATAGTTTTCTTTATAGAGGTCCTTCACCTCCTTTGTTAGGTATATTCCTAGGTATTTCATTTTCTTTGAAACTATGGTGAAGGGAGTTGTGTCCTTAATTAGCTTCTCATCTTGACTGTTACTGGTGTACACAAAGGCTACTGACTTGTGGACATTGATTTTATATCCTGAAACATTACTGTATTTTTTGATGACTTCTAGGAGTCTTGTGTTTGAGTCTTTGGGGTTCTCTAAGTATCAGATCATGCCGTCAGCAAAGAGGGAGAGTTTGACCTCCTCTGCTCCCATTTGGATTCCCTTTATTTCCTTGTCTTGCCTAATTGTATTGGCTAGAACTTCCAGCACTACGTTGAATAGTAAAGGTGACAGAGGACAACCTTGTCTGGTTCCAGTTCTAAGAGGAAAAGCTTTGAGTTTTACTCCATTCAGTAAAATATTGGCTGTGGGTTTGTCATAGATAGCTTCAATCAGTTTTAGAAATGTGCCACCTATGCCTATACTCTTCAGTGTTCTAAGTAGAAAAGGATGCTGGATTTTATCAAATGCTTTTTCTGCATCTATTGAGAGGATCATGTGATCTTTATTTTTCCTTCTGATAATATGGTGGATAACGTTTATTGACTTGCGTATGCTAAACCAGCCTTGCATCCCTGGGAAGAAGCCTACTTGATCATGATGTATGACTTTTTGATGATAAGCTGTAATCTATTGGCTAGGATTTTGTTGAGAATTTTTGCATCTATATTCATGAGTGAGATTGGTCTGAAATTCTCCTTTTTGTTTGGGTCTTTTCCTGGTTTTGGTATCAGGGTGATGTTTGCTTCATAGAATGTGTTGGGGAAGATTCCTTCTTCCTCAATTTTTTGGAATAATTTCTGCAGTACAGGAATAAGCTCTTCCTTGAAAGTTTGATAGAATTCTGGTGTGAAGCCATTTGGACCAGGGCATTTTGTGGTTGGAAGATTTTTTATTGTTTCTTTGATCTCAGTGCTTGAAATTGGTCTGTTCAGGAGCTCTATTTCTTCCTGGCTGAGTCTAGGGAGAGGGTGTGATTCCAAATATTGATCCATTTCCTTCATATTGTCAAATTTCTGGGCATAGAGTTTCTGGTAGTAATCAGACATGATCTCTTGTATTTCTGTGGGATCTGTTGTTATTTCCCCTTTATCTTTTCTGATTGAGGTTACTGGAGATTTTACTTTTCTATTTCTAGTTAGTCTGGCCAATGGTTTATCTATTTTATTTATTTTTTCAAAAAACCAACTCCTTGTTTCATTAATTTTCTGAATGATTCTTTTGTTTTCAATTTCATTGATCTCTGATTTGATTTTGGATATTTCTTTTCTTCTACTGAGTTTAGGCTTAGATTGTTCTTCTTTTTCCAATTCCATAAGATCTCTTGTGAGATTGTTGATGTGCTCTCTTTCTGTTTTTCGAATGTAGGCATCTAAAGCGATGAATTTTCCTCTCAAAACTGCTTTTGCAGTATCCCACAGGTTTTGGTAGCTTGTGTCTTCATTGTTGTTATGCTCAAGGAAGTTAATGATTTCCTGTTTTATTTCTTCCTGCACCCATCTGTTATTCAACAGAAGATTGTTTAATTACATGCCTTTTGGTGGGGTTGAGCATTTTTGTTAGAGTTGAGTTCCACCTTTAGTGCCTTATGGTCTGAGAAGATACAAGGTAAAATTTCAATTCTTTTGATTCTGTTGATATTTGTTTTGTGTCCCAGGATATGATCAATTTTGGAGAATGTTCCATGGGGTGCTGAGAAGTATATATATTCTTTATCTTTGTGATGGAGTGTTCTATATGCGTCTATCAAGCACAGTTGTTCTAGGGTCTCATTTAAATCTCTTATATCTTTGTTTAATTTCTGTTTAGAGGATCTGTCCATCTCTGTAAGAGATGGTATTATTATGGTATTATCAGATATCATATTGCTCAGACTGAGTAAGGTCTGTTTCAAGAATCTGGGAGCATTTAAAATGGGTGCATAAATATTTAGAATTGAAATGTCTTCTTGTTGTATTTTTCCCTTGACCAATATAAAGTGATCATCTTCGTCTTTCTTGACTTTAGTTGCTTTGAATCCACATAAATCTGAAAATAAGATTGCAACTCCTCTTTTCTTCTGAATTCCATTTGCCTGAAAAATTGTCTTCCAAACCTTGTTTGGAGCTTTAATTTGTCTTTTGAAGCCAGGTGTGTTTCTTGCAGACAGCAAATGGATTGCTTGTGTTTTTTATTCCAGTCCAGCAATCTATGTCTCTTCAGTGGGGAATTCAAGCCATTAACATTTATTGAGATAATTGATAAGTGTGGTAGTATTCTATTCGTCTTATTTTGTGAGAGTCCATTGCTTAGTTTTATCTTTTGCATCAGTGTGGAAGTTAGGTTCTGTCCTTTAATTTCTGAGTTCTTACTTTGCTGCTGATCCATTGTGGTGGTCAGTGTGCAGAACAGGTTGAAGTATTTCCTGTAGAGCTGGTCTTGTTGTGGCGAATTTCCTCAGTGTTTGTATATCCATAAATGATTTGATTTCTCCATCAATTTTGAAGCTTAGCTTAGCAGGGTACAGAATTCTGGGCTGGAAATTGTTCTGTTTAAGTAGATTAAAGGTAGATGACCATTGTCTTCTTGCTTGGAAAGTTTCATTAGAGAAACTTTCTGCAGTCACTCTGATGGGTTTGCCCCTGTAGGTCAACTGGCACTTACTCCTGGCAGCTTGCAGAATCTTTTCTTTTGTCTTGACTTTGGACAGGTTCATCACAATGTGTCTTGGAGAAGCTCGGTTAGATTTGAGGCGACCTGGGGTCCAATAGCCCTCTGAAAGCAGTGTGTCAGAATCTTTGGTGATATTTGGGAAATTTTCTTTCATAATATTCTCTAGTATGGCTTCCATTCCTCTGGGGCATTCTTCTTCCCCTTCTGGAATTCCTATAACTCGTATGTTGGAATGCTTCATAAAGTCCCATAATTCTGACAGTGAACGTTCTGCTTTCTCTCTCTTCTTTTCTGCCTCTTTTACTATCTGGGTTATCTCAAGAACTTTGTCTTCTACCTCTGAAATTCTTTCTTCTGCATGGTCTAACCTGTTGCTGATACTTTCCATTGCATCTTTAAGTTCCCTAATTGACTGTTTCAGTTCCTTCAGCTCTGCTGTATCCTTTTTATATTCTTCATATTGTTCATCTCTTATTTGATTCTGTTTTTGGATTTCCTTTTGGTTATTTTCCACTTTATTAGCAGTTTCCTTCATTGTTTCCATCATTTCTTTCAACATGTGTATTCTAAATTCCCTTTCTGTCATTCCTAACATTTCTTTATAGGTGGAATCATCTGCAGTAGCTACCTCATGGTCCCTTGGCAGGGTTGTTCTGGACTGGTTCTTCATGTTGCCTGGAGTTTTCTGCTGATTCTTCCTCATGAGCGATTTCTTTTTTCTGTTTCCTTGCCCTAATTTTCCTTTCACATCCTCTTGCTCTTTAAGTTCTCGTGCCTGTGGAATTTGCGGGCGGGTTTAGACGGATTGAACACACGCGACCACTTGCCGGTTTCCCACTGTTTTAGTCCTCCTCTGGTCCAGAAGTCTCTTGCTGACTCCCTGTATCCTCACAGGGGTGATGATAGGCAGATCCCACCAGCCAGAGATGCCTGGAGTCCTATCTCCCCAGACTCTCGGTGCCCAGATGCAAGGAAGCTGTTACTTGGCCGCCATCTTGCTCCTCACAGCATTTTCTTAGTTATTGTGTTAAGACATTTATATTCTACACTTGATAAATTTAACACGTACACTTGTAAAATGCACTGTAAGTGTGGTCCCACCAATTACTCTCCCTCCTCCCCTCCTCTTTCCCCTTCTTCTTGACCTATAGTTGGGTTATAGCTTTCATATGAAAGCTATAAATTGGTTTCATAGTAGGGCTGAGTACATTGGATACTTTTTCTTCCATAACCCCAGTAAAATTAGCCCACATCAGAAGATCCCAAAACCAGAGATGCTGGCATGGATGTGGAGAAAAGTGAACACTTCTACACTGCTGGTGGGAATGAGAACTAATACGTTCCTTCTGGAAAGATACTTTAAGTTTGATACCAGTAATATACTGTAAAAAATAAGAACTATTTGTCTTCTCTATGTATGAATTCCTTTTTATATAACTTTATTATCTGGTTATAAAACTTAAAATGTTACTATCCTATATGGAGCAACATACAGTAACAATTAGTCATTTAGGTCAAAAATATAATGTAACTGGTATCTATACAATTATATATCATGTTTGCATCAGAGGTATAGACTGCACCAGCTACTGTATATGTCCTAATACTCAAAGACAGTGGATGTGATATATAATGGAAGTTGAAAATGTAATTGTTACTTTGTAGAATTTATTTTTTTCTTTCTTTTTTTTTTTTTTTTTTTTTATTGAGACACAGTCTCACTATGTTGCCCTTGGTGGAGTGTCATGGCATCACAGCTCGCAACAACCTCAAACTCTTGGGCTAAAGTGATTCTCTTCTCTCAGCCTCCCAAGTAACTGGGACTACAGGTGCCCTCCACAACGCCCAGCTATTTTTTTGTTAATATTGTCATTGTTGTTTAACTTTTTTTTTTTTTTTTTTGCAGTTTTGGCCAGGGCCAGGTTTGAACCCACCACCTCCAGTATATGGAGCTGGCATCCTACTCGTTTGAGCCACAGGCCTTCTTACTGTTGTTTAGCAGGCCCTGGGTGTGTTAGAACCCAAACTGCTGGCCCAGTGCAAATGGCCAGCACCTCAACCACTGAGTTACAGGTCCCAAACCTTTGCAGAATTTCTTGTCTTATTAGAAAGACAAAGCATGAAAAAACAGTGAAGAATTATAGCATGTATAAGATAAAATATTCTAGAAATAAAATAACATAATTTTTCTCTATAATTTGTGTATTAAGGATAGTGGAAGGAATCTAGTAGAGTGAGTGTACCTAATTAAAAAGAAAAGTTTCCCTAAGAAAATACTGACATAAAACAAGATCTATTTCCCTCAAAATGTAAATGTCCATGGGTGGCACCTGTGGATCAAAAGAGTTGGGCGCCAGCCCCATGTAATAAAGGTGGCAGGTTTAAATCCAGCCGCAGCCAAAAAAAAAAAAAAAAAAAAATATATATATATATATATATATACACATTTATATACACATATAAATGTCTACAGAATGTTTAGGTTCTGCATACACTTACAAGTAAGAGATCCAAAGAGTACATTTGATCTGAAGTAACAGCACTTAAACCATTATAAAGATTTCTTACCTTGAGAGATATTGTTTCTACTTTAACATATAACTGTGGTTTTAAATTATGAATATATTTTGAAAATATTTGCACGAGTTGAATCTATAACCATATCTTATAGGTAAATGAAATGTTTTCCTTTTAGTTTGAAAGATAGTGTTGGAAACACAAAGAACATGACAAACAAAAGATTGTTTTTCAATAATCCAAGTATTTAAATATGATAAATCCTTCTAGATGATTCTTTCATCAGTTAACTTTATTGCACAACAGAGAACTCCCATCTTAGTGACTTAAGAACCTGAGAACATTGTTACCTGGGTGCTTCACCTGCTTTGGGCCATTGTTTGTTTTGGACTATTCTTCTGGTCTCTCTCACATATTCATGGTTAAGGGGTGAGTCTTCTGGCTGACAGATATCCTAGAATCAGGTCATTCTTATGACCAGCTACTTCTAGGCTATCACTGGGGATCTTCAGTTCTATATCATGTTTTCTCATCCTTCAACTAACTGGCACATGGTGTTCACAGTTTCCAAGAGGAGGAGAAGAAGGCAAACATCAATAAACAGTCATTTTCAACTTTCTTCATAAAGTGTATTTGCTTATTTCTTACTGGCTGAAGTAGAGTATGTGCCTAATCTCAGAATCGGTGTGAGCACAGCAAGGGCAGAGATACAGGAAGAGACATCATATTTTGTTATTGTTGTTTAGATGAAGTCTCACTATGTTGCCCAGGCCAGTCTCCAACTCCTGGGCTCAAACAGTCCTCTCATCTCAACCTCCCAAAGTTCAGGGATTATAGGAGTGAGCTACTGTACCTGGCCAGGGGAAGGACAGAATGTCCAGCCATTTAATATGGTCTGACACAATTCTCCTCCCTCTCCAATTATATGTGCACGACAATGAAATCACATATCACTTCATTTTATAAGTTTTATTTATTTCTCAGTGTATTAAAAATGTTATTCTATATAAGTATATGGTAGTATCTCAATTGTTGACCACCTCCTTAACTTGACCTTATTTTCATAAACTAGACTATGTTGACTACCTCTGTATATTGACCAGTTTGAGTGATCAACTTACAGAGGTTCTACTCTATATAAATAATATTTTGTTAAATTTATATTATTCTACTATATAGTATATTTTCCTTTTTTCAGCCTAATCTTTCACCATTAAATGTTGGCTCTTTGCAAAGTTTTGGTAATATAACAAGTACATTCAGAAAACATTAAAAGTAATTTTAGGTTACAAGAGAAATATTCAAAAAAATAGAAAACACGAATGTGCATCTTCAACATTACAGTTTATAAAGGGGTCAAGTTTCATCTATGTTGTGCAAACTAACAATAAGAAAATTAGTTTATTTCAGTATAGGCATTTCACTTGCTATAGTACTTACAGAAAAAAGTAATTATCATAATTACTTTTATGATAATTGAACCCATAGGTTCAAGCATTCTACATCTATTTTTTTTATTTAATCTCCACCAAAACCCTAAAGTTTAGCTATTTTTATTACAGATTAGAAAAGTGAGGCTCAGAAGATTGTAGCAGTAGGAATTCTAAATGGCAGAACTAAAAACCAGGCTTGCCTAAAATAGGAAGGGGCAGAAGCTTTAACTTATTAAAATATACTTCTACTAGTAATTAGTTAAAAGGTATTTGGTAGAAATCCATCTACATACAAACACAAACACATGGATACTGTTTCTATTCACACTGGTTTAGTCACAATGGTAAAAAGTAGTGATTTTTCAACATTGTTGCCTATCACAATTCCCTGGCTCTTTTGTTAAAATGCAGATTGCCAGGTAGAAGTCCTAGAGATTTTGATTCAGTCTATAGGAAGGTGTCTTGAAAATTTTCATTTATTTTGAGTTCTACATGATGGTTTGTGGTCACACTATGAGAACCACTAATCCCAGGGTATAAGCCTTGCCCAGTTTCTTTTTCAGTGTGTACTAATATAAGATTAAACTCTTATTTTTATGGAGTAACAAGTCTTGTCTTTGCATTTCATACCAACAAAACAGCAGCTTCCTCAGTATTGTTTCTAAGCAGGTGGAAAAGCATTGCAGGATGAGTAAGGACAGACATAAGGTAGAAGTGGTTGTTTTTCTAGAAACTAACATTTTCTAGATTCTTCAGGACTTCTTGAGACTATTGAGGAATTATTTAATAGTTCTTAAACATATCTGTTCCAGAATAGCTGAATATCATTTTCCTAACTAAATTTTTGAGCATAGTCAAGGTGAAAAGAGCTGAGAAAATCAAGTGAAGGTATTTTTATATTTTTAGCTGGTTTTACTAACAAATGAGGAAGGAGAATTGCCTAAATTTTGTTACAATTTAATAACATATAATGTGCGTGCACACACACAAGATGCTGACAAAAGAAAATTCTAGACAAATTTTAGAAAACCAATTTCCAAGAGTCATCACAAGTTTAAATAGTTAACAATATGTAGATTGGGCTTACGTGGCAAATAAAATTAGAATTTTAAAATTTTGTCAACAGAGTCATTTTAGTGAAATAATAAAGGTCCAATTCTGTAGAAATATATAACTGCCCATTTCTCAACCAATAAGAGAAAAAAAAGTTGAGTATTAATTGTTCAGATGAGGAAAACAAAATAATATTAATCAAATTAAAGGATTTTAGAAAGGTTTTTATTTTGTATACCACAATTATGCACATGTTTATGGTGTCCTGCAGAATTTCAAATTTATTCATTTGTGATATAAAGTTATTTTAAAATTTTTAAGTCTTTTGCTTAAATCACATGTGTCTTTAAACTTTTAGAGTCACAGCAGATGCAAATAAGTCAGGAGTTTTGTTCAAAATTATTGAACAGGCTCTGCATGTATATTCAGTCATAAAAATGACAGAAGCACACATTCTTTTTACACCCTAAAGATGGGTGAATGTAATGACACTTTGTGTCTGAACAATGCATCAAACTGTATTTCAATTGCCTTACATTCAATAAAATTTCCGGTCTATTTTTGTAAGCACTTGGATTTCATCTCAGAAAGAAGGTGGAGAGAGTCATGCTGGTAAATTTCAGAAAAAGTAAATAAAAGTTCATAGAAAAATATCTCAAGTAAACACACCCTGTAAGTACAAAGGATCCTTCAAGTAAGTGAACAATTACTTTATATTCTTTATCTTCTTTGTGTGTGAATTCTTCACAAAGTGATGCGATAGGTCTATTCAATTTAAAGCACATCTTCTGAAGCCTTTACTCAAGATAAACTCCCACACAGTGACAAAGAAGCTGTCCATTAAGAGGAGGTTCAAGACTAAACCAATAGTAGCTTTTGTTCTTTTACTTGCTTGATATCCCTTGCTTATTTTATCTGATTCAGAATAAACATGGCCATAAATTTCATAAGAATAACACCCATAAAAATCATTTATTGTTTATAAGCTTTAGAAAAGTAGAATTCACTAGCGATTACAGTAATTTATGTACCATGTTTATTAATATAGGAGGGGAAAAATAAGCTAATATGCTAGAGGTGTGCCATCCGGTGTGGTAGTCACTATGCATATGTTGCTATTAAAATTTAAGTTTAGTAAAATTAAATAAAAATAGAATGAGATTCTCTGTAATACTAGTCATATTCAAGTGCTGAGAAGGCATATGGGGCTAATGATAAAGCATTTCCATCACTGGGGTATGATCTAGTAGGCAGGGCTCACCTGCAGTGACAGCCTCCACGCAGATTGGTACACCGCAATGATAAGCAGCTGAAAGTGTTTCTCCACTGCTATGTTTTCAAAATATATATCAGTAAAATGTACATTTTATCAAACTTTGATACTTAGATGTTTTGTGGAAAAGTTACCTCATATTTTAGATAATATAAGTAATTGGGATTTCTATCACAATCTCTAACAACGAGCACTCTTAAGACAATATGAATTTAATACTATTGTACTTTTTAATGTATTTTCCTAATAAGAGTGTGATTATTTTAAATTTGTATTTTACATATTATTTATATATTGGTCAGTTCTTCTTTGCCTATTTTTTAATCATTTTTATAATCCATGACTTTCTTATGTTACTAACGTACAGTAATTAGATGCTACCTAGTCCAAAACATGTGTTACTAAAAATCACAACCAAAAATCATAACCAAAAGTTTGGTTATCTCTATTACAAAATGTAGTGCAGAATAAATTCCATGGAATAAAATTTAATGATTAAAAAGACTTAACATTACCCATATTATATACCAATTATGGAGATTCTGAGTGCAGTTACATTGCCAATTTTTTTTTTTTTGTTTTTTTTGAGACATAGTCTCATTATGTCACCCTCAGTAGAGTGACGTGGTGTCACAGCTCACAGCAACCTCAAACTCTTGGGTTTAAGTGATTCTCTTGCCTCAGCCTCACAAGTAGTTGGGACTACAGGCACCCACCACAAGTCGGGCTATTGTTTTGTTGTAGCTGTCATTGTTTAACAGGACCAGGCTGAGTTTGAACCCACAGCCCCGGTGTATGTGGCTGGCACCCTAACCACCGAGCTACGGGCGCCAAGCCAACGTTGCTAATTTTTTAAATGTTACTATTTCAGCTTCTTATAAGATAAATTAAATATTAAATAGAAAAACAACACAGAGGTACCATAATGGTAAGGCAAAATTATGGTATAAGTGCCTAAAACCCAATTTAGATGTAAGTTAAGTGAAGTAAACATAATCCAATTGATTCCATTTCTTAACACTCAGCTTGTTACATTACTTTTTCCTGAGACTGTCTCTGTTCCTAAGATTTATCCCAGGAGGCTGCTGTTTTAAAGGTATAATTTTAGTAAATAGCTGTAACCTGTGAGTTAATTCTCCACAATTATAAAACATGGCTTTGCACTTGCTTTTATAAAGCATTTGTTAATATGTTTATACAAAGGAAGAATGGTATATCCAACAATAGAGAAAAAATTAATAATTAGGAAGACAATTAATTATCCGATAGCATATCCTTCAAAACAACTATTAGCATTTATTGAGTGATAAAGAGATCACTTCTTTGTAAGGGAGTACATAACATTGATTTAGTCATAAGATATGTAATGAGCTCTATTATGGAAGAGGGATTGTGCTGGACTTTTTCCACACAGCAAGCCTGGTTTATTGACACGTCATTAGGAATGAGTGAAAGTGTTTTATTTTAATTTATTTTTGTGATAATCAAATAACTTTTTCAAGATAGTACTTGGCTCCACCAGAGTTTCTTAACTTAAACTATTTATATTTAAGGTCAGATAATTCTTTGTTACGAATGTTGTCTAGTGCATTATAAATAGCAGCATCTCTCACCTACACCCACTAGCTGCCAGTAGCATTCTGAGCTGTGACAATTAATTATCATTAAAAATGTCACTAAACATGCCAGAAGGGGGCAAAATTATCTACAGTTGATGACCAGTCTACTAGACTGTAAGTCAGAACTACCAGAATTAATATTTTCCAAAATTGCTTAGGAATGAACTTTTTTTCATCGTAGATAATCTGCTAGTGAGAAATTGCAATTGTTCCTCTAGAGGGGACAGAGTCAAGATACACAACCATGACTAAAGTTTACTATTTATGAGATGGAGATGATTTGAGATTAATTACATGTATAGTAATACATAAAGTATTCTTTTATCTATTCCCTGAATAATATGTACAGATTTCCTAGGACAAACATGGAGTTCAGGAAGATGCACTATTTAAAATTTTAAACAGAGCTGCAGTGTGCAAATATCTTTTTTGCAAAGTGATTTTTTGTCTTTTGGATATAATCCTAGTAGAAGAATCACAGGATCCAACAGCAGGTCAATTTTTAGATCCCTGAATGTTCTCCAAACTTCTTTCCAAAAGCAGCTCAATTTGTAATAGCCAAGTCATGGAAGAAGCCCAAGTGCCCATCGACCCAAGAATGCATTAATAAACTGTGGTATATGTATACCATGGGATACTATGCAGCTTTAAAAAAAGATGGAGTCTTTACCTCTTCACGTTTACATAGAGGGATCTGGAACATATTCTCCTAAGTAAAGTAGCTCAAGAATGGAGGAAAAAGTATCCAATGTGCTCAGTACTTCTATGAAACCTGCTTATATTTACTCACACTTTCTCATGAAAGATAGAACACAACTATAGCCCAGGATGAAGGAGAGAAATGGAGTGGGAAGGGGGGGTAGATTTGATAGAGGGAGGGTAAAAGGTGGGACCACACCTATGGAGCATATGACAAGGGTACAAGTCAAATCTGTCAAGTGTAGAACATAAATGTCTTAGCGCAATAATCAAGTAAATGTTGATTGGTTTGACCTAACCTCGTCAGATTGTATAAAAAAAAATCAACACATTGTACCCCACATATGCATAAATGTCTTCATGATCTGTTTGTATTTGACTTAATAAAATAAATAAATAAAATTCTAAACCACATTTAATACTTGAAACAATAAGGGATGTAATAAAATTGAATCTATGAGTCATGTTTGTGGCTTGATACTGGAAAAAACATTTCTCTACATCCATTTCATTAGTTGCAATATGCAAAGCTGTCTGAAATAGAATCAAAGTTCATGGTGTGAAAGGTAATGACTAAGTCAGATTTATTAAAAAAAAATTACAATTTTTATGGAAAGCCAAGTCATAGAAGAAGTGAAGGAAGAGATAGAAGATGGTGTTATGGAGAAAGATATGGTATTTGTATTCAGAAACTCATGAACAAGGGTAGCATATTGAAACGATCTAAATTTCATGTTTAATTTAATGTTGGGAATAATTCTGCTCAAGTTCTTTTGTGTTCATTATTGTAAAATATAACTTATTAGTGTAAACTCCTGTGTAAACTCAGCAAGGAAACAAGGCCCTAGATGTGGAATTCTTATCATTTCAGAGAGAGCAAAGCCTGGTATTGGGCCTTCTGGTTGGTATAAGACGTGGGTCACTGTTCTAGGAACACCTTCCTGATTCTGTTGCCTTCACTTTTTTTTTTTTTAAGTTATACAAAGTGAGAGAATAGATTTTTCAGAATATTAAAAAAAAAATCACAGGATTCATTACTCCTAAGTTATATGTATTGAATATTGCCGTAATGTCTACTTTCTCAATGCAATATAAGTAAATAATATTTTGTTAGAATATATAGTTTTATTGTTTCATGGTGAGAAAGATAGTTCATAGCCAGAAGTAATCTTAAAAGGAATGCAAATACCTGTCAAGATGTCACATTGATATGTGTAGTGCAAATAATTCATGGTATTTTAAAGTTTAATGAACTTTGAAAAGTCTGTGAAACTTTTAAACCCTAACATTTATTAGAGACAAGCTAACATTTTTGAAGGGTCAGTGTCACATTGTATTGGGCAGGGAGAGAGTAAACTTAAGAATTTCTTTCATTATTAAAATGGCATACATATCTTGTGGTTGTTTTGTTTAGTTCATTTTTTGTCAGACTCTGAAGATTATTGTTACATAAGAACATATAATTATTCACAATAATTTAATAATTATTTGCATCATTCAGCATAGATTCCTGTCTTAACTTTTTCATTATCTAATGTATGCCATGAGCATGTCACTAATATTCTCTGCAGTACACATTCTTTTAACTGAAAGACAAAGAAAGTGGTATTCATTTTGGCCTATTAGAAATAAGAAAACTGTATGTGTAAGCTAAAAATTTATCCCCCTTTTGACTTTAATTTTCCCCTGTCCCTGAGGGACGTCACTTTTCTTATGGTTTGTCTATAACAAAGCATCAAAGCCACAATGAAATTAATTGCTTAAGTTGAAACTATCCCCAAGTTCCAGATTTGTATTACCATCTACTGTATATTCCTGCCCTCCAACTCTTAATTACCCCCATGAAATTCTGCACTTGGAGCATCTTCATAATTAGACATCTGTGTATACCAGATCTACATTTATTTTCTCCAATTTGTAACTCCCATTTTCCCATTATTTGCATGCAGTGCATTGATTTCTACCTCGTCACTACTCTGAAATTGAATTCCCAAGTACACTAATAATGTTATAGTTTGACCAGTTCATAAACAGTCTTCAATTACAATGTGACTTGATGAGTATTTTAATATCCATGACCATTTTTTTGAACTATCAAGACTCTACTTATTGTTTGCCTCTCCTACGGAATGCATCTTCTCAATTACAAACTTGCCTTCCACTAATTGTCCTATATTTTATATATTGCCTTACCAGAACTAAATACATTTAAATTTTTCTTCATTTTATTCCATATATTTCATAAAAATTTCAATAAATCTTTGTGTAAGTTATTTGTTACTGTGTAAAAAAGTACCTTAAAATTCAGTGGCTTAAGGTCATTATAAACATACATTTCCTCACAGTTTCTTTGAGCCAAGGATCAAGCAGTGGTTTTACTGTATTTTATGAAGCAGTATTTCATTCAGTTGCCCTCAAATTATGGATGAGGATTGCAGTCATCTGAAGACTTGAGTGGGGTTGAGGCATCTGCTTCCAAGAGGAATCATTCACATGGCTGTCAAGTTGGTGTTGCATTTTAGTGGGAGGCCTGGTTCCTTTTCACATGGTACCTTCCACAGGCTTCTAGAAAATTCTCACAGCATAGCAGGTGCCTTCTTTTAACGGTTAGAATTAATGATTCAGGAGAAAAAGAATTAGCTGGAAGCTACAATTTTCATGACTTGCCATAGTCATAAGGTATCATGGACGCAGCAGTATATTTGCTGAAAATCCTTAAGTCCTACCAACATCAAAGGGAAGGTCATTAGAAGGTCAGTCTGGATTTCTCTCAGAAGTGTGACTGATAATTACAACTACCACTTAACATCTTACCTTGCTTCTTATTTTGTTTTTCATATTCAACATCTTTGAACCAGAATTAAAATTTTCTTCTTAGCTCTATTTTTCCTCTTTAGTCCATCTTTATTTCTCCGAACTCCATGAGCTCAGGTTTCTCTTGAGGCAATTGGGAAGCAACACATTCTGCAGTCTCCTCTATTTATCAACCTAAACGTTCCTTTCCTCACACCCTCAGAGCAGGTTTCCTTGATTTCTATTTGGTCTACTTTGTTATTACCCCATAATTATATAGCTGTTTTAGTTTTTTTTTTTTTTTAACTGAAAGAGAATAAGTAAATATCCAGAAGTACTTGAAAATTATTTTCCCAAATTAAAATTGCGTCCACCTACTAACCTGTTCCTCCTTCCAAGTGAAGAAAAGCTTGGGAGTATTTTAAAGCTTCCTCTTTTCCACTCAATAATTATGTACGGGATTCACAAAGTACTATCTTGTGAATCCCGTACATAAATATCACCTCTGCTATCACTTTATTTATTTAGTCTTTCAAAAGTATCTCTTAGGAACTGAAATATCCTTATAAAAAGCATATATGAATATTCTTAAACCCCTTTATGTTTTTCTTAGTACGATCGCCAGACTGAACTTTCTAAAATGCAAATAAGGTCATTTTATATCTTCACTCAAACTTTGTTACTTAAGGTCTATACTCCTTCATGTGTTCTGTATGGTCCACTTTATTTGGAATAAACATTTTCCAAACTTCCCCAGTTACACTTTAAATTTCATCTATTTTACTTCCCTAAAACAGTTATTTTCTTATCCTTTACTTATTGTTCCCTTATTTTGACTCTTTCATTCTTTCTGCCCCCCACTTAAGTTGTGCTTCTCATACAAACTTACTTTTCTTTTTCCAAGAACTGACTGACATCACAGCCTATTTGAAAATATTCATCACGGTCCCAATTCCAGTCAGTTCTTTTTATGCTAGCTTCTCCTATAATTGACTTAGACTCTTGTGTGCACACTTCTAGAGAGTTATACTCATGTCTTCATGAACAAAGGCCTCTTTTCTCATAGTCTTTTGATTTCCAGTTTCTACTTTTTTTTTCTAGGAGAGTTTAGAATGTAATAGTGCTCATTCGTATGCATTAAATTTTATGAAGACTATTTTTTAACTATTGAACTAGGCATTTTGGAAATATGAAGTTGAATAAAATTAACCCTTCTTGAGATTTTAGTACAATTATCAGGCTGTGAGAAAAGAAAATGAAGCGTTGATAATCAAATATATGCTATTTTATATTTATTTTAATGAATAACCCATTGAACTGTTATTTGTAAACATGTTTTTCATCATATAACTTGGATTTCATCAACATAGGCCTAAGAAAGCATTTCCTTTTTAATGTTTTTAATAAAGTTTATCCCTTAGTAAAATTCCTGCCTACATTCTAGAATTTTTCCTATCTGCTTTTAATAGAAAGTACATGCTAACAAAAGAGGTTAAGTAGAATTTTATCTCACATTTTCCATACACCAACAAATCAGTTTTTTGTTTTTTTTTTTAGACAGAGTCTCACTTTGTCACCCTTGTTAGAGTGCTGCGGCATATAGCTCAGGAACCTCAAACTCTTGGATTCAAGTGATTCTCTTGCCTCAGCCTCCCTAGACTACAGGCACCCGCCACAATGTCTGATTATTTTTAGAGATAGGGTCTTGTTCTTGTTCAGGCTGGTCTGGAACTCTCAAGCTCAAGCATTCCACCTGCCTCGGTCCCCCAGAGTGCTGGGATTACAGGTGTGAGCCACCATGCCCAGACAACAAATCATCTTTTTATTTGTTTTTAAGAAACCACTCACTATGCACATTAAAACATGGTGTTTTTCTTTTAATTGCATGTACTTCTCATTTTAAGGAATTAAAATATTCCCATTTAATATATTTTATAACTATTATTTGTGGAAGTATTGAAGGCTTCCAAATATATCTGCAGTTTTGTTTTAGAAATATGTACCAATATTTAAAGACTATTGATTTTTATCTGTCTGGGTGTAATTCTAACAAATATTAACAACACTTAGCTTAAAACACAAGTATGTTGTACCACTGTATGAATAAATTTACTTTATATCCTTTTTCTATAAGGCTTTTTATTTTAAAATATACATTTATATATATTAAATTTTAACCTGTTTTTGTTAAAACCTAAGTCACAAGCATGTTCATTAGCCTAAGTTCAGGATTGTCAATATTACATTCTCAACCTCCACATTTTATCCCACTTTTGGGTCTTCAGGGGCAATAACAGGCATAAAGCTGTCATCTCTTATGATAACAATGCCTTCTTCTGAAATACATTCCAAAACTTATGCCTCAGGCTTTTTTATAGTTAACTTTTTGTTTTTAATAAGTAGAAGTGTTACACTGTAAAATAGTGACAAAATATGTACCCGCTTCCCCCAAAATAAGACATCCTCTGAAAATAAGACCTACTTACAGGAAAGATAAGATGTCCCCTGAAAATAAGACGTAGCACATCTTTGGGAGCACACCTTAAAATAAGACACTGTCTTATTTTCGGGGAAATAAAGTAGTGTAGTAATTACACAAAACAGTAATATAGCGTTTTTTTGTCATTATCAGTTACTATATGCTGTAAATAATTGTGTGTGCTACACTTTATGTGACTAGCAGTACAGTGGGTTTGCCTATGCCAGAATGACCACAGACATGTTGGTAATAGGTGGCATTAGACAGCTATGCTACCACTAGATGACAGGAATATTTCAGTTCCATTATTATCTTTGGGAGTACTGTAGTATATGTGATTTCTTGCTGAGCATTGTGTAGTACATGACTGTTTTCAATCTGAAATGACTATTTTTTGATGTCTAACAGTAATTTTACAGTTAATGTTAATTTCATAAAGAAAAATGAAAGGCATTGGGTTGTCAGGTACATTAGTGGCATTCTGCTAAAGATAATAGAAAAAAGTCCTAATCTTCTTTTGTGGTTATCAACAAAAAAGTTACATTGTATGCAGTGAAATATAATTTTGAAGTTGATTATCAGTGTTGAAATCAAGTATAACAAGCAAAGCGTTGGCTTTGCTACTGTCTCCTCTCCTGACACCATGGAAGACACATGTTCCCCTAGTCTCTACTTTCCTTTTAAATATGATGAAGCAACAGCATCTTTGCCAAAGCATTTAGCACTGGGGAGACAGACACTATAGGTACTGCCTGAATTATGAAGTGCTCCCTTAAATTTTAAGGACTTATTCTGTCAAAAGATCTTAGGGTTGCAAGATCCATATAAACTTCCCGGCCCAACATGTCTGAACTGTCAGTTGAAGATATACTTCAAGGATTGATGTCTTTTAAACTGTACTCTCCCTAGAGGAACATTTTTCCTTCTTCACATAACTGGTGAAGGCAATTCAAGCCTCTGAGTTGTAATAGTTTTCTTGGAAGACTTTGTCTTTTTGGAGTTATGAAATCACAGAATGCCAAGAATAATAGAGGAAGGGGGAGGCCGAAAACATGGAGATCGATTCTTTCTTTCAACATAGATCTTCCCTGGAAAGAGAGTCAAGTACTTAATGAGTGCAGTGCACACTATGTGAGTGAGGCGCAGCCTTATAATGGTCATTCAATCTGTACAAAGCGAACTATATAACCAAAGTTTATACATCCCTATAATATTCTGAAATAAAGAAAAAAAGTGGTATAATGAATGACGTTTCTGTATTTGTTAACAGAAATAAAAGACAACCATTCCCTATTAGCCACTATTTCTCAACAAGTATTATAATATGGTTAATGTGTATAAGTTTCAAACTCATCGCTTTAAATAAATATTTTTAAAATGTAGTTATATTGAGAATCATCACCAGTATATTGCGGTTCTTATTTTAATACTTAATATCATAATCAAACTTCTGTTTATTCTGACTTTTAAAAATTATCAGTGAAAATTAATGTATTGATTAGGTCATTTATAGATTTGTAGAGCTCCTGTGAAGAAAACATTTCATGTAATTTGTTGATGTTTTTATTAGATGAATGAAAATATCAAGTTCTATTATCTGAAATTATTATGACAGAGCACATTCGTAAAGTTAAACCTCATCACCCACAAACTCTTCTGTAGAACAGTGAAAGGTATAATTTATTTAAATAAAGTTTGGAAAAAGTTAAGCTATTTTATTGGTGTATAAGCTTAGAGAGAGTAGAAGAATTCAAATGTACCAAGGATTTGGTTTTTAATAGAATAAGAATTAGTGATTTATTTCACAATTTATTATCATTCTGTTAATACGACCTAGTAAAATTCCAAAGTTGATAATTAAACATGGAGAGTACTTTCAGATGAATGAAGGGACGAAATGGAAATGATGAATATGATGACTGAACATAAAATAGTAATAATCAAATGCACAAATAAGGCAGCTGAAATATATCCTGACATATCAATAATAACCTTAAATATGAAACTCTCCCATTAAATTACAGAGCGCATGATTTGATATGAAAACAACTATATCAAGTTATCCATACTTCTTTATATATCAAAACGACTATACCAAGATATCAAACAGCAGAGATTTTAATTCAAAAGCATTCTTAAGAGTAAAGAAATGCACAATATTATGATAAAAGGTTCAATTCATACTTGTGCCTCAATAAAATCAATGTATAATAACTCAATTGCTATTTGATACACCAGCAGCATAGAGTTAAATAATGCACCTTAAGATACAATAAATCACCAAAAATATATAATTTTATTAAATTCCTTATTTTCCCTTGCAGTGTTCTAGTTCTTAATTAATGAAACTATCATCCATTGATACTTCACCGTGTAAAACAAGTAAAATTATCACACTGTTTTTTCACTCTTCTTCTCACTACATTTATCAGATCCCTTTATCTATGTACCTTCCAATTTTCAACCATTCTACTAAACTCAAGTAGGGGGAGGAGGGAAGGGAGAGAAAGGAGGTTTCATATTAGTATTGGGTACATTGGATACTTGCTTTCCCATTCTTGTGATTTTTGACTAAGAAGAATGTACTTCAACTCCATCCAGATTAATATAAAAGATGTGATCTCTTCATTGTTTTTATTACTGAATAGCATTCCGTGGTATACATATACCACAGTTTATTAATTTATTCATGAGTTGATAGGCACTTGGGTTGATTCCACATCTTAGTGATTGAGAACTGAACTATGAAGGACATTCTAGTGCAAATGTCCATATGGTAAAATGATTTTTTTTTTCTTCTGGGTAGACACCTAATAATAGGACTGTGGGATCAAATGGAAAGTCTACTTTTAATTTTTTGAGGATTCTCCATACTTCTTTCCAAAGTAGCTACATTTGTTTGCAATCCCACCAGCAGTGTAAAAGTGATCCCTTTCTCTCCACAACCACACTGGCATCTGGAGCTTGAGGGCCTTGTGATGTGGACTATTTTCACTGGGGTTAGGTGATATCTCAGCATGGTTTTGATCTACATTTCTCTGATGATTAGGGATGATGAGCATTTTTTTCATGTGCTTGTTGGCCCTTAATCTGTCTTCTTCAGGGAAGTTTCTATTAATGTTTCTTGCCACTTACACATGAGATCATTTGCTCTTTTCTTGATTAATTTAAGTTCTTGGTAGATTCTAGTTACTAGACCTTTGACAGATTTATAGCATGCAGGTATCTTCTCTCATTCCAAAGGCTATTTGCTTTAGTTGTGGTGCCCTCAGCTATGCACATGTCCCATTCATTCATTTTTGGTGTTGATGCAATTGCCAATGGAGTCTTCTTCATAAAGTATTTTCCTAGGACAATGTTAAGAGTTTTTGCAA
This sequence comes from Nycticebus coucang, assembly GCF_027406575.1. Lineage (NCBI taxonomy): Eukaryota > Metazoa > Chordata > Mammalia > Primates > Lorisidae > Nycticebus > Nycticebus coucang. Next base: position 67,420,062 of record NC_069789.1, on the reverse strand, counting down.
ACTTTGTTCTAGAATTTTTATCATTTTGTGTATTGAGTATCCAGTGAGAATCAATTTTTGTCAGTGGTGAGAATTGTGGGTCCAGTTTCAGTCTTCTATATGTGGCAAATCAATTCTCCCAGCACTCTTTATTAAATAGAGATTCTTTATCCTCATTTATGTTTTTGTTTGGTTTATCAGAGATCAGATCATGATATGTGGCTGGGTTTATCTCCAGGTTCTCTGTTCTACTCTATAGATCTATATTGCTATCTTTATGCCACTACATGCTGGTTTCATCACTGTAGACTTGTTGTATAACCTGAAGTATGATAATATGAAGCCTCCAGATTTATTTTTAATTCTTAGAATTTCTTTGGCTATTTGGGATTTTTTTCTGGTTCCATATGAAACAAAGTACTATTTTTTCAAGTTCTTCAAAGTATGATGTTGGTACTTTTATGGGGATTGCATTAAATCTGTAGATCTCTTTAAATAGTATGGACATTTTATCAGTGTTGATTCTTCCCATCCATGATCATGGTATGTTCTTCCATTTGTTAACATCTATTATTTCTTTTCTCAGTGTTTCATAATTCTCTCTATAGAGATCCTCCATGTCACTTGTCAGGTGTTTTACCAGGGATTTCATTTTCTTTGATGCTACTGTGAAGGGTATTGTGTCTTTAATTTGCTTCTCAGTTTGACTGTTATTGAAGTATATGAAGGCTACTGATTTGTTGACATTGATTTTGTATCACAAGCAGTTACTATATTCCTTGATCACTTCCAGGAACCTCCTGGTTGTGTCTCTGGGATTTTCTAAGTATAAAATCATATTATCTGCAAAGAGTGAGAGATTGACTTCCCCTGTCCCCATTTGAATATTTTTGATGTACTTCTCTTAATGATTGGATTAACTAGAAATCTCAACCAGAAAGAATTAGAAATTTTAAACAGACTTATATCAAGCACTGAAATTGCAGAAACAATACAAAATCTTCCAAAAAAGAAAAGTCCTGGACCAGATGGTTTCACACCAGAATTATACCAAACCTTCAAAGAGGGGCTTGTACCTATATTGCAGAGTCTATTATAAAACACTAAGAAGGAAGGAACCTTTCAACATATTAGATGAAGAAAACATCACCCTGATGCCAAAACCAGGAAGGACCCAACAAAAAAGGAGAACTACAGACCAATTTCATTAATGCGTAGTGACGCAAAAATATTCAATAAAGTCCTAGCAAACAATATTCAGATATACATTTTAAAAATACATACATTATAATCAGGTGGGCTTTATCACAGGGATGCAAGGTTGGTTCAACATACATAAATCCATAAATGTAATACATCATATCAATTGAAGCAAAAACAAAACGACCATATGATCCTCTCAATAGCTGCAGAAAAAACATTCAACAAAATTCAGCATCTTTTTTGCATTAGAAAAGTGGCTGGGAAAGGCTTTGAAATAAGATTATTGTCTCTGAAAATAAAACAGCTGTTTCTCCAGGTTACACAAATATCTGTACTATGTTTCCCAATACAATAGCCATAAAACAGAATAGAATGTGTCCACAGATGATTGTATTGTAGCCATGATACTTAGGAAATTAATCACAGAAAATAGCTCTCCTTTATTCCCCACAGAATTAGAAGATTAAATTAAGTCTGTGCTAAAATTTTGAGAAAATTATATGGGTAGGTATTTATTATACCAATGATGTCTGAACAGTATATTTTCATAATTTTCCACATAGTCAATTTATCTCAACTGGTCGTATAAATTGGCATTTTGTTAGTTTAAGCACATTTATCAATTAGAACGTATTTTAAGATTACAAGAAAATAGCCGGGCGTTGTGGCAGGCGCCTGTAGTCCCAGCTGCTCGGGAGGCTGAGGCAAAAGAATCGTGTAAGCCCAAGAGTTAGAGGTTGCTTTGAGCTGTGGGATGCCACGGCACTCTACCCGAGGGCGGTACAGTGACACTCTGTCTCTACAAAAAAAAAAAAAAGATTACTAGAACAAGTAGCAAATGCTTTAAAGTACAAAAATAGTAAGTGTAAATAATGGTTACCCCCACTGAAGAGACTGAGAGGTACAACTAGAAAGTGCAGTCGGAAAATCACAAAGTGATGCTGTTGTTCTGGTGTTGAGGTGAATAGGCCATGACTTAATTATGCCTATGTGTAGACATGTTCACATGTGATTCCAATTATCTAATTACCTTTGTGAAGAATGACTAGGAAAGTCCTTACAACACAATAATTACCTACACCTCCTGAATATAAAATAACACAATGACCATGTGTCTTTAGCAAAAACTTCATTTGACTAATTATTTTAAGAAGACTAATCCAAATCATTCTTTTAAAAGAAGAAAAATTCCTCATACATGGGATCTGTTTTTAATATCAGTTATATGTAACATTGTGATTTAAAAAAATTTTTTATTCCCATATATATTTCAAAATCAATATCGATGTTTTATGATTACATTGAATTTGTAGTGATGAAATCACAAAGTACTATTTCATAATAAGGAAATTGTTTTACTTAAAACAGTGTATGATATTATCATTCTTAATGTGTATAGTGATTGTTACCTGCTAATGCATTACAAATCACCGCAAAACTTAATGACATAAAATTTGACAAATTAATTACATCAGAGTTTCTGTGGATAAATTGGTGCAGGGTCAGCTGGGTCCTCTGCTTCACGATCTGGCAAGATTGCAATCTAAGTGTTAGCATAAGCTTTGCATTCTGATCCGAGGGCTTGACCAGGGAATTATTCCCTTCCAAGCTCACTCAGTGATATTAGTTCCCTGAAGGCTACAGTACTGAGGCCTAAGCTCCCCCCGGCTGCTGGCTACAGGCCACCCTCAGTTTCTTGTAACATGATATCTTCAATGTGACAGCTTATTTCAAAGCTGCAAGCTGCAAAGGCAATACAGAGTTGGCTTACAAGACAGAAGTCAAAAGTATTCTATAGACTCGTCGTGGAAGTGACATTTGACTTTTGCCATATTCTGCTGTTTCCAGCTCTAACCTAGAAGGACAGAATTATGTAGCTTGTACTACCAGGATGGGATTATCACTGTGGGCTATAGAAGTAAGTAGAATTACCACATGTGGAAAAAAACAGAAATGGACTCAATTAGTTTGTGTAATTCAAATAACGGAATAATAAATATATCTAGTTGGAAAGATGTGTGTTAGAATGTCAGAATATAGCGTTCCAGCTAACTACGTATTTGTAGTTGCAAGCCCACCTATATGAAAGGCATAATTTTCCCTGATAGTTGTGTTTAGTTTTCTGCACAGTTAAACTTAACTCACCTGAATAATTTCCTCTTAGTCAACAAGTCAAACTCTATAATCTAAATTAGAGTACTTTAAACTGAAGCACTATAATAATAACCGACATATAACTGAACATTTATGTGCTTTTATCAAATTATATGATTATCAATGTCAATGTGATGAATAAATAGCTCTTACACATGTGTTTGTATATCTAACCTCAAATACTGGCAATAGAAATTATTATTTATGAATTATTATGAAAGTATTAAAATGGTCTATGATTTTTATTTGTAATCTTATTCACATATGCAGCAAACCATCCTAAAAGTAAAAGGAGTGGATTTTAAATGAAAATAATAGCTCAGAAGATAAGTTTATATTAAAGAAATGCCAGATGTGGGAATTTTCTGGCGATCATCAATACACCTTTAATGTGTGCTTATGATCAAAACTGTGCCAAACCATTTAGATATGTAGCAAGTATATCAAGGACACTTTAAATAATAAGCACAGTTAATTATTTAAACTTCCAGATAATTTTATAGGTAGATATGATTATTACCCCATAATGAGGATTAGGAAATATAGTCAAATCAATTAACTCTCTTCAACCCAAGGTTTGGAAATGTTAAAAGGAGCATAAACAGGTTTTCAAACCACATGGTTGGTTCCGGAATACTTGCTCTTAGCCCACATGACGAATCATTTTAGAAAACACAATTTGAATAAGGAGAATTTTCTTTGAAAAATAATTGGTCAGATGGAAAGAGGGTGAATGGTGGGATCACACCTATGGTGCATATTGCAAGGGTACATGTTGGATCTATTAAGTATAGAGTATAAATGTTTAACACAATAATGAAGTAAATGAGGTGAGGGATATATTAACCAGTACGATGTAAGTATTCCAAATTGTCTATAAAAGCAGCACCTTGTACCCCATAAATGCATTCATGTGTACATGATCTACCTCTTTATGATTTAATAAAAAAGAGAGAGAGAAAAGTAAAAATAATTAATGAAAAATATCTGAGTAAATTATACAGTTAAAATCAAAATTGCTTACAAAGGTGTACAATTACAGAACTTCCCACCTTCATCAATTCTTCATTACATTTTCTGTATCTAAAAAAGAGCATGTATCATTTTCTATGAACCCCTAATCCATGACTGACTGAACTATACCAAACTCTAAACTCATGAGACTCTAAAACCGTGTATTAATTCTTTAAACCTGTCAGTTTCAGACCTTCTGAATCATTAGTACATGATGGCAGATGTATACAGACTAAGCCTTTTATCTCTACTAAGTCAGGTAGATTTTAACTCACTCCGTTAACTTCCCTGGTGATTTCAAACTAATGGATCTCAGGCAATAATAATGTTACCATTTAAAACTTCTTTACTATTTTTAGTAAAGAGGCAATAATAAGGTTACCATCTAAAACCTCTTTGCTATTTTTTATTTTATGTTTGTGGCCAGTAAAATTTCAGTACTGTTATAGAATTTAAACTATTTTATCTGTTTAATTTATTTGCTTGTTCACTTGCCTTCCATCTATTTTTGATAATTTTTCATTTCCCCATTTGTCTTTTAAAAATATCCTAAACATAAAAGTACCCCACAAATTTGTACAGCCATGATATATAATCAATCAATTATGTAAAGCAAAATTATTATTTTATACATAGAATGTAAAATATTAAACACTTAATTTTAAATATTTTAATTTAGAGGGCTCATCAAAGTGAATTATGCATAAAGAAAAATATGAACCTCTAGTGTAGTCAGTGTTATTTCTTTTTCTGCCCATATAAAAATATAAAGTATACATTTTCATTGACATGTATTATTTTAAAAGTACTTAACAATTAATATATAAAATAATATTAATATTGTAATTGGTGATCAGTAAGAGTTTTATGAACTATTAGTTAGAGAAGTACTGTATTTTTGTGAAATAGCTTTAATATTGGTTAAGCCTTCTATATGCCAACTGAATTTGGGAAAGAATTATAATTTTAATTGAGATTGCATGCTTGCATGCATCAAATCTATGAACTCATTCAGAGAGAATAGTTAACTTTATGATAATAACACTGAGGATGTAATATTTCCATTCAATGAAGGATTCTTCACTCATTCAAGAGTCTTCAAAGTTTATGTGTTGCACTTACAACTATCCTTTTTATAGTATTTTCTGATTACTTATGTCAGGAGTTGGGCTAAGTTGGGAGAGAAAAAACTGAGATGTTATACATAAGCTGGAGCAGCTGGTTAAAGCAGCAAGCCAAAACTGAAAGAGTCAATAACTTACTGTTTGGTATAAATAAGAGTCTCAAAGCAGAGAGAGCATTGGCTCCCTGGTTCCATTTTCCTCAGGGAAAGGTTCACTGTTCAAAGGTCAAGGGGATCAGCTCAGACCTGGAAGAGTTCTCAGCATTGAAGGAGCCCAAATAAAATGCTCTCACAGCTTTGTGGACATAAAATGGGGGGCTAAGGGCACTGAAGAGAAAAGATTAGGAGAGAAAACGTTCTGCGTGTTTGTCAGAGTAAAGTGTCCTCAAGGAGTTCCCTTACTCCCCCTCTCCCAGAAGGAGGCTTCAGCAGGTGTGCATGAAGATGTGCACCCAAGATCTCCAATAAAGACACCTGGGAATGAAGGCAGGGAGCTTGAGAATGGAAGTGCGTAACAGCATGACCAGTCATCGGGAGGCTGCGACTTTGCTGCAGCCCTGTTCAGAGACTGAAATGCACAGACTGTGCACTTCTGTTGTAGAGAAGAGGCTTTGCCCTGTGAGGCCCAGCAGGTAAAGCCTCTGTAGTTGCCTATAGTCAGGTTTGAAAAATCACAAGTTTGGTTTAAACCAGGAGTCAGACGCCTCAGTTGCCTGCTGCTCTATAGAAATAGCATAGATTTTTGTAGGGGGATAGAAAGTCACTGAGAATAATCTTTTCAAATCATATTGGGGTTGCATCTTTTAAATTTTCCATATAGCTAATTTCATCTCATACAAAACCATGATACAATGACTAGGGGATATGTAACTTGGATTAATAGCATAATGCAATAACATCTTATCTGATTGACCTTTACTGAAAAAGGGAAGTATTGGAAAGGCCCCAGCGGAAGCTTTCATGCATTATCCTGTTGGAAAGGAACAGCACAAACCAGTTGAAAGCACGGGACGTGGAGCCAGATTTCCAAGGTGTGTAGCTTGACTTGGCAACCTAAAAGCATCATGATTTGGGGAATTTTTGTTTCTAGTTCACCTTGAAAATGGAGATAACAAAAAATATCTATTTCATAAAATTTAAACAGATGGCTTCATCTCTTGTGCCTGTATTTTACATATTTGCGCTCCCTCAATATTTATTTATTTATTTAGAATGTAAAAGTGCATGTTTATTCTACGCTGGAGAAAGAGAAGAGAGTGGGGGGAAGCTATGAGAGAGACGCAAACAGCAAGCAGGGCGTGAGAGAAAGGCAGACGGCATATCAAAGAGAAAAAGGAAGCATGCCAGCCAGGGCTTTCAGAATTCTTTAAGTTTTCTTTGCAATCCCGAAGCCCCATTCTGAATAAACTAAAATCGAGCCTGTGTGAAACGCTTCGCGTAGCCACCATCCTTCTTCATATTCCCCAAGTGACATATGCTGAACCCTTCTTTCCTTATTTCTCTTGGAAAATCCGTCTCATTCTACATCTTTGCTTACTTTTCTCAGGTCAAGAAACAGCTGCTTATCCTTTTCAGACTTGTATTGGCGTGCATCTTCTGAATAACCACGGTGCAATCGGCTTACTTATTTTATAGGCATAGCCCTATTGTTGATCATTACATATTTTATTTTGTCTTCTAACTAGAAGGTGAACTCTTGGGTGGTAAAGACCGTGTCTTTTAACTTTATATCCCTGATGAGAGACACAGTGCTTCATATATGGATGGTTTTCTGTAAATGTCAGTGCAAGGGAAAATAGAAGCAATTATTTTTCTACATGCCTGGTCCTCTACAGTATGTATGTCTTTAATTCTCATTATGAAGTTATGAGGCAGCCTTTTTATCTTTAGCTTACAATTGAGACGAGCGAAGTTTGAAAGAGTTAAATTCTTTACAAAAGATCAAACACACAAGAGTAATTATAAGGCAGGGCATGGTTCCTAGACCTGTCTACTTCTAAAGGTCATGCTCTTTTCACCACCTTCTGCCTGAGTGAAAGATGATACTTAAGCTGCATTTAAAGAAGGAAGCCTTGTGTTAGCATGCATTATGCAAGGACAAGGACGAGTAAGAGTTATTGTTTGTCTTAGGAGGAGAAAAGGTTATCTAAGGACAAAGGAAGACTTTAGGGGAAAGTGTGGCAGGGAGAAACTACATTAGTAGCAAAATCAAATAGGCTAAAACCTGGAAATAATGATGATGTTGAAAGCAGGTGAACCAGTAGAGAGTAAGCTGCCCAGATCACAAGGTCATGTCAGGAGTTATTATATTATTTACTTACGGCTATACAGAAGTTATTCTCTTTATTGAACAAAGAGTGCAATGGAGTGCACACACTCACCAGCCAAGTAAAGGGAGAATAAATCATACACAAGTATGTTCATCAAAATATCAAGGTAAAAAGAACGAAGAGGGTAAAACTATTCCACATTTTTCTGCTATGCAGTTACAAATTACAAATACTATAACTGTATATACCCTTTACTTTGTGTGATGGTTAATTTTATGTGTCAACATAAGAGACATTTGTTCAAACATTATTCTTGATGTGTCAATGAGGTTGTTTCTTCTTAAGATTAACATTTAAATATATAAACTGGAGAAAACAGGATTGCCTTCCCCCAGGTGGGTGGGCCTTCTCCAATCTACTGAGGCCTAAGTAAAATGAAATACTGAGTAAAACAATATTATCTCTGCTTGACTGTCATAAGCTGGGACATCCACCTTCTCCTACATTTGGACTCAAGTGAAACATTAGCCCATACTGGGTGTTGAGCCTACAGGCCTTCAGATTGGCTTTCCTCAATCTCCGGGTTACTAATTGCAGATCTTGTCACTTGTCAACTTCCACAATCACGTGAATCATTTAATAAATAATGATAAATCTATCTATCCATTCATTTATGGAGATAAATAGATATAGAGACACAGGTAAAGATATAGATTTAGATACATGTGTAGATATAAACATAAGACTATTTTTGTTTACTTTTTTGTCCTAACATTCATATTACTTGTTTTTTACTCATATAAAACAGGGAAAACTCTTCAAGACATCCCTCTAGGCAAAATTGTTATTGCTTAGACCACAAAACCACAGGCCACAGCAACAAAAATACATGGGTGTGACTTAATTAACAGCTTTTGCACAGCAGAAGAAATAATCAACAGAGTGAACAGATAATTTAAAGAATTGGAGGAACTATTTGAAAATTACTCATCCAACAGAGGACTAATATTCATAATCTGCAAGGCATTTATACTATTTTACAGTAAAAAGAAAAATCCCACTAAAAGGATTGCCCTGGGTAAAGGACATAAACAGATGTTCTCAAAAGAAAACATATAAATTGCCAGCAACAATATTTTAAAAAGCTCAATATCACTAATCATCATGGAAATGTAAATTAAAATCACAATGAAATGGCTATTATTAAATGAACAAAAATAACAAGTGATGGGAAAGATATAGAGTAAAGGAACTCTTATACTTTGTTGATGGGAATGTCAATTAGTCTACCATTATGGAAGATCACATGGAGACTTGCAAAAATCTAAAAATAACTCCTGTACCTTTAAGCTATCTTCATTATGTATCTATTTAAAGGAAAAGAAATCAGTATTTCAGAGGAATGTATGCATTCTCTTCGGGAAGGTACTATTCACAATAGGAAAAATACGAAATCATTTTATGTGCCCATCAATAGATGAATGAATAAGCAGAATATGGTATACTATGTATGCATATACACAACACACACACACAATTAAAAACTATTCAGCCACAAAATAAATAACAAAATTATGTCATTTGCAGCAAGATAGATGGAACTGAAAACCATTATGTAGGGAAATATACCAGGTACAGAAGTAATATGCCTGTAAATATGTAATTTTTAATACATATAAATAATTATTGCTCAGACATGGGGCTAAAAATTTGATCTCATGAGCATATAGAATAATAAATACTTAAGTCTTGGAAAGATGGGAGGGCAGAGTGGATAAAGAGATGATAGTTTGAGGTACAAACATACAGTTAGATAGAAAATATAAATTGTAATTTCTAGAAAAGACTGGGATGACTGCAGAACAGGAAGAAAAAAGTATTAAGAATTAAGAATTACCCATCCAACAAGTGACTAATACCCAGAATCTGCAAAGACCTCAAACAAACGAACAGCAACAAAACCAAATAATCCCGTTTAAAATGAGCCAAGTGCATGAATAGACATGGATAGATACTTCACAGTGAGATGGGTGGGTTGTACCAGTATCCGTCTATCCATTTGCCCATCCAGGTATCTTCTGCTGTTCTTTTTCTCTGGAGAATCCTGACTAATATATTTTGTTAGCATACTATGTGTAGTGTAGAGGCTCACAAAAAGCAAAAGGAAAAATACCATGTAAGACATTATTCAAGATCACGTCGTTAAAGGCTAGGTGCTAGGTGCATTTGATGGAAGCCAATTTACTATTTCGTCTTTGGGTCTTGGAAAAATGGACACCTTCGATTAATCTGACAACACCATGAAATGTGATTAAATTGATATTCAGTTCAAGGAATAGTCCTTATTGCTTCACAAAATAGAAACATGGAGGAGAATAACATATATGGAATTCAAAAGATGACATACCAAAGTAAAAAATAACAAACTTCATTTAACCATCTATTTCAGAAAGGTTATTCATAATGTTGATGTGAGGTGAAGGAAAGGGAGCCAACAGGAGTGCTCCGGTGTAGGATGGGCACACACAGGTACCTGCAAATAGACATGTATTTGAAATGACTGTGAAGCTTAACTTAAAAAATACGTTCATAATCTGACTTGTAGTTTTACCTTTGCTGATTTTATTGCTTCAAGTGTTGAATATGTAAACATGTTGAAACTTCAGAAAAACATTTTATCATTTTTATGTCATTAAACAACTCGTATTCGAATTTTCACAAGTATTAGTGGTAATAGAGCTCTTAAATCTATTTAACTGATTAATAAATATAAATCACAAAGAATTTTTAATGTATTACATATAAATAATCATTTAAATTTTTATATTTGACATTCAGGTCAATATTCTGTGTCTTATACTACTTGACTGTTTTTCTTGACTTTTTTGTCCTAACATTCATATTGCTTGTTATTTGTTCTTTTGTTGTAATTACGGTTCTGTGTATAATGTACTTATTTTGATATTAGATTGAAAAAATTGTTTAGGCTTTTACTTGAAGTAGTATTTCCTCAATTAACCTTTATATATGCTAGCTCTGTTAGAGTCTTTCTATCTATACCCATGCATATGTGTTTTTTTGTGTATGTATATATGTTATTCTATATTTTTCAACATAAGTTACATAATAGATAAATTATGGAATTCATAGACATTCAAAGTTAGAGTGTTTTTAGTTGGAAAGATGAAAATGCAATATGAACTATAAAAGCATTCTTAAGTACCTTGTTACGGAAACACCTTAATATCATGTTACAATTTTAAGTATATTTGTGGCAAATAGTATCTATGTGCATATATAGATATGTATATACAACATCAATAATGATAAATATCAGTGGAATATCAATAAAACCACAATTCAAATATATCCTGATACTGCAGGGACAAGAATTTAGCACAGCATTTCCTTCTATATCTAATACTCTATATAATATTCTAAAATTTTTACTGAATGCAATTTTAGGTTATTTTTTTCAATTACCAACTTCAACACATTTAACCAGGCTTTAACATTTGGCAATAAAATGTATTGGATGTAGTTTTAAATTCAATAAGTGTTAGATTATTAATAATAGTCTTCTATCAGTTCGGTATTAAAAAATTAACTAGCATTCTAATCTAGTTTGTAAAAGCTGTAATGTAGAATATCTTACTAAGGAATGTCTCATAAGTGTTAGATTATTAATAATAGTCTTCTATCAGTTAGATATTAAAAAATTAACTATCATTCTAATCTAGTTTGTAAAAGCCGTAATGTAGAATATCTTATTAAGGAATGTCTCTGGTTCTAATAAAATGACTAAATTAATGGAAGTTATGTGATGCATCCTGGAACTATGGACCTTGCTCTGAAATGTAATTATTACTGAATTTATATTTAATAGGCTGAAAAAATAGATAAAACTTTACATTTTCTAAACTGGAAAATATAAAACCAGAACTTGTTGTTCATACCAAGATCTTAACGTCATCAAATTAAAAAATATATTTGTATAAATAAAGCATATTAAATACATTATAAATTTTGATGATATTATGCATTATTAATCATTGGATTATCAATGATACCACAATTTCATGTACAAAAATATGTCAAGGATCAGAAAGTAGGTGCAAAATATACAGGGTGGCCATAAAATTCATGTGCAAAATGGCCGCCCTGTATAATAGAATAGTGGTAATAGATTGGTGTATTCCTGCCGCACCCCCGGCATCAAGCCGTGGCGGGATGGCTCTGTCCGCGTTGTAAAAACTGTGGTAAGGCGGTGGGTGCTCCTCGGAGCGTTGCCCCCAGTCCTCCTGGTTTGCGACAGCAGCGCATAAGTTGCCTAGCATGCCTTTTAGTGAACGTAGGAAGTCATGAGGTGCGGCATAAAGGCCTGAGTAACCTTTACCCTGAAACCTGTTTGAAACTTGTTTGTTGAGTTGAATGGTTAATTGTTGCTTGAATGTCCTCAGAAACTAAGAATAAACATAATGACTTACTAATCCATGACTTCATCTATACAATGGAGACTAAAAAGTCTCCAAGGGAACACGTTCCCACCATAAAAGTCAGTTAATTGAAACAATGTATCAAGAGAATGCAAGAATGACAAGTTAAGATGTTCCTACCAGATACCCACTCCCTCCGGTCTCTTATCTCTACCTTAGGTTCCTTTGAAACTGTTTCTTTGAAATAAGTTTTCTGTGAATATTGCTTTCTCTAAAAGTACTATTACACATAAATTTTCTCACTACACACTTAAGACATACACATAATTCACTATTAATTCACTAACAACATAAAAATCATAATTAAATATAAAGAAAGAAAAATATAAAATGTGAACAAAGCAGTTTTATAAAAAAGAAGGTTTAAACATAGATAAAGAGAAGTAAAAGAGTAACTGCTGATAACCAACAGCCTTTGTTCCCCCTCGCGGGCAAAACCCCTTGCAGACAGGATATTGTTTAAGTGAGATAGTCAAATACTCACATCTACAAGGTTAGATATTAACTTGTAAAGCTCAGCAAGTTGTAAAAATACCTTTTGTAATTTGTAATGCTTTGTCAAAAATGTATAAAAACCAATCTTAAAATTCAGTAAAGTACAGCTACTTTCCTCATCACTCGTGGTGTGTAGTAGTCTGTCAAATCACCCTGCGTCGACCTTCCAATCAACCTGAGCCGTTTCGCCCTGAAAGCCCTCGGACTGAGACTCATTCGACTGGCGGTCCGCGGCATATTCCAACTGTGTTTCACATGAAAACTGAAAAATAATAAAGGACTTTCTGAAGTAGAAAAAAAGGTTGACTTAAATTTAAATTTTTTTATCCAATAAGAGTCAATGTTTGTAAGTGGTGAGAGGTACGAGTCCAGTTTCAGTCTTCTACATGTTACTAAACGGTTCTCCCAGCACCATTTATTAAACAGGAGTTCTTTTCCCCAGTGTATTCTTTTGTTTGGTTTATTAAAGATTTGATGGTGCTCTGTGATTGGATTCATGCCTAAGTTCTCTTTTCGATTCTATAGATCTATGTCTCTATTTTTGTGCCAGTATCATGCAGTTTTGATTACTGTAGGATTGTGGCATTCTACAGTAGCCTGAAGTCTGGTAGCATATACTATAGAATACTATTCAGCTATAAAAAATGATGGAGACTTTACATCTTTTGTATTTCCCTGGAACATTCTTCTCAATCAAGTATCACAAGAATGGAAAAGCAAGTATTTAATGTACTCAATAGTAATATGAAACCAATATAAAAACAACTACACACTCACACAACAGAAAAATACTAATATATTCAAGTGCAGAGGGAGGGAAAGGGGAAAGGGGAAGAGAGAAGAGGATTAGTAAGTGCTGAACTAATGAGTACAATGCAAGATTTATAGTACACCCCTGGATGAAGGGCTCAACTACAACTTGAACTTTACCTTAGAAATGCAAACAATGTAACCTAATCATTTTACCCTATATTAATCAGAAACAAACAAAAATATATATATATCAGGTTACATCTAAAAAAAAGAAATATAGGATGAGAGGGTATTCTTATTTTTTAAGTCTAAGGAATTCAGCATACTCTATACCCTTCTTGGAGTTCACAAAGCTTATTAATATGTCAAAGATTTAGAAATGCTTTGGGCTAAAAAACTCTATTTTTTAAGTTCAGATTTTAAAACATATCTAACTTTATTATATTTGGTCATTACATCATTGCAAATCTATTAATATATTCTGGACACTTTATTGCATAAAACAAAATTTGGGTGATGTTACAGCATTTGCATTTATAGTATTCTAGCCATATAAACTGAAGAGAGTAAACATTTTTTAATTGGTTTTTCACCAAGTACATTTATGCCCCAAAGTATCCTTAAAGTAAAAAAAAAAAAAAAGTGTATTGGATATATAATTGTGAATATCCATTGTACCTTTAACAATTGACAAGATTATAAATCTATTATTAAATGTTGGTAACACTAGTAACATTGATTATACAATATTGTAATTATAAAGGTCTGTTTCTGATCAGAGAAAAAAAAGAATATATGAGGTCAGATACCTAAGATCACAAACCTATCCTAGAAAAAGTGCTACATACCTCGTTGTTGAATATTACTACAGTCAATTTCAAAGTATTCTCCTTGGGAAGCTATGCATGAGACCACTGCCTAGACCACCCTTCAAAGCAACTTAGGACCTCTTTTTCTAGAATGGCCAAGAAAACTGTCATCATACAAGGTCTGACAATTAAGTTTGTGAACACATCCTAGAAAAAGTGTTAAGAAGAAGCATTTGGAGGGAGCAAGATGGCAGCCGAGTAACAGCTTCCTTGCATCTGGGCACCATGAGTCTGGGGAGATAGGACTCCAGGCATCTCTGGCTGGTGGGAACTGCCTATCATCACTCCTATGAGGATACAGGGAGTCAGCAAGAGACTTCTGGACCCCAAGAGGAGGACTAAAACAGAGGAAAACCGGCAAGTGGTCACGTGTGTTCAATCCGTCTAAACCTGCCCACAACTGTAAGTTCAGTAGCAGCGAGACTGCAAACCAGAAAGGCCTTACCTGTGAACTGTTTTGATGTCCTTGGACTTGGCACTGAGTTGAACTGCCTTGGGGAAGGCCTGAACGGGAGTCCGGAGAACTTTGGCCATTGTCTAGGGCCCCAGTCTGAGCCGCTGAGCCAGATGGAGCTAATCGTGTTTGGCGGTGGGTCACACGGATCCATTGTCAGTGATCTGCCCCGGCAAGCTCTGCCCTCAGGGTCGCAGAGCTAGAAACGGTGGGAGCTGGTAACCCAGCAACCAAGTAGCCTAAGGGTGGGGTTTGAGCCGCCTTGCAGCCCTAACCCTCAGGGGCAGAGTGAGACCGGTTTTGGCACACTGGGTAAGTGGATAGCCACTTCAGCAGTGATTCCAGCGAGAAAGCTGGGAAAGCTTCTGCTCAGCAAGTTTACAAGTTCAAAGTGCCTTTTAAGTAGACTGAAGAGAGATTTAGGGATTTAGATTTAGAGATTTGAGAAATCAGCAGCCTCCAGTCGTATCAGAACTGTGACTAACATCTCATACCCCAGAAGACCACGTGTTGCCCAGACAATATTCAATAACATATACAAACTGCTTTGTTTTTGGTTGTGTATTTTTTTCTTTTTTTTTTTTTGTTTGGTTGTTTTTTTTGTTTGTTTATTTTGATGTTGCTGATGTTCTTTTGTTTTTTTAATTTCAATCTTTTCCACACAGATCCCTTTTTCTTTCTCAATTTTCCTAGTTTAATTATAATTTCCCATTGCTGCTTTTTTTAATAACTTCAACTTCATTTTTGCTAGTGTTTCTACCGATATAATTTGGTTTTTCACCCAATTTTATCCCCGTAAAGTTTTCTGTTTGCTTCTTTTGGTTTGATTTATAGCATTTTTGTCCTTCCTCTCTACTTGGTGGAGGTGGGGTACTGTGTCTGATCAGGTTAGCAAAGAGCTGCTGACCTCAAGGGAACCACGCAACTGGGCACCCCCAGAAGGTGGTTTTATTTAAGGTTGTGTCAAAGTACCCTACTGTACACCTATATTGCCCTGTCTCCCTCTTTCTGTGCCTCTCTTCTTTTTGTCAATGTTCCTTATACCCACCCCCTCTCCTTTCTCTATCTTTCTTTTTTTCTTATCACTCGGTCCTCCTTTCTTTCATCCCCTTTTTTTGCTCTTCAACCTTCTCACCCTTCTGGTCCTGTAACCCTTAGTCCACAGGCACAAGAACTTAAAGAGCAAGAGGAAGTGAAAGGAAAATTAGGGCAAGGAAACAGATAAAAGAAATCACTCATGAGGAAGAATCAGCAGAAAACTCCAGGCAACATGAAGAACCAGTCTAGAAAAACCCCACCAAGGGACCTGGTGGGGTAGCTACTGCAGATGATTCCACCAGTATAGAAATGTTAGGAATGACAGAAAGGGAACTTAGAATACACATGTTGAAAACAATGAAAGAAATGATGGAAACAATGAAGGAAATTGCTAATAAAGTGGAAAATAACCAAAAGGAAATCCAAAAACAGAATCAAATAAGAGATGAACGATATGAAGAATATAAAAAGGATATAGCAGACCTGAAGGAACTGAAACAGTCAATTAGGGAACTTAAAGATGCAATGGAAAGTATCAGCAACAGGTTAGACCATGCAGAAGAAAGAATTTCAGAGGTAGAAGACAAAGTTCTTGAGATAACTCAGACAGTAAAAGAGGCAGAAAAGAAGAGAGAGAAAGCAGAACGTTCACTGTCAGAATTATGGGACTTTATGAAGCGTTCCAACATACGAGTTATAGGAATTCCAGAAGGGGAAGAAGAATGCCCCAGAGGAATGGAAGCCATACTAGAGAATATTATAAAAGAAAATTTCCCAAACATCACCAAAGATTCTGACACACTGCTTTCAGAGGGATATCGGACCCCAGGTCGCCTCAACTCTAACCGAGCTTCTCCAAGACACATTGTGATGAACCTGTCCAAAGTCAAGACAAAAGAAAAGATTCTGCAAGCCACCAGGAGTAAGCGCCAGTTGACCTACAGGGGCAAATCCATCAGAGTTACCGCAGACATCTCTAATGAAACTTTCCAAGCAAGAAGACAATGGTCATCTACCTTTAATCTACTTAAACAGAACAATTTTCAGCCCAGAATTCTGTACCCTGCTAAGCTAAGCTTCAAAATAGACGGAGAAATCAATTCATTTACGATATACAAACATTGAGGAAATTCGCCACAACAAGACCAGCTCTACAGGAAATACTTCAACCTGTTCTGCACGCTGACCACCACAATGGATCAGCAGCAAAGTAAGCACTCAGAAATCAAAGGACAGAACCTAACCTCCACACTGATGCAAAAGATAAAACTAAGCAATGGACTCTCACCAAATAAGACGAATAGAATACTACCGCACTTATCAATTATCTCAATAAATGTTAATGGCTTGAATTCCCCACTGAAGAGACATAGATTGGCTGACTGGATTAAAAAACACAAGCCATCCATTTGCTGTCTGCAAGAAACACACCTGGCTTCAAAAGACAAATTAAAGCTCCGAGTCAACGGTTGGAAGACAATTTTTCAGGCAAATGGAATTCAGAAGAAAAGAGGAGTTGCAATCTTATTTTCAGATACATGTGGATTTAAAGCAACTAAAGTCAAAAAAGACAAAGATGGTCACTTTATATTGGTCAAGGGAAAACTACAACAAGAAGACATTTCCATTCTAAATATTTATGCACCCAATTTAAATGCTTGCAGATTCTTGAAGCAGACCTTACTCAGTCTGAGCAATATGATATCTGATAATACCATCATAACAGGGGACTTTAACACACCTCTTACAGAGCTGGACAGATCCTCTAAACAGAAATTAAACAAAGATGTAAGAGACTTAAATGAGACCCTAGAACAACTATGCTTGATTGACGCATATAGAACACTCCACCCCAAAGATAAAGAATATACATTCTTCTCATCACCCCATGGAACATTCTCCAAAATTGATCATATCCTGGGACACAAAACAAATATCAACAGAATCAAAAGAATTGAAATTTTACCTTGTATCTTTTCAGACCATAAGGCACTAAAGGTGGAACTCAACTCTAACAAAAATGCTCGACCCCACCCAAAGGCATGGAAATTAAACAATCTTCTGTTGAATAACAGATGGGTGAAGGAAGAAATAAAACAGGAAATCATTAACTTCCTTGAGCATAACAACAATGAAGACACAAGCTACCAAAACCTGTGGGATACTGCAAAAGCAGTTTTGAGAGGAAAATTCATCGCTTTAGATGCCTATATTAGAAAAACAGAAAGAGAGCACATCAACAATCTCACAAGAGATCTTATGGAATTGGAAAAAGAAGAACAATCTAAGCCTAAACTCAGTAGAAGAAAAGAAATATCCAAAATCAAATCAGAGATCAATGAAATTGAAAACAAAAGAATCATTCAGAAAATTAATGAAACGAGGAGTTGGTTTTTTGAAAAAATAAATAAAATATATAAACCATTGGCCAGACTAACTAGAAATAGAAAAGTAAAATCTCTAATAACCTCAATCAGAAACGATAAAGGGGAAATAACAACTGATCCCACAGAGATACAAGAGATCATCTCTGAATACTACCAGAAACTCTATGCCCAGAAATTTGACAATGTGAAGGAAATGGATCAATATTTGGAATCACACCCTCTCCCTAGACTTAGCCAGGATGAAATAGACCTCCTGAACAGACCATTTTCAAGCACTGAGATCAAAGAAACAATAAAAAAGCTTCCAACTAAAAAATGCCCTGGTCCAGATGGCTTCACTCCAGAATTCTATCAAACCTTCAAGGAAGAGCTTATTCCTGTACTGCAGAAATTATTCCAAAAAACTGAGGAAGAAGGAATCTTCCCCAACACATTCTATGAAGCAAACATCACCCTGATACCAAAACCAGGAAAAGACCCAAACAAAAAGGAGAATTTCAGACCAATCTCACTCATGAATATAGATGGAAAAATTCTCAACAAAATCCTAGCCAATAGATTACAGCTTATCATCAAAAAAGTCATTCATCATGATCAAGTAGGCTTCATCCCAGGGATGCAAGGCTGGTTTAACATACGCAAGTCCATAAACGTTATCCACCATATTAACAGAGACAAAAATAAAGATCATATGATCCTCTCAATAGATGCAGAAAAAGCATTTGATAAAATCCAGCATCCTTTTCTAATTAGAACTCTGAAGAGTATAGGCATAGGTGGCACATTTCTAAAACTGATTGAAGCTATCTATGACAAACCCACAGCCAATATTTTACTGAATGGAGTAAAACTGAAAGCTTTTCCTCTTAGAACTGGAACCAGACAAGGTTGTCCTCTGTCACCTTTACTATTCAACATAGTGCTGGAAGTTCTAGCCAATACAATTAGGCAAGACAAGGAAATAAAGGGAATCCAAATGGGAGCAGAGGAGGTCAAACTCTCCCTCTTTGCTGACGACATGATCTTATACTTAGAGAACCCCAAAGACTCAACCACAAGACTCCTAGAAGTCATCAAAAAATACAGTAATGTTTCAGGATATAAAATCAATGTCCACAAGTCAGTAGCCTTTGTATACACCAATAACAGTCAAGATGAGAAGCTAATTAAGGACACAACTCCCTTCACCATAGTCTCAAAGAAAATGAAATACCTAGGAATATACCTAACGAAGGAGGTGAAGGACCTCTATAAAGAAAACTATGAACTCCTCAGAAAGGAAATAGCAGAGGATATTAACAAATGGTAGAACATACCATGCTCATGGATGGGAAGAATCAACATTGTTAAAATGTCTATACTTCCCAAAGCTATCTACCTATTCAATGCCATTCCTATCAAAGTACCTACATCGTACTTTCAAGATTTGGAAAAAATGATTCTGTGTTTTGTATGGAACCGGAAAAAACCCCGTATAGCTAAGGCAGTTCTTAGTAACAAAAATAAAGCTGGGGGCATCAGCATACCAGATTTTAGTCTGTACTACAAAGCCATAGTGCTCAAGACAGCATGGTACTGGCACAAAAACAGAGACATAGACACTTGGAATCGAATTGAACACCAAGAAATGAAACTAACATCTTACAACCACCTAATCTTTGATAAACCAAACAAGAACTTACCTTGGGGGAAAGGCTCCCTATTCAAGAAATGGTGTTGGGAGAACTGGATGTCTACATGTAAAAGACTGAAACTGGACCCACACCTTTCCCCACTCACAAAAATTGATTCAAGTTGGATAAAGGACTTAAATTTAAGGCATGAAACAATAAAAATCCTCAAAGAAAGAATAGGAAAAACACTGGAAGATATTGGCCTGGGGGAAGACTTCATGAAGAAGACTGCCATGGCGATTGCAACAACAACAAAAATAAACAAATGGGACTTCATTAAACTGAAAAGCTTCTGTACAGCTAAGGACACAATAACCAAAGCAAAGAGACAACCTACACAATGGGAAAGGATATTTGCATATTTTCAATCAGACAAAAGCTTGATAACCAGGATCTATAGAGAACTCAAATTAATCCACATGAAAAAAGCCAACAATCCCTTATATCAATGGGCAAGAGACATGAATAGAACTTTCTCTAAAGATGACAGACGAATGGCTAACAAATACATGAAAAAATGTTCATCATCTCTATATATTAGAGAAATGGAAATCAAAACAACCCTGAGATATCATCTAACCCCAGTGAGAATGGCCCACATCACAAAATCTCAAAACTGCAGATGCTGGCGTGGATGTAGAGAGATGGGAACACTTTTACACTGCTGGTGGGACTGCAAACTAGTACAACCTTTCTGGAAGGAAGTATGGAGAAACCTCAAAGCACTCAACCTAGACCTCCCATTTGATCCTGCAATCCCATTACTGGGCATCTACCCAGAAGGAAAAAAATCCTTTTACCATAAGGACACTTGTACTAGACTGTTTATTGCAGCTCAATTTACAATCACCAAAATGTGGAAACAGCCTAAATGCCCACCAACCCAGGAATGGATTAACAAGCTGTGGTATATGTATACCATGGAATACTATTCAGCTATTAAAAAAAATGGAGACTTCACATCCTTCGTATTAACCTGGATGGAAGTGGAAGACATTATTCTTAGTAAAGCATCACAAAAATGGAGAAGCATGAATCCTATGTACTCAATCTTGATATGAGGACAATTAATGACAATTAAGTTTATGGGGGTGAAGCAGAAAGAGGGATGGAGGCAGGAGGGTGGGGCCTTAGTGTGTGTCACACTTTATGGGGGCAAGACATGATTGCAAGAGGGACTTTACCTAACAATTGTAATCATTGTAACTGGCTTATTGTACCCTCAATGAATCCCCAACAATAAAAAAAAAAGAAAAGAAAAAAAGAAGAAGAATTTGGAAAAATTACTTTGTGCAAATAAAAGGTATGCTGTATAGTTATATATGTGTGTGTGTGTGTGTGTGTGTGTGTATGCATACAGTGAGGGTGCCAAAAAATACACATTTTATCAAAGGAAAAAACTGTATTAAAAACTCAATCATGTTTGACTTTTGCAATTACAAAGGATGCTCCAATGTGACTTCTATTATCTATTGTTTTATATATATATAGTACTACGATTTTAATATAGTTTTTCCCTTAAAATGTGTATACAATTTTTGGAATGCTCTGTATATATTTTATTTGTTGAATGAAAGAATGAGTAGAATTAGGGAAACTTCATTCAGTCAGCCACAAACTTATCTTAGTTGATAAAACACATGGGAAGGCAGACATGATATAAGAGAAAAGATCGGATGGTCTTTATATTACTGAGATGACAAAGTTACAGGGGAAATTGCATATGTTTTTAAAGAGGATGTGGAAATGACAGAAACAGATAATACAGAAAAACATTTGATTTATGGATAGAAGGAGCTGTTTTAACCTTCTGAGCTTGAAAACTTGCTTATACTGTCAGAAGTGGCAGTGAACTATGGAAGCAAAAGGGATTATTTCCCTATGTTACCTATTGCCTTTTAACATTACCGATTTTGGTTGTTAAAGATTATGATAACGTACTTCTTGAATAATCCTCCCGCCATTTCCTGCCACCAAAGTGGGTAATGCTGGGCAAAGAGGGCAGAAAAATATAAGAAAGCATTTAAATGCTTGAGTTTCTGAGACGAATTATTAAGAAAAGAAGGAACTAAGAAATAATTTAGAAAATATTTTCTAATTAACCTTCAATGGTTACAGAATAAATTAGCTTTCTTCTTTGGGTAGTACTTTTTAGTGAGCATGCTTTTGGAATTAGAAGATAAAAATTTTGTGTTTGTGCCTGGTTTTGTCTCTTTCTTACAAGGTGACAATTAGTCATGATGTTAGTACCTTAACCTTATACACACACACACACACACACACAATCTTTAAAATTCTTAAGAACTCCATTTAGAAAGCCACTACATTAATATTTTAAAGTACTTTATCTAGTTTTCTAATTTAATTTTTTATTTTTTTTTCAAATCTTGCCTAAACTGTTTAGGGTAGAAGAGAGTAATGGCCAAATTCTTCAGTTTTTCACATCAATCTGAATTTTGTTTTATGTTTACATTTTTTTCTAAAATCATGTCTCATATTTTCTCAATCCTCAACAATTTACTAGGTCTTGAGTCTTTAACACATACTAGAAAAAAATTAGGAAAAAAAAAATTTAAAAAGAAAATTAGGAACATTTATATCTCATATTGCCTTACCACGAGTGTTAGCAAATTTTAAGGAACAATGGTTTTACTATACAGCATATTTCATCTCTACTCAATTTCAAGAAAAAAATGCCTCTGTGATTGTGTATCAGAATCATTTAGAGAGCTTGTTAAAAGAGGCTGAGGCAGGCCCATTGCCTGAACTCACGGGTTTGAGCCCAGACTGAGCAAGAACGAGACCCCCATCTCTAAAAATAGCCAGGATTGTGGCAGGTGCCTGTAGTCCCAGGTACTTGGGAGGCTGAGGCAAGAGAATTGCTTGAGCCCAG
Source organism: Nycticebus coucang (assembly GCF_027406575.1). Classification (NCBI taxonomy): domain Eukaryota; kingdom Metazoa; phylum Chordata; class Mammalia; order Primates; family Lorisidae; genus Nycticebus; species Nycticebus coucang. Next base: position 67,397,261 of record NC_069789.1, on the reverse strand, counting down.
GAGTTTGAGGCTGCTATTAGCTATAACTCCTCCGCACTCTACCAAAAGTGACAGTGACACTTTGTTCCAAAAAAAAAAAGTTATTCTCAGCCCTCAGCCTTCAACAAATGAAGTAAGCCTGGGTGAAGTCCAAGAGAACCAATTTATAACAAGTGGACTAAGATATCCAGACACAGGCGATCCATGCACTACAACGTTTGAAACACTGGTTTCACATGTGAAAATTAGACTACTTATGTCCAGTAAAAATATGATGCACTATAAAATTTACATTTGGAATCTGAATACATGTATTTATTTTTTACCACAATTTGCCACATATGAAAAGTGGTAAGAAAAAATACAAAGATCTCACAGAAGAAGAAACATTTTAAAGAGGAAGATAAAAAATAATGGCCTAACATCTGATTTCTTAGCATAACCCGAGACACTTTATTGGGTTTTTTTAAAAAGAAGAGTAAAAATAACACAGAAATTAAGGGAAAGTCTTTTCAGTAGGAAAAAAAAAAGAAAAATTTCACTCAGTAATCTATGGTCAGTGTTGGCATTCGATTGCATAGCACATCTGATGAGATCCAGAGAGAAGGAAACCATTCTTAGAGCAAACAGACCAGTTTTATTTAGTAGCTGCTAGAAGACATTACCAGGCCTTTGTGATGGAGTGGAACTTAAAATTCAGGGAGATCCTTCAACAGAACAGGCATGTAGATTTCTGATAGGAGCTGTGATACACTTCACCAACTACTTCCTTCAATTCATGTTTCCCCCCATAACTCTTCAATACTGCCTGCCTGACCATCACATTAAAACCAAAAAACTGACCTCACATTGTTGTGATCCATTTTTTCCGCTGTGTTTTTTGTTTGTTTCTGCTTTTTTCTTATCATCATTTCACAAACTCATTTATGGCATTACGGCACAAATTGTTCCACACAAAAAAATCACCTAAAATTCAGTAGTTAAAAGTTAGTTATCATTTTTATTATCACTCGTGGTGAGAAGGGAACACTTTTACACTGCCGGTGGGACTGCAAACTAGTACAACCTTTCTGGAAGGAAGTATGGAGAAACCTCAAAGCACTCAAGCTAGACCTCCCATTTGATCCTGCAATCCCATTACTGGGCATCTACCCAGAAGGAAAAAAATCCTTTTATCATAAGGACACTTGTACTAGACTGTTTATTGCAGCTCAATTGACAATCGCCAAAATGTGGAAACAGCCTAAATGCCCACCAACCCAGGAATGGATTAACAAGCTGTGGTATATGTATACCATGGAATACTATTCAGCCATTAAAAAAAATGGAGACTTTACATCCTTCGTATTAACCTGGATGGAAGTGGAAGACATTATTCTTAGTAAGCATCACAAGAATGGAGAAGCACGAATCCTATGTACTCAATCTTGATATGAGGACAATTGATGACAATTAAGGTTATGGGGGGGGAGGAAAAGCAGAAAGAGGGACAGAGGGAAGGGGGTGGGGCCTTGGTGTGTGTCACACTTTATGGGGGCAAGACATGATTGCAAGAGGGACTTTACCTAACAATTGCAATCAGTGTAACCTGGCTTATTGTACCCTCAATGAATCCCCAACAATAAAAAAAAAAAATTCAGGAAGAGCTGTGGAGGTGGTTCTGTCCCCAAGTCTCTCATGTGCTATCACTGGAGCTGCCACATCTGGAGGCTCCTGGAATCTCTCACTTCACGAAGTCTGAAAGCATCTCCATGGCGCCTCTCAGCCAGGTCCGGTTTAATCTTTCTTACAATATGAACGACTTAGGGCAATTGAATTTCTTACATGGTACTCCAGGGCTCCTAAATGAGTGTTACTGCCACTTAAAGTTTCTTTGCCTTTTGGGCCCTAGCCTTGGAAGACATACCGTGTCACATCTTTCTGATGACAAACACTTTACAATTCTCCCACATACAAGCAGACATGCCCTGGTCCTCACTTCTTCACCAGAGTTCACCTCACATTGTAGAAGATCACGTGCGAGGTATTGTGGAACTGTCCTCAGCACATATAACGTGACACACTCATTTATTGCATTTATGTCTATACCCCCAATACACACACACATTAGAATGTGAATGACGTGAGGGCAGAGCTATATTGTCTTGTGCTTGCATGTTTATATTAGAATGCTAGATAAAAAGTTATTGGCCTGGATCTTCTGGTCAGGTACCTTACTGAACTCCTTATGATACAAAACGATGTCTCAGAGTCAATTGACTCTGAGATTTTCCAGACAGTGAATCTTACCATCAATAATATCACTTGAAATCTTTGGTGATACTTACCACCTGTGCTTTTAAATATTTTAAAAATATAAATTCATGTAATATTAATTTCTTATTTATTTTTATTTTCTCATTGTACTGTGTTATATAACAGGAAAACAATGTTGAACTGCCAAAGACACAATATTTTTCCTTAATATCAGTGGTGTCCATAAATTCAACAGGAAACACTGTATACTATTTTATTCTTCTTTTTAAACCATTTGGCACAAATGAGTCTTCGACATTCTTTAAAATTTATTTTGTGTATTTGCCACTTGTATTAATTTAAAAATACTATGTACAAGGGTCTCTGAACTCATGAATGGAGTGCTACTAGTACTTCAAGTTTGTATAAATATGTCCAAGGCCTAATACATTTAATATAATAATACTTATTAACTTCTTATTAAATTGCATGCTATACACAAAATAGATAACGTATATAATACATCCCTTTTTGGCTCTACCTTCTATAATTTGCATTCAAAATTAATTCTAGCAATTCAATATCAATAACCAAAATAAACGAAGATGCCTGCATTTTCACTGCTAAGAAATTCAGACAATTTAAAAATTTGGAATGGAATGCAAATGCAGCAATTTAAGCTAGAATTTTACCTAATATTTTCATAGACCCTAAGTTTTTACATGAAAACACTAGTAAATGATATTGTTTCATTTTAAAGATATAGTATTTATATGTATTTTATTCTTGAAAAATGTAAATGAGAATGCCAAGATGCTCCCCACAAACATGGTAATTATGGGAGGTAATGGTTTTGTTAATTAGCTAGATTTAACCATCATGCATGTATATACGCCTCAAGACATTATGTTGTATGTGACAAAAACATATAATATCGGTCATATAATTGATTTTATTATTCTAATTCCAATTTGCATTTTCTGATTAACAATGGAGCTGAGCCATCTTTCATTCTCACTAATCATTTATATTTCCTCATATGTTTCTTTCTTTCTTTCTTTCTTTTTTTCTGGTTCTTTTCTCTTAAATTGTCTTTTGTTCTTGACTGTTAGCAGTTTTGAGTATAGTCTGACCACTTCTTTGGCAGTTATATATGTAGAAAATATCTTCTCTGATTGAGAAATTTTGTTTTTAAAGAAACAAAGTTCTTAATGCTAATGTAATGGAATTGAATATTGTATTTTTTAAATTTTACTTACGCAGAGATTATTGGTAACATCAGAAAAAATGCCCTTTATTTTATTTTGATTATTTCAAAGTTTTGTCTTTAAGTTAGAGTTTTTAATGAACCTGGAGGACTTAATTGAACTGGAGGTCAATTTAAAAAAAAAGAAAACTAAAAATTAAAAAATATTTTACAAGTAATTTAATAACAAACAATAAATGGAAAGTTAAGATCAACTTTTGCATTAGTATTTAAGTTGCCAAGATTTATACTATAGTGCAAAAACTAATATTTTTGAGAAAAAATGGCTCTTTCCTTAAAAGATGGAAAGATTGACATACCAATTTTAGAATATTTATTAGAAAAAAGGTTATAGGAACAATAATATTCAGAACTTAAAAACATATTTCAGCATGTAACACTTGATGCATCATAAAATAAATAGCCAGATGTCTCTCCCGATGTTTCTATTTGTCCAACAAATATTCACAAAATGCCTGCTTACTGAGACACCATGAGAGGCACAGAAATTTTCCAGGACGCCAGTTTATCATAGAATAGAAGAAAGCTGAAATAAACACAAAACATAAGAAAATAATTCAAACTTTTACCAATCATGCAAAAAATTATATTAAAATGTGATACAACGCAAGAAATATATTTTAAACAGCATGGCAGAGACAGCTTGACATTTTGCCAATACATTTCCATCATCTCTGTCTTTGGAGTAGAACTCTTACATTTTAGATGAGTACATGAAGTACATCTCAAAATAAAGACTGACTTTCTAAATTTTATGGCCAGGAAACACATAAAGATGTAATCAATTTTAAACTTTATCAAGTATTTGAGCAACATGAACATGGCAAAATCATTTGTGGCAAAGCAGATTTTCATAGTAAAACATGATATTTACATGTTTTAAGTTGAAATCACCTTTGAAAATGAATTACTAATTCATTAATGCTATTTATACATATATAATTGGAGATCCACCACACAAAGAGACATTAAGTCCTCCAGGTTCATTAAAAACTCTAACTTAAAGACAAAACTTTGAAATAATCAAAATAAAATAAAGGGCATTTTTTCTGATGTTACCAATAATCTCTGCGCAAGTAAAATTTAAAAAATACAATATTCAATTCCATTACATTAGCATTAAGAACTTTGTTTCTTTAAAAACAAAATTTCTCAATCAGAGAAGATATTTTCTACATATATAACTGCCAAAGAAGTGGTCAGACTATACTCAAAACTGCTAACAGTCAAGAACAAAAGACAATTTAAGAGAAAAGAACCAGAAAAAAAGAAAGAAAGAAAGAAAGAAACATATGAGGAAATATAAATGATTAGTGAGAATGAAAGATGGCTCAGCTCCATTGTTAATCAGAAAATGCAAATTGGAATTAGAATAATAAAATCAATTACACTGATAAAAATAAAAATTTAATAGCTAATATTGGCAAAAGTATGGCTTTTTGGAACTTCACAATGCTGGAGAGTCTGTAATAAGTTGATTATGTTGTTGAAAAAGGATTTATCTCAATTTTTAAAAATAAACGGGTGCACTCCCTGTGTAAGACCTAGCATTTACACTAATGGATTTATACCCTAGAGAAAGTGTCAACTCTACCAACCAGTAAGCATGCATAAAAATCTTCCAAAAGCCTCGCTTTAAATAGCGAAATGTGAAACCAGTCCAAAAGCTAAGACTAAATCGTACAAAAATAAGTTACCATGAATCGTACAATGGAATTTTGTGAAACACTAAAACTGAATAAACTTCTGTTTCATGTAGCAACACAGTTGTATAATTTTGAGTGAAACAAAGCAAGTTTTAGATGCATTATAATTATTGTTGTAGTATTTTATATAGTACAAAACTAGTCAACTGTGATACAGGCATATATAAGTAGGTGAAGAAAGTGTAAAGAGATATGAGGGATAAATTTTTATAATTTTAAAATCCTGGTTATCTGGGGCAGACCAGGGAGTCGATTTAAAAAAAACTATGCAATGGAAATGTGGTATATGTACACCATGGAATATTACGCAGCCTTAAAGAAAGATGGAGACTTTACCTTCTTCATGTTTACATGGATGGAGCTGGAACATATTCTTCCTAGTAAAGTATCTCAAGAATGGAAGAAAAAGTATCCAATGTACTCAGCCCTACTATGAAACTAAATTAGGGTTTTCACATGAAAGCTATAACACAGTTACAACCTAAGAATGGGGGGAGGGGGAAAGGGAGGGGAGGAAGAGGGGAGGGTGGGTAGAGTGAAGGGGATTGGTGAGATTACACCAGCGGTGCATCTTACAAGGGTATATGTGAAACTTGGTAAATGTGGAATGTATGTGTCTTGGCACAGTAACTAAGAGAATGCCAGGAAGGCTATGTTAACCAGTGTGATGAAAGTGTGTCAAATGATTGTGAAGCTAGTAAATGATGCCCCATGATCATATCAATGTACACAGCTATGATTTAATAAAAAAAGGAAATATACTAAATATATATACAGTTTAACAGATTTTGAACTTTCTACTTCTATAGTTAGAGGCTTTAGGAGTGCTCCTATCTTTATCATTATCAAAACCTACATATGGATTATGTAAGTGTCAGATATTTTATAACTTAAAAATTCTTATTGAAAAATACAGTCAACCTAACTCTACCATAGTCAAGGATACAGATCAAAGAAATTCTTTCAGTATTCATTTATATACATGTGCTATGTCAGAAAAGCTGCAGTCTAAGAGAAAATATTAATAAAGATTAAAAATTATACGACTACATAGTTTTTCTCTTGAACTATTACTGTGGCAGTTACTACATGTTCTATAGTTAACCCCAGTTTTTGATAAGATCCCACGATGTTAGCTGTATGCCAAAAATCTATAGTTCTAGTTCAGATCTTTTTAAGTACTGAAAATCCTAGACATGTTTAACTTGGAGAAGACACAAAAGCCCACAAAATTTGTTAATTTTTATAATGATTAGATAGAGATGTACTTTTCAAAATTCAGAGGCATTAAACATAGAATTTAAAAAGGAGGTGTTACATAATGTTAAATATTATTTGAATACAAGAAGAATGTTCAGCCAATTTTATGAGCCAGTGAATGTACTTGAAATGTTTAGGCTGAGAAAATTACCGTCTATTTGGGATGGAACAAGATGGTTTATAGTATTTGTTTTGTAGTTACATTAGATGAATTAAAATTGTAATTTTTGTGCTTTGAAAATACAATATTGAAATCATATCACCACTTGTATCGTTTCTTTGACTGGTTTTCAATTATTACAGATTTATTACATGTATTCTGAGGACATTTTTGCTCTTAAGGAGGAAGTGTGTTTCATGTCGTTAGAGCAAAAGAAAGAAGAGGCTTTGATCATAAGTCTGTCCCTTTCCCCCTATTTCAAGTGTCCCAGCCTTAGAGAGTAAGGCATAAAAAGTATGTTCAATCTGTGAGAAAAGAAAACAAAACAAAATAACAGATCATTCTAAGCATAATTAGAGCTTTCTGATCCACACTTTTCTAAATAGGAAAGGCAGGAATGATATACCATGGACTCATTCCATCTTGCCAGGCTGTCAAGAGCTCAGCTGAGCTGTAGGAGAAGTGGGAGAGAAAAATGAAAGAGAGAGAACAGGAAAGTGCAAGAGCTATCAGATGTCAAAGTATCCAATTAAAGCAATGTGCAAAAAATAAAAGAATGCAGCCTGTGATCACTTACTGAGATGGTGCAAGCACATTTTAAAGCACAGAAGGCATTAACTTCCCCTATTCCACTTGTCCCATTTTCCCCCGTGGAAACGTGTAGCCGTGAAGAGTTAGGTTGATTAACACAGACATGCAGGTCACTGACTGACTATTGAAAAAACGCTAAACAAAATGTTTTACAGGGTCTGGTGAGTGAGGGCGGGGCGGGGGGTGGAGTGGTAGGAATGTGTTAGTGCTGGATAGCACTAGATGTGGAAAAGTCACAAGTTCCAAGCTTCCAAGTTTCCCCTCCTATCTCCTCCCTCCCACCTTATAACGATATCTCAACAGAGAAGCGCAAAGACTTCTGCAAAAACATCAATAAAGAGGCCCAGCAATAAAGGACAATAAACTAGGAATGCAAATATATAGTCACTTACATACTAGAGGGGCCTGAGGCACTGACTACAATGCCCGTTCAGGAGCCACACACCAAGCCTCCAAGGAAGGGTGGCTTTCCCCTATGAGCTCTGCCCAGGAAAGCCTTTTTTTCTGTGATTAGGTCTGAAAAGATCAGATCTATTTTTTTTAAAACATGAGCTGGACCCTTCACAAGCAGTTTATATAGTTAAGGTGGGGGTTAGGCCGAGATCAGAGGAAGGATCACATGCAAAAAAATGTGGTTGTATTTTATAGAAAGCATATATTAAATTCATTCCCAGATTTAAACATTACTTAATAGTGACATTCAGCTTTAGAACTGCCATATGCTGTGAAATGTCTATGTGAAGTTGAAATATAACTAAAAATTGACTGTGGAAGCTGAAAAAAAATAGAACAGAATGTTATATTGGCAAAAATTATAATGCTGATTTCCTAATTAGAAATGTTTAAGGAAACAGGCACAATTATATAATTTTAGACTTGGAAATGATTTACCTAAGGCAATGCATTGATTTTAGACAATCATATGTATACATAAAATTCTTAAAAAGTAAAATTTTAAAAGTTCGTCTAAGCTAACATGATTATGGATGGCATATCTAGGGCTAAAACTAAAGGTTTTGATTTGTAGTCCCATGATATTTCTTCTACCATTCACTATTGTGATGACAAGAGGCATATCATACACTTCATAGTATTATAAGAATACTATGAGCAGATACTCAAAAAACTAGCAGAATGTGGAGCATAAATTTTGGATAGTATTTTAATTTTTTGACCAGGAAAATACTAGTTGAGAAGATAAAAATTTAACAAATGATGCTCAGAAATAGGTGGCATATTCAATTAAGCAGATTCTAAGTAGCCATGACTATTTTAGTTGGTGTGCAAGTTTAGTTCCTATGAATATATTGAGGGATTCTTGCTGTGTTGGTAGGGTAAGGCTGCCATAACAAAGTGGCATAGACAGGTGAAGTCCATTTGTCACAGTCCTGGAAATTGGAAGTCCTAATTCAAGGGTTAGCTGGGTTCTATTTCTGGTGAGATTAGTCTTTCTGGTTTGGAGACCACTGCCTTCTGGGTTTGTTCTCACATGGCCTTTGGGTATGCACAGTAAAGGGAGACAGGCAGGGAAGGGGAGGGAGAGGGGTCAGTGACAGAGCAAGCTTGTTGCCTGAGCACAGGTGCTTCCTTTCCGCTCAGGAACTTGCAGGGGAGCCTAAGCCTCTCTGGAGGATACAATTCAGTCCACAGCAGTCACCAGTAGAAAAATTCTTCCACTTACTCTACTCCTTTTCAAGAAATCCCTCTTTTCTTACTTATATTGCACTAAATTAGATACACCTAAATAACCAATAGAACTAAGTGTTGTGGGAGCCCACTCAGAATATACTCTTACTCAGGCAACCCTTAACCATGAAAATAATACCTTAGTCATATAAAAATGAAAATAATGAAAATGAAAATAATACCTTAGTCATATAAAAATAAGGATGAAAATTACCTCACATTTCTCATGAGAAATCTTGCAAGCATGAATAGAGTGAAATATTTAAAAAGGACTAAAAGTCAAAGGAAACTAAAATTGTGAATTATATAACCAGCAAATTTATCCTTCAAAGTGAAGAAGAAATAAAGACATCCTCTGACAAATAAAAAAAAAAATGATTAAAGTTTGAACTATTGTACCAGTATTGCAAGATACATTAAAAAGAAATTCTTATGGGGCAGTGCCTGTGGCTCAAAGGAGTAGGGCACTGGCCCCATATGCTGGAGGTGGCGGGTTCAAACCCAGCCCTGGCCAAACACTGCAAAAAAAAATAAAATAAAATAAAATAAAAGGAATTCTAATGGCTAGACAAAGTGGCTCATATATGTAATCCTAGCATGCTGAAAGGCTGAGGCAGAAAGATTACTTATGCTCAGGAGTTTGAGACCAGCCTGAGCAAGACCCTGTCTCTATGAAATTAGGAAAAAAACAAAAACAAAAACTAGCCTGGGGTTGTGGTGAGCACTTCTGTCCTAGCCACTCAAGAACCTAAGGGATGAGGATTGGTTCCCAGAAGTTTTCGGTTGCTATGAGTTGTGACACCACAATACTCTACCAAAGGTGCCAGAGTGAGACTCTGTCTCAAAAAAAAAAGAAGAAGAAAAACCCAATAAAAATAAATAAATAAATAAAAATAAATTATTTGGAGAGAAAGACATGATAAAGATTATGGCCTCAGATCTACGTAAAGAAAGTGAGTGTGCACCTTAGGCACAAGTAAATGAAAGTCAAATAAAATATTTTTACTTTTTTCATTCTTAATTGATCTAACAGATGATAGTTTTTTTTTGTTTTTTTTTTCCAAATTACAACAGCAATGATATATCAGATGATTATAGGTTATGGATAAGTAAATAATTTCATGAGGTCCAGGAGAAATGAATTAGGAACACCTGCTTTTTGATGCCTTCACTACCCATGAAACAGTATAATGTTCATTGTGCAGGCACCCGGATTAGTTGTAAATCTATATTGCAAGCATGAGTACAACAAATAACAATTTCAAGTTTAATTTATTTTTAAATTTCAATTTACATTTAAATGTTGTTTAATTAATTTAAGTTTGTTTTTTTTTTAAACATCTCTATCCGTAATTGTCAGACCCAGCTGGCAGAAAGTTTCTTAACAAATAGTTTAAGTAGCACCACCAATTCTCTACAGTTTCTTCCAGATAACGGTAGTAAAAGCAATACTTTCTTCTAATGCATTCTATAAAACCAGAATTGCCTTGATACTAAAAGTAGATAAAAGCATTATAAGAAAGAAAGTGTATTGAACAATATCTCCCATGAACATAGATGCAAAGATTCTCAACAGAGTATTAGCAAATCAAATATGACATTACTATATAACACAACAAAGTGGGATTTACATATTTATTTTAGACATGCAAGGCAACTTCACCACTTGAAAAATAATTAACGTTATCCATTGCATTTTAAACTAAAGTAGAAAAATAATCTGATCTTATCAATAGATGTGAAAGAGTATTTTATAAAAATCCAACACCTAATTTTGATAAAACAAACAAAAACTCCCAGCAACTAGAAATAGAGTGGAATTTTTTTAACTTGATAAATAGCATGTACAAAATACATAGAGCTAACATCATAATGATGAGAATTAGGATGTTTTTCAGTTTTAAGAATGTCCTTTCTCATTAATTATGTTGAACATTATACTGGAAGTACTAGGTTATATAACAAGGAGATAAAATGAAATGAAAGGTACAACAGATTTGGAAGGAAAAAATTAAACTGTTTTTATAGATGACACAATTAGGTGCAAAACACCATGCAGTCATAAAAATATATTGAAAATAATTAATGAATAAAGCACTGATCATTTTGTTAACATACAAAATATATTTTCCTATATTCCAACAATGAACAATTGCATTTTGAAATTAAAAACAAAATATCAATTTTCAACATAATTGAAATAGTAACCTAACAAAAACAAGATCTGTATAAAAAAACAACATACCATTGATACAAAATCAAAAAGAGCTAAATAAATGAAAAGATATTTTGCATTCATGGCAAGAAAATTCAGCCTTGCTAAATATGTGATATCTCCTTGTCTATTTTTATATGTATGTTAAGTTAAACCTCAACTGAAGTCCAGCTAAATATTGTGTGAATATTGAAAACTGATACTAAACGTTATTTGAACAGACGAAAAAACAGAATAGGCAACACAGCACTGAAGAACAGAGTTGAAGGGCTGAAGGGCTGAGATAACACTACTTCAAGACTTACAGAGCTATGGTCAGCAGGACTGTGATATTGGTAACAATAGTAGAAAGTAAATGATTGAAACAAAATAGAAAGCCCAGAAATAGACTCACCTAAGGGTGGACAACAGATCGTTTACAAAAGAGAAAAGGTAATTCAGTGGTGAAAGGACAGTCCCTGGGCGGCACCTGTGGCTCAGTGAGTAGGGCGCCAGCCCCATATACCGAGGGTGGCAGGTTCAAACCCAGCCCTGGCAAAACTGCAACAAAAAAATAGCTGGGCGTTGTCATGGGTACCTGTAGTCCCAGCTACTCAGGAGGCTGAGGCAAGAGATTCGCCTAAGCCCAAGAGCTGGAGGTTGCTGTGAGCTGTGATACCACAGCACTCTACCGAGGGCAACAGAGTGAGACTCTGTCTCTAAAAAGAAAAAGAAAAAGAAAGGACAGTTCCTTCATCAAGGGAATAATAGTGATAGAATAACGAAGTATCTATATAAGGAAAAAATACATTTAAATGGAAACCTTACACTTTTTATAAAAATTTAATGAAAATGATCACAATCCAAAATGGAAAACTATGAGACTTTGAGAAGGTAGCATAGAAGAAAATTTAGGTGACCTTGGTTGTGATATTCAGTTTAGATAAGTATCAAAAGCATAATCAATGAAAGAAAAATCCAGAAGTTGAACTTCATTAAAATCAGAATTTCTGCTCTGCGAAAGACACTGTTAAAAGAATAAAAAAGAATAAGCCACAGATGAGGCATAAATAATTTGCAAAGACATATCTGAAAAAAAGAGTATCCAAAATGTAGAAAGAATACTTAAAATTCAAAATAAGAAAATAACCAATCCAAATAAAAAATAAGTATAAATTCTAAACAGACAGCTCACCAGATAAGATATTCAGTTAGCATATAACCATATGAAAGTACGCTGAGCATCACATGTCACTAGGGAATTGGAAATCAAAACAACCTTTTACCACTATACGCTTATTAGAATGTCTAAAATCTAAAACTGACAAATACCAATTTCTGATGAGGATGTAAAGCAAACAGCTCTCTCATTCATTACTGGTAGGAATGCAATATGTATGACTACTCTGAAGACAATGTGGCAGTTCTTTCAAAGCTAAACTTAGTCTTACCATATGCTTGAGCAAACCCACTCCTTGGAATTTACTCAAATAACTTGAAAACTTATGCCCACACAAAAACCTGTGCAAAAAAAAAAAAATGTTTACAGTGGTTTTATTCATAATTGCCAAAAACTGAATGTAACAAGATGCACCTCAGCAAGTGAATGGACAAGAAAACTGTGGTAATGCTCACAAAAGAATAGCATTTAGTGATGAATACAGTTATAAGAAGACATAGAGAAATCTCTTAAATGAATGTCGTTAAGTAAAAGAGGACAGTCTGAAAATGCCAGATTCTGTATGATTCTGGCTATATAATATTTTGGGAAAGGCAAAACTATAAGAGTAGTAAAATATCCATGTTGGAGACAATAAAAGAAAAGCAGATGAATAGGTAACGTACAGGGCATTTTTAGAGCAGTAAAGCTATTATGTGTGATCCTTGGACTGGGTTATAGTGGTCGTTAAGTAGCCACAGAATGAGCATTGACAGAGTCTGCACAATGAGTGTTTCTTTGGCGGGTGTGTGTGTGTGTTGTCAGGTGTTTGATAATCCTTCATTAAGATCCTTGTGTTCTGCTTTTAGCTATGTTAATAAACTTAAACAGACTGCAATCATATACAGTGACTAAAAAACACCCCTGTTCTTATTATTCATGTGTTGATGTACAATTTTTACCTTAGGAAAGCAATATAATTTTCATTTATTTTCAGTTGCTTTGTATATTTCAATGTAGTTTTACATAATGATGAAGAATACATCATTGGATCCTGAATACTTCATTTAGTTATAAGCTTTTTTTAATTTTTATTTTTTTATTAAATCATAGTTGTGTACATTAATGCGATCATGGGACATCATACACTGGTTTTATGAACCGTTTGACACATGTTCATCACACTGGTTAACATAGCCTTCCTGGAATTTTCTTAGTTATTGTGTTAAGACATTTACATTCTACATTTACTAAGTTTCACATATACCCTTGTAAGATGCACCGCAGGTGTAATCCCACCCTCCTCTGCCCACCTACCCCCTCCCTCCCTTCCCTTTCTCCCTTCCCCCTATTCTTGGGTTATAACTGGGCTATAGCTTTCATGTGAAAGCCATAAATTAGTTTCATAGTAGGGCTGAGTACATTGGATACTTTTTCTTCCATTCTTGAGATACTTTACTAAGAAGAATATGTTCCAGCTCCATCCATGTAAACATGAAAGAGGTAAAGTCTCCATCTTTCTTTAAGGCTACATAATATTCCATGGTGTACATATACCACAACTTATTAATCCATTCGTGGATTGATGGGCACTTGGGCTTTTTCCATGACTTAGCAATTATGAATTGGGCTGCAATAAACATTCTGGTATAAATATCTTTGCTATGATGTGATTTTTGGTGTTCTGGGTATATGCCTAGTAGAGGAATTATAGGATTGAATGGCAGGTCTATTTTTAGATCTCTAAGTGTTCTCCAAACTTCTTTCCAAAAGGAATGTATTAATTTGCATTCCCACTAGCAGTGTAGAAGTGTTCCCTTTTCTCCACATCCACGCCAACATCTCTGGTCTTGGGATTTTGTGATATGGGCTAATCTTACTGGAGTTACATGATATCTCAAAGTAGTTTTGATTTGCATATCTCTGATGATTAAAGATGATGAGCATTTTTTCATATGTCTGTAGACTGTGTGCCTGTCTTCTTCAGAGAAGTTTCTCTTCAAGTCCCTTGCCCAACCTGCGATGGGATCACTTGTTCTTTTCGTGCTTATACATTTGAGTTCTCTGTGGATTCTGGTTATTAAACCTTAGTCGGAGACATAACCTGCAAATACTTTCTCCTATTCTGAGGGCTGTTTGCTTGCTTTACTCACTGTGTTCTTGGCTGTGCAGAAGCTTTTTAGTTTGATCAGGTCCCAGTAGTGTATTTTTGAAGCTGCTTCAATTGCCCAGGGGGTCCTCCTCATAAAATACTTCCCCAGACCGATTTCTTCAAGGGTTTACCCTGCACTCTCTTCTAGTATTTTTATAGTTTCATCTCTTAAGTTTAAATCTTTAATCCAGTGAGAGTCTATCTTAGTTAATGGTGAAAGGTGTGGGTCCAGTTTCAGTCTTCTACAAGTTGCCAGCCAATTCACCCAGCACCATTGTTAAATAGGGAATCTTTTCCCCACTGAATGTTTTTAATTGGCTTGTCAAAAATCAAATAACAGTAAGTAGCTGGATTCATCTCTTGGTTCTCTATTCTGTTCTAGACATCTACTTCTCTATTTTTGTGCCAGTACCATGCTGTTTTGATCACTATCGACTTGTAGTATAGTCTGAGGTCTGGTAGCGTGATTCCTCCTGCTTTGCTTTTATTTCTGAGTAATGTCTTGGCTATTTGAGTTTCTTTCTCATTCCATATAAAACTAAGTATTGTTTTTTCAAGATCTTTAAAGTATGACAGTGTAGCTTTAATAGGGATTGCATTAAAACTGTATATTGCTTTGGGTAGTATGGACATTTTAACAATGTTGATTCTTCCCAGCCATGAGCATGGTATGTTTTTCCATTTGTTAACATTTTCAGCTATTTATTTTCTTACAGTTTCATTGTTCTCTTTATAGCGATCTTTCATGTCCTTTGTTAGATAAACTCCCAAATATTTCACCTTCTTTGGCACTACTGTAAATAGAATAGTCCTTAACTGTTTTTTCAGCTTTACTATTGTTGGTATATATAAAGACTACCAATTTATGAATGTTGATTTTATAACCTGATAGCTGCTGTATTCTTTGATCACTTCTAAGAGTTTTGTAGTAGAATCCCTGGTGTTTTCCAGATATACAATCGTATCATCTGTGAAGAACAAAAGTTTGATCTCTTCTGATTCTATATGGATACCCTTGATCGCCTTTTCTTCCCTAATTGCGGTGACTAAAACTTCCATTACAATGTTAAAGAGCAGTGGAGACATTGGGCAGCCTTGTCTGGTTCCTGATCTGAGTGGAAATAATTTCAATTTAATTCCATTCAATACAATATTGGCTGTGGGTTTGCTGTAGATGGCCTCTATCAGTTTAAGAAATGTCCCTTCTATACCTACTTTTTTTTTTTTTTTTTTGTAGAGACAGAGTCTCACTGTATGGCCCTTGGGTAGAGTGCCATGGCGTCACACGGCTCACAGCAACCTCTTATTCTTGGGCTTACGTGATTCTCTTGCCTCAGCCTCCCGAGCAGCTGGGACTACAGGTGCCCACCACAACGCCCAGCTATTTTTTTGTTGCAGTTTGGCCGGGGCTGGGTTTGAACCCGCCATCCTCGGCATATAGGGCCGGCACCTTCTTAAGTGTTCTGATCATGAAAGGATGCTGGATATTATCAAAAGCTTTTTCTGCATCAATTGAGAGAATCATAAGGTCTTTGTTTTTTAATTTGTTTATGTGCTGAATTATACTTATAGACTTACGGATATTGAACCAGCCTTGAGACCCTGGGTTTAAACCGACTTGGTCATGATGTATAATTTGTTTGATGTGTTGCTGGATTCTGTTTGTTAGGCTCTTGTTGAATATTTTGCATCTATATTCATTAGTGATATTGGTCTATAATTTTCTTTTCTTGTTGGGTCTTTTCCTGGTTTGGGGGTCAGGGTGATGTTTGCTTCATAGAACATGTTGGGTAGTCTTCCTTCTTTTTCTACATTTTGGAACAGGTTGAGTAATATAGGTACTAATTCCTCTTTAAAGGTTTGGTAGAATTCTGACGTGAAGCCATCTGGTCCCGGGCTTTTCTTTTTAGGACAGTTTTGTATGGTTGATGCTATTTCAGAACTTGATATGGGCCTGTTCAACATTGCTACTTGATTCTAGCTGTCTTGGAAGGTGATGTGCTCCCAAGTATTGGTCCATTTCCTTCAGATTTTCATATTTCTGAGAATAAAGTTTCTTATAATATTCATTAAGAATTTTTTGAATTTCTGAGGAGTCTGTTTCTATTTCATCTTTGTTGTTTCTGATTGATGAAATTAGAAATTTTACTGTTTTTTTCCTGGTTAGGTTAGCCAAAGGTTTATCTGTTTTATTGACCTTTTCAATAAACCAACTTTTTGATTTATTGATCTGTTGTATAATTCTTTTGTTTTCAATTTCATTTAATTCTGCTCTAATTTTGGTTATTTCTTTTCTTCTACTGGGTTTGGGGTTGGAATGTTCTTCCTTTTCCAGTTGCTTGAGATGTCCCATTAAGTTGTTAACTTCCTCTCTTTCTGTTCTCTTGAAGAAGGCTTGCCCTGCTATAAATTTCCCTCTTAGGACTGCCTTTGCGGTATCCCAGAGGTTCTGATAATTCGTGTCTTCATTGTTGTTTTTTCCCAAAATTTGGCAATTTCCTTCTTAATCTCATCCCTGACCCAGCTATCATTCAGCATAAGGTTATTTAACTTCCATGTTTTTGTATGAGTATGCAGATTCCTGTTGTTACTTAGCTCAACTTTTATTCCATGGTGGTCCAAGAAGATGCAGGGAATAATTTCTATTCCTTTAAATTTACTGAGGTTAGACTTGTGACCTAAGATGTGATCGATTTTGGAGTATGTTCCGTGGGCTGATGAGAAGTATGTGTATTCAGTTTTTGGGGGATGAAATGTTCTGTAGATGTCTCCTAAATCCAAATGTTGGATGGTTAGGTTTAAATCTAAAATTTCTTTGCTCAGCTTCTTATCGGAGGATCGATCCAACACTGCCAAAGGATTGTTGAAATCTCCAACTATTATGGAGCTGGAGGAAATCAAGTTAATCATGTCTGTAATTATAAGCTTTTAGTAGGTAAAACGGTTGTCTTATTTAGCTTTGTACTTCCAAACATGACATACCATATACAACATAGATGATGATCCATAATGTTTTTTAAATTGAAATTAAAATAAGAGAAAATAATTAACATTAAAGTGAATAATAAATATAACTAGGGTTAATAATTAATTGTTTGATAAGCGTAACAGGTAATTGATATTATACAAGTAATTGAAGACAATATGTTAAAAATGGTGTTTGTTTTGGCCAAAGGAACACTTTGATAAAATGATCTTGTTCATTCATATAGTCAGAATATGTACAAACTAGTATTTTATTATCATTGCCATTAAAAATTAAAATTTTCTACATAAATTGGTTATGTTAGATGTGAGTTTTAAAATATATCTTTAACAGTAATTAATCTACAAATTATCATATTGAACTCTTAAGAAATCTGTTCGAGGTGGCGCCTGTGGCTCAGTGAGTAGGGCACCGGCCCCATATGCCGAGGGTGGTGGATTCAAACCCTGCCCCGGCCAAACTGCAACAAAAAAATAGCTGGGCGTTGTGGCGGGTGCCTGTAGTCCCAGCTGTTCGGGAGGCTGAGGCAAGAGAATCGCGTAAGCCCAAGAGTTAAAGGTTGCTGTGAGCTGTGTGACACCATGGCACTCTACCCAAGGGGGGTACAGTGAGACTCTGTCTCTACAAAAAAAAAAAAGAAAAAAAGAAATCTGTTCTAGATAGCCTTAGACCAGATACTTCATAAGAAAAGGAATGTGAGACAGTCATTTCAGTTGGCAAACTACTACTACAACAAATAACTATTTGGGGGATTATTTTTGACCAGAAAATGACAATAAGCATATAACTATGCTAAAATTAAACCCACTGAAATAGGTCAAAGGTCTGGATAAGCATTCCAAAAGCTCCTGAAATTGTAATTTAGTGTTATAATCTTCAATTGACTTCCCATACTTTGCTTTGATTTATTCAGCCACAAAGAACTCTTCCTAGAATCCTTTGAAAATAAACTTTTGCTGATATCTCATTAATTCGCATATAATTCCCTCAAAGGAAAAGCACGAAATAATGTGTCTGAATCTGTCTTTGGTAGTCACTAATAGGGAAGAGGGGTGGAGCACACATGGGAACTCCGCACTCCTTTGCCACTTCTTACAAGTCTAAAATTATTTCAAAATAAAAGTTAAAAAGATAGGGGCTGTCCTAAGGTGCCACGATATTCTAAGGGGCTCAAACTTTTATTCAGCTAATATAAAAGTGAGATAACTATTTAATAAATTTCAAGAACATTGTTTGCAGTTATAATACTTTCTGAGGAGCATTTCTCTTTGATTACGTTAGCAATACACCTAATGCCTTTCAATGCACATGATTTTATTCCTTATCAAAATGGTTTCTTATTTTTTGTGAAAGTGTGAAAGAGCTGCTGTGTCTGTAGAAGTTATTGTGAAGTTTATGTTTGAGTTACAATTCCTCAAATACAATCAAGCATTTTTATTTTCACATTATAAATGTTAAGTTCTTATTTTTCCTTCAGTTTAATTTATTCAAATTACTATTTCATAAACACTATACATATATTTATTGTTCATGTAAAGAATTAAATATTTTGTATAGAAACACTGCACTAACATTATTCAAGCAATTTGGGGGCTGGTGATTTTTTTTTTTTTTGTAGTATTTAGCTCTCTGAATGAAAAGTAGCTCTTGTGTCATATGTTATTTCTCATAGTCATAAATAAAATATATAACATCTGACAAGCTAATGTCCTTAACAGTCAATAACTTAGACATTTCATGTGTAAGAAAAGCTTATGAAATTCCCTCTAACTTATAGCAATCGTTGATAGTTTTTATTATTAATGTGAAGATTTTAGTGAGCATTGATAGCTTTCAAACGCCCCATGTAATTACTGTAAAACTGTCAAGAGGTCATGTATCTTGAGAAGAATATTTTTGCTATATTGTTTTATTTTGTAGTCACCTAGGTTTACTTGAATATGATAAACATAAGAATGACTTTCTACTTTTAAATAACTTTGTGATATAATGTAGTTAATTCTATCCATGAATCCCTAATGAGTATATATATAAATATATACATACACATACATATATATACCCACACACTGTATGTGTACATGCATACATATACATTACACATGCACACACACACACACAAGAAGTGTTACAAGTGCAGATAACAAACACACTTAGCCTTTAACGTACATTCTAACAATACTTGTTAGGAGGCTCAACATTTTTAATCTGTAATGCATTAATTTTGTATACCATTAAGTTTTATCACTTTACTCCAAAATACCTAACTGCAGCCTAAGTAGTTCCAATTTAATAATTTACATGTGTCATGTGGTAGGAACATATCAATTTATCCTGAGAAGGAACAACAAAACTTCTGAATGAAAAGAAGCTAATATTAAATAGTGCTTCAAGATGAAGAGTGCATGTGGGAATACTAAAGGTAAGAGTCATTATCTTGATGTGCTTGCATTACTAGGTAATAATGATTTTATAAGTTTGAAACCAGCATTCAATTATTAATTGTTAGTAGATTAGAAATATTATTAGGAATAGGGAGCAGAGTCTGGACAAAGGGAAACAGTAATGGAGGATGATTTTGATTTATTTTCGTGGCTTTGAGCGCAAAGTACAAGACCTTGTCACTTTAAGATTTGGAAGCCTGGCTAGTTGAATATCCCCACACCCTTCTGCAGCTGGATGGAGGCCTCGAAGCCTCTTTCTGTCAGGGCGGAGCTGTGTGCTCTGGGAGAGTGCTTTTTTGGAGTTCAGAATGTGGATTCTTTAAACTTTGTCCAACACAGGAAGACTTGCTCCAGACCAGATGAGGAGAACAAAGATCTCGTGTTGTGGCGGGTGCCTATAGCCCCAGCTACTAGGGAGGCTGAGGCAAGGGAATTGCATAAGGCCAGGAGTTGAAGGTTGCTGTGAGCTGTGTGATGCCAAAGCACTCTACTGAGGGACATAAAGTGAGATTCTGTCTCTAAACAAAAAAAAAAAAAAAAAATCTCTTTTCTTTTGTCACCTTAATTGAGCCAGAGGAGCCTATCTGTTTGAACACAAAGCTGTCAGAGTATTAAATCATCACATCCTTGGTGTGTGACTGTGGATCAGCTAGAATTTGGTTCTTGAGTCAGCCTCTAATTGGCTTCTTTATCAAGACTTTGTTTCCATTAAGACCATATACCTTTAAACAGTAAAAAGCAATAAGCAAAACCATGCAATTAATGTAATCAGTTGTAGAGTTAGTCTAGTTATAGAAATGCAAGTACATCAAGAACCATAACAGGATTGTTTGCCTTGCTTTCAGAAGATTTATGATTGTAATACTAATGTATGAAATAAATTCAGAGCTGGCCTGATACTCTTCAACTTACGAAGAAAGTTGTGACTCCCGAACCCCGCTGCTCTTAAAACTATCTCTTTGTCTGTGTCTATTATTTATCTATTAATTATCTATAACTCTCATTAATAAATTTCACTGATAA
This sequence comes from Nycticebus coucang, assembly GCF_027406575.1. Taxonomy (NCBI): domain Eukaryota; kingdom Metazoa; phylum Chordata; class Mammalia; order Primates; family Lorisidae; genus Nycticebus; species Nycticebus coucang. Next base: position 67,376,419 of record NC_069789.1, on the reverse strand, counting down.
TTTTCCTCAGTCTCAAACCCCACCAGGCCACTAGGAAGTAAACTCACAGCATGTAGAGGCTGGCCCCTGGCATCAAGAATTTATTTCTCATGGGAAAAATTGGTTAAAATATGGGCTGTATATCATTACATTTTAATAATCGTATGTGTTAAAACATACTTGAAGAGTTTTATATTAAAAACATTTGGTGTGACTGTTAGTTTTTATGTTAGTTATTGCGCTCAGTACACAAGAAACATAAAGATGGTAAATTTTTATGATTTTTTGAAGAAATGACATTTTATATGTTTAGAAATAAATTATTTTAAATAACATTTCAATATATATAAAAATATAAAATCTATAATTGCCTACTTACTATATACAAAGGGAAATCTGGTTTTACATTAAATGCCATTTCTAGGAAGATGTCTCTAGTATATGTACTTTTTTTGGTTTAATGACTTCAGAAAAATAGTATGTATGGCAAATAACAACAATGTGAACTACTTATTGTACTTATTTCATTTGCTTTCAAATATAAAGTCTTGTTCTTTAGATGTGACAGCTCAAATTCAGTGCATACTTTTTTCCTGAGTTGTGAATAAACCACATTGAGCGCAGACATAAAGTTCTCTTTATTTTTACATAGAAAAGAGAGAAAGGAGACTTTTGAAATTACAAACATCAGAAAATGAAACTTCCAAATTTATTCTTATTCATTCCATGGTGGTTTAGATGTCAATCAATAAGAACCTGTTTTATAAGTTAATTGGTACCAAGTTGGTAGGTCTGTCCTGACACCAGGTCATAGAGCTGGCAGAGGAACCAGCGAGCTGGAGGGTAGACAAGGGGGGCTCCCAGTCCCACCCCCACTGGAGGCTCCAATAGCCAAAGGAGCGGAACAACTGCTGGGGAGACACCCGCGCTTCGAAGTCCCCTTCCCTTTACTCTTGTGACTGAAAATGGAACCCCCATTTCCTATGCCTAGGTCAATTTCATGTAAGTTTCCTAGGCCTCAATTCCCTGAAGGGACTGTGTCCATTCATTGAACATTCATTCACCTCGCCCCAGCGGAAGACTGTGTCCATTCACTGGCCAAGGAACCCAAGCACCTATATACACCGCTAGATGGAGAGAGACAGGGAGAGACAGAGCTTTTCTCCCCGACTTGGGTTTTCTCTCCTGGAGCTTTAGTGTTTTCATATTCTTTTCTGTAAATAAATTCTGTTTTACCACCAATCTGTGGTCCATGGATTTATTCTTCAAATCACCGAGACCAAGAACCTAAAATTCCAGTATCACTACTACTTGAACTTTACCCTAGAAAGTAAAATAATGTAACCTAAACATTTTTACCCTCATATTAATCTGAAAAAAAACAAAACAAAACAAAAAAGAATGAAATGGCAACTGGAAGAAATCGATACAAGTCAAAAAATCTATGTGGCCTTATAATGGAAAAAGTAGAAGTCAAATGTTCCCAAATGTTGCTGAGAATGTGGAACAAGGGAAGCGTCTGCCTATTGGTGGATGTACAAATCTGCAAAAACTGTTTTAACGTTGATATGGTAATATCTCATAAAAATTAGAGACACATGATCTACTAGGTGGCAATTCTTCCCCTACTGCTATATTCTGGAGAAGTTTTGATGCGGGACAAGGCAGCACCGTGACCTGCTGCCTTGGCCCTGGAGGTATTGATGCTCCTGGGGACAGAGGAACCAGCTTGCTGCAAGGGCTGGACACCTGTAGGGGAGATGCTGGTGCCGGCTGTCTCCTCCACCTGCACTTCTGACTGGTGGATTTCCTGTCAGTTTCCAAGACCTGAGAGTTCATTGGACAGTTGCTATAACTGACAGGACTCACACCCTAGCAGAACAACCCCCTTGCCACTATATAAACCCCTGAGCAGAGAGCTCAAAGACAGACCTGGAAGAGGGAGCAGGAGAGCTTGTTCCCCTCCTGGGTTCTCTCTGCCAGGAGGTTTGATTTTTGTAGTTGTTGTAATTTTTGGTTTCTGTAAATAAATCCTGACTTACCACTGATTCTGTGGTACGTTGATTTATTCTTCAAATCGCAGAGACCAAGAACCTGAAATTCCAGTATCAGTTTCATACTATGCCCAAGGAGGCACGTCAATAGTTAGTACAGTCTTGTTTATTTATAAGAATTTTTAAGCAACCTAAGTCTCCAGTAAAATTACCAAAATATAGACAAGCAGAACAACAAAAATAAGTCTCACAAACACAATCCTAAGAATACCAGCAGGTTATGAATAAAAACACATATGATATAAAATCATTTGTAGACCATTTTAAAATGTGTACTACATTTAAAAATGTACTTATTTACTTATATAAAATGTACTTATTTACTTATATAAAATGTAAATAAAGCTATAAAAAGTAAATAAGTATATGTAAGCATTAGATACATGATTTAGTTTCAATGCAATTAAAATATTTCAATAGTTATACTCAATTTCCTTTTCTTCATACTTCCTCCTTTCTCTACCTCCCCTCTCTTCATTACCACATTATGAAAAAAATATGTTAAGAACCATAGGTTTTAGAGAAATGTAAATTTACATTCAATAAAAACTCAGAAACTTTATAACAAATAGCACAAGGTTAATTACATGACCTTAGCGAATGTGAATTCCTTCATCTACTGCTTCCAACAGATTGTTAAAAGGCAAAACAGAACATAAAGCTGTCACTATAGAGTCAACCCATGAGTGGATGCTATACTACTGGACATTTTTACTTTTATTCCATAAAACTAATGATGATAGTGTACTAAAAAATAGAATTATTAAAATTCAAGTAATTTTATATTTTAATATTTTTAACGTCAATGTATTTATTTAAAAACTGACACCATGACTTTTACCCCCAGAATAGTTTTTCACTGGAAAAAATTGGAAATATAATTGCTGGTTTACAATTTAATATATTTCTTTCTTTTTTTTTTTTGTAGAGACAGAGTCTCACTGTACCGCCCTCGGGTAGAGTGCCGTGGCATCACACGGCTCACAGCAACCTCCAACTCTTGGGCTTACGCGATTCTCTTGCCTCAGCCTCCCGAGCAGCTGGGACTACAGGTGCCCGCCACAACGCCCGGCTATACAATTTAATATATTTCTTAACCCAAACTTGATTTCACTTATTATTATTTCTCTCATTCTTGTAAGCAGAGCGTCTTGTGTGATACCTTTCAATTATATTTCAAAGAAAAGTATTTTTCTATGCTTGGTTTGTTAATATCAATTAAAAATAAAAGTGCAAATAAATTAGAAAGCCTACATCTTTAGTTGTAGCTTGTGAAAGGTTTATGGAAAATATTATCTCTCATATTATTTCATCTAGTCACTCAGGTAACATGATGGTTCGTACACTCAAACACTTGTTACATACTACAGGAAACGCAAAGCTGAATGAAACAACTCATCCTCCTAAATCTTGTGCTATGTTTTGATCAATAAATTGACATATTTAGGAAATAACATCACTAATCATACTCTCAGAATAAAATAAATAAGGACAAGAGGGTCATTGAGCACATAAATAAATATTATAGTTAAGCCAACCGAACTCTGAGAATATTGTAAATGATCTTCTTCCATTATTTTAAATGTCAGTTTTATTCAGAGATTTTTAGAAACACTGTTACTGCTTTATCTGTGAGCAGCAGTCACAAAAGTACCTGCTGTAGAGTGAATGAATGAATCAATTTGTCTATTTCTAAGCCATAATTACTTTTTAAGAATAAATTTTATTATGCATATTTGAGGATCACATTGTGATATTATGGGTATAAGTATATGAAATGTACAAGGGTGAGGCAGATTAACATATCTGTCATTCCATATATTTAATTTTTGGTGCATATGATCTGCTGTTAAATTCTATTTAAAAATTCTCAATACATTATAACTTTTTTTTTTTGAGAGAAGAGTTTCACCATGGCACCCTTGGTATAGTGCGCATCACAGCTCACAGCAACCTCCAGCTCTTGGGCTTAAGCAATTCTCTTGCCTCAGCCTCCCAAGTAGCTGGGACTACAGGCGCCCGCCACAGCACCCAGCTATTTTTTGTTGCACTTGTCATTGTTGTTTAGCTGGCTGGGACTGGGTTCAAACCTGGCTCCCTTGGTGTATGTGGCTGGCGCCATAGCCACTGTGCTACGGGCACCAAGCCAATACAATACAACTTTATTAAATTTAGTTGTTCTGTTGTATATTAATTTTGTATACTTTCAAGTATATCCTGCTAGCAGAAATGCAGAAATTTTTCTTTTAAAAAACTTACTTTTCCTTTATATTTTATCTTTTGCCTTTATCTCATAATCATTATCAATTGTTAGTAACCTTACATTGTGACTTCAAATAAAACTGTATTACATTTTAAAATTAATATAAAGCTTACTATGTGCTGTTCTATGTACACATTTTAGCTTATTAAAGACTCAAAACAATACTGAAAAAATGTATTGTTATGTTTTTTCTGTGTCATAGATAAAAATATTGATCCACATAAATCTTAAATAACTTTCCTCTTAGGTTACATTGATTCTGGGATTTCAACCCATGTGTTCAGAATTTGCATTTATAAAAATTACACTATTTCCCCCTACATACACATATGGCAATTTTTTATAGAAACAATATAACACTGTGGAATACTGTATATGCAGCATAACACCTCTGTATCAGGTACCACATCCCTGGAGTCAATAAACCATGCAGCAAAAATATTTTAAAAATTAAAGAAAATAATGCAACAATTAAAATAATAAAAATAAAATCAATACAATGTAACAACCATTTCCATAGCATTTTCATTGCTGTGGCATCACAATAGCACACAGCAGCCTCAAACTCCTGGGTTCAAGCCATCCTCCTGCCTCAGCCTCCCAAATAGCTGGGGCTACAGATGCATGCCATTGCTCCCAGATAATTATTTTTATAGAGAATGTTCTTGAACTCTTGTTCTCAAGAGATACTCCCATCTCAGCCTCCCAGAGTCCTAGGTTTATAGGCATGAGCCACTTGGCAAATGACTTCTCCATGTAAATCATATAGGCCAGAAGGGAGTAGCACATCTCTTAAAAAGTTGTTGTAAGTATTATTGTTTTCATAGATTTGTCTTTGGGATTCATACTAGAGCTATATGTGGATTGCACACCACAATTACAGCATGAGAGCTGTGTGAGTTTTTCCACGTATTTGATTTTACTGGGGGATTTCATATTTTCAAATGTTTTCTTTCAGCACATTAGTTTTGTTGTTATTTTTCCCCCATATTGGAAAACACCCTTTAGCATTTCTTGTAACATATGTTTGATGGTGGTGAATTTTCTCAGCTTCTGTTCGTCTGAGAGAATCTCGAGCTCTTGTTCATATTTGAAGGACAGATTTTCTGGAGACAATCATCTTTGATAACAGTTTTCCTTTATTCTTTCAGCACTTTGGAAACGATGCCTTATGATATGCTAACCAGATAACCCAGTGACATTGTGCCAGACTGTCTATCTACGGAGCTATGAGATAATCAACGGATGCTGTTTACATCTGTCATAATGTGTCATGGCAGTAGCCAGGTACTAAGATATATTCACTGTACTTCATTGCTTACTTTTATAGTAAGTGCAAACCGAAGAAGAGTTACTAGCTTTCTCATTGATTCTAACCATTGTTTTCAAGGGAAATTCTCTTTAATGTCCACCCGTAAATATTAATTATGGCTTTTCAACATCTGCACTGCCCTTTCATTGTATTGCTGGATAATTGCAGAACAAAACTAAAAATAGCAGTGATAAGAGACTTAACTATTTGTTTCCAGACAGTTACAGCAATTCTTCCATCACTCCATCATCATGTTAAGTATTATTATCTGAGTTATATATTTTACAAGCAAAACCATGATATTTTTCTGCTTTCTCAAGAATTTAACAAAGATTGCTTTTAAACATTACCAAATGCATTTCATCATCTACTGAAATATTGAAAGGGGCTTCCTTCTTTTAGTTGGCAAACTGATTTATGTTGATGGTTTTCCTGAGGTTGAAAAACACTCCCTTGTATTCCTTTAATGTAACCGCTGTGATTATAACATACTATTTTCTACTCCATCACTTTACTTGACATGCTTAATACTTTTTTAAGTACCTATGCATCACATTTGCAGAATGAAATGTATCTGTCGTTTCCTTTGTGAGAGCAAAACTGTCTGGTATAGTTGTAAATGCTATGCTATATTTATAGGAAGAATTTTAAAACATGTTTCTAAATGTTTTAAAGCACCTGAAACTAGAAGTTTTAAAATATATTCTAAGCCTCCCTTTAAGTGTTTCTCAAGTTAAATAAGTCTTTTGATTTTATATTAACAATTATCTTCTTTTAAATGTATACACTTCATTTTTCAAGAAATTCCTAATAAAATTTCATTATACTATAAAATTTACTTATGTTTAATGACCTCTAAATTTGTCAATATAATCTATTATCATTTATACTGTTTAATATTTAATTCATTTATCTTTTACCATGATTTATATCCATGCATGAAATTTACTAGGCTTACACACTGCTATTTTTATCATCTACAAATTTTTATTCATCTACATTTGATTACTGTATTTTTCTTATGTTTTTTCTATTCACTTTCTTTGAATTAGTTTTGAACCTACTCTAGTTTCTTATGTTTGAAGTTGACTTGATGAGTGTGTGTCTTGGGCATATCCTATTTTCTGTGAATCTTCCTGGTGTTGGATGATCATCTAGTATTTGGATATCCGAATCTCTGGTGACACCAGGGAAGTTTTCCTTAATAATTCCCTTGAATAAGTTTTCTATGCTTTGCTCTTGTTTATCTTCCCTCAATGATACCTATAATTTGTATATAGGTTCATTTCATATAGTCTCATATTATTCCGAGTGATTATTCATTCTCCTTTTTCCCCCTTCTTCTTTGACTGACTCTGTTTAAAAACCCAGTCTTCAAGCTCTAACACTCTTTCTTCTGATAGATCAAGCTGGTTGTTGAAGCATCAGGCCTTATTTTCTCACTTCCTAAATGAATCTTTCATATCTTTGAGTTTATTAGATTTTTTTTATTTATTTTTTATTTATTTATTTTTTTTGTAGAGACAGAGTTTCACTTTCTCGCCCTCGGTAGAGTGCCGTGGCGTCACACGGCTCACAGCAACCTCCAACTCCTGGGCCTAGGCGATTCTCCTGTCTCAGCCTCCTGAGTATCTGGGACTACAGGCGCCCGCCACAACGCCCGGCTATTTTTTTGTTGCAGTTTGGCTGGGGCTGGGTTTGAACCCACCACCCTCGGTATATGGGGCCGGCACCCTGCTCACTGAGCCACAGGTGCCGCTCAGATTTCTTATGCTGTCTGTCTCTATAATAAGTTTTTCATTTTTTATACATGTCCTGAAATATTTTTTTAACTCATTTGTTTTGGTTTTCTACTTTTTTCCCCAAACTCATTAATGTTTTTTGCCATCCATATTCTGAGTTTTATTTCTGAAATTTTGATAATATCCTTGTGGTTGGGGTTCTTGGCTACAAATCTCTTGTGATCCTTTGTGGGTGTTGAACTACCTTGGTTTTTATATTGTCAGAATTTGGGGGCTGGTTTCCTCTTACCTGAATACTCTTCTCTCAGCTCAGGGCTGATAACTTTGCAGAGAACCTATTCTACTTTGCTAAAAATTCTCCTACTATGTGTAAGAGAGGTCCCTAGATAACGTTTGTGTGTCCTACTACAGAGGACTGACCTAGTATCAATGCACTGTTAGGCTGTGACATAGCTATTCTCCTGTTTCATCACAGTCTTCTGCGGTTGTAATAGTCCAAGCCAGTGCTGAATGTTCTTCATGCAGAGTGGTGGTTTGTTTCCCAGGCTGCTGTTCAAGCTTGAGTTAGGGGCTATATGAGTCCTTCTCCAAAAATGTTGGCATTGCAGAATATTGCTCTGCCCATGTCTCCCAGAAGCAGTAACAATGGAATCTGGCTCAGGCTATCTAGGTACTGGTTGTGGGTGTCAAGGCTGCAGATGTTCGCACCAACCAGGTATAGATTGTGATGAAAGCTGGAGGCTAGTGGGTGTCCAGCAGAGTATTGTACCATTAGGAGTGGTAGGTCCTGCCAGGACCTCCTGCCTGGAGGTCAATGGGAGCATTGGAAATGGGCACCAGGGGGCCTAATTGCTGTACTGGATCTCAGGAGCAGGGCTGTGGGGCTAGGCAGCAGCATGAGAGCTTCAGGGGTAGATTCACACTACTGAGTGATAGCTCAAGTGTCACAGGAGCAGGGCTGTGCGGCCAGACCACTGAGCAGCCAGGGCTTTCCTCCTACCCAGGTTTTCTGGATGGAGGCAGTAGTTGCAAGACTCCTTAGGTTGAATCTGTTACCTCTGTTCTGTTCAAATCCTCCTTATTGGGGTGGGGTACTTGTCTCTTAGTTATGGGGTGCGTGAAATCATCCATTCTCTCTGCTCCCTCCTCTGCCTGGCTGCAGCAATGCAGTGGTGGCTGCAGCAAAGCTAGGTCCCACGTACACCTAGTGCTCTGTACTGCAGAGAGGTTGGAATGGTGTTGGTTGCAGCAATCAGGCAATGAAAACCATGAGATTCATTTCTGAAACCAAATCACTGCACAAACTTCAGCTAGCTCCTTGATCAATCCAGAAGAGTGTGTAGAGGGGAACACAGCTTCAGCCAGTGTCCATGGGGAAAACATGCAACCACCCATTCTCTTTTCCTATCCTTCCACACAGTTGGATGCATCCCGCAGGTACCTTGCTATGTGGATTCCCCCTGGCATCTTCTCCCATCCTTGGTGGGTATCCACCTGCCACTGGCAATTCTGTTCTTGAGAGTGGCACGTACGGGCTGTTTCTAGTCTCCATATTGCATTCTTTCCTCTCTTCTAGACTCTTCTTTTCCTCACAGGGTTTCCTAATCTTGTGCACAACAGAGTTTGGAGGCTGGATGTCAGAAATGAGTCTGTCAGCATGGCTGCATTTAGGTGAAGAAACTCTTTTCCTGCCTTCTACCAGATCCTCACATTGCAGAGAGCATACTGTCATTAATGTAATACAAATTATCTCAAACATTCAGCTCTGACATCTCAAATATGAAAATTTTTATATAAAATCATATTTGGGTTGCCCTTCTGGTGTATATTTTTAGTTTCAGATTATTTTTATTTGTATTATTACACATTTTCCTTTGTAAGTTGTCTCAACTTTTAAAAACCATGTACTGTCTATGGAGTAACAAGTGCACGGATGTGTGTGTGTCTGTATACTGTATGTATGTATGTGTACTATATATATAAAATACATAATTATAGAGTTCCTTGACAATTAGAAAGAAAGAATCATAGGTGGATAATTGGGCCAAGGAGTATTTTATTTTGAATATATGAAGTACTAGGTCTCTTTTTCTATTTTAGGATATTTGGGGGGGATCCACATGTTTTATTTACAAACTTTGTTTTTGTATAGATTGAGTGAAAGTCATACATGTAATGTGCCCTTCACCTGGACCGTGTGCTCCATAACCAGTGGGTGTGAACGTACCCGTGCCCTCCTTCTCCCGACCCCCACTTAATTTTCTTTGAGACTTACTTCCGTATGTGCACTTAAGCGTTGACCAATTACTTTCAATTTGGTATTCAGTACATAATTGTTTCTCCATTTTTGTGATGTTTCACTTAGAAAAAGTTTCCAGTTCCTTCCAGGTTGTTTAAAAAAAATACTAGAGCATCATTTTCTTTTTTTTTTCTTTCTTTTTTTTTTTTTGTAGAGACAGAGTCTCACTTTATGGCCCTCAGTAGAGTGCCGTGGCCTCACACAGCTCACAGCAATCTCCAACTCCTGGGCTTAAGCAATTCTCTTGCCTCAGCCTCCCGAGTAGCTGGGACTACAGGCGCCCGCCACAACACCCGGCTATTTTTTTTTTGTTGTTGCAGTTTGACCGGGGCCGGGTTTGAACCCGTCACCCTCGGTATATGGGGCTGGCGCCTTACCGACTGAGCCACAGGTGCCACCCGAGCATCATTTTCTTATATAGCTGAGTAGTACCTCATCGTGCATCCAGTACATTTTATTGATCCAGTCACATATTGGCAGGTACTTGTGTTTTTTCCACATCTTTGTGACTGTGAACTGTGTTGCTATAAATGTTGGAGTTCAGGAGTCCTTTTTATAAAGTGACCTTTTTTCTTTTTCAGATGGTCCAGCAAAATAAAATCATTGGATGTCGTTGTCAGCAGCTCCACTGGAAGGCAGCATGCCTTCCTTATGTAGGCATAACTGTAGCCGTAATTGTGCACGATGATGTCAAGTTTATATGACTACTGTAATTACTATTTAGCATTCTGCCCATGTAAGTGTACTGGACCGTCTTCTTGAGTGAACTTCTTTTTTTTTTGAGTTTTGAAAGTATTTTGTATTTGTTTCAATAAAATTTTTTTTTTTTTTATTGTTGGGGATTCATTGAGGGTACAATAAGCCAGGTTACACTGATTGCAATTGTTAGGCAAAGTCCCTCTTGCAATCATGTCTTGCCCCCATAAAGTGTGACACACACCAAGGCCCCACCCCCCTCCCTCGGTCCCTCTTTCTGCTTTTCCTCCCCCCATATCCTTAATTGTCATTAATTGTCCTCATATCAAAATTGAGTACATAGGATTCATGCTTCTCCATTCTTGTGATGCTTTACTAAGAATAATGTCTTCCACTTCCATCCACGTTAATACAAAGGATGTAAAGTTTCCATTTTTTTTAATAGCTGAATAGTATTCCATGGTCTACATATACCACAGCTTGTTAATCCATTCCTGGGTTGGTGGGCATTTAGGCTGTTTCCACATTTTGGCGATTGTAAATTGAGCTGCAATAAACAGTCTAGTACAAGTGTCCTTATGATAAAAGGATTTTTTTCCTTCTGGGTAGATGCCCAGTAATGGGATTGCAGGATCAAATGGGAGGTCTAGCTTGAGTGCTTTGAGGTTTCTCCATATTTCCTTCCAGAAAGGTTGTACTAGTTTGCAGTCCCACCAGCAGTGTAAAAGTGTTCCCTTCTCTCCAGCATCTGCAGTTTTGAGATTTTGTGATGTGGGCCATTCTAACTGGGGTTAGATGATATCTCAGGGTTGTTTTGATTTGCATTTCTCTAATATATAGAGATGATGAACATTTTTTCATGTGTTTGTTAGCCATTCGTCTGTCATCTTTAGAGAAGGTTCTATTCATGTCTCTTGCCCATTGATATATGGGATTGTTGGCTTTTTTCATGTGGATAGAGTTCTCTATAGATCCTAGTTATCAAGCTTTTGTCTGATTGAAAATATGCAAATATCCTTTCCCATTGTGTTGGTTGTCTCTTTCCTTTGGTTATTGTCTCCTTAGCTGTACAGAAGCTTTTCAGTTTAATGAAGTCCCATTTGTTTATTTTTGTTGTTGTTGCAATTGCCATGGCAGTCTTCTTCATGAAGCATTTCACCAGGCCAATATCTTCCAGTGTTTTTCCTATGCTTTCTTGGAGGATTTTTATTGTTTCATGCCTTAAATTTAAGTCCTTTATCCATTTTGAATCAATTTTTGTGAGTGGGGAAAGGTGTGGGTCCAGTTTCAGTCTTTTACATGTAGACATCAAGTTCTCCCAACACCATTTATTGAATAGGGAGTCTTTCCCCCAAGGTATGTTCTTGTTTGGTTTATCAAAGATTAGGTGGTTGTAAGATGTTAGTTTCATTTCTTGGTTTTCAATTCGATTCCAAGTGTCTATGTCTCTGTTTTTCTGCCAGTACCATGCTGTCTTGACCACTATGGCTTTGTAGTACAGACTAGAATCTGGTATGCTGATGTACCTAGCTTTATTTTTATTACTAAGAACTGCCTTAGCTATGAAGGGTTTTTTCCGGTTCCATACAAAACGCAGAATCATTTTCTCCAAATCTTGAAAGTATGATGTTGGTATTTTGATAGGAATGGCATTGAATAGGTAGATTGCTTTGGGAAGTATAGACATTTTAACAATGTTGATTCTTCCTGTCCATGAGCATGGTATGTTCTTCCATTTGTTAATATCCTCTGCTATTTCCTTTCTGAGGAGTTCATAGTTTTCTTTATAGAGGTCCTTCACCTCCTTCGTTAGGTATATTCCTAGGTATTTCATTTTCTTTGAAACTATGGTGAAGGGAGTTGTGTCCTTAATTAGCTTCTCATCTTGACTGTTATTGGTGTATACAAAGGCTACTGACTTGTGGACATTGATTTTATATCCTGAAACATTACTGTATTTTTTGATGACTTCTAGGAGTCTTGTGGTTGAGTCTTTGGGGTTCTCTAAGTAGAAGATCATGTCGTCAGCAAAGAGGGAGAGTTTGACCTCCTCTGCTCCCATTTGGATTCCCTTTATTTCCTTGTCTTCCCTAATTGTATTGGCTAGAACTTCCAGCACTATGTTGAACAGTAAAGGTGACAGAGGACAACCTTGTCTGGTTCCAGTTCTAAGAGGAAAAGCTTTCAGTTTTACTCCATTCAGTAAAATATTGGCTGTGGGTTTGTCATAGATAGCTTCAATCAGTTTTAGAAATGTGCCACCTATGCCTATACTCTTTAGTGTTCTAATTAGAAAAGGATGCTGGATTTTATCAAGTGCTTTTTCTACATCTATTGAGAGGATCATGTGATCTTTATTTTTGCCTCTGTTAATATCGTGGATAACGTTATGGACTTGCGTATGTTAAACCAGCCTTGCATCCCTGTGATGAAGCCTACTTGACCATGATGAATGACTTTTTTGATGATAAGCTGTAATCTATTGGCTGGGATTCTGTTGAGAATTTTTGCATCTATATTCATGAGTGAGATTGGTCTGGAATTCTCCTTTCTGGTTGGGTCTTTTCCTGGTTTTCGTATCAGGGTGATGTTTGCTTCATAGAATGTGTTGGGGAAGATTCCTTCTTCCTCAATTTTTTGGAATAATTTCTGTAGTACAGGAATAAGCTCTTCTTTGAAGGTTTGATAGAATTCTGGTGTGAAGCCATCTGGACCAGGGCATATGTTGATTGGAAGATTTTTTTATTATTTCTTTGATCTGAGTGCTTGAAATTGGTCTGTTCAGGACCTCTATTTCTTCCTGGCTAAGTCTTGGGAGAGGGTGTGATTCCAAATATTGATCCATTTCCTTCACATTGTCAAATTTCTGGGCATAGAGTTTCTGGTAGTATTCAGAGATGATCTCTTGTATCTCTGTGGGATCAGTTGTTATTTCCCCTTTATCATTTCTGATTGAGGTTACTAGAGATTTTACTTTTCTATTTCCCGTTAGTCTGGCCAATGGTTTAAATGGTATTTAAAACTCTATTTTATTTATTTTTTCAGAAAACCAACTCCTTGTTTCATTAATTTTCTGAATGATTCTTTTGTTTTCAATTTCATTGATCTGTGATTTCATTTTGGATATTTCTTTTCTTCTACTGAGTTTAGGCTTAGATTGTTCTCCTTTTTCCAATTCCATAAGATGGCTTGTGAGATTGCTGATGCGCTCTCTTTCTGTTTTTTGAATGTAGGCTTCTAAAGCGACGAATTTTCCTCTCAAAACTGCTTTTGCAGTATCCCACAGGTTTTGGTGGCTTGTGTCTTTATTGTTGTTATGCTCAAGGAAGTTAATGATTTCCTGTTTTATTTCTTCCTGCACCCATCTGTTATTCAACAGAAGATTGTTTAATTTCCATGCCTTTGGGTGGGGTTGAGCGTTTTGGTTAGAGTTGAGTTCCACCTTTAGTGCCTTATGGTCTGAGAAGATACAAGGTAAAATTTCAATTCTTTTGATTCTGTTGATATTTGTTTTGTGTCCCAGGATATGATCAATTTTGAAGAATGTTCCATAGGGTGATGAGAAGAATGTATATTCTTTATCTTTGGGATGGAGTGTTCTATATGAGTCTATCAAGCACAGTTGTTCTAGGGTCTCATTTAAATCTCTTATATCTTTGTTTAATTTCGGTTTAGAGGATCTGTCCAGCTCTGTAAGAGTAGTGTTAAAGTCCCCTGTTATTATGGTATTATCAGATATCATATTGCTCAGACTGAGTAAGGTCTGTTTCAAGAATCTGGGAGCATTTAAATTGGGTGCATACATATTTGAATTGAAACGTTTTCTTGTATTTTTCCCTTGACCAATATAAAGTGACCATCTTTGTCTTTTTTGACTTCAGTTGCTTTAAATCCACATGAATCTGAAAATAAGATTGCAACTCCTCTTTTCTTCTGAATGCCATTTGCCTGAAAAATTGTCTTCCAACCCTTGACTCAGAGCTTTAATTTGTCTTTTGAAGCCAGGTGTGTTTCTTGCAGATAGCAAATGGATGGCTTGTGTTTTTTAATCCAGTCAGCCAATCTATGTCTCTTCAGTGGGGAATTCAAGCCATTAACATTTATTGAGATAATTGATAAGTGTGGTAGTATTCTATTCATTTTATTTTGTGAGAGTCCATTACTTAGTTTTATCTTTTGCATCAGTGTGGAGGTTAGGCTCTGTCCTTTAATTTCTGAGTTCTTACTTTGCTGCTGATCCATTGTGGTGGTCAGTGTGCAGAACAGGTTGAAGTATTTCTTGTAGAGCTGGTCTTGTTGTGGCGAATTTCCTCAATGTTTGTATATACATAAATGATTTGATTTCTCCGTCAATTTTGTAGCTTAGCTTAGCAGGGTACAGAATTCTGGGCTGGAAATTGTTCTGTTTAAGTAGATTAAAGTTAGATGACCATTGTCTTCTTGCTTGGAAACTTTCATTAGAGAAGTCTGCGGTCACTCTAATGGATTTGCCCCTGTAGGTCAACTGGTGCTTACTCCTGGCAGCTTGCAGAATCTTTTCTTTTGTCTTGACTTTGGACAAGTTCATCACATTGTGTCTTGGAGAAGCTCGGTTTGAGTTGAGGCAGCCTGGGGTCCGACATCCCTCTGAAAGCAGTGTGTCACAATCTTTGGTGATATTTGGGAAATTTTCTTTTATAATATTCTCTAGTATGGCTTCCATTCCTCTGGGGCATTCTTCTTCCCCTTCTGGGATTCCTATAACTCGTATGTTGGAACGCTTTATAAAGTCCCATAATTCTGACAGTGAACGTTCTGCTTTCTCTCTCTTCTTTTCTGCCTCTTTTACTATCTGAGTTATCTCAAAAACTTTGTCTTCTACCTCTGAAATTCTTTCTTCTGCATGGTCTAACCTGTTGCTGATACTTTCCATTGCATCTTTATGTTCCCTAATTAACTGTTTCAGTTCCTTCAGCTCTGCTTTATCCTTTTTATATTCTTCACATCATTCATCCCTTATTTGATTCTGTTTTTGGATTTCCTTTTGGTTATTTTCCACTTTATTAGCAGTTTCCTTCATTGTTTCCATCATTTCTTTCATTGTTTTCATCATGTGTATTCTAAATTCCCTTTCTGTCATTCCTAACATTTCTTTATAGGTGGAATCCTCTGCAGTAGCTACCTCATGGTCCCTTGGCGGGGTTGTTCTGGACTGGTTCTTCATGTTGCCTGGACTTTCTTGCTGATTCTTCTTCATGAGTGATTTCTTTTATCTGTTTCCTTGCCCTAATTTTCCTTTCACTTTCTCTTGCTCTTTAAGTTCTCGTGCCTGTGGAAGTTGCCGGCGGGTTTAGTCCGATTGAACACACGCGACCACTTGCTGGTTTTCCACTGTTTTAGTCCTCCTCTTGGGGTGCAGAAGTCTCTCACTGACTCTCTGTATCTTCACAGGAGTGATGATAGGCAGATCCCACCAGCCAGAGATGCCTGGAGTCCTATCTCCCTGGACTCACGGTGCCCAGATGCAAGGAAGCTGTTACTCAGCTGCCATCTTGTTCTCCTCCCTTGAGTGAACTTCTTATGCCTGCTCTTCAGCCATGATGAGCTGAGGCCTGTCACACCTGTCCTAGGATGTACAAATCTTCTTCGGTCTGAATGCATCTGGTGTCAACCTGCCTGGCACCAACCTCACACAAGGGACATGTATACCCAGCAATAGGATTGCTGCATCAAATGGATCTCCTGATTGGAAAGTTCATCTGCCAAAGAAGCTGCACTTTGCTTAGATGCACAGTTTCATTCCTTCCACAGACCCCCAGGTTCTGGCAGTGTCTTCTAACAGAGCTTTAAGTCCTCTCTCATTAGCTTCCAGCCTTAGAGCACACCCTAAGTCAACTCTGCCAAGAATCAGGAACAACAGCCCTTTTTACAAACTGATTTCTGATTGAATAACTATATTGAAGATTCATGTCACCTTCCCTTTTCCTGGATTAGCCTAACTTTTCTGGACTTAGCCACTAAATCATTTAAGAATTAACCTGTGGAATCTGCAATTTCTATTATCCTGGTTTTCAACTATATTTCTTCAACAGATATTCAACATTCTTTTTATATTAATCTAATTCCAGCTACTTTGTGTCTTAATTCTTATTGTTTTGTTCCACTAATAACATATTTTCTTATTTGCATTATACTATGGAAATAGTCTCATTTCAAAGTCTTTCAACTGGTACAGGAAGATAAAGAAACATATTCATTTACTCATGATGGGCTAGATTTCCGTTCTTCATTTGTAAGACATTTTAATGGAAAAGAAAGTATTATAATTAGACATCAATTTATGTATGTTTAACTACGATTATGCAAGTTATTCTGACAGGTGTCAGTGGAATTTGATAGATTCAAAGGTACTAATAATAGAAGCATACCTAAGCTAAGATTCATGTCAAATCTCTCTCAGGACAAGCACATAGAAAGAGGTATCTACCTGAAGGGTCAGCAAGGGGAATAATTGTGTGGCAGCATAATTCACTCAGACTCTAAAGTAGAAGTTACCCCATGCTTTGTTTTTCTAGTTCCACTGAAGCAAACTCATTTAGTTAAGTAAAGTGACTATTTTTGCTTATTTGATTTTTGTTGTGGGTCTATTAATATTAATACTGGTTGTAATTGGTTATTCAATTCTTGGTTCATTGACACTAAAAGAAGTTAAAAAGAGTTTTGTTAGTGTGTGTGACTCAGTTCTCAATTGAGATATTTCTTCTTCACCCTACAGTAAACCTTAAAAAAATGCTCACAAATATCTCTGCATTCCAAAGTATATAATCATCAGGGGTGAATATACTGGTGAATGCAGCATCTCGAATAAGGAAGCTACATCCATGGACATTAAGCATCAAGGTGTTTCTTGAAACAGATGATTAGAACTGAGGTGACAACTTCTGTAACCGTTCTAATGGGTCCACATTGTAAATGGAGGACATAATTCAGTTGTCTGTTATGCACTGAGTTATTGAAGAGTATCAACCACAGCTGATGAGACTGAAAATGTCTTTCAAAGTACCCTATAATATTGTTCTTGCTACTTTTTTTTTTTTTTTTAAGTTTTTGGCTGGGGCCGCATTTGAACCCACCACCTGCAGTATGTGGGGCCGGCACCCTACTCCTCTGAGCCACAGGCCTGCCAAACTTTCTACTTTCTTTGTTAAATGTATACCTTATTGGATTTCAGGGATTTTTGAGTCAGATCAAAATATTATATCAAACTGACCATTTATGGTAAATTATAAAATGACTATACAATATAGGTTGTAATTAGATCTATTTCCAAAGTTTAAAGAAAGGAGTATAGCATAAGGTATATAAATCTCTCAGCACTTTCCCACATATATAATGTCTCAATAAATGGCTAGCATCAGTACCATTTTCATGATGACAGTGATTATGATGTAACATGAGAATAATTTTATTGCATATGAACTTTAATGCAGACTAAGTCTTTACATCTTGGAAATGCCCTGCAAAAGCTTCGGTTCACTTATTTAAATGATAAGAATAAGCATACAGTAGTATAATCTCTTCTTATCTGCAAGGGATATGTTCTGAGACTCCCCAGGAGATAGTACCAAACCCTATATATGAAAATATAGTATATATGACAATAAAGTTCCCAAAGTTGTTACCATGTTATACCCTAGCAGCACTGTACACACAGCGTAGTAAGGTTTCATAATTTAATAGACAATGTCTTATAGCTGAGTTTGTGGTGACATGTGGTAGTGTCTTGCTGAGTGGCTTTCATTATTGTTTCTGCATGTTTTATGTACCATTGCAAGCATTTGAGTGAGAGCAATGAACAAACTTTAAGTTTCTTGCTAAACTTGGCAAGAAAAGTAGTGAAATCAGGGACATGTTAGTCCAAGTTTATGGGAATAACACCATGAAGTAAAAGGACAGTGTATAAATAGATTAAACTTTTCTTTGTGGGGAGACAAAGTGTCACCAATGAAGACAGAGTGGCCCGTAGAACCGATGAAACCATTGCAAAACTTTGTCTAATTGTGTATCACAATCATCAGCTGACAATGAGAAGCAGAGTAGGCCAAGTAAACATCGATAAAGAAACAGCTAGGACAATCTCAACTGGAAATCTTGGCATGAGAAAGAAAGGTGCATGCAAAAATGTTCCGAAAGGAGCTCACCAATGGGCAAAGGAGAGCTGAAGTTTGCCAAGACCTTTTGGAGAGGTTAGACAATGTTTACAGTCATATTATCACTGGTGATGAAGCACAGGTGTTCCAACACGGCCCTGAAATAAAGCGTCAAAGTGCACAATGGAAGTCAGCCAATTCTCCTTAACCAAAAAAGTTCCGTCAGTTCAAATCAAGAGTCCAAATGATTTTCTAACATTTTCTGATATCAGAGAGATTATCCATTATGAATTTATACCAACTGAACAAATAGTTTACCAAGATTCCCATTTCAAAATGCTGAGAAGGCTGCATGAAAAAGTTAGATGAAAATGACTTGAACTTTTCACCAACTACTCATGGCTTTTGCATCATGACAATACACCTTCTCACACTGCACTATCTGTATTGCAACACTCTCCTTACTCACCTGCTCTGGCCCCCAGTGACTTTTTTCTTTATCCAAAGATAAAGGAAATATCAAAAGGAAGACATTTTGATGACATCAAGGGTAATATGATGAAAATTCTGATGACCATTTCAGAAAAAGAGCTACAAAATTGCTTTGAAGGGCAGCTGGCCATGGGTGTGGATGAGCAGCTTCCCCAGGGGAGTACTCCAAAGGTGACTGTGATACACGTAATCAGAAATGAGGGATGCAGCATTTTTTTCTAGGATAAGTTCATGAACCTGTCAGATCTTGCATGCTGTTTTCCTATACATATGAACCAAGGATAAAATTTAATTTATAAGTTTGGCAAGTAAGAGATAGACAATAGCTAATAACAAAATAGAACAATTAAACAGTATACTGTAATAACTATCTTATATTTATTTTGAGACAGTGGTTGACTGCAAGTAGCTAAAACTACGGAAAGCAAAGCCATGGATAAGGTCAAAGGGCTGCTATACTTTCATAGTGAAAATTTAGTATTCATCATTGACCATCATTTTCTTATTTATTCTTCTGTTTATTATACTCATTTCTCTGAGCAATTAGTGCACACCATCTTCAAACAGATAGCACCCCACACAAAATAGGATCATGATAAGCACTTTTCAGTTTTTTTTTTTTTTTAAATAGTAAACTCTTACCAAATGTGTATTAAAATTTATGGCATTTTATTAAAAATTTCAACTATGCTTACTCAAAATCAAGATATTTGCTACCTTAAAATTTAAGAGCACATCTAATGCACTTATATGCATAATATCATATACAGCATCTCAAAGTAAACTAATTTTGGGGCTCATAATTTATGAAACATTGAATGTGTAATTCAAATCTGATAAGCCCATGTACATCTGGATGCTTGTCTGAGTTCTACCAGAAGAGTCAGGTTTTATGATGGTGTTCACAGCCACCTCTGACATTTGACTATTTCAGGAGAAGACACAAAATGTGATTTCTTAGGATGAATTAAACTTGAAAGGGCAAACTTCTACAAAATAAAACTTAAAAAACAAATCTATTGCAGGCCAGGGATTTATTGGAAGTAAAATATTTTGTAGAAGCAGATACCAGAATTGCCGTGACCTTTCACATACAAGACAGAGCTAGCATCTGCATTTTCATCAATAAACCGTCTCTCCCATTTTGACAAAATGGTTTGGAAATAGGATGAAACCTCAAATAAAATTTTTAGATATAAATCCTGAATTCTAATACTAGATTAATGACAGTAGCCTTTTTGGACTATGTTTCTTGTTAACCTAAAACCGGGGGCAGATTTCTAGCATAGGTTTAAACAATAAGAGGCAAAAAGTACATTCCCCCTTCTATTCACTTTTCTAAGATGTGATCGTGATAGGAAATTTTGGTACGGCCTTTTACACTTAGTTAACAATTGTCATTTAGTGCTCAAAGACCATGCTTTTGCTGTCTAAAATAATAAATAGGCAGCTCTGGATGGTAAATCAGAGCCAGGACCTGAGCTTCGTATATGTATGGATATACATTAAAAAAAAAGTGGAAGACATTATTCTTAGTAAAGCATCACAAGAATGGAGATGCATGAATCCTATGTACTCAATTTTGATATGAGGACATTTAATGACAATTAAGGTTATGGGGGGGAAGCAGAAAGAGGGACGGAGGGAGGGGGGTGGGGCCTTGGTGTGCATCACACTTTATGGGGGCAAGACATGATTGCAAGAGGGACTTTACCTAACAATTGCAATCAGTGTAACCTGGCTTATTGTACCCTCAATGAAGCCCCAACAATAAAAAAAAAAAAAACACAGACCTTACCTCTTTCCTGTTGATTGTATTAATGAAATATAATTTTAAAACAAAATACAAAAAAGAAAGAGAAAACATTTGAAATAATCAGATAAATTGGCGTGATAGATAGCTTAATAAGCTATGGATAATGACTTTACACTTATATTGATTATTTTGAATAAAATAAGTAATCATCTAAGGCTTAACACAATCTCATATTCTTGTATTTTACATTTCAGTGTATGCATTCTCAACAAAGCTTCATCTTACCAGAAAAGTTTTGATTTTGTTTGTTTGTTTGTTTTTAGATAGAGTCTCACTCTGTCAGTCTATGTAAAGTGCTGTGACATCATAACTCACAGCAACCTCAAACTGTTTGGTTCAAGTGATCCTCCTGCTTCAGCCTCCCAAGTAGCTGCGACTACCAGTGCCTGCCACAACAGCAGGCTAGAATTTTACCAATTTTAGTAAAGATGGGATCTCATGGTTCCTCAGGCTAGTCTGGAAGTCCTGAACTCCAGCAATCTACCCAGCTTGGCCTCCTAGAGAGCTGAGATTATAGGCATGAGCCACCATGCCCAGCCCTAATTTGGTTTATTAAGACTACTATTGTTTTTCTTAATGTGCTGAATTTTATTTGGGGATATAATTTTTTTGGAAAATCCTTGTCATATTAATACACATAAAAAATAGAAACTGAGCATCAGTTTAAGTAAAATCTAATACAGTTTATTGTTATTACGTAAATCTGTTATCACTGACAACAGACTTAGCTGTCTCTCTAACAACTTGTGAGTTTGTGCATGTACTTTGGTGCACGTAGGTATCCATGTATATGGTGTCAATGTGTTCATATAGTTGAGGGTATATGAAAGTCGAGAGGCATACCTTAGGTTTAGCATTTGAGGACACCCGTAATAATATTTGGAATTAGCTCAGGACAGAACTTTGAGGGTTTCAAAATTCAAAATCATTTTAAGTGACCAAGGTAGACATACAAATATTTGAATTAAAAAATTTTCTTGCCTCACAGAACCATTGAAACTTACCTATGAGCCCTAAAATTGCTCATTGTCAAGAACATAAAACTAAAAATTTGCTTTCTGGTTTTCGTATCTCATCTTCTTAATAAGATTAAAATTTCCTTTGACTTTCCTAGAGAATAAATTAATTAATTGTCACTTTTTACCCTTTGCTCTCCATATAGTATGCTCTCACAACAGGATTGCATAATCAATATTGTCAGCCCTCCATATGCATGGGTTCCTCATTCACTGATGTAACCACTGCAAATGGAAAATATTTGGGAAAGAAATTTTATCTCTACTAAGCATGTGCAGAAATTTTTCTTCTCATTATTCATTATGCAACATAGTATGTTTGGTTAAATAGTGTGTGTATTGCTATAATTGCAATTGTAGGTATAATAAGTAACCTGGAGAGGATTTAAATTATATGGGAAGATGAGTATATCTTATACAATTTTATACAAGGAATTAGAGCATTCACAGATTTTGGTATCAGTAGGGGTCCTAGAACCAATCTCTCATGGATACTGAGGGGTGACTGTACTTGCTTATCAGATTTTTGATTTTTATCTTAAATCCATTTTATTTTACATAATAATTAATATCAAACAGAAGGACTAGCTAGAATGAGAACCCAATACTGGATTGGGAGAAAATATTTATAAATCATACATTTGGTAAGGAGCTAATATCCAAATTATGTAAGCTACTCAAGTAATTCAATAGCAAGAAAACAAATTACCAGATTGAAAAACTGGCAATGAACCTTAAAGGTATTTCTCAAAGTCATACATATGGCAAAGAAAAAAAATACATGAAAAAATGCTTAACATCACTAATCATTGGGAAAATGCAAATTAAAACCACAATAAGATACCACCTCAGTGATATCAGTAAGAAGATTTATTATCAAGAAGACAAATTGTAATAGGTGTTGTTGGAGACAATGTGAAGTAAAGGGAACCCTTGCGAATTTTTAGTGGGCATGTAAATTGATACAGCCATTATGGAAAATGGAGGTGCCTTAAAAAAAAAAAAAAGAAAGAAAGACAGAACTATCATGTGATCCAGGATCTACCAATCCCATTGGTGGGTATATATCCAAAGGAAATGAAATAAATGCATCGGGAAGATACATGCACTCTCTTGTTTATTGCAGTGTTATTTATAATGGTTAAGATATGAAAACAGCGTAAGTGCCCATTAGCAGAAGAGTGGGTAAAATGGTTCAGTGTTAAAGTATTCAGCCTAAAAAAAAAAAAAGAGTATGTTCTGTCATTTGTAATGATGTGAATAAATCTGGAGTGCATTATGCTAAGTGAAATAAAAGCCAGGCATATGAAGACAAATACTGCAAGCTCTCATATGTGAAATCTGAAAATATCAAACTCCCAGAAGCAGAGAGTAGAATAGTGGCCAGGGTAAGGTGGATGGGGAAAGAGAAGATTGATCAAATGGTACAAAATTTCAGCTTTTTGAAAAATCTTCTGTGATAGTTTACAGAATGGTGACTTTAATTAATGTGTATTTCAAAGTGCTTAAAGATTAGATTTAAATATACTCATAAAAATTGTATGTATGTGAAGTGAGAAATACGTTTATTAACTTGATTGAATTATTCCCCAAAGTAAACAAATATAAAATAAGCAAACCATAAATGTAGACAGTTATTTTTAGTTAAAAAATAAAATTAAAAAATATATATTCATCAATCTTTCTCCAATGCATTACATTTCTTAGACTTAATAGTCTTAATTAGAAAATAATCTCTGAACTATGATTAAAGGACTGTGCTATTTCTGTATTCTCTTTTGCAAACCTGTATCTTAAAAATCTTGTGCAAACCTGTATCTTAAATTTGTATTGTGAGACAGAATATTAGAATGGTCAAGAATCTAGAATACAATGTTCAGAGATGAATTAAATTGCTGAAGAAATTTTGAACTAAACCCTAAATAATATGTCCTAGAGGCGATTTATCTTTTCCCAATTAAAATTATGGGGAAGAATATAGTAGAGTTAAAGAATGGTTCATTTCTATGATTAGAATTAAATCTTAAGCAGTAAAAAATGATGGCTCTTCCTAATGACTTAGCTCTGTTCAACACCTCATTGTTACTTACAGACAGCAGTACAATTCTGAATTAAACTAAATTTTTTAAGTGTGTACTATTAGGTAACAAAAAAATGTAAACAAGAATATATAACATAAAGACAAAAATATTACGAAAATTTTATATATATTTTTCCAAATATACTACAGAGTTTAGAACTAATAGATAGCAACATGTATATTGCATATTCTGTGTTTCTTTAAATCTAATAATCTACCAGTTTCTGGTTTGAAAATTTTGTGAGGAAATTGCTGTAGTTTGTTTTTGTAGTTGTTTGTCTTTGTTTTGATTTTTATTTTGTAATAGTGTTCAATCTTTCTCCAATAATTATGAGCTAATTGTTCATGAAAATAAAGAAATCTGTATTTTTGTCACTGCATTTTCCTTAAACACTGAACAGTTAAATAAAAATGCCTCATCTAATGTAACATTTTGTCTTTTTTTTTTTTTTTTTTTTGTAGAGACAGTTTCACTTTATGGCCCTCGGTAGAGTGCCGTGGCGTCACACCGCTCACAGCAACCTCCAACTCCTGGGCCTAGGCGATTCTCCTGCCTCAGCCTCCCGAGTAGCTGGGACTACAGGTGCCCGCCGCAACGCCCGGCTATTTTTTTGTTGCAGTTTGGCCGGGGCTGGGTTTGAATCCGCCACCCTCGGCATATGGGGCCGGCGCCCTGCTCACTGAGCCACAGGCGCAGCCTACATTTTGTCATTTTAACAAGTAGAATAAAAATAGACAAATCAGAAGATTCAGGTGCAAGGCTAAGTCATATTGCGTGTTTTTTGAAATTTAGACTATAGCTATACACTGATTTAATGAAGATTTAGGAAAAAGTCAGCCCATTATTATTTAAATTCCTTTTCAATATTTGCAGATGAAGTGTTTATTATTTTCTCTGTGATAGTTGTCCTGAATTTTACTCTTATTCCTCTAAAAAAATATTTTTTTTCTTTGCCATTGCATGGAAGAAATAGACCATTTCTTGTCTTAAGAACAATTTCATGTTTTTCCTTTCCAAGAATTTTTAAATGTCACAAATTTATTGTTTGCATATTTTTTATTATTGTTTATATTTTTTAATGTTTTTGTGTACTATGAACTTTCAACATATTAAAAACTTTTATGGCTGAGGAAAGACTGTCCCCCCCACCCCCACCCCGGGGCGTAGCCAATTCTTAGAGGTAGTGAGGGCTCTGGGGGAGCATGCCTTTGGTATGCCAGCTAGCCAGTCCAGAGCCCCACCTCGTTTATGTGGCCACTATGTGTCAGAAAACAATATTCATCTGTTTCCTCAGTTCAGCACCAGATTCCAGGCCACTAGAGATCACGCCTATAGCCTAGTGACCACCCCTATAGCCCAAAGCCCTCTGGAAGTTTTCAGACCAGGCAAATCCTGAAACATTTACTTCACCCTGCCTACTTTTTTGCAGAAAAGTCAATACAGCTCTGTCCTGGATGTTCTCTTCACTCCTGCCTTTTGCTTCCTGCCAGGACTGCACTTGCCCCATGTGCTCCTACACAGCATGCCCGGCCTCTCTCTTGTTTCTGGAACCTGTGAACATCACAAACATTGTTTTCCTGAACTTGCTCTCTCAGTGGCACCTGACTGACCATCATATAAAAGAAAACAGAAACATACATATACTAACCAGAGGTCATGTTAGGATCAACAGACGGAGTTATCACATCTAATCTGTAAATTATATTTTGCTATTTGTGTAATCACACTCTAAATGTAGAGAAATCCAGATGTACAGGATGAGACTTTAAAGGTTAAACAGATTTTAATTATATTAAGCTGACATTTAATATCATTTTGTGTACATTTTGGATCCCCAGTCATGAGGGATAGATGAAAACTACTAATCTTTAAAACAATAAACTTTTACCATATCCACATTGAGACAAAACTATTATGTCTAAAGTGTTTCCTGAAATCCTAAACTTAAAGGGAAACTTTAGCCTATTAAAGTTTCTGTGACTCTAAATATGTTTTCAGTTTGTATTGGGAAAAACTACACTTGAATATTTCTCTCTTAGAAAGTGGTAACTCAATAGAACTTCTAGAAATGTTTGAAGCACATAAGAATATTATATGAAGATAATTCTTAAGCTTGCATGTAGAGAGCTAAAAGATCTCTCAATACTGATTATCCTTTTTAAGGTCCTCCACCAGAGAGATTTGACTGATGTTATGAATATGCTGCTGCAAATAATTTGCTACAGGGTTGCAAGGATTTCATTTTGCAAAATACAGCACACAAATAATGAAATTTATGCCTTTCTCCATTGTCAACAAAATGTGAAGGATTATCTTAATATTTTTGTATTGTTTTCTTTTAACATCATTTATAATTAAAGCTCCAATCATGTTGTCTCCTTACCAAACTGTGAGTCGATATACAAGCCCAACATTTTTAGAGATACAATAAGGAAAAACACAGTCGCCAGAGCCGGGCTGCTCACCATGAATCATTTAGAAAGTGTGTTCCGCACCTGTTGTACGCCTCTATTTCCCAAATGAGTTTATGTTGGCATCTCTGGATCTCCCTGTGGTTTATAAACAGGCATTCACGATTTAGTTATTCTTAAGATAATAAGCATAGCTATAGTGAAATTTATATTCATGCATTGACAAAATGATTGAAATGTTCAAAATAGACACCACTACTCAATATTTTATTACATCATGTTTCTCTCTGAACACTTTTTTAAAATGTTTATACATTTCACATAGATGATTTGAATAAAAAATGCATTCAATCAAAGATAAAAATGGTAAAATATGCCATTTTGGTCTGTCTTACACAGAAAAATATTAAGACACTATTTTTTTTTATAAACTAGATACAATAACTAGATCATTCCTTATTAAAATATAAGGACTCAGCTCGGTGTCTATAGCACAGTGGTTATGGCGCCAGCCACATACACTGAAGGTGGTGGGTTCGAACCCAGCCCAGGCCAGCTAACTAACAATGACAACTTAAACAAAAAAATAGCCAGATGTTGTGGTGGGAGCCCATAATACCAGCTACTCGGGAAGCTGAGGCAAGAGAATCACTTGAGCCCAAGAGTTTGAGGTTGCTATGAGCTATGACACCATGGCCTCTACTGAGGACAACATAGTGAGACTCTGTCTCAAAAAAGAAAATTATATATATGGACTGTATTATAGTACTAGGCAATGTATACTAAATGCTTTCTTGCTTTGCAGTAACAAGGTAATCCTTACAAAATACATGTAAGATATCAAGTAGCCTCTACAGTAACAAATAGAATAAATAATCATAAATTTTATCTGAGTTTCCTATAACTTGCAAAAATTTTTTGAGGGTTATCTGACTGCTATGTGGTAAGTCTTAGTGGAAAGTGATCCTGAAACAAGTGAGTAAAGTCCCATGACAGGATACGGAGGGAGGACGGAAACAGGGTTGCCTCCATCACACACCCTCCCCACCAATATTCCACCTGCATTTTATTTTATTTTGTTTTTACATTGACTAAAGATCATAATTCACTAGGAATAAAGTGTGTTTTTCTAATGTATGACCAATGAGAAATCCATATTTTTATACAGAACAAATAAATGATTTTGAAGAAAAATTACAGGCCCATCTTCTGTCCCAACTAACATCTAGTCCCATTAGCTCTATTATACCAGCTTTTGTGAAAACCCACTAGCTTTGATTCATTCTGAAAAATATCAATTTGAATACACCAAATATTAAAAAGGTAAAGTGGTTTTATAGAAAATATCATTCAAAAAAGAAAAAAGTGTTAAAGTCTGAGTAAAAACTGGAATGCGGTAACCATTTGAATTTAAGAGCAATATGGTTATAACTTTGAGGAGGAATAGGAGACCCTGAGATTAAAGAAATATCTCTGAAATTCAGAAGACAAACTGAACAGAATTGAGACCATCTTTGCCACCCTACTCCAAAAATGCAAGTCCCTTATAACTTTGAACATTGAAAAGTAATCAGGGTAATCTACAACTACTAATATTAGAAGGGTGCCTGAAACCACAGGTGGCCTCTCTTTGCTTCTGCTGTCTCTTCTGTTACAGTGGCCTGTGGAGAGCAAACAAGTAAAAGAGAATTATAGATAAATTAATTAATGCAGGTGTTCTGTTTCCTCATTAGTAAGGGGCTGGGGATTAAAAACAGACCACAATGGAGTCTCCAGTATTTTCCTGTTTTATTAGTCTCTTAAAAATTCTGAACATTATGACACAATTGTCCACAACCAAAAATAAAATACATTGATCAATGTGTTAATATGCATGTATGTGATTTTAAAGAAATCTAACACTTTTAAAAAATGAATTTTTAATTAAATACCACTAAAGTTTTTATTCTCTTAGTTTACGTCCCTTACAAAATCTTAAACTAAATGCATCCACCTACAAGGAAGGAAGATTTAATTCC
Organism: Nycticebus coucang; assembly: GCF_027406575.1. NCBI lineage: Eukaryota > Metazoa > Chordata > Mammalia > Primates > Lorisidae > Nycticebus > Nycticebus coucang. Next base: position 67,348,111 of record NC_069789.1, on the reverse strand, counting down.
TCATTCAGTCTTTTGAATCTTAATGTCTGGTCATATTCTGGCATTAATTGCTTTATCTGTAAACTAATGAGCTCATTTGCATTTCTTACAAAAAGTACTCACTGTCAAAACAGCCATATGAAATAGAAATTTAGTCAATCATCCATATGTGTGTGCTCATGCTTTGAAACATCTGGCTATTTAGAAACTGCAAGATGTTTGAAATAGCATTTTAGCATTCGTGTAGAGTATTTTTCATAAACTTTGGGGTTAAAGGACTGTTTGGCAATAGATGGTAGCTATCAGCTTAATTGCCTGGGGAAAATCGCTTATGCAGATACTCAGAAGATTTTGCATGCAATTTCAGACTCAAATCATTTGAAGTCTGTCCATAATCTCAAGGCTAATTATCTTGGATCTTGAAGTTTACCATTTTATTGTCAATATTTTAGGAGGGGTTATTTTGACGTTACCCAAGTTTTATTCCCATAGCTCCTTCCATTCCATTCAATCTTAGCAAGAATCTATAAAGCATCATATATTTAAGAATATCTTTGTGTTGGGCAGTGCCTGTGGCTCAAAGGAGTAGGGCACCGGCCCCATATGCTGGAGGTGGTGGATTCAAACCCAGCTCCGACCAAAAACTGCAAAAACAAACAAACAAACAAAAAAAGAATATCTTTGTGTCATTATTTGCTTAATACTATTTTCTCCCCTGATGTGAGGGGTTGTCAATTTTGCTCACCAATTTACAGTCAACGCCTGAGACATTTTCTAGTTCCACTGAAAGTAATCATCAAACTAACCCATCAGTTTATGAATATGTCATTTATCTTTAACAGAGGGTTTTAGGCATCATTTCCACCTTAGAAATGATGAGATGAGAGGAAATTTTCTCCCTCTCTCTCTCTAAATTTGCACTTTCAAGCTAAGCATGATGAAGAAGGCCAGGAGAAGTTCTCTTTTTGAGACAATAACAAAGAAACAAACTAGAGGTTTTACAAGATATAACTTTCCCCAAAGAGGCTCAGATTTAAGATGTTAGATACAGCCATTACATCTTCTTGATATACTAGATTAACTTTACCCACGCAGATATCATCTATAGATGCATAAATGACCAGAAAGCCCCCTAGTCCAAATCCAGTTATTCATTCTTCCTTCCTTCTGGATGTATTTCCTTCGTGGGGCTTTTTGATTTTACATCCTCACTCACTGGCAGCTCCTTTGTGGCTTTCTCCTCTCATCCACGACCCAGGCTAACACTGAAGTGCATTGGAGCTCAGTTCTTACTCATTTTCTCCTCTTGTTTATACTGATCCTGTCCCTGACCTCTTCCTGCCCAAGAGCTTTAAATAATAACTGCTTGCACATAAATCCAAAATGTATTTGCATCCATCTACTCTTCCCTAAACTCCAAACTCATATTTTATGTGTATGTATGTGTGTGTAAATGATCAAGATATAAAATGTCGTGTGTTGAAAGCTAAAATCTTGATGTCATCCCAGTTTCTTAATCTCATGCTCCCCTGTCTAAGTGATGGCAATTCCATCAACCACAAAATCTTGGGATTCCTCCAGGACTCTTCTGTATACTCCACACCATAAAAACCATACCTATTGTATCGTAGGACAAAATACATCAGTTCTACATTTATAATATGTCCAGATCCTGAACACTTTTCATTTCCACCCGTAATCTCTAACTTGATTTTTTTGGAATGAACAGTTGCTTTATCTCTGAAAGCCTGTTTTTAATACTGAAGAGGAAATCATTCTTTTAAAATAGAAATAACATGATATGCTTCCAGTATTCTAAACCTGCATAATTTAGAGTAGATGCCAAAAGTCTAAAGAATAGCTATAAATTCCCACAGGAGCTGCCTCCTCTCCATTCCCTGGATGTTTCTCCTTGTGCATTTTTCTTGGCTTCTTCCTCTTCAGTCACTTTGGTCTCCTCACTATCAACAGAGATTCTGGAACCAATCCTGACTTACAGTCTTTATTTCATCTACTTTTTAGGCTCTTCTGCTTTTTAGCTGTGTCCCAAACTTCCTTCAAGTCTTTGCTGAAATATTGTCTTATTGATGACTGCATTATTTTAAAATACTTAATATTTTTTGAAACACTTTACCTAATTAATCTTTATCATCTTTACTATTTTCCCTTTGCCACCTTTCTCCCATAGCGTCATCCCTTTTAGCATTCACAATAATTTGCTCACTTGTAACGTTTAGTTCTGTATGTCATCTTCTCTCATGAGTAGACGATTAGAATATGTTCCTGAATCATGGTAAACTATTTCAGAAAAATGTTGTCATCTGGGATGGTACCCAAGAAAGCAATTAAATCAATGTGTACATAAGCATGTAGATAGCTAAGCTATCGCTAGAATTAAAGGACAACTTGTTTTCAAGTTGGAAAATAAATCAATAACTAAATTATAAAGACGATCACAAAATATGTCTAAATGTGATAACAAAAATGGAAAAAATTATGAAGTACCAAAGAGAAAAGAACATAATTTATGAAGTTTTTACTGAAGACTGACAGGACATTGAAATTTTAGTTACTTTAATAATTTTACCAAGCTAAACTGAGTATTGGAAAGATGCTCGTAATTGTCCAGTTATACATAGTTTTTACCAAGGTATTCACGTGCTCAAGGAGCCACTCTAAATACCCTTGGAATACTGAAAATAATGCTGTAAGCCTGAGATACAGCATCATAATAAAGAATAAGAAAAAAATAAGGCCAATCAATTCTAAGGCAAAGCTTTCTTTTTCTCAGAAATGTTCCAAGGTAAAGTTAACTGGTGGAATTAATGGTTGGATAGTCAGCTATTTAGAAATCATCTTTATTCTATTGATAAAGTCACAGGTTATTCTTTATTATAGAAGACTCCCAATGTTTCCAAACAAAATCACTGTTTTCCATGAAGAAAAGGATGGTAGAAGTGAGAATTACAACTCTCTGCAGGCACGCATGCAGTCTCTCTCTGTCTCACATACACACATTGATTTTAATATCAATGATATTGACTTATTTCTGTTAAAAAATAAAATAGCAAATTACTGTTATGCAGAAGGTTTTTAAAAATCCATTTAAAAATTGTACTCTAATTTGTGAAGAAATTAAGCATTTATCAAAAGAAATAGTTATTTTGGTGTTAAAGGCTAATTTTGTATTTATTTAAATAATTTGTATAAATGTCTAGTTGGCACAAGGAACAATGGGAAAATATAGTATTTTCCAACATAACGTAAAATTTTATTTGGAGTTTATTATCAGCTTTTTAAAATTGAAGCCCATCACATCATATGAAGGATAATAAATAGAGACTTTTTTTGGACTATTTTAAGGGAGATAGTAAGTTCATAATGGGTATTGAGAGTGGTATAAACAGTATATAGTCTTTTGTCATTTCATTGATTACCAAAATTGTTCAAAGATTGCTTATCTTTTCTCCCCTATTGTTAGTGCTCTGTGTACTTAATAGTAGAAAATGGCTTCTGTCGTTGCTTGAATTATGTTGTTTAAAAAATCATGTGGAAATCCTAACCTCTAACACAGTGCATGAGACTTTATTTGGAAGTGTTCTTTGCAGATGTAATTGAGATATACATTGTAATGGGTTTATACTGGAATAAGGTGAACCTTTAATCCAAAATAACAGGTTTCTTTATCAGAAGAGGAGAAGGCAAAGAGACAGATGAACACCCAGCAGGAAGGCCTTTGATAGCAGAGGCAGAGATTAGAGGACCATCAAGGACTACTGGTCACATCAAAAGCTGAGAGAGCATAACAGTACTAATACATTGATTTCAGACATCTATCCTCAAGAATTGTGAGAGAATTTCTGTTGTTTTGAGCCAAGAGTTTTTGATATTATAATTTGTTAAGACAGCCATAAGAAAGTAAAATAGCTTCCTCGATAAAGGCTATTTTCCATTCTAGATAATGTGCAAATGTATGTATTTCCTTATTAGAATCTTTAAATTATGGGCTGCACTTGGATAGATGGGTCCATGAAGTGGGTGGTCACTAAAAACTATATATGTAGATCATGAAGTTTTATTTGAGCAGTTGATAGTCAATCTCAAATGAAGCAAAGTCATATTAAACATGTAAAAAATATTGACTGATGTCCCAGAAACAAGTTAATCAAAAATAAATAGTCATACCTACAAATGGAACAGAAGCCTTTACGTTCGACATAGTCAAAATGTTTAGAGAAGTTTGCCTTAATGATCTGATTATTATCAGAAGGTTATCAGAATATAGATTCAAATTTGAATCACAATCAATTGTGTGCTTATGCAGGATACATTTTTAAATGCAGTGATGTGTCTGTAAAAGGGCTAGAAAATGTCTCCATTTAATCATAGGATTACAATAGGAAATTCTTAGTATCAATTTTCCTATTTCTAGATGTCTAAAAGCTACAAATATTCTGTTAAAATAATGTATTTATCATACGTATGTACATGCACAGCTTCCTCCACACAATTAATTTTAGTTCTCATTTTTAAATAAAGTAGAATATAGCTTCATAAGTTTAAGCTGCTTGTAAATGGCAAAATAGTCATGTATTTTCAGCATGTATGTCTTCTGGCCATAAAGATACACGTGACACAACAAGGAGGCATTGGGAGAGAAACTTTTGCAAAAGCAGAAGTAACCAAGGTTATGTTTTTCTAGAATGGCTGAATACAATGCTTAACCAAACCTTTCCCTTATGCAGTGATAAAATTGGTCAACATTATCAAAAACAATCAGAAGGAAGTCTGCCAATTGACCATAGGCATAAAAGAAATTGAGAGTTTTACTCAATAAAAATCTGCTGCACCTTAGTAAGAATAGGGGGAGTCTTTGGTTATTGGGGCTGATATGAACTTCACCCCAAACAATTGTATATATGAATTCTATCATGGTGGAGAAGACCAGGAAAAACAAAACTTCAGTGCTAGAAGGGTCCAACTTGCTGTGGACATGATTGAAAACAACCAACCAACCAAACAAAGAAACAATAAAAATAAAAAAAGGATGCATTGTCTAAAACAATTTCATAGGGTCAACATTGCAATGAGTCTACCTAGTGATACTTGTTTGGACAAGCAATAGATAAACTAGAAATTAAAGAGATCCTGAGGCAAAACCTTGCCAGTAGACTTCTGTATACTTTTGTACTAATCTGGAAAGTTGCACTTATGGCCAAGAATATAAACACACTCAAAAGAGACTTAACAGGGTCTGTATTATCAATTCAACCCTGGCTCAACATAAGGTCTTGCAAAGGGAGAAAGTAAATTTGGGGCTGACTTGAAAACTGTCTGATCTTTGAACATTTCAATGCACATGCATATCCAATAGCAAAGAGTGGAGCATTACTAGGTCAAAGTGTTTCAGTGCAGCCTCTGACTAATTATTGCCAGACCATTAAGTTATGCTGACTCAGGGTGATGGAAGCTTAAAAATATCAAGCAAAAAATACAATATAAAAACACAAAAATATGCATTGGTATCACTAGCCACACGCTGCCAAGGTATGAGGTCACAAGAGAGACAAGTCATCCAGAATTTTTCCATTCAGATAATTAACTAAATAAATACATAAAAAGCACCAACTATAGCTCTTGGACAAAATGGGTCAGTACCCAGAGCCAAAACAATGCAGTATTACAGGTACTGTTTTATTTTAAATATTATGATATGCTGAGATTCAAAAAAATGTGAACTGTAAGTAAGAAAAAAAAATCCAACAGATACCAATTCTAAAAGAGCCCATGAAAACTTTATACCAATTGTCAATTTAGAAAAAAATATATGAACCCATATTTAAAATATTAAAGGAAAAAGTGACATTAATAGCTCATCAAATAGAAGATATCTCTAAGTTAATAAAAATTATATATAAAAATTATGGAGTATAAGATACAATAGTAAAAAAAAAATTTAAATTTACTAGAATGACTCAACAATAGATTTTTGCTGGGATAAGAAAGAATCAGCAAATGTGAAGCTAGATCAATAAATATTTCCCAATCTAAAGGAAATAAAAAAAGAAAAGAATGAAGTCAGAATAGAGCCTCAGAGAACTATAGTACACCACTGAGCACACCAACATATTCATAATTGGACAATTTTTTACACGTTAGATGAAAGTGTTGATCTGTACATCCAAGAAAGTCAGCACACACCAAGTAGGATGAATTCAAAATGATTCCTACCTACACTTATTATGTCAAACTCTTAAGAGACAAAGACAAAGATAATCTCAAAAGACAATATTAAAACAAACTAGAAAAAGATGACTCGTTACAAGAAAAGAATGTTTACCATGAAGCAAGAGGAGTGATTCAAAGGGGCAAGAGAAAACTCTCGAGGGAGATGGAACTATATATGTCCTGACGGTTTGGGGGGTCTTCATAACTTTAGTATACGTGTAGCATATATTTTGTCAAAACTCATAGAATGACACACTTAAAATCTCAACAATTCATGTACTTAAATACATCTCAGTGAAAAAAATATGGAAGCAGTGATAAAAATAGATTTGGAGGAAACTGAACACTAGTTGATTGAATGTGTTTCACACATCATGATTCACAATTAAGCAACTTTCAAAATCATGGAGAATAAATCTGGGGGGATTAAAAACATAGTAAAATATGACTCTTTTAGTTGCCAATATACTTGAAAAGACAATGCATAACAATCTCTGCATTGCATTTGCATAAAATGGCTTAGGAAAGTATTTGCTAATCAAAGAGGACAGGATCTAATGAATGACCTTGCTGACAGTTCCTACTGTAGCTGTTTCTTCAGAAGTCAGTCTGCGTTAGACAGTTTTTCTCCTGTGGTTTTTGACTGGAATATGAAAGTGTTTAGAGAGGATTAAGCTAACTCTGATGTGCTACAACTCCCTTCCTGCAGGTATCGGGAATGTCCCCCTCGCTTCCTCATTTGTAGCCAAGTTTATGCTTTTACTTTGGTTCATAGATATTTCATGTGCTTAAAGTCCTACATCAGAATCACCACAGATTTTTTCTGACATAAAAGTGACTGTTCTTTTCATTTCTAAGTTCTAGGATGTAAATGTGTCGTATTTTGATGTGAAGAAAAAAAAATGGTCAAGCAGGATATTGACCACATATAAAAATTTTAGACAAAGGAAATGTAAAGTAGAATGTTTACTCAGCATTTATACCATTACAATTTTGTAATATAGTATGATTTTAGTCCTTATTAACAGCATTGCTAAAAATTCCCCTCTTTGCAATTTCTTGAGGGAATTTTCTTATAAAACCCCACAAACAATGTCTGGGTATATACCACAAACTAGAATTCTCTTAAACCATTGATATTCTGTATTTCAGATAGAAGTATATGGTAAGAGAATACTATTTACCTAGAGAAAAAAAAGGAGCAGATTAAAATCATGAAACTATAATGATAATAAATGTTTCCAGGGTAATATATGTACAACAGCGGTTGATGTCATATAGTAGATTAGTTTTCTATTTCAAGTATTTTTTTAGTTTTCTTCTTATGATTTGTTCTTTGATTATATAATCAAAATATAGACTCTCTTCCGATTAGAGATCATATAGAATATAAGATTTGAAGAAGAGAACAGTGAAAAAATTATGCACTGAAAATAGTTATATTATTAAAAGTCAGCTTTTAATGTGAGTAATATAAAATGTCTTCATTATATAAACTTGAATTTGTATATGATGTATGGTAGATTTTACTAAATCATTCTCAATCAACACAGTTTTAATCAGAACATTTGTTGATGAATCTGCATGTGGGTGTAGCAGTTAAAAACAAGTAAAAGATATAACGAAAATAAATAAAAGATTAAAATATATTCAATTTAAATTTCATGATTTATTTTCCCTGGCATGTTTTCTTTGTTAACATTAGGTTTTAATAAACATTTTAACTTTAGAAGAACAAATGTAGTAATTTATCATTTACACTGTGATTATTACAAAAGGTTATTTTGGTAACCTACCACTAGGTAGCTACAGGAATGGAAACTTCAGAAAAACGCAAATCCATGCTTTGAATTTTCAAAGGGCTGCTCGTCTGGGGAAAGGGAGGGCTCTTTCTCCACCCAGAGCTATCAAATAGCAGCATTTCAACAGGCTTTTCTAATCAACTACAGTGAGCAAGGACAAATGTCGCTGAGCATACGATGAATAAGGCAGCCCGTTTGCTCACATATGTCACTTGCTGAGGTAGGTAATTTGATCTTTGGATAATAAGGGAAGGCTCTTACCAGTTCCTCTGCTCAGAGAAGGTGTGTATATTTCCTGTATGGCGTATAGCCAACCATTTGAAGGCGGGAATGACCAAAGTACTGGGAATTTGTTGCAACTGCTAGGGAGAGAGGAGCAACAGAATGGTTTTCCTTTGCCACTTCTTTCTTGAGTTCACAGTAGCAATCCTACACAGCAAGGTCATGCCCTATTCTGCAGCCCTTTCCTCTGGAGACTTCACTATTGTTCACATTTTTCCTTAAGTGCTGCCTCAAGGTCTTTATCAAGCAAGTATGTCCCCAGCATGTGGGAGAAATTTATTCAACAATCTTTAGCTCAAAGGGCTTATCAAGGTTTGATACAAAATCTAAAAGCTGTTAAAAGCAATGTGATGGATTTGACTACATTAAAAGAATTCTACAAGGCAAAAAGTAGAAATAATATTAAAAGCCAAGGTAAACTAAACAGAAAATAATTTTTGTAGCTTAAAAGGCAAAGGGCTACTGCAGTAATATAGTAAACAACAGCTCCTACAAATCAGCAAGAAAATAAGTCCAAGAATTCCATAGATAACTGGGCAAAGGACATGAATAGAAATTTTATAAATAAGGAAATATTAATGATCCTTAATCTCATGAAAAAAATGTTAAGCTCACTGATAATATAAGACATGTAAATTAAACCTCCAAAGGAATGTCTTCTTTCCTCCCAAAATTGAAAATATAGAAAGCATTTAAACCGCTATATGAAGAGAGATATAAAGAAACAAAAACTCTTATATTGGAAGGAATATAAATTGGTAAAACTTGGCAATATCTGTGGAAATTTAAAATGCAAGTACTGTTCACTGCCATTCTACTTCTAGCAATTTAATCTTAACGATGTCCTCAAACATGTTTAAAATGATACTAGTGCAATATTTTCACAGCAGTATTATTAATAATAGAAAAAAGATTGAAAAAAAAAACCCTACTTGTCTAGCAACAAGGACCTGGTTCAATAAATTATGGTTGTCCAAAATTCACAGTGAAACACATGCAGTTGTTAAAAACAAGAAAGAAACTCTCCATGTACTGATTTAGAATGATCAGCAGCATTCATAAATGCCAACAACAGTCAAGCTGAGAACCAAAACAAAGACTCAATACCCTTCACTAGCAACAACAAAAAAAATAAAATATCTTGGAAGATGTTTAAATAAAGGGAACTAAAGGGGTGAAAGATCTTTACAGGGAGAACTGAAAAACTGAGTAAGGAAATAGCAGAGGAGATAAACAAACAAAAAAAATGTATTCATGGATCAGCAGAATCAACATTGTTAAAATATCTATAGTACCCAAAATAATCTACAGATTAAATGCAATGGCCATTAAAATGACCAGAGGCTTAGATTTGTAGGTGTGGGTCAAAGTACCCTACTTTACACCACTATTACTTCTATCTCTCCATTTCTGTTCCTTTCTTTTTTTTTTTTTGTCAATCTTCCCTTTTACTCCCCCTTTTCTTTTCTTTTTTCTTTTTTATGTTCATGGCCTTCTTGCTCTTCACAAGAACTAAGAACTTCAAGATCTCAGTTCAGAGAAAAGGCAACTTAAAGAAGAGGAGGAAGTGAAAGGAAAAAGCAGGGCAAGGAAACAGGCAAAAAGAAAACATTCATGAGGAAGAAAGAGCAGAAAAATTCTGGCAACATGGAAAACCAGAATAGAACAAACCTCCCCTTCTCAAAAGAAACATGAGGTAGTTACTGCAGAGGATTCCACCTATAAAGAAATGTCAGAAATGACAGAAAGGGAATTTAAAACATGTGGCTCAGTCGGTAAGGCGCGGGCCCCATATACCAAGGGTGGTGGGTTCAAATCCGGCCCCGGCCAAACTGCAACCAAAAAAAAAAGAAAAATAGCCAGGCATTGTGGCGGGCGCCTGTAGTCCCAGCTACTCAGGAGGCTGAGGCAAGAGAAACGCGTGGGCCCAGGAGTTGGAGGTTGCTGTGAGCTGTGTGAGGCCACGGCACTCTACCGAGGGCCATAAAGTTAGACTCTGTCTCTACAAAAACAAACAAACAAACAATGAAGGAAGTTTCTGCAAAGGTGAAAAATAACCAAAAGGAAATGCAAAAACAGGATCAAATAAGAGATGAACAATATGAAGTATATAAAAATGATATAGCAGAGCTTAAGGATTTGAAGAAATCAGTGAATTTTAAAGATGCAGTAGAAGGTATCCACAACACATTAGACCATGCAGAAGAAAGAATCTCAGAGCTAGAGGACAAAGCTCTGGAGCTAACACAAGCAGTCAAAGGGATGAAAGAGAGAGAAAGAGAGACAGAGAGCAGAACATTCACTGAGAGAATTATGAGACTTCATGAAACATTCAAATATATGAATATTTGGTATCCCAGAAGGGGAAGAAGAATGTCCCAGAGGAATGGAAGGCCTACTAGAGCATAGGGCTCTAAATGAAAATTTTCCAACTATCACCAAAGATCCTGACACACTCCTTTCAGAGCAATATTCAACCCCAGATCATCTCCACTCAAGCAGAGCGTGTCCAAGTCACATTGTCATGAACCTGTTAAAAGTCAAGACAAAAAAGAAAATTCTGCAAGCAGCCAGGAGTAAGCACCAATTGAACTACAGTGGCAAATCCATGATGGTGAAATATCCACTCTCACTACTGTTATTCAACATAGTTCTGGAAGTTCTAGCCAATGCAATCAGGCAAGAGAAGAAAATAAAGGGCATCCAAATGGAAGCAGAGGAAGTCAAATTCTCACTGTTTGCTGATGATATGATATTATACTTAGAAAACCCTAGAAACTCAACCACAAATCTCCTGAAAGTAATCAGGAAATACAGTAATGTCTCAGAGTATAAAGTCAATGTCCACAAATCAGTAGCTTTGTATACACCAATAAAGCCAGGTTGGGAAGCAAATCAAGGACAGAATTCCCTTCACAGTAGCTTCAAAGAAAATGAAATACTTAATATTGAAATACTAAGTATGCACCTGTGGTGCATCTTACATGTGAAATTTAGTAAATGTAGAATGTAAATGTCTTAACACAATAACTAAGAAAATGCCAGGAAGGCTATGTTAACCAGTGTGATGAAAATGTGTCAAATGGTCTATAAAACCAGTATATGGTGCCCCATGATTGCATTAATGTATACAGCTATGATTTAATAAAAAAAATTAAAAATAAAGAGAGAAGTAAATAACATGATAGATGTTACTAAGTGAACAGATGGATAATGTTAGTAAAGAGATGAAAATTTTAAGAAAGAATTATAAAGAAATGTTAGAAATAAAAAAAAAAGAAAGAAATATTAAGTATGAAATGCTTGTTTGTCCCTAACAAAAGAGATGAAGGATCTTTATGAAGAGAATTATGAAACCCCAAGACAAGAAATAGCCAAAGACATTAACAAATGGAAGAACATACCATGCTCTTGCCTGGGAAGAATCAACATTGTCAAAATGTCTATACTCCCCAAAGCAATCTATAGAATCCAATGCAATACCCATTAAAATACCAAATTCATATTTTGAAGAACTGGAAAAAGTAATTCTTTGTTTTGTATGGAATAAGAACAAGAACATATAGCCAATGCTGTTCTTAGTAATAAAAACACAGGCAGAGCCATCACCCTACCAGACTTCAGGCTATATTGCAAATCCTCAGTAATGAAAAAAGCATGATATTAGCATAACAGTAGAAACAGACATATGGAACAGAATGGAAAAGCAAGAGATGAAAACAGTCTCTACTTCATCTGATCTTTGATAAACCAAACAATAGTATACAGTGAGGAAAAGAATCCCTATTCAACAAATGGTGCTGGAAGAACTGGATAATCACATGCCGAAGACTGAAACTGGACCCCGCACCTTTCTCCACTTACAAAAACTGACTCAAGTTGGATAAGAGATTTAAATTGAAGTCATGAAATTATTAAAATCTTGGGGGAAAGTGTGAAAAAAAACAACACTTGATGATGTTGGACTGGGGAAAGATTTTATGATACGGATTTTAGCAGTCATCACAACAACACAAAAATTAACAAATGGGAGTTAATTTACCTGAAAAGCTTCTGCACAGCAAAGGACACAGCAAATAAAGCAAAAAAGACAACCTTCAGAATGGGAAAAGGTATTTGCAGGGTATAAATCTGAAAAAGGGTTGATAACTAGAATCTACAGAGAATTCAAATTAATCAACAAAAAAGAGTAAACAATACCATCTACCACTGGGCAAGAGATACGAACAGAACCTTCTCTGATGAAGAAAGATGAATGGCTGACACATTCCCAAAAAATTCTCATTGTCCCTGATTGTCAGATAAATGCAAATCAAAACCACCATGAGATCCACCTAATCCCAGTGAGAATAGCCCACATCACAAAGTCTCAAACTGTGGGGCATGGATGTAGAGAGAAGGGAAAACTTTTACACTGCTGGTTGGACTGCAAACTAATACAATCTTTTTGGAAAAACGTATGGAGAATCCTTAAAAAACTCAAATTAGATTTCCCATTTGATCCTGCAATCCCATTATTAGGCATCTATTTATAACAGAAAAAATCATTTTATTGTAAGAACATTTGCACTAAACTATTTATCACAGCTTATTTTACAATTCCCAAAATGTTGAAACAGCCCAAATACCCCCCAACCCAGGAATGGATTAACAAGCTGTAGTATATGTACACCATGAAATATTATTCAACCATTAAAAAAGATGGAGACTTTACATCATTTATATTAGCATGGATAGAGTTGGAACAAGTTCTTCCTAGTAAAGTATCACAAGAAGAGAGAAACAACTAAGAAAATGCCAGGAAGGCTATGTTAACCAGTGTGATGAAAATATGTCAAACGGTCTATAAAACCAGTGTATGGTGCCCCATGATCACATTAATGTACACAGCTATGATTTAATATAAAAAAAAGAAGAAGAGAGAAGCAAGAATCCAAAGTACTCAATTCTAATTTGAAGCCAGTAGACAAACTAATACATACCCAGATAAGAGAAAAACTCCAATCAATTCAAAGTTGGGGGGGAGAACGAAGAAGCAGGGAAAGGGGGGGGTTACAGTTTATGGCACACCTCTTAGAGGTGGGATGCAATTATAAGAAGGACTTTATCTAACAAATGTAAACAATGTAACCTAATTTTTTGTACCTTCAATGAAACTGAACCAATAAATATATTTTTCAAAAAGAAATTATCAAAAGGAAAAAAAAGAAATAACAAGAAGATGAAGCAAAATGGAAGGATACAATGTCTCTATATAAAAACTATTGATATTTTTACATACTAGTGGTAAACAAGAAATATTTAAAATTAAACCAATTAGAACTTGTATTAAAGCCTGACACTTATATGAATAAATCTAATAAAAATGGGTTTTTATCTCAAAAACGAAATGATGATGAGTATTTTAGAAAAAATACTCCTGCTCTTTGTATGGAACCAGAAAATACCCTATAGAGCCAAAGCAATCTTACACAGGAGAGCAAACTTAGCAGTGTCAATTTACCAGACTTCATCTTGGTAGTGGTGGAAGAACAGAGACATAGACCGATGGATAGGAACAGAGAACTCTTCATGTTGCCGTCTGATCACTGAGAAACAGAAGAAATGCATACACTGGGGAAAAGAATTACTGTTCAATAAATGGTGCTGTGAAAATTGTGTAGCCACATGTATGAATGAAACAAGATCTGCACCTCTCGCCATTCACAAAAATTAATCCATTGTGGATAACAGACATAATCCTAAGACATAAAACTATCAGAATTTTAGAAGAAAAACTTACAAATACCTATATAGACAGTGGCCTAAGCAAAGAATTTATAAAGACCCCAAAAGCAGTCACAGCAACAACAAAAATAAATGAGACTTCATTAAATTAAAATGCTTCTGTGAAGCCAAGGAAATGATATTTATTTATTTATTTATTTATTTAGTTAGTTAATTTTTTGAAACAGATTCTCACTCCATCACCCTGGGTAGAGTACCATGGAATCATCAAAACTCATAATAACCTCAAACTCTTTGGCTCAAGAGATCCTCTTGCCTCAGTCTCCCGAGTAACTGGGACTACAGCTGTGCACCACCATACCTGGATAGCTTTTCTATTTTTAGTAGAAATGGGATCTTTTTCTTGCTTAGGCTGGTCTTGAACTCCTTAGCTCCAGCAGTCCACCTCCCTCAGCATCTCAGATTGCTAGGATTACAGACGTGAACCACCGCATCAGCCAGGAAACAATCTTCAGAGTGAATAAGCAACCTATAAAATGGAAGAAAATATTAGGATGTTATACATCTGATAAAGGGTTGATAACCAGAATCCACAAAGAGTTCAAGCAAATCAGCAAGAAAACAAACTGCCTGATTACAAAGTGAGCCAAATACATGAAGAGTAACTTTTCAAAAGATGGACTGATGGCCAGCAAACATGAAAAAACGCTCTACATCTCTAATCGTCAGGGAAATGCAAATCAACCCACAATGAGATATCACTTAACTCCACTAAGAATGGAGTTATCAAAAAATTCCAAAGCAACAATTGCTGACATGGATGTGGATAGACAGGAAGATTCATACACTGTTAGTGGGACTGCAAACCATATAATCTGTATGGAAAGTAGTATGGAGACACCACAAAAAACCTAAAGTAGACCTACCGCTCAATCCAACAATCCCACTATTGGGTATTTACTCTAAGGGAAAAAAATACGTTTTATAAAAAAGACACTAAATTTGAATGCTTATAGTAGAACAATTCATATTTGCAAAGATGTAGAAGCTACCCAAGTGCCCATCAACATGAGTGGATTTATAATATGTGATATATGTATACAATGGAGTACTACTCAGCCATTAAAAATAAACGTAAACTAATACCTCTTGTATCAACCTGGACGGAACTGGAACCATCCTTCTACGTCAAATATCACAAGAATGGAAAAACAAACACCACATGTCCTCACTATTAAATTGGAACTCATCAATCAACATTTATGTGCACACATGGAAATAGCACTCCTCAAAAATCAAGTAGGTAAGGGAGAGGACTTGGATAAATGCATACCTAATAGCTACAAGGAACACTATCTGGGCAATGGACACATTTATAACTTTGACCCACATAGTACAAAAGCAATATATGGAACCAAAACATTTGCTTTCCTGTTATATTCTGAAATAAGAAATAGTAAAGAACTGATATAAAAAGTATATATAAAATAAAAAGGTTTATGCATATGTAAATATATAGTATGTCTATGTACTTGTGCATTTTTTTACATTTATAATATATATTCTTGTAAAATATCTTTTAAAGGGATATCCAAAATCAGGAATAGTATTTACATCTGAGAAAGGCACTTAGTGGCTGCAGGTCAGGGATAAGAAGGGTGATATGTTCTTTTATACTTTTAAAATGATATATTATGTGCAAAATGGGAGAATAATGGAAGTTCTCAATAAACCTTTTTCCTATCACAAGTGCTTCTTTGGAAGCATGCCCAGGGTGTTATGAAACCCCAGAGGAAGAACCCCTCATCAGAGTAGGGAGGAGGGTTACAGAAGTGATCAAAGTTGCCAAGGGATGCTGACTATTGAGCTAAGTTTTGACAGATACACAGACATTAGGTAAGTAGGCAAAAGGCTTTCTCATTCCAGGGAGCCCTGGGAATTTAGGGAACTACAAACCATTTATTACATATTGCTGCATATTCATTTTTGCTCATATTCCATAGTATCAGGCCCTTATTAGGTGCCCAATATTTGCTGAATCTAGCTGACTGATTAGACACAAGAAGACATAGATCAAAAAATGCAGGACCTACCCTAGTGGCTCGCAGATTAGTAAGGAGTAGTGTGAGGGCAATGAGCAGCAGGAAGAGTCAGGGGAGGAGGAGAAGGACTTCAGCAAAGACAATACTACTTGTTTGGCCTTAAAAATGAAAGAGATCCTGCTGTTTGCCACAACATGGATGGAACTGGAAAACATTATGCGCAGTGAAATAAACCAGACACAGAAAACAAAATACTGCTGACCTCACTTACATGTCAAATAAGTAAGTCCAAATATATATACACACACACAATGTCTTTTCTTTTAAAGGAACTCAAATACACAGAGATAGAAAATGAAACAGTGGTTACGACATGAGTGAAGAGAAGAAAAAAATGGAAATATATAGGTCTTTTCATCAAAGGATGGAAAAATAGCAATACGTAAGATGAGTATGTCTAGAGCTAGAAAGCTGATGTACAATATAGGATTTAAATTAATAAAATTGTATTGTATCTTAAATTTTGTTAAATAAGATTGTTGCTATTCTTTTCACACCAAAAAAGACCTAGCTATATGAGATAATGGTATGTAACTTTTATAACTATTTTGCTGTCTTTATGTATCCCATAATATCATGATGTAAACCTCAAACATATACAAGGAGATTTCATTTTAAAGAAGTATGAAAAGTTCATGAGTATATTGTAGAATAATATAAAAATAATAAAAGATAATTTTTATGGTATTGTCTAATGCATAATATTTCTTTCGAATTTTTTTTGACTGAGAATACTTCAAAATCAATCTACTTCATCTAGATACACCTGATATTAAAATTGGAAAAAATATATTATTATAGAGGGAAATTACAAACATATTTCACCTATAAATGAGGATGCAATATCCTAAACAACGT
Organism: Nycticebus coucang; assembly: GCF_027406575.1. NCBI lineage: Eukaryota > Metazoa > Chordata > Mammalia > Primates > Lorisidae > Nycticebus > Nycticebus coucang. The sequence continues at coordinate 67,331,133 of NC_069789.1, read as the reverse complement.
ATTAACAAGTTGAATTAAAAATTAATGTTCAAGTAATGTACGTTGGTCAAAATTAAATCCAATTTAGGTGAGAATTAGTCACTATTTTCTTTTTTCTTTTCATTATGGATTATGGATAGTTTCACACTTTCTTATTTGTGCTTCTGTTTTTCACATATTCTATAATTAACATTATTAAACAAGAAAAAGCACCATTATATAAGTGACATTTCATATATACAGAAGTATATATATTTATCTCTTTATAAAGTTGGAAGCAGTAATGCCTAATATGACTATCAGCAATACTCTATCTGTATTTAAAAAATTTAATCCTCATAAAGTGCAATGGAATAGATAGTAACACAGTGTACCCCAAAAGTTTCCCCTAAAGTTACCATACATGAGAAAATGTGAAATGTAGCTAAATGCACCTTCATTTGCATTACAAAATTTTATAAAATATTTACAAAATATTCTCTACATTTTGGCCACCTCTTAGGAAAATTCTGTAATGGTGACTTCAGGGAAGACTTCTGGGACACTCTGAACTATTCACATATATAGGAAATATCAACTTTGCAGCTCAAATCACAAAGTCAGGTAGTCTGATTCCAAACCCATCCTCTTTATCTTCTAGTTAAGTTTGGACAATAATAAGGACACACACGCACAGAGCATATAGATGGCTCTAGCAGAGTTAAGCACATGGCAGATGGCTTCAAAAATGCTGCAAGAGGCTGAGTGCCCATGCTCAGTGGTTAGGGTGCTAGCCACATTCACCGGGGCTGGTGGGTTAGAACCTAGCCTGGGCCTGCTAAAAAACAAACAAAAAAATAGCCGGGCATTGTAGTGGGTGCCTGTAGTCCCAGATACTTGAGAGGCTGAGGCAATTCCTATTGTATTATGTGAACTTATAATAATAAATTTATATGCTTTTTATGTTAAAAAAAGGAATAGACTTAATTTATTAATAAATTAATAAAATCTTAATTTATTAATCTATTAATAAAATTTATTAATTTTATTCTCTTAAGATTTCATTTATAAATGTGATATAACATTATATTTGGCTTATATTTTAATGAAAACTATAAATGTTAAATTTGAATATCAAGTAATTTAAATTATTATTATTACTTTTTTTTTTTTTTTTACAGTTTTTGGCTGGGGCCAGGTTTGAACCCGCCACCTCTGGGATGTGGGGCTGGCACCCTACTCCTTTGAGCCACAGGCACCACTATTTAAATTATTTTTTAATTTTTTCTCTGTTCTTTCTTTTCCACTTCAACAGCTAAATCTTCTTTAAGAAGTGGTAAATTTAATGCTAGAGTTACTAGAGTTACTGAATAGTAAGTCTTTAATATCAAGGTTAAAAACAGGGAAGTTTATGAGATATTGCAAGCATCAGTCTCCATAAGAAAAACACATAAATCCTACTAGTGTGTAACCATAACTCCCATATATTTTGCACGTTGGTTGAGGAATAAATTAAAATAAAAACCAAAAGGCCTTGTCTAAGTGACATTTTTCTTTCAGGTCAACAATTCAAATGTGTGCTGGACTGATTTATCTGACCTTTATCATTCTTCGGATATAACTACTATATAGAAATGAACCCTACCTTGTATTTAATATTCAATATATCTCTGAAAATTTTTTGACCCTTTATGCTAGTAGGTGACTCTCTCTCTCTATATATATATATATATTTAAATTTTTATTTTTACCTTAAACTCAATAACTTAATTTGCATTCTGCTCATCCTTCCCACTTAAAGTCCTGAATGTATTTTGAGAATGTGAAAAAGAAAGCAAACTTTCTATTCACAAACTTAAAGATTATTACATTTCTTAAAGATTATTACATTTCTTAAATGAAATGACAAACGGAATCCTTTAAAAGAGATCTGAAAGGAGGCTTGCCAAACTGGTCAAAAGTTAAAACAATTAAATAAACCAAAAGAAGTAGCAAATTAGGGAAAAGAAAAAACATATAAATAATGTATTTTTAACTATGATCAATAACTAAAAAGTACACACATTAAATATATTTTTAAACCTATAATACAAATGCTCATGCAAACACATATACAGCAATATATATATATATATATATTTAGCAATAAAAGTAGCCAATGTTTGCTGATAATCTGCTGCCCTTCTAGCTTTATATAGGTAGCCCTGCTTTTCCCTTGAGGCATGAAAGAGTTACGTAACTTGCCAAAGGCAAATTAGGCTACAAAGTGCACCCTTAAGACAAATATCCTATAGTGCCACTTGCATTATATTGCCTTTCAGTACAGCATTGTGTTGCCACATGATTCAAAATCTGTAAATTATGAAGACATTGAAAAGAAAAAAAAACGAACATAAAATCTGTATATGTTTGCTTTTGCTTTAATGCTTGGATGTTTATAGCATCTTGTTGTGATAGTAATACTACAATGCTAACTAGTTATTTTCTAAAAATCTATTACAGCTCATTCCTGTGATCAAATTAACAGGAGAATCCAGGAAATGTACATATATCATCCTGGCTTCTCAACTGAAAAATTTATTAAAATTGATTTCTAATAACATTCTTGGTATGTTAAGAAATCAGAAAGAAATAAGAAAACAACTTTGAAAATATGTTTCCATTATTTTAAATGCATCCAAATAAATTCACATCATAAACTTGAGGATGTTTAACTATGGTAAATATATGCATATAGTTAATATTTTTAATGACTTCTCTTCCCAAAGTATGTCAGATTCAGTTGTATTTTTAGACCCAGACTTACCTCTCTGTCCTTTAAAAGGTGGTTTGTATGTGTTGTAACTATATTCTTTCACATATACGATCAGTAATTTAGTGAGTAACAGTATGGCCCAGGCATTATAATAAGATCTGGAGATCTATCAGGAAATGGAAGAGACCCTGTTCTACTGGCAGATTTGAAATACACGGAGCACAAAGATAATACATGTGTGATGCTCGGGGACGAGTAGATGTGATTTTTTACAATAACATCATAATATCTGTCTTTACTTCTTTTTTTTTTAAGAAATGGAATCTCAGTATGTTAACCAGGCTGGACTAAAACGTCCAAGCTTAAGTAATTCTCTGGCCTTAAACTTCTCTACTGAGCTGGGATCTCAGGCATGCACCGCGACCCAGCTGGTTTTAAAGAGAGAAAGGCTTCACCAACAATGCCGTATGTTTGTTGTTGCAAATATAGAACTTTGTATCTTGACAATACATGACAGTTGGTGTTCCATATTGCTTTAAGTCTTCAAAACCAGAAAGTCATTGTTTGAATTGCAATCTAACATAATCCATTTACGCTGTTGAAATGTTGAGACCTTTAGGTAGTTTCCATGTTTTTGACTACTAGAAATCGAATGAGGATTAAATCTGCTCGTCTTTTATAATGATAGTTTCTTAGAAATTAATGCACTAGATCAAAATTACTATTAAAAATTAAAATTACATAATTGATTCACCAAATTGATCTTCACAAGTTAGCCAATTTATAATTAATTTTACTCAAATAATGTAAATTATATTTTATAATATCCACAATTGCCTTAAGAATATTAAAGAAAAAGAATAATCAGCAACGGTCTCATTGACAATTGATTGACCACCAATGGCCCTAGGAATCTATGGCACGTATAATATGAAATAACCTATCACCCACTTTTCTATGGCTACATAGCTGAGAACTACGTATTAGAGTTTGTATTATATTGATGACTGGCTGAGCTTTTTTTATAAATATTTTATTTAAATAATTGTTCTAACCACTGAATTCAATGATATCACTGTCATACTTACATATTAGCTTTTATGCCATATTTTATTGAAAAATCATATTATTCTTTTATCTAGCAGAATACTCTCACTACATTTACCACTAGTTGTTAGAGAATTGTGGCATAAATAATCTCTATAAAGAGATGTTCTTTTCTTTCTCCTATTCTTTTTACTCCTGTTAAACTCAAAATAAAATAAAGAAACAAATCTTTAAAAAAAAAAAATTACTCTTTTTTTTTTATTGGAGAGACAGAGTCTCACTTTCTGGCCCTCGGTAGAGTGCGGTGGCCTCACACAGCTCACAGCAACCTCCAACTCCTGGGCTTAAGCGATTCTCTTGCCTCAGCCTCCCAAGTAGCTGGGACTACAGGCACCCGCCACAATGCCCGGCTATTTTTTGGTTGCAGTTTGGCTGGGGCCGGGTTTGAACCCGCCACCCTCAGTATATGGGGCCGGTGTCTTACTGACTAAGCCACAGGCGCCGCCCAACATTACTCTTAATATTGTTAGAAATATTAAAGTATTGCCACTGTAGCATGTTTTTCTGTTAGAAAGCTTGAATGTTTTGTCAGAATTTTGCTTTTGAAATATGTTAAACCCTATCTATCTTTAGGTAAGTATTGTTTTTCATTTCTATATATTTTAATTGAAATCAAATGCCATTTTAAAGACACTAACTCCATTATATTCAGAAAATTTTTTTCTTAAAGATGGTAAGTTATTTGTCTATAGAGCATTTCAATTTTTAGATGTCATCAGTGGACTTTGCAGATTTTGTTTCTGTCATTGCTAAGCATAGAACTTTCATCTGCTGACCTTGGCTAGGTCATCAGTTTTTCCCATTTTTTCACTGTGTGTGTGTGTGTGTGTGTGTGTGTGTGTGTGTGATATGAGATCACTGCTGTGTTGTTGTCTACACCAAACTTCTTTGACTATTTGAAATAAGGTGGGAGCCTGCTCTTCTTTTTCCCCTTATAATTCCTAACAGATGTCATAGCAACATTTTATGATCATAGTTGGATTTTTCAGCTGAGAAATTTTAATTTCATTCCTGATTCTGAGCTTCATTGGAAATATTGCTAAAATATGTTGCTGTAATGATTAGAAAATGGGCTCAAAACATAATCACTAAGGTTACTAATTGAGGATTCTGAAACTTTGAGTAAGTCTTAGTAGTTTTACCCCATATCAGCTTTCTCATTTCATATCAAACACTGAATTATTTTAGATAATGCTTCTTGATTTTATTCTTCCACTCAAACTTACCATATGCCTCCATGTATTCATTAATTTCCTTATAAAGTTTTATTTTTATTTTTAAATGTGTTTTCTAGCTAAGATGATAGCTTTTCGATATGCAGCTCACGCATGTTCCTCTCCAAATTTAATACTGCCTTGAGGATTTTAATTCAATAACTCAGTTGATTGATTTTTCTAAAAATATTGAATGTTATAATCTATTATTAATTCATTATTCCAATATCTACATATAAAAAAGCCTTCGCACAAAACACACTTAATTCAATCTAATTACATCTTTATGATTAATAGCTTATGATCAAATGAGTTCCTACATACATTGATAATAAAAATGTTACCCACATTTAAAGGGATTTATATGCAGTTCAAAGATGAAAATGTGCTCAAAAGACTTTACAATGTCTATTTTATGTTATAATCAGAATACAATGTAAGTTATATGGTTAATGTTAGAATTTCTTGATTGTTCAGCAGATTTTGTCTTGCTATTAACCTACATCTAGGCACTGTTCTTTAATCTTTGGCTTCCTTCCAGTAATGTATAGGTCAAGAGAATCTTAATAGTAAGTAGACTATTATTAACCCTTCACCAGAATTTTCTTTTTCTTTCTTGAATATGTAAGTAGGAAGATTTCTAGAGAAATCATTAGAATGTTATTCTGAATGCTTTCCTAAAATTTACTTCTCAAGAAAAGGGAAAAAAATATTAACTTCTTGCACATGGGTTAATTTTTTGCTTATTTGTGCTTGAATGCAAGTTAACATGATGAAACTTACTGCTAGCTGACATTAGGATTAGAATGAATGGTAGCTTTAATCAGAAGAAAGTGCTAAATCAGAAGAAAGAAAATACAAATGAGAAGCTATTTCAGCTAACAACTTCTTTAAAACGTGCAAGCCTCAGTTGTCAGTTAATGAAGATTGATGGAACAGAGGTGCCCCTCTAGAAATAAGTAAGATTATGATGGAGGTCATTAACAATAAATATCTTTAATGGAACTTTATCATTAGCTAAGATGTCTCTTAAAATGTGATACTTATAATCTTCAAATTATGTTAGTTCAAACCTGTGTCTCTCAATTTTAAGCTTTCTCCTATTGGACAAAGAATGAAGCTGTTTTAGCTGATTAAGGATGATACAAGCTTAGTTTTTCAGAAAACTTCATATTTAATAATACATTCATCTATTTTCATAAACATGAGAGATTTTTTTAATTCTTAAGTGAGTCAGTGATTAATGGTAGGTGGGATCTAAGTTAAAAATGGCGTTTTTTTACCTCCTAACTTTATGATGAGTTACTTTGTGTTGCGTCTACCTGTTTAAAAGATTTACAGAAGACTAAATACCTTATTTCTATGGTCTGTGTGTCTTAATCCTTTCTGTTATAAATTGTATAATCAGGGTAAATATTGGTACTGAAACAGAGAATATCTATTTTGGACAAATGAAAAAGGATTTTGTATTGGCAATAGATGGCAATTTCCTATATGTATGAATAATTATCTTTTTCTGAGAATATTCTAAAAAAAAATCATAACTTATTCAATGACACTACTTTTTTTTGGAGACAGAGTCTCTCTTTGTTGCCTTTGGTAGAGTGCTTTGGCATCATAGCTCACAGCAACCTCAAACTCTTGGGCTTAAGTGATTCCCTTTCCTCAGCCTCCCAAGCAGTTGGGACTATAGGCACCCACCACAACACCCGGCTATTTTTAGAGAGGAGATCCTGCTCTGTCTCAGGCTGGTCTCGAACCTGTGAACTCAAGCAATCCACCTTCCTTGGCCTCCCAGAGTGTTGGGATTACCAGCATGAGCCACTGTGCCCGGCCAGGACTTTATTTTCTGACAACCGTGCTAGCAAACCTCAGCTCTATTGCTTGGCAGTTTTTGCTTTTAGTCAAATGCTATACGTATTTGAGACAACTCTACTTATTAATAAAATGGTAATATTGATGCCTCTTGTACAGATAATTAGTATGCTATAATATTAACATGGCAGATGCTAAATTGATGAGAGGAATAAAGTTATTAAATATTACCTCATGGCAACTGACAGTAATTGTTTAAAGAAAAATGTAGTTGATGACATTAAAGAACTTATTTCTTTATTTTATTTCATTTCACATTAATGTGAGGGTAAAAACAAAGTGGTTACAATATCAAAATTTGTTAGGTAGAGTCTCTCCTTTCGTTATGTCCGACACTGAAAAGGTGGGAGCACCCCAAACTCCCCCTTTCACCCTGCCCTCATTGTCCTCCACCCAAGTTGAGTTGAAATGGGTTTTTCTCCTCAGTGGGCATGAATTAGATCATGTACTGGCTTTTTATTAGTATTGAGTACATTGAATACTTGCTTTTCCATTCTTGTGACATTTTACTGAGAAAATGTGTTTCAACTCCATCTGGGTTAATACAAAAGATGTAAATTCACCATCTTTTTATGGTTGCATAGTATTCTATGGTATACATATACCATAGTTTATTAATCCATCCCTGAGTTGATTAGCATTTAGGTTGTTTACGTGTCCTGGTGATTGTAAATTGAGCTGTGATAAACAGTCTAGTACAAATGTTTTTATGATAAAACGATTTTTTTTTATTATTCTGGGTAGATGCCCAGTAATGGGTTTGCAGGATCAAATGAGAGGTCTTATTTGAGTCCTTGAGACTTCTCCATACTTCTTTCCAAAGAAGCCGTATTAGTTTGCAACAGGGTAAAAGTGTTCCCCTCTCTCCACATCCACAGAAGCATCTGCAACTTTGGTACTTTGTAATGAAGGCTAATCTTACTGGGGTTAAGTGGTATCTCAGGGTATCTCAGGGTGGTTTTGATTTGTGTTTCTCTGATGATTATGGGTGATGAGCATTTTTTCATATGTTTTTTTGACCATTTGTCTGTCTTCCTTAGAGAAGTTTCTGTTCACGTCTCTTGCCCAGTTAGAGATAGTATTATTTGCTCTTCTTTTGTTGATTAATTGGAGTACTCGACAGATCCTAGTTATCAAACTTTGTCAGATTTATAACATGCAAATATCTTTTCCCATTCTGAAGGTTGTCTCTTTGCTTTGATTGTTGTGTCCTTAGCTGTACAGAAGCTTGTTGGTTTAAATAAGTTCCATTTGTTTATTTATTTATTTATTTTTTTATTAAATCATAAAGAGGTAATCATGTATACATTAATGCATTTGGGGGTAAATGTACTGATTTCATATACAATTTGGAGTACTTACATCATATTGGTTAATATATCCCACATTTACTTAATTATTGTGTTAAGACATTTATACTCTATACTTAACAGATCCAACATGTACCCTTGCAATATGCACCATAAGTGTGATCCTACCATTTACCCTCCCTCCATCTGACCTTCCCTCTCCTCTCTTATCATCCACTTCATCCTGGGCCATAGTTATGATCTATTCTTATTGTTGTGGTGGTGGTGATTATCACTGAAATCTTCTTCATAAAACCTTTCACCAGGGCAACATCCTTAAAAGTTTTTCACACACTTTTTTCTAGAATTTTTATCTATGACAAACCCACAGTTAATATCTTACTGCATGGAGTAAAACTGAAAGCTTTTCCACTTAGACTAGGAGCCAGACAAGGAAGTTCTCTAATGCCACTACTATTTAACATAGTGCTGGAAGTTCTAGCCAATGCAATCAGGCATGAGAAGGATTTAAAAGGTAACCAAATGGGGCAGAGGAGGTTGAACTCTGGCTCAATGCTGGTGATATGATCTAACACTCAGAGAACCCCAGAGACTCAAACACAAGACCCTTGGAAGTGATCAAGAAACATAGTAACATCTCAGGGTATAAAATTAATGTCCACAAATCAATAGCCATTGTATACTCCCATAGTAGCCAAGTCGAGAAACTAATCAGAAACACAGTTCTCTTCACAGTAGCTTAAAGGAATGAAATATCTAGGAATATTCCTAACAGAGCAGGTAAAGGAGCTCAACAAAGAAAATTATGAAACCCTAAGAAAATAAATAGCAGAAGACATTAACAAATGAAGAACAGGTCATGCTCTTGGCTGGGAAGAATCAACATTTTTAAAATGTCTATACTTCTCAAAGCAATCTACATATTCAGTGAAATCTCCATTAAAATATTCAATATCATATTTTGAAGAACTAGAAAAAAATAGTTCTTTCTTTATATGAAACCAGGAAAAAAAATGTGTGGCCAAGGCAATTTTTTGTGATAAAAATAAAGCTGGAAGCATTACCCTACCTATTCTATTCTATGGAAAAGAATAGAAAAAGATACAATATACCTTTACCAAAAGGTAAAACCAACCTTTTACAACCATCTGTTCTTTGATAAACCAATCAGCAACATGTTTCTGTTTGTTTACCTTCATTTGTATTAATAAAGCACATCCTTATTAAGGTAATATACTAAATGATTATCCCTATTTTTAAAGTATCAGATCAATCAACACACTATCTACTGGCATTTTCCCAAGGCCCTGTACTAGGTACCGGAAGAATATGCATAATAAACTGATACTCATGCTCTTAAAGACAAAATGATATTATTGGAGATGTCTAAAAACAAATGAACAAATCACTAGGAAGACATAAACATGGAATTCATCTGGGTTATTTGAATTTGATCCTATAAATTAAGTATACAGCTAGATATTTAAAAATGAACAAAATCACAATTAGTTTAGAATGGGAACCATTAGCCATTTTAATATGTCCAGGACCAAAATAATAATGCTAGATATGTCTGAGATGCCCTTAATGCATTTATAAATAGATTTCCACATTTTATAATTTATATGCATATGTATGACTTACATTACAAATGCATACAAAGCAGATGAAAGACTCTTTTACCTCAAAAATATTTGTAACTGTCTTTTAAAATTTACCTGTGGCACATACTGGTTTATCCATTTGGATGAAATTCTACATTATATTAATTCTGGTATGTATCAAACATAAAAAAAACACAAAGAAACAGAAACTACTGTGTGTGTTTCTGTGTTTATGGACCAGCATTACGTGCCATGAATGATTCACAATCTTGAGCATATTTTTTTCCTAATTCATGTCATGTATAAGGACATTTTTTTTTTTTAATTTCTCACAGTCAGAGTTTTTGAGAGCTGAGAGACGTCAAAAGGATCAGGAAACCAAAGAACATAACACCTAAAAGGTCAATGTGGTAAGACTATGATTTTCCTTTAGTGGTAGCATTTAAAACATCACATTGCAACGACAAGTACCTCTTTTAACAAGGGACAGAAATGGTACGACTGTAAGCTATTTCTGTGGCAGTGACTTTGGCTAGAATGTTAAATCATATTTTTCTCAATCTTAAGCTTATCATAAAATGTTATTTTATTTGTAGTAACAAAAGCAAATCACTCAGCTATAGTTGTAAGGTACAGAATGCAGTTCATAGATTTATATCTAGCTAGTGACAATCTTATTTTTATACAACTGATTGTAATAAACTGCAAGATTCAATGGGATTAAGTATAACTGAACCAATACTTGATGCAATTTGTTGTACAACATAACTGTAATAATATATAAAATTGTTATAAATACAAGGTTGTTAAATGTAATAATCATATTTTAGTGTTGTAATTGTTTTAAAATTTTACAAGGAAGTATATTTATATATAAAATATGGAATTAGCATTTATAAAAGCTTAAGAATTTAATGTAATATATATTTTAGAATATACTTTTATAATCAATATTATTTATTGACATAAAATCTGCTGAACAGCCATACAGGAAACATATTTTGTTAATTGGGAGAAAGAAGAGCAAACACAGCTGAGATTCACAATTTCAAAGCCTTTCAATAAAGAGGGAGGGAGATAATTTGTCCTTTTACTAATAAACAAGTACTTGGCACAAAAAAGGAAAACAATCCAGGGGTCTGTTTCTATGTGGCAACTGAAAGTCATTTGATTCATGTTTGCTGACAGCTGTGTAAACTGCAGGGTTTATTACAAATACTGAAGAACATATGAAACCACATAAAAGGCTAAGTCTTTCAATCATTTAAATATTTTTAAATCTTTGAAGCTTATTATTTACCTTATCTTTTCAAATATAACATGTGTATGACAGAGAAAAGAAGACAGAGAGAGAGAAAGTGGTTTTTGGAGTTCCTTTCAACAGATACTGGATTTATTTTACTTGAAGCTACTTACATAACTTTCTTTATCTATTAGCAAAAGCCGCGCAAGCATGTTTGTTAGGCAAGCTTTCCTTTTTGTGTTTCTACTCTTGTTAGGAGAATGAAAAAAGCTGGGGAGAACTACTTCTTCAAGCAGAATGAAAATCATAAGGAGTAGACACAAAGCAATAGCAAGAATAATGTGTATCACCTAAACACAAAACAAGCAATGTAATTACTTGTGGATTTTTCTAGGCTACAGAGTTTCGTTTGGCTTTGTTATGAAATATAGGAAATAGCCAAGTAAGCATAAAGCAACTTAATACATACACTTAAAAGTTACCAAGAAATAGAAAATATTTTTACCCATTACTTTTTCAAACAGCTTGAGATTTAATGCACATAGCACACAATTCACCCCATTAAAGTGTACACTTCAATACTTTTTAACACTGAATTCACTATAATAACAAGTGAATTATGATTTGTTTCCATGTTCCTGACAGCAATCATCGTCTACACGGTTGCTACTGCCATGGGGCTTATAATTCAATTGTCCCAGCCATGGAATGCTATAGGGAGCCTGACAGTGGCATAAACAGAATCCTGAGATATCACGGGGTATCTTCATATATGTGTTTATTAGACTGTCTTAGATAGGGAGGGTTTCCCTTACAGCAATTACAAGCCTAAGTTTTGAAGAATCAATGTATGAGAAGTTAAATCAGCAAGGCAAATTTAGAGCTAGTTACAAGGAAGATGTCCTTATATACCCTCAAAACAAGCATTTTAACCAAATGAAAGAAACAGTAACTACTGTGTAAAGTCATTTACACAAAGTAACTATTGTGTAAAGCCATTGTAACCACATCACTCATACGTTGAGACATAAAATAACCCAAAATTGATAGTGTGACATATTAAAGATTTACTACTTCAGTTTCATTATTGAAAAGTGTGTAGAGATTATAAGAGTAAAGAGTATCAAATATCTCCCCAAAAATGCAAATACTCCGGGGGGAAAGACCAGTGCTATATAACAAGTACATACAGATACATAAAAACGAGTATTTAAAAATATAGCTCCAGGAATTTAAAGCACCAATCTGGTTGTTGTCTGTGTAGAGGTTTTTTAAACTTTTTTTTCGGGATAGCAGTGAGTCCACGTTTTGTTTATACTTTGTGTTTAGCGCAAATTGAGCCAAGGTTGTAAGCGTACCCCCTGCCTAGACCATGTGCACTGTACCCTTCCCCTCCTCTTCCCTTTCACAGCTTGATTTTCATTGAGATTTACTCCCATAAGTGCACTTAAGTGTTGATCGATCAGTTCCAAGCTGGTATGGAGTACCTGTGTTTGTTTCTCCGTTTCTGTGGAGTTTGGGGGTAGATTGCTGGAGAGCCAACAGAGAGGTGTCCAGAGACCCCCACGGAGAGAGCTGTGAGGACAAAGATGAGAAAGAGGAAGAAAGAGGGGAGAGAAGGGTGGCAGAGCGGACCAGACTCCAAGATGCCGGTGCCAAATATGTAGTTGTTTGTGATGTGCATTGAAGCATCCTGTTAGCAACATAATTACATTTTATAGATATTCTTTTGTAAAAACTATTCATACAGTTTTATACAGAGATTTCTAAAATTTATCTTAAAATAAGGTTGTATGTTTATCTTGTTAAATAAGAGAAAACATTTTTAACCTAATCTTATGTAAAACTTGTATTACAGTTTATTTATTAGAATTATTTGTTGAGAACCCTGTAATGTAGGTCAGGTAATAGGTCGGACACACAAAGAATATGGAAATGAATAAGAGGCAAATGCTATTCGGGAGTTTTTAAAAAACACAATCTGTATGTGAGTGTGTGTGTGTGTCAGCACACAGGTGGGAGAACTGACAAGCATGTGTCAGGTGCGTTCTTTCTTCTAACCAAGGATATGTATAGCTTCTTCTAATGATAACCACGTTACTCTGGGCATTTATTGAATAAAGGATTATAGAAGATTGTAGGGAAATCCAGAAAGGCTTCACAAAGGAAATATAACATGAGATTGATCTTGCAGATTTGATTTTGACAAGCAACAACTGGGATGGAGGGGCTAAAAAACCCAGGGCATTCTATTTGTTTGTATTTGTGTGATTAAAGTTGCAGAGGTAGGGTAGGGCTCATGTCCTCTGTAAGCAAAGAGTATCATTTTAATGATAATTAAATCATGTGGAGTATCAAATATGTATTCTGTCTTTCAAATATACTATTTGTATATTTCTATTCCATTTGTATTTATAGCTCTTTTACTATATTCCAGAAAAGAAGCAGATGCAAGAATAAGGAAAATATAGACTGCTGCAAAGCAGTCGATTTGATCAGGAAAATACACTTATAAACAATTGCAGTACTCTGTGATAATTAGCATACAATAACTATCAGTATCTTAAGTTAAAGTGTCAGCATAATTATAGGAACAGGGATGGTGGTATTGAAAAACTCATCCTGAGTTTTGGTTCTGAAATTGAAGTACCATCTTACCATAGAGAATAAACGGCTCTCTATTAACTACAGCAGTATACTGGAAAGCACGCTGAACTGGACTCAGAAATACAAAATTCAAATCCAGGGTTGTTACTTTATGATGAAAGTAAACTCAGTCAACTGAGCTGACAGGTAAAGTGGTCCAAGAGTTTCTATTTTAAGTCAGTGATTGGAATCTGAGCACTCCGTGGTTAACAAAGCCATACTTTACACAAACTAGGTATATTTACCTGTTCACACAGTCTCTGAAGGCATCATAAATAACATCCTGAAATGTCTATTATCTTTAATGGCATCATCCATGTCATTTACAGTTTCATAAGGTTTTACAGAAGCCTTATTTTTAATCTCTATAGTTTTAAATTGCATGATAAAATCAATAGAACTAGCTTCATGACAGTTCATATTGTGTAGCTTTTGGACACTCAATTTTAGCGCTGTTTGAGGAATTATGTTATGCTAATTAATATTAGAAAAGTACATCTGTTTTTATGTCCAATGCCAAAATATTGTACCAGAACCTGCATTTATTAAGAGCTTAAATATTAATTAATTGAAAACTATATTTGATAAAAGTCTATAAAATTATTGGGGTCTAATATACCTCTATTAATTTTGTATGTCAAATTTATGTCCTAGAAGTATGATTGTACTGAGTCACTTTGTATTGAAAAACTTTTTACCTATTATGAGTCTATAAAAATCTATATTTCATTTAAGAACAAATAGTTATATTAAAAATATGTTGTATGTGTTTGAAACCTGTAGAATATAAAGGTTTTCTTCCCAGGTCGTCACTTCTATTACACATAATTTAATCCTAATCACCCCATTTTGTGCAAGTTATTTTCCAACTAAACTTTTCAAGACATTACTGCTAACTATAAAATAAATAGTAGAAGTAGGAAATCACAAAATATAGATATACAAGAAACTACAATTAGAGGGATGAGTTAATTCATGCCTAACTTGTACAATGCACACATTTTGGGTGAAGGACACACTTATAACTTTGACTTAAAATATACAAAAGTAAATTGTGTAATCAAAATGTGTGTACCCTTGTAATATTCTGAAATTAAAGACATAAATAAAATAACTGTATCTCACCAATTTCTTCAAAATGTGAACCATTTGTTGTCAGTCTTTAATTTTTTTTTAACAATATAAAGATGAATTACAAAATCTTGTATCTAAATGAATTTCTTTCCTACTTATCGTTTCCTTTTACTGTTAAAACATAAATCTTCTTCCTTATATCTCCGTAAATTGGTGGATTATTTATTGCTTTTAGTGTCTTTCTCTGAAAGAGTACCTCTAACTGTCTCCCTTTGACTTTCAAAGTTTGTCCCTATCAAAAAAAGTTTCTCTTCTTAGGTTATAACTGGGTTATAGCTTTCATGTGAAAGCCATAAATTAGTTTCATAGTAGGGCTGAGTACATTGGATACTTTTTCTTCCATTCTTGACATACTTTACTAAGAAGAATATGTTCCAGCTTCATCCATGGAAACATGAAAGAGGTAAAGTCTCCACCATCTTTCTTTAAGGCTGCATAATATTCCATGGTGTACATATACCACAATTTATTAATCCATTCGTAAAAAAGTTTCTATCTCTCTGTTTTGGTGCATGTGTCCCTGGAGATGCTCTGCAGCATTGATCAGCTCAGTCCCTCACCAAAAGGTGACATGAAATACATTCAGATTGTTACTTCACTTTTTCACCCATGGGGCATGAAAAGAGCAATACAAATTCAATTTCCAACCTTATTCAATCGTGAGAATGAAATGAAATAATATTTGAAAGTGCTTTGGAAAGTATAAAGTACTGTTACTGGTATTAGAATGACATTTTTCAGCCTTTGTTGTGTTTCTCTTCATCCTGAAAGTTGTTATGTTAACTTTTATTCTCACTACCTCTGAATTCTATTCACTACTGAAAAAGTACATTAGATTCAGAGCAAGTTTCAGAGAATCAACCCACAATCAATGAGCTCCTTAAATTTCAGTTTCAGATGCAGAATTTTGAAAAGTTTTGCATATTTCAGTAGATAAAATTTGTTAGAAATTTAATACAATTTACTCAGTTTGATCCAATGATGAATGTGACTGGACAGTCTCAACAGAATGTGTATTAATATCACCTGTGTGTTCACTACATAAGTTCCCCAGGTGGTTTTATTTACATTAAGTTTCATAACTCTTGTTTTAAAGGGATTTAGTATAGGATAGTGTGAGAATAATAAACATTTGGTACAAACTCTGATTTTACATAAACTGTAGCTATATTCAGGCCTATTTTTAATAAAAAAATATATTGCAGTAAGGAATTTAAAATATTCTCACTGAATATTTTAAAACTAAGGGAGTTATGATAATTCTCTAGTGTTTTTGTTTGTTTGTTTTGTTTTTTAGATAATCACTATGTTGCCCTCAATAGAGTCCCGTGGCGTCACAGCTCTTAGCAACCTCCAACTCTTGGGCTTAAGCGATTCTCTTGCCTGAGCCTCCCAAGTAGCGGGGACTACAGGTGCCCACCACAACACCCAGTTATTTTTTGTTGCAGTTGTCACTGTTGTTTAGGCTGGCCCGGGCTGGGTTCGAACCCACCAGCCCCAGTGTATGTGGCTGACACCATAACCACAGTGCTACGGGCACCAAGCCAATTCTCTAGTTTTTATTATAATTATTTCTTATTTGAAACATAACTTCTGGCATTCCAATTCATAATTGAGGGCTGTATTTTAAGTATTCCCTAAATAATAGGGGATATAAAATAGTAAAACCCTGGGATACTATAACCACAAAGATGTGAAATGTCATTGTAAAAGTTGTCTCTAATATCTATGAAAATAGAGTGAGTGATACAGATTAATCTTGAAAAATACTCTTTACCATAAAAGCCAGAACAGATTCAATTGGTATGTTTCCAACATTTCTCCAACACCTGCAGAGATACGTGACCATAGAATTCAGAGCTAAGATGCTGTAGAAAACTAGTGAGACAGCATGAACTCCACAGCATTAGACCAAGTGTGATCAAAGACTCAAAATCATTCAGAATGACAGGGAATAAGAAATCCACTGGTGGTACGATATCGTCTATAATTGCAAGATCTATAAGTAGTCTATATAAGAATTGCTCCTGAATCAAGCAGGAACAGCACTTTAGAAGTTGGACATAAAATATACCAGGGCAAACATACAGTAGAAGTCACAATGACAATCTGCAACCAAAAGGAAAGACTGGAATAGGCATTTGTATCACACCACCTTCAGCTGCAGTAGTACAGGTGATCTATAAATTAAACTGTTACCTTTTACCAAAGAGTGGTACATGTGGTTGCTCCATGAGTTTGGAGAAGCTGAAGAAGGAGATTTGGTGAGAAGTATGAAGTTGTGAAGGTGGCTGCTGCCCCATACCAACAAGTCACTCGGCGGATGAGCAGCAATGCGTAAGATCTGTGGTAATACTCACCTTTCACTAGCTTTCAGGACTAGAAAATGCTGCTACCTCACTTTCCCCTTCCACATCTCTTGCAAACTTTTTTGGGGGGTCAGTTCGAATATAGCGTGAAGAAGGAAAATCATGCTTATGCCTACTATGTTGTTACTTTCCCACATATAACCCTGTCTCCAAGAATAACAGGGAAATTCCTATTTCTTTTCTTTAGGTGATGAGCGAATGTTCTTGATGAAATATACTCTCTCCATTTATAGCCTACAACTTAAATACTGGGTAAAAATTACTTAAAATTTACATTAATACATTAAGTGGTAGAAATAAAGAAAAAAGGGAGAAATATGTCAGCATATGTACAAATATATTCTGGTTAAAATAGGTAAGAAATATAATAATTACAGTCCTCATTTCTCCAACTGGATACATTGTCATAGCTGATATCAATGGTACTAGGCAGGTTTAGCCACTCAGCTGGTGTATAATTAGTATTTAAAATGGCATTTCAACATTTTATTGGGACAGATATGTTGTGCTGATGGGACTATTATAAGATCATGGCTCAGCACCTATAGCTCAGCAGCTAGGGCACCAACCACATACATCGGATCTGGTGGGTTCAAATCCAGCCGGGGTCTGCCAAACTACAGTGACAAGTACAATAAAAAAATAGCTGGGCTTTGTGGCAGACACCTGTAGTCCCAGCTACTTGGGAGGCTGAGGCAAGAGAATCGCTTAAGCCCAGGAGGTGGAGGTTGCTGTAAGCTGTGATGCCACGGCACTCTCCCAAGGGCAACAAAATGAGACTCTGTCTCAAAAAAAAAAAAAAAAAAAGAAAGAAAAAAACAGAAAAATATTATAAGATCATGATTCTCAACCTCATTTCCGCATTCATGAACTCACTGGGATATTAGTTAGTTGATCAGGAGTTATACTGTGTGTTATACTAAGACATTGAATCAAGTGTTTTATAAGCCCCAGAATTTTGGCTTTAACAGAAGAGTTGGCTCAAAGTGAAAGCACACCCAGAGTAGTTGTTCCAGGGAGATCTATCAGTAGCAGCCTGCCACTAGGAAGCTAGTTGGTGCCACCTAAGAATGGTGTAATATGGGACTAGGGAACGTTTTTTGATAATGCAAACCAAGATGAGATAAATAGTTATCAGTAGACCTAGGGAGGCCTTCATGATCAGAAGTTATTTTGCTTAGTCCATATATAAATTCCACCCCTGCCACTAAGGCCATGTACCCAAGCCCATTAGGCTTGGATAAGAGATAGCTAGAGAAAGTCTGGCATGCACAGACTTTGTTTAATTGTTAATCCTTCTTTGCTCAGGTCATTCTTTCTGGAGCATTTGCATGAAACATAGATATCTTGATATTCCATGCCCGTTTTGAATGGTTTATGCTCATACTTCTTTGTCAAGCTTCCTCTCATCAAGCATTCTTCAGGTCCCTCCCAAGCCATTAGAGCCATACCTCTAGTGATCTTTCCTCCCAGGCACTATGAGCAACCAGCTGTGCTGCTGAAACTTCTTTTCCTTGGGAGTGACACACTGGTGCCCATCATTGTGGCGCTGCACACACACCTGGGTCAGGATTCAAATGAGCTGATGATAAAGATCTGGCAGTTGTAGAGAATTTGCTGACCAGCTGCTGCCCTACACCAACAAGGAGAGCCAGCGGATCTGTGGTAACGTGTAAGTCGAAAGCATTTAGCAAAATGCTGAAACTTCAGAACATAAAAATAGCTGCTTTTCCATTTCTACCTTGCAAATCTGGAAATTTCTCTTACGGTCAAACTTGGCTTAGAAATATTCAGTGAAGGGCGGCGCCTGTGGCTCAAGGAGTAGGGTGCTGGTCCCATATGCCAGAGGTGGCAGGTTCTAAACCTAGCCCTGGCCAAAAACCAAAAAAAAAAAAAAAAAAAAAAAGAACTTACGAAGAAATATTCAGTGAAGAGACTTCTGGGAAACAAGCATAAGCTCAGCTAATTGACAAGCAGAAAGCTGCCTCACTTTCACCTTCCAAATCTCTTGCAGAAAGCTGCCATAGAAGGCAATGGTATTATGGATGGAGAGATCGAACGCATTTGAAAAATGTGAAGAATAGAAGAGTGGTAAGGAAAGTAGCTGCTAACTGTGATCCAGAGGATGTTTTTGTCCATGTGAATGCGCAGATGGTGCCATCTGAGAGATAATAAAGAGGCTGACTATGCCTGTCTTATCTGACGATTGAGTTTCCATTACAACTCAAATTCAAATTCTTCCCATTGAGATCAGAGAATAATTCCTGTGTAGCATCCCCATCATCTTCTCTATTCAACAAAGGATATTTCCCGTAGTAGAACTTTTGAAGGGTGGAAATGCTTCTCTTAGTAATTAAGGTCTTGATCTTTCCAGCTCCTCCTCTTACAGTCAGAGGGTGACTGAGCAATTTTCTTATCATAGATTTTTATTCCAGCATTTTTATCCCTTTAAGAATTAGGACAACTTCCTCTAGAAGGAAGTCCAATCTTTTTTTTTTTTTTTTTTTTTTTTTTTGCAGTTTTTTTGGCCGGGGCTGGGTTTGAACCCGCCACCTCCGGCATATGAGGCCGGTACCCAACTCCATTGAGCCACAGGTGCCGCCCATTTTCTGATGCACATTGGAAAAATAAGAGTTGTCTTGGGCCACACATTGAATACTCAAGAACTAACAAAAGCTGATGAGAGAAAAATTTTAAAAAGGTTTGCGCATGCTTTTTGACAAATGTGACTGACCCCCACATATAAGCAAAATAGTCCTCACAGTCTGTGGCCTGTGGGCCACAGGTTGGACATCCCTGCAGGATGTCAAAAGTATTACTTTCCCTTTGCTCTATAACAATATTGCCATCAATGAAGTTGCTTTTAACAACACACACATTTATCCTTTCACAGTTTCTACAGGTCAGGAATCCAGGCCTGGATGAATTGATTCTTCTGTTTATGGTTTCGCAACCTTTAAAGTAAGGTATCAGCCAGGCCTGTAAACTAAACTGAAATTCTCACGGGGGAAGGATCTGCTTCCCAAAACACCACAGTTGACAGAGTTCAGTTTCTTATAGTTGCAGCTTCAGTTCCTTACTCGCTATTGACCAGAAGTTACCCTCAGCTCTGAGAGACAGCTCCTGTTTCCTTGCTACATAGTGTTTACAAACATAGACAGTTGCTTATTTAAAGCCACTGATAAAAGCGAGAGAGAGATGCTCCCTGCAAGGCAAGTATTATATTTTTATATCACATAATCAAATCACACATATGTAATTCTGTATATCCTGTCACCTTTGTCCTTTTCTATTGCAATGAGTGGGGATCACAGAAGGGCATGAATGCCAGGAGTTAGCGGTAACAAGCTCTCCTTGACAGTCTGCCTGCCACATCAAGGTAGCTCATTGTTCTTCACTGAATATGGCCCACCGTAAGTTTAGACTCATTAGCCAACCTCAGAGACCACCAATACCATTCTTAGGTACTCAAATAAAAATAATAAATCCCTAATCCTGTAAAAGGGCTTGTGTATCCATAAGCTCAGCCCAATAAATCCTTATAAAAGGTCGATTAAGTTCACAGACTCATTCTGGAAAAAGTACTACATACCTCATTGCTGATTATCCCCACTCCCCTGAATATCAGTGCTCTCCTTGACCATCTGGTGACTGTACTGACAGTCAGCGACGAGATTATGTTGCACCTTTTCTAGGATGAGCTGTCTCATGTGAACAAAAAAAACAAAAAAAAAATTGCAGAAAAGAGTTTCCTTTTTCAACTAGGACCTTCAGTGAAATTTGTTGATTGAAACTTCCCAATTATACCACTGTCATTTGAAGATTCGATTCCTTTCCAACATTGCCTCTATGTTTCTTGGAAAAGCTGAGATGTAATTCTATGATTCTCAAAGTTAGGTTTTAGGCTTTGTGATCAGTTACAAAGAAATGGATGTATTCTTTGAAAATGCCATGAAGGCTTTCGGATTCTTCTCTCAGGCTCTGAGTTGTACCTTCTGACTCCAGCAGTCCCTCTTATCTCTAAGCCCATTAGAAAAAGCACATGGACATCAAAGTCTTTGCAAACCTTTTTAATGTAGAGTCTAAATATCGGTGTCATCTTTTTCTATTGAGTTCCTCCCTTCCATCTGAATTTTATCACATAATGCCATAGACCATGAGTTTGATGAATCTTGCTACTACTAAATGCCATGGATTACTGATATATTACTTGCAGCCAGCGAGGAGGTTTTCTATGTGGATCATAAATTTGTGAATTCAATGACGAAGATACATCCCTCAAGGTTAATCCTGGTGTCAATCTTGCATTGTCATGGCACGTTCTGAAAAGAAGCCCACACTCAAATTGACGATTGGAACAGTTTAAAAAGAGACAGTTTGCGTAGCTGTGAGATGTTTAGGGCTGTCTTACATAAACTTTCTTCATTATTCTCTTTCAAATCTTTGAAAGTATTTTGGAGTTAGGGCATTTGTTTCATCGATTTTATATGCAAGTGTGTTATAGGAAAATAAAATGTTTGCTTTTTCTGAAAAAAACAAAAGGAACCAAGAAATAAAGTATAGAAAACCAGGGCTTAGATCAGAGAAGAACTATTATCAACCCTAGATCTAAAACGGTAGTTCTCACCAGGGGAAAATTTTGCCACCATGAGACATGGGGTTTCTGGAGACTTTTTATTGTACATTTGGGGGCAGGATTGCTATTGGCCTGTACTATGCAGAGGACAAGAGTGCAGGTAAGCATCCCGCAATGGGGAGAAATTCCTCTCCCAGAGCTAGGAACTACCTGTTCTCAAATATCAGTAATGTCACGTTTGATATACTCTTGCCTAAGGAGATAAGAAGTAAACAATGCCTAATTTATGGAGGTTATACAGATTATTTATCTCTAGGAATGATGCAATTATTCCAAAGTTAAATGGTAGAAGAAGAGCCGAGGGAATAAAACCCTGATATTCCCTGTTTCCTGCTTTTCTGCCTCCTACCTATGCCTCCAACTAGAAGAGCCCTAGTGTATCAGGGATTACACAGGAGATTTGTGGACATCATCCATAGAGTTCATTCTCCTGTGGCCCGGGGGAGAGGGAAGTCAGGTAGAGAGAGAATCTAGATGTCAAATGGAAGAGATCTACTTCGTGTATGTGATTTCAGAGTGCCTGTGACTATCTGGATAATGAGTGTTAAGGAAAAAATATGATTCTATAATAAGATTTTGAGGAGCAACATATAAGTGATGTGAAGAGTCAACAAATTTTACAAAATACCAAATGGTAAAACAAAGAGATAAGAGGAAATATATAGAATTTTTTCCCTAATATTGAAACTACAAGTCAAGATGAGTAGACCAAATGGGCCTAATATATTTCTTTTTTTAATTGTAGGTTAATTTGAGGGTATTAAAGAATTTGGTTACAATGTTTCCATTTGTTGGTTTTAGTTGTAGTTGTGTCCCGCCCCCAGGAGGTGTGCCACATACCCCCACCTTGTGCCCATTAAGAGGGAGCACACCAATCCTCCTCCCCTCTGTCTCCCTCCCATCATCTTGAATTGAATTGAGTTTTTCTCTTGTGTGAGCATATATCAGATCATCTACTGGCTTCATATATATATATATATTTTTTTTTTTTAATTTTAATTTTTTTTTTTTTTTTTTTAGACAGAGGCTTTCTCTGTCACCCTGGCTAGAGTGACATGGTATCATCATAGCTCATTGAAACCTCAAACTCCTGGGCTCAAGTGATCTTCCTCCCTCAGCCTTCCAGGTAGCTAGAATTACAGATGCTTGCCATCATGCCTGGCTGATTTTTTCTATTTTTCTACTTTTAGTAGAAATGGAGGTCTCTCTCTTGCTCAGGTTGGTGTTGAATTCCTGACCTCAAGCCGTCCTCCCACCTTGGCCTCCTGGAGGACTGGTATTATGAGTATTATATCTGGCCCACTTTCTCTTTTCTCAAACTTGGCTGTGTTTATATATGTGGACTATAAAATAACCATCAGACATTTTGCTCTGCTAAGACGTTTGATTTACTATAAATCAGTTGCTGTCAAATTGTTTTCAATGGGAAGCAAAACAGTCTCTATGGGTTTCCCCCACCAAACAAATTAAAACGAAATCATCCCAAGGAAAAACAAATCTTTAGGCTACATTAACAAAAAAGAACACACATTTTTCTTATGTTTTATATTTTTGTCCACGAACCTGAAACCACAGAAAAACATGATCTATATGACATCTAAATAGAGCATTTGCCGTTTCTGAGTTTACTTTCTCTGGAAATTCTGAATGTGCTACAATCAGTATAAATATATGAAGAAGGGAAATAGCTGCTTGCAAAACAAATATTCTTCTATATGTATGTATTGAAGGTAATAAAGCAACATTTCAAAATAAAAATTTAAGAAACTTAGGTTTTTTAAATATTGTCAATTTAAAAATATTATGACAATAACATAAACACATTTTCAAGAACCCTAAAATTTGACACTACTTCCAAATCTACTTTATTAATGTTTCTGTAGTATTGATTTTGTGTTACGTGTGCACACTTTGCATTTGGTTATGACACTGAGCAGTTTGGGTGAAATCACTTCATCAATATGCATGTCCACCATTTACTTGCAAATGTGAGCCCAGGTATCTCATGAACATCTGAAGTATGTATTCAGGGAAAAATAACATCTGTTTTAAAAGAAAGCTTTGCAAATCCTTCAAGAGATTTAAGATTATACCATTTTGTGGTCTTTGCAGAGTCAACAGTTAAAATCTATGTGTGCATAAGTGGGATATTTTGTATACAATTGTAATGAAGGAGGGAAAAACAGAGAATCTCTTTAAAATAAGGAAAACCACGATATTTATTTGTGGAATCTGGTTTATTAATAAAGTGTAAATGATAAACATTTACACATAAAAAGAGTACATTGATTTGTACAATTAACTAATTACTACAAGTTATGTATCTAAAACCTTATATGTGTTGTTATCTTTAATGGTATTAATTTGTTAAGGAACAACCCTTCCTTTTGATTTTGCTGTTACTTTAGAATGTCTATAGGTACATGATTATAATACTTTTCCTGGAAATTCTTGTCTGAGAAGACTAGAATGTAAACCAGTAAGTAGCCTCGTTGCTCACTGTGGGAGCTCCTCAAAATATCAAACTACCTGAGTGTCTAATAGCCACATTCTTATGACAACACAGTGATACTACACAGCATACCTCTCAGAGCAACATATCTTTTAACTGGGCAAACCTATCAAAACAGGTTTACTTATCAGAATCATTTTAAGTTCTTCACCTTACTTTGTCCACCAATCATAAACTCTTAGGAACAAATGTGGTTTACCACAATCTGATCCCCACATTACAGCACCTCAATAGAGCCATCCTTGCACAGAACCTCAATCTCTGACATACACACTGATGGTCCCCTTGGGAGTCACTGTAACACTCCATCAAGTTGATGTTCTGCCTTTTTGCAGAAGAAAAGAAACTTAGCTGTGCTTGAACGTCAGGTTATTCTAGCCATCTGTTGGGGAGTATATACTTGAAAAAGTCAAGCTGTTACCTTGTAGTATAGTGCAGTCTTTATATGTATATTTTTCTATATGGCTGTCTACTTTTGTTGATTATCAATGTTTCTGAAATTGATTATAAAATTGTCATCGAATTGTTTGTTTCGTATGTAAAAATTGGGAAGGAATTACCTCCTCCCACTCACCATAGATTTCAAAATCATTGAAAAAAAAACCACACACACAATGCAGCTATATTTCGCTTAGTGAAGTCAAGAAAATATTACTTACATTTAAGCAAAATTAGGACTATCAAACTGTTGCAAAGGGTCAAAATAAAGTCTCTGGGTGTATCATAACCCATTTTAGGTTCTGTGGGAAACTGTCACCATACTTCAGCTGGAAACTGCCTGATACCTGGTTCCTGGGAAACAGCAGGAAGGTCTAGGACACCTCAAGCAAACAAAGAAAGCCATCAAAGGCACATTTGGGAAGCAGCAGACTCCTATGCATCAATACCTCCATAAGGTGTGCCTTTACACCTTTGTGATGTATATCTCCTAGCCTCTGGCCTGTTTTAAAACCTAGGAGTTCCTTTCTCAAGGGCCTGGGAATCATCTCTTTGAAAGGTATCATAAAGTAGGGTAGTGCATTATCACCTCCTTTCTTTGGGAAGTAGGAGCCTAACTTCTCTGTAAACAACAATTAGCAAATACCCATGGCCCCCTCACAGAGGAGAACATCTGCAAACACAGGAATAATGACAAAATCAGCAGCAAATAGGTGTTTTGATTTCCATGTTGATGTGTTAATAAAATAAAACTACAAGAGGAAGTTTTCTAAAATACAAACATTAGAAAACCTGGTTCTTTATAAGCATGATAAAAAATTCAATCTGAACTCCACATTAAACATTCTCAACACAAATCATGATAAATGTTTGCTATAATGGAAATGCTAATTACCTTGATCTGATCGTTACGCATAGTGTATGGAAATATCCCTAGGTACTCCATGAATATGTACAATTATTGTCAATTTAAATAATTAAAAACGTGTGCTCATTAATTAATATGTCCCCTGGATAGATATA
The DNA here is from genome assembly GCF_027406575.1 of Nycticebus coucang. Lineage (NCBI taxonomy): Eukaryota > Metazoa > Chordata > Mammalia > Primates > Lorisidae > Nycticebus > Nycticebus coucang. The sequence continues at coordinate 67,305,309 of NC_069789.1, read as the reverse complement.
ATCCAATCCATAGGCTAGAGAAAGATGAAGGAAGTGGATTGTATAACACTTCACAAAATTTCATCATACATATATTTCCTCTTTCCTAAATTTCCCTGGAAGTTCAAGATTTTTCTACAACTCTCTTCTAGGTCAGTCTCTCAATTCACTCTTTCCTGGCTCTGTTTCTCTCTCCTATATGTCAGTGACCGCTGTGGCACCCCATCACGTGCGAATATAAACAGCTGGGATACAGATTGAAGGTACATGCCTGCAAGAGATGGGCTTCCCTTAGGTGCAGGGAGAGCCCCCAGGAACCTCTGTCATGGCCTTTTTTTGGAGGGCTATACAACAGGTGTGTGTGTGGGGGGCCACATACTAGGACTACGTGCTTGATGATCACTACGTGTTCTTTCCCGCATGGGCTCAACTCCCACCCTGTTGCTCCACAAATTTCCAAAGTATAACACCTGCTTGCTAACGAGTGATCAATCTTATCTCATTAACCCAGGCAGTTACTTGAGAGCTTGTCTCCAGACTGCAAAACATCTCCAAGAGCCTCCCTCAAGAACCAGTGGCCGCTTCTATAACTCAGTCTCCTACACCTATACTCATCACCCCAGCCTTTTAAGAACAAATTATTTAACTTTTGTTCATTTTTACATAAATTTAAGAGTTAGCCACTTTACCTTTCCTTTATTTTACTGATTAGACCAACAGTAGTGGAAGAGTGAGCCACACAAAGCTTCTGTGTAGAAACATTCTGGGTTCACAACACTGTGAAAAATTATTCTTAATATTTTTACTCTATCAAATGAATAATTTCTTCTTATGGATTATGCATTGAATAGGTTCTCCTAAATATTCACTGTTACGATACTAAATTTATGGTTTACAATCTAGCATCTCTTACTTTGATAGTACAGTGAAAATAAGGAAATACCAAACTTGTGAAGAAATTCTGTCAATAAGAAAATACACGGTAATTATAAAAATATGAGAAAATAAGTATGGATAAAGTTAGGTGTTATACGCTTTACCCACATCAGATGTTGTTTATCATAACTGTGACGAGTTTCTAATTATCTGACTCCTACGAGTCTCTCCTCATTGAATGGCGTCTGCTACGTTCTTGCCATGAAGGGAGTGAAGCAAACCTCAGATACCCTGATTCCCCTTTAAAAAAGAAAATTATTGTGCTGAATCAAGATTACAGAATAGTAGGAAATAGTTTAAAATCTACATTTAACAGAAGATTTTCTAAAAGGGAACTTTCTAGTTCCCTTTTAAATAACTTAAATAACTAAGAAAGATCAGGATAACAATATTCTTGTATTATAATGATCTCATTTTGTATTATAAGAATTATCTGTAAAAAGTTCATGAAGATAAATAGCAGTTAACTGTACTGACTAAAATTTTGAGTAATGTTTATTTTACTCTTTTCTCTTGAATGTATTTCCAGTTTAATTTCCTAAGTCTTAAGTTTTATTTAAATAATCTCCAGTGAGAACAGAGCAGGCCAGTCACTGGCTTTTCCTTGTAACACCAATTAACTGAGCCAGGGAGAACAAGTGTACCCTCCGACCAGCCAGTCATGTGATGGGTGTGGTGCCCGTCAAAGGGGTGTCCATGACCTGGCCCCAGCCAGCTGCTGGGGAGTGTCCACAGTCAAGCTGGGGTTCATGATGGTTTCATCTACAGCACAATAAGGCATGCCACCTCCGAGGCTGCTGTCAGGGCATTGATCCACACCATAGCTGGCTCCCACACGAAGGCCTCAAAGTTGTCAGCAATGTCCTCATCGTTGATGTCCACCCCATACCATGTGCCCACTGGGCATGCTGACCCCAGATTGTTGAGGATGTTTGTAGCATCAAAACCAGCATCAATCACACAACTGGCGTGGGATAATCTCCAAGGCCTTGGCATACACCCCAATCAACAGCTGCTGCTTTCCTGGAACAGTCCTTGAGTAATCCTGCAGGGACTTGGAGAGCTCCATCTCAATGTCCCTGCCACCAGCCACCACTGAATCATCTTGATGGCCTTCCTGACGATCATGATGGCATCAGGCATGGACCCCACCACTTCCTCCATAAACTACTGGGCACCACTGCAAAGGATGAAGGTGCATGTATTGGCCTTGGGGCAGCCAGTGAAAAATTGTACCTTTCGGGCAGCACCTGTGGCTCAGTCGGTAAGGCGCCGGCCCCATATACCGAGGGTGGCGGGTTCAAACCCAGCCCCGGCCAAAATGCAAAACAACCAGAAAATAGCCGGGCATTGTGGCGGACGCCTGTAGTCCCAGCTACTTGGGAGGCTGAGGCAAGAGAATTGCTTAAGCCCATGAGTTGGAGGTTACTGTGAGCTGTGTGAAGCCACGGCACTCTACCGAGGGCCATAAAGTGAGACTCTGTCTCTACCAAAAAAAAAAAAAAAAAAAAAAAAAATTGTACCTTTCACTTCCAATCTGAGTTTCTTCAGACACCTGGAAGTGACTCAGCACATCTGCTGACAGAGCTCTCACACTGGTCTGGAGTGAGTCTCTGAAAGCCATCATTGTCCTTTTCAGATCCTCCTCAGGACTGGGCCAGCACAGAACGTGTCCCTGCCAGCAAAGTACTGGGTGCTACACCTCCAATGGGGAGTTTGGACAAGACAACTTTGGCTCCAGAATAATAGATCCTCTCTAACTTGTCATAAAGAATGTTCCACGCAGCATCGACAACAGCCTGATGATCCTCAACTGTGTGGACTCTGATCTTGGCATTACTTTCTCAGCTTTCAACCTGAGCTCAACATTTAAAAGGCAATCATAGAATTATAGTACTTTGGGGGTTGCATTTCAACCCAGCATAAGAGAAAGTATTGGGCACAACCCCAGCTACCAACTGAGAATCCTCTAGGGCTCCACCCTGTACCTTCTTGATTCCAATCTCTTAAGCTGCAGCGAATCATCAAGCATCATCACCGCATCAACCACCATTTTAGCTAAGGCTTTCTGCTGGGAGATCCAGCTTGGAACTCAGCAGTCATGGCACACTTCTCCAGTAGCTTCCTCCGCTCCACTTTGTCTGTCTTCTTCACCATCACAGCAATCTCTTTGATATTCCTAACTGCCACCTGAGTGGCTGTGAGGAAAGCTTGAATGATGATCCGGGGGTGTAAACCTTCCTCCACATCAGGTTTCACCTGCTTCAGAAACTCTGCAGCCAACAAAGTCACTGAGGTGGTGCCATTACCAACCTCGGCATCTTGAGATTTGGCAATGTCCACTAAAGTCTTTGCTGCAGGATGGACAACATCAAGGAGTTTCAGAATTGTGGCCTCATCATTAAAAATTGTTGCTTTGTCTCCCTTGGCCATCCACAGTAAGCTTGCCCATGCCATGGGGACCCGGGGTGTCTCACACAGCCTGAGCAATCACCTGGCAGGCACTGATGTTACTCACAAGCTGGGGAATGCCTTGGGAGCTATCAGCCCCCTCTTTTAACAGAACTGGTGTGGGCATCATTTTGGAAGCTAATTCAACAGCCCGTTACTCTTCCCCTCTTCTCTGCATTGGGACTGCCCAGCAACCCACAATTCTCGGCACTACAGAAATCCCCAGAAGCTTTGCCAAGCCATTGGACTGGGAGCCTTTCAATTTTTTTATAGTCATCATGTCCTTTGCGAGCTGAAACTTCTTCTTTTCAGGCAATTAAATTACTATTAAAATGAGGCAGCACAAAAACAAACCAAAACAAACTGAACTAAATCAAATACAAATTATACTGATGATGATAACACAATATTAAATAATGGAGTTTCTTGTATTTACACAGAATGTATACTTCTGCACTATAGGCCTTAAAACCTTACATGGCATCGAATATAACCAGGGCCATGTTGCAAATAGATGTATGTGTGTGTGTGTGTTATGGAAATAAACAAAAAGCCAAATAGGTACAAGTAGAAACTTTATTATTCAGATTTTGATACAGCAAGGGAGTTAGTCACCCTTGCATTAGGAAAGTCATCCCTTGCATTAGGAAGGGGATGGGTCTAGGTATATTCTGGTTGGAGTTGTTGGCTATCTAGACATATGGATCTTATATGATTAGTTGGATGAGCCTATTTGACTTTCTCTGGTTTGTCCTGAGTTGGAAGCAGAGGTAGATAGTAGGGGGTCATTAATCAAGTATTTATAATTTCAGTCAGTTGCTGCAGAGGTAGTGGGTCAGTGATTTAATGTCATATGTCATTTACCAGCTCTTGTTTATGTACAGTCTCCCAGTTCCTTCTTTTTGTTATTTTTTCTCTTGTGAGATGTTCATCAGCTCTAAGATGGATAAAGATCCACATCCTTACTACTTGGGGAGTGTTCATTGTGACCATATTCAACTGTATTATAGACCTTCTTTTCAGATTTTGCTTTCATGTCACTAGTAAGTAATTATGCAATTATTTATTAAAAGAGAATGCAAAGAAGCACTTACAATGTATTGAATGGAACAGACAAGCCTCGTAATCACTATGACCAAAACAAGAACAATTAATAGCACCTGTAAGATGCTTCAGAACCAGGAACCCTATTTGTGCAACCCGAACTTGGAAAATAAATTCCACAGGCTATGAAGATCAACTTTGGAGCACTGCCTATCTTTTTCCTTAACGTAATGTATAGCCTGTTCCATCTTTCCTATTTTATTGATCCACGTATAGAAAGGTATTAACAATGGTGTATGGGGCGGCGCCTGTGGCTCAAGGAGTAGGGTGCCGGTCCCATATGCCAGAGGTGGTGGGTTCAAACCCAGCCCCGACCAAAAAAAAAAAACAATGGTGTATGCACCATCATCAGTAGCCATCAAGAAATCAAGAGTGATGCAGTGACTTTACTACTTATGTTGTCAGTCAGAACCCAGATGAGGGCTTTCACAAGAACTCTATAATGCTGACATCCTGATCTCGGACTTTCCGACTCCAGAACTGTGAGAAATAAATTTCCATTATTGGTAATCATCCAATTTATGATATTTTGTTATATCAGCCCAAATACATTAATACATACGACCACTGGCAGACAATGAAGTGGAGAATTTATAAGAGAAAAGAATTGCTATTGCTGTCAAATTGTCTATTAGATTATTAGTTTGGGGCAAAGAATATTTTAGTGAATATTTAGCAATTTTTTATTCAGAATTTCATCTAGAGGTCGCTGCATTAAAAAAAAAAAAAATCGGGCGGCGCCTGTGGTTCAGTGAGTAGGGCACCAGCCCCATATGCTGAGGGTGGTGGGTTCAAACCCAGCCCTGGCCAAACTGCAACAAAAAATAGCCGGGTGTTGTGGTGGGCGCCTATAGTCCCAGTTACTCAGGAGGCTGAGGCAAGAGAATTGCCTAAGCCCAGGAGTTGGAGGTTACTATGAGCAGTGTGATGGCATGGCACTCTACCGAGGGTGATAAAGTGAGACTCTGTCTCTACGAAAAAAAAAAAAAAAAAATCACTGTGCATTGAACCTGAGAAACCTTATTCCTATAGCTTTTTAAAGGCACCTATCAGGTGAATTTTGTTAATATCAGATGCTCTCAAGTGACCATTAAGGTTCGATGTCATTGTAGGTGAAATTATGCCAATTAGACAGAGAAGCACAAGAATTGGATGGTGAGTACTTAGAAAAGTACATGTAAGAAGTTGGAATTTTCCTAGGAAAGGAGATGGTATAGATTTAGATGATTTCTTGAGAGCTGGCAGTAATCTGTTAAAATGCAATGTTTGTACACTTTATGTCTGGAGCCCTTGACCTCTGAACACAGATCCAACAATCTGTGCCCCTGGCCAGCAGGAAATAAAGCGAATGATCTCTTCATCAAAGGCAGGTTCCCAGCACAAAGGTCCAAGAGAGAAGAACTTTGTTCTCTTCTCCTAGTGACCCACAGCAAAATTTATCCAAATGGATACTGGCCCCTCGAGAACTGTGAACTTGGTAGTTTGTGAGACTGGTTCAAAAACAGGCTTATAGAGCTTAAACCTGTGTTTTTTGGAAACACTTTTATTGGAAAAAAACACTTTTATCCAATACAACAAAACATGGAAGCACAAAAGAAAATACAAAGGCATGAATGGAAATTGCATGAAGAATGAAGAATGACAAACAAATGGAAATCAATACCAAAATCTGAGTACAAACTCGAGAATAAATAATCTAAATAATCTCATAACCCATGGGAAATGGAGCAGAGTTATGACCTAGTGCTTATTTATCATGTCAACAAGGATTGGACCATCTGTGAACAGTAAGGTTCAAGATCCCTTCATGAGTACTGCACCTGCTTAGGGGCTTAGTCCTGGTGTGTTCAGCAACATGAGCAAACAAAATGGGAACAAACAGAGGCTACTTACTCAGAGGTTGCTATAACAAAAGAGTCACCCACAGCCACCATGGTGCCTTTGGCAGAGACCCAAAAGCAAGCAGGGGAGTGGAAAGGTTAAATCGTGAAAAGAAGATATTTCAGGTAGTTTCTGATGATCACTGGAATCCAGAAGACAAAGGTGGCCTAAGAAGCAGGACATCTGGTATGATTAGTTTGGTGAATCTGTTGGGCTTCCTGTGGCCTGTCCTGAGTTAAAAGTCAGAGCAAAACTGGGGAAGCTGACAATCACTGATCACCAAATAGTCTTCGCCATTTGGGGCCAATTGATATAAAGGCTCAGAGTTCTACTTTCATATATCATCTCTCCATCATTAGTATATTCTTTTGAAGTGTGTGTGTGTGTGTGTATAACATACTCCTGAGATAAAAGTAAAACTTTTCTCTACCGATTACAGATTTCTAATGTCAATAGACCTTATACTGAATGTGAACATAACTTTTAGTAAGTTGTTAGAGAAATTTAGTATGTATTTGTTAAATGATTGTTGATTTGACTGAAAAGCATGATGGCATTTCTATTTCATTTTCCTGTAACAGCATTTAAAGCTATATTTGAACGACACTTCTGTGGCACTTACCTGTTTAGTCAAATATAGTCAAAATATTTTGCCAAGGCACACCCCCACAGAAATCAGCTTGGCAATTTTAGGGTGAACCTTTACATGTAACTGATGGCCAAAGTTGAGGCCACTTCTTTCCTTTTTATACTATCTGCCTAAAAGTTTAGGGAAACCAGAAGAGAGTAGGAAGCATCCTTATTGGTGTGCTCAGAACTCAATATTTGAATTTGAAAAATGGTCATATGATCCTACCTTTAACAAATGTGTGTTTTTTTCCTTATTTCCTTTTAATTCCCTGATTTATGTGAGTGACTAATAGTTATTTGTATTTATGTAATAATGCCAATGCCAATAAATTGTTCAAAATACCTATGAAATTATAGAATAATTTTATAGTAGAACTCTAGCAAGATGATATTTCTATTACTTAGATATTAAGTACTAAACGTGGGTTTTCTGGAATAAATTTTCAAGCCTAAGTATGTGTGCTTGCTACACACACACATATACACACACACACACTCACGTATAAATGAAAGATAGGCAAATGACCTAAAATATGTACAAAAATGATCTCTGAAGCTCACTCAATATATTTTGCAACTTTTAATAAATTATTTATATATGGCAAAAAGAAGGTGTTTCTGTTAATAATTTTATGAAAAATTCATTTTTTCTGTAACCTTGCCATTTGTACATTATGACATCAATATAATTTTAAATATTTTAATTGAACTATGCATTTTATAAATTATTAGTTTAAATTATAACTCAAGAATCAACACATTCGCTGTTACAACAACATAAAAAGTTGTATATGGGCATTAGATCCACCATGAACCTTCTCCCTTAAATTAAAAAAAAAACTACAAAACTAACTGTAATGTTAAAGCATACAATTATCTCTCTCACTGGACTGCACTGTAAGTTCTGATTTATAAAAACAGGATACTAAGAAATTCTTTGATTATGTCTTCTGAATGGGTATTAGTGGATTTCTTCTCTTAAGGAAACAGGAGAATAAATGTTACATAATTCTGACCATATTTTTAATGCTTAATTAATTAAATATAAAATGTAATGATGGTCTGATAAAATTTTACAAAATGGACTAAAAAAAGAAGGTGCTGGAATCTTGAACCAGACTTTTCTAACTAGACTTTTCCAAATTTATTATTTTATTATGTTTTCTTTTTTAAAATTATTTTATTAAATCAAACTGTATACATTTATGGGGTACAATGTGAGGATTTGATATACAATATGGAAAGCTTAAATCAAACTGATTAATATAACCATTTCCTCACTTATTTTTTGTGGTAAGACATTTCCGGTTTACTCTTAGTTATTTAGAAATATACCTTTGCGTTGTGCACACTGGTCAAGAGCCCATCAAATGCTCTCCCTCCTTCCACCAAACATCTTCTCCCTTCCCTTCCTTCTTCCATCTCTTCTTCTTTGTTAGACTATATTTATGTTTTATCATATGTAAGAGAATGTAAGTGCTTTTATATTGGTTTTATAATAATATTGAGTACATTGGAGGCTTTTTATTCTATTCTTGAGATACTTTACCAAGAAGGATGTTTTTCAACTCCATTCAGGTAAACATAAATGATGTAAAGTCTTCCTCATCTTTTATGGCTGAATAGTATTCCATATATATACCACAGTTTGTTAATCCATTCATGGGTTGATGGGCATTTGGGTTGCTTCCATGACTTGGCAATTATGAATTGGGCTGCAGTAAACATTCTGGTGCAAATGCCTTTGTTGTGAAATTATTTTTGTTCTTTTTAGTAGATACTTAGGAATGCAATTGTGGGATCAAATGGAAGGTCAACTTTTAGATCCTTGAGAATTCTTCATACCTCTTTCCAAAAAAGGCAGTATAAGTTTACAATCCCACCAGCAGTGTAGCAGTGTTCAACAACTAGTTTTTAAAATGAATTTCTAGTCAGATATGAATGCTTTAAAGAGTCATAATTATTACAATGTCTTTTTGTAAGATAACAAACTATTCTTCATGTTACATTAGTGTGACTTGTGGGTAGAATTTGTGACAATACTGAAAATAGCAAGGGAGAAAAAAAAAATTTCCCCCTTGGGGCCATGGTGTTTTATTGACAAAGTACAATAACAACTTTGAAAACAGAGCAATTCTTTATATTTTAATTTAAAAAATTGTTATTTTTGTACATGAGTTATATGCAACTCATGTGATGAAAGAATTAATTTTTTTATATTTATTTATTTATTAAATCATAGCTGTGTACATTAGTATGATCATGGGGCACCATACACTTGGTTCATAGACTGTTTGACACATTTTCATCACACTAGTTAACATAGCTTTTGTGGCATTTTCTTAGTTATTTTGCTAAGACCTTTACATTCCACATTTACTAGGGGGAGGTAGGTGGAGGGAGGGGGATTAATGGGATTACACCTGCGGTGCATCTTACAAGGGAATATGTGAATCCTAGTAAAGAATTAATTTTGACACTGCACCACAATGTGAATTATATGTGACTCATGACATACTTATTGAATATGTTTCTGTAAATTAAATCTTTTGTCATTCCACAAATATTTAATTGTGTCTGGAGCGGACTTCATAACCCCAAGCATGTGCAACAATGTCACATGGCCACATACTATCAAAGATCCACCAGGCAAACATTAGGGGAAACGTGCAATCTGAAGTTATCATAATTGGAGGATACAGTTCAGCATGTTGGCACCCTTAGGCATGCTACTGGGGCAAAGAGACAGCAGGTGGAAGAGACGTGCCAAGTGACTGAGAAAACAACGAGTAGAGGTTTCACGCCTACAGCCATGCGGTGGACCTCCCCACCTATCTTCTAATCTATATGCTTCACGTGGCTCCAGACTCAAAACTAGTGTGAGATCAATACAACTCACACGACTGTAAATGTGTTAAGCATATGTCCTTCCAATGATCATCCCTATCCCATACCCAGCACCATCCTGGATCTTTATACTATGTACAAAATTTTTAGCATGGAAGTCGTCTTCAATTTGTTAAGATACTAGGTGGGTATTCACAAAGAACTTATAACTACCCTCTTAAATATTTGTCTATATCCTGAGATATTTAGCAAGAATGGCAGGAACACGCAGTTATGAGAAAGGATGCTGTCCTGTCTGGTGATGAAGACATTAATATCGAATTGACGAACTGTTGAGACATAAAGAGTGTTCTGAGGAGACAGCTCAGTGGAATAAAAGGAGGCACTTGGTAAGCTAAAGAAAGGGATTATTTTACCAACTGGTGCCTATGAATTCTGCCATTAAAAATGAATATACCTCCAGTTATAAATATTAAGCAAATATTAATACTAAGTTCTATTATCAGAAGTCCTTTAGTCTTAAATACACAAGACATCTTGAATGTCCACTTCTCTCCATCATTATGGGTAACCCCTGCAGGGGACACCCCTCTAATAGACACACCCCATTATTCTCTCTCACTGCTTCGACTTCTTCTGATCTCATGATGGACATCTACTAAAGAGTAGAAAGAGTCATACACTAATAAAGGTGTCAATCTTGTCAGTTTCCTCTTCGTAAGCTTTCTATGACTTCCCTTTGAAATCAGAATAAAGTAGCAAATTCTATATTTGCCAATAAATCCCTCCATTTCATTCTGCTATTGCTCCCTTCCTTACTATTACTCAGTCACACTGATCTTATTTCTCTTACTACATCAAACCAAATGCATTTGGTTTCATGATGTTTTTGAACGTCTACTGTCTGTTTCTCTACTTTCATGTCTTACCCCATTTGTCACTGACCTAGAGAACACACTCTGGCCAACACACGAGTTATTGTCAATCATATTAAACTGTTTATTTCCTTCACAGCATTTATCAAAATTTCAAGTTGTTATTTCACTTTTGTATTCTAATTTTTATTATTTGTGCTTCTTAAGATGATACAGACAAACTTAAGTGAGAGAAGTTGTATTATTCTTCACAGCTCTACTTTCAGTATATCTGCACAACAGAACGCCAATACATTCTTCTTTAATAATGTTCCTTGCTGCTGACAGTATGAAAAAAAAAAACCTTCTCACAGCATCCGAAATAAATTATAACTTATGTTTATAGTAGTAGAGATTATTAACTTGCTTATTTCCACTCTCTATAAAAATTCTATCAAATTTCCAGTGCAATAAAGTTGCATTTGTGAGAAATAATTGTGCAGGTATTAGCAGGGACAAGTGAGGAAAAAATCAGGGCACCTGAAATCTATCCACGACATTGATTTTTAAATGGTGCCTAAACTACATGCAATTCTCCTTCACAGGATAATTATTCAGATCGAGTGATTGTTCATTGAATCAAAGTCTATTCATCTGTTCCAAACTCATTGACTTTAGAAAAGATTTTGAACATAGTTACTCAGAGTTCTGGAAAAAAAAGAGAGCAAGGTTTCTGTCTTAATGTTCTACACCATTGAAGCTTTACTCCCTGACTCTACTGATCTGTTTTTAAAAGGAAAAGTGAAAAGAACTCTGTAAGCCAGAAATATACATTTTCATCATTTTACTTTGTATAACAACCAAGTTAAACATGTAAAATTACTTACGGTTGATTCTTTTCTTTTGGCACAAGAGAAGTTGATAAATTTTATAGATTGTTTTCTGTATTGCCTTTGAATAACTCACAGTTGCAGCAGAGCTCCCTATAGTTAGGGCCTACTGTGGCCCACTGACTTTTCTCATTTCATCTCTATAATTATTTAATGACATTGATTAGAATAATCAGTTGTACAAATGAGAGCTTGAGGCATAGAAATTAGGCAAATCATTTAAAGTCACACAGTATTGGGTAATAATGATGGAATTTGTTTTGAGGTTTGTATGACTATAAATGCTATGTCTTATTCATAAATAATTGCTTTGTATCTTTTCACCTACAAATATGCAATAACATGATTTTCAGTAATTATTTATCAACTCTTTCATTCTTTTTAATATTAAGCATCTCTAGTTATCCTGCTATTTAAAGAAAAAAAAAAACTTATCCCACCTTGCTCCAGTGGAAGGGATTGTATTCATTCATTATTGCTGTTAAATTTTATAAGAATTGATTTTAGAATATAAGAATGTTAGCACTAAAAATAGATCAAGATAGTCTCATTTTAGTCTGCTATTGGAATATAACTGGTAATATCTATTTTGAAATCGATGTTTTAAAGCTATAAAATATTATATTTACTGTTGTAGTACATCTCCTTCTAGAAATAAATCTTAATTTAAAATCTTACAGGAAATTAAAATAATGATTTTGTTATATTACTATTAAAGAAGAATATATGAAAATAGTCATAATCTACTAATCGGTGCAAGATTTGTTAAACAAATGATGGCGTGATACGCAGTCATGGAAATGGTATTTTAGAAGAATACTTATTTACATGAAAATTTTTGACATACTATTGGATTAAATGACAATTCAAAATTGAACATAGTATATAATCCAAATTTTCTGCTGTGTGTGGAACCATATATTAAAATAAAAGAAATGGGATACATAAATAATATATGTCTGACTGAAGTTGCAATTCTTAGTTCAAAAGCAGAGCCTAAAATACTGGGTATTTTTTGTGAAACAAATATTCTTTGTTTCCTAAGGAAACAAACTTTTAAATAAATCACTGGCTGACAGAGTTTGAAAAAAACAAGTAATCTTTAGCATTGCCTTAAATACACAGAGACAAAGTGGGGAAGGCTGGGGAGTGGGTTATGTGCTAAAGGGGAGAGCTAAGTTACTAATTCTCTCCATACTAAGCAGAGTCTAGGGGTCACCTACTGCTGAGAGGAGTGGAGTGGGCACTGGAGTTATTCAAGAGCAGCATCTTTAGAATAATAAATTCTATTTCTCTGATTAAATGAAGGACAGCCACTCACATGAGGAAGTTAACAGACGTAGCAGAAAAGCCTCCTCCAAACAAAAGAAGAAGGCGCCGTGCACCAGTCTGCTCTCGCTGCTCTCCGCACCCACAGAAAATGAACTGAACTGACCAGCTGGGTATGCTTTGCCCTTTTCCATAATATCATGACATTTTTGCATATACAGAGTGGACACCTAAACCTTATAGAGGATGACTATTTTTTAAGGGTTAGGCTACACATATATAAAACCTCCACATGGCAGGGCTATATCTCTGTTTTCACATTTGTTGAGTTCTGACCATGGCGGTGATACAGGATGGGTGGTGCCCCAGGCAGCTCAGCCCAGCTGAGTTGGAGGACCTGCGGCCTCCACCCTGGCAGTGTTTGTGCGGTGGCAGCCAACAGAGGAACCAGCAGGCTGCAGGGTGGAGGGGGCGGCACTGGAGGCTCTAGTAGCCAGAGGGGCCAGACAACTGCTGAGGAGACACTGGCACCTTGATGTCCCCTTTCCCTTGCACTCATGACTGAACAGGGAACCCCCATTTCCTATGCTCAGGTCAATTTCATGTCAGTTTCCTAGGCCTCAATTCCATGAATGGACTGTGTCCATTGATCAATACATTCATTCACCTTACCCCAGGGAAGGGACTCTATTCATTCATTAATGCACTCATTCCCCTTGCCCCTGCAGAAAGGACTGTATCCATTCATTTCCTGGCCTCATATAACTACAAGGAACCCATGACTATACATGTACCCCTGGACAAAAAGCCCAGAGAGAGAGATATTCCCCCCACCACCACCACCCCCACCCCCACCCCCCACCGACTTGAGTTCTTTGTCTGCCAGGAGCTTTGATGTTTTTGTATTCTTTTCTTTTCTGTAAATAAATCCTGTCTTACCACTGATCTGTGGGCCGTGTATTCATTCTTCAAATCACCAAGACCAATAACCTCCTGAAGATCAAACTCCGGTATCAGCAGGACTACTCCGTGGCCCCAGGACAGATGACAGACAGAATGCTTTGTCACTAACAACTCTGGAGGACAGAAGGCTGCCACACAAGGCCACGTAGGGTGTTGCTCCAAGGAAAGAGCAAAAGAAAGTTATAAATGTAGGAGGTGACTTAATATGGCTTCCTGTTGATTGGGTATTTTGAATAATTCTGCTGGCCTAAGGGAAGAAATGTCTGTCCCTAAATGTTTGGTATTTGAAGCTTCCGGCACCTGGGTGTGTATGTTGTAATTCGAGAATGTTAGTTCCTGGGAAGGGAAGAGGTTGGGGTCTGCGCTTTACAAGTTGCTTGTAAAGTGAAATTGAGAGTTTTTAGCCACGATCTCAAAACTGGGTCACAACAGAACCTATAAAATATGATATTGCAGTCACCACAGACAAAAATAACTTTTAAAAACAGACACTAACAAACCAAACATATCTTTGATTCACAAATTGAACTATTTTATTGCCACTAAGCTATATCTGCAAAGGGGTGTGTGTATGTGTGTGTGTGTGTGTGTGTATTTGCAGGTGTATATTTCTTCAGTCTCTAACTGCTTTAGAGGCAATTATTGAGAGAAAGCAGATTGTTTTTCAAAGAAGCTATTGGAAATGGATTATTTCAAAACCTCTTTATTAACACTCACTGATACTGAAAAACTGTTACCTTTGGTTATCTCGTATGGTTTTCTTTTATATAATGTATAATTACTTTTATGAAGTTTTCTTCAATGCCCATGTTACAGCTTTTATAGTAAGCCCAAATAGTTAGCCTTGAAAATATCATGCAATTTTAAAGAATATTCTATTCGGATATACACTAGATCAAGAATCTGCTAAAGGGCGGTGCCTGTGGCTCAAAGAGTAGGGTGCCGGTCCCATATGCCGGAGGTGGTGGTTCAAACCCAGCCCCGGCCAAAAACCACAAAAAAAAAAAAAAAAGAAAAGAAAAGAAGAAGAAGAATCAGCTAAATATTAGCCTTTGAATATCACACTAAAACATTAATGTTTTCTGAAAGACTATGCTTATTTTTATAGGAGATTATTTAACATTTCAATCATCCTCATTATCATACTCCCTACTAAATTTTTCCTAAGGTCATAAACCCTGTGCATATGGACACAGAGTAAAAATAAGTTATTGGAGCTTACTTTCAAAGACGCTTGACCTTTCTTCTTTTAATGAAAGTTTTTATTTATCATTTGGACTTTCATGTTATTTTTCGCTTGCTCTGATTGTGTGATGACCTTGAAGATTTTACTGATTATAAATCCTAGCTCATCACCTTTTCATATGCTTCTTTTTCCCAGGAGAAGCACAAATATTTAAATAGTGCCTTAAATTATGGGAATAGTAGTGAGTTTTTATAGCCACTTGCAATCAATAGAAAAGAAGGACTACAATCAGTAGGTGATTGTCATACATACACACAGGATTTAGTCCTTGTTTCATACCAATTTTTTTTTTCTTTTTGAGACAGAGTCTCTTATGTTGCCCTTGGTAGAGTGCAGTAGCGTCACAGCTCACAGCAACCTCAAACTCTTGGGCTTAAGCGATTCTCCTGCCTCAGTCTCCCAAGTAGCTGGGACTACAGGCACTGGCCACAATGCCCGGCTACTTTTTGTTGTTGTTGTTCTTGTTGCAGTTGTCATTGTTTAGCTGAACCAGGCTGAGTTTGAACCTTGGTGCATGTGGCCAGTGCCGTAACCACTGTGCTACAGGCGCTAAGCCAACTAATTCTGATTTTCTTTACTGATTATTGTGTTTTGAGAAGTAGTGAGAGTACACTTGCTTTATTCTGTTATCATTTGAAAATTGCATGCATTTCAATTTTCATCTTTCAATTTCATGCTATCATGATGTTTTTTGACTCACAGATGTTGTTGGTATTTGTTTTTGAATTCTTGTTTTTCTCAATGATATGTGTTTTATGCCGTGTTTAAAAGAAAGCTTCCTTTTCCAAAAGTCATAAAAATATTTTCCTGTATATTCTAAATATTTAGAGAATTTTTATTTTTGCATTTAGATCTTTAATACAAATAGAAATGGTTCTTGTATATGAAGGGCAATGAAATGTATTTTATTTTCCATGTGGATAATCACTTTTCTCATTTATTGAATTTTCTCTTCCTGCCCACTTATGTGCAGTGACATCTGTAAAACTATGTATGTCATGTTTCCATAAAATCATGTGTTAGTTTCAGAGGTCCCCATTTTGTTCTGTTAGATCATTTATTATATCTGTTCAAACACTAGATTCTCTTGTTTTTCATAGTGTTTATAATGTTTTGAAATCTCACTTTTATTCTTCAAATTTTTCTTGGATTTATTTTCCCCCGTACTTTTTCCACACAGACTCCTTTTTTCAAATTTGCTCCCAACATCCTATTAGGAATTTATTCAGAATTACAATACAATTTTAGACTCATTTGAAAAGAATATATATTTTTATGGTATTAAGCCATCCTATCCAAAGGCATTATGCAAATTCGCATTTGAAGGAGTCTTATTTAACAAATTTTAATAAGCTATTCTTTTTTCTTCATAACGCTAATGCAGATACATTCCTCAGCAAATAATAGGCTTCCCTGATAGTTTAAACATTATATTATAACACATTTTATTTTTATAACTATCTCTTTCTTGTATAAATTAAGCAACCCTGTTGACTTTAGTAGTAGTATGTGTGTATTTGCACACTCTTGAGTTTCCAGATAGAGAATCATGTTTCAAATAATGACAAAAAATAATTTTTAAGTCCTAATTAGTTCTGGTTTTTAGCAAAGTATTGGGAAAAACATTTTTCTTTATTCTTCACTGAAATATATATATATATACACACATATACATGTATATAAGATGTATATGTTTCTCTATGTTGAATGCTGTCTGCTATAGACTTGTATATTTATTGTGTTCATATTTGCATTCATTTTCAATTGTTTCATAACAAATTACCACAAACTTAGCACCATAAAATAACGTATAGTTATCATCTCACGGTTTCTGTGGCCAAAATCTTGCATGTCTTAGCTTGGTTGCTGTGCTAGGTCCCCCAAGACTCAAGATGTAAGCTGGTCCCATGCTTTCCTGGAGACTCCACTGTAGAAGGATCCTCCATGTTCTCTAAGGTCCTTGGAGGGATCCAAGTCATTATAGTTGTGAATTAAAGTCCCCATTTTCTTCATGGTTGTCAGCAAGGCTTCGGTCCTGGGTGGCTCTTAGGTCCTTGGGCTTTCAACTTGTATCTATTCCTACAGGAAAGGTCTAGTCTCTTTTAAAGTCTCATCAAAGAACTTAGGATCCCTAAAACAATACTCCTCTCTTTTTTTTCCTTTAGCTTCAAGGTAAACTGATTTGCATTCTGAATTTCATTTACATCTTGAACAATCCTTCATCTTTGTCATACAAGTATATTAATCAAAAAAATGGATTTTTCTTCATCTTCAGGGTTCCATCCATAGGCACAGACAAGGAATTATATGTAGTACAGGGTCCATATACAGGGGCCAGGAGATCTAGGGGCCAACTTAGAATTCTGTTATTTATTCCTTACCAGATTAATACCATTCTTTTCAACTCTTGTTTTGTTGCATTTTTAAATATATTTACCTTTTTATTTATCTTTTGAGAATAAAGATTATAGCCTGAATGTAAATTTTGATATCAGGGAGTATAAACTCTTCAAATGTGTTCCTTTTTCCAATATGCTTCCAGCAGTCTAATTTCTTTACATTTCAAATATATTTCAGATGCAATTGATTATTTTTGATAGATACCTTATATCCATGACTTTATTAAATTTATTATTTCTGTCTTCTTTATCATCTTTATAGTGGGATTAATAGGATTCCCTAGATATACATTTAAATTGGCTTGGAATAAAGACAGCTTTTGTTTTTCTGTTCTAATATTCTTTATTCATTTTTCCACCTAGTATATTGTTTAGGTTTTTGAAAGCTGTATAGAAAAGATGGTAGATATTCATCATCTTCAAAATCTTACAGAAAGGAAATTCAGTGTTTTATATGTATGTATGTTCTTTAAAATATATTATTTTTATCAGATTAAGGAATTTCCCTTCTACTCAAGTTTGTTGAAAGTTTTTAACATAAATATGTTGAATTTAGCCATATATGTATTTTGCATCTACTGGGATGATTATGTGATTTTTCTCCTTTCTTTTGCACATACCACATATTGTAAATTACAGTCATTTATTTTTCAATGTTAAATCACCTAGTTGTCCATTTTATAATGTTGTGTTACCTTTTTATATGTTCTTGAAATTCATTGGATACATTTAGTAGGATTTATTGCATCACTGAATTTATGTCTTGGAGGAATATTTGACTGTAGTGTTCTTATAATTTCTTGTTTGGTTGTGTAGTACCGCCCTTATCAAAGGGCTTGGACATATTTCTTCCTACTCTTTTCTGGAAGAGTTTATAAGGAGATTGTATGATTCTTTCTTTAATCTTTGATAAAATTTTCCATTGAAGTCATTTTGCCTAGGTGCCAGCAACTCGGAAGCTGAAGGTGGCTTTGGTTCAGTTGTACTGTGGATATTGGCCATATTTGATGCAAGTAAATAATCATGGATTAAATATTCTAATATATTCAAGGCACTTAGAGTACTGGGCAAACAAAAGGAGAAATCCCTGTTCTTTAGGGAGCTTATACGTTTCTTGCAGGCACTAGGAAGGTAATATTTAGCCAAGCAGTGATAACAGAGGGCCATGTTTATATGTAGCAGAATAACCAGTTGTAGAAGTGAGAAATCGTGGAGAATGGATAGAGGACAGAAAATAAACTAGTTTCTAGGAGTGATAAGTTCTTAATAGGCAGTGTTTCCTACTCATAGTCAGACACACTAACATAGGTACCATGATAAATGAGTAAGCATATTTTACAATACATATATCAAAATTTACTCAACACCTTTCTTGAATCAACTAGTTTCTAATTACATAAATTATATGTGTATTAAATTTCTTTAATATGTGTACCCTTGTGTATATATGTGTGTATATGTCAGTATGAAAGTCTTTAGCTGAACAACATCTAAATTATTGTACATACTACCAGTGACACTACCAATAGCACCTTGATGACATATTACAAAAAACTAATAATGGTTATTAGTAAGAAACAAACTTGAAGTACATTGCAATTAAAATGTAGAAAACCAACATAAGTCTGTATCACGAAACAACAAAACTAAAGGGAGATTTAAAACCAAATGGACTAGGGAGGCGCCTGTGGCTCAAGGAGTACGGTGCCGGTCCCATATGCCGGAGGTGGTGGGTTCAAACCTAGCCCTAGCCAAAAACCAAAACCAAATGGACTAGTATAATAGTTTTTTTTAGTGTACAGGTACCAGTATTCTCATCACTGAAGTTGATTTGTTGATTACATTGTCAGTAAAAATCATGGCTTCAATTTAGTTTTGTATACTTTATGTAAGAAAATTTAATAGTGTAATATATTGTTTGTATAGTGCCTTTTATACATTTAACACATGACTTAAGGGGAAAAATGAGTGACTAGATAAGTATTTGTATATTGCAAGCCCTCATTTTAGAAAGACAATTTTCTGTGAATTTTCTTAAAGGGATGTGTAAATGTGCCTGCTAAAATAATTTGCATTTTGTCAAGAATCTTTTCTAAACCATAGTTAAATGTCATTTCTAAATTTGAAAAAAGTTAATATGATAAAGATCATGGTGACTGGAAAGATATGTTCTTAAAGGATAAACAATTTACATCAAAAGTAATTCATCAAATGACTGGGACTGATTTTTAAGACATGTGCACCATCTATAAAAAGAAACTAGAGACGTTTGCAGAGGTTCTTGATTTGAATAATCACATTTTTGGATTTAAAAATGCAACTATTCTAAAGATGTCATTTACTCTTAATTAAGATACAAATTTAATGAAATTCCAATAAGATAACTAAACAGAAACTTTTCTTAAAAGCATTTTTTACTAGGTATCTTGAGGCAATTTAGAGCTGGTATAATTAATACCATGTGTTAATGGCAACATGACAAAAAAAGTTATAGTACTAAAGCAAAATTCCACATAACAATATGTTAAAGTAGAATATAAATAAGTAAAGATATGTAGAATTTTTGTACCTAATATTGATACTTAACCATTTAGGAAATATATTCCTATATCATTGTATAAACCAAAATAAATCTCACTACATGAAATATGATATGTAAAAAAGAAAATATAATAATATTAGAAGTAATCAAAGTGAATATTCTTGTATTCACCCTAATACATGTCATTCTGTATAAAGCTCAGGGCTTTATAAAGAAGGAAACAAAATTAAACAATATTGAAACAAATTAATGTGAGTAACAAATAAATAAATACAATAGATAGTAACACAGGAAAGAAATCATCTGTGTATGATAATATTTAGAAATAAACATATCCTACATCAAGCACACAAAGTGAACTCAGTGTAAGTTTAAAATGACTTGCTTTTCTTCCAGAGGCTTAAGGGACCTGGGCCCCCCCTGGGATACACACACAGTCAGCTTCCCTGGAGTTATAAATTCCATAAGCCATTTCTCTGAAGCTGTACACACCATGAAGCCTGAGATCAAAGGGCATGCTGCCCTTCCTCAGAGATATGGGCCAGAGGGTTGACGTATGTTGTCATAGGTTTATAGGTGCTCTGCCCTGAGGAAAAGACACAGTCATTACTTCATACTGAGTAAACTAAGTAAATGCTTGAAGATATTCTTCCACTAACTCTGTTCCCCTATGACTACTTTCTTCTTTATGATTTTGTTTACACACCTGCCCAGAGATTAGTCAGTGTCTAGAAGAAGATGTTTACTACAAAAGTGATTGTGTTGATGTGGTAACAGGATATTTCCTTTTTAGTTGATTTCAGATAAGTAAATTGAGGTAATAGTGAAACTAATAGATAATAGATTAAGTGTGTACGTGACTAGAAAGGTATAAAATCAAACCCCTAAATAAAGATCTTCGCTACACACCATCTCATCTCGTGTAGTCTGTTTCTTGACTTAATAATTACAGGAGTGAGTTTATACCCACGGCAAAGTTGCTGTTCATTCACGTTTCCGGTCATGCAACAATCTGTGGTATATATTGCAGGTAAATCAGGAATAATATTGTTTTTTTATGGGGCATGTCAGAAATGATTAAGAAGGTAGATTTTTCTGTCAGAAAGTGGTGGGTCAAATTCTTGCAACACAACTCCTACTATGTAACTTAATCACTGTGCTTAATTATTCTCATCTAAAAATAGAGATTATAATGTTTATGTTATGGAATTTTTTAAATATTGAATGCTTTTAAAGTGGTAGTCACAGCAATTAGCACATAATAAGCATTCAATAGATGCCAACCACTAAAAACATACTCAAAAGTTTTATTTTAAAAGAAAATGAGCAAAGGACATGAATTGGTAAATCTTAAAAATAATGCCATTTAATAATGAAGAGGGAAAAAAGTTTCAATTTATCTATTGGTTAGAAAAATAAATAATTTTTAAGAAAATATTATTTTTCCCCTAAAATGAATATAACACCTAGTTTCACTGAGTTTGAGGAATAGATAGAAGTGTGAGAGAGCCAACAATGGTTAAGGGATTTGGACATCTCTAGTGACAGCTGTTGTTTTCTGTTAGGCAGTTAGTTAGGTATGAGCAGGGCAGATGGTGAACGCAATTTGACTATTTTGGCTATTTTGGACTGGCTTGGATCAGGTCGACTGGTTGTTATAAGAATGGAGCTGATCAGAACCATGCAGGAGTAAGACCTTGCAGGTGGGTTATTTTTTGGGGTGGCTGATTAACATCGTAGAGACTTTCTGATAGGGACAGACAGATATAAGTTGTTATGGGAGCAGGGCTGATCACAGCCCTGGAAAGATCCTGGGAAACTGCTAAGGAGAAGCAGATATTCCTCAAAGTTGTGT
This sequence comes from Nycticebus coucang, assembly GCF_027406575.1. NCBI lineage: Eukaryota > Metazoa > Chordata > Mammalia > Primates > Lorisidae > Nycticebus > Nycticebus coucang. The sequence goes on along the minus strand of NC_069789.1, from coordinate 67,283,463 downwards.
ATAAAATTCAGCCACTTCGCTTTCTTCTGGGCCTGCAGTCATTAGCAGGAGACCCAGCTTACTATACAAGTCATTATCAGACTTGTCAGAATTTTTCCTTTCCATCTAAAACTTTACTTCTCTTGCTCTCTTCAATTATTTGGTTTGGGTGATAAGTTGAGCCACTGCCCCACTCTCACATTTTGTTTGCCTATAGTCATTTCTCCTTCTTTATGTTTTATCATGTTGTTTTACATAATTGTACTCTAACAAACATAGTCTGTTTGCAAATCTAAGGACGTTCAAAGGTACCAAGTTCAGAGCATAAGAAATACATAACATATGACGTCACTGGAATTCCTCACCTTCATGCTTTACTTTCATGAGTAAATATTGCTTATATCACCTCCATTGCTTTAAATAAAGGGAGCTTATTTCTAAGTCATAAAATATTTAAAAATTAATATTTGAGACTAAGGTAGAATAATTAAAGACTAAAAAGGGAAAAGATCAATTGAGAGAATACACATTCTCTGAGATGGGATGAAAAGCTGGTGAGAAGGAACTGGCCTACAAAGCCTGCACAAGACCCTCTTTTATTTTGTGACACAGGCAATATTCCATGCAGTTTACATCACTGGAAATCATAGTAGAAAAAAAATTTTTGTTTTTGTTTTATTTTTACTCTCAGAGCTGTAACAAAATTAAGACGTGAGCTTAGTTTGAAATTATTCTATAGAAACAGAGAAAGTTTCTGCTTTTCAAAACAAATTCAAAGTTTCCTGTCTTTTACTTTTAATCCATAAAATGGAACATTTGGGGATTTAAAGAAAGCTTATTAAAAAAATATTTCCAACTAAAATATTGCAAACCCAAGCAAGCATGGAAAGCATAAAGCTAAATTGGGGACCTGAAAAATCCCTGATCTCTCAAGCCTGCCCTGAATGCTTACTATTGTAAACTTTCTGGATGTCAAAAATAACAAGTTGTTATGACAAAGCTTCTGCTGGGCTGCAGCTGACCATAGAAGCATATTACACGTGCTGCCCATCTTAGGTCAGTGCTTGAAATTACACTAGAGCAGACAATGATTGGAGGACATTGAGCTGAAATTTAGGTAGGGGATAAAACAAAACACTGAGACTTATTTCTAAGGCACAGAAATTCCCAAGATGAGTTCCCGAAACATAAGGCAAGACAAAAGGAAGTGATGAGTTAGTAAGATCTCCAGTTTGAGCCATTCGGCCATGAAAGTAGCCTAAAGTAAACATATGTCAGTAACATCTTTTGGAATCATTTTGATAGAACAGCAATCTCCAGAATAGAGAGCAGATTCAAAGTTCATCTCTTACACCCCCTCACATATGGAAAAACAAGGACACCTCCAGTACCTCGAGAATCTCTCTTATCACAGACACTGCAACACAAATCCATTTAGTTTGTCATTGTTTCATAATAAGAAAGCCTCTCCAAACTCCACAGCCCACGTTAAAGTTCTGTAATCTTACTGACCATATGGGAATAAAGAGGAGGAGGCTGAATGGAGGCCTCCAACAAGGGCAAGAGGTCAGTCTTCCAGCCTGTTGTGGGATTGGAAGAGAGACTCTTACCTTCTGCTGGGGAAGAGGAGCAAGAGGGTCACTTTCCTTTCAAGTTGGCAACCCCAATTTGCTCCAAATATGTGTAGGTAGACTTTGTTCTCGAGTCTAGGACTTAGCTATGCTTTCTCCCTCACTTCTTAGTGGGTTCTGTATGCTTGTATAGAATTACCTGGGAATTCTAGAATTACATAAATTAAAATAAGCACAAACTAAATAGTGAAATACTTAAAATTGAGTGGGAAAATTGAAGCACAGAGAGGCCATCATCTGAGGTTTCTGTAATCCCCAAAGGGCTTCGGGCTAAGTAGTCAGTGACAAGTGGGAGTCGTAGGATATTTAAATAATTCTCTTTATTAAGTCAGATTTTATAGTTTACCACCTTATTTTTTACAAGACTAGTCTAGAATCCATTTTTATGATGTAAAGTCAGAAAGAAATACTAAAACTATGTATTCATAGGACTTTAATTATTATCCTTCCTCTTTCCTTCTTTATACATTGTATTTTCTTTTCTTTTTTTTTTTTTTTTTTGAGACAGAGTCCCGTGGCATCACAGCTCACAGCAACCTCAAACTCTCAGACTCTCAAATTCTCTTGCCTCAGCCTCCCAAGTAGCGAGGACTACAGATGTGCCAGCCACAATGCCCAGCTATTTTTTGTTGTAGTTGTCATTGTTGTTTGGCAGGCCCTGGCCGGATTTGAACCTGCCAGCCTGGGTGTATGTGGCTGGTGCCCTAACTACTGAGCTGGGGAGGGGGGGGCAATCCTATTAATCATATTTATTTTGTTTTCATTAACATTTTGATTCCTCCTTTCCAAGTCATTTACATAGAATTGAAAGGTGTGTTCTCAGGATTAGACTTTAGAAATATTCCTAGCTCTACCACTAACTGGCTCTGAGATTTATACCGATGGCAGCTGAAACTTGCTAGATACCATTTTTGTCATCTTTAAGATGAAGGATTTGTACTAGATTATATCTTAAAACATATGGAGCACTCACAATCAGAAGTCTTTACAGAGAAAATGCTAGCAAAGGGGACAAAGAATAATTGTGCTATCTATCTCACTCTAGTAAACATTTGTAAACCAATCAATAATAAAAACAATTATTTTGAAACCAATTAAAAAAGCCCAAAGTCCTCATTTTCCAAATAATTAGACATAATGACCATTCTGCCTATAGATTATTGAATAATATGCTTCCAGAAGTGATAATAAAAATCTTTTGTGGCATGTTGTAGGATAATTCAGGTTATGATGGACACGTTTCTTCAAAACGATAATTTAACATTTCATAAATAAAATTATGTGTCTGCATTTCAGTTAGAATGTAAAATTGAAATTGTAAATAAAGAGTTACAAATTATACCATATTCTTAGGCCACTCTCATACGTTAAGAACTCTAAAATTCAGCTCCAACTTTAACAAAATATTTCATTGAAAAGGGTGTTTAGGAAGATCAGGGAAAATATTTATAATATAGTTAACTTATAATATTGATTCATAATGTATGTTTGTGACATACATTTGAACAATTCATTATATATATTTATCTATTTCTATTGGGATTATTTACTAAAGTACCTTATAGCAGGATTATTGTAGACTCCTTAAATAATAATGACAATAATATATCAGTATATTCTCAATATCAGTTACATTGATAGAATCGTGATTTTTTTACATGTAATTTTTTAAAAAATAAATGTTTAAATTATACATAACTTACTGATATTTCCTTTTACTGAATTTTTTGTTGTGTATATTAAATCAGTGACAATATTATTTGAGTAATCAAAATGAAACTCACTACCAAAACCACATGATTTTAATTTGCATTATAAAGAATGAAACGTAAATGAATTGATAAAGGACACATCCTATAATTGACCTTGTTTAATGCTCTTAAAAATTTGTAGAGTAGCAATATAAATAATGAGTGTATGGAAAGGATAGATACCATTACAAGTAGATTAAAACATAATTAGAGGTTTTTCCTTTCATATCAGGCTCAGTATTAATCTTCCTTTTCAAATGGGAAGTTTCCACTATGGAGTATGTTACTGTTTAATCACTTGCATTTTAACTTCTCTGAAAATAGAATAGCGTCTTATTGAAGCATATTATAAATCAAATTCAAAATGATTAATTTATTTTCTTTTTCTTCTTTATGGAAAACATTTCCTAACTACATGGGCTATCTGAGAGTATATTCAGAACTTTGAACACAGACAAAGCTGTTAACCAGCTACCATTTAGAAAGGACTTAAAGAGTGTAATCACAGTTCTTCAATACTTTATCAAATATATCCTACTTTATTCTAATAATAAAGTAGAAGAAAATTGACCAAAATACTTTGTTTCTTTAAATACTCATCAAATATCAATGCCTTATATGAGAATTAAACTAGTAACAACGAATCTTTGAAACTAAGGCACTCTTTCAAAGAAGATTTCTGGAAAATATGTATTCATTTTAGAAATGAAAAGCAATCTTAAATGTTTTGAATAATGAAAGGAGGGTGAAACATACACATTTAAACAGAATATCCACATACTTGCTGAGAAAATCATGTATGTTAAATAAAGGGATCTTCAGATATTCTCTTTAGTATGAAAAAATAATGGGGTTTTATTTTTAAAGGCATCATCTCCTTTCCCATCATTTTCTAGATGTTCCAAATGTAGAAAAGGAAAACATATGGCTTTCAAGTAATTTCAAATAACTAATTTTATGTGCTGTAAAGTATATTTATGTACTGTATAAAACTTTTTAAAGTAGAATGAATTCTGTGATATTAACACAATCTTTTAACCTTCCTGTCTCCTGACATTTCTGTGTATATCACACACACATATATATACACTGTTCAAAGTTATCTCTATGATAATTCTCAATCTGCATGAAATACTTACCATATGAAAATATAAATAAGAATATCATATCCACATATGAAAAAAAATAAAATTCATCATGGCATTTTTTTTTTTTTTTTTTTTTGCTGCTGCTATATTGGCTCAGCAGTGTATAGAAAAATAATTCAAAATTTTACCTGCCAGGCTACTGGTGCATGATCTACCTCAAACAAAATCTTTTCTTTTCTTTTCTTTCTTTCTTTCTTTTTTTTTTTTTTGAGACTCCTATTATGTCACCCTCCGTAGAGTGCTGTGGCATCGCAGCTCACAGCAACCTCAAACTCTTGGGCTTAAGCAATTCTTTTGCCTCAGCCTCCCAAGTAGCTGGGACTGCAGGCACCCGCCACAATGCCTAGCTATTTATTTTTGGTTGTAGTTGTCATTGTTGTTTGGCAGGCCCAGGCTGGATTTGAACCCTATAGCTCCGGTGTATGTGGCTGGTGCCCTAGCCACTGAGCTACAGGCACCAAGCCCTCAAACAAAATCTTGAGGGAGAATTTCATGGGATAGACTTTTTTTCATGCATTTAAGTTGCTTTTTATATTCTAGAATATATGTTCTTATTATTTATTTATGTATTATTTTATTACAATTATTTCTGAGACAGAGTATCCTGGGTAGGAGTGACATGGTATCATAGTTCACAGCAATCTCAAACTCCTGGGCTCAAGCAATTTCCTTGCTTCAGCTTTCCTAGCACCTGCCACAGGGCCTGGCTGTTTAGTAGAGATGGGTCTTACCTTTCTGAGCCAGGTCTCAAACTCCTGAGCTCTAGCAGTCACCCTCTTCATCCTCCCAGAGTGCTAGGATTGCAGGCATGTCTGGCAACACGTCTTACTAGAAGAGGGCATTATCTGTATTTTGAGTGCGAGAGATTCTAATGTGGGTTCTGTCTTCAGGTTCCATTCCATACACTACATAAGCAAATGTTAAGGGAGGCCAAAGTATTAACCTGTTTAAACTAACATAGATGTGCACTCTTTCAAGTATTTCTATTAAATAATTGTTTTTTTAGGAGTCCTTTATACAGTCCTTATGAATACAATGATTGAGTAGAAAAATGTAGTTTTTTTGTATGTACTTTGATTGCAAAAACACACCTTAAGGCTCTTAAGTTTCTTTCAGTCATAGCCTTCAGGAGATAGCCAATGGGACATTTCACCTGACTTCCATGTATTGTTTCATAATTGGTTTCATTTTAGTTTTATAATGTTAATTCTAATTGAGGGAGATAGAAAGCGTGTGAATAGATACTGAGTCTTGATTTAGTCACTTCATTTTTTATGGCCATAGGTAGGTATAGATCAACAGTCTCATCTGGGTGTTGTAAAACATAACAGATATCTTTTTCTCTCTTCCCCTTTATTGTTATCTTCCCCTTTCTCTCCCTTTTTCTGTTCTTCCCTTCTGTTTTTACTAAAAAAAAAAAAAAAAAGTTAAAGAAAAAGAACAACTATTACCAAACTCTTGACACTGATTTGTCATTGGTTATTCTCCTTAGATTGGCTTAGTTTTCATTCTTGCCAACCAGTTTGAATAACAAAATTGAGAGAGAATGTATGCACCTGTTAAATTGTTTTAGGGAACTATGACTAATTTAATCATGTAGTGAATTACTCTGCTCTGAAAGAGACCTTTGATAACTAAGGAAGGTATAATCATTTCAACAATCCCTCACATTGTGTCACTAATAAACAGGTACAGACACTGTGTGCCTGAGTCCTACGTGGAGTAAAAGTTAGTGTGAAATGTGAATAATAAATGTATATTTATAAATAACACATACATTAGTATCACACATACACACACGCGTATACATGTGTATGTGTGTACACACATGCCAGTGTTCTTTTCTTCTTTTCATTATTAATATCAACTTAGGCATATGTGAAATCCCATTTTATTAAAATTTTGATCTACATGAAATAAAATGTCCAATGCATTCATTTAATGCTGATATGTATGTCGAGTGTAGATCATAGGACATTGTACAGTCTTGTCTTCTTGACCACTTGAATTTCAGAACATCAACAACAAAAACGAAGTTCTATATAGAAGTTTGTTTCTCCTCAATACAATTTAAATTTATCCAAATAAATGATGCTCATGTTTGCAGGAGGCAATTTAGATTTGTGTTATCATGGTCTTCTGAAATAAAGAACACTTTGAAAATGAAAAGCTCAATTATACATTTTTTTCTGCACCACCTTGGACTATATACCGATACCAATTTATCCTATATTGAAATCTTCAAGTCATCCTTTGCTTTCTTTAAAGCTCTCCAATTGATCTTGATGAGTAGAGCTCTGAAACCTACTTAATGTCTTTTCCCTCTGACCTTTTAATGTAGTTATATTCAGGATTTGACCATCTTTTCACAAGGCAAATTTAACAACCTCAACCTGTTTTGCAATTTCTATTTTGACTCCTTTTTGATATCCATATTATACATTTTTAAAAAATTAAATAGCTGTGCATCAAACCAGCCTCAGAATATAGTGGCTTTTAAAAAGCCTTTACTTAGTTATCACTCTGTGGATTGTTTGTGCAGGGTTTTGGTCTGGATCCACTCATTCGAGCCCTTTGGAGTTCCTCCTTCATCTATTGAAAAGTGGTAGGTCAGCTTGCAGCTATAAGATTTAGATGGCCTCACTCACATGTCTGTACTGGGGAAGCTATTCTTTTTTTTTTTTTTTAGAGACAGAGTCTCACTTTATGGCCCTCTGTAGAGTGCTGTGGCCTCACACAGCTCACAGCAACCTCCAACTCCTGGGCTCAAGCGATTCTCTTGCCTCAGCCTCCCGAGCAGCTGGGACTACAGGCGCCCGCCACAACGCCCAGCTAAGGGGAAGCTATTCTGACTTTCATCTCGTGGCATCAGTGATAAGATTCCAAAAGCAACTAAGAATGCCATCCTTACTATGCTAAGTGTTCAAGTCTCTGCTTCTGCCAGTCTTGCTAATATTGTTTTGCCCAAAATAAGTCATCTGGCCAGCCCAGATATAAAGCGTGTGAATAGACACTGAGTCTTGATGGAAGAGGAAGACTCTGTGCTCATTACTACAGTCTGCAACAACTTTCTGGATGAAAAATGCTCAGTGACTCGTGGAAAACACTTAGGGACTTCTCAGTACCTTAGAAAGCTCCCAAGTCCTTAGGGTGGCATATATAGGGATCTTTTGTCATCAGGCACCATATCCTGCCATGGCACACCTCCTCTTGAACCCTGTGCAGCTCTCTGTGAATGTTATCTATCAAAGAGAATTTCATTTTTATTTAGAGCTTATTCTGCCATTAACACCCAACTCATACTGACCTCTTTCTTCTAAATGACTAACTTTTTTATATTAATTATTTAAACATCACATCACTTTTTCCAAATAATCTCTAAAGTTCTAGTAACATCTCTAGTAAAGATGATTAAATTCACTTTTGCTAATCTTTATATATAAGACATCATATAAAATTAGTTATTTTTTTACTCTAACATTTCACTGTCCAAACTCCGAATTTAGATTAGAAACTATTTAGGACAAGGGCACTAATGTTTCATCTCATTGGCTTTAGGACTAGGCCAATGCTTCTGATACTGTAAACTGAAAATGCTGGATTATTATTAATCATATACATGCTATAACAAAAAATAATTGTATATTATCTATGTTTTATTTTAAACAAAGGGATTAATATATGTTATTAAGCATGAGGCCTTGGTACCCTATTTATTCTACATGGAGCTAGGAATGGTCAAGATAACTCCAATTTGAAAAGGGTTGCCTGTATATGACCTGGGCAGCACGGCACAGAAAGAATATCTGCAACTCCCGTTTCTCTGTACTAAGTTCTTGTTTTCCTGCATAATTGAGGTATATATAAATTAAAGGCATGACCACCAGTGAAGTTTTGATATGAATTCCAGACTCCCTGATGCAAACTGTTGGTCATGTGGTGACCATGAGGGAACAGGCTGTACTTACGTAATGGTTTGAGGGTAAAATGTCCCAGTGATTGTAGGTTAAAGAATGCCCAAATGGGACAAGTGCATGCTTGTTGGATGAGCTGAACCATTGCAAACGGGCTTAAAAGAACACACTACAAGCAGAATTGGACCCACACCTTTCCCCACTCACAAAAATTGATTCAAGATGGATAAAGGACTTAAATGTAAAGCATGAAACAATAAAAATCCTCAAAGAAAGCATAGGAAAAACACTGGAAGATATTGGCCTGGGGAAAGACTTCATGAAGAAGACTGCCATGGCAATTGCAACAACAACAAAAATAAACAAATGGGACTTCATTAAACTGAAAAGCTTCTGTACAGAAAAGAGACAACAACCAAAGCAAATAGACAACCCACACGATAAGAAAGGATATTTGCATATTTTGAATCAGACAAAAGCTTGATAACTAGGATCTATAGACAACTGAAATTAATCCACATGAAAAAAGCCAACAATCCCATATATCAATGGGCAAGAGACATGAATAGAACCTTCTCTAAAGAAGGCAGACCAATGGCTAACAAACATATGAAAAAATGTTCATCATCCCTATTTATTAGAGAAATGCAAATCAAAACCACCCTGAGATACCAAAACCCTAGTGAGAATGGCCCACATTACAAAATCTCAAAACTGCAGATGCTGGCGTGGATGTGGAGAGAAGGGAACACTTTTACACTGCTGGTGGGACTGCAAACTAGTACAACCTTTCTGGAAGGAAGTATGGAGAAACCTCAAAGCATTCAAGCTAGACCTCCCATTCGATCCTGCAATCCCATTACTGGGCATCTACCCAGAAGGAAAAAAATCCTTTTATCATAAGGACACTTGTACTAGACTGTTTATTGCAGCTCAATTTACAATCGCCAAAATGTGGAAACAGCCTAAATGCCCATCAACCCAGGAATGGATTAACAATCTGTGGTATATGTATACCATGGAATACTATTCAGCTATTAAAAAAAATGGAGACTTTACATCCTTGGTATTAACCTGGATGGAAGTGGAAGACATTATTCTTAGTAAAGCATCACAAGATTGGAGAAGCATGAATCCCATGTACTCAATTTTGATATGAAGACAATTAACGACAATTAAAGTCACAGTGGGGGTGGGGAAGGGGAGACCAGAAAGAGAAAGAAGGAGGGAGGGGTGGGGAAGGAAGAGCAGAGAGAGGGAAGGAGGGAGTGGGGTGGGGCCTTAGTGTGTGCCACACCTTTTAGGGGCAAGACACGATTGAAAGATGGACTTTACCTAACAAATGCAATCAATGTAACCTGATTTATTGTACCCTCAATGAATCCCCAACAATTAAAAAAAAAAAAAGAAGATGGTGCATTGATTATTTGAGCCATCACTCCATGCTGGAGCTGTTTTCTGTCTTTCAATAAACTCTTTCCTTTGCTACTTTTTATTTGGTCTATGACCCAATTCTCTGTGTCGCTGAGATCAAGGACTCACAAGTAATAACAAAGTGCTTGTATTTCAGTTACATATGCATTTAATTTATATAAGTTATTTCTCTCATAACAGTGTATACATCTTTGAGGGACAAGGTGCATGTTTAATTTTGTATGTAAACTGGTTTAATGTAGTTTGGGAACAAAGCAGGTATTCTAAAAACAGGGTTTAAATTGAAAGTAAAAATTTCCCTCTTACAAACTAACATTATACATTTTAATTTTTTTTAATTTTATTGTTAATTATTTTGTAATAATTAAAATAATTATTATAGGGTGCACATGATGCTTTTATATAGCATAGAATGTGAATTAATAGGTCAGGGTAGTTGCAGTATTCATCAGCTCGGGCATTTATAATTTCTTTATGTATGGAAAATTCTAATCCCACTCTTATACTTATTTTAAACTACACCAAAACTTATTGGTGATGATAGTCACTTTGTTGTGCTATCAAATACTATTAATTCTATCTAATAATATTTTTGCACCCATAAGTAGTCTATTTTAGTGTATCTTTAAATCTACAAACTGAATTTTATTTTTTAACTGCTATAAGTATTGCATTTCCTCTTTACCATTTATATAGCTTTGCAGAGTTAACACATTTTTGAAAACTCTATGTATATTTATTTTCAAAAAGACATAAATAGATGTAAAAACTATTTACAAAGCTTTTTTATTTTACAATTACTGGTGCTTCATAGTCCGATTAAAGATTAAAGAAAAATCTTAACTCAATTTGTGTATAGAAAGAGCTGTAGTCTAGACATCTTGAATAAATGCTAGTTTTTGTAAAACTTTTATCTAAGTCCCATTCAGTTAAATCTGGTAAAGAATTTAGTTGTTTAGATCTACAGCTTGTGAGTGAATAAAATAGTAATGTGCTTTGGGTAAGTGATCTTGGGCTGCAAAGAAACATAAGGCTTGACAAGACCTACCCTAGTTTAATCATTTTTTCTGTTCATTTTCTCTACAATAGTGGCTCTGCTCTCCCTTGCAATGTTTGATTTTCAAAGATTTTCTTAGAATGGGCTATAACATTTCTATTTTATTATATCTGGTAAATGACACATTAGCATAGACATATGTATATATCTCTACTACTAGGGTTTCAGCAAAAGAAGAACAGATGATCTTTGATATATTTGATACATGAGACATATATATATGTCATTATTTAACTCTTAGTTTTGACCCTTGGTTTTGACCCTTGGTTGAAAATTAACTCCTAAAACATGCAAATATTCTCTTAATGATACAAAACATTATAATCATTATAATCAGCTATAGCTATGGTGGTGAATATTATTTTGATATGTTACCTTCATTCTGGAGCTGGATTAATTTATATAAGTTATTTCTTATTGGTTATTTGCCCATGTCTCAGTTGCAAATCCAAACCTGCAAATTCAAAAATCTGTATAAAAAGTACATTCAATATGAGGTTCATATTTAAAATCACTCTTTTTTAAGCCAGCCAGGTGGCTCATGTCTGTAAGCCTAGCACTCTGCAAGGCCAAGGCGGGTGGATTGCTTGAGCTCAGGAATTTGAGACCAGCCTGAGCAAGAGCCTGTAAAAATAGCCAGGTGTTGTGATGAGCACCTGTAATCCCAGCTACCTGGGAGGCTGAGTCAAGAGAGTCACTTGAACCCAAGAGTTTGAAGTTGCTGTGAGCTATACACCAAAAGTGTGTCAAAGTGAGACCATCTCAATAAATAAATAAATAAATAAAATCATTATTTTTTTATTCCTCCTTAGAATGGAGAATGAATTTCTCATTTAGAATAAAAAAAAATCCCTCATACATTTGTAATGCTGGTATTTAAGCTATTAAAAGGATAATTTCTATTTTTTAAATGCCCCCAGAGTCACTGAAAGGAATTTGGGGAAGACATCTATTATAATTCACATTTAAATCAGAATCATAGAAATACCAGGTCAATTAAGTTTTCAAACCCATCCTGCAAAAATAGCTACATATTTCATTGACAAATATGCCTGGGATCACCCTTACAGTATTCCCCTTGGGAAGCTATACACTGATGCCAGCGCCTAGTCCATCCTTCAAAGCAGTTTTTCTAGGATGAGCTTGAGAACATAATTGTCAGACCATGTTCAATGACGACTCAGATGGCCATTTCAGAAAAAAATTAAAAAAAGAGTCCTAAAATTACTTTGAAGGGGAGACTAGGCGCTGGTCTCAATATATAGCTTCAAAAGTCACTGTAGTGATATTCAGCAGTGAGATATGTGTCACTTTTTCTAGCATAAATCCACAAAATTGATTGTCCGACCTCGTATTCACAAATTACTTTGTTAAAATGTTTCTACATCCTCAACCTTTCAAAAAAGAGATTCCGTATTTTTGTGATGTTCCCTCAGACTACACAATGAATGTGTGTGTGTGTCTATCACTAATATGATATCAAAAGTTATACGAACTCAATACCATTTTACCTTGAAAAATCTACCCTAAGTTTTCTTTCTCCTGGAGAACAATTCCCATTTCTAAAAGGTGTTCTCCAGGAGAAACAAATTAAATTATGCAACTCTTAAATGCTTTATATTTTAAGTAAAATCTTCCATTTAACCCTCAAAATGGTTTAATATGGATCTAGTTATTCTGTATATAACACGGAGAATAAATTTGCTTTTTTCTTATTTAACAATCAATTTTATTTTTAGATTATTGACTAAATTGGGAGTTTAAGAATAAAAAGAACTGAAAAATCCACAAGTTTCCTAAGGAGATGATGTTACATTATTACATTCTAGGAACATACAAGGAAGTATAAAGGAATAAGGAATTGGCTGAATTACATATATAACTCACGTGAACAGGGAACCTCTCACACCATTCAGAGAGCAACTGTTGGGTCATATTCTAGTAAGGCTGGGGCATGTGGGAGGAGAGTATTCCTAATAGCCCAGCTATCTCTTGGACCCTGAGTGGTTCCTAATCCGGTGTCGTAGTTTCTCTTTGCTCTTTGTTTTACTCTTTTTAAATTTTTAAAAATTCTTTATTCCCATTTATTTTTTCTGTTTGAAACTTTTGTACACAGAGAGGCAATCTGTCTCTACAATTGTCTTGTGAAATTCAGTATGATCTGCTCCAAGTTTCTAAGCAAAGTAGACAGTGGAGTAGCTTATGTCAAAAATTGGGAAGGATACCTAAACCCAAGGTAATTAGTGTGATCAGTATCACAGAGGTTTAACAATTTCATATTACAAGCAATAGGCGTGTATGCTTTTTTTCTTTCTGTAGCAATTAAATTTTCAAAAACTTGAGTCTTGAGAAAAATTTTCTCAATTTCTTTCTGTAGCAATTAAATTTTCAAAAACTTGAGTCTTCAGAATAATTACTAAGCAAAATTTTTAATGGATTTATTATAATAATTGACTATATTGTTACATGTATTAGGCCCAGTGTTTTAAATAAAATTTTTCTTTTTTTTTTTCTTTTTTTTTTTTTTTTGTAGAGACAGAGTCTCACTTTATGGCCCTCGTAGAGTGCTGTGGCCTCACACAGCTCACAGCAACCTCCAACTCCTGGGCTTAAGCGATTCTCTTGCCTCAGCCTCCCGAGAAGCTGGGACTACAGGCGCCCGCCACAACGCCCGGCTATTTTTTGGTTGCAGTTTGGCCGGGGCTGGGTTTGAACCCGCCACCCTCGGTATATGGGGCCGGCGCCCTACCGACTGAGCCACAGGCGCCGCCCTTAAATAAAATTTTTCAAACACTTCTCACAATCTATAAGCTAGGTATAGTCTTTATTTAAGATTTTAAAAAAATTAATCAAGTAAATTAATCCACATGAAAAAAGCCAACAATCCCATATATCAATGGGCAAGAGACATGAATAGAACCTTCTCTAAAGATGACAGACGAATGGCTAACAAACACATGAAAAAATGTTCATCATCTCTATATATTAGAGAAATGCAAATCAAAACAACCCTGAGATTTCATCTAACCCCAGTGAGAATGGCCCACATCACAAAATCTCAAAACTGCAGATGCTGGCGTGGATGTGGAGAGAAGGGAACACTTTTACACTGCTGGTGGGACTGAAAACTAGTACAATCTTTCTGGAAGGAAGTATGGAGAAACCTCAAAGCACCCAAGCTAGACCTCCCATTTGATCCTGCAATCCCATTACTGGGCATCTACCCAGAAGGAAAAAAATCCTTTTATCATAAGGACACTTGTACTAGACTGTTCATTGCAGCTCAATTTACAATCGCTAAAATGTGGAAACAGCCTAAATGCCCACCAACCCAGGAATGGATTAACAAGCTGTGGTATATGTAGACCATGGAATACTACTCAGCTCTTAAAAAAAATGGAGACTTTACATCCTTCATATTAACCTGGATGGAAGTGGAAGACATTATTCTTAGTAAAGCATCACAAGAATGGAGAAGCATGAATCCTATGTACTCAATTTTGATATGAGGACAATTAATGACAATTAAGGTTATGGGTGGGGGGAGGAAAAACAGAAAGAGGGATGGAGGAAGGGGGGTGGGGCCTTGGTGTGTGTCACACTTTATGGATGCAAGACATGATTGCAAGAGGGACTTTACCTAACAATTGCAATCAGTGTAACCTGGCTTATTGTACCCTCAATGAATCCCCAACAATAAAAAAAATAAAAATAAAAAAAAAAAATATTTGCCCATCTCAAGTGGGAGCCTGAAGCCTGGGTTCTGGTCCAGGCTCCCACTTGAGAAGAGCAAATATTCGACCCTGCCCTGTTTGCTTTGAAAAAAAAAAAAAAAATTAATCAAGTATACTGAAATTGAAGTATACTGTCCAAAGTTTATACAGTTAGAAGGTAAGCTGAAATTTCAACAAAGGTCTTCCTGTTTTTTCAAGTTTGTGTAAGTTCTTCAGTTTACCCCAATACGTGGTTTGGAGATTTCCTATAAATTTGAAAAATAATATACACTAAAATATTTAGAAAATATGCTTGACACAGATAATTCTCTATTATTTTAGCATGAAGGGAGAAAAAGAAAGATTTACTGAAATGTGTGAATGTTCAGAATATTAATCTGTTGGAAATATTTTAATATGCTATATGTTGCATATTAAAAGTGGGAAGGTCATAAAAGTGGTATTTAGTATACAAAATTTATTGTAATTCATTCTCATCTTCATTGTTATTGGCGTATACAAAGGCTACTGACTTGTGGACATTGATTTTATATCAATGTTAATATGGTGGATAACATTTATGGACTTGCTTATGTTAAACCAGCCTTGCATCCCTGGGATGAAGCCTACTTGATCATGATGAATGACTTTTTTGATGATAAGTTGTAATCTATTGGCTAAGATTTTGTTGAGAATTTTTGCATCTATATTCATGAGTGAGATTGGTCTGAAATTCTCCTTTTTGTTTGGGTCTTTTCCTGGTTTCGGTATCAGGGTGATGTTTGCTTCATAGAATGTGTTGGGGAAGATTCGTTCTTCCTCAATTTTTTTGGAATAATTTCTGCAGTACAGGAATAAGCTCTTCCTTGAAGGTTTGAGAGAATTTTGGAGTGAAGCCATCTGGACCAGGGCATTTTTTGGTTGGAAAATTTTTTAATGTTTCTTTGATCTCAATGCTTGAAATTGGTCTGTTCAGGAGCTCTATTTCTTCCTGGCTAAGTCTATGGAGAGGGTGTGATTCCAAATATTGATCCATTTCCTTCACATTGTCAAATTTCTGGGCATAGAGTTTCTGGTAGTATTCAGAGATGATCCCTTGTATCTCTGCAGGATCAGTTGTTATTTCCCCTTTATCATTTCTGATTGAGGTTACTAGAGATTTTACTTTTCTATTCCTCGTTAGTCTGGCCCATGGTTTATCTATTTTATTTATTTTTTCAAAAAACCAACTCCTTGTTTCATTAATTTTCTGAATGATTCTTTTGTTTTCAATTTCATTGATCTCTGATTTGATTTTGGATATTTCTTTTCTTCTACTGAGTTTAGGCTTAGATTGTTCTTCTTTTTCCAATTCCATAAGATGGCTTGTGAGATTGTTGATGCGCTCTCTTTCTGTTTTTCGAATGTAGGCATCTAAAGCGATGAATTTTCCTCTCAAAACTGCTTTTGCAGTATCCCACAGGTTTTGGTAGCTTGTATCTTCATTGTTGTTATGCTCAAGGAAGTTAATGATTTCCTGTTTTATTTCTTCCTGTACCCATCTGTTATTCAACAGAAGATTGTTTAATTTCCATGCCTTTGTGTGGGGTCGAGCATTTTTGTTAGAGTTGAGTTCCACCTTTAGTGCCTTATGGTCTGAGAAGATACAAGGTAAAATTTCAATTCTTTTGATTCTGTTGATATTTGTTTTGTGTCCCAGGATATGATCAATTTTGGAGAATGTTCCATAGGGTGATGAGAGGACTGTATATTCTTTATCTTTGGGATGGAGTGTTCTGTATGAATCTATCAAGCACAGTTGTTCTAGGGTCTCATCTAAATCTCTTATATCTTTGTTTAATTTCTGTTTAGAGGATCTGTCCAGCTCTGTAAGAGGAGTGTTAAAGTCCCCTGTTATGATGGTATTATCAGATACCATATTGCTCAGACTGAGTAAGGTCCGTTTCAAGAATCTGGGAGCATTTAAATTGGGTGCATAAATATTTAGAATTGAAAAGTCTTCTTGTTGTATTTTTCCCTTGACCAATATAAAGTGACCATCTTTGTCTTTTTTTACTTTAGTTGCTTTAAATCCACATATATCTGAAAATAAGATTGCAACTCCTCTTTTCTCCTGAATTCCATTTGCCTGAAAAATTATCTTCCAACCCTTGACTCGGAGCTTTAATTTGTCTTTTGAAGCCAGGTGTGTTTCTTGCAGACAGCAAATGGATGGCTTGTGTTTTTTAATCCAGTCAGCCAATCTATGTCTCTTCAGTGGGGAATTCAAGCCATTAACATTTATTGAGATAATTGATAAGTGTGGTAGTATTCTATTCGTCTTATTTGGTGAGAGTCCATTGCTTAGTTTTGTCTTTTACATCAGTGTGGAGGTCAGGTTCTATCCTTTAATTTATGAGTTCTTACTTTGCTGCTGATCCATTGTGATGGTCAGTGTGCAGAACAGGTTGAAGTATTTCCTGTAGAGCTGGTCTTGTTGTGGTGAATTTCCTCAATGTTTGTATATCCGTAAATGATTTGATTTCTCCGTTCAAATTTTAAGCTTAGCTTAGCAGGGTACAGAATTCTGGGCTGGAAATTGTTCTGTTTAAGTAGATTAAAGGTAGATGACCATTGTCTTCTTGCTTGGAAAGTTTCATTAGAGAAGTCTGAGGTCACTCTGATGGATTTGCCCCTGTAGGTCAACTGGCGCTTACTCCTGGCAGCTTGCAGAATCTTTTCTTTTGTCTTGACTTTGGACAGGTTCATCACAATGTGTCTTGGAGAAGCTCTGTTAGAGTTGAGGCAACCTGGGGTTCGATATCCCTCTGAAAGCAGTGTGTCAGAATCTTTGGTGATATTTGGGAAATTTTCTTTTATAATATTCTCTAGTATGGCTTTCATTCCTCTGGGGCATTCTTCTTCTCCTTCTGGCATTCCTATAACTCGTATGTTGGAACGCTTCATAAAGTCCCATAATTCTGACAGTGAACGTTCTGCTTTCTCTCTCTTCTTTTCTGCCTCTTTTACTATCTGAGTTATCTCAAAAACTTTGTCTTCTACCTCTGAAATTCTTTCTTCTGCATGGTCTAACCTGTTGCTGATACTTTCCATTGCATCTTTAAGTTCCCTGATTGACTGTTTCAGTTCCTTTAGCTCTGCTATATCCTTTTTATATTCTTCATATCGTTCAGCTCTTATTTGATTCTGTTTTTGCATTTCCTTTTGGTTATTTTCCACTTTATTAGCCATTCCTTTCATTGTTTCCATCATTTCTTTCATTGTTTTCATCATGTGTATTCTAAATTCCCTTTCTGTCATTCCTAACATTTCTTTATAGGTGGAATCCTCTGCAGTAGCTAACTCATGGTCCCTTGGTGGGGTTGTTCTGGACTGGTTCTTCATGTTGCCTGGAGTTTTCTGCTGATTCTTCCTCATGAGTGATTTCTTTAATCTGTTTCCTTGCCCTCCCTAATTTTCCTTTCACTTCCTCTTGCTCTTTAAGTTCTTGTGCCTGTGGACTAAGGGTTACAGGACCAGAAGGGTGAGAAGTTTGAAGAGCAAGAAAGGGATGAAAGAAAGGGGTGAAAGAGTGAAAAGAAACAAAAAATAGAGAAAGGAGAGGGGGTGGGTAAAAGGAATATTGACAAAAAGAAGAGAGGCACAGAAAGAGGGAGACAGAGCAGTATAGGTGTACAGTTGAGTACTTTGACACAACCTTTAAAAAAAACCCACCTTCTGGGGGTGCCCAGTTGGGTGGTTCCCTTGAGGTCAGCAGCTGTTTGCTAAGCTGATCAGACACAGTACCCCACCTCCACCAAGTAGAGAAGAAAGACAAAAATGCTATAAATCAAATCAAAACAAGCAAACAGAAAACTTTACGGGATAAAATTGGGTGAAAACCCAAATAATAGTGGTAGAAACACTAGCAAAAATGAAGTTCTAGTTATTAAGAAAGGCAGCAATGGGAAATTATAATTAAACTAGAAAAATTGAGAAAGAAAAAAGATCTGTACAAAAAGGTTGAAATTAAAAAACAAAACAACATCAACAACATCATAATAAACAAAAAAACAACCAAACCAAAAAAAAAAAAAAAAAAACACAAGCAAAAACAAAGCAGTATGTATATGTTGTTGGATATTGTCTGGGCAACACGTGGTCTTCTGGGGTGTGAGATGTTAATCACAGTTCTGATACGACTGGAGGCTGCTAGTTTCTCAAACCCCAGCAGGCAGACACCCTAAATCTCTCTTCAGCCCACTTAAAAGGCACTTTGAACATGTAAACTTGCTGAGCGGAAGCTTTCCCAGGAAAGTGCTTGTCGCTGGAATCACTGCTGAAGTGGCTATCCACTTACCCAGTGTGCCAAAACCAGTCTCACTCTGCCCCTGAGTGTTAGGGCTGCAAGGCGGCTCAGACCCCACCCTTAGGCTACTCGGTTGCTGGGTTACCAGCTCTCACCTGATTCTAGCTCTGCGACCCTGAGGGCAGAGCTTGCCGGCGCAGATCACTCACAATGGCTCCCTGTGGCCCACAGCCAAACACTATTAGCCCCGTCTGGCTCAGCGGCTCAGACTGGGGCCCTAGACAATGGCTAAAATTCTCCACATTCCCGCTCAGTCTCTCCCCAAGGCAGTTCAACTGAGTGCCAAGTCCAAAGACACAAAACAGTTCACAGGTAAGGCCTTTCTAGTTTGCAGTCTTGCTGCTACTGAACCTACAGTTGCGGGCGGGTTTAGACCGATTGAACACACGCAACCACTTGCCGGTTTTCCACTGTTTTAGTCTTCCTCTTGGGGTCCAGAAGTCTCTTGCTGACTCTCTGTATCCTCACAGGGGTGATGATAGGCAGATCCCACCAGCCAGAGATGTCTGGAGTCCTATCTCCCTGCACTCACGGTGCCCAGATGCAAGGAAGCTGTTACTCGGCCGCCATCTTGCTGTCCTCCTATTTGTTTTTTTCTTAATTGTTTTTGAGACAGTCTTGCTCTGCTCTGCAACCCAGGCTAGAGGGCCGGGCCCTCAGCCTAGCTCACAACAGCCTCAAGCTCCTGGTTTCCAGCGATTCTCCTGCCTCAACCTCCCACATAGTTGAATTACCACTACAGCCAGCTAATTTTTCTATTCTTAGTAGAGAGGGGGTCTCACTCTTGCTTTGGCTGGTCTTGTACTCTTAACCTCAAGCAATTCTCCCACATTGGCCTCCAAGAGTGCTAGGATTACAGACATAAGCCACCACACCGGCCCTAACACTTTATTTTTAAGCTAACTTTTTTGGCTTCATTATTTGCTCTTCAGAGGTGAAAATTCTAATGTATTTTAGTCTTAATTAGAAATATAGCAATCTCACATCATTTCACAATGTAACTTTAGTAGACTGCAGAATCTAAAATATAAAACAGTAATATTCACATTATTACTAACTTTAAGGGATAAACCATCTGGAATATTCAAAAAAACAAGTTGAATTTAAAAAAAAGAAAAGCAGGGCAGCACCTGTGACTCAAAGGAGTAGGGTGCCTGCCCCATATCCCGGAGGTGGCAGGTTCTAACCCAGCCCCAGCCAAAAACTGCAAAAAAAATAAAGTAAAATAAAAGAGAGAGAGAGAGAAAAGCAAATTGTTTTGTGGTTATATCATGATATAATTTTGTGAAATTTTTGTACTTTTATTTTGTTTTTTATAATCAAAATATTCAGCTTTTCCATCAGTTCTAGTTTAAAAATTATCATACGATCATACTTTATTACTTTTAAATTTTATTTTAAATGATATTTTATAATATCTCAAATAATCCAATGTCACATCCAATGTGACATAACATTTCATGGGAGCGAAAATGAAATTGTCCATTATAACAACATTGTATTGGGGATTATTAAACTCAGGTACATCTTGGTGTAATAATGACATAGATCATTGTCAAACCCAGCTTGTATTACCTAAAGAGATTTATTTATCAAATGCACATCATCATGTTCATATATACTAAAGAATACTTCTCCAAAGGAATATGTTTACATAATAGCTATATTAAAAGTGATTATAGAATTCCATTGTTTTGCACCTGCATGTATTCAAAAGATTTGATTCAATATCTTTATTCAAAACTGAGTTCAAAAAAACTTTAATATTGAATAAAAATACAATTTACCAGGAATATTTTGTGGATAGCTTATCTAATCAATACTTAATGAATAAATAATGGAAAGGGGTTTAAATTATAATAAATTCAAATGTGGAAATGTTATTTGTATTCTTGGAGGTGGTGGTGTGTGTGTATGTGTCATGTGTAAAACAAAACATTAAAATAAAGAAAATGGAATTTATTTGTAGAAACACAATATTTTCGTCTTTGTAAAAATCACTCAATATCCTGAGAAATGTAAACAGTGTGATAAAAAAGATCATGTTTGGCTTGCACAGGCATAGAAAAGTCACTAGGAATACATTTAATTGACAATGTCATGCCCTTGACAACTGATTTTCACCATATTTATTGACGTGCTGGCCAACTACTCTATCAGTGATGGACGGAGTCATGCTAAACTGTTCTAACATGAGTTGAATCCAGTTGGCGCTGAATATTTATCCTGACTTTAAATTCTACTGCATAATAATATTTAAGTTGTTTGCAAAGACCAAAGAGATAGGTTCCTTTTGTAAGTAGTATCTCACTAGTTCTTAAAGCAACTAAAAGTACAATATAAGTGATTTCTTTGTCTGCTACATTACAAAGACCTGGAAATGTTGACATTGTTTATCAAAGTGTATAGTTGGTCTGAGTTATTTGGTTCAATGGTTACTATAGCAAGAAAAATGAGTTAACGATTTTATGACATTTTAAGATCTATAGATTAGTGTACTATAGCCTTAAAAGTGTTGTTTTCTAAAAACAAAATTAATACAAACTGAAAGTATGAACATGAAGAATGTTATTTAATATTTTTACTCCAAAATAATAACAGAGTCCATGAAATCTGTAGAGACCGTAATTTAATCATGTCATCCATACACATGAATCAAATATTCCCAATTCATTTTTAAATTTATTTTTTTAATTAATAAACACAAATTGCATCTATTCGTGATGTACAACATGATGTTTTACGTGAATACGTTAGACTATTTAATGTATTTGTTACTTCACATACAAAAAACAACAGATGATACTAAAAATGAACAAAAATGAGAAAATATGTCTTGGAACAGAGTATAACACACAACATTTTCCCACTATAATACAGTGGAATGGAAAAGAAGAAATTTTCAAACTCCAGAAATTACAACATGAGCTGGTGAACATGAAATGACAATAAAAAAGGAACATTGTTTGAAATTAAAGACTTTAAAAATGGAAATGGAAGTCAGAGAAAAGAATGGAGGAAGAGAGACAGCAAGTGAGAATGAAAATAGTGGATGTAAGAAAATAGTTCCAGAAATAAAGCGAGAATGTTTTCTAGAAAAGTAGAAGAAGAATTTCCATTTTTAAGGTACTACCATGTCTCAAATAATAACACACCCACATCCCTCATCGAACTATCATCAAACGATCTCATAACTCATGGCACAGATGAAAGTATCCTAGAAGCAAGATTCATAATATCTTAGCTTTTCAAAACTATCTCTAAATAATTTTTCTGTCTTATTTTCAAGATTTACAAATTACAATAATTTTTATTTATTTATTTATTGTTGGGGATTCATTGAGGGTACAATAAGCCAGGTAACACTGATTGCATTTGTTAGGTACAGTCCCTCTTGCAATCATGTCTTGCCCCCAGAAGGTGTGGCACACACCAAGGCCCCACCCCTCTCTCTCTTTTCCTCTCTCTGCTTTTCCTTCCCCCACCCAGGACCTTAATTGTCATTAATTGTCCTCATATCAAAATTGAGTACATAGGATTCTTGTGATGCTTTACTAAGAATAATGTCTTCCACTTCCATCCAGGTTAATATGAAGGATGTAAAGTCTCCATTTTTTTTTTAATAGCTGAATAGTATTCCATGGTATACATATATCACAGATTGTTAATCCATTCCTGGGTTGATGGGCATTTAGGCTGTTTCCACATTTTGGCAATTGTAAATTGAGCTGCAATAAACAGTCTAGTACAAGTGTCCTTATGATAAAAGGATTTTTTTCCTTCTAGGTAGATGCCCAGTAATGGGATTGCAGGATCAAATGGGAGGTCTAGCTTGAGTGCTTTGAGGTTTCTCCATACTTCCTTCCAGAAAGGTTAAAAGATCCAACCCAAAAGGAGAATTTCAGACCAATCTCACTCATGAATATAGATGCAAAAATTCTCAACAAAATCCTAGACAATAGATTACAACTTATCATAAAAAAAGTCATACATCATGATCAAGTAGGTTTCATCCCAGGGATGCAAGGTTGGTTTAACATATGCAAGTCCATAAACGTTATTCACCATATTAACAGAGGCAAAAATAAAGATCATATGATCCTCTCAATAGATGCAGAAAAAGCATTTGATAAAATCCAGCATCCTTTTCTAATCAGAACACTGAAGAGTACAGGCATAGGTGGCACATTTCTAAAACTGATTGAAGCTATCTATGACAAACCCACAGCTAATATTTTACTGAATGCAGTAAAACCGAAAGCTTTTCCTCTTAGAACTGGAACCAGACAAGGTTGTCCTCTGTCACCTTTACTATTCAACATAGTGCTGGAAGTTCTAGCCAATACAATTAGGCAAGACAAGGAAATAAAGGGAATCCAAATGGGAGCAGAGGAGGTCAAACTCTCCCTCTTTGCTGACGACATGATCTTATACTTAGAGAACCCCAAAGACTCAACCACAAGACTCCTAGAAGTCATCAAAAAATACAGTAATGTTTCAGGATATAAAATCAATGTCCACAAGTCAGTAGCCTTTGTATACACCAATAACAGTCAAGATGAGAAGCTAATGAAGGACACAACTCCCTTCACCATAGTCTCAAAGAAAATGAAATATCTAGGAATATACCTAATGAAGGAGGTGAAGGACCTCTATAAAGAAAACTATGAACTCCTCAGAAAGGAAATAGCAGAGGATATTAACAAATGGAAGAACATACCATGCTCATGGATGGGAAGAATCAACATTGTTAAAATGTCTATACTTTCCAAAGCATTCTACCTATTCAATGCCATTCCTATCAAAATACCAACATCGTACGTTCAAGATTTGGAGAAAATGATTCTGCGTTTTGTATGGAACCGGAAAAAACCCCGTATAGCTAAGGCAGTTCTTAGTAATAAAAATAAAGCTGGGGGCATCAGCATACCAGATTTTAGTCAGTACTACAAAGCCATAGTGCTCAAGACAGCATGGTACTGGCACAAAAACAGAGACATAGACACTTGGAATCAAATTGAAAACCAAGAAATGAAACTAACATCTTACAACCACCTAATCTTCGATAAACCAAACAAGAACTTACCTTGGGGGAAAGACTCCCTATTCAATAAATGGTGTTGGGAGAATTGGATGTCCACATGTAAAAGACTGAAAATGGACCCACACCTTTCCTCACTCACAAAAATTAATTCAAGATGGATAAAGGAGTTAAATTTAAGGCATGAAACAATAAAAATCCTCCAAGAAAGCATAGGAAAAACACTGGAAGATATTGGCCTGGGGAAAGACTTCATGAAGAAGACTGCCATGGCAATTGCAACAGCAACAAAAATAAACAAATGGGACTTCATTAAACTGAAAAGCTTCTGTACAGTTAAGGAGACAATAACCAAAGCAAAGAGACAACCTACACAATGGGAAAGGATATTTGCATATTTTCAATCAGACAAAAGTTTGATAACTAGGATCTATAGAGAACTCAAATTAATCCACATGAAAAAAGCCAACAATCCCATATATCAATGGGCAAGAGACATGAATAGAACCTTCTCTAAAGATGACAGACGAATGACTAACAAACACATGAAAAAATGTTCATCATCTCTATATATTAGAGAAATGCAAATCAAAACAACCCTGAGATTTCATCTAACCCCAGTGAGAATGGCCCACACCACAAAATCTCAAAACTGCAGATGCTGGCGTGGATGTGGATAGAAGGGAACACTTTTACACTGCTGGTGGGACTGAAAACTAGTACAACCTTTCTGGAAGGAAGTCTGGAGAAACCTCAAAGCACTCAAGCTAGACCTCCCATTTGATCCTGCAATCCCATTACTGGGCATCTACCCAGAAGGAAAAAAATCCTTTTATCATAAGGACACTTGTACTAGACTGTTCATTGCAGCTCAATTTACAATCGCCAAAACGTGGAAACAGCCTAAATGCCCACCAACCCAGGAATGGATTAACAAGTTGTGGTATATGTAGACCATGGAATACTACTCAGCTCTTAAAAAAAATGGAGACTTTACATCCTTCGTATTAACCTGGATGGAAGTGGAAGACATTATTTTTAGTAAAGCATCACAAGAATGGAGAAGCATGAATCCTATGTACTCAATTTTGATATGAGGACAATTAATGACAATTAAGGTTATTGGGGGGAGGAAAAACAGAAAGAGTGACGGAGGGAGGCGGGTTGGGGACTTGGTGTGTGTCACACTTTATGGGGGCAAGACCTGATTGCAAGAGGGACTTTACCTAACAATTGCAATCAGTGTAACCTGGCTTATTGTACCCTCAATGAATCCCCAACAATAAAAAACAAAACAAAACATATATGTATAAGTTTATGTATACACACACAAATATGTATATATATATATATAGTTTAAATGCAAAACTTTAGTTATACCTAAAATATGAACTAGAATTGAAAATGGAAAAGGAATTTTTCTCTTCCCTGTTTTTCATCTTCATATTGCTCACTCTGCGTACTAACATTTATTTTCCACATGATTCAGAATGTGTTGTATATCTTTTTCTATCTCCTGTATCCCCTTAGGTTCCTAGTGACTTGTACATGTACTACAAAAAGAAATTAGTAAATAGAGGTTTTATTCTTTGTGGAAGCTTTGGAAATTTTAATAAAAAGCTTGAAAAACAAGCAGGCCAACGTTTTTTGTTTTCCTTTGTTTTTAAACCAGGACATACAGTAAAAGGAACCGCAGAGCTATTGCTCTGAACAGCCATGATGACCAGCTCCCACTTAATACTGGCTTCCACACTTGCACTCTGCACTGACAGTAGCTGACATTGGATATCACCACATATCCTTGCAGTTTTGCTTCTAGTAAGGCGTGTGATATTCTCATTGCTACAATAATTCTTAGTCCCAGGTTTAAAAACTTTTATATGTGTCTCTTACTGGTTGAGCATCAACAATGTAATAAGTGTAGTTGAGCATCTCACAGAGAATAAAAATACACATACTTTTTTCATTCTTAAGAGTACAAAATGGGCTCTTTTACCTAAAGAGGATTACAATTTGCAGAAATATATAATAAAGAAGAGGGGCATAGAAATTCTCATGGCAAAAGGAGTGATATATTTGCTTTTGTTACCCTATTCCTAAGACAGATGTTCAATCAGAGAAATTTTGAAATACATTCAACCTATCCCAAAGTCTGCAAAATTCACAATCTGTTAGAGAATTAAAGTACAACGTATTACTCAAATATTAGACCAAACATCCAAAATTTCACCATCTCAAGCATTTCAATCAGGTATGGTTAAGTCTGTGGGTACGATCTTCACTGGGACAAAATGTATCTCTATCTTTGGACCTGGAGAATTAGAAAATAGCTTTTCTGCTTCCAAAATACAATGGTAGAGCAAACATAGCATAACACTATTGACATTCTCATATCCAAAATGAAAAACGTGGAAGAAAGAAAGAAGTCAGTTATCTCAAGCTATTTCAAACTCCTGCAGGGAAAATGTTATTAGGTTTCAAGGCCTGGAAATAATCTTCTTTGCCTTAATGTTTGACCCTCTCTGCCTACAGGGAACAGAAGGATTGTCCAAAATAGTGCTGAGAGGCTAGATTCCAGAAGGGGAGAAAGTGTTAGGATGCGTTATGTATGTGATCTAAAAACATACACACCACAAAACAGTATGCTGATGAACTCTAAAAGTATTTTAAAATGTCATATGGTTACTCTATTGTCTTATCAGACAATTGAGCCCCTATACTGTGATCTCTTTTATGGATATATATATATATATATCCATGATATATATAAATATATATATCAAATATATATATATTTGATAAATGACCAGTGTATTTGAAATATAATAGTAAATAACAAAGTGTATGTATGTGTAGATATATATGTATATTCAAATATATGTACATACATATACATATATGTGTATATGTAATTTATAATTTATTTATAAATATATATGTAATATATATATTACAAGTTGCGAGTGTGTACATATATATAAACGCATATACTTATACTTTAAACTTTATGTAAATAATTTGATTTTGAAATAAAAAGAAAGATAAATCTAGTCCACTGTAAAAGATAACAAAGACTCCCTTGTTATCCCTTGTAAAGTTCATTCAGACTCGTTTGACTCATCTCCCTGTCTAGTCCCATCTTAGTCTTTCCTCTCTGCACTTGTATAATCTAATTTGAGCAAGGATCCTCCTGCGTGAACTAAGTGAAAAATCTCCATCCTTTCTATCTGACTGTCCAAAATACCTTACCACCCTGTATTTATCCAGAATTTTGGTGAGTGGGTCTAGCAAAAATCCCCCTTACCCTGATGCTTATTCGTAGTAATTTGCCATCAACTGTTCCTCCACTGCACCTTGGGTATAAATTCACTTTGCCAGTAACAGAGTTATAGTTGAGTCTAGTCTCTCTCCACCCCCACTGTGCAAGAGGCTAAGGCAGTGGTCTCTCTATACCTATCTCCACAGTCCCCCCATAGATAATTTTTACTTTCAAAAAGGTAAATATTTTATAAAACCATGACTTTCTTAAAAGGTAGTCCAGGATCTTTGTTTGTCTTTCATAATAAAAAATTCCTACCTCTCTAATATCCATTGATATATGTGTGCTTTATAAAGTGACAAATAGAACCTTTTGTAATGAAAAGAAGTTGAGCTACCAGTGTGTCAAACTCTACTTTTCTCATAGCTTCACATTTGCAAGACTGCCTGGTTAATGATTTGGAAAAAAAAAATATCCCACTGCCCCATTTGATGCTGGGTGAAATGAAGCAACGTTGTCATACTTCACTGCTTTAGGCACAACAACATGTCAAATGCTTTTGAGATAAGCTGCAAATCATTAGATAGTCTAATTTTTTTTCCTGACTAATCTTATTTCAGAAACAATTTCCTGATATGCTCTACTTTTCTTATTGAAGTAGAGACAATTTCATGACAAAATAAAGATATGAAGATGTCATTTCCTAACACACACATACTTGTTTTAATTTTTATTGTGTTTATTTGTAATATGTAATAATATTGGGTTACTTACATAGCACTGGCTATACAACTGGATCTATACTTGATATTTGATTTTTACATCTATAAGAAAAATTGATGTGCAGGCAAGATTTTACCTGTATCCTCCTCATAGTATTGTTATTATTATTCTTATTAATTTTTTTCTAGGTGACTGGCCTGAAAATTATATTAACATAATACAGATCAATAGGAAATAAACATAAAAATTTACTTAATGCAAGTTTTACATGGCACATGGTTCCATACAAGAAAATAAAGATGAAAAGGTGAAGTTAGAGGGAAACACATATACGGAATTAGACAGGATAATACAATTTCAAAATATGACATGGTAAAAGGGAATGGGATAAGGAAGTAGCAGAGATAAGGAAGTAGCTAGAAGGATAAGGGTTGATGTCTTAGTTAAACACAGTTTGTATGGATATCTCTTGGTCTTATTCATACGAACTTTGGTCTTCAAGAGTTCCTGGTCTCGATGTCTCGGTGATTTTAAGAATGAATCCACTGACCACAGATGGGTGGCAAGACAGGATTTATATACAGAAAAGAAAATAATACAAAAACACTAAAGCCCCTGGCGGAGAGAACCCAAGTCCGGGAATAAGCTCGCTAGCTCCCTCTGTCTCTCCCTGGGCTCTTTGTCCAGGGGTATAGATAGTCTCCTGGGGTTATTTAGCTGGAAATGGATTGTTACATTTAGCGGAGGTGGGTCCTCTAAAGTTACAACCAGCCTGAACTCAGTTGTTACAGGTAGGCGCAAAGGGCTGGAACTCAGTTAATGAAGGGCTACAATCCCTTTCATGCAAGCCTAGGAAACTTACATGAAATTGACCAGGCCTAGAAAAGGTGGGGTTCCCGGTTCAGCCAGAAGTGCAAGGGGAGGGAGACCTAAGGTGCTGGTGTCTCCCCAGGAGTTGTCAGGCCCTTTTGGTTACAGGAGCCTCCTAGACGCCCCTCCACCCCTCCAGCCAGCTGGTTCCGCTGCCGTTTGCTGCTGCATCAACACCGCCAGGGCTAATGCGTCAGGTCCTCCTGCTCAGCTCAGCTGGCTGGGACACTATCTGTCCTGTATCATCATCTTCTCATCCATGATGACAAGAATGGTACTGTTCTTCTGATACCGGGGAGACAATTTTCACACGAGAATTTCATATCCTGCTTTTAAGAAATAGGAGGAGGGTCAGAGTGACTTTCTTTCACCTAGTGTTTTTCAAGTGACTTTAATTCAAAATAGTCAATATGCCCAAGTGGTATGTTTTGGAGTGGCATGTTCATAGCTCCTTCATAATATTTTTCTGCTTTGTCAGATAAATGATGCTGAGAAAATAATTTTCAAAAATAATATAACTTGATAACAGACCAAATGTGAAGCATTATATTTCTCTGAATGTAAAGCCTGTGATCATTCCACTATAATCCATGGCATTTGTGGCAATGAAAAATTATGAAAATAGACTTTATATATCCATATGATACAGAACAGGTGGTGCCCCAGCCAGCTCTACTGAGCTGAGGGGAGGACTTGCCGCCTCCGCCCTGGTGGTGTGGGTGCGGTGGCAGCCGACAGAGGAACCAGCGGGCTGGAGGGGGCGGGAGTGGGTCCCTGCAGGAGTCTCCAGTAGCCAGACAACTGCTGAGGAGATGCCAGCACTTTAGTGTCTCCCTCCCCTTGCACTTGCAGCTGAACAGGGAACCCCCATTTCCCATACCTGGTCAATTTCATGTAGGTTTCCTAGGTCTGGGAACCAAGGGGATTGTATCCATTCATTTGTTACCTAGTCCATGCCAAATGTAACTACAGACAAATGTAACTACAGAGGACCCATGCACACTAAATGTAACTACCGAGTCCTCACCAAATCTAACTAAGGTGGACCCTTGCAACTGGTGTGTGTGTGTGTGTGTGTGTGTAAATATATATGTATGTACACACACACACACACACACACACACACACACCTGGACAAATTGCCCAGAGAGAGAGCTTTCCCCCCCTAACTCGGGCTTTTTTCTCTCTGACAGGAGCTTTGGTGTTTTTGTATTCTTTTCTGTAAAATAAATCCTGTCTTACCACTGATCTGTGGTCCATGGATTCATTTCATGCTTTGCATTACAGAGACCAAGAACCTACTGAAGATGAAATTCTGGTATGACATATTTTCACCTGAATTTCTTATGGATCAGCATACAGTCAGGCCAATAGCAAACTCTAAGAGGTGAGTAGAAGGGCCATTCTTTTGGATGACCAAAAAAGATGTGTCTTTTTGTATAACAGAAAACTAAAATATTTGTCATGTGTCACATTATTTGTCATGGCTGCACAAAGCAGCCAAGAAGACATCATCAACGGTAGTCCTGTTCTCATTGTCCAACAGCCAGATCAGACCTTAAGTTTATAGACATGAAACTAATCCAATTCCCTGAAGGGTGGAAGCTATATGAAAAACAAACATCCTTAAGGACAGAAAGACCTCAAAGTAGGCTGGCCTGTTAGTGCTGGAACAGATAATACCTTGGTTGATTAACTTCACTGTTCCTAAAAGTTATGGACTTCTAGCTAACATGGACTACACTGCTATTCTCTGCAGTCCTTTTGATGGATATTTCTGTGACTGGAGACACTGCTCCATTGTTCTCTTCATGTTGGGTTTTCTACAGTTTACCCCACAGGTATAATGACATGCTGCTCTATGCATATAGGAATACGTGGATTACTGTACCTCTGGCTTAGAGGTTGTCTTGTTTAGGCTTAAGTCTGGAACAGGTTGGCTTTCTAAAATTAATCCTTTCTCACTCTTTTGGGGGATTATTCCATGTATGAAACATATATACATACACTTTTTGTTTTACATAAAAGACAGACATAGGAAAAGGAAAGCAGCCAGTTGGAAATTTAAGTATTTGAATGACCATTATAGAAAGATATTCGGTATAATAAAAACTTCAACAATAAAATATATATATGTCTTTATATATATCTTTATATATGCTGTATATGTATTGATATATTGTATGTATAATACACAAGCTTAATATTTATCTCACAGAGTTATTTTGAAGTTTAAAAGACACAACCTTAAAAAATCTCAGAATCCCAACTTGGCGCCTGTGGCTCAAGTGGCTAAGGTGCCAGCCACATACACCTGAACTGGCAGGTTCGAATCCAGCCTGGGCCTGCCAAACAACAATGATGGCTGCAAGCAAAAAATAGCCAGGCATTGTGGCGGGTGCCTGTGGTCCCAGCTACTTGGGGGCGGAGACAGGAGAATCATTTGAGCCCAGGAGTTTGAGCTTGCTGTGAGCTGTGATGTCACAGTACTCTACCCAGGGTGACAGCTTGAGGCTCTGTCTCAAAAAAATAAATAAAAATAAAAATAAAAAATCTCAGTATCCTAAATAAGGCATCAAAATATATATTGAA
Source organism: Nycticebus coucang (assembly GCF_027406575.1). NCBI lineage: Eukaryota > Metazoa > Chordata > Mammalia > Primates > Lorisidae > Nycticebus > Nycticebus coucang. The sequence goes on along the minus strand of NC_069789.1, from coordinate 67,252,003 downwards.
TTATATCCATGAATATTTCAATGATGTCTGTAATGTGCAGAGTAAAAACCACATATGGGCCGTTTTTAGACAAGAATCAACAGGCTTTTTGTAGAAAATGATAACCCCCCAAGAACCCCGTAGCCTTTTAATGCCTTCCTTCTTTCTTTCCTTCCTTCCTTTCCAAAAACCAATAGCAACATCAGTAAACTTTTCAACAAAAAGTCACGTTTTCAAAATCAAGATAGTGCTTTCTTGAATTCTGGTTCTTACCTTTCATTTTATGAATCTGTTGGAAGCAAATGAAATTGGATACTTGATGATTGAATTATTATCATCTGTTCCCTGGAAATAACCACTGTTTCCATCAAATCACTCAGTCATTCATCCACCAACAAACACAATAGTTGTAGCATCCCCAACCAAGAGACATGATTTATCTTATTTCAACTATTGAGCATAAACTTCTTTATTCAAATTTGCTATTATTCAAATAGTTGGGCTTTAAAAAAAGCTGTTAAAGTGTTGGTGCTTTTAAAATTAACACAAGTGCCAGTTTCAAAATTTAGAAATTTATGTATGTTAGAAATACATTTAAAAAATATCTCATCGTGATATCAGTGTTAGGATTTACATGCATATCTTCCTGAGCATATTTTAATACATATTTAAGTAAAATTTTTCTAACCAACTTCAACTGTAAAAAAAAAATTCAAAATGAATTTTTGTATAAGTATAAGCCTAATTTTGTAAAACATAAATATGTTTTCAAGGACTATTATTCTCCTCTTCTGCAATGATTATCTCATAGGATATAGAAAGAGGATGAAATATGACAAATTTGGAAATCTTTTAACATTCAATTTGAGTCCTTACATTGTTGAATCTTAAGAAGAAGAAACTTTATGTAAGTAATGTAATCAGAATATCTATAAATGGAGAAGTAGGCCAACACCAGTGTTGAGTTTATGGCAAAACTGAAGCATTTAGTATAGCATAATAGGTCAATTTTAAGATATGAAATTGAGCGGCAAGTTCTAATTCTACCATCCTCACTGAGTTACCATGGCTAAATTGCTTGTCACCTCTAAGAGTCACTTGCTCTATTATAAAAGACTAAAACTTGTATCTAATCAATGGAATCTTATTATGTTTAAGAGCTATTTTATGTATATATTCAATAGGTGTTGCATATTATCATCATCATCATATTTAGATATTGTAGAACAAGTATTCGTTCAAAATAAATAAATAAGTCAGTTTACTGAGAGCGTAAATTCCAATTAGCTAGAAAGTTTGAAGTTAGAAATAGTGAAACAACAACAAAAAGAAACAAAAAAAGGTAACAAAAGCTTCTATTAACCACAAAAGTGTTTTATCATTTTTTTTTTCATTTAGAGTTTCCATATTTTTGGTGGGAAGGACTGCTATATTTCCATATAATCAGGCATTCCATTCTTCATCATATTTTATGTCAAATTAGTAAATTAAACATGTGTATTATGTACTCAGAAATTATTTGTATATTTAAAGTATGAATTTATTTTTAACAATAAACAAATAAGAAAATTTAAATATGTTAAAATCTTAAGTTTATAATATTAAGAATATAGTATTTTTATTAATGTGTATTTAAAATTGCAAATTGTTTAACAAATATGCTTGCTTCTTTTATTTAATTTCAAAATTTGAAACATCAGCAATCACATTGTCAATTTTCTTCTTGCAAATGAAAGTTTCATGGCATTTATTTTCTCTATTTTCATGACACTCATCCCAAGACTATTTTGAAATAACAATGAGGAGGTATTTCTATTTATATCTTTATAGGATCACTTTGACCACCACATTGCTATGAATATAGTGGCATTTATTTTGGCTCTGCTGAACAACAGTAGATTTATGAATGGTATATCAGTTATTTAGTGTTTGCTGAGAATGAAGTAAATCCATACAAATATGCTTCTATATTTGATTTCAAACTTCAAGTCCATATCTTATTATGCTTTTGAGATAATCTCATCTCTAATTTACGTAACCACAACTCTAGTTTCAAAATTTAGTCATTTATTTTTGTTATACATCACCTAATCACATGCTTATAAATAAAAGTTATTCGACCACTTGAAATTTTTTCTTTTTGCACAATACAATATGTGGTATTGAATTGTTTATAATGGTCAGCATTACAGCTGCAGGTAGTGTGCGAGCTTTTTTCCAATCAACATTTGCTTTCATAACTCCACAAATGTAATTATATTATTATGACTATGAATTGATGTGCAGAGCCCTTTTCTATACAGTGTATTTTAAGTGAACTCTCATATAGGTTCATTTATTTCTCTTTGTAACTTGTTTTCTTCTCCAATCAATTTTCTATTTTTGTTTACATCTAAGTTTACTGTGTCATCTTTGTGTGTTACATATTGAAAATCATAGAAATTTTTTTCTAGCAAAAATACTGGATAAGTGAGTTTCTATTTGTATTTCTTTTTTTTATTTTTACATATACATGTGTTTATCAGGTTTCCATTTTTTGCTTTTGCAAAGTTAAAGAGGCTTAAAATTTAAAACAATAACAATGTTTAACATAAGGACTGGGCGGCGCCTGTGGCTCAGTGAGTAGGGCGCCGGCCCCATATGCTGAGGGTGGCGGGTTTGGACCCAGCCCCGGCCAAACTGCAACAGAAAAATAGCCGGGCGTTGTGGCGGGCGCCTGTAGTCCCAGCTACTCGGGAGACTGGGGCAGGAGAATCACGTAAGCCCAAGAGCTGGAGGTTGCTGTGTCCTGCGACGGACGTCATGGCACTCTACCGAGGGCGCTAAAGTGAGACTGTCTCTACAAAAAAAAAAAAAAAGAAAGAAAGAAACAAAAACCTCGTAAAGAATGAACGAACAAAAATACATTCAGAAAAGAAATCAGAGAATTGCTGCATGGAATTATTAAGCAATAATAATAATAATAATGCAAAGAAAGTAACATTCACATTGTCAAGTAAGAGTATGTCTACTATAGAATGCTTTGACTCTGAGATTCAGTATGGAATCATCAGTCTATTTGTATTTCAAAAGGAACAAAAGAGGTAGATAGAAACTCACTTAGTTTGAAATGCTTCAGTTTTTTTATAGTTTATCGAAAGGACCTTTGGTAATGGATCTTTTGATAGAGGATTTTTTCCAATCTCCCGAAAGGTTTTGGAGCTTGTTTGCAAAACCTGCACCCTTTACTTTTAGTGTATAAACCATCATTTCATAATCTTTACAAGTTCATGAATCTTTTCAAAGAAAAGAAGATCATATCTTCTCTTATTTTAAAGTCAAAATAAAATTGATTTTTTTTTTTTTTTTTTGAGACAGGGTCTCACTATGTCACCCTCAGTAGAGTACTGTGGTGTCACAGCTCACAGCATCCTCAAACTCTTTGGGCTTAAGCGTTTTTCTTGCCTCAGCCTCCCAGGCAGCTGGGACTACATGCACCCACCACAATCCTGGCTGTTTTCTTTGTTGTAATTGTCATCGTTGTTTTGCAGGCCTGGGCTAGGTTCAAACCCGCCAACTCCAGTGTATGTGGCTGGTGCCCTGGCTGCTAGCCCTAAAATTAATATCTTCAATGAAAACGAATCAAGACAGTAAGACATTTTTGTCTATAATTTTATACTATTGAAAATGATTACAAGTTACCTGTGTTATTTTTAAAAGTTAAATACATGGGGTGTCGCCTGTGGCTCAAAGGAGTAGGGCACCGGCCCCATATCCCGGAGGTTGGGGGTTCAAACCCTGCTCCGGCCAGAAACTGCAAAAAAAAAAAAAAAAAGTTAAATACATTAACTAAATTGAGGTTTCAGAAAAATATCAGAAAGTGTCTAACATAATCATTACATTATAATGACTAAGTTTATGTGACCTCTCTGATGCATTAAGAAGTATGAAGAAGAGAATCCAAGTCAAAGGAGACATTAATGGGAAGTGATCATTACATATTTTATCAAAATCAAGATTAGAATTTAGTAAAATTGGCATAGGCTCCCCTGGGCATCATGGCAAAATCATGAATTTCTTAGCATATATCTATCATTTATCAAATGGAATTTTAAAATGAATTAAGAGTCTCCTGCTATAATAAGGAGACTTATTAAGCCCCACTATATATAGCAAATTTATTTCCTAATTACTAATCCATAAATTACAATTTATGATTTTCTTTCTTTCTTTTTTTTTTTTTTTTGCAGTTTTTTGTCTGGGGCTGGGTTTGAACCCGCCACCTGCAGTATATGGGGCTGGCGCCCTACTCCTTTGAGCCACAGGCACCATCCAATTTATGATTTATTTTTAAAATCAATGTATAATAAGACACTTTCAGTATCCTCTTTTAAAATCCATTTGAGGTGAAGCCTCCACAATGATCTTTTACTTGCTTTTAGCATACAGATGATCATCTGACCTTTCTTGTCTTACTGTATTTGATTCGTATAACTCGTAAGTTAATTACAAATCACTGCTTTGTAGGATTGACATTGGATATGTGTATGCATGGATTCTTCTACTATGTAATAGGAAACCAAACACAAGGCAGCTTTATATCATTTATCCCCATTTACAGCACAGAACTCAGTGGTCTAAATATGGTAAATGGTTGGTAAATATATTTACACTCTAATAGATTTTTATCTGTACTGTAATCTTAAACTAGCAAATTAGAAAATGTATTCTATGAAGATTGTATTTGAAGGAAACATATTTACACTAATATTTCCAGAGGATAATTATGTTATGCTCATTTCCTACTCCACATGCAGGTCACATTTAAGAAATGATTCAGTGTCCCTGCTGTTCTATTTCAGTCTTTTATAAATCTTTAATAATTTAAAAAATTACATAACCATGTCTTTATTTCATTCTCTGATTTTAATATTATTCTGACAAATTTGAAAAAAACCTAAGCAATAATGTGTAAAAAATTTTCATGTTCCAGCATAAGATTGTGGACTCTGAGGGAGAAAAACAAGTCACCAATCACTTTCAAGATAAGAAGTAATAGGTGGGATCAGAGGAAAGTAAATTGGTCTGGAAGGCAAATGGTCTTTGTTTTGTGAATCTGTAATAATTTAGGATTGAATTGAAAAGTTGCAGATGGTGGATAATATATCCATAGTTAACAAATAATCATAAATCTAGTCAAAGTTTCAGTGTCTACAAGTTGAAAGGTACGTAGAATGAGCAAGTTTGTTTTGCAAATGTATAACACGTGAGAAGAGAAACTAAAATTGTCTTTTGTGTTTCTGTACTGAGCACAGTGAACATAGCCACATACTCAATAAATATGCTATGAGCAAATGAGACACCTGAATGAGTTGGCAGTACAGCGTTCCTGAAAAAGAAATCTAACGGTGCTAGGATGATTGTTGGGGATCAACCCAAACTGTACCATGAGTTCTTTCCCAGCGACTGGTGGGATGAGAGGCTGAGGGAAAAATAAAGAGTCAAGACACAAGAAGAAAGTTTTAGAAAGCTGGCCGGCGACTTTCCATCTCCAAGCCTGAGGACCAGTGGAAGCCCCAAACTCTGGGCTAGCTCTGTTTTTATTACCATTTCACTGTTTTAATAATCAATCTAAGGGAGGAAAGTTAAACCCTTATGTCATGGTTCTTGCTGGGCTTGCATTTTCTAATCAAACTATTTCTTTACCTAACTACATTAATTAAACTGATTTACTTCTTAATTTTATTACTCTAAGTTATTTATGATCTTAACACAAACAGAGCATGCGACAAGAACACATCGAGGAGCAGGACGTCAAAGCAGACCCCAATCAGACCACACACACGAATCTCAAGAGTGGCAACTAAGCCCCAGGAAGACTCTGTGGGCAGGTGAGCTGGCCCTGCTGCCAATACTGAGAAAACAGAAGAAAGGAGATACTTTCCTCCTTATCTCCCTCAGAGATCTTTTTCTCTCTTTTTTTTTTTTTTTTTTTTTTTTTATTGTTGGGGATTCATTGAGGGTACAATAAGTCAGTTACACTGATTGCAATTGTTAGGTAAAGTCCCTCTTGCAATCATGTCTTGCCCCCATAAAGTGTGACACACACTAAGGCCCCACCCTCCTCCCTCCATCCCTCTTTCTGCTTCCCCCCCCCATATACTTAATTGTCATTAATTGTCCTCATATCAAGATTAGGTTTAGGTGCCCGCCCTTTCTCCAGCGAGTTCAGCAGCCCCTTGCTATTTTCCTAACTCTCTAAATGCACTCACTGTCCTTTGAGAGGGCAGTGAGCCTTGTCTGTCAGTGCTCAGTGACTTCTAAGCTGAGTTGCACTGGAGGAGGGTTGAAGCTCCAGCAAGACAGTTTCTCTGTTTGAAAAAGTCAGGCTTCCGGTTGTCACTTGCAACAGATTTCAGTATTATTCCTATAGACTGAATGTGCATATGTTTTTCTCTGATCTACTTCTCTCTTGTCTCTGGTCCCTTTAGCCCATCGTCTACAATCATTTTCCTAATTCAATTCCTAACCTACTTATAATAAACAATTGCAAATCGGTTTTAAGCTTATTAAATCATTATTTCTAGCAAAGTAAGCACATTAAGATCTGACTCTTTCCTTAAGTACCCATATGCCCATCTGTAGATGATATCAAACTCTACATCTTAAGAGAAGATGACTCTTCAATTTTGTATTCTCCACTTTAAAGTTACCATGTACTATCAATTTTGGATTTTTAAAGGATGCAGTTAAAACGGAACTCAAAAGAGACAGTAAGAACAGCCCTGGTTTGTTTTCAAGTCACATTTTAAACTATTTATATTTATATATTTTTGGAGATCAAAGCAATGAGAGATACAACATATATGTCATTTGATATATAAGTTTAATACTTAGAATTGCATGGATTTGAGTTTAAAAATCTTGGTTGTGTCAATATGGCCAGGTAAGTTTGATTTATCAATAAGGTGACTGTAGGCTCACCTTTTATGCTCACTAAGTAAATTTTCTATTTTTAAAGTGGAAATAATACTTTCTATTTCATAATTATTTTTAATGACCAATGATATAAAATATAGTTTAGCACTATACTTATCATATGAAACTTCTCAGTACTTGCTCATTTCTTATGAAGTTATGCATTAATAATTTTTTTAAACATTAAGACATTTTATGCAAAGGACATTCACATAACATAAATTAATATATTTGATTCCAGAGTTTCATATTTTATGCGTATCTTTTAGAATGTGAAACATCAGCTAAAGTTATCATGTACATTTAAATTCTTCCTTATTTATCATCTTTCTCATTTATTGTTTCTTTCATGTATTGTCTTTTGTTGATAATTTTAAACTAAAACTCCTTTTGATTACAAATTTTATAAGCAGGTGTTGACTTCTAATTGCTTATTTTCATATCCATTTATTTTATTAAACTGAGAGCTTCTTGACGAAAAATCTGAACAGAACTTTGCCTGCTAGACCAAGGTATCTAGCAGCAAAAGTAGCAAGGATAAATAGCCAATATGGTTGCTGAAGAGATCCACAGATTAATTGATAGAAAGATGGCTTATTTTTTACTATTTTCTCTTATAAATAACTACATTTTTAAGCAAACTCTGTATCAATCACCAAATTTAGACTCAAGATATTCTGGTGTGAAAGTTTCCACAAAACAAAATTAAAAGCACATTATGAGCTTTGGAACGGATTAGTCAGGGTTTTGTATACCTCCATAAGATAGTTACTCATTACGGGAGAAATAGGAGAGGCTCAAAAAGAAAACAAAGTTTATAATACTCATAGGTCATAGAGATAGGGAAGGGAGCATGGCATGTCATATGGGTCCACCAGGAAAAACACCAGAGTGGCCATGACACAGAAGAAAAGGTTCAGGTTACTCATTGCCTTATTGGAGTTTCCAAGGAAAAGGCAAGGCAGGGCATTATAAAGAATTTACAATTAGCTAATTTGAATAATTTTGCCAGGCTTTGGTCTATAGAGATGGTACTTAGTTTCTGGCACCTGACCCTAACTTAACTAAGCTAGAGAAATGTTGTCCTGGGATATGTGGGCCAGATACAGCGGGTATGGCTATGGATTGGTTCATTTGCTATCAAAGACAAGTTTCAGGCTGAGCCCTCTTTTTTTCTTTTACGAATTGATTAGCATGTAGCAGTCTCTCCCCAGCCAGAAACATTTACGATATCAAAACATCATAACATACAGAAAATTTAAAAAATATTTGGAGTAAAGTTAGTAATTTTTTTTAAAGGCTTGGCTAATCCACCAAGGTGTCCTAGTATTTGCTTGCTATCTTGCAGTCCTTGCAGTTACATGGTTAGCACAAAAGTCATTACGGATACATATGAAAGAACATTTTATAGCTAAGACAATGTAGACATGCAGAACTATGCAGCTCTGCGAAGGTGATAAATTAAATTGACCATCAGTATAGCAGAGGATGTAACAAGGAATTATCACTCATTGTATGCTATATAAACAAAATGGATTCTAATTTAGGTGCACATATATTGGTATAATAGAATAGGTGTTATTTAAGTCAGATATATATTATGTCATGAAATCCTTTTTAAAACAGTATTATGAGGTAAGGTCATCTTCCCCAAATTTCCTTTTTAACATTCACAAAAATAGAAAATTGAATAAATTTTAATTTAGACAATAACATTTTTGGAGCATTAGAGTAATCAATTCAGATAATATATTAATAGCAAGTTTTAAATGAAAAGCATTCCATTTGTCTTATAGTATCATGGATATAGATAGATAAACACATGATTAATATGTAGATAGAAGCACAGTACGAATGTTTTTTTCTTTTAGTCCTCTAGTAATACTTTGTTTTAAATCGCAGTGTGGGCTTTGTACACAAGTACAGGGTCTTTATCTTAAATTTTAAAAAGTAGTTTTCTATTTAATTTGTTTCATAAAATATTATAACCAATAATTGAAGAGTTGAAAAGATTATTGAGTATGAAGATAATACAAAGTCTCATTGTAAGAATAACTTGTTTAATTTTAAAATATTTCTTTAATTGTTTTATATTTTTAAATGACTCACCCACCAGTGAGAATGCATTTTGTAGTGCTCATTTTTGGTTAAATAACATGCTAAATAGCATATTTTTTCATATTGTGAGAAAATTAATTAAAAAATCACATTCTAAGATGTCTCACTTAGAACATGATATTAGAACACGCAGAATTTTTGAGGGGTTTGAGTATAATTCATCTGTGCAAAAAATTGTACGAGTTTGACACATTTAAAGAGCAACCTATATTGATTGGAACTAATTTTATTTCTATTTTACGCAATATTTACAGATATAGTAACCTAATATATAAATATATAACTTAATAACTTAATATACAAACAAATATCTTTCACATATATGCTATTGAATCGGGATACCTGTTCAGTGGAAGGAAAAAAATAAAAATATGAAAACTAAAATGGAAAATTGCTATTGAAAATGCCTTTAAGAAATGTTCCAGTAATAAAGAACTCCACAAACTATGGAGTTTTACAATGTTTCAGATAAAATTGCAGGTGGAAAATGGTCATGATTTTCCGAGAAAATGTCATCTTGCCTATGACCAAGTTGAAGGATTATAATGCCATAAGGCTGAAAAATGCTCCAGAGATATTTAATAGCATTTCATTTTAGGCAGAAAGAAATGAATTATTTTCTTTTAGATTTACAATTTAAACTTTTGTTTTTCTCTCTTATACTACTATGTAGGCCCTTATAAAATAGTCATAGTATCTTCAGATATTATTTTTATACATTTATTATGTATGCCCAATTATTAGACATTAGAATCATCTGTTATACTTGTATTCGTGCAGACACAAAAATATATTATAAAACGCATAAAGCATGAAATGATTTTCTATATTTAGGGTGTTGGGAACATTCCCTTGTTCAGTATAATAAAAGCCTCTTTTCTCAGAGCAGAGACTGTTAATGCAATAATTGTTTATCATGCAAGTATGAACTGCCTTGTGCAATTAGTATCAAGAGTATAGAAAATCAATAATGCTGGTATTTAATATACTAACAGTCACTTGATAGTGACCCACATATTCTTCTTGCTCTACTTTCTGTTTTTTCTTCCTCTTCCTTTTTTTTCCTCCTCCTTCCCTATTCTTGTCCTCCCCCTGTTCCTCCTGCCCCGTCTCCCTTTACTCCTCTTCTTCTTCATCAATGAAATATAGGAACAACTTACATGACAATCAAATCCTCACACTGTGATATTTAATAGCACAGTTTAACCAATTTTGGAAAATGAACAAATGGGCTTAACCAAACTAAAATCTCTATATAAAACATCTTTATCACCTCATAAACATCTTCAGACCCTTTTGGTGCCTTATTCCCAAACTTGACCCAATAGATTCTATTTACCTATTTGAGAATTTCAAAGGAATAGAATTATACAGCATGGAATAGTTGTGAATATCTTCTTTCACCTAGCACAGTGGTTTTAAGATTCCTCCATGGTGGCGGCGCCTGTGGCTCAGTGAGTAGGGCGCTGGCCCCATATGCCGAGGGTGGCGGGTTCAAACCCAGCCCCGGCTGAACTGCAACAAAAAATAGCCGGGCGTTGTGGTGGGCGCCTGTAGTCCCAGCTGCTCGGGAGGCTGAGGCAAGAGAATCGCGTAAGCCCGAGAGTTAGAGGTTGCTGTGAGCCGTGTGACGCCACGGCACTCTACCCGAGGGCCGACTCTGTCTCTACAAAAAAAAAAAAAGATTCCTCCATGGTTTAGTATATATCATTTCTATTGCTAATTAAGAATTTATTATACTGATAGATGTATATATCTATGTAATTCTTGATGGACATTTGGGCTATTCTAGTTTTTAGATTTTAGAAAAAAACTGCTAAGAACAGTTGGGTGGATAAGAAAGTGGCAAACTCTCCCATAAAACATGGTGTTCATGACATTTCTGATAGCAGTGGAGAAGTATTTAAATGGTTCTTCATTCTTACCAACACTTGGTTTTGTCTCCCTTTTTAAATTTTATCATTCTATAAACGTCATCACATTATAGTTTGCGTTTATTTTCCCTGATAATTTATGATATTAAGTTTATATTCATGTGTTTATTGACCATTCACGTATCTTACAATCTTTTTACATGAAATGTTTTGGTCTATTTTGACTATTTTTAATTAGAAGGTTTATCTGTCTGTCTTCTCCTTTATATATCCACCTACCTATGAGGATTGCTGAACTTGCAACTACAATAGTTCACTTGCCTGTTTCTTAATTCTATTGGAGTTTGCTTTGAGTACTTTGCAATTTTGAGGTGAAAACATATTGAGAACTGCTATCTGTTTTTATTTGACTCTTTAATCAGGTTACAGTGCTCCTTGTTATGAGTTGAATTGTGCATTTCACAATGATACATTGAATTCTTAACCCTTAGCATCTCAGAATCTGACCCTTTGGGGAAACAGAGTCTCTACAGAGAGAATCATATTAAAATGCAGTTATTAGGACAAGCCCTGGTCCAATATGATTGGGATCCTTGTAAAAAGGGAAAATAAAAGGGGAAAGGGATGGGACAGAGAGAGAGAGAGTGGGAGAGAGAAACATACAGAGGGAAGAACACTTAGGGAAGTACATTTGAAGATGGGAGTGGAGCCATCACAAGCTGAGGAATGCAAAATACAGCCAACGAGCTACCCAAAGCTAAGGGGAAAGGCAGAGAACAGAGGCTCCCTTCCACCCCGCTGAGGGAATAAACAGTTCTCACACCTTGATTTCAGACTTCTACCTTTAAGAACTGTAAAACAATACATTTCTTTAGTTTAAGACGCCCACTTTGTGATACTATGCTTTGGCAGTGTTGGAAAAACTAACACCCCTTTATATTTCTGGCAATGTTTTTTGCCCTGAGTTCTATTTGTCTCATATTAATATAGTCACTCTGGTTTAGTTGAGATTATTTTGTATAATAAACCTTTGCCCATCTTTTCATTTTTAGTTATTTTATTTCTTCATATTTAAGGTGTATTTTTGAGGACAACACATGGATGTGTTTACTTATGTAAGCGCACTAACGTTCTCTGCTTTGAGTGTATAAATCATTGACATTTAATAACATTATCAATATGGTTGCATTTAAATATACCATCTTGTTATTGTTTTCCGTGTGTTCTAGCTGTACTTTATCCATTTTTTCTTCCTTCTTGTATATCTTTTTGAATTAGTTATATTTCATTTGAATTTCTCTGATCTCCATTTTGGTCATCCGTGCTCTCTTTCTTCCCTCTCCCTCTTCTCAATTACGACTGAGGTCAAGTATATGCACATTCTATTTGTCACAATCTACTTTATAATATATTACAGAACTGTACACATAAAGAGATGAGTGCAAATGTAATGTCCATGACAGTCTTCGTGCTGTGTACTCCCACCATGTTGAACTTCTTTTAGTCCTTTGACCGGAACAGACTTCCAATTATATAAGTATATTTGTATATCTTGCACCTTCTGCCTACACATTTCTCTGCATACAGAGCTAGTTAATTCGTGTATTAAATGTTTAGTGATACTGTTGCACAGAATGTTTCAGTAGAAATGATGATACCTGCTTATAGATATGTCCACACATATATATTCATGTGTAAGTATCCATACAAAATGTACCGTTATTGCTGGGTTTTTTATTATTAAATCATAGCCGTGTACATTAATGAGATCATGGGGCACCATACACTGGTTTTATAGACCGTTTGACACATTTTCATCACACTGGTTAACAAACCCTTCCTGGCATTTTCTTAGTTTTTGTGTTAAGACATTTACATTCTACATTTACTAAGTTTCACATATACCCTTGTAAGATGCACCGCAAGTGTAATCCCGTTATTGCTGTTGTTGTTTAGAATTATATTGAAGCGCCCAAAGAAGGAAAAAAACCCACAAACATAAATGCTTTATTGTAGGAGATATGTTAGTCCCCCTTCCTCCCAAATAGGAAAACGTTTTCAAAGACTGTAAGTGGTAACTCTAATTCATCCAAAGTCTGAAAGCAATTTTAATAAATAACTTAGAAATCAGATTCCCTGGAAATCTCCTTTCAACTATATTCTAATAATGTGTGTGTGTTATATGTTTTCTTTTTTTCATAAGTCTGCAAGTTACATTCATTTCCAACCAAGGGGTTCATTTTCTAGAGCATCCACTTTCTTTTTCCATTCATTTTCATAAAGACTCTAGGTGTTCTATGAGCAAGTAGTTTCTTACCCTTTACTTGCCCTTACTTTTTCTGAGGTAAAGCTTTAATGGAAGATAAAAACAGACTTCAGAAAATTATATTTTGTAAGGTTTATTGTTTTTCTTTTAATTTTCATATAAGGGGTATCCATAAAGTTCATGTGAAATGTAAATGAGTTTTAAACTTTAAATTGCACACACACACTTTATGGACACCCTGTATAATTGACTATCAGAGATAGATGCTAAGAAGATATTGAGGTATTAGCTATGATCTGAATGTTGTTGTCCCACATCCAAATTCATAGGTTAGAACATGCTGTTAATAGTACTAAGACACGGGGCCTGTGGGAAGTGATTTAGCCTGGATGTCTCCACACTCATAAATGAGAGTAGGGCCTCGAAAGAGGGTCAAGCATCCTCTTCTTCCTCCTCCTGTGAGGGTACAGCAAGAAGATGCCATCTATGAAGCAGAAAGAACTCTCACCAGACACAGACGTTTCCAGCATCTTGATTTTGGACTTCCTGGCATCCAAAATTATAAACCATACGTTTCTGTTTTTTATAAATTTCCCAAATGGGCAGACAATATTAAATTATTGAAATGAAATTTTTAAATATATAATTCTTTTCATTTGGTTCAAAGTGTAATAAATTTTTACATAGGTCAAAAATATTTATATGCACAAATAGCTTAACAATTTTCATCTTTTTAAAAGAGAAAAAAATAGAACTTTAATAAAATCTCTGACATGTTTTCCATTCATCCTTTCCTCTCTTTTCTCCCTTACAGTGTATTTCCAATGCACATAGGAAGTCATTTCTTTTTCTTTTTTTTGGTTTTTTTGGCCGGGGCTGGGTTTGAACCCACCACCTCCGGCATATGGGACCGGCGCATGGGACCGGCGCCCTACTCCTTGAAACACAGGCACCGCCCAAGGAAGTCATTTCTTTTTAAAAATCAATATTGGTTTTTACTAATTCATTTTGTAGTTGCTATTAGTTCCAGCATAAAGCATTTGCCAAAATATATGTTAGACATGAAAATTTAAAAGTCCAAAAGAAGGTATTTGTTTAAAAGATCTGATAATTCTGTGTCTCAAATTTTAATAGTGGTTGGCATTTGAATTTCTAGCTTTTTACAAATTAAAGATAAAATATATGATTAATGTTTGTAATAGAGATGAATCTATGCTGTAGGAATAAACATAACCAAAATTATGTGACGGACCCAATGCACATAGGAAGTTAAAGTAAGAAGATGGCTTAGCTCTGCAATGTGATTTCTCTATATTTTCAATCATCAGCACTAAGATGTTGTGCTTTTCTGCGTAGTAAATTTTGACACTTGGTTGCTGTGGTCCAGGCAATGGAATGAGTAAAGTCCAATACATATATATCAGACATCTAACCATTTTAAGGCTATGATTGTGAAGCTATATATTTTCATTCCTTTTATTTCCCATTGGCCAAAAATTAGTGATGTGGCCCCGTTTAGGTGCACGTGAAATGTTGTCTCACTAAGTAATCTATTAAATCTGGAGTTGTACCGGGTTCTTTAAGAATTGAAGAACTATTTTTTGAAGTTCTTCAAAGTATGACATTGGTGTTTTTATATAAACTACATTAAATCTGTAAATTGCTTAGGATCATATACATACTTTTACAATATTGATTCTTCCCAGCAATGAACATGGTATGTTCTTTTCCATTTGTTACCTTCTTCTGTTCTTTCTTTTCTCAGGGTTTCATAGTTCTCTCTGTAGAGATCCTTCATATCTTTTGTGAGGTATATTACCAAGTATATGATTTTCTTTGAAGCTATTGAGAATGGTATTATGTCTTTGCTTTGGTTCCCAGGTTGATTATTGTTGCCCTATATGAAGGCTACTGATTTGTGGACATAAAATTTATATCCTGATATGTTAATGTGTTTCTTGATAACTTGCAGGAGTTTTGTGATTGAAGTTTAGAAATCCCTGGGTTTTCTAAATATAAGATCATATCATCAACAAAAAGAAAAATTTGACATTCTTTATTCCCATCTGGATACTCTTGATATGCTTCTCTTACATGGTTGCATTGGCTAGGACTTCCAGCACTATGCTGAATAGTAGTGGTGATGGTGGAAATCCTTGTCTGGTTCCAGTTCTAAGTGGACATGCTTTCAGTTTTATTCCATTCTGTATGATAGTGGCTGTGGGTTTATCATAGATAGCTTCTATCAATTTAAGGAATGTCCCATCTTTGCCTATTTTCTTAAATGTTCTTTTTAGGAAAGGATGCTGAATTTTGTTGAATGTTTTCTCTGCATCTACTGAGAGGATCATATGGCCTTTGTTTTTGCTCCTGATCTACTTAAAAAGCTTCTACCCAGCTAAGGACATAATCCATAAAGCAAATAGACAACCTTCAGGATGGGAGAAGATATTTGCATATTATGAATCAGACAAAGGGCTAGTGACCAGAGTATACAAAGAACTTAAGTGAATTAACAAGAAAAGTGCAAACAACGCAATCAATCAATGGACAAGTGACATGAATAGGACCTTTTCCCAAGAGGATAGATGAATGACCAACAAACACATGAAATAATGCTTATTATCCCTAATCATCCAAGAAATGCAAATCAAAACCACTTTGACGGATCAACTAACGTGAGTAAAAATAGCTCACATCACAGGGTCCAAAGCTGCAGATTCTGGTGGGGGTGTGCAAACAGGGATACATTTATGCACTGTTCACGGGATTGCAAACTAGAACAGCTTTTTCGGAAAGAAGTATTTAGAATGAGCAAGGAGCTAAAAGTATACCTCCCATTTGATTCTACAATCCCATTACTAGGTGTCTACTCAGGAGGAAAAAAAAATCATTTTACCATAAAAACATTTGCACTCGAGTATTTATAACAGCTCAATTCACAATTGCAAAGACGTGGAAACAACCCTCATTCCCATTAATGCCTGAAAAAACTGTGGGGTATGTGTACCATGGAATACTATTCACTCATAAAAAGATGGAGACTGTGCATCTTTGTTGAATGCAAAATTGCCTGATGAATTTGGTAATTCTCCTAAGTATCTCAAGAATGGACAAGCAAACATCCCATATACTCAGTACTAATCTGAAAATAGTAGACCAACAACTACAGACCACATGAGAGAAAAGCAGGGGGTGAGGAGGCTCGGTAAGTTCTCCTTTAAAGGGTACAATGTATGGTACATTTCCTGGATGAATGATCAGCTATAATTCAGACTTTTGACTTTACGTTATAAACATAAAGAATGTAACTTAATCACACGTACCCTCACACTAACATGAAAGTAAACATAAAAAGGAAAATTTAAAAGTTAAATGGACATGTTGACATGCAGTTATATTTCCAGCCACCTGGGAGGTAAGGTGGGGTATTGCTTTAGCCCAGGAGTTTGAGGGTACAGTGAGATGTGATCTAACTACTCCAGCCTGGGTGACACAATAAATAAATAAATGAGAAAATAAATAAATAAATAAAGTCTCATAAAGGTCTTTACTCTTCTGAGATATTTTTTTCTTAGTTTGTCTCTGAAACACCAGAATGTCAGCATTTTTCAAAAGAAAAGTTTGTTCACATGAATGTCATTTATATTTTATGGGCTCCCAGAGCTTTGAACACTACCTGAAACAAACAAGCATTTGATACACATCAGTCATCAGTTGCATCAGTTAACTATAATACAAACATAGTCTTTGCTCTAGCTATCTTTAAAAAATAGCTTTGTCTTCTATGTGAGAATGTGAATACAGCATACCTTCAAGAATATGTACATGTGTAACTGGCTAAAAATTAACGCAGGATCTAACAACTCTCTTCTCTTCACACATATTTCTGCTTTTCACTTGATTCTTCAATTTCCTTTTTGTCTCATTCACTTGTTAACTCCCATATTCAGGTCAAGTTCCACCCTTTTCAACATGTGTAAACTGCTCTTGTCAACATTGCCAATATTTCTTTCTTGTTAAATTCAATAAATGTTTAGTTCATTTGTGACCTGCTGGTGATATTTGATGTTATTAAATACGACATTCACATAATACCACGTTGTCTTTTTCTCCGTATGCCTTTTAGGCTGATGACTTATAATTCCTTAAGTTCCTTTTCTCCCCTGGTTTTATATTTTATTATGAAGTAAACGATATAGCTTATATTATGTTTTAAAAGAGATTGTGAAAAATTGGGATGTTGAAAGGAAAAGTATCCATTTTGCTTGTCACTCTTTATTACAGAGGAGTATATATATAATATATTATTTTGAGTATCATATTTATCAGAAAATATGAAGAAGATGGCATTTGTAAAGAGCAGCCTTTCTTTAATTATGTATTGCAATAGTATAGGCAGTTGATATTGAGTCTAATCAGAAGATTGTAACAGAATTATTTACTAAAATAACCATGTAATTTAATATAAAAATCAGGTAAAAAATACTATAAATTACATAACACTTGAGTAATTAAGAATACGGTAGTGAAACATATGCATTCTATATTTATAAATTAAGAATAAGAACTTTCGTATAATTTGAGATTTAAAAAATAAAAATAGAATATGTTCATTACAATGCAAATATCTGATGAGCTTTCCGTAGAATAAATATTTTAGACTTTCATTCTCTTTTCATGTTATGACTCCATTCACACAATACTTTGTATGTGCCCCTGTATATAAGGATGCCTGGAATTATAGTTGAGATAGTATAGAGTTTTAGTTGGGATAGTATATTGCATCAAAAATAGACACAGGATAAGAATTCTGTGAAAATATATGTATTTTTATCCATAAAATATGTCATGTTCCTTCTTTCAAGAGCGGCAGTGTGACTCCCTACCTCCAGCACAGTTTCAGAATGAAATCTTAGTTTTTTGTGAAGGAACATCCACCAGAAGAAAACCTCTTCAGGAGATTCTCCATTTTAATTTTCTTGTACCAACCTCCAAATTCTGGGATTACTCTTCATTCCTCTTTCATTACAACCCTTAAATGTGCCGCTTCATGAGCAAAAAGTGTCTTACATATGATGCAATTCTTCAAACTTTCCTTTTATACTCAGGCTTTTATAAACACTTAGCCTTCTTATGAGGGAAGGGACAATATCCACTCTGGTTCTCTTCGATATGGATGATTATGGAATAGAAGTTCAGTACCTTCTATTTGAAAAGAAGTAAGTGGTAGGGTTGTTGTTTCTTTTTTTACTCAACAATTTAATCCTGGACAATAATTATACTGTACTTTAAAAAAATTATTCTTCCTTTTAGTTCATTCTATCTACCTATTGCCCTCTCTACCACTCCTCATTGCTCTGTTCCGTAGTTCTACCATGCACACCTTCACATTCATCAACATCTGGCTCATGAGTCTCTCTCTCTCTCTCTCACACACACACACACACACACACAATTTTTGTTTTCATCCTAAGTGAAGTTATCATCCATGCAAACCAACATTATAAATATCTTGCTTTTTATATCCTAATCAAGAATTTTTGATTCAAAGTTACTCTTCTCTACTCTTTATCAGCTAACATTTCTATAGTCACATCCAAGGATTTATCTTTGATTCACAATGTTCAAGCTCTGAAATATCCAAGTTAGATGTCTTACTGTCTGTGTATAACTTTCTATCCATCCCACTGTCATGTTTAATTACCGCCATGGTAGTGTCTCTTTTCCAGATGGTCCATTTTCCCTGACTATTAGGCTCCTCTCGTCTCATTCAGCTAGCATCTATATGATCAGTGAGTATGCATCGCTTTGAAGATCCACCTAAAGTTCCATAGCCCATGATACTTTCAAAGTCTCTGAAAGGTAAAACCCTAATCCTAGTTCAATATAAGATATACATTAGTGGTTCTCAACCTTCCTAATGCCCGCGACCTTTTAATATAGTTCCTCATGTTTTTGTGACCCCCAAACATAAAACAATTTTAGTTGCTAGAAGCAACAAGAACCACTGATATTAAATTTTTGAATTTTTGACTGTCTCTATTACCTTACCTCTTCTTACAAACATCTGACCTTGCTATTCGCTCTCTAATCTCAACTGATGCTCTACTCATTTACTTAAAATTAGGGAAGAAATGTTAAAGAGAAGACACTAAAATAGTATGTTTTTCACCTCTTACAACAATGTAAATAAGCTACAAGTAAACAGTGTTGAATTTTTTATTCCGTCTTCAGTAAATTCCACTGAATAAGATAACTTTGGCTCAAGGCTTTTAATACTTTTGTTGGTTTTCTCTCTCTATGTATCCATTATCTGTTGGAGTTCTTCAGCAATCCCCTATGTGTATATACTCTTTTATTGATTCATATACCTTCTTTAGGTAACTATAATGACTCCTATGACTCTGGTTACCTCTAGGCTTGATCATTCCTGTTAGCCTTACATATCTGACTTGTCATGAAACATTTTAACTCAGATGGTTGTTGGATATTTTTTGTTCAACAGATACATAGACAATATATTTATTTCTAAGTGTTCTTATTTATTATTCTTCCTTATCTCAGTGAGTTCCTTTACCACATTTAATGCTAAAAAGACAAATATGGCAGTCTTAATTTAAAAAATCTAATCTCATTGTAAACATACATAATCAGTCTCTAAATTTGATCAATATTACTTTAGGTATATCGGTTCTACTCCACACATATCACTTTAGTTTCTCTCTTCCTCTCTATATCCACTCTCACTACTCCAGTCCACACCAGGACTAGCCCTTTCTTCTCTCCCTTCCCCTGGATTATTGAAGTAAGTTTGACTGGTCTCTCAACTTAGTTATTAACCAACGTCAGCAATGTATAACTGAAATTAAAGGGATATCATCTTAAAATTCAAATGTATCCCTGAACTCACTTACTCAAATGTGCTCAACTTCATATTCCTCTTAGAATTGGGTTCAGAATCTTCACTATGATCCATAAAACCAAGCATGATTTTGTTCATTTGTTTATATAGTCTCAATGGTAGCCACTATTCCTTAAGCTATTTTGGCACCAAGAATATGGAACTACATTTGTTTTTGAAAAATCATATTCCATCATACTTTAAGACCTTTGCAATGCTGTTTTCATTCCCTATTTTCCTCCATTTCATTACACTATCCAGCTTTTATTAGTCTTTACTGGCTCATGTGAAATGCTGCTACTCTAGCCTGGGCTCATTCTTTCACTTAGTTGCTCTGCAGTTCTCTGAGATTTTTATTACGTTGATCATTCTTAAGATATTTTTCTTCTAGATGGCAAATAGCATGTTGGGTAGGAATGTATTATACTTATCTTATTTACTTCTGTATCTCCAGCCCTGTGAACAATAATACGTTGTTGGATGGTGCATATCTTGTAGCAACATCTAATTGTGTTTTGCTTGTTTTCTTGCTCATTTCTTTTGCTTTTGTTTTGAGAGAGAGAGAGAGAGAGAGAGAGAGAGAGAGAGAGAGAGACTACTGCATACATGTATTATTTGATTTCTCTTGTCCCCTTACATTAGGATTGCAGTGAATGGAGGCCTAAATTAGTATCTTGGGTGAAGCCAAGTATACACTCTTGCCTGTAATAATTTTATAATTATTTCTATTCTTGGAAAAAACTCATTATCACCCACTTCAACTATTTATATTTAAAGTAAATTTATTGCTTAAAGTACAAAACATCACATTCATCTTTCTATACTTACATTAACTTAAACATATCAGGTGCTAAAGGAATTATTTATTTATTTATTTTAGAGACAGAGTCTCATTTTTTAGCCCTTGGTAGAGTGCCATGGCGTCACAGCTCACAGCAACCTCCAGCTCTTGGGCTTAGGCAATTCTCTTGCCTCAGTCTCCTGAGTAGCTGGGACTACAGGTGCTTGCCACAACACCTGGCTATTTTTTGTTGCAGTTTGGCCAGGGCCAGGTTTGAACCCACAACCCTTGGTATATGGGACCAGCACCCTACTCACTGAGCCACAGGCACCGCCCTATTTATTTATTTTTGATACAGAGTCTCAAGCTGTCACCATGGATAGAATGCTGTGGCATAATAGCTCACAGCAACCTCCAACTCAGGCTCAAGCAATCCTCTTGCTCTTTTCTATTTTGGTAGAGAAGGTTCTGTGCTGTTAAGCAAAGGAACCAAATATTTTCTTTCTCTTTGCTTAAATCACCTTTACACAAATATAACTAAAAGTGTATTTTTATGGTAGATAGTACAAATTAATTTAAAGTAATCAATAAAACAATTCAAAATATCTATTTTCTTATAAAAGAATACTCTTCTCCATTCTTACAGCGTTACAAAATTCATTGAACTTTAAATTGTTATTGTTAATATATTAAATAGAAAATCCAGAACAAGTGTATTATCTTCATTTATATGTAAAAATGACAAGAGTTTAAAACTTAACACTTAATTCCCTAATAATGTTTTTAAGTGAAATATATTTTATGAATTTACAGTATGAATTTGTTAAGTATATTTAAATG
Source organism: Nycticebus coucang (assembly GCF_027406575.1). NCBI lineage: Eukaryota > Metazoa > Chordata > Mammalia > Primates > Lorisidae > Nycticebus > Nycticebus coucang. The sequence goes on along the minus strand of NC_069789.1, from coordinate 67,230,284 downwards.
TTATACATTAAAATAAAAATCAAAACATAATCCGTTCTCATAGACAAGTGCCCCGTTTAGAACAAAATACAGTCTGAATTTAGCTATTGAAATACTAACAAGTAAATTGGGCCACAGGGTAGACTGTGGCCTGGTAGACTGTCCTAACTTAAGTTACTGCATTTTTAACTTGGTAGAATATTGGTAACTGCTTTGTCATAAAATAACATATAACCTGATAAGCTATAGACAATAAAATACTTGCACGTTCAGAAATATCCCCGCCCAGTCACTGATTCTGCCTTCATTGAAGCACCAACTAGTTACCCGTGAAATTGTGATTATTGCTTGAAGCCCAATATCTGATACATTTGAGTTGAGCACTCAGAACCTCTTGCCACTAAGCCAAATTTTTCTACATATATCTGCATTATTTTCCTAGTCTACTGCAGAATATGTTTGCTTTCTCACTTGATGATTTTGAATTTTGAAGACAATCTCTTTATGCAAGGATCTGCACTGAATCACCTTTTTAAAAAAATCACAATTATTCCATCTACACATTCTGTACTCTGCTTTGTAGATATGTCCAAAAATCTGATGATAACACCTCTGGATTAATTCTGAGTATAAGTACTTCCTGAATCCCTTCTAGCAAGACTGGCAAACTCTATACCAAGTTTATTTCTCTTTCCTGATGACCCATAGCTAGTTTATATTGCCTGTCCTTATTCATAGGTACATATGGCATGTAATATAGCTATAGTCAATGGATGTGAGAAAACATGATATACATCCTGTCCAGGCCAGGTCCTTTAAAAATTCCTATGTAGGCATCCACTTCTCTTTCACCTCTGCCAGGTAGATGACAACATACTTGGTGATCTGTACCTGATAAGACTTTAAGTGAAGAAATATTATACTTCCAATAATATTACACTGTTGAGATTTCCAAATTCAGTTTGTTACAGCAGCGAGTGTTATCTCAACTAAGATATCCATCCATCAGTTAAGTTCCTTGTTTGGAAAGCTCCTTTTGTCTGAGCTCATGTTCTTTTTAATAATATTTTGTCTTTTTGGACACTGTCATTTGGCATGCTGCCAAATAGCTCTTGTGCTATGTAGCAACTTTGTCCTGGCTATGCTTAAGCCTACATTAATCTCCTTTGCCCTAAGAGCAAGCAGGTATGGCCTCAGCCTATCTGAAAACTAGGCCTGCTCAAAAGAGGATAGAATTTAATTTAATATATTTCCTTTCAGAGATCTTAATTAATTACTGATACAAAAAATTGTAATGAGATTTAAGCTTTAAACAAAACTGGTAAGTTTTAGCTTATAATTACTAATAATCAACATACTGTCTATAGTATATATATATACTAGGCATTGCTATACTTTACCTGGAATTTCATTTAGTTTTTAAGGGTTATTTAAAATATAAAATTATTTTCAGGTACAGAATAATGTAAACATACTTTGCACATCAAAAGAGGATGGCAGGCTCTTATATTTGTATTTCATATACAAAGGCAGTCACCAAAAGTGCCATAGTAATATTGATTCTGCACAACCTTAAAAAAATGAATGGGTAGGCTCCTAAATGTTTCCCAATATCACCAAACACCACACTGATTTTACCTGCCTTTGTGGGATACATATACACATACCCTAATATAGGCTAGGATTTTATATTTTCAGGAATGTACTAAAAAAATAGTCATTAACAAACATGGATTTATACTTAGTTAAAATATATGTTCCATATTTTGGTGTTTTATTAAAATTTATTTACCAATTATGAAGTATATTTATATTTATGACTATTTTATAATTATGGTAACTATAATTTTATATGTGATTAAATATGTCTCACAAAATTAATAACATGTATTTGAATAATTATAGTAATACTTTTTTTTTTTTTTTTTTGCAGTTTTTGGCTGGGGCTGGGTTTGAACCTTGCCACCTCGGGCATATGGGACCTGGGCCCTTCTCCTTTGTGCCACAGGCGCCGCCCTATAGTAATACATTTTTATTCATTTCACATTAATTTCATGTGACATAAAAAATAGACCTGTGAAAAGTTTAGAAGTGGGAAGAAATTTTATTCATTACAAAGTCACAAATTGTAGTGTATCTCCAGATAGCTTAAATTTTTATATTTTTCTGCGTATCTTAAAAAATATATTGTGGTTCTATGTCATATATTTCTCATTTACTCAATTTTGGTGTGCATATATTTACTAGACAGTCTAATTTCAATCCAGCAGTGGAAGAGAAATAAACCAACATATTTATAATAAAATTTTCCAGTCAGTATAACTATACAATGCACTTAAAAATAACTGTCCTTACTCTATACCAAAGGAATCTTTGCTTGTGTTTTGAAATACAGCTGTCATTTAAATTGGAAAATTAAGTTCACAAGTTTCAATCATCAAAATAGCCCAAATTTATTACTAATACGAGAAGATACTTAGTGAGATAATTTCCACCTTAGAAGGCCACCATTATAACTGTACTCATCCCCCAAAATGTGAGAAGGTTATGAATGTACTGAACAAAAGTTTCAGGAAATATTTTTTAAAAACTAAATTTTAGTATGCCTAAGAAATATATCATAAGAGATTTTAAATTAGTTGTAGCCTAATGTTAATGCTGTTATAAAAAATTTTCATATACCAAACGATAAAGCTCTCTATATAAATAAAACTGCCAATGAAATTAAAAAATAGGGAGGAGATCCCCTTCTAGTCAATAAAAAGCTAAATGATAGACCTCTAGGAGTATTATCATCAGCAAAACCATGAAAACTATTTCAGAATTTTTCTTTCACAGAGCTATCTTTGTTCAGGTTTTTTTTTTATTTTAATGCTTCTTTTCTTTTCTTAACTTTATCTATCTTTTTTACACAAGAATGTATAGAATTGATGCTGCAAAGCAAAGGACAAATACCAAAATGTTAATATATGTATTTGTATAAAATATATGCTACTAAAAATATGCTATGCAAAGTGATGGAAATAAGAAAACATGCAGCTATGTTCTTGGAAAAAAGGAGAAAGCACCATAATTTATAGATGCACCAAACCTATGATTTATGATAAAAAGTGCCAAAAATAAATGGAAGATACATTTTACTATAATAGGCAAATTGAATGTTTGCTTGAACAACTAAAAATAACTAAAGTTAAGGAATGAATTACACTTTATTTTACCTTCATAATTCCTAATGTATACTAATTTCATTTTATGTATGAGTTATACTCAATTTCAACAGTACTAGTTCATAATATAATATACCGTTTCTACCAATAGGGAAAATTATGCATTTCCTTTCCCAAGGAATGGCAGTTGTTTTTAAATAAAGTTCCAAGTATTTAAACAGCCTTTCTGTTTTGATGCTATGAGTAATTTTCAATGGCCTGTCATTCTGAGACTAAAAGATGTCCTCATCCTACCCAGTGTACTCACACATAATGTCAGAGTGAAAAATAAATACCTGTTGTAGCAAATCTTCATTAAAAGAGCAAAGTGGGACAAATAAACTAGTTTATAGCATGATCTTTATCAAAATATATCAGGGAAACAAATAAAACAAAACACCCCCCTGCCCAAAGGAAGAGCACACGTGGTCAGTGAGCTGTTTCCTAATTTACTTATTCTAATTTTATTTATTGGCTATTTACCTTTCATGCAGTTTTAGTAATGAAGGTTGGATATTTGACAGGTTTGGGGTTTCTCTAGCAATGCACCTCCCCTGGAATCCTGGTGAGGTGGATTTCTTTCAAGTTCTGGGAACTGTTTTCTAATAAGCAACAACAGAGAGCTGACTATGGACTTTGTGTGTGTGTGTTTGTGTTTTTAATCTCTCATTATAAGAATTCATAGTTCTCTCTGTCCATTTAAACCTTTGTTTACTGTTTGAGGCCAGGACCAAAGCAAATTGTATTACATGTCTCTAGTATGTGTAACCTTCTTATAGCCTAACTGATAATCATTTGAACTGGAGACAATGTAACTATGTTAGATTTTCAGCAGAAGATATGTAATTTTATATTGTTTACCCTAATATTAGGAGTATCCAAAGTAGTATCATGAAAGAGTAATATCCTGGAAGTCACCAATGTGTGTCTCGTATATATAACTTTAAGTACTTTAGGGGTCACATTTAAAAAAGTAAAAAATAATCATAAAATTATTTTAGTGATATATTTTATTTACTCCAATATACCCCATGTTTTATTATATTAGCATATGACAACACAAAAATTATTAATCCAATATTTTGTCTTCTTTTTTTGTAGAAAGTGTTTCAATTCCCGTTTATTTAGTACACTTGAAGGACACTCCCTGTGCTCAATAGCTATGTTTAGCATAGTATTCAACACTGCAAAATATTAAATTTTCTCTATTTTTTGGATCCTTTTTTTATCCTTTGTTCTTAGTCAAGATAGACACTCAGTTTGGATCTTACCATTATTTAGGTGCAGAATGATCAGTCTTTTTGTAATTCTACAAGTCACCTAATATTTGGCCTGTGTCTGTCCCAGATTACCAGTCATGACCAAAAGAAGGGATCCTGTTGTATGCTGATTATTATCTGCTTTTGTAAAGATGATTTTATATTGCGCATTTTGGTTGTATGTATTCAACCAGCTACAACCTTTTCATGTGCTTTTTAACAATGTTCTAGACCTCAGTTTTCAGTCAACTGTTTATCCCACATCAAGTCAGTAATGTTAGTCTATCATTTGCTATAATCTGTACCCATGGGCCTACATATTTTCTGTATTATACAAGAAATTTTGGCTGAAAGTGAGACACCAAACCCTAATTTCAGTGCCTAAAGAGTGTGTCCACTCCGCAATGCCCAGTAATAGCTCAAGCTGGGAAAAGACTGCATTGAAGAACACAAAATAAAATATTAAGGTTCTGTCTTTCCTTCTATCTCTTGGTTCTACTTGTCATTGTCAGTATTCTTTGGTGGAACTGATCTATGTCACAATAAGCTGAAATTAGAAGTCTGTGCTTCACACACTCACAGCTTTACCATCTGTCTTTGTGTTTCCCTTTGTGATAAAGGGATACCAGAAGCTGAGTAATTTATAAATAAAAGACGTTTATTTTGCTCCAAATTCTGCAGGTTGTGCAAGAAGCATAGCACCAGCATCTGCTCCTGGGAGGGCCTCACACTGCTTCCACTCACGGTGGAAAGGAAAGGGGAGCCAGTGTGTGCAAGGATCATACGGTGAGACAACAATCAATGCGAATGGAGGAGGTGCTGGCCTCTTTGTAACAACAAGCTCCCTCAGGAATTAATAGAGCAGTGTTTTTCAACCTTTCTACTCTCACAGCACACTTAAATTATGTTGATTAAAAAAAAAAAAGTAAAAGAAATAAAGAATATACTTACCATCCTTTGAATTTCATTCAAAAATAATTTAATTTATGATCTTTAAACATTTCTGTGGCACACCTAAGATCCTCTACTGGCACGCTTACTTTAACAGCCAGAGCTGCAGACCACTACCATTAGTAATTGACTGGAGACTCACCCATGTAGTGCTAGAAAAATGTGTATTCTACGTGCCAAGAAGAAGGTTCTGTGGTCCATAGGGGCGGCAAATTCAGGTGGGAGGGCAGGATTATTCACATTCAAGACTAAAGTTTCTTGACTAAAAATTGAATTTACTCATTTAAAAACAAAATCCAATATAGTTGGAAAACAATCTCATTTTGTCTCTTCCTGAAATTAAACATTTGAAAGGATTTTGTTGGTATGTTTGACACAAGTGCAATTGTGTTTTTCCTAGTAAGCTATTTTTTATTTTTTAAAAAATACAAAATATTTTTTAAATACACTTTAATAACAAAAGTAAAATGTGATTGATATTTCCCCACAATCTCTATATGTATGTCCCTAATTCTGCCACAGTTTTCTCCACTGTGTCATACAAATACTTTTGTGGTGTGTACAATGTGGAAGGGTTGGGGAAAAGGGCTTAGTACTTCACCTCTCAATTTCCCGTCCAAGCTGAACTCTCTACTTTCCATTTCATTCTCAGCCTACCCTAACTAGTCATTCAAAATCATTAATTTGTAAGCTGGAGTCATCAATAATCTTCCTGTTGCCAATCTTTTTGTCTAGGGAATGATCCCTAGACAAAATACACCATGATCTCTCTTCTACTTTTGGCACTGTCTACCATTCCCATATTTTTTAAAGATGGCAGCCTTCACCTTTGTGACACTAATTTACCCACTAATGTTTTTGTTGTTCCTTCTCCAGCTTCACTGTGAACTTCTTTTCCTTAATCTGTTGTTGAATGCTTTATTCTTCAGAATTTACTTTCAGTTACCTTCATTGTTACATGCCCATCTCTAGATGGTAGGAACATTCAATGGAAATCAAGCAGGTGGAAGGCAAAAGCAGGGGATAGAAAGCACACAATCCAGGGATAGATTACAGTCAATTATAACCTTGCCTCAAACTGTACAAAAGTAATGCATGTAACCAAAACCTTTGTAGCCTAATGATTTTAAAATAAAAAATTAAAAAAAAAAAACAAAAAACAAATAATACCCATATGCTGTGTCTGTAATCCCAGCTACTTGGGAGGCTGAGGCAAGAGAATTGCTTAAGCCCAGGAGTTTTAGGTTGCTGTGAGCTGTGATGCTACAGCACTCTACCGAGGGTGACATAGTGAGACTCTGTCTAAAAAAAATTTAAAAAGTAAAATACCCAGATGCTGATGATTTTACATGTTCTTTCTCTAAAATATATTAATATTTTATTTCTCCTATCAGGCCAACCACAACTGTGATTTTCTCATTGGTTTCTTATCTCCTTTGTACTTAATAGTGACATGAATCCAAGTTTGTCCATTCTATTGCTTTACCCTTTTGTAGCCTACAAAATAACCTTTTTGCTTCTTTTCAGGAAGTTATGATGCATTGATAAATTGATATATTACTATCAATCTCAGAGCATCAGGGTCTGTTTGTCATACTGTTTCTTGAATATTCTTTTTAAAACTCAAAATTTATCATGTGACTCTTGTCATTTTCTTCATGAAATTCTTATTATTACCTTAATCCAACCTCTTAAACACAATGTGTAAGAACATTTAAAGCCTAATGATTTTCTCACTTTTTAATCTCTTATGTAGTATATAGATTACTTATCCTCAAAATACAGATCTTGCTTTATGAAACTAATCAAAGCAAAGCAAATATGTAATAATAGTCTCTGCTGTTTCTGGGCTCTCACTCAATCTGGAATGACCTCCGTGTTTCACCCTTACTCATAGTTTTATGCAGTTCTATCCTATCCTCTGCTATAAAACAGTTCAGAAGTCATCTTTCACGACTTGTATGAAATAAAGCTTTTGATATCTACACAAGCTTTCTTCTTTATGTTCCTGTTACTTGTCCTGGTCATTCTGCATTTCGTATGTGCATATTCCCCTTAGTTTTCTGACGTCAATTTCTATATAATTTTTCTTCTTTGTGTTTTTGGTAATTTCCTGAGCATCTTGTGTTGTATACATCAGTGTTCTTTTTAGTTTCTCAAGTCCAGGACTTCAGGGATTTCATCTAAGTATTCTTAGTAAAAGCATGTTAAATGAAAATAATATGTGAAAGATAATCAATTTTATTCCTGCTAGAGTCAAGTATAGTACTTTGTAAGATGATTTTCCATTAGTTGATTTTTGTTCCTTGTTTTTGTTTGTTTTGGGGTTTTTTTGGTCATAATCTTATTATTTTATGTCATCGTAATGAGAAAGATACATTTTTATGGATAAGTAAAATGTGAACATATTAGAAAATATGCACATAACATACCACCAATTAAATATAAAATGTCTTTTAACATACAGGATTCTTGATTTGATAATCCATTGACATAAGTTACATTTTTTAAAGTTGTCTTAAACTTTGTACTCCTTCTAAAAAACAAACTTTACATTTTATACTAATGGGGCATAGCAATTGTAAAAATTGTATTTGCTATTTTTTTAAATACCTCAGTTGAACAATATGGGTTTAAAATATTCATTATGTCAAGAATGGAAGAAAAAGTATCCAATATACTCAGCCCTCTATAAAACTAATTTATGGCTTTCATATGAAAGCAATAACCCAGTTATAACCTGAGAATATGGGGAGAGGGAGGAGAGGGAGGGAGGATGGGCAGAGGGAGGGTGATTGGTGGGATTACACCTGCGGTGCATCTTACAAGGGTACATGTGAAACTTAGTAAATGTAGAATATAAATGTCTTAACACAATAACTAAGAAAATGCCAGGAAGGCTATGTTAACCAGTGTGATGAAAATATGTCAAACGGTCTATAAAAAAAAAAAATGTATATTTTCAAATAACTAGAATGTTCCCAATACAAAGAAATGATAAATGTTTGAGATAATAGATATGCTAATTACCCTAATTTGATCACTACACCTTATAAGTATTAAAGCATCACTATGTGCCCTGTAAAAACAAAACAAAACAAAAAAAAACTCTCCACTGTAAAAAAAAAAAAAAAATTCATTTTGTAAGAGGAAAACAAGCAGCTCACATACTGAAAAGATTTATTTAGCAAAAACTAACCATGTAATTTGCATCTTCCTTTGACCATATTGTGCTAAGAGAAAATGCTTATAAAGCTCTTTTACTTCCTTGAATAATTTAGTGTATAATGAATTGTAAATAGTAATATTGCTGTGCTTTTTTATAATGATAAGGAATATAATCATAACTATTAATAATGTATCATTTAAAAACAGATTCAGTTTCTCATATTATTACAGATAACATATACAATTTAAATAAATTATATTATTAAATAAATGAAATATAATAGTTTAGTGCAATCTCATTATTAATAATAATGAAGAAAAATAAATAATTTCTAATGAAATTTGTTATGGGCTGTATCAGTTAAAAAAAAATGCATGTCTATTATATAGTGGCCTGTATTTCAAAGAAAAAAGTCTCAGTTCTAAATCTTCAGCTTTACATCTTGAATAGGACAACCAAATTTTAAATTTTAGATTTAAAATAAGTGATATTTAAATGCACATTTGACCTTTGGAATTCTCTGAAAGAAAAGCCAAGGGGGTGATAAATTTCTACATGCTGTTTATTTTTACGATAAATCTTGGTGTCAGACTTGAAAAAGATTATCCGTATGCTGTTATGGTACGTGCATAATGCCTACATATGGACATAAATACATATAAATATTGATCTTTTAACATTAATAAAAGGACATGTTGCTGAGGATGAATGCATATGATAAATCCAGTTCTATGTGGAATTAATACATTTTTACCATGCACTAGTTAATTAATGACGTTATTCAGGTTCAGTGGATGGAATTCAGCAGGAATATATTGCTGGCACACTGGAAGTTTAAAACTCTAAAACAGTTTGATTTAAGATAGACTTTAGGGTTATTTTAGCTTGCATCAAAATAAAGCATGCAGAAGCTTCAAAAATCAAATGATACAAAGAAGTAAAAGACCCATACCTCCTCTGCCCACATCCTTAGCTCACATGTATAATGAGCACATTTTTTTCCTTTTAGTTAAAGGTCATTTTGCTGAGGATGAATGCTCAGCATTCATGAATCTGATAAACCCATTTAAGTTATACTATTAGTGGATTTCGTCTGGTGTTTTCTTGATGAATCATTCTATGTACCCTTCTTTTTAGTCTCTTACACATTTTAGGTTGTTTTTGGTTTTCTGGTTATGAGAGAGAGGATTCTTAAACCCCTTCTTCTTTGTCAATATAGTCATACGATAAATCCTCAATAATCAGCTTTGTATATGACAACAGTGTTAATAGACTTATGTCTTTCTTTCTTTTCTTTTTTTATTTTTATTTTTTTGCAGTTTTTGGCTGGGGCTGGGTTTGAACATGCCACCTCCAGCATATGGGGCCAGCGCCCTACCCCTTTGAGCCACAGGAGCCACACAATAGCCTTATTTCTTTAGACATCATGCATGGAATGTTGTTGACTATTAGAGGATATTCAAATAGTCACTCTTCCCTCTGCTATTCCTAGCTTATTTAGCTTCCTTTGTCTGCTCTGTCTATGCTTTTACATTCTTCACCCTTCACAATTAAATCAAGTAAATTTTGTTCATTGAAAAACAAAATATCTGAAGATATTTTCTCTTTTTATTATTCAAATTTAAAAGTCTTTAGATCAGAGAAAAGTTTTTCTTTTTTTTTTTTTTTATTGTTGGGGATTCATTGAGGGTACAATAAGCCAGGTTACACTGATTGCAATTGTTAGGTAAAGTCCCTCTTGCAATCATGTCTTGCCCCCATAAAGTGTGACACACACCAAGGCCCCACCCACCTCCCTCCTTCCCTCTTTCTGTTTCCCCCCCCATAACCATAATTGTCATTAATTGTCCTCATATCAAAATTGAGTACATAGGATTCATGCTTCTCCATTCTTGTGATGCTTTACTAAGAATAATATCTTCCACGTCCATCCAGGTTAATACGAAGGATGTAAAGTCTCCATTTTTTTTAATGGCTGAATAGTATTCCATGGTATACATATACCACAGCTTGTTAATCCATTCCTGGGTTGGTGGGCATTTAGGCTGTTTCCACATTTTGGCGACTGTAAATTGAGCTGCAATAAACAGTCTAGTACAAGTGTCCTTATGATAAAAGGATTTCTTTCCTTCTGGGTAGATGCCCAGTAATGGGATTGCAGGATCAAATGGGAGGTCTAGCTTGAGTGCTTTGAGGATTCTCCATACTTCCTTCCAGAAAGGTTGTACTAGTTTGCAGTCCCACCAGCAGTGTAAAAGTGTTCCCTTCTCTCCACATCCACGCCAGCATCTGCAGTTTTGAGATTTTGTGATGTGGGCCATTCTCACTGGGGTTAGATGATATCTCAGGGTTGTTTTGATTTGCATTTCTCTAATATATAGAGATGATGAACATTTTTTCATGTGTTTGTTAGCCATTCGTCTGTCGTCTTTAGAGAAAGTTCTATTCATTTCTCTTGCCCATTGATATAAGGGATTGTTGGCTTTTTTCATGTGGATTAATTTGAGTTCTCTATAGATCCTAGTTATCAAGCTTTTGTCTGATTGAAAAAATGCAAATATCCTTTCCCATTGTGTAGGTTGTCTCTTTGCTTTGGTTATTGTCTCCTTAGCTGTACAGAAGCTTTTCAGTTTAATGAAGTCCCATTTGTTTATTTTTGTTGTTGTTGCAATTGCCATGGCAGTCTTCTTCATGAAGTCTTCCTCCAGGCCAATATCTTCTAGTGTTTTTCCTATGCTTTCTTGGAGGGTTTTTATTGTTTCATGCCTTAAGTTTAAGTCCTTTATCCATCTTGAATCAATTTTTGTGAGTGGGGAAAGGTGTGGGTCCAGTTTCAGTCTTTTACATGTAGACATCCAGTTCTCCCAACACCATTTATTGAATAGGGAGTCTTTCCCCCAAGGTATGTTCTTGTTTGGTTTATCAAAGATTAGGTGGTTGTAAGATGTTAGTTTCATTTCTTGGTTTTCCATTCGATTCCAAGTGTCTATGTCTCTGTTTTTGTGCCAGTACCATGCTGTCTTGAGCACTATGGCTTTGTAGTACAGACTAAAATCTGGTATGCTGATGCCCCCAGCTTTATTTTTATTACAGAGAACTGCCTTAGCTATACGGGGTTTTTTCCAGTTCCATACAAAACGCAGAATCATTTTTTCCAAATCTTGAAAGTATGATGTTGGTATTTTGATAGGAATGGCATTGAATAGGTAGATTGCTTTGGGAAGTATGGACATTTTAACAATGTTGATTCTTCCCATCCATGAGCATGGTATGTTCTTCCATTTGTTAATATCCTCTGCTATTTCCTTTCTGAGGATTTCATAGTTTTCTTTATACAGGTCCTTCACCTCCTTCGTTAGGTATATTCCTAGGTATTTGATTTTCTTTGAGACTATGGTGAAGGGAGTTGTGTCCTTAATTAGCTTCTCATCTTGACTGTTGTTGGTGTACACAAAGGCTACTGACTTGTGGGCATTGATTTTATATCCTGAAACATTACTGTATTTTTTGATGACTTCTAGGAGTCTTGTGGTTGAGTCTTTGGGGTTCTCTAAGTATAAGATCATGTCGTCAGCAAAGAGGGAGAGTTTGACCTCCTCTGCTCCCATTTGGATTCCCTTTATTTCCTTGACTTGCCTAATTGTATTGGCTAGAACTTCCAGCACTATGTTGAATAGTAAAGGTGACAGAGGACAACCTTGTCTGGTTCCAGTTCTAAGAGGAAAAGCTTTCAGTTTTACTCCATTCAGTAAAATATTGGCTGTGGGTTTGTCATAGATAGCTTCAATCAGTTTTAGAAATGTGCCACCTATGCCTATACTCTTCAGAGTTCTAATTAGAAAAGGATGCTGGATTTTATCAAATGCTTTTTCTGCATCTATTGAGAGGATCATGTGATCTTTATTTTTGCCTCTGTTAATATGGTGGATAACGTTTATAGACTTGCGTATGTTAAACCAGCCTTGCATCCCTGGGATGAAGCCTACTTGATCATGATGAATGACTTTTTTGATGATAAGCTGTAATCTATTGGCTAGGATTTTGTTGAGAATTTTTGCGTCTATGTTCATGAGTGAGATTGGTCTGAAATTCTCCTTTTTGTTTGGGTCTTTTCCTGGTTTTGGTATCAGGGTGATGTTTGCTTCATAGAATGTGTTGGGGAAGATTCCTTCTTCCTCAATTTTTTGGAATAATTTCTGCAGTACAGGAATAAGCTCTTCCTTGAAGGTTTGATGGAATTCTGGAGTGAAGCCATCTGGACCAGGGCATTTTTTGGTTGGAAGCTTTTTTATTGTTTCTTTGATCTCAGTGCTTGAAATTGGTCTGTTCAGGAGCTCTATTTCTTCCTGGCTGAGTCTAGGGAGAGGGTGTGATTCCAAATATTGATCCATTTCTTTCACATTGTCAAATTTCTGGGCATAGAGTTTCTGGTAGTATTCAGAGATGATCTCTTGTATCTCTGTGGGATCAGTTGTTATTTCCCCTTTATCATTTCTGATTGAGGTTACTAGAGATTTTACTTTTCTATTCCTCGTTAGTCTGGCCAATGGTTTATCTATTTTATTTATTTTTTCAAAAAACCAACTCCTTGTTTCATTAATTTTCTGAATGATTCTTTTGTTTTCAATTTCATTGATCTCTGATTTGATTTTGGATATTTCTTTTCTTCTACTGAGTTTAGGCTTAGATTGTTCTTCTTTTTCCAATTCCATAAGATCTCTTGTGAGATTGTTGATGTGCTCTCTTTCAGTTTTTCGAATGTAGGCATCTAAAGCGATGAATTTTCCTCTCAAAACTGCTTTTGCAGTATCCCACAGGTTTTGGTAGCTTGTGTCTTCATTGTTGTTATGCTCAAGGAAGTTAATGATTTCCTGTTTTATTTCTTCCTGCACCCATCTGTTATTCAACAGAAGATTGTTTAGTTTCCATGCCTTTGGGTGGGGTCGAGCATTTTTGTTAGAGTTGAGTTCCACCTTTAGTGCCTTATGGTCTGAGAAGATACAAGGTAAAATTTCAATTCTTTTGATTCTGTTGATATTTGTTTTGTGTCCCAGGATATGATCAATTTTGGAGAATGTTCCATGGGGTGATGAGAAGAATGTATATTCTTTATCTTTGGGGTGGAGTGTTCTATATGCGTCTGTCAAGCACAGTTGTTCTAGAGTCTCATTTAAGTCTCTTATATCCTTGTTTAATTTCTGTTTAGAGGATCTGTCCAGCTCTGTAAGAGGTGTGTTAAAGTCCCCTGTTATGATGGTATTATCAGATATCATATTGCTCAGACTGAGTAAGGTCTGCTTCAAGAATCTGGGAGCATTTAAATTGGGTGCATAAATATTTAGAATTGAAATGTCTTCTTGTTGTATTTTTCCCTTGACCAATATAAAGTGACCATCTTTGTCTTTTTTGACTTTAGTTGCTTTAAATCCACATGTGTCTGAAAATAAGATTGCAACTCCTCTTTTCTTCTGAATTCCATTTGCCTGAAAAATTGTCTTCCAACCCTTGACTCGGAGCTTTAATTTGTCTTTTGAAGCCAGGTGTGTTTCTTGCAGACAGCAAATGGATGGCTTGTGTTTTTTAATCCAGTCAACCAATCTATGTCTCTTCAGTGGGGAATTCAAGCCATTAACATTTATTGAGATAATTGACAAGTGTGGTAGTATTCTATTCGTCTTATTTTGTGAGAGTCCATTGCTTAGTTTTATCTTTTGCATCAGTGTGGAGGTTAGGTTCTGTCCTTTAATTTCTGAGTTCTTACTTTGCTGCTGATCCATTGTGGTGGTCAGTGTGCAGAACAGGTTGAAGTATTTCCTGTAGAGCTGGTCTTGTTGTGGCGAATTTCCTCAATGTTTGTATATCCGTAAATGATTTGATTTCTCCATCAATTTTGAAGCTTAGCTTAGCAGGGTACAGAATTCTGGGCTGAAAATTGTTCTGTTTAAGTAGATTAAAGGTAGATGACCATTGTCTTCTTGCTTGGAAAGTTTCATTAGAGAAGTCTGCGGTCAATCTGATGGATTTGCCCCTGTAGGTCAACTGGCGCTTACTCCTGGCAGCTTGCAGAATCTTTTCTTTGGTCTTGACTTTGGAGAGGTTCATCACAATGTGTCTTGGAGAATCTCGGTTAGAGTTGAGGCGACCTGGGGTCCGATATCCCTCTGAAAGCAGTGTGTCAGAATCTTTGGTGATATTTGGGAAATTTTCTTTTATAATATTCTCTAGTATGGCTTCCATTCCTCTGGGGCATTCTTCTTCCCCTTCTGGAATTCCTATAACTCGTATGTTGGAACGCTTCATAAAGTCCCATAATTCTGACAGTGAACGTTCTGCTTTCTCTCTCTTCTTTTCTGCCTCTTTTACTATCTGAGTTATCTCAAAAACTTTGTCTTCTACCTCTGAAATTCTTTCTTCTGCATGGTCTAACCTGTTGCTGATACTTTCCATTGCATCTTTAAGTTCCCTGATTGACTGTTTCATTTCCTTCAGCTCTGCTATATCCTTTTTATATTCTTCATATCGTTCATCTCTTATTTGATTCTGTTTTTGAATTTCCTTTTGGTTATTTTCCACTTTATTAACAGTTTCCTTCATTGTTTCCATCATTTCCTTCATTGTTTTCAACATGTGTATTCTAAATTCCCTTTCTGTCATTCCTAACATTTCTGTATAGGTGGAATCCTCTGCAGTAGCTACCTCATGGTCCCTTGGCGGGGTAGTTCTGGACTGGTTCTTCATGTTGCCTGGAGTTTTCTGCTGATTCTTCCTCATGGGTGATTTCTTTTATCTGTTTACTTGCCCTAATTTTCCTTTCAATTCCTCTTGCTCTTTAAGTTCTTGTGCCTGTGGACTAAGGGTTACAGGACCAGAAGGGTGAGAAGGTTTAAGAGCAAAAAAGCGATGAAAGAAATGAGGACTGAGTGATAAGAAAAAAAAAATGAAAAAAAAGAAAAATAGAGAAAGGAGAGTGGTTGGGTGAAAGGAATATTGACAAAAAGAAGAGAGGCACAGAAAGAGGGAGACAGAGCAATATAGGTGTACAGTAGGGTACTTTGATACAACCTTAAAAAAAAAAAACACCTTCTGGGGGTGCCAAGTGGGGTGGTTCCCTTGAGGTCAGCAGCTCTTTGCTAACCTGATCAGACACAGTACCCCACCTCCACCAAGTAGAGAGGAAAGACAAAAATGCTATAAATCAAACCAAAACAATAAACAGAAAACTTTACGGGATAAAATTGGCTGGAAAAACCAAATAATAGTGGTAGAAACACTAACAAAAATGAAGTTCAGATTATTGAAATAGGCAGCAATGGGAAATTATAATTAAACTAGAAAAATTGAGAAAGAAAAAGGATCTGTATGGAAAAGGTTGAACTTAAAAAACAAAACAACAATCTAGAACGTCAAAATAAACAAAAAAAACAACCAAACCAAAAAAAAAACCAAACAAAGAAACAAAAAAAAACACACACGCAACCAAAAACAAAGCAGTATGTATATGGAATTGAATATTGTCTGGGCAACACGTGGTCTTCTGGGGTATGAGATGTTAATCACAGTTCTGATACGACTGGAGGCTGCTAGTTTCTCGAACCCCAGCAGGTAGACACCCTAAATCTCTCTTCAGCCCACTTAAAAGGCACTTTGAACTTGTTCACTTACTGAGCAGAAGCTTTCTCAGGGAAGTGCTTGTTGCTGGAATCACTGCTGAAGTGGCTATCCACTTACCCTGTGTGTCAAAACTGGTCTCCCTCTGCCCCCGAGGGTTAGGGCTGCAAGGCGGCTCAGACCCCGCCCTTAGGCTACTTGGTCGCTGGGTTACCAGCTCCCACCCAATTCCAGCTCTGCGACCCTGAGGGTGGAGCTTGCCAGGGCAGATCGCTCACAATGTCTGCCTGTGACCCACAGCCAAACTCTATTAGCTCCGTCTGGCTCAGCGGCTCAGACTGGGGCCCTAGACAAAGGCCAGAGTTCTCCGCACTCCCGCTCAGGCTCTCCCCAAGGCAGTTCAGCTGAGTGCCAAGTCCAAAGACACCAAAACAGTTCACAGGTAAGGCCTTTCTGGTTTGCAGTCTCGCTGCTACTGAACTTACAGTTGCGGGCGGGTTTAGGCGGATTGAACACACGCGACCACTTGCCGGTTTTCCACTGTTTTAGTCCTCCTCTTGGGGTCCAGAAGTCTCTCGCTGACTCCCTGTATCCTCTCAGGGGTGATGATAGGCAGATCCCACCAGCCAGAGATGCCTGGAGTCCTATATCCCCAGACTCACGGTGCCCAGATGCAAGGAAGCTGTTACTCGGCTGCCATCTTGCTCCACCCTCTCCAGAGAAAAGTTTTTCAAGCATTGATTTTGAATGGATTGTCCAGGATAATACTACTCGAAATCCTTTTGCCATCTACCACCAAGCTAGTCTAATTTCCTCCGACCCCCACAAGGCTCACTTCCATAGATTCCACTCATTTCATCAAATTTACATTCACCCATCTCTAAGCAGCCTAGGGAGATGTTTTCCAGTTTCCTACCTTTATGTTTCTTTTATGGTTGATCTAGTATATTGAACACAATTTTATTCTCTTTCTTGCTGTATCTTCAGATTTCACAGGAGTACACTTTCAATTAAACTTTACAAAGTTGTACGTGAGAAATAACTTTACGAATCTTTCAATGACTGAAAATGTCTATTCAGTACTCATATGTTTTCTAATATTTTGGCCTGGAATATAATTCTTAGTTTAAAAATAATTTCCCACTGATTACGTTGTGGGCATTATTACATTATTTACAAGTATCTTATGTTTTCATGAAAGGTCAGATTGCAATGATTATTATTCTTTTGCAGTGAACATTTAAAAATACATGTGGGTGTATACATGTGTACAGAATGGGTATACTATCTATTTTCGGTGTAGTGAATTTTCATAATGATATGTTTGTTTTTTATGCTATGCTTTTAATTCCATGAGTTGGGCTCTCAACAGAACTTTCCAAACTAAAGACTCAGCATTGTGAAATTTTCTTCTGTCAGAATTTTACTATTTCAATGCTTTCTCCACTCTCCTTTGCAAATGGTTATTAGACTCTATAGATCGATCTTCAGAATGGCTTTTTATTGTTTCTCCATGGTGTTAAAAATTTTCTAATTTCTTTCTTCAGCCTATACTTTTAGCTTATAATTTAGTGAATTCTGGTCCAAGAATTGTTTCAAATGTATTATATTTATCATTTTAATTTTTTAGTTATAATGTTTTATTTTTTAACTTATTTTTATTTCAAATTAATGAAATAAAATAAATTTTAAAAAATTTAGGTTACATTGTTCTCACGTTCAGTTCCATTTGTAAAAGAACCCCTCACCCAGGGAGGCATATTATACATCCTCACAATGTGCACATTAGGTGAGATTCACCTCATGTCCTCCCCCCTCCTGCTTCCCTCTGTCCCCAGAGGAGGAAAGAGCACTGGTAAACTCTCACCTAATGGGCACATTATAAGGGTTCACAGCACACTCCCTGGGCGAAGGGCTCAATTACAACTTGAACTTTACCTAACGAATGCAAACAATGTAACCAGATCATTTGTACTCTCCTATTAATCTGATATTTAAATAAATAAATAAATAAAAGTTATCTTAAAGTGAATTATTTAATTTTAGAGCTAAAATAAACTTCATATATAATTTATTGCATCTCTTTATTTTAGTGATGGATAGGTAAGCAGAACGAGTTAGACAACTTAGGAAAAAAAGAAACAAATGACTCAGTCTAGATGAATCTCAAAATGTACTTTACAAATGTATAGAGAGAATAAAATGTTGGGGGACCAATTAAAACATATAGATAATGAAAATAAACAAACCTCTACTTATGTATGTACAGATTAATAGGAGAATTTATGGCTTAGTAATAAAAAGAATAAAAAGTGTGGCACGGGTTAGGAACAACTTGTTAGGAAAGATACCCATGACACTAATGAAAGTTATTCTCAGGCTTAGAAATAAATTCACAGTAACCCCTCAAATAAGTAACATTCTTGTGGAACATGTCCAGCAATGGAGAATTTATGGAAGAGATATAGTTGGTTGTCTTTATTACTTATTTCATCTCTTTGGGGAATAGTGTTGTACAGTCCACACACACACACACACACACAAATGAATTTACTTTGTTTTCTAGCATATACGAGTAATGGGATCTCACTGCTCATTTTGTCAAATGATCTTAATAAATTTAGAGTTATAATAATACTTACAGATATTAAACTTATTTATAGCCTAGGGTTGCAATCATCTCTTGATCACATTTTTGTTTTCATAGGCAAATATTAAATTTTTTTTATTTTTTTATTGTTGGGGATTCATTGAGGGTACAATAAGCCAGGTTACACTGATTGCAATTGTTAGGTAAAGTCCCTCTTGCAATCATGTCTTGCCCCCAGAAGGTGTGGCACACACCAAGGCCCCAGCCCCCTCCCTCTGTCCCTCTTTCTTCTCCCCCCCATAACCTTAATTGTCATTAATTGTCCTCATATCAAAATTGAGTACATAGGATTCATGCTTCTCCATTCTTGTGATGCTTTACTAAGAATAATGTCTTCCACTTCCATCCAGGTTAATAAGAAAGATGTAAAGTCTCCATTTTTTTTTAATGGCTGAATAGTATTCTATGGTATACATATACCACAGTTTGTTAATCCATTCCTGGGTTGGTGGGCATTTAGGCTGTTTCCACATTTTGGCGATTGTAAATTGAGCTGCAATAAACAGTCTAGTACAAGTGTCCTTATGATAAAAAGATTTCTTTCCTTCTGGGTAGATGCCCAGTAATGGGATTGCAGGATCAAATGGGAGGTCTAGCTTGAGTGCTTTGAGGTTTCTCCATACTTCCTTCCAGAAAGGTTGTACTAGTTTGCAGTCCCACCAGCAGTGTAAAAGTGTTCCCTTCTCTCCACATCCATGCCAGCATCTGCAGTTTTGAGATTTTGTGATGTGGGCCATTCTCACTGGGGTTAGATAATATCTCAGGGTTGTTTTGATTTGTATTTCTCTGGCAAATTTTAAATTTATGTTATATAACTAACCCCTCAATTTTCAGCTTAATCTCTATATCCTTTATGAAAGCATTTTATTTTTCCTAAGCAACTATATCTACTTTTAATAAAATTTAATATTCCACCATTATAATTCTTTTTTTTTTTTTTTTTTTGTCAGGGCTGGTTTTGAACCCACCACCTCCATTATATGGGGCCTGCACCCTACTCCTTTGAACCACAGGCACCGCCCAACCATTATAATTCTTAAACTAACATGTTGGAGTTACTGTTTTAAGGAGGAGGTATGAGGAATATTTATTTTCCTACCAGACTATAAGCTACCTGAAGCAAGAACACTGAAATCCAGCATTCAGTAGAAAATGTATAATATGCTAGGCTTTAAATTAAGATATTCTAACTGAAAGAATGAATAAGAAGTTGAGTAATACAGCAACATTTACAGCATGGTGCAAACAAAAGCAAAAGATACCTGAGATGCTACAGGAAATATTGCTAAATGGGTGAAACAATGTATATGGTAAAGTTATAGAGAGTAAGTAAATTTATCCTTATAGGACTTTGTATGTTATTTGAATGATTTTTTTTATTTTATCCATAAAATTAATGAACCATAAGTTATTTTTCTCTACTTCCTGACTCCTTCTCTTCCAAATTCATGAGAAAATATTAACACTAAACATTTAAGAATTGCCTAAAACCTTGTACATTTCATGCACACTAGTGGATGCTCACAGAGTGTTACAATAGGCAATTTTACTTGAAAGTCCTTGTCAGCCCTTGAGTCAGGATATATAATCTCTAGAGAGCATGTGGGCAAAGAGTTTAAATGGCTGTTTAAAAACTGAGGGGAAAAGAATATTCACACATACACACATATCCTTTCAGTTCTTTTGACCTTAGAAAAATCTTTGGAGGTTGTGTAATGAAGTCTATTATAAAATGAACAACAGTTAAAAAGGCACTTACTGTTCTAAGTGGCTTATTTGTAAAGGGGATTCCATTGTCCTGTATTAATTATCCTTTGATTTGGTTACTGCATAAAAGGTGCTATTTATTCTTAAAACTTGAACTTCAAATATATTTTAATTGAAAAAATAATTTCATAATGAAATTGATTATGTAAAAACTTAATGAATACATATTATAGCTATGTTTTTTTTTTTTTTTGTAGAGGCAGAGTCTCACTGTACCGCCCTCGGGTAGAGTGCGTAGCGTCACACGGCTCACAGCAACCTCTAACTCTTGGGCTTACGCGATTCTCTTGCCTCAGCCTCCCAAGCAGCTGGGACTACAGGCGCCCGCCACAACTATTTTTGTTGCAGTTTGGCCGGGGCTGGGTTTGAAACCACCACCCTTGGCATATGGATCCGGTGCCCTACTCACTGAGCCACAGGCGCCGCCCTATAGCTATGTTTTTTTAATAGGATATTTGATTAGTATATTTAAAGGTAATCTTTTTTTTTTTTCTCAGCCTGCCATCTATTGGATTGAAACTAGATGGGATTTAATTTTTTATAATCAATCATGGCTCCTTCCCCACTCTATTGTACTGCTCTGTTCTTAGTGAATGTTTTCGTTTTGGTTCTTTAGAATATGGAAATTGATGCAAAGCTGTGTTGATTCTTTATTTATTGTGAGAGGTAATCCCAGGATAGGAGTAGGAGAACAAGCAAGTAAAGTAACAAAAAGCAACCAAAGCAAATAAAAAGGGAAAAGCTTTTGAGCTGTTACTGGTTCTGAGATCACCATCTCTCTATCATGTTTTCTAGTAACCCATTGTCTTTAGCAGTAATTTCTCTGGTTTGAGTCCTTGATGATATATTGACCAAGACCTTCAATCCTAAGTGGTCTTGCATTTATTAAATTGTGATTATGGCAACTTCCCTTTGATAGTTTTTCTCAAAATACGACATACCAAGCGATGACCCTGGGGAAAACCCTGGGCTCCAGACACTATTAACTTTGGCACATTTTTTAAAATACTAGATCCATATGATGATCCAGGATGAATTCCCCAAACAATACATAACTCCTTTTGTTTATGAAAAAAATTAATCTTTCTATTTATTGATAATTTGAGCCTAAAGTGGCCATACAGTAGTTGCAAACCAGGAAATGCACTTTTATGATGCTGCTTGTAAAAAGGATAAGTTCTAGGAAAGAGGATTCATTTTGTATTTTATTTTTTATTGACATAACAGTTGCGTATATTTATAGGGTAAAATATGGTACTTTGATATATTTTTACAATGTAGAATTGCTATCCTGGGCAAATTAACAAAACCACTACCATACACAGTTATCATTTTTTGAGGTGAAAACATTTGAAATCTACTCTTATAGTGGTTTTGAAATATACAATGCAATATTTATTATAGTGACCATTCTATGCATTAGATCAATAAGGATTCCTTTTCTCTAGCTGAAACTGTACACTCTTACATTTTCCGTTTTCCCAGCTGCCTGCTTTGCCCAGCTTCTAGTAAGCATCATTCTGCTCTCTACCTCTGCAAGCTCAACTTTGCTCAGATTCCAAATATGTAATATTTGTCTTTTTGTTCCTGGATTCACTTAATATAATGTCCTCCTGATTCATGTTGTTCCCTCTTTCAAGGCTGACTACTATTCAATTATATATATTAATATTATATTAATTAATTAATATTAATATAAAATATTATATATAATATTTTAATTCAATTGCCTAATGAATACTCAGATTGCTTTATGTCTTGACTGTTATTGAAAATGCTGCAGTGAACACAAGAATACAGGTATCTGTTTTGCATACTGATTTCAATGACTTTGGATTGAAGAGGGATTGCTGGATCATTCTATTTTGAATTGTCTAAAGAACTTTTATATTGTTTTTCATAATGGTTGCCTTAACTTTCTTTCCCACCAACATTACCCAAGTGTTTTTGGGGTTTTTTTGTTTTTTTCCCACACAGTCTGGCCAGTGCTTGCCTTTCGTCCTTTTGATAACAGGCACTCTAATAGATGTGAGACTTTATCTCCTTATGCTTTTAATCACTCTAATAGATGTGAGATTGTATATCATTGTGGTTTTAATTTTAATTTCTTTATCATTAATGATGACAAACATTTTTTCATTTATTTGTTGATCATTTGTATTATTCAAATATGTTATCAGATGTATGATTTGTAAATACTAGTTCCCAATTTGTGTGTTTTCACTTTTCTTTATTGTTTCCTTTGCTGGGCAGAAGCTTCGGAGTTTGATGCAATCTCATTTGTTTATTTTTCCTTTTGTTGCCTATATGTTAGGGGTAATATTTAAGAAATATTTGCTCAGAACAATATTATTTAGCCTACTGCAGTTTCAGTGAGTTGATTTTTCAACAAATTCAAGAAAGTTGCAGGGTAAAAAACCTAATACACAAAAATCAGTAATGTGTCTTCTACACTAACAACAAGCTATCTTAAAAAGAAATGAAAATGTCAGTCTCATTCCCCATACTCTAAAAAAGGAAAATCTTAGCCAAGATCAGTTTACTGAAAAGTATTAACATAAGTACTTATGAAAGAATACCAATAAATGGGAAGATATACTTTTTTATGGTTTGAAAGAATATAATGTTGATAAAATTTCCTTATTACCTAAAATGATATACAGATTCAGTGCAATTCCTAACAGAGTTCCATTACCATTCTTTATAGAAAGAAAAATAAGCTAACATTTGTATGGAAATACAAAAGACCACAAGTAGCTAAAGCAATCTTGAACAAAAACAAAAATCTGAATGTTTCACACTACCTGACTTCAAAATTTAATATGAAGCTATAATATCAAAACAGCATGATAGCTCTATGAGAAAACAGGCATACTGACCATGGGTAGAGAGCCCAGCAATAGGCCCACGTGTTTATAGTCATTTGTTTTTCAACAAAGATGCAAAGAACAAACAATGGAGGTAAGGGTCTCTTCAATGAATGGTGCTGAAAAAACTGGATTTCCACAAGCAAAAGAATGAAATTAGACAAAGCATTCCTACTTCAGCATAACCTAAAGTTGTGGGGTTGAGAATCTTAACTTCAAGGTGATTCTATGGGTAACAAGGGCCTCTTCTTTAGTTGTCTATCCTGAATACTTTGGAGCACATAGCGTGGTACATGGTCTGTGAGCAGTTCAGTAAGTATTCTACAATCTAGACAGGAATACCCCAACCATACATACTGAAATTCTAAAGGTGATGTCTTGTCCAAGTCTCCAGTAGGCTGCTGCATCATTCTATCAAGGTAGCTGCTTTTGGAAAGATGAGTGAATTCTGTGTCGTGAACGATCACACCTTTTTATTTTTCATTTCTTTACTTAAAATTGTTTAACTCACGGTACCTACAGATGATCTATACTCCTCTATTTGCTTAGACCAACCTTACACAAATATTTATAATGTGAAACCAAGCTTCCAGATGACTTGCTCCGTGGTCTCACATTTCTAGATATTTTCATTCCAATAAAAGTTGTTATTCAAAAACCTCATAATCTTATCACAAAATTACAAAAAAAAAAAAGCTTACCCTATCTTCCCAAGGGGGTACTATACATAAATAATATTTATAGGTTGGGTGCTGTGTTTTAAAATTCAACAATTTTTTTCCTACCTTCTGTGAATAATAAAATCAAAGAGGTGGAAATAAATTTGTTGTTATTACTCTTGAAGTCCATTACTAAAGGAACTTCCACTTTATATAACGCAATACCAGAAATTATTCCATTTTTATTTAATTTCTTTTTATCTTTATATTTTTCTACTAATAGTTATGAAGATTTATGAAGATTAAATGTTATTTTTTAATCAAAAGAGGTCATTGGGACATGGGGGGAAGAATATTTCCATAAGAAATGAATGAAAGAATCTATTGATACTATAGGTTTAATTAATTCATACTTTTATTACTTTATAAGAAGCAGTTCTGAAACAAACCATGTTGTTTTTAGAAATGTCATAGGAATGTTTAAAAATTATATATAGTTACTGTGAAATAAAAAAAGTTTATCTGTATTCTTTAAATATGTAAATGAAATTTAAGGATGACAGATTATATCCAGGACTTATAGTTTCTATTTAATTGTAAAATAATTTTATTTCCAAGAAAATTTCCCAGTATTTTGTACTTACATGGAATTTAATATGCATGTCCATTATAAGAAAGAAAATGATACATTGAAAATTCCAATGAGAAACCTGAACTAATGCCACTAATGCCATTAAATCCAAATATTTAAAAATGATAGAAAGATGAGATTAAAAGGAAGTTCAAAAGTGCTCATTCTGAATGTGGTCACTTTATTTGGAACTTGTGAATACTTTATTGAAGTAATGTTTTAATTATAAAAGGGAAGCAAATATCCCCCTATAAAGTGGCAGTGCAACAGGGACTAAAGGGACTTCATCCCACCCTTATTGTGTATCCGCACAAGTCATAGAGATTTTGGCAAAACTATTGACTGGAACATCTTATGTGATACATCATCGGTATTTATTTTAATATGGCTGATTTCTGCCTTGCAATTGTTACCAAAATACTGTGTTCTTTCCCTACTGTATGTGAGCTGCAAAGAAAGAATATCTAATTGATAAGGTATTCAGGTTTTTAATTCTTAATTTGAAGAATGGGGAAGAGGCAACTGGTGCTCTAAAGGCAGGAGCTCCTGAAACAAACGGAGACATGGGAGTTTTCAAGAGTTAGATGAGAAAGGAAGGAGGTTTTTGAGCATGTGCAGGGTGGATTTTCAGATATGCAGGTACAGTCCTGCACATTTCTTCATGCGTCGTGTCTACCGACCGACAATGGAGGTAATTCTCAATGGAGGAGTGACTTTTGGCATTATAATGATATGTTAATGAGTTAAAGATAACTGGGGGTGTCCTGCTCTAGACTCCACTGGTTTCATGCAGTTCTGGACCTTTGGCATCTGTTGAGGTGTCTTTGGCAAATGGTAGCATTCAGGCTGTCTGGAGTCCTTGAGCAGCTGTGCTTTTAGATAATAAGACCCAAGAAAAAATTGTTGTAAGAAAGAAAAGGGAAGGAAAGAAAAATGGTTAAAATTTTTCTATGTGCTTTGCCAGGGTCATCCTGGTGACAGGATTCCAATTTAGAGAAGGCCCAAGTTAATCGTGAAATATAATGTCTTGGTTCCTTGCTCACGCCATTTCTTAAACAATTCCTCTTACACAATTGTGAACTCCGCGAATAGCTTAGTTATGCCTATTAAATAAAGGAAGCAGACATCTTAAGCCCGTGGTGACCTAACATCAAATTATCAAGGTCAAAGAAAAACAATCCAGGGCACCTTCTTTCTCTGCATGTTGCTAAAATACATTACTCACGGCATATGCCAAGAAACTTGGGAGAAGTGAATTGTCTTCAGATGATTTCAATGTTATTCTGTTGTGAACTCCTCTGAGTCCATTTTTTACACACTATTAGAAAATAATAGGAATAGCATTTATGAAGTTTTATATCCATTATCTCTTCTGGGTACTAATGAATAGAAATTTAAAATCAAATTATTTCACCACACTGCCACTGCTATTAAACACATTTATTTTTTAACTAGATGTTATAAATACTACATACATTCTGTTTTGGAGGTTTGAATATAAAACAACAACAACAACAATACAGCAAACTTCCCCAAAACTACTATGTTCTTTCTCAGATTCTGATAAAAATTTATTTAAATAATCTATTCTACAAAGAAGAAAAGTATTCTATAGGCAGCACTCTCTTATCTTTAAGATCAATGTCAGTCCAGGAGGATACTTAAATCTAACATGGATACAGAACTAGGTAATCAGGTTTCATGCTTAAAGTTACATGGTACATACAGGGCTTGAAAAATGCTTACAGTGTGCTCATTCAGTGGTAAAGAAGGTTTCTACATATTTTAACCAATTCACTTATAGTACTGATCTCAACCAAGAGATATTTTTATAGCTCATGTAGTTTTTTAGCAAGCTGCTGATTTCATAATTGGATAATTCATTAATTACAGTAGTTAGAAAAGCTACTAATGTCAATCAAGTAAAACAGGTAACTTAATTTCATGAAGTAGCCACATCTGAAGCAAAAGCTTCTGCTTCGAATGCTGATAGTCCTAGAAACCAGACTTTTCCAATGCATCCACACCATGACACCTAACACACCCCCTATATTTATTACAACACTGTACACAATAGCCAAGATGTGGAGGCAACTTGTTCACTGATGAATGAGTGAATAAAAAAAATATGGCACACACATATAAGGGAATAATATCCAGTCTTTATATCCCTGCCTTTGAGCTGCAAAGTGTTATCTTGCTTTAAAACAGGACCTATCATGCACTAGTTTCCTGCTGTATCTTGCTGGAAATACAGCTCTCCAAGACGCAAAATCTTTCAAAGCTATCAAGGAATTTCAGCTGTCTAAACTTTATTTTTTCTCAAGGTTTTAGCCATTGATGATAATCTACCGGCAACATAAAATTTTAGTTTAAAATGGAAGATAAAGAGAATCAAAAAATTCTAGAATCTGGGTGACCTTCCATAAACCCATGCTTTTCTGTCCCACAATCTAAATTAAATGAAAATTGAGCCTCACAGATTCCAAATATGTTACTTAAGTAAAATGTATAGGCATTGGCAAAGACAGGACTCTGCAACCCTGCATTTTGCAATCCCCTTGAAGTATATCCAAAATATACGTTCAGTTTTGAAAGTATGCATACATACACACACACACATGCCTTTTTAAGGACTATCTTCTTTTTCTGCTTCTACTATGACTCACAGATGGCAAAAGATATGCTTAATTTCTGAAATGATACAGATGATGATATTTTTGCATTCTCCAAAAATGTTTGTAATATAAATTACTACTGGCTTCATTAAGCCGATAAACTGTGCTAATCACATAGAAAGAAACCCAGTATTTCACATCTCTCTCTCCTAAATGTCAATATCCCTGCTCCCTTTCAACAGCTTCTGTCTTGGCCTCTGACAGGAATGCAAAGTGATTACCCCACTTGCCATGGAGACACTTTCTGTGGACTCTCTTACAGTGCCTCTCTTTATCTCACGGGTTTCATAACGTAGGTCCAGTTCTAATTGTTTAGAAATTAGAAATTAGTTTCTAATTTAGAAATTAATTAATAACTAGAATTCTAGTATAAACTAATTCTGGAAATTATATTTTTAGAAATTAGTAAAAATTAAGTACACATACTCTTAATTTTGACTTATGAGTCTTCTAATTTTCTCATTCTGACATTAGAAATGTGAAGAAACTATTTTCTACCCTTAATATCTGGAATACATACTCTACCCCAATGTATTCAATCTGTAGTTGAAATCTGCTTACTAATATTGAATGGACATTCTCCATGAATATTTTCCTGCATGCAGATCAAGGGAAAGGAAACATGAATAGGCTCTCACATGTGCTGTGTTTTAAGTGAATCTCAAGCAATCAAGTATTCAACTACAAAACTCTATCTCTGCTGGGGGGTGTTAGAGTGTGAATATCTTTTTGAGATTCTGATTTCAATTATTTTCAATAAATCGCCAGAAGGAAAATTTTCTTTTTCTTTTTTATTTATGGTAAGAACACTTAACATGAGATCTACCCGCTCAACAAATTTTAAAGTGTACAATACAGTATCATTAACCATAAGCACAATGTTGCACAGCAGATCTTTAGAACTTGTTCATCTTGCATGGCTGAAACTTTATATATGTGCAACAACTTCCTGTTTCCCCTTCTCCCAAGTGCCTAGTGACCGCCACTCTACCCTCTGCTTCTGTGAGTAGATACCTCATATAAGTGAAATAATGCAGCATTTGTCCTTCTGTAACTAGCTTATTTCATTTTGTATAATGGCATTACATTTTATCCTTATAGTTGCATATTGCAGAATCTTCCTCTTTTTAAAAAAGACTGAATATTATTCCCTTGTATGTGTGTGCCATATTTTTTTTTATTCACTCATTCATCAGTGAACAAGTTGCCTCCACATCTTGGCTATTGTGTACAGTGTTGTAATAAACATAGGAGTGTGAATACCTCTTTGAGATTCTGATTTCAATTATTTTCAATAAATACCCAGAAGGAAAATTATTGGATTTATAGTAGTTCCATCATTTTATGCTTTTGAGGAGCGTCTACACTGTTTTCAGTAATAGTTGCACCTTTTCATTCCCATCAACAATACACAGGGTTTCAGTTCCTCTACATCCATATCAATACCGCTTTGATATTACAGTAAATGTCTGTGTTCTATAGAGCTGACCAAATTTAATTGGAGCTAGTATTGCCTCTCGGGCTATTGGCAAAGATGAAGTAGCATCTGTTCTTATCAGTTTAATTGGAATTTTTTTCTAGGATAGATTATCCCTTTTATTATGTCGATATTTATAAAATATAGTTATAAATGCAATATACTAATATAATATGCCCTCGATTTAATTGCCTTGTTCTGCAAAATCATAAGCTGGTTTACTTTGATTCATCATGTGTCCAAAATTCTGTAGGAAATTTAAAAAGAGAAAAAATTAGGTTCAGTCATTTAAAATATTGGTTAGGTTCCAACAGTTTAGCAATTTCCTTCAGCAAAGTATTTTATTTATTTTGTATTAGTATTTCAATGTTTGGTATAATGTTAGATGCTTAAGTAATTAAAAGTTTAATTTATGTGTACTGTACTAGTTATTTTACAGAAGAATAAATGTAAAGGAAGTAGGGTTTATGGGTTGCTTTCTAAATCCTGCCTTGAAAGGCATTACTTTTCTCAATATTTATATTAATTTTTTATGACATTATGTAAGCTGTTATCTACTGTGTAACTAGAAATCAGAGACACAGTCATTATATTTTAATAGACTGGCAAGCTAAGATCATCTTCCAATTTACACATACCAATGCTTGGTATTTGGTCGTAAATCCATTGAAAGTTTAATCTTTTCTGAAAATATATCTCACTGTGTGGTTATGACTGTCAATAATTCATATAAAACAAATCTTCACTGACTATTCTGAAGGATAGTTTATTAATAATACAATCATTTTCTTATTGCCATTGTCAATGTAATTGTTGAAAAAGGAATAAAAGGATCCTTGCTGAAAACTTTGAAGTATGTGGAATAGGTAAGTAAACCCAGTAATAGTTGCAATGACTTCTTTTTTACTGTGCATTTTTTTAGGATGGAATTGCATTGCATGTTGTGTCAAGCCCCAATATGTATGTCTGGGTAATGGAAGATGTACGCAAAGAATGATGACTATGAAATAAATACAATAACCGTTCCCATTTATTAACCGTTCCCATTTATTACCTGCTCCTTGCTACACTTCCTAGCCTGTGGCAACCATAGTTCTGCTCTGTTTCCGTGAGATCAACTGTTTTAATATTTAGCTTCCACATGGGAGTGAAAATGCTTAAGATGTGTCAGTGCTTGGCTTATTTCATTTACCATAATGATATCACCCATCAAAACATCACATACACAAATATCACATACCTCTAATAAATAAGAATAAAAAATAAAACTCCTAAATATATGACCTTGTTATTTCCTCAAAGTAATCTGCAAGATTTTGTTCAAATGTTTTATACAAAGAAAGTCAGAAATGTGGAACTCACACTAGTGTATTAGTTCTGATTATTATTATTTTTGGTTCCAATATGTGAAAATTACACTGTAATAAAAATACTTCAT
Source organism: Nycticebus coucang (assembly GCF_027406575.1). Classification (NCBI taxonomy): domain Eukaryota; kingdom Metazoa; phylum Chordata; class Mammalia; order Primates; family Lorisidae; genus Nycticebus; species Nycticebus coucang. The sequence continues at coordinate 67,199,945 of NC_069789.1, read as the reverse complement.
ACTTCATTGAATTTTAGAAAAATTTTTAAAAAACAGTGAAGATACTTTTTAAAATGCATAACAAGAAGTCAGGAATCAACAAATATTAGTTTATAATATAGTATCCAAAATACAATTAAATAATGTCATTCATATTATAATCACATATATAAAATATATTTGCACACCATAAACATATCACATGAAAGTATACAAAGGGATATACGGTATATGAATTGTATGGTTTATATTATTAATATTTCTTATAAATTATCATCAACACTATAAACCAGGGTTGAAATGTAATCTTTGTAACTCCAATACATTTATTATTTTATTATGCCATTACTACTCTGAAAATATCTAACACATATTTTGGACATTCTTTTATTTATTATTATTTTTTTATTTCTAACCTGGGGAGATGAATTACATTCCCTCAAAAGCTCCCTTTTCCTATTAATATGATATGCAAAATACGTTACAGACTTTTGTTTGTTTTTATATTCAGGATTTATGAAGTTTTCCAATTACTATCATTTACATTTTCTAACACAAATTGCTTTTAGTAGCAGTTTTATCAAATTACTTTATTTCATTTATTTATTTTTTTTCAGACAGTGTCCACTGTGTCACCCTTGGTAGAATGCTGTGGCATCACAGCTCACAGAAACCTCAGACTCTTGGGCTTAAGCGATTCCCTTGCCTCAGCCTCCCAAATAGCTGGAAATACAGGCGTCCAGCACAATGCGTGGCTATGTTGTTATTGTTGTTGTTATTGTTGTTATTATTGTTGTTGTCATTGTTGTTTTAGTAGGCCCTGGCCAGGTTCAAACCAGCTGCCTCAGTGTACATGGCCATTGCCCTAACCACTTAGCTGTGGGTATTGAGCCAATAATTTTTTTTTAATGTAAAAGCTATTTATACATTTTACAAATACTATTTTCAAGAAAAATGATGCCAAAATCCAGTTCAACAATTATTAAATCAGTATATTTTCAACATTTCTACTTTCATTTTTATCTAACTTGAAGGAATATGTTATATATTTAGCATTCTGTGTTGAGAATTTTGGTCATAATGTATAATTTTGAGTCAATTAAAATATGAATTTCCAATTTGACTTCCATTATTAGGGCTAACTTTTTAACCTCTAGAATGTGCTAAGGGATTAAGTTTCATGATGAGAGATGTATTTTATGTCTGAAAGGTTTAATCTCTTGTCATGAACTTATTTTTATTCAAGGCACTGAGCAAAGTCTAAATGTTCTTTCCATGAGCTGGCTATCATTTGCATTACGTGAATAGACAAGTAAACATAAATTTGGAAGAATGTACAAAATCAATTAACAAAACAAATCATGCATATAACTCACAAGATGTATATTCTAAATGCTAAAAATGCATTCAGCCAAAATTTCTAATAGTTTACTAACATAATAATTATGTGTATGTAACATAAATTATTTTTATGATTATCTAGTAACGTGAGTTGATATCAGTGCCAAAGGAAAGAAATGTGACAATTATGGTTCAAATTCATTTTCCAGTTTTTAAAAGTGGAAAGTATATTACTTACTTAAGTTAGTATTTATGCTGTACATAACTTCACCTTCTCAAATTTAAAGAGAAAAATCTTCCAAGATACATTTCAAAAACCTTCAAGATATATTTCTGAAATCTTCCAAAATATAAATTAAATGTTTTGTGCTTATTTCATCCTCACGATGCTTAAGTATAGGAATTAAGGCAGAAAAATCTATCAGAGATCTATACATTTGAAAATATTTCATGCAAATAGAATTATTGCCAATTTCAATGAAGAGTTTTGCTTATTTAAATCTTAATTAAGACAAGGAATAATTTAGGTGATTATCTTCACCGTAATATTAATAACAGCCTTTTATAACTGCTCTAAAATTTAATACCAGCATACATACTTACCTGTTAAATATGACTTTGTATTTGAGCCATGATTTCTATCTTTTCTTAAGCTTCAAGTTCTTAACCTTTATAAGTGAATAAATTAAGGAAAAGCATGTCAGCTCTGTCTTCAAAACAGTCTCTTTCTGACTTTGAACAAAGTAACTATATCTCAATATGCAGAGAAAGGAATTTGAATATTTAAGACATTCTTGAACCTTTATTTAGTACTTTCTTATAGTGATTATCCCCACCAAGACATGAGTACAGTGTTGTGTATAAATCAAGAAATTTAGTAATTTTTTTTTCATAATTCTCCTCTAAGGCATTGCTCAGCAATTAGTAAGTGGCCTCTGCTTCCAGTTAACTACAGAGTTCTTAAATGGCCATGAATCTAGTAAGTAAAATTTCCCAATACATTCTTGAGAATTTCCTCCTTCACTCATTGGGACTTTAGTTTGTCAATAATATACTAACTTTTCAGTTAAATTAGTGAGGACATCCTGTTAATTATGAGAATATCTTATACTTGGGACTTAAGTCAGGGAACATAGGAATAGTAAGTTCCAGTTTATAAAAAAGGAGTTTTTACAGGCATGCCTTACTTATTACTAAATTTGTGCTTTGGCCTTTGCAGCACTTTACAGAAGGCTTGACACAAATTTCTATTTTCTTTTAATTTCGCCTTACTATGATGATTAAACTAACCAATTTCAGTGGCTAAGGCTAAATCTAAATTTTCCTTTTTATTCTTCTTCTTCTTTTTTTTTTTTTTAGAGAGACAGAGTCTCACTTTATCGGCCTCTGTAGAGTTCTACAGTGTCACAGCTCACAGCAACCTCCAGCTCCTTTTGGACTTGAATGATCTGTTGCTTCCCGAGTAGCTGGTACTGCAGGTACCCACCACAATGCCTGGCTTTTTGTTGTTGTTGTTGTTGTTGCAACTTTTCATACTGTTTCTCTATTGTATTTTTATTGTTCTCTTCGAGTTAACAAGTTAGTTTTACTTTCTGCCATACAATAGTGTTCATTTTTCTTATTATCCGACGCTTAGGGTTCACTATTGAGGATCTACAAAAACACCATCCAAGAGTCAAACCCACTGCAGTTTCCAGGCTAAGTTGTCAGTAGAAGGTAAATTCTTATAAGACAGGAAACATATACAGGCTTCTGAATGCTAATTTTCTTATCTGAATAATTTTCAATTTTGTTATTTTTCTTCTCATAATATTATTTATTATTCATTTGCAACTGGTTTGGTACACTTGCCTGGTTTTTCTGATTATATCTCTGCTACATAGACTTGTTATCTTAATACATTTGTGGGGATTTTTGTATCTGTACATTTGTCTTAGAATTAAGTTCAGTCTCTTTTGTTCCCCATCTCAAATTTATTTGTAGCTGACTGTCTTTGACATTAATTTAGCATGAAGCAAGATGTGCAATAATTTTTCATGGGTTTTATCAACTATTTGTTACATTGCATAGTTTCAAATGCCTTTGGTACAATTTTTTATCAATTTGCTTAGTGATTCAATCATTCCAACTTCCAAGAATAATTGTTGTTCTAAACCAAATTAGACTGTAGTCACTGAGTTTTACATGTGTATTCCTGTTGTCTGAGACCTTTGATGTTTCATCCATCCCCAGTGGACCTATTACTCTTCTTTTTCTTTTTTTTTTTACATATACATGTGTTTATTAGGTTTCCACTTTTGCCTTCACAGAATTAAAAAGGCTTAAAATTTAATAACAATAAAAATGTTTAATATATGTACTAGAAACAAAACCCTCATAAAGAATGAATGACAATAAATACATTCAGCTCTTCTGATTTAATTATATTACATTAAATGTGATTTTAAATGTACAAATATAGAAATATAATATTTAAGTACTCATATTTATGAGATAATTAAGCTATGTTGTTAGATTATTAAATAATATGTGCCCATGTGCTAAAATTATCATAGAAATTAATACAGTAGAACTTCTGTAAGCTGACCACCCAACGTATTGTAACGAAGTGGTCAACCGAACGAACGAGGCCTCCTGTCCTAATATGCACATTTGGTGCATGTTCAGTCTATACAAATTAGGTCAACTTGAGGAAGTTGAGGTTCTACTGTAAATCTTCCAAGAGAGATACTTTGAGTTTATGCGTATGTTGATTCTCCGTAATTTTGTATGCACGGATTTTATCATTAGTCATTTATTTTCTCTACAGCAATTATTCTTATAGTGTCATATTGGTTATTTTCAATATCCAGCACTCCTTCTACAAAATTATATATGCAATTGTTACATATAATTATATATGTAATTGTTCTAAAGGATGATGTGCCTTTTATTCATTTATCTGAATCAGACAGAAGTATGTTTCTACTGACAAGAAATATTACACAAATTTAGCATCTCAAACAATACAAAGGTCATATCTCATAATTCTTTGGGACAGAAGTCTAGGTGTTATGCCACTCATCTGCCTTCTCTGCTCCAGACTCACAAGACAGAAAACAAAATATGGACCTTCTTTTGGAAGTCACCTTCATGTCCATTCAATCTGTTGGCTTGGGTTAAGTTGCTTGTCCTTGAGGGGCTCAAACTTACTTGGTGGATGTTGACAAGGAGTCATTTGTCTCTACCCAGGCTCAGTTACCTCCAGTAACCTTTGTTTTAAAGTCTTACTTTGTAAAATAGTAGTACAGCCACTTCAGTCCTCATGGTTTCTGTGTTCATGGTATGGCTTCTTTTTTTGTTCACTCTATTTGAAACTTTCATCTAATATGTGTCATTAGTAGACGACATGTAGTTGTACCTTATTCGTTTTGTTTTGTTTTGTTTTGTCGAATCCAGTCTGATAATCCCAAACTTCTGTTCAAATTGGCTAACTTATTCAAATTTATGTAAGTATTGACATATCTGGATTTACCTGGAATTTTTATTGCTGTTTTTTATGCCTGTCATATATATTTTGTCTATCTATTCTTCCATTACCAACTTCTTTTGCACTGTTAATTTATTTAACATTTAATTTTTTTAATTTATTTTTTAATTAATCGACTTTTATGGCAGTTTAGGTTTGTAGAAAAACCAAGTAGAAACTACAGAGTTCTCATATAGCCACAATCACACACATATACAGAGTTTCTTGTATTATTAACATCTTGCGTTAGTGTGCTATGTTAGTTACAATTTATGTGCCAATATTAATGTAATACTGTTATATAAACTAAAGTCCATAGCTTAGATTAGCGATCCTGGTTGATATTGTTCCTTCTAAGCTCTCTAACAAATGTATACTGACATACACTCAGCATCCCTTCTAATAGATGTGCAAATTGTTTTAATTTGTAATTTCATAATAATATGTCATGCTGAGCATATTTTCACATGGGCCATGAATTGAACTGCATCTTCTTCCAATTCATACATATTTTGAAGAACCTGATAATATTTGAAGATGAAAACTTTGAGAAAAATTAGGTTTAGATGAGATCCTGAGGGTGGGGTGCACTTGATGAGATTAGTGCCCTTATGAGAAAGCTACCAGAGCATCCAGAACCATAAGAGAAGAACTTCTCACTGTTTAAGTCACTGAATATATGGCATTTGTTATGGAAGACTGACTGAGCTGATAAGATAGTGTGCTTAAATATCATCTGTATGTTTTCTTTAGTGAGTTTTCTGTTCATATTTTTTAATTCAAATTTTTGTTTTCTTATTAGTGATTTTTAAGATTTTTGTATGTTTTGAATAGAAAACCTTTATCATGTACATGTTTTGAAAATCTTAATAATTTTTTAACTGTAGTTTAGAAATATTTTTTAGAGTTTCTTCTAGGGCTTAGGATAAGCCTTTCTTTTTCGGCATTTGACCTCTGATATCTGGTGCACTTTTGTATCCCTGACATCCCATGTTTATCCAGCTACAGAAGACTGCTCTAGTTTTGATCATTCTGCTTGACTTCTAAGCTGAATACCAATTAAGAACCAACAAATATATCAAGGAAAATGCAACGGAGAATACCATCCTTACTTCACTGCATTCTCTGTGCTACATTGACACTTAAATCTCAGACATCCTGGATGCTTCCTAATGCCTTCATTTTCAACATTTTTGTATTTCATCCAGATTTCAGATCTTCTTTTATTGTGATTTTTGTGTGCTCTTGACTAAAAGCCAGAGTTCAATTTGTATAAAAATTTTTAAGTTATAAAAAGCACACCTTGGAACATGTTTAACTACAGTTAAAAAAATTATTAAGATTTTCAAAACATGTACATGATAAAGGTTTTCTATTCAAAACATACAAAAGTCTGATTACTTTTGGCTAGTTTTACAGCAAAGCTATATTGAGAATTTTCTTTATCTTTCTGTCAATAAAATGCTGAAATGGAAACTGTCAAGAAACTAGAGACTTCTGTTTATACAGAGTCAAAATTTTGGAAAACAATGAATTTTCCCTTCTCATTGATTTTCTTTTCTTTTCTTTTTTTATCGTTGAGGATTCATTAAGGGAACAAAGAACCAGGTTAGCCTAATTGCATTTGTCAGGCAAAGTCCCTCTTATAAATGTGTTCCTCCCCCAAATGAGTGACTTCACAGCCCCCTTCCTCCATCTCTGTCTTCATTCTCCCATTCCACCTCCCCACCATGTCAATTGTCCTCATATCAAAATTGTCCTCATATCAAAATTGAGTACATTGGATTCTTGTTTCTCCATTCTTGTGATGTTTTACTAAGAAGAATGTGTTCCACCTCCAACCAAGTTAGTACAAAAAATGTAAAGTCTCCATCTTTTTAGCAGCTGAATAATATTCCATGGTATACATATATCACAGCTTGTATATTCGTTCTTGGATTAGTGGGTTTTTAGTTTGTCTCCACGTTTTGTAAATTAAGCTGTGATAAACAGTGTAGTGAAAATGTCCTTATGATAAAAGGATTTTTTTTTCTTCTGGGTAGATGCCCAGTAATGTGATTTTCAATGAAATCTTTTTCTCTGAGATTTTTCGTATCTTCAAAATGTGACAGATATCTTTCTCAGGTTATAATTTTGATAACATAACTATAATATGTAGATATAAAATGGCTGTGGAATAAGTGAGTGAGAATCCAGCTTCTAAGTCAGACAATCCTTAGCTGAGTAATTTTGGGAAAAGCAGATTATTCAGGATTCAATGTGCTCAGCCAAAAACTAAGGACTCGGTCAGTAACTATTCTCATAACTTATTCTTATAACCACATACATTATATTCTCTGCCTTTTCTTAAATTCTTATACATTTCAGAAAATACTTAGACAGTTTTTACAGTAATTATAACATTTTAGGTAAAGACAACTCAAACGGTTAGCCATTGTTTTAAATAATGTACTTCAAGAATTATCCATGACTATGCCACTGCATTAGTGGCAATTAATTTTTAAGACAAAAAGTGAATTGGAAAAATTATATAACATTCGTATTTTAGAAAATAGAAAGGATATTTTAAAACTTAAGGAATATTTTATCAATAATGCATTCTGCAGCATAATTGTTATATTTCTCAGTATAATTTTAGATACAGTGCTCAAAATTTACAACAAAATCTATTTAACATATTTTTACTCTTTTCAACTATTCTAAGGTAAAATTATAGTCATGCAGAAAACTTATAAAGTAGCTTTTGTTCTGCCTTAAAACATATATTTATCTCTGTAGTGTGTTCCTCATTATGCTACACATAAGCATCAGCTTTTGGTATACAATCTGGAAACCACATAGGTCTTGAAGTATGCACATCATTAGAGTTGCTCTGGATTATTCAGACTAATATTCCTTCAATCTTAATACAATGTATGTCTACCTACAATTAATAATAATATTATTTTGAAGAATTATTTGACTTCCAGCAATAAATATATTGCTTATATTTTGTTCTTCGCTTTATTTCATTTTTGTAGAGATAAGTGTTGCATCCCATCCTCATTCCCTCCTATTTTGTCTAAGTATCTAATATACTTGGAATCCACAAGAACTGATTTGAATAATTTGTCTTTTTTTCAGACTAGATCAAATCACCACAAGAACATAACTCCTTAATCAACAGTGCTTACATATGAACATGTCACAATGATCTAGAAATGTCTGATTATGTTGCATTGCCATAATGCAGTTGATTGAAATAAAATTTATGCATTTTTTCAGGCTTATGAAATTTGAATTACACTAAGTCTGAATTTTCATGTTTTAAATAATATAGTGGATATTGCTTAATGAAATTTATTTTAGGTAATTGGCAAACTGAATTCATTCATTGTTGCTATGAAGTGTTTGATTTATTTTAATCAAAACATGATTCCTAGCACATTTTGCAGAAAACATGATATTACATACAGAAAATTCTAAAGACTCAAAAAAACACTGTAATAAGTTATAAATGAATTTAGTAAAGTTGCAGGATATAAAATCAACACAAAACATCTGTAGTGTTTCTATACACTAAGCGTGAACTATCTGAAAAACAAATAAAATTAAAAAACTCTATTTACAATTGCTACAAAACAATAAAACGGCTAGGAATAAAGTTAATCAAAGATATGAACATTTCTACACTAACGTTTGTAAAACATTGATTAAATAAATTGAAGAGGTCCCAAATGATTGGAATATATTCCATATTCATGGTTTAGAAGAATTAATATTGCTAAAATGGTCATACTACTCCTAACAAGCTATAGAGTTGATTAAATTTCCATCAAACTACCAATTACATTCTTCATAGAAATAGAAAAATATATTACAAAATTTGTATAAAATCACAATAGGCAAAGCAATCCTGAGCAAAAAGAACAAAGTGAAGGCATCATATTACCTGACATCAAAATATATTAATATTACAAAGCTATAGTAAATAAAACAACATAATACTGGAATAAAAACAGACATATAGAACAAAAGCAGAAAAGAAAAAGTTCAGAAATGAATTCGATCATTTACAGTCAACTAATGTTTGACAAAGGTGCCAAGAATAGACATTGGTGAAACGATACTCTTCATTATGTAGTGCTGGGAAAATCAGACAACCACAAGCCATTTATTTTAAACACAAGGTCTATAGTAAATACCATAACCACATTAAGCAACAAAGGAAGATGAAAATTTGGAAAATTTAGTTATTACTTAGTAGCAATTAGGGATTCTAAACTTCTTTTACTATAAAAGAGAAAGAAGAGTGTGTCATTTTCACTGCCAAGAATCAAGGGCCTACTTTGGTGATTGTTTATATAATTTAAAATGCAGAGAAAATATCTCTCAATCCAATGGAGTTTTGTACAACATTTACAATAAATTTATAACTATAATATTATTTACCCAAACTTTTTTAATATTTTAAATATATAAAATAATTCCACATTAGAGACCATTTTCTATCAGGATTTTCAGATTTCTACTTTAACAATGGATGCTGTCTCCATCTGCATCCATGCAGTCACGTGACGCAGGGACTCTGCAGAGTAGTCTAATCCTGGACTTGCTGCTATGTAAATTTACATAAATTTAATTTCTTTGTGTATCCGTTTCTTCACCTACAAAATTAAAGAGGACATTAATGTGCTTTTTGGTTACTATAAAAATTATATGAATTAATATTTATATTGCCATCTGGATCTTGAAAAGAGTACGTATGAGCTAGCTACTTACTACCTAAATCATACCATCATTAACAATTCTAGGTTTTTATAGCTGTTCAAATTGCATAGTATTAATAACATGAAGTATTTATTAATTTTAAATAATATTTCAAAAGACTTTTTTAAAAATAAAACAAAACTAAAGATAGCGTTCAATGTCTAGAATAGCTTTTTTTTGGAGACAGAGTCTCATTATGTCGCCCTCTGTAGAGTACTGTGATATCACAGCTCACAGCAACCTCAAATTCTTGGGCTTAAGTGATTCTCTTGCCTCAGCCTCCCAAGTAGCTGGGACTACAGGTGCCCGCCACAACCCCCATCTATTTTGTGTTGCAGTTGTCATTGTACTTTAGCTGGCCTGGGCTGGGTTCTTATTGGCCAGCCTCAGTTTTGGCTGAGGGTGTGGAGCCCAGAATAGCTTTTCTATACATAAATGTCTGCCTCCAGAGAAGTACATGCAAGGAGAAATTTTTCAAAATTACAACATCCACTATAAAATATTATTTTAAAAGTCTTAATACTAGGCACGTAGGCACTGATTAAAAAAATAAATGGCCAAATCAGATATTAGAAAAAACCTCTCATAGAGAATGAAGGCCAGTTAATCTACATATGTTTGATTATTATTTTAATATATAAAAGCGGACAAAACAAAACAAAAAAGAACATTTTAAAGGGTATTCAGAAGACATACTTTATCACTTACACCTAGAAAATAAATGTTTTATTTTTCAGTATAAATTTCTCTAAATGTGTTTTATTTCATCATTTGAATGTGAAAGTTATTGAGTAAATTACTTAAATAAAATATAAACTGTATACCCTCCACTAATTGAAATTTAAGAGTTTCAAACATTGTTCTCCATTTTATCTTATTCCCTTATCTTTATAAATTAATCCACGATCCTCTGACATATGTCACTAATTGTCCATATCATCGTATCTATCAAGTCCTCTGAATTTCACATCTTTACATCTGTCTCAGATATCTTTCCTTAAATTCTGTTGTCTTGAAATGCTATAATATAACTATAATGGGTATCTCTTTTTCAGATTCATTCTTTAGAAATTATCTACCATACTGCTATCTGAATCTTTTGATATCAAAAACTGAATCAATATAACAATTTCAACTTGAGTTTTCTTGTTTACCAAACAGAAATAATGTCCTTCATATAGGTATATTGTGCTACATTTGTAGTATATATCATTATTTCAGTGGTAGATGATAGTATATTTGGATGATGACTAATATTATCAATCTATCATCTTCGCCTTCAATAAGGATATACAATTCTATCATGAATTCTCTTTCAGCAAGACAAGTCTTAACATTTTTCCAGGTAGTTACATGCTATTTCACACACATTATTTATTGAAACAACTCCTTTTACACCCTTAGTTATTACCTATTTATTAATTCATATAATTATATGAATATTAATTATGTAATTATAATTTCATTTTCTAATACATATACAATTTTGAATACATTTATCATTTACAGTATACTTTGTATCACAGATTAATAATATCATATTTCTTACATTATTTAACTGCTTTTAAATTATGTGTTAATTTTTATATTTTTAAAATTTATTTTTATGCTTGTAATTATGTAAAACATTTCTAGTTACAAAATTAAAAGTTAAATTTTATGCATGAAAAAATTAAGTTTTCAATCATGTACTGACAGTAGCTATCCAGTTCCCCTCCACAAAGATAATTTGAGCTATCTATATCTCATACATATATAATATTTTCTAAATTAATGATAGTTAAATAAGTATATCATTGGTTCCTTTGTTGCTTAACAGTATAACTCCATGGTGATTCCACTTCAATGTAGTTAAAACTAGTTTTCTTAAATTACTTTATAATATTCTAATATATGGGTACAACATAATAAATTTAATTAATCTCTTTTGTAGACATGTAGTTAGTTGGCTGGAATAGTTTATACATTCATTATTCACACATGTGTATACATGTTTTAGGATTACATTTTATACATGTTATTGCTGGGTTTAATGTAGAAGCATTTATTTTTAATTTTGGGGCATTTTGTCAAGTTTCCCCAAAATGATTTTCCCTGAAATGATTTTCCCCGAAATGATTTTTTCCCGAAATGACGCTTCCCAACTTATTGGAAGCAGCCTAATCTAAAGACTTTTCTTCACTAAACTAGCAAACTAAGAAGTTTGCATAAACCTTTTTGACTCCAAATCCTGCCTAATCAAATATAATAGTTTATTGTATATTAAATTCAATTATTTTCTCTTACAACTGAGTTTAAGAATTTTTTGATATGTGTTTGAATTCATCATACAAATGGCACACTTTTTCTAGTGGGTTTTTGGTTTTCATATCATGTATTTTTATCACCTAATATATTTTCCTGCTTAAGTCTTTCATTCATTTTGGTATTGAGTTGGTTGTACTCTCATTAACAGTGCAAAAAATGATAATGAGAATAGTGAATAATGAAGGTAAATGTATGGCAAGAATCACATGGAGAAATTCTCAGTACCATTAGTAAAGTACATGCAATCTCTGTATGGTACCACAAAACATTTCTCAGAATAGATAAAATTAAAAAGACTGAACATATATTTTCAATAATTTTCTTTATACTTTATATTTTGAGAATTACCAAAGGGATACAATTATTCCAGAATCAACAGAATATGCTTTTGTATGTGTTTGTGTTCAATAAAAAAATAAACTAAGATCCAGTTGGGAAGAGTTGTATGCTATAGTCACTTACATCACATAATAAGCCTTTTTCTTGCTTATTTTCACAGTCTGAAGTTATTCACACACATACAGACACAAAAAAGCTGCAATCATATTTTTAAACATCATTTTATTACTCTTTATCCAATGAATAGTATGTTCATTCGGTTCATTAACACACATAATTTCTTTGTAGATAAACTATGGAGTCATTAAATTAAAAAGATTCATAGTCCAGTAAAGAAATATATTGGCATTATTTTTTCGAAGTTTCAAAACCAAAGTTTTTCAAGAGGACATCACTTGCCAGAAATGAATTGAGAAAACTATAGGCAAGGAAAAAATATCACCTCCCAACAAATATCAACAGAAGATTTTAAATCATGTCAGGTATTATTTACATCAGTTTCAGAAATGGTGTATTTGAATCTTAATAGTAGCTATGTAATGCACAGTATTCTAAATTACATTCACTCTGGTGTCTTCCATTTTGTCTAACCAAAGAGTTAGTTTCAGAAGAAAGATTGATTACAATTAAAAGTATCTTAAATAGAGCAGAATTTTTATAATTTGATGGAAAATAATAAGATGTCAGTCAGTGATCCAAGGCATTATTGCAGTATATTCAGGTTACCAGTGATACACACACACACACACACACACACACACACACACACACACACACATGCTAGTATCACAAAACCATTCATTACTGAATTTTTGTCTCTTGATCTTTAGAGCTTAAACTTCAGGGATTCTGAGAACAATCACCATAGAGATATGTAACATCTCTTATTGCTTCACTGAGCACAAAAGCCTTAGAAATAACCCTGGGGGGAGATCCATTCTCCTGCTGTGTACTTAAAAATCATTTATGCTCCCTGGGTTCAGAACGCAAGCAGGTCATGCTAACAGAGCAAGGAAATTAACCTTTCCTATCATTTAAACGTGTGAATGCTCAATGCAATACTTGGTTAGAATAAGCCTCTATCATTTATGGAATGTATTGGAAGTATAATTTTCCATCAACTTCTAGGTACTTTGAAGATTAATTATAGATTTATTTTTTAACAAATTATCTGTATTCATGGACAAGAAGATTGCAAAGTGTTTATGTGTTAATGGGTGTTCTTTTCTCTCTCATTTTTAACATTCTAAAAAGCGCATAAGCACTTTTCAGGAAAGTAAGTTGAAATATCCATTTAGATATTCAAGAATACACTTGTATCTTTAATGACAGCAGCTTAATTAATGTTTTAAAGGTAATTTGTATTTATTAATTCAACACACATTTACTTAGCATATTTTATAAAAGCTCAGTGATAGTGGGTAATACATGAAGAATTTCCTCGTCCTCCAAATTGTTATATATTTATACATAATTTTCATGAAGAGTCTTTCTTTGATAATTTATAATGCTATAAAATTATATAAAAGTAAGCAAAAAACTTTATGCCAATTAACATTAACACTATTTTGTTTGGTTAGCTGTTTAATTTTTACTCTACTCCCTGCCCTTAACCAATGAATACATGTTTTTGAATAATTGATAAATAGCACATCAAACAAGATTCTGTGAAAACATACGCATTGCTAACTTGGGTTCATAGGAAACATAGTTCTAGATATGTTAAGATCACAAAGTTAGGTGTCAATGACTCTCCAGTGACAAAGGATGACCTCTATCACTGCTAATCGCATGTAACTTTTTAAAAACGGAACTAGCAGTAATACAAATTAACATAAGTAAATAAAATACAGAAGTGATATAGCTTCTTTCAGTTGATAAAAAGTTTTTGTAAGGTAAATTTAAATCAAAACATCTTTTCAAAATAGTGTTATGAAAAGAAATCAGTTGATTTTCATCATAGCTAATCCAAAGGAGAGAAGCATTTGAACATGAATAAATTATAATTTTCATAATAATAGTAATTTTTAAATGATCAGATATCTTCCTTACGTATCAATAATTATAGTAAAAAAATATGCTTGTGGACATTTTGAATGTATATTGAGAATGCAGCTGACAGTAATAAATGTTATCCCTCGCTCTACGACACCATAAATAATGAGGGGTTGTGAAACATTAATTAATAGTTTTTAATTGTGGAAGAAAGAAAGTCATTGCAGGTGACAATTTCAATCTTCAAAGGAATGACTTTTGCTTCCTATTGCTGCAAAAATGCCACTATGTAATAAGGGTTTATTAATTAGTTAATATTTATAATATTTAACAGAAAAGGACTATCTCAGGTCTGTCATTAGTCTCCCTCCCTCCAGAGAAAATAGAAAAATTGAAAACATATAATATACTATTCTCACCATGTTATATCAGACAACCTCAAAAATAACACAGTGGAGTCACAGAAGTATACACTACAGAGCGTATTAGTAATGTGCTGACCTTCCCATGAAAATTTGCTGCTTATTTTGTATAAGATACTTAATGAGATGTACATTGACAAACTTGAAACATAGCGCAGTGAGATTTTCAAATTAATAATTCTTTCATCAGAGCTATTAAAAATACATTTGTTTCATTTCACTTCATTTATTATTTATGTAGTTCTTTTGAGTACTGCATTTTATTCACTTTTCTAAAACTGAACACGTTTACTCATATCAACCGAGGTTGATAGCAATAGACATGTGGCCTACATAGATAATTGTTTAGAATAATATAATGCATACATAATAGAAGAGAAATACAATATTCAAACACAAGCAACTTAATTTTTTTTCTGATTTTAAAGATGTATCCATAAAAATGCTAGAAACAGAATGCAATGACTAATCCTTGCTGTATTGACTTCAAGTCCCATTTCACATTTCAGTTTTTTTCAAGACATATATTGTAAATAAAATTCCCATTTTCTTAGGCTTTCCTAATATTTATGCTGCTTTTTATTTGTTTATTCCTTCTTTGTGCCTTCTAAACTTCTTTTCTGTTTCCAGTGGGATTTTCTGATCTTTTAATTTGTATTTCTGATTCCATGGCAAATTCTTGTGACACTGCTTTTCCCCCTGCAATTAGGTAGTAAGGCTGTGTACTTCTCTAAACATTTTATATTTTAACTAATTAAAATTGTCATTGCATAATATACAAAGAAATATTGCCATTATCTGAGAATAAATGATTTCTGAAAATTAAGATCTAAATAGACTTCTACCTTGCAGAAAAAACATAGAATATGTTGCTGTAGTAAGTTGAAAGAAATCTGTAAGTCAAAAAAAGGCCCTCTAATTTAAATATACTATATTATAAAATATAACATGCTAATATTTTTACATAAAGTGGCTATTTTATTCTTTATAAATGAATTTTGAAAATAATTCTCCTAGCCACAGAAGCTTTGTTCTTTTATAAATAATAAAAATAATTGGTATATACTTAACTAAGTAAATAAATAGTTCTTTTTCAATGGAACTTCTTATTACAAAATGCATCTGTATTATACAGATTATAAATGTAAAATATATAGGTAAAATGAAGTTGAAAGTAATTATTGGGATCATTCTGCCTAGCAATTTTGCTTTGTCTAGATAATTAGGGATAGCATTTTGGAATTATAATTAGCTAGATAATTTTCTTTATTTAAAATTACTATACTTAGTTGGTGTGCTACTGTGAAAGCAAGAATTTCATCTGGCAAAGACTTTATTCCAGGCTATTGCAATAGCTGAGAAAGACTAACAAGCACACAGTGTGAACTCAACTGCATTAGAACAAAGGATGGGAGAGTTTTGCCATTGGTTGGAAAATGGGCCCCTTATATTTCTAATTGGCTTTACTCAAAGGAAAATTTTCTCAAACCTTCCTGTCAGGAGCTAGTTTTACTACCTGGGGAAAGGCACCCACCTAATTTAGACTCCTGTCCTCCCATAGACACTGGTGGATAGGGCATTTTGTTTCTTGATGATTACATTTCAAAGAGAAGGCTCCCAGGTCCTTAAAGAAGACATTTGTGGATTTTAATACTAGCAAGAATCTTTTAAAAGATTTAGCCCTCGAAGGCAAAGAAATAATTTACAGTTGCTATAGGAAAAGAGAGATTCATGGTCTGTCCAGATTTGGTCAAGCTGAGGGAGGTATTGACACTTCCTTGCACATTTGCTATGACAATGGGAGTAGCCTTTCACAATGGCTTTCCCAGTAATATTAAAAAATGGCTTATTTACTATAAAATGTTTCCCTAAAAATCATTATAATTTAGTATAGGTCAGCTATTTGCTTTAGGCACTCTTTTCAATTATCTCTCTATAAGAATTTTCATAGATATCATACATATTTATTTGAAAATATTATTTGACACCTCACTATGATTGTCAATAAAAATTTTGGTGATCGAAATAAAATAACCGCAAAATGTATTCTTATTTTTTGGCCACTTTTGTACTTTACATTTTGTGATGGTTCCATGTAAATAATACTTTTATTTATAGTTTATCCTCAGATCTTTCACTTAGCCTATCCCATTCTTGAAAATATATGTGCTATTTTCTTCATATTTGATTTAGTTACATCATTCTTTTGTGGTACATTTTAGAAGGTATAGAAAATTTTTAATTTACTGTTCTTTATTCTTAGCTCATTTGTACTTGTCAGTTTATCAATTAAAAGTAATATGCTCTAACTTATTGTTTTGATCAAATTGTATTAAGCTTTCTTTTCTCTTTGTATCTTTTTCTTACTGCATTTTAATAATTCCTCTATGCTTTATAGCATTAATTGACAGAGAAAATAAGAAGTTCACTTATGCCCTTAACAGCTGAGCTTATGTAGATAAATATTCATAATCTGCATAAAATGTTTGTTGCATTAAGTTTAATGTGCCATTCTAAGAGATATAATGAAATTGTGAGTTTCAAAAAAAACAACATAATCAAATGTGTTGTACTCTGTGTGACTCATTTAAGTTATTCAATAATTTTCTTTGAAACTGTGGCTGTAAAAATTCTATAGTCTCAAATTGTATTTGATTTTATTCCAATTCTCCATGGCAATTTTTTAATTTTTACATAAAGTTTGGAAAATATATATCATACTTCAGATAGAATGTCTGTGTTATGTATATAACATTTTATTGATGTAAGTTGTTTAAATAAACAATAGACACTCTGGATTCCTTTCATATCTATACATTGGAAAATTTTCTACAGTATTCCCAATTTTATGAGACTGAATACTTTAAAAGGCCTGAATCACTTGTGTTAATTTCTATGTAAAGTTGATCTTTATGAGTTTCATGTTGAAGGTTACCTTGGCATCTCTGAATGGAGTCAAGTAAGAAAAGTTGGCAGCAAGAAAGACTTTATTTCCTAAATTTTACAAGGTACAGTTTTCCATGAAAAAAGAGCTCAGGTTCATGCATATTCAGAATGAAAGCTGTGGTTTGGATATGGTTTGTCCTCACCAAAACTCATGCTGAAATTTAATTGCAAACGGAACAGTGCTGAGAGGTGGTGGGACCTTTTAGAGGTGTTTGAGTTATGACAGATGCAGCCTAAAGAAGAGATTAAAGCAGTGTCTGGAGGGAGTGACTGAATCTAGCACTCAGGGGACAAGGTTAGTTGCCTCAAAAGCTAGTGCTTGGTCTTCTTTTTTTTGCACAGGCCTTCCTCCCTTCTGCTTTCTTCCATGAATCAAGGCAACATGGGCCCTTATCATACGTTTCTTTCAATACTGGACTTAACAGAATTGTGAGCCAAATGAACTGCTTTTCTTTATAAATGACCTAGTCTCAGATATTTTGCTGCATGACTGGAAAGCAAACAAAGTTGGTGAAACATTGACTGTTGACTTTGTAAAGAATGGACTCTTTAATATTTTTTAGCATGCGTTCACTTTATAATCATCTACTTCAAGTTTTATTCCTTAAACATGTTCTCTTGAATGCCTAGAGTCTTTTATTTTGCTAGACCTTAACAGCATTATTGAGCTATATATTCTGACTAGTCTTGCACACATGTCAAAAAATGGTGCCTAATATAAAGCCATCTATCTATTGGTACACATCACCCATTAACCAAGTACTACCATCATCAAGTAATGAACTAGATGACAAAAATAAGAAAAAAAAACCTAATCAAATTTATTTCCATAAGAAATCAATATTTTTTAAAATTGACTATGACTGTACACTAACCATTTCAGTATATAATTGCTTCAAAATTATTCTATGTTTATATCTAAAAACTTAAATTAGATTACCAAAAACTGATTATTAACATATGCTCCATCCTATACTAAGCAAATTTGCAGACATGGTATAACGCACTTCTCATTTACTTACATACATTTAAAAATGTATATAAACATAAACAAAATAATACGAGACATAGGAAAAAAGTAAGACAGTTATTATCAACAGATTTCATGATATAGAACTATAAATCTGAATAATAAAGCCCAAGGTTATATGACAACAAATTAAAAGTACATTTACAGAGATTTTATTAATATTTCTTATTGTTGTGTTTTGTTTCTTTACTGTGCAGAAAGAAAACTAAAACCATGGAAGGAAATAACACCATGTTTTCCTCTTTAGATAATATAGTTGTTTAGGCATTTTTGTTTATTTAGTCTTTTGTCTTACTATTTTACAAAAGATTAAGTCTAACAAAAGGGATGGCATGAATTATATACCAGTCAGACTGGAAAGGGTTTGTATCTGAAGAGGAGAATAAACAATAGGCAGTGAAAAATATTTAAAGAGAAAGAGGGAAACTAAGAGAAAGAGAGAGAGGAAGGAAAATGAAATACCTCAGGCAACTAAAAATTTACCTTATCTTTTTGGAAATAGATAGGTCAAACTATAGCTAATTGGCTCATTCCCTTCTGCAGCAGTGTGTGTTTTTAAAATAAAATTTTATTGAAATACTGTCACATTCATTTATTTTCATATTTTCCATGGCTGCTTTTGTACTATAATGGGAGAGTTGAGTAGTTACTGAAGAGATCTTGTAGCCAGCAAAAGCTGAAATATTTACTTGAGATCTTTACAGAAAAAGTTGCTAACCTCTAATTCATATTAAAGAGGACAAGACTTACTTTGTATTTATAATTATTGAAAAAATATTTCTCTTTTATGGCACATACAAAAATAACTATGTTTTTTATTTCATAGATGAACAAATAACATTCTTTGAGGCCAATTGACATACCCAGTTTTTAAATTAAATTTAAAAAAAGTTGAAGCAGTGTGGCTCCTGTGGCTCAGTGAGTAGGGCGCTGGCCACATATACTGAGGGTGGCGGGTTCAAACCCAGCCCTGGCTGAACTACAACCAAAAAATAGCCGGGCATTGTGGCGGCCTGTAGTCCCAGCTACTTGGGAGGCTGAGGCAGGAGAGTCGCGGAAGTCCAAGAGCTAGAGGTTGCTGTGAGTCCTGTGACGTCATGGCACTCTACCAAGGGTGGTAAAGTGAGACTCTGTCTCTACAAAAAAAAAAAAAAAGTTGAAATAGCTAAAACACCGCAGAAAATCTTAAGGATGAAAGTAAAGTTATCAAAACACATAGTCTCTGAAAAGAATAAACAGTCACCAGAGTTGGAAAAAAAAAAAAGAAAGAAAACTTTGATATGTGGTTTTATAATTAAGTACTACATCATTTGGAATACAAATTTTTATATGTCTTTAACTTATATAACTAGTTCTGATATTTCTCAGAAACAGGTGGAGCTAACATTCTTCAAACTAAACATCTAGAATTAAATAACACTTAAAAATAATTCAATCTGAATATAGTTTTTCATTCTCTTTTCTTTAGCTCATCTAAATCATTTCAGAAAATCAGCAACACAATTGTTTTCTATTTCTCCATGTTTAAAGAATAAACACATTGAAGCACAGGAGGGCTTTCTGTGCCATTCTGTGACAATATAAAAATTTTGAAAATAGATACAGTCTAAACCAACAGAAAATAAGTATTTTAGGAAAGAAAGGATTGATTTAAAATCCATCATATCATAAAGATTCAAAATGCATAACAGAGTATAAATTGATTATTAACACATACCTTGAGAATAAATTTTAACTTCATATGAAGTTCCTATTGTCTTTGGAATGATATTATGGTTTCCTATAATATTGCCAGATAAAACATATGCTAAATTTACTTACAGGTAAACAACAAATAACTTTTTAGCACAAGTATGGCCTCTAAACATTCACAGGACATACATAAATTAAAAAAAAAAAAGTGTTGTTTATCTGAAATTAAAGTTTCTGTATATCACTTATAACCTAAAGGTTTATATTCCTAGACCAATGCTACTGGTGCACTCCAGCAGCAATAACTTGTACTATTATTTCCCCACAATTTAGTTTTAGTATTATAAATAACATCAGAAAAAATGTTCAATCTTAAGATTTACTAAATTAATATGTGAAAAGTATACTGGTTTCTCAAGAGAAGTACATTTTTTTCAAACCAAAGTTTGTGCTAAGGATACACAATACACAGTAAAAAGTATATGCCTGGCTCTCATCTCAATATTTAAAGGTTTATGAGTGTCTTTGCTTAACCACAGCAGATTTAGAATGAAAAAATGAAAATGCATGAAGAAAACAAACAAATCAATAAATAAGAAGACTTTAGATATTAATAAATTGTCAGAATATAAAATTGGAAAATGGAATAGAGAATGTCTGGAATTGTCTATTGAAAAGTGATGTCTTATTTAGATTAAAAAAAAATAAATCTGTGTAGATGGAGAGCGCAAAGAATTTCTAAAAAGCCTGGAGAATTGAGTTCAGAAAATGGGGCACAGATGAAGAGTGATACCATGCAGCCAGAAGCACAGGCAGGGTAAAGATCTGAGGTGGTACCTGACCACTGGGTTGCTTGAGCTGACTACAGAATAACAGGACCAGCCCTGCTAACACCACCTACCCTGGAAGATTGATGTTGCTTCTACTACATCTCTCTGAGATCATCAAGTTTAAGAATCTACTTAAATGACATTTTTCCAATAAAAGCTGCAAGGGAAACTGAGGACATAAACGTTTGGGATTTTCAGCTATGTTATGTAATAGGAGGCAGACTCTGTCTCCCACCAAGACAAAGGAACTTCAAAAATAACTAAATCATTCCTGATGCTGCCAAGATAAAAACAGAAAGTGTCAAGGACCAGAGAGAGAGGAGGGTAAGCGAGAACAGGAGGGAGAGAGTGAAGAAAAGGAAGGAGTATGGGAAGGAAAACTATATGCCGAGGTATAGAAGATCATTGGACTGAATTAAACTGAGCCCATCCTTATAAATAATATCAACTACTGCAGTTAACCCAAAAAAGTACTGCAGACAAATGCTTTGCAAAATGCTTGAAAAGCAAACACAAATGACCTTAGTTTGAAATAAATTTGTTGTTTAAAATTATTAGAAAACACAGGGTTATTGTAACTCAAATCCAAAGAATTAGATCCCATTTGCAGGGTGCTGTGGCTGGTGAAATAGACAGAACCCTCAGACTCTTCAGAGTCTTGAAACTTTCTATTTTTTATTATATTTAAATCATTAAATATGAGGTCTCACAATTAAGTTCATGAACTTGCCACTGTGTGCACACACTGGCAGCACTGTACAAACAACGTGGTAAGGGTTCGTAACCTTGGTATATCAATATCTCAGAGCTACGTTTATTTTGATGTATGGTGTTTTGCTGAGTGGCCTTATTTTTTATGTGTTTTTCTGTGCTGTCTTGAGATTTTAGAGTTTGAATTCCAGAACAAACAAACCTTAAATTTCTTGTTAAACTTGGCAAAAGGGGAAATAAAATCAGGGACTTCTCAGTCCAAGTTTATGAGGACAATGCCATGAAGAAAACAGCAAGGCACTAATAGATTAAACATATTTCTGAGGGATGAGAAAGCATCACTAATTAAGAGAGGTCAGGGAAGCCATTAATGAGCAGAACTTTCGTCAAAGCAAAAATTTGTCAAATTGTGTGACAATGTCATCAGCTGACTGTGGAAAACATAGTAGACTTAGTAAACATCAATAGAGACACAAAAAATCTTCACTGAAAATTTTGGACAACTCATGACTCCTGCAGAACAACAAAGCATCAGTACACAAGGGCCTGTCTATGGGGAGTTTTTAGCAAGTAAACAAGTAACTGTATTTAAATACCCTCTCTACTCACCCGATACAAGCCCAAATAACTGTTTTCTTTACCCAAAGATTAAGGAAATATTGAAAGAAAGACATTTTGATAACATCTGGGTGATCAAAGTTAATGTAGTGACAGCTTTGATGGCTATTCCAGAAAAAGAGTTCCAAAATTGCTTTGGAGAGTGGACTGGGCACTGGCATCAGTGCATGGCTTCTCAAGTAGGTATGTGATGGTGACAATAGTGATATTCAGCAATGAGATATTTTTCTAGAGTGAGTTCAAGAACTTAATTTTTAGACTTTGTATATAGTTTCTCTTTTTAAATACTTAATTTGTCTTTTAATTATTTTTTAGAATTGTGGTTTTAAATAATTTAGTTTTAAACTATCACTCTACTGGTAATTGCCCTGGGGTACAAGAATGAAAAATGATAAATTGATTAGGAGATTTTAGAATTATTTAGAGGAAGGTATATGATGGCTTGAATCAGAGTAAACTGTTGAAATAATGATGTGCACTCAGAGAAAAAAATTATGGTGGCTTTAAGGAGGGCTACAGGAATGATTGAAATATAGATACCTTGAAGTTTATGTCTTCAACAAATATATAGATCATGTGTACACTAAATTGAAGTTGGGATGTCTGGAATTATAACATGGGGAAGGGATAGGAAAATGTGTGGTCTGTTTTGAGAATATTAAATAGTGCATTCTTATTAGATGTCCAAGTGAATATTAGCATTTATAGTTGAATATATAAATGTGTATAATAATGATTAAATCAGGATTAAAGCAATGAGTTCATTATGAGGTAATAGTTTTATTTATAGTCATTACTTTGGGAAAGAGCATGGGTAGAGAAGCAACATACTCTCTCCAAAATTTAGAGGTCATATAAAAGGTCATCCAGAATATAAGTCTTAACAAAAATAGTAAAGTTGATGAAAAACAAGGAAGCTAAATAAAGTATTTTAAGATAGAAGTAGCGACTAGTTATCGGAAAGGTTTCTGAAAAACTAAAAAAGAGAAAGACATTGGCTATCCAGTAGATTTTCTTTATTTTTATTTTTAAATTTATCTTTATTTATGTCAATAAATTTAGAGGGTACACATTGCATTACATTACATGTATATATTATATAGTAGATTTGGACAATGCAATGTATTCATTGATTTGCAGGAATGTTAAGACAAAATTTATTTAAAAATGTTTCATTCAGATTACTTGAATCAGAAAAATGTAGGTCAGTGAAATTCTTTATCTGGTTAGAAATCTATGACCTTAAATAGTTGAAAAAACTTGGTACTGTTAATTATACCAACTGATATTTAGAGAGTATAATGTTATTTTTACGTTCAGGGAGTCCAAAGATGTGGCTGAGACTAACTCAGAACAAATTCATAGGCACCTATTTTAAAATGTTGAAAATGAATTAGGAGAGTAATGTGGCTTATCTGGATTCACACCCAGTAATGGCTAAGACTAATGTTCATTTATTTCTCAAAACCAGGCCTTTCCCCCCTATATATAAATATATGTGTGTTATAATCCTATTGATGCACAATTTAAAATGAAAATAAAATGTCATGATTCAGAACTTTCACATTGACATCAGTTTGTGTATGTGTGATATGTAGATTAGCCATTTATTAGCTAAGTGACTTTGGAAATTCACTTCAACCAGTTTTCTAACATATAAGAGTGGACCAGAAAAATTTTCTTCATGATGACACTTTAAGTTGAAATGAGACAATAGTGTCAACTTTATGCCATGCTAAACTTTTCAAATTCAAAATAAAATTAAACAGTTCAAAGAAATAATAAAATTAATTTAACTGATGATATGGGGTAAGCACTTGTCTAAAGGTTGGTTAATTTCTTCTCATTAAAAAAAAGTTTAGCAAAGTAATAGAATTTTAGATCATTTCCAAATTCAAAATAGGGTCTCCAAGTTTTGGTCATTTTAGAACTGACATTAGGAATATTGTTGTAATCACAAGTTATTAGGAAATGCATATTTTTAAATGCATATTTTTTAACTATCTGCATAAATTTCCAGATTTTCATGCCAAAATGTCTTTGTACACTATTCTTAAATTAATTCATAATAATTCTTTTTCTTAAGAAGTGTTCTCACAAGCCCAGGAACATTTGTTTTATGCCATAATTAAGCAATAAAAGATGAACTGTGCTATTTAAGTTCAAAGGTCATATTCTATATGGAAATTGATTTGCATTAGTTGAAAATTCTGAACATGAGTTATAGCAGTTAATGAGAATATTTTTCTTCTCTGCATAATGAGTGATTTCATAATGGGTGCAATTGATAGCCAATTATTTAGAAAATTCCTATAATTTTTATCTATGTATTTTCAAAAATCAGAATATTTGAGATTCTTAGAAGTTTAACTGATGTTTAGAATAAAATTAATTGGTGCCAGATGTGATTGAAACTGCTGCTTTTCTCTGATAATGTAACATTTATCTTTACGGGAATAAGTCAATAAATACTTTGATATACAATTATAGGAATGACTGGAAAAAAATTGACAATCATTGTTTTTGAAATTTCTGGAAAAAATGCTTCATGGTCATCAGCGGAGTACAACCCTCACTCAGATGAGGAACTCCCTGTTTCTATCACATATATACTCCAGAAATGAAAGAATGTGATCAAATACAGAGTTATTGTTCTCTAAGAAGAAAGTGTCTTTTTTTTTTTGAGAGAGAGAAGGGACATTTTATGTTTCAAAGTGTCTGTACATGTGTGTGTCTTTTTTTATTATTATTAAATCATAGCTTTGTACATTAATGTGATCATGGGGCACCATACACTGGTTTTATAGACCATTTGACACATTTTCATCACAATGGTTAACATAGCCTTCCTGGCATTTTCTTAGTTATTGTGTTAAGACATTTATAGTCTACATTTACTAAGTTTCACACGTATCCATGTAAGATGCACCGCAGGTGTAATCCCACCAATCACCCTCCCTCTGCCCATCCTCCCCCCTCCCTCCCCTCCCTCTCCCCCTTCCCCATATTCTTAGGTTATAACTGGGTTATAGCTTTCATGTTAAAGCCATAAATTAGTTTCATAGTAGGGCTGAGTACATTCTTAAACTGATAGAGGCCATCTACAGCAAACCCACAGCCAGTATCATATTGAATGAAGTTAAATTGAAATCATTTCCATTCATCTCAGGAACCCGACAGGCTGCCCATTGTCTCCACTGCTCTTTAACATTGTAATGGAAGTTTTAGCTACCACAATTAGGGAAGAAAAGGCTATAAAGGGTATCCATATAAGGTCAGAAGAGATCAAACTTTTGCTCTTTGCAGATGATATGATTGTATATTTGGAAAACACCGGGGATTCTACTACAAAACTCTTAGAAGTGATCAAGGAATACAGCAGTATCTCAGGTTACAAAATCAACATTCATAAATCAGTAGCCTTTATATATACCAACAACAGTCAAGCTGAAAAAAACAGTTAAGGACTCTATTCCATTCACAGTAGTGCCAAAAAAGATGAAATATTTGGGAGTTTATCTAACAAAGGACGTTGAAGATCTCTATAAAGAGAACTATGAAACTCTAAGAAAAGAAATAGCTGAAAATGTTAACAAATGGAAAAACATACCATGCTCATGGCTGGGAAGAATCAACATTGTTAATATGTCTATACTACCCAAAGCAATATACAATTTTAATGCAATCCCTATTAAAGCTCCACTGTCATACTTTAAAGATCTTGAAAAAATAATACTTCGTTTTATATGGAATCAGAAAAAAACTTGAATAGCCAAGACATTACTCAGAAATAAAAACTAAGCAGGAGGAATCACGCTACCAGACCTGAGACTGTACTATAAATTGATAGTGATAAAAACAGCATGGTACTGGCACAAAAACAGAGAAGTAGATGTCTGGAACAGAATGGAGAACCAAGAGATGAATCCAGCTACTTACCATTATTTGATCTTTGACAAGACAATGAAAAACATTCAGTTGGGAAAAGATTCCCTATTTAACAAATGGTGCTGGGTGAACTGACTGGCAACCTGTGGAAGACTGAAACTGGACCCACACCTTTCACCATTAACTAAATAGACTGTCACTTGATTAAAGATTTAAACTTAAGACATAAAACTATAAAAATACCAGAAGATAGTGCAGGGAAAACCCTTGAAGAAATCGGTCTGGGCGAGTATATCATGAGGAGGACCCCTTGGGCAATTGAAGCAGCTTCAAAAATACACTACTGGGACATGATCAAACTAAAAAGCTTCTGCACAGCCAAGAACACCGTAAATAAAGCAAGCAGACAGCCCTCAGAATGGGAGAAGATATTTGCAGGTTATGTCTCCGACAAAGGTTTAATAACCAGAAAGTGTCTTTTCTTATCTGCAAAGAAGTCAATCAAAGCTGGAGGAACCACTTGAAGAAATATATACTAAAGTTTCATATATATATACACTATGAATTTTCTCCTAAGATCTACAGAAAAAGTGTGAATAGTTTCATCTGTTTTTTTATGACTTAATTTCAAAGTGTTGCCACCACTCATGACCGACCATTGCCTAATAATGAAAATTTTTGTAGGATTGAGTATAGGGTTAAAAAGTGCTAGGCCCTAGGGACAGAATGATCTGGGGGAAAGCCTAAGCATCACTGCTGGCCCTGAATATGACAAACCATTTTCAGGACAGCATACTGTCTCAGCCCTAAGTCATATTTAGCAGTGATAAGAAAAAGGCAAGACAGAAGTGTTGTAAGCAGAATTGAAAAGCAATATGTGGGTATACTTAAGGGAGAGGAGTCATATCTTTATGTGCTTTAATTACTAGTAATAATGATTTTATAAACTTGAAACCAATATTCAATTATTAGTCGTAAGTAGGTTAGAAATAGAATTGCAGAGTATGGACAAAGGGAGGACAGTAATAGGAGATATTGGGTCAGAAGAGATTTCCTGGCCTTGAGTGCAAAACACAAGACCTTGTCACTTTAATATTCTGAAGCCTAGTGTGTTGACTATCCTTCCACACAGTTGCTGGCAGGGCCACAGGCTGCAGGCTTTGAGGCCCTTCTCTGCCAGGGCAGGCTTTGTGCTCCAGGAGAGTGCTTTTTGGGGAACTAAAAATGTGGAATCTTTAAACCTTGTTCAAAACAGGAAGAATTGCTCCACACCAGATAAGGAGACGAAATATCTCTTTTCTTCTGTCACCTAACTAAGGTGGCCCGAAGAGTCTATCTGACTGGACACAAGGCTCTCAGTGTATTAAAACATCACATCTGTGACATGTGACTATTGGTCAGCTAGGGTTTTTTTTCATTGACATCAAGCTCTTAACTGTTTATCTTCTCAAGACTCTGTTTGTGTTAAGATCATAAATACCTTAAAACAATAAAAAGTAGCAGGTAAATCCATACACTTAACATAATTTGTTGTAGAATAAGTCTAGTTAATAGAAATGCAAGTGTGTCAAGAACCATGACAGGATTCTTTGCCTTGCCTTCATGAGATTTATGATTTTAACACTAATGTAGCCTGACCCTCAGGGCAGCATACAGGAAGCCTCAGTGATGCAGGACAAGGCAGCACCATGACCTGCTGCCTTAGCCCTTGAGATGTTGATGCTCCTGCAGATGGAGGAACCAGCTTGCTGGAAGGGCCAGACACCCATGGGGGAGATGCTGACGCCTCGCTGTCTCCTCCACATGGACTTTTGACTGGTCTGTTTCATGGATGGCGCCTTGCTGTGTCCTCCAAGTGCACTTCTTACTGGTGGATTTCACATCAGTTTCCAAGGCCTGAGAGTTCACTGGACAGCTGGCTGTAACTGACAAGATCCATGCCCTAGCACAACAGCCCCTTGCCACTTTGTAAACCCCTGAGCAGAGAGCCTGAGGACAGACCTTGAAGAAGGAGCAGGAGAACTTGTTCCCCTCCTGGGTTCTCTCTGCCAGGAGGTTTGGTTTTTGTAGTTGTTATAATTTTTGTTTCTGTAAATAAATCCTGACTTACCACTGATCCTGTGGTCCCTCTATTCATTCTTCAAATCGCCGAGACCAAGAACCTGAAATTCAGGTATCACATTTGGTGAGCCAGCCAGGAGGAAAGACAAAATTCTGGTAACATCAGGAAGATGTTCTTAAAACTATCTCTTTGTCTTTATTTATTATTTCTTTGTTATTTTCACAATAAATTTCCTAATAATCTTCAATCAGTCTCATTTTCCCGACCAGGCCCCAAGGTAGGAGATCCATAACATGACCGGGGATAGTTTCCTGGCAAGTATGTGCTGGGAGTTCAAACTTGTGGTTAAAGATAAACTCCTTGTTTTTTAACCCTTAATCTCTCTTTGAGGCTTTCTGCTGTGTTGTACTTTTTCATGCCTGAGAGTTCAATAAAAGCCAGTGAAGAACGTTGGATGGGACCACAGCCTTATCTCTCCATGCAAAGGGTTTGCTGATTTGGCCTCCCTGGATTCCTCAGTTCAATGTAAATGGACTGAGTAGGTGTTATTATTTTGCACCAATCCACACTGACAAATTTTATTTGCTGTTGCTCCACAATGCAGTAAACAAAATTGAAGAGTGCATGTGGGAATACTCAATAAATATAAATCATATTGTTACTATGGTTCTACTCTGTTCAGAACATAAGGAAAACATAAGTAGGATACAAGAAGCAAGGAGCTAATATTTCCTTCTAATCTACTATGCCATCTACTATGTTTACCGAGTGGAAATTTTTAAATCATGTTTTTATTTCAAATTATTAAGGGATATAAATGTTTTTGCTCCATGAATAGCTGTACAATGCCTTAATCAGGACTATAAATTTGCCTATCACCTGACGATTAGTCATTGTACCTGTTAGCTAGATTTTTACCCCAACTCTGCTCCCTTTACCCCCTTCTTGATTTCCAATGATTTTTACTTCTTTTTGTGTCCATGTGGTCCCATAAATTAGTTATAGATTATTAGGGCTGGAGGTCATTATCCTAAGTGAGGTATATCAAAAAATGCTTTTCTTTTTTTAAATAGAGTGAAATGAAATTTGTACCCTAGTATTTTTTCAGTTTTTTTTACATGTTGTATATCATAATCGTCCCCAAATTATTAACATTTCCCACCACATTGCATCCATCTGCACTTTCAATGAAGTAAGGTTAGAAAAAAATAGAAATATTTGTATTGGCCTAATGAAGGCTAAGAGAACCCCAAGAATAATAGTGAGGAATAACATGGCTCTCAACATTAAATATGCCTATTCTTTTGCAGGTTGGTTCATCTTTCCAAATATCGGTCTCCACATATCTGAAATATTTTTAAGACATAATTATGATAATTTTGGTGAAAGATATTATAGGAAAATCTAGTAACTCAGAGCTGTTCCATAGTAACTATTTGATAAATAGTGATTCTTTGGTTCTTTCCATCATGTCCACCATTAGACATGTTCTTTCCTATGCAAAATGTAAAGTAAAGAATGCCAGATGGATTGGGGAAACGAAAGCAGATCTTTCTTGGGGAAAGATCTTAAACTGTTCATAATTATACAAAGTCTTGAGAATATAAATCTATAAGTTATTAAAGCTGGAGCATTTGAATTGTTTTTAATACAATTTATAAAAAATAGAATTTGTAGTTGGGCAATTAATTTGAATGCTTGGAAAATATTTTGCTTAAATAAATGTTTAACATTTTATATATTTTATTTTATTGAGAAACTTAAAAAATTATGATCTATTACTTATATAATAAAAGAAAAATAAATGAAAGGATTTTGACTTTATATATGGATGAGATTCTAAACTATTTTCTTAAGCAGAATTAGTCAATTATTCTCCCATATTATTTTTGCTGAAACAAGTGATGTAAGAACAAGGATGCCATATGCAATTGTTCTGAGTGGGATTAATATCATTTCATGCCCATTAACATGAGTTATTTCTTTTTGATGAACAACTGGAATTTGGTACAAAAATTCATTTCACTCTGTATAGTAGTACTCTTTCCTTAAAGCAGCATAGCACAATATCTAAAATTACAGCAATTTTGTACCTCTTCTTTATGTACATTTTATTAGTCTTGAAAAAAGTATTGTTTATATAATGGAATTCATACATGCTAATTAAATTTTTCTTTTTTATGAGTTACCTTATAAAATAATTTCATGGTAGACCTAAATACATAAATCACAAAGAGATTATACACATGTGTAAATGTATTACTTTGGAAATCCAAGCCATTTTAATATTCAGGCACAATACTGAGGAGAAAGTGAACTTTATTTTGTGCTACTTTATTCTTTATTTCTTCAGGTGGCATTTGATACATCAGTATATCAAATTATTAAATTAATGCAACATTAAATTGGGTTTGAAGGTATTAGTGACATAAAATAAAAATGTTAACATATTTTGATTTTTTCATTAAAATATATTTGGCAGTTACTATAGTAATAAATATAAATCATGTTGTCACTATGGTTCTACTCTGTTCAGAACATAGGAAAAACATAAGGAGGATATGAAAAGGAAGAAGCTAAGATTTCCTTTTAATCTATTTGGAAATTGTGCTTATGTTTTCAGAAATGCAATCATTTATGAAATAAATAAATGCACAAAGATGATTCCAGTCCTTTAGGCAATTAATAATGCTGACTTTTAAACACTAATTATTTCTGAAGTTAATAATCTCAAAATGCTAAGTTGCTTTGAAGAAATTATTTCCTAAAAACACTGTCTTATTAATATATTCTCAAAATTCTCTGCTTTCCTCCAAATTGAAATGAACATGAATAAAATTGTCCAATTTTTAATAACTTTTTTTTGGGTTTTTTTTTTTTTTTTTTTTTGGCCGGGGCTGGGTTTGAACCCACCACCTCTGGCATATGGGACCGGCACCCTACTCCTTGAGCCATAGGCGCCACCCAAAATTGTCCAATTTTTATTATAATAAAAACATACCATTTATAATTTACCTAGTAGTAAATCTTACAAGCAATGTATGTAAACTGTTCAAAGAAAGTTATTTTCGAAATGAGTTGTTAAATTGTACCTACTTAAGTAGAGATTATGCCCATAGATAGTAAATGTGTTGTTTCTTAATGAAATAACAAAAAGAATTGCAGTAGGATATTCTGGAGAATATGACAAAATGATTCTAAAATCTATATTAAATGACAAATCTCACAGATTAGACATGAAATTGTTGAGGCAATTCAGTATGGTTAAGGAATTTGTGATTAGCTGTTAAAACTCATAATCATGCTTTCAGAATGTAAGGAAGTATTTATATGAATATAGAGATTTCCAATGAGACAAATGGAATGGAGTGCTTAGAAGCAAACCACAGACCATATGTAAACCTGATATATGACAGAGATGTCCTTACAGTTAGAGGAAAGGATATACACTCTACTAAATTAAAGCAAATATTTATGCATATAGGGAAAAATAAAATAAAATATTATTTTTATCTTATGTTAAAAATAAAACCCAGTTCTCCAAACACAAAGTAACAGACACTTTACATAGTATATATAATTTTTGTAAGACAGTACAATTGAATAGAAAAAAGGGGGAAAACATCGAAAGGATTTATCAAGGAATGATTTTATATCTTTTATGTCATTAATTCATTTTCTAATACAGCTTTACTAAAAACATATTATCTCATTGACAATGCTTAAACTATTTAGGCATGATTTAGACTCATGGAAATGCCATAACTCAAACTTTGCATTGCCTGTAATGTGAAGCACCAGACACTGTTATAATACTTACAAAGCATACTATTAGATAAAATATCTGCTGAAATGTATGCCTGGAGTCAGCAAAGCATTAGAAATACCCACATTTCAGAAGAAAATAAAGAGATGAATGCCATAGTGCTGATTCATGAGCCTATGTTTCGATGGCTGCCTTGGGGATCTAAGAGTTAGTGGCTGGGGCTTTACTGCTCACACAAGCACTGAGCAAAGGTTTTGAGGTTCTACCTAAACTTGTATATTGTGCTAAAATATTCTAGAGTGAGGGAAGATAGAGTTCCTTTAAGAAGAGCTGAATAGACTTTACTGCCCAGTTTTACCCATTTAAAGAAAATTACATACGATATCTTTCATGAATAAAAAATGCAAGAATGGAATACAATTAGTAGTGGTGAGAAAAAAGGTGAGACAAATATGTAACAAAGATTAAAAAAAATGAATGACTACTTAGAGATTATTGTTGGAAATGGTGTGTAATAAATGTTAGATGATAGCAAAACAATACTGAAGGCAATGATTAGAGGAAAAGCCTTTCAAGAACAGTGATTTATTCGAGAACTACTCAAATGGAGTTTGTATTTCTTAAACTTTGTCTCATACTCTATTGATATTCAGAAACAACTGTTTTATCCTACAAGTTTCTCTAAAATACCCTAGCATCTCCTATTCCCAGGCCTTTGCATATGAGTTTTACACTATCTAAATTTTTTACTCTACTCTCATAAACACTTTTCTCATCTCTTAGATCTATTACTTTTCATTGACACTTTCACTGGGCCATGAACCAATGTTGAGACAGTATTGGATAGTTGTTAAAAAGTCATGTTCAGGCCCCAATACCTAAAATTGTTCGCAGATCAACCACTTATTAGCAATGTAGCTTTGGAAAAGTATGTTATAAATCTATCTTTCGGGGGTCCTCATAGTCTAGTTTTTGTAAGGATAAAAGAGTTGATGTATATACGACGCTTTGAATAGTGTTGGGAACGTAGTTAAAACTAAATCATAATTATTAATTATTATTACATATCAACTATCTTTATCCTCTTATAGAACACTTATCTCCCTCTTATAGCACCTAGAAAATTACATGCATAACTGTAATTCTTTTGTTGAATAATTTGGTTTCTCTCTACTTCACTCATCAGTCTTTAATTTCCAGGGAGGAGATATTATGGACCTTGTTGGCCACCATTTTATTACTGCATGTAGCATTGAACAAGCTCCTATTAAATGTCTAGTTTAGTCAATGAATTATTGAATACCCGAATTGTTTTTTCATCATCTTTCCTATCTTATTTTAAATATTTAGGAACTGAATTATTGGGAGTAGAAATTATAGTCATCTATAGATCCATAAAGCAAACCTGAGCTGGCCCTGCATACACCACAGTTGCAGATCATGGAGCTCTATGCATAGAAGTCATAGAGACTTTGGGAACTATGGCTCCCACTAGACAAAATGAATAGGAAGCCGATGTTCTAGACTTCCAATTCCTGGTTAGAGAGGCCACTGAGACAACCAGGATACATAGGGAAGTAAGGACCATGTGAGTGGAATTGTTTCCAATACAGATTTATATTTTTGTTTCTGAGTCACAAATTAAAAATTACAAACTTTCCAGTCAAATATTGTATTCATTTTTTTCTTTATTTTTAAGTAACAAATTACCACAAACTTGGTAATTGGTTAAGCTACTGCTTAAACAAATGAAAATATATTTTTTACAGGATGAAAGTATCAGGAGTCTGGATGCCAATTAGCTATACCCTCCCTGGTCATTCTTTCAAAAGGCTGCAGTCAGGATGTCATTTGGATGATGTTCCTAGCTGAAGGTTTACTGGGGATTAACCTGCTTCCAAGATCATTCAGGTTATTGGCTGAATTTACTCCCTTGTGGCTATAGTACTGAGGGTCCTCACTTCCTACGGTTGGCTGGAGGCTACACTCAGATTCTAGTGATTATCCTCATTTCCTTAAGAGGTGGCTCTTTCCATAAGCAGTTATAATATAATTATTTACTTCTTTAGTTCCATATTAAAAATCCATATGTAGTGAAATATAATTACCTTTATTATTATGCTTATAATATTATCTTATAAAGGGAGTGATATCCCATCATTTTTGTCATAGTGTAAACAAACCAAGTAAGTGACTTCCTCACCTTTAGTTAGGAGAAAGTTACAGCTTTTATTTGCATTCTGAGAGTGAAATGTCATGTTCAGGCCCCAATACTTGCTATTATTCCCAGCTCAGGAATAATTAGGTTCAATCTGATTATTATAATCATCCCAGGTTGAGGTAAGGCATTGGTACCATCTAGTCTACTCCTTTAAAGTGGGTACTAAGAGTGGGACCATTATAAAGACAATGGATAGGAACAAACCATCAGATTAGTTCTTCCCCTTTTCTACAGGTCTATCCTAAAACAAGGACAGCTATTGTAGACCTATCCCAAGAAGCCACTTGAACGTACATGTTAAGACTCAGTGCCTATAGTTCAAGCAGCTTACACCAGAGTTGGCGGGTTCAAATCCAGCCCGGGCCTGCCAAACAACAATGACAGCTACAACTAAAAAATGGCCGGGCAATGTGGCGGGTGCCTGTAATCCCAGCTACTTGGGAGGCTGAGGCAAGGCAATTGATTAAGCCCAGGAGTTGGAGGTTGCTGTGAGCTGTGATACCCCAGGACTCTACCCAGGGTGACAGCTTGAGGTTTTGTCTCAAAAAAAGAAAAAATAAAAAAAGGAAGAAAGTACATGTTAAACGCTGTGACCAGTTCTGTATAGCATTTTCTTGTTTTTAATCTCGCTTTCTCTGCCTTTGGTCTCCTTCTTACTTAATTCTTCTCTTCTGTGATTACATCTTTTGACTGCACTCAAACTCTGCAAAAGAAAGAAAAGAAGGAAGGAAGGAAGGAAGGTCGTCAATAACAACAACAACAAAAACCTCAGGACAGGTGCCCAGTTATAAAGCGGTGTGAATGCCAGGCTGCTTCCATGACAGCATTAACGATGCCCATCTCCTGCAGCTGTGGGGCTGACTTTGCCAAAAGTCAGGTTTGGAAACTGATAATGAGGGTGACAGAACTGAAAATGAAGCAAAATCTCCACGGTCAGTGATCTCCTATGTCAAAATCAGAATCTTCATGTGGGATTTATAGGTCACTGAGATGTGAAATGGCAATGATAAAAAGTATTTTTAATTCCCAAATTTCCCAACTGGCAAAAATCATCTTCTTTGACTTTAGAGCACAAAAAACGACACCTATTGTCAGGAGACACCTGAAGCCAAGCTTGAACAAAATGAATGCATTATTTTTCTCCCCCGCCAATATTATTTTCTATAGATCAATAGTTAGGGAAGTTTTAACTGAAGTGCAAGTAAAGGAATGCAATCCGCCTTCCAGAAACATCTACCTTAGCAAAGGAACTATAGGATGGGGCTAATACTGACCATATAGAACTGGGTAACACCTTATATTCTTGGTATTGGACTGGAAAGGTGGATGGGATACAAGGTATATGGGAGTAATTTCTTGGGATGGGTTATTTAACCATAATCCAAGATCTAATGGTCTGCCAAAAATACCTTGAGTGGTTATAATTAGAAAAATAAAGGTCAACAGTGTAGCCCAGCACTAAGTATTTGACAAATTTATGAACACACTCTATGACAAACATTGCTCAAGATATGTGGTGACACGATAAAAAAAACAATTTCTGAAAACTTACATTGCTTAGGGGAGTTAGAATATAATTAATATGCACAATAAATAAGTGGATTATGTTTGGTAAAACAGTTAAGTGTAATAAATTAGAGTAGGATCAGGTGCACTGGGAGTTCTAAGAATAAGTTTGAAAATTCAAGTAGGTTGTCAGAACAGTACCCTAAGTGATGTTAATATTTGAGCAAAATCATGAAGATAAAAGAGATAAACATTGAATGTTCGAAAAAAATGTGTCTGAAGAGGAAGTGAAAATGCAATTTAAAAAAGGCAATAAGGTTGAAGTGTGACAAGCTTGCGCCTGTGGCTCAGTCGGTAAGGCGCCAGCCCCATATACCGAGGGTAGCGGGTTTAAACCCAGCCCCGGCTGAACTGCAACCAAAAAATAGCCGAGCGTTGTGGCGGGCGCCTGTAGTCCCAGCTGCTCGGGAGGCTGAGGCAAGAGAATCGCTTAAGCCCAGGAGTTGGAGGTTGCTGTGAGCTGTGTGATGCCATGGCACTCTACCGAGGGCCATAAAGTGAGACTCTGTCTCTACAAAAAAAAAAAAAAAAGAAAAGAAACAGCAAAATGTCTGAAACAAAATTACAAAAACAAACAAATAGATAAAAGAGCGGGTGGGCCCCAGCCAACTCCGCAGAGCTGAGGGGAGGACATGATGCCTCCATCTTGGCAGTGTTGGTGCCCTGGGAGCTGGCAGAGGAACCAGCAGGTTGAAGTGGGGAGGCAGATGGAGGTTCCAGTAGCCAGAGGGGCCAGACAACTGTTGGGGACACACCAACAGTGTCTCTTTCTGCTTGTACATACTACAGGACAGGGAACCCCCCATTTCCTTCTGCCTGGGTCAATTTCACAAAAGTTTTCTTGGCCTGGTCAATTTCAGGAATGGACTGGCTCCTTCATTAATGCATTCATTCATCTTACCCTAGCAGAAAGGACTGTATCCATTCATTCATTTGTTATCAAGTCCTGTCCTAACTTGACTACAAAGAGCCCATGCGACTATACATGCCCCTACCAGTGATTTTCAACCTTCCTAATGCCCTGATGTATTTTCATTGTTACTAAGGGGCACGACCCACAGGCTGAGAACTACTGCCTAGACAAAGACCCCAGGCAGAGAGAGACAGAGAGAGAGAGAGAGAGAGAGAGAGAACTTTCTTCCCTCTTGGGTTTTTCTCTTTTCCAGGAGCTTTGGTGTTTTTTCTGTATTATTATCTGTAAAATAAATCCTGTCTTACCACTGATTAGTGGTCTGTGGATTCATTCTTCAAATCACCGAGACCAAGGACCTACTGAAGGTGAAATTCTAGTATCAATAGGATCAGAGAATTAATGGAGCAAGGCTGGGGAAGAACCAATCTTTATAATTATTTTGGTTTTGAGTCAGCATAAAATGGACCGCTCTCTGGAGGGTTGCAAGCAATGGAATGACTTACGTTACTCATTTAATACTTTAAGGAGCTCAATCCAGCTATCTGATATAATGTAAGATCCTTTATGTATTTAGATACATCCATACATACAAGAGGGACAGCTTGCATTAAAGTAACAACAGTTACAATTTTATCATAGGAAACCAGCTTGGATTTAGAAGTAAATGCAGATGGTAAGAAGGCCAAGGTATTTGAAATATCAGGTAAAATTATCTCTCAAAATGGAAATCACATTAAGCACATTTTGATATAAACAAGAAGTGAGAAATTAATGAGAGATTTTCATTAGAAACACTTCTGAAGAATGAACTTAATAAAGAATAAAAAAAAAAAAGAAAAAGTATCCAATATACTCAGCCCTACTATGAAACTAATTTTTGTTTTTCATATGAAAGCTATAACCCAGTTATAACCCAATTTAAAATAAAAGACACAAAGAAATCAATTTGGTATTCAAATAAAAAAGTTAGAAAAGAAAATATGAAATCAAATAGAATTAAGAAAATATTAATCATATGAGCAGAAAGTAATAAAAATATTATGGATCTTCATTAGATAATATCCATAAGAAAAATTTGGTTCCTTGAAAAGATTAATAACATTTAGTGAGGGGAAAAAATAATGGGAACAATAAATGAAATTAAGAAGAAAACACAGTGGTATAAGTTGCAGAGATAATATTATAGTAGTGCAAAACATTATACAAGGAGTGAAATAACCAAATTTGCAGAAAAACTAAATTAATTAAATGGCAATAGTAGGCTTTTTGCTCTATAAAGAAAATAAAAGAGTGAGTTTTTTTAACTGGAAAATTGTAACAATTGCTTAAGAAACAAATATTTTAGGGCGGTGCCTGTGGCTCAAGGAGTAGGGCGCCGGTCCCATATGCCGGAGGTGGCGGGTTCAAACCCAGCCCCGGCCAAAAACCACAAAAAAAAAAAAAAAAGAAACAAATATTTTAAATGCTATATAAATATTTTAAAGAATAAAAAGCAGAAAAATGCACATTATTTTGTAATTTAAATATAAATTTTATTAATGATTACGTAAATAGTAATACTAATAGCAGACAGAGATATTATATGAAGAAAACAAAAGCCACTCAGAGATTAATATGGCAAATTCTTAAACATAATATGCTTGCTAAATTAATATAATAACCGCCCACGTAAATACTTTGTTATGATCAAGTTTGGCTCATTCTAGACATGCAAGGTTCAGAAGACATTATAAAATTGTTTAACATTATTTACCACATTAACAGTGTGAAGGAGAAAATACACAATATAATTATTCCATAGAGCAGAAATTAAGAAAATAAAAATATTGCATTGAATACATTTGCTAAATTAGGAATAGAAAGAAATATAGAAGCTGAAAATATAATCTACAAGAGAATTGGCAAACATACGTTCAGTGCTTGAATATCTTGCTTTATCTTCCTCTGCAGTGCCAAGATGCCCAACATTAGCAGTTCTATTCACAGTTTCATTGGAGGTTATAGTCAGTGCAGTAAAGTAAATAAATATAGGAATTTGAAAGCAACAAGGAAATTCACCGTGATTTGCAGGAAATAGGACTGCTTATGTTAAAATTCAGAAGAATATTCAAACACAGAATTATCAATTCTTAATTATCAAGAATTTTGATAATTAACAAAATCATAAGCAGTTTAGATTTCATCATATGCATTAGCAACAAGGAAAATATACAATCTGAAAAAATGAATTATGGAGCGGTCTGAGACTGGTTATGCATGACGTCTATGTAGGAAATTAGAAATGTAAGTTTAGAGATATTAAAGAACATCAAAGAAATCAGGTTTACATACTAATGGATATGTAGATTGATTATCATTATAGTATACACGCTCCTCAATTAATTAATTGACAAAGAAAATAGAAATCAAATTTTTAAAATGTACTTTATGAACACAAATTAAAGGCTTACTCCAAAATAAGAAAACATAAGAGCCAAGATAAACAAAAATAACAATAAACCATTAGAAGAATTATTATTTATGATATAAAATATTTTATCAAGTAACATAAAATAAGCAAATTAACATTTCCTTTAGAAAAGAATAGTACATGCAAGTAACGGAACAGTAAGCCCAGATACAGATTCTGAAATTTTAAGGATAGTACTGAAGATAACTAGAAATACTATTGAATAAAGAGAAAATTTATTGAATAGGAAATGCAAATGGATCATTCTCTTCATGTTGCCATATAGAAAAGTGAATTATTGATGAAACATTTCAATATAAAACAAGTATACAATGTGGGAGTTTTAAATAATAACACATGATAATTTCCATGGGAAGGAAATATAAGGGAGTATTCTTTTGCCTCATGGTTAAGGGGAATTTATTTAAAAACACATAGCCACCAGAAATGTAAGTTTTGTTCATTTAAAGACTCCTTGCCCAGAAAAAAAATAATGAAAATATCATTTGCAGAATGGGAGAAGGTATTTGCAAAACATGTAGCCAACACATACAAAAAACTCCTACAACTGAAAAGCATAATGCATAAAAAACTGTTAGATAAAATGCATAAAAAGCTTTTGTATAAAAATAGGTAATACAATTATCCAGAATAAGATTATGCCATTACAAATTAAGATAAACAAGATTCTAATGATAATGTCAAGAAATTTCACAGTAACCATATTGAAAAAATTAAGAGTGTGAAAATTTGTGTGATGAGTAAGATGAAGAAGAAGAACTCTCTATAGTGGTGATGGAAATGTAAATTGATTTTATGTCACAAGAAAACAATCTACCACCAGGAATAAACACTTACACATGTGTACAATCAAGAATTTTTGTACCAGTATTATTTTTTTGCATCAGCAATCTGGAAATAAATAAAATTCCCAAGATAAAAAATAAATGAACTGTGAAATAGTATATACTAATACAATTAGATGAATTATAGTAACATAAAAAATCATATTTGCTTCTCAGAAACAAAACATTCATAAATGATAGCCACAAATGAATCTACACACTGTATTTTAAGTATATTTTTGGAGACACGTATCTGTGGAGAAAAGTATAGGGAAATGTAGAATAATTAATAAAATATTCATTAAGTAAATAATTCCTGTCAGGAAAATGCTAAAGCCTCAAATGCGCTTCAAAGATGCCAGTAATTCTTCTTTCTGTTAAATTTGGTACCCTGTTTCCTCGAAAATAAGACATCCTCCGAAAATAAGACCTACTTACAGGAAAGATAAGACATCCCCTGAAAATAAGACCTAGCGCATCTTTGGGAGTGCACCTTAAAATAAGACACTGTCTTATATTCGGGAAAACAGGCTATAAATAAATTAGTGTTTTTTTGTGTTATTATTTAAAATTCCCACATTGTATATTTGAGTATACATCATAATATTATATATTTAATATATTAAATATATAACAAGTGTATTTATTCAACATTTATTAAGAAAATGATTTTCAGCTGATTTATTAACTTTTGACTATTTATGCTTTATAACACACACTTTTATAGATCTGTTAGCTTATTAACTGCTTGTACTTTTTGGACAATCTTTGTTGGACTAATTTTGGCAGAGAACATTTTTCAGCCAATAGCGTCCCTTGTATTGTTTCCCTAAAGGCTTAGTTTGAAGAAAGGAAATGTCCCACAATTCATTTAAAAATGTTTATAATTATAAAATCACAAATACTAGACTTAATCATGTAACAAATATAATAAAACTTGTGCAAGAAATATGAGTTTAAAGTGAGATAGAAACAAATTAGGCAACAAAATGATTTTACAAATCTATAAGTACTGGCTATAAATGTAGCCACTTTGTCAACAATTTATTCTGAGAAAATTGCCATTGGAGAATGAACACTGGAAGAATGCACGGGCAGACAGAAACAAGTTGAAGAAAAAAAGCAGAGAAATTGTTGGGTCTGGCTAAAGCATCAGGAGCCTGCAGTTTATATACAAATATATTTTGAAATGCTTAGACTTTGCTAAGTGTACCTTTTTCTTCACCTTGTTTCCTGTTATTCTTTTGAAGAATGTGGGTGATTTCCAAACTTATTAACTTTTGCAAAGGATACACACACCGGAAAGTTGCATATACAAATTTAAAGCCCAGCCATACCCAACAGAAAAGGAAAAGGATATGTCACTCTAAAAAGTATAGAACACAATACAAGCTGTCATCATTTGCCAGGGAGACCAGCTAGTGAAAGTTAAAATGTGTTCATTTATAGTTAAGAAATTGGTAACAGATGCCAAGGTAAATGGCGCGTATCAAGAGTATGTAAATTTTTGACAAACATAGTAAACACAATATTTTCAAAATATGCCTCCTGGCAAGTTTTTATCTTAAGAACTTTTAATGTGTTGTTTCAAATCTATGTTATTTAAAAAGGATACAAATGAACTTACCTTCCAAAGCCATGGAATGGGAAAGTCCTCTGGGTAAATATTCCCATTGAAGAAAATACTGCAAAAAATGAGGTGTTAAAGCTGGCCGAACCTACAAATAATAATAAGAAAAAAAAAATCCTCTCTATTCTCTAGCCATTCATGAGTATGATGAAGCCAAGAAAAATCTGGCTCTGCTCCCGGATGAATACACACGAAATGAAAGGAGTTACAAGGCACAGCTTCCTGCTCCTCGGTGACTCACATGCAATATTAGTCACAGGAGACAATTTATAATTGCTCCTACTGGGATACGAAATTATTTCAACCAGTACATTACTCACCTCAGAAACGTGAATTATGAATAAAAATTGAAGAAGGTATGCTAATTCTCATAGGAATAGAATGGTTGTCAATTAATTAAAGTTTTAAACCCAGAAGGGATCAAAAATCACTCCAAAGGAATGATAAATTTTAAAAGGGAGTGACAGAATGAAATGTTACCAGAATGCTCATCCAAGCTTAATAGGTTTGTAAATCAAGGGATGCGTACTATTTCACAGCAACGTCCTTTATTTTACTAAACCTATTTTTGAATTTTTGTTTCATGCCTGCTCTCTAATGGATTCTAATGGATTTGAAATCCCCCTTACTGATTTCCATATAGCATAATAGGGAATCACATGAAACAGAAAATTTAAAGTGAATATAGTGCAGTGCGTATCACAAGTCACCTAATGAGCACATTATTACAACGTGGCTCTTAATACCAAATTTAAAGACATTGCAACCTGAGCACCAGCATGCGGACACAGCGTAGCATTCTTTCCTGCATCCCCACCGCCAGCACATTTCTTGCACTGAAAATATCTGAATTAATGAATGCAAATAAGACAAGAAATAAGTAATGATAAATTGCATTTGAATTATAAAAGAACATTTATTCAAAAATAGTATTGAGTGTATCCTTGTGCCAAAAATTAAATACTGGACAAGGCCAGGTGTTTGACCTCAAGAACCTTCAACTACAACATGGACTTTACCTAACCAAGGCAAACAATGTACCTAATCATTTATATCCTCATATTAATCCAGAATAAAAAAAAAGAAGAAGCGTCTGATTCATTAAGTCAGAAAGCAAAGAAAATATAGTTAATTTCAATAAGTTGCAAGAGGTTCAAAATATGACAAGTTCATCTGCTATAAACACACATAAACAGTACCTAACCAACAACTGAAAACCGGAAGTTTCCTTCCTGACACTTTTCCCTTAGCAATAAGTAGAAATTGATTAAGTAAGAAGGCAGCATTCCAATTGACTAGATTTATAAATTTATTTGCAAAAACATTCCTATCTAGAAACTTATTTTATAAGTCTTTCTATGTGAAAATGACAATGTATATTTCTGGTTCTATGAAAATAAATAAATTTTTAAGTTCTATGAAAATAAATAAATAATTTCAAATGATTAGAAACACCTCTATTGAATTTATAGCAATGAAAAGCTTGAGACCAGAGTGAAGCTAAATCTAATTTATTATATAGAGTATACATTCAGTGTGTAAAATAATAATTATGGTTAAGTGCAAATTATCCTGAGATGATAAGAAATTGCCTATACTGATATCTATACTTACGCTTCATATTAATAAATTATATGCATTTCCCAATAAACCCAAATTAGTCCTATTTTCTTCATTGTTGAAACAATTTGTCTTAGCTTGAATAGTAGGTGATGATATTGGCTTATTTACCAGGCATGTTGGATGAAAAATGACTTTTCTTAAAATCAACATCACTTTCAGTGATATGGAAAACTAATTTTGTGAACATTATGAAGAAACTAGAACATCTGTAGGAAATGGATGCCTATATTCCATCATAGGCTCAGTTTAAGGAGAATTGCCCTGAAAAGAAGCAAAAGAAAGTATTCTATTTGTTTCTACTTACACTATTTAAAATATTTTCTCTGTCTTTATCTGCCTGTCTCTTTCTGTCCCTCTGTTGCTTTCTCCTTCCCTTTGTCTCACTTTCTGTTCCTCTACATATGTGTCAAAGTTTCTTTTAAAATAATGGATGCCACAAACTTAGTGATTTCAACAGTTCTCTGTAGATCAGAAGTTCACATAGTGCCTTGGGGGTTTCTCTATTCCAAATCTCACAATTCTAAAACTAAGGTCTTGGTTGGGCCATATGTTCTCATCTAAAACTTGTTGTACTCTTTCTAGCATAGGTGGTTCTAGCAGAATTCAGTTTCTTGAAGACTGAGGTCTGATGGCCTAAATCTTGCGGTTGCCTGGGAGGTTCTCTTAGTTCTAAGATGTTCTCAATATTTCATGATATGTGGCTTTTCATCTTCAAAGTTAACAATGGACAGTCCCTGTTCTATGGAATCTCTTTCAACCTTCAAATTTATTTTCTCAGGAAAATTCCTGAATCTTTTAAGAGCTCATCTGTGTAGCTTTGTCCATCAAGAAGAATCTCCTTATCTTAAGGTCAACTGATTAGATCTTAATGGTATCCACAGAATTCCTTTTGTTACACTATCACTTAAATTAGTATTTGAATTGGAGAAAACTCTGTATACATCAAGCACTAGGAATTGTAATATTATTGTAAAATTCTACCCCTAAAAAATATATGATTAAATTTGCTTAGATTAAAATGGTTATGTTGTTGAGAACAATCCAAGATGGCGGCCGAGTAACACCTCTCCCTGCAACAGAGCACAGTGATTCTGAGGAGATAAGACTCCAGGCATCCCTGGCTGGCAGGATCTGCCTATAATCATCCCTTTGAGGATACAGGGAGTCAGCAAGGGACTTCTGGACCCCAAATGGAGGACAAAAACAGTGGAAAACTGGCAAGTGGTTGCGTGTGTTCGATCGACCTAATCCTGCCCGTAGCCATAAGTACAAACAGTAGTGAGAATACAAAATGAAAAGGCCTTACCTGTGAACTGTTTTGCTGTTTTTGGACTTGGCACTCAGTTGAACTGCCTTAGGGAGAGCTTGAGCAGAAGTGAGGAGAACTTTTGGCATTGTCTAGGGCACCAGACTGAGCAGCTGAGCT
This sequence comes from Nycticebus coucang, assembly GCF_027406575.1. NCBI lineage: Eukaryota > Metazoa > Chordata > Mammalia > Primates > Lorisidae > Nycticebus > Nycticebus coucang. The sequence continues at coordinate 67,155,089 of NC_069789.1, read as the reverse complement.
AGATGGAGCTAATAGTATTCGGCTATGGGCTACAGGGAGCCATTGTGAGAGAACTGCCCCAGCAAGCTCCGCCCTCATGGTCACAGAAAAGGATCAGGTGGGAGCTAGTAACCTAGTGATTGAGCAGCCTAAAGGTGGGGACTGAGCTGCCTTAAAGCCTTAACCCTCAGGGGCAGAAGGAGACCAGTTTTGGCATAATGGAGCCTCAGGCTATAGCCCTAGGTAGAGTGCTGTGGTGTTACAACTCATAACAACCTCAAACTCCTGGACTTGGCGCCGCCTGGACCTCCATAAGAGCTGCACTGTGACCCCCAACCCGCAACCCACGCCTGCTGGGCCTCTTCATGCCCTGAGCAGGAACTGCAGGATCCATGCAACTCTTTGTCCTCCATCCTATACCCTCCCTGCCTCCACACCGGCCCACTCATCTGGCCAGGGTTCTGGTAGCCGAGTGCTGTCCAGAGCCCTCCCTGCCTCTGTTGCAGAGCCCTTCTCCTGGCCAGAGACTGCTGGAGCCTTGGGCTTTCTGTGCCAAAGTCATGGGGTGACAGACACTCCCAGAACCCTGTGCACCACCTACCACCCTGTTGCCGGATCCGAGTGTGTCACACTCCAGAGCTGCTTGTACACCCAGAACTCCAAGGCTGGGGCAGCCCCAGAGGAACTACACAGGGTCACTTCCTACAAAGACCCAGCAAAAATAGAGTGATCCCACTGGGGTCTAATCATGGAGACACACCTCCAGAACACAGGACAGCCAGAGACAATGGTGAAAAACAATCATGAGACAAAAATCAAAGGAAAAACTCTGGCAATGCGAATAATCAGAGTAGATCAACTCCCCCAAGGATCAAAGGGGCAGACACAGCACAAGATCCCATGCACAAAAAAATAGCTGAGATGTCAGATATCAAATTCAGAATCTCGATGGCAAATAAAATCAAATTAGAATTCCAAGCAGTAACCCAAAAGATGTCTCAAGAATTCAACGAATTCAAAGACCAAATGACCAAAGATTTTGACACATTGAGACAAGAAGCTGCAGCCCTCAAAGATCTGAGAAACACAGTAGAATCCCTCAGTAGCAGAATGGAGCAAGCAGAAGAAAGGATTTCTGACATTGAAGACAAAGCTTTCGAATGCTCCCAAACTCTCAAAGAGGAAGAGAAATGGAGATCAAAAACAGATCACTCTCTCAGAGAACTCTGGGATAATTCGAAGAAAACCAATATTCAACTTATAGGGATTACTGAAAGCGATGAAGTGGCTTCACAAGACACAGAGTCTCTTCTTCATGAGATCATGAAGGAGAACCTTCCAGACATGCCAAGAGATTTTGAAATTCAGATAGCAGACAGTTTCAGAACTCCAGCACAACTCAACCCAAATAAGACATCCCCCAGACACATCATAATCAATTTCACTAAAGTTAATATGAAGGAGAAAATTCTGAAAGCAGCCAGATGAAAGAAAACCATCGGGCAAGAATATTAGAATAACTGCAGATCTCTCTGCTGAAACCTTTCAAGCTAGAAGAGGATGGTCATCGACTTTTAATCTCTTAAAACAAAATGACTTTCAACCCAGGATACGTTACCCAGCTAAACTGTGTTTCATCTATGATGGAGAAATTAAATACGTCAATGACATTCACATGTTGAAGAAATTTGCCATAACTAAACCAGCTCTCCAGGATATTCTTAGACCTACACTCCATAAAGACCAGCGTAATCCTCCACCACAAAGTAAACCCACCCAGAAAATTTTGATCAAATTCCAACTTCCACAGTCGCAAAAGGATTAAAAATGTCCACTGGACTCTTGAAAGGCTTATCAATAATCTCAATTAATGTGAATGGTTAAACTGTCCTATAAAGAGGCACAGGTTGGCTGACTGGATACAAAAACTGAAGCCAGATATCTGCTGCATACAAGAATCGCATCTTACATTAAAAGACAAATATAGACCCAAGGTGAAGGGATGGTCATCTATACTCCAGGAAAATGGAAAGTAGAAAAAAGCAGGCATTGCAAACCTATTCACAGACGCAATAGGCTTTAAACCAACTGAAATAAGGAAGGATAAGGATGGACAGTTCATATTTGTTAAAGGTAATACTCAATATGATGAGATTTCAAATATTAACATTTATGCACCCAACCAGAATGCACATCAATTTAAAAGAGAAACTCTAACAGACATGAGTAACTTTATTTCCTCTAGATCCATAGTAGTTGAAGATTTTAACACCCTTTTAGCAGTGCTGGATAGAGCCTCCAAAAAGAAGCGAAGCAAAGAAATTGTAGATTTAAACTCAACTATTCAACATCTGGACTTAACAGACATCTACAGAACATTTCATCCCAACAAAACTGAATACACATTCTTCTCATCAGCCCACGGAACATACTCCAAAATCGACCACATCCTAGGCCACAAATGTAGCCTGAGCAAACTTTAAAAGATAGAAATTATTCCTTGCATCTTCTCAGACAATCATGGAATAAAAGTTGAACTCAATAACAATAGGAACCTGCATACCCATACAAAAACATGGAAGCTAAACAACCTTATGCTGGAGGATAGATGGGTTATAGACGAGATTAAGAAGGAAATCACCAAATTTTTGGAACAAAACAACAATCAAGACATGAATTACCGGAACCGCTGGTATACTGCAAAGGCAGTCCTAAGAGGGAAATTTATAGCGCTGCAACCCTTCCTCAAGAAAATGGAAAGCGATGAAGTTAATAACTTAATGAAACATCTCAAGCAATTGGTGAAGGAAGAGCACTCCAATCCCAAACCCAGCAGAAGAAAATAAATAACCAAAATCAGAGAAGAAATAAATGAAATTGAAAACAAAAGAATTAAACAACAGATCAATAAATCCAGAAGTTGGTTTTTTGAAAAGATCAATAAAATAGATAAACCTTTGGCCAGCCTAACCAGGAAAAAAAGAATAAAATATATAATTTCATCAATCAGAAATCGTAATGATGAAATAACAACAGACCCCTCCGAAATTTAAAAAATCCTTAATAAATACTATGAGAAACTCTACTCTCAGAAATATGAAAATCTGAAAGAAATCGACCAATACCTGGAAGTATGCCATCTACCAAGACTTAGCCAGAACAAAGTGAAAATGTTGAACAGGCCTATATCAAGTTCTGAAATAGCATGAACTATACAACATCTCCCTACAAAGAAAAGCCCAGGACCAGATGGCTTTATGTCAGAATTCTACAAAATCTTTAAAGAAGAACTAGTACCTATATTACTAAACCTCTTCCAAAATATAGAAAAAGAAGGAATATTACCCAGTACATTCTACGAAGCAAACATCACCTTGATCCCCAAACCAGGGAAAGACCTAAAAAGAAAAGAAAATTATAGACCAATATCACTAATGAATACTGATGCTAAAATACTCAATAAGATACTAACAAACAGAATCCAACAACACATCAAAAAAATACACCACAACCAAGTGGGATTTATCCCAGGCTCTCAAGGCTGGTTGAATGTATGTAAATCTACAAATGTAATTCAGCACATAAACAAACCAAAAAAATAAGGACCAGATGATTCTTTCAATTGATGCAGAAAAAGCTTTTGATAATATCCAGCATCCCTTCATGATCAGAACACTTAAGAAAATTGGTATAGAAGGGACATTTCTTAAATTAATAGAGGCTATCTACAGCAAACCCACAGCCAATATCATATTGAATGGAGTTAAATTGAAATAATTTCCACTTAGATCAGGAACAGGCAAGGTTGCCCATTGTCTCCATTGCTCTTTAACATTGTAATGGAAGTTTTAGTCATTGCAATTAGGGAAGAAAAGGTGATCAAGGGTATCCACATAGGGTCAGAAGAGATCAAACTTTCACTCTTCGCAGATGATATGATCGTGTATCTTGAAAACACTAGGGATTCTACTACAAAACTTTTAGAAGTGACCAAGGAATATAGCAATGTCTCAGGCTACAAAGTCAACACCCATAAATCTGTAGCCTTTATATATACCAACAATAGTCAAGCCGGATAAACATCAAGGACTCTGTTCCTTTCACAGTAGTGCCAAAGGAGATGAAATATTTGGGAGTGTACCTAACAAAGGACATGAAAGATCTGTACAAAGAGAACTATGAAACTTTAAGAAAAGAAATATCCGAAGATGTTAAGAAATGGAAAAACATACCATGCTCATGGCTGGGAAGAATCAACATTGTTAAAATGTCTAAAATACCCAAAGCGATATGTAATTTTAATGTAATTCCTATTAACGCTCCATTGTCATATTTTAAAGATCTTGAAAAAATAATACTTCACTCTATATGGAATCAGAAAAAACCTCGAACAGCCAAAATATTATTCAGCAAAAAAACAACAACAACAACAAAAAAACACAGCACGAGGAATCACGCTACCAGACCTGAGACTGTAATACAAATCGAGATAGTGATCAAAACTGCATGGTACTGGCACAAAAACAGTAGATGTCTGGAACAGAATAGAGAACCAAGAGATGAATCCAGCTCCTTACCATTATTTGATCTTTGACAAGCCAATTAAAAACATTCAGTGGGGAAAAGATTCCCTATGTAACAAATGGTGCTCTGTGAACTGGCTGACAACCTGTAGAAGAGTGAAACTGGACCCACACCTTTCACCATTAACTAAGATAGACTCTCACTGGATAAAAGATTTAAACTTAAGACATGAAACTATAAAAATATTTGAAGAAAGTGCAGGGAAAACTCTTGAAGGAATCGGCCTGGGTGAATATTTATGAGAAGGACTTCCCAGGCAATTGAAGCAGTATCAAATATACATTACTGGGACCTGATCTAACTCAAAAGCTTCTGCACAGCCAAGAACATAGTAAGTAAAGCAAGCAGACAGCCCTTAGAATAGGAGAAAATATTTTCAGGTTATACCTCCGATAAAGGTTTAATAACCAGAATCCACAGAGAACTCAAACATATTAGCAAGAAAAGAACACGTGATTCCCATCTCAGGGTGGGCAAGGGACTTGAAGAGAAACTTCTCTAAAGAAGACAGATGCACGATCTACAAACACATGAAAAAAAGCTCATCATACTTAATCATCAGAGAAATGCAAATCAAAAATACTTTGAGATATCACCTAACCCCAGTAAGAGTAGCCCACATCACAAAATCCCAAAACCAGAGATGTTGGCGTGGATGTGGAGAAAAGGGCACACTTCTACACTGCTGGTGGGAATGCACACTAATACATTCCTTCTGGAAGGATGTTTGGAGAATACTTAGAGATCTAAAAATAGATCTGCCATTCGATCCTGTAATTCCTTTACTAGGTTTATACCCAGAAGACCAAAAATCACAATCTAACAAAGACATCTGTACCGGAATGTTTATTGCAGCCCAATTCATAATTGCTAAGTCATGGAAGAAGCCCAAGTGCCCATCGACCTACGAATTGACTAGCAAATTGTGGTACATGTACACCATGGAATATTATGCAGCCTTAAAGAAAGATGGAGACTTTACCTCTTTCATGTTTACATGGATGGAGCTGGAACATATTCTTCTTAGCAAAGTATCTCAGGAATGGAAGAAAAAGTATCCAGTGTACTCAGCCCTACTATGAAGCTAATTTATAGCTTTCACATGAAGGCTATAACCTAACTATAGCACAAGAATATGGGGAAAGGGCCAAGGAAGGGGAAGGGAGGGGGAGGTGAGAGTGGAAGGAGGGTAATGGGTGGGGCCACACCTATGGTGCATCTTAGAATGGGTACAGGAGAAATCTACTAAATGCAGAATACAAATGTCTACATACAATAACTAAGAAAATGCCATGAAGGGTACGTTGAACAGTTTGATGAGAATATTTCAGATTGTTTATGAAACCAGCACATTATACCTCTTGATTGCACTAATGTACACAGCTATGATTTAACAATAAAAAAAAGAAAGAAAAACCAAACTCAAACACATTAATAGCACTTACTAAAGTTAATCAGTGTTTTAGATTGATGACTATCTCTGGAGATTCTTTTTTTTTTTAATTTCAGGTTTAATATGAGGGTACAGACAACCAAGTCACAATATTTGAATTTGTTAGTTAGAGCCCCTCTTGTAGTTATGCCCTGAACCCAAAAGGCATGCCATACACCCCTACATTGTGCCCATTCAGTGGGAGCACAACAACCCCCGCCCTCTTCCCCCATCCTCGATCCTCCTGCCCCCAACACAAATTGCAATGAGTTTTTCTCCTATTTGGGTTTAAATTAGATCATCTACTGTGTTTGTATTGGTATTGAGTACATTTTATATTTGCTTTTACATTCTTGTGATACCTTACTTCACATGAGAGATTTTATGGAAATTGCTTTTTGCTTCAGAACATTTTTATGGAAATTTCTATAGCATTATCTTGAATGTATTTAATTAGTATATCTTTCCATTGTTTAATATTTAACAGTAGCATGTCTATGTGACATTTCTGCTTCTAGAAGAAATGAAAATATTTCCTATTTTGTCATCACTGCACATAATGAAACATTTGTGTTCATCATTTATTTCTTGGTCAGGTGTGCATTCACTAATTCATTCATTTCCAACATTTATTTTTCAGTTTTCACTATCAATCCGAGACTATTCTGGTTTTTGGAATACGCGATGGGTTAAGAAAAATAAAGTTTCTGCCAGTCGTATTTCATGGGATGTTGGGGGACCAGATACTAAAATAAAATGAATAAGCATTTGAAGTGATGTGGTTAGTGCTTAGTACTATAGAAAAAAATTAACAGCTAATGAAATAGAGAAGGATGTTAACTGTTCTTGAAGTGCATTTTTTAGTGAAGGCAAAAGTTACAAGTAGTGCAAATGTTTCATTACAAAAACAGAGCTAGTCATGTAGAAATTGCTACATATGCAATTGAGTAGAGTGGAGAGTTCTAGGTGGTGGGAGGTAGATTGATGCTGAGCAAAAAATTAAAAATGACATAATGAAATTGATTGGCAGTGGATTTGACAACAAGGAGATTACTGAAGATTGCAACAAGAGTAGTTTCAGTGAAATGGTAGATAAAAATGACCGAACAGAGTTGTGTTCCTGAGAAAATGTGAAGAGTACAAGTGGGAAAGAGAGTTAACTCTTTCAAATATATAGAACAATAGAAACTGCACAATAGACGCAACTTGGTATGCGGGTGTGAAGTCTGGCTTTGTAGCTCCTGGGGTCTATATAATATCATAGAGTCTAGAGGGTTCTCTGTATGAAAAGAACACAAAATAATAAATGTTACATTGAGAATAATGTTTATTAAAAATTTATTTACTTAAATAATAAATAATATTTATGTTTTAAATAACATTAAATAAATATTTACATTTATGCATTTAAATGTTTATTTAATGTTTACATTTATACAAATTAAAATCGTAATTTCAAAATCTACAATCATTCCAAATCCTTAACAGATTTATATATTAATTGCATAAAACTAATGCACCTCTGCAAGACTTTGGTCACAGTATTTCTATACTAAACTCACAAGGCTCTTGACATAAACAAAATATTTAATATATTTCTATAGAAATTATACAAGGGTAGTTCAGTAATTTTCATGAGCAAACTTGATTTAAAATTCATTTTTTTTCTTACCCTAGTACATTGTTCTCAGGTTCATATTTTATTGGAAACATCAATAATAATAAGATTGCTATTGGGCTCAAAATGTTTTGGGATTATTGCAAAATTTGAAAATAACTCCTTCATTTTTTCATAATTCTACGAGTATGAGTATTCCATTGATCTCAGGGAACAACAAAACTAAATACTCTTTGATTTTATAACACTTCTGGTCATTTCATTGTTGCCATACATTTTTCTTCTGTACATGTTATATATCCCATAATACATTGTAACTGTCTTCATGTAGACAATTATGACCTAACAAGATTAAAAATTATAAAATATATTTTCTATTTAGCTATATTATTACCATTTCCAGTGTTCTTTATTTCTTTGTTTATATGCACATTTACATCTGGTATCTTATTATTTCAGTCTGTAAAAGCTCTTTTGACATTTCTTGTGATAGAGAGTGTTGGCAATGAATTTGCTCAGCTTTGATTTGATAGGAACATCTTCATTTTACCTTGACTTTTATACCTTGATTTTTACAAAATTATTTAAGTGATTATTGTTTGCAAGATGGATTTTTTTCCCAGTACATTAAAAACATTACGCAGTATTTTTAGCTTGCACAATTTGTGACAGAAGTCTGTTATTCTTTTTCTTGCCCTTTGTATGTTATGTTCTCTCTCTCTCTCTCATTCTTTCCCCTAGTGGCCTTCAAAATGCTATCTTTATCTTTGGATTTTATAAAGTACATTCTGACTTTCCTAATATGTTTCCCTTCTATATGTCATGCCTGGATTTCCTGAATCATTGCGGAAATTTTTTTGTTCATATGTTTCTTTGGCTGTCATTAATTTGTAAAATTCCTTGCTATAAGCATTCTCCTACCCCATTCTCATTTTTCTCTTTCTGGGACTTAATTTTTGTTTTTCCTCTTTTTTAATATAAATATGTTTTAGGTGGCACCTATGGCTCAGTGAGTCAGGCACTGGCCTCATATACTGAGGGTGGTGGGTTCAAACTTGGCCCCAGCCAAACTGCACCAAAAAAATAGCCAGGCACTGTGGTGGGCAGCTGTAGTCCTAGCTACTCGGGAGGCTGAGGCAAGAGGATCACCTAAGCCCAAGAGCTGGAGGTTACTGTGAGCTGTGATGCCACAGCAGTTTACCAAGGGCAACAAAATGAGACTCTGTCTCTAAAAAATATGTGTGTGTGTATATATATTTTTAATTTTGTAATTTAATTTTGATAAATTATTTTTTTCTGATGATTCCATTTTGTTCATGGATATATAAACATAAAATTTATATCTGAATTTTTTTTATTTCTCATACTTTCTTTTGACTCTCTTTGATAGTTTCTCTGTGTTGAAATACCACCTCTCTTTTCATATATGGTCTTCCTTATTTCTGCTAAACCTTTAACAAAAATAAATTTTAGTTTTATAAAAAATGTTTAAAATAAATATAAATAAATGTAATTATTTTAAAGTTTCTTATTGGTAGTTTTAAAATCTCTGCACCATATTTGAGCTGATTTTATTTTTGGCTGCTTTATCTCTAGAGAACACGTGTGTGTGTACACGCATGCATATGTATGCATGTGCCTGCACACACATGCAAGCATAATAATTTCTTGTTTGAATATGAAATACGATATATTTCTTAAATGTAGCAACTAATGCAAATAGGCTCTATACAGAGAAGTGTGACTATTCTGTCTGTTAATAATTGTGGAAAGCTGAGTCATTCTAGCCGGTAGATGAGCTGAAACTTGGCTCCCTTGTTTCTGTGCATCGCAGACTATAAAGTTTTCCAAAAGTGGACTTTTGCTGTCCTGTTTTAATTTTTCTTAGCATTTCTCATGCACCATTAGCTTTCAATAATAAATATCTCCTGATGCACTTGCCCTTCAACCAGCAACACCGTGATGTAACTTGCTACTCTGTGCAAGGCTCATAGTAGGTATTGAAGAATTTCTCAGTTTTCAGGCATAAAGATACTATCAGACAAGTCATGGACCTGAAAGCTTCGGTGTGGGGTCTCATTTACACTTTTTGACCTCCCCCTGCATCATCCAAAGTCTTCTCTTCGTTTTCTGGACAGATTTGGTCAAGCACATGATTATAATTCTTTCTTAAAAGTAGACTTTTAAGCAGGTAGGAATCCTGTGACCATCTGCTTTTCTTACTATGCTTTAAGCAGATGATTTTTACTTCATATTCAGAAGGAGTCAGGCGTCTGAGTAGCCCGTCTTCAGAGCCCGTGCATATAAAAAAAAGTCTGAAGTTTCCTAACTTGCCCCAAGTCGTGCTCTGACAGACATGTAAATGACTGTGGACTTCTTTTGTGTTTGGGGTACTCAGGAGTTCTACAGCATTATGCAAGGCCAAAGTCAATCTTCCAGAATTATTTTGTAAAATCATTTGTTTTCCATTAATTATTTTTACAGCAGTCACCTTTTGCAAAAACTGAAACAATTTTTTGCATCCCATCTGTATTTGGGTTGGATTTTTGCCACCTGAAATTTAGTTTACCTAGTTGCATTGTGAACTCACTTTTATGAATGGGCTCAAAGTTATATAAATTATCCAGCTCTTCCTTTCTCATTATTACATTGGGAGTTATGGTTTCTTGTGGGTTTCTACATTTTTTTTTGGGGGGGGGATATTTTATAACGTTTATCTATTTTTGAAGAATTTTTACTTAATTTTTCAAATAAGCAACATCAATGCAGACACGTGCATAAATCTATCACATCTTAGTGAAGAAGATTGGTAGAAACGGAGAGATCTAAGCAGCAGTTACCTGTTTATTTGTCATATTTCCACTCCAATCATCCTTGCATTAGGTTTCTACATCTTTAGAAGATGTTAAAAGAACAATTTCTTTCAAGTGTTCATATTTTAGTTGATTGTCTTCTAAGAAGACAGACTTTATTCAATAACCAATTAATTTATCTAACCTGGCAAGATTTATCCAACTAAATTTACATCATGGTATTTTATAATAATTTGCTTTCCATTTACATTAACATTTTCCATATCTTCTTCCCTATTTTTAAAACTTTTTTTGAATTTTGGAGTCATAATTAATTCCTTTGTCTTCAAATGATTTTTAAAATTTTAACTTATAATGTGGGCTATTCTCAGTGGGGATAGGGGATATCTCAGGGTGGTTCTGATTTGCATTTCTCTGATGATCAGGGAAGACGAGCATGTTTGTTAGCTATTCATTCATCTGTCTTCATCAGAGAAGACTATGTTCATATCTTTTACCCAGTGGTACATGGGATTATTTACTCTTTTTCTGTTGATTAATTTAAGTTCTTTGTAGATTATAATTATCAACCCTTAGTCAGATTCATATTCTGCAAATATCTTTTCCCCTTCTGAAGGTTGTCTTTTTGCTTTAATTGTTGTGTCTTTAGCTGTGCAGAAGTTTTTCATGTTAATTAAGTCCCATTTGTTGATTTTTGTTGTTGCAATAGCCGCTGAAATCTTTGTCATAAAATCTTTCCACAGTCCAGCATCATCAAGAGTTTTCCCCACATTTTCTTCTCAGATTTTTATCGTTTAGTGTCTTAGATTTAATTCATTTATCCATCTTGAGTGAATTTTTGTAAGTGGTGAAAGGAATGTGTCCAGTTTCAGTCTTTTACATGTGGTTATCCAGTTCTCCCAGCACCATTTATTCAATAAGGATTCTTTTCCTCACTGTATACTTTTGTTTGGTTTATCAAAGATCTGATGGCAAGTAGAGACTGTCTCCAACTCTTGGTTTTCTATTCTGGTCTATATGTCTGTCTCTATTTTTGTGCCAATACCATGCTGTTTCGATTACTATGAACTTGTATTATAGCCTGAAGTCTGGTAGGGCTTTGCGTGTTTTTGTGTGTTTGAGTTTTATTGCATGCGCTAAATTCAAAAAGGTTCTTTCTTTCTAATGAGTTTTATTAATGTTGACGGAGTGTTCCTCTGTTTGTAAAGTTTTTTATCAAATTTTACCTTGTAGGTTTTTTTTTTTTAACAAATCAAGTGATTTTTTGCATAAAACTTTCTTCTAAAATATTTTGAACCTGTTTTAATATTAATTTTATTGTATCTTTAATGATTTTAATTCATTGTAATATATCTTCATTCTCTGTATTTTTTCAGATTTCATGTTTCCAGTAGCATATGTGCTAATATTTTCTGCTTCTCATATGCTTATTTATAATTTTTTAAATTTTCTTTTTCTGAGTTATGCTAAGAAGTCTTATTACTGTTTGACTCCTGTATCTCTTATTTGCATTTTAGTTTCACATACCACAAATATAAAATAATAAAACCATTTTTGAAGTAATTTAATTTTTATTATTTATACTTTTATGAGCTTTAATATTATGTATTTGTATTTATACATACATAAATTGATTTCATACTAGCTTTTTTCTTTTTATTCATTGTTTTTTTTTTCCTGCACTGACTCTTTGTCAAATAACAATGAAGAGGAAATACTAAGTTATTCTAGTCATTATTAATCTTTGCTATCTTTCAGGAGACAGCAAAGCAAACTTTAAAATCTGCACTTGAGGCTGGTGACTGTGTTGGGTTTTCCAAAGGAAAGAGCAAAGATGGAGAAACATACAAAATGAACAATTTTGAAAAGAATGAAAAGAATTTCTCTACATAGTTGGTCTTAGTAGAGAGCCTAGAGACCGTGGACTTCTCCTCCGTAAAAATCAGTACTTGCTGGTTGTACAGTGTACTGAGAAGGCCTCCATTAGGTTTGCCTGCTCTACAGAGGAATTTCATTGGAGGGACAAGTTCTTAAGTTGTTAAGCTCTTGAACTGGGACAGAAGTGTTGTATGTGCCTGTCAAGTTAACTTTCAATAGTTGTCCTTCTCCTATAGCGGGCCTAACTCGTGGTTCTGGAAGCAATGCTAATGTGGTGTTTGGGGAGACAGGCAGTGGAGACAGGGGCTCTGCCTCTCTTCCCAGTGTTTTACCTCCATCCTCCCTCTGCAGGTACTCCCTCTTCCAGGTTATAATCAGCAGTTCAGAGAATTCATGGAAAAGTATTTTACTTTACTAATCCTATTATAATCTGGCATGATGTCTTCCATTTGATAGACAGCACCATATTCCATATCTTTCTTGTAGAGATCACTATTAAGTTGTTCAGATCTTCTGCAGTGGAGATACACTTTGCATCTCATTTCTAAAGGCAAGCCTCCCATCACCTGGAGACTCCTCCCAAAAGACGTTCTTGTATGTCACCCACTATAGGCACTTCTCTAGTTTAAACAGGGATGTGTTTAAATACTTCTCTTCAATCCTTGATCACTTGTTCAGTGGAGAATCTCAGCCATCAACATAGTTTTATTTCTAGACATCACTCTTGTGGAATTATCTCACAGGCTGGGCCTGTGTCACCATTAAGGAGGTGAAACAATCCTGATGTCCTGCTTTGTCAATAAGTAGACTGGCAAACTCTGACCAGTGAGAGATAAAAGAAAGAAGAACACAACAAATAGATTCTACTACTACACTGCAAGAAGTGCTCAAAGCTTCCCCTCCTCACCTAAACATGGAACTCTCTGCAACTATAAAGAAATCTTTTTATTTTCTCAATTAATTTTATTTCTTCTTCTGTAGAATGGATGCAAGTGATTGAGTGAAGATAATAGGATTATTGTTTTTCTTATTTAATAAAGCCTCCTTAGGCCTGTTCAGAGCCTCTGTCAAAGGGATTTTCATAACACAGGCTAAGTAAATCTGAAAATGCAAATGGGGTACAAAGAGTTCCTACCCTGTTACATACACATTTATATTTTTATAAGAAACTGTAAAAATAATTACCAATTCTTACCAAGTTTTTATTCTTATTGCTGTTGCTATAACACCATTGTGTGAGGATATTTAATGTTTTTGGTGGTTAGGCCATGCCTGAACTTGGGTCGTAGAGTTTAATAACAAAGACCAGTTCACCTTTAATGGAAATAAAAAGAGCACTGTTCTGAGTCACTGAAGAAACGTTAAGCCAAAACAATGGTGAGTTTCTATCGTTGTAAAATCTTCAGAGGCAGCAGAAACCACTATCCTCAAAAGGCACAGCAGAAAGAATAAAACCATCACTTAGCTGAGAAAAGACCTTAGCCACCCACGATGACCCTGAAACAGAAAGAATTCTTAGGAGGAAAGTCTCTTCACTGCGCTTTGTCAGCTGCCTTCAAATATAGGCTGCTGCTATATTAGCTCCTTCAACAACTGTCTTCTATATAGTACCTTACTGCAATATCATAATAAAGTGGGCATTGCTTTCAAATCTGTACGACACAATTTTTTTCTTTTCTCCCCAGTATATAGTTGAATATCTCCTTTTATATGTTTGCAATATTTCCTAATTCCTGTTTGTCTTTAAATTCAGCTCCTTCTCAGGAAACAAAGGTATTTGTTTTACTCTAATAAAAATATGAAGAAATTTGAATGGAGCATGAAAACAAAATTGCATTTTTCTCTTTTGTCACATAGCATTTAAACCCTGACAAAAGTTTCTGACATGGTAGTAAAGCATGTGAGTTCATATCAAATAATTATCTGGCTTACATGGAAATCAAATTCTTGATCACTAGCTTAATTTCACCTCTGTTACTTTAATAAACAAGTAAACACTAACAGGGATTTGTAGTTTTTAAATGTACTTTATGCTATTCCAAATAGCTTCACTTGTCTGAACTTTTGGCAACTGAAAACAAATTGAGTGTCAATATATGCAATTTGAAAATTGTGAAGAACATTAGTAAAAGAAGCAAAAAGATTCCAGGAAGAGACAAGGTGGGTAAGAAGATTTAACAGGATTCAAGGATTTGTAATTAAAGAAAGAGGTATGCACTGGGCAGCGCCTGTGGCTCAAAGGAGTAGGGTGCCAGCCCCATGTATCAGAGGTGGCAGGTTCAAACCCAGCCCTGGCCAAAAACTGCAAAAAAAAAAAAAAAAAAGAAAAGAAAAGAAAAGAAATAGGTGTGCACAGAAAAATTAAATAAATATAATAGAACTATATTTTGAATTTGTCATGATATTTAATATGATAATTAATTATTATTGAATTTGAAAGATAATTTGTGAAACTGAATCACTCACGCTGTTGGAATACTGTGCAATCATTATAAATCACTTAATCATCATGGTTTAGAGCTACGTGAGTATTGTTGAAAGAAGAAAGCAGGCGATAAAGAACAAAAAATAAATAAATCTTTAAAATCATGATGAAATTTTAACAGTGTGTATCAGTAACAATATAAGGAAGTACTAGACACTTGTAAAAATTGGGTACCCACATCTAGCAGCATGTTTTAAATGGAATTACTTTGCTTATTTTTATTTGGATTCCCCTTTAGAGTTTAATTTAGCAATTTAAAACATACGTATAATGGCATGAATAGGTTGACATTTAACTTTGCTCCTATGTGTTAAACTTTCCACTACAAATGTCCTTAGGTGATGTTTTACAAGAATCTAATCATGAATCCAGGAAAAATTAGAAAGCTATTATGTGTTCTGAGTAGCAGAAGTTTTGCTTTACTTTTGTATATCATAAATATGTTTGGACACTACTATAATGGGAAAGTATCATAAGATGAGTACTTTGCTGCTTTATAAACTAGTGATGTGATTCCCAGGATAATGTGATTCTAATCTATAAATAATATTTTTCTCATTGTCTCTTTTCTCCATCTCTGTCACAAAATATCCACATACACCCGAATACCTATGCGCACATACGCACAGATGTACAACTGAAACACAGATGATTATGTTAAAAATACTTTATAAATCAAGAAGGAAGGACCACCGTAAAGGTAATAAGATGACGAATATATAAAAATAAGACCTTAGATTAGCAGTTGCTGTGTTTCCTGTAAAAAAATCAAAAAGTACACATTTCAGTTGTTCAGGCCACAGAGACTCTATATCAAGTTTGCTGGTGAGCCACAAAAACAACATCAAGAATACCTCAATGCCTATGTCCCAGATAAGCTATATTTCCATAAACAAATGGTGGCCTGGATTGGGCTCCCAGGCCACAGTTTGTTGACCCCTGGTTTATATGATCATTGGAGAAGTCAGAGATTGAAGCGTCTGAGAGAGGAAACAAGAGCAGTAGAGAAAAGGCACTAACCAGCTCCCCTGAAGCCAAGTGCCTTCAGCGGCAGGCATGGAGCCACAAGAGATTGATGGCGGAAAAGCAAATGAAACACTGCTGCCTCTGTGTCTTGGCTGGTTGGACTGAAATGCGTTGGCCATCGCATTAAACACTGGCAATAAGAGCTAGAAATGGAACAGTGTCGAACAAGGGCAAGCTGGAACCTCTGACACCTCTGCGTCTGTCTCCTTTCTCCATTTCTCACTCCCCTCAATCATCCCCACATCTAATTCCTATGATTTCTGGAGACTGCTGGCTCTGGCTTCACTTCTTTTCTTCAAATCCACCAATTTTCTTTCTAAGGAAACCGTAATTTAAAGCTACAGTTCTGTCCCCGGGCCCTGGACCAGGACCAGCACCAGCACGTGGGTCGGTGGCCTGTGAGGAGCCAGGCTGCACAGCAGGAGGTAAGTGGGCCTGCTCCATCAGGAGTGGTATTAGACTCTCACAGAAGCAGCAGGAACCCTACTGAAAACAGCAGATGCGAGAGATCTAGGTGGCACCCCTCCTTAGAATCTCAGCCCCACCTGTGCAAAAATTGTCTCGTGAAACCAGTTCTTGGCACCAAAAAGGTTGGGGACCACTGGCTTAAAGCTTGCAGAAAACGTAATTCTGGGAAATGTAGTTAAAGCTGAGTCAAGCTGATATAATACAAAATCACCACAAATACTTTCCAATGAAACAATTTCATTTATAGTTCACGCAAGACCCCGTTTCCTTTTCTGTTGCACTGAGGCCTTAATTCACTCTCATTATTCCCTGTCTCTCACTCTAATTTCCTCCAACTTTCTTAGGCAAACATTCCAATCAGTTGCATATTTATAATTATATTTGCAAGTCTCAATGTAAATTATTTATTGTTATATGCCCATTATTTTAATTTTTTTGTAAATTCCATTGTATTGCATATATTATTGTGTATTTTAAATTTTTTTCATTAAGTAAGACATTGCAAAGAACTATCCATGCAGCGTTTACATTTATCTTGCCCTGCTTAAGACTCCTTTGCAGCGGATTGCCTATATGCCTCTGCTAATGCAGCCGTTATCATACAATGAGCAGCCTGTGCCAAGTCCCATTAGTCACCAGTGTGAGTGAAAACAGTGACTCATACTTTATGTGCTGACTTAATTTGATTAATTATTGTCTCTGAAATGGCTAGAAAGACATTGTTTTATCCAGGAAATCTAACTGCTTTTTAATAATAGTGGTCTAATAATTTTTAAAGTCTTTCTGTTTTAATTGGAACAGTATTTTCTATCTTATCCTGTGCTTGCTCTTTTGTGGCCTTCTTCAGTAATTTGAACACAAAGATATGATTCTGTGTATTAAATTTCAAGATGGCCTTGTATATTATATTAATCACGTATAGTAGTCAATTATCATTTTCTATAATTTTCTCTTATAAAGAAAATTCTTAATTTTGTATTTATCAAATTGATAGACATTTTGTTTAATAACTATGCTTTGAAACTTTGCTGAGTTTTTTGCCACATTATTTTCCTAATTTTAATTCTATGCAGTCCTTAATTTTACTTTTATGGTTACATCTCTAATATTTTTAACATCCATTCTTTTCTTTTAAATATGGATACCTTTATTTTCTTGTGAGTCAGTTTCCTTGACAGCTTTTACCAAAGGGTCATTTTTTTAAAACTTTTTTTTTAATTTAATTTCTTTTTTTTTTTTTAGAGACAGAGTCTCACTTTATCGCCCTTGGTAGAGTGCTGTAGCCGTCACAGCTTACAGCAACCTCTAAATCCTGGGCTTAGGCAATTCTCTTGCCTCAGCCTCCCGTGTAGCTGGAGCTACAGGCACTGGCCACAACACCCCACTATTTTTTGTTGCAGTTTGGCTGGGGCAGTGTTCAAACTCGCCACCTATAGTACCTGGGGCCGGTGCTACCTACTGAGACACAGGCACCGCCCAAAGGATCTTTTTTTTTTTTCTCATTTGTTTTTTATTTTGCTTTGTATACTTGGTTTCCATTTGTTATTCTACCACTGTGGTCTCTGTTCTTCTGCAATAGTCTTACTGTGTGTTTTTTCTCACACACACACAAAATTAATATTATTATGGATTCTCAACATATCATATTACAGAAAGTAACAAGTATTCTTTCTTCTCTTCATTTTGCTTTTCAAATGTTGACCGCCCTATTCAGGAAATTTTGTAACACTATTAGAATTTTAGTGTACACTTATTGAATTTTTAAACCTACAAATAAAAATCGATATTAAATGAACAATAACTTAGCCGGGTGTTGTGGCAGGTGCCTGTAGTCCCAGCCACTTAGGAGGCTGAGGCAAGAGAATTGCTTAAGCCCAAGAGTTAGAGGTTGCTGTGAGCTGTGATGCCATGGTACTCTACCCAAGGCAACAGCATGAGTCTCTGTCTCAATAAATAAATAAATAAATAAATAATGATAACTAAACAAAGAGAACATAAAGAAATTGGAGTACTGTAAAGAGAAAATGTATAGAGCTATGAGCTCAGTGAAATGGGGCTGAGGGAAGGGAGTGATGGGGAGAGAGAGAAAGAAAGAAAAGGCCAAAGAAGAAAGAGAAAGTAGTATTTTCTTTTGTTTCTGTTTTGACTTTGCTAAACTATTTGAAAGGATGCTTATGTTTACTTTTTTCTTTCCTTTTCCAAAAGAGATTAATTTATTTAGATACTTGGATTTAGTCTTAAAAATAAAAAGAACTTTTAGAATTGGTCTCCTCACACACAAAAAATGATAGCATGTGTGGTGATGGATCTGTTAATTAGCCCGATTTGATTATTTCACAATGAACACACATATATCTGAAGATCACATTGTACCCCATATATATTTATGGTATATATATATTTATATGGGGTACAAAGAATAATAATATATGTAATTATTGTCTTTAAAAATATTGCTTTGAAATAAAACATATCTGACTCATAAATAACTTTAAAAGTAAGTAAATAAAAAGAGTATTGTGGATAGTCCTGGACGACTTTCAAACAAATGAGGTTTACAACGGAAAGGAATAAGGTTTTAGACACCTCTTAAAAGACAGAATAACAATAACACTGATAACTGAATATGTTTGAAATAAAATCAAATCTATTTACCCAAGATTTCTGTTCACAAGATTGACTCATTACAGGCATCTTTCTACTAAAATATTAACATTGGGAAATTTTAGTGCTATAAATACTTTTGACTGAAGTAGAAAGTATTGCTTTATATTAACATACCATGAGGAGTGTTTCACAGGATACATTTAATATTTTGTGTCTCTTAATTACAAATAGCGTATTAATAACATAAAGGAAATCTATTCCTAAGACACTAGAGATCTATGATACCCACATATTCCAAGAGATTAATTGTACCTAGAGAACAGATAGGCAGAAAAATAATTATATAAATAAAAAATAATAAAAGTAGAAAATGCATTAAACAATAAACTTAAAGGCAGTCGCAAATGACATTAAGACACTTCAAATAGGGTAAGGATAGAGAGATTGATAAGGATAAGAGAGAATGGCTGTATTTATTGAACTTTTTTTTAAAGAAATGTTCTCTCTGAAAAAATATTTGATAGGAGACATGAACAAAGTTAAATGTATATTGTTTCAGGAAAAAGGAACAAAGTGCAGAAAGTCTTGAGGTGGGAATGTGCACAGTGTGTTTGAGAAACAAGAAGAAGGCAAATAGGGGTGGAAGGTTGTGAATGGAGCCGGGAAATGAAGCCAGTGACAATGCACTCGCAAAATAGTAGCACGTATTTCCTTAGAATGTTTAGAAGTGCCCACACTGAAGAATGTTGCTGCTGTTTGCTCGCTTAATCCTCTATGGCAGGTACTGTTACACCTCACCCTTTTGTGTGGATGTGATAGGCAAATATAATAATGAAGACCTAAATTACTCTTCCTCTCTCTCTCTGTCTCACACACACACACACACACACACACACACAGAAACAGAGGGAGAGATAAAGACAGCCAGGTATTGGTAACAGAATACACTAAAATAAGAACTTGTACATTTTACTTTCTTTTTTTTTGTTTTTGCAGTTTTTGGCCAGGTCTGGGTTTGAACCCACCACCTCTGGCATATGGGGACGGTGTCCTACTCCTTTGAGCCATATGCATTTTCCTAAATTGAGTAGACTTTAAATCAAAATCTTGATATCAGAAGGTATGGTGTCTGAAACACTGAACAGTGTAGCAAGTCTTTATTTAAATGTTAATGTTTTTCATGCCCTGTGAACTCATGAAATAGGCCTTGACTTATCATTTATATTCAAGTGTCTAATATAAAACAGTTTATTTTAATTTTAATTAAAATCTTTGCAAACTACCATGTGTGCAATCTAGTAAAACAAAGTTTATATTAGTTTGGGAGATTTGATATTATTAAATATTCTTGCATATACATCTTAAGTTTTCTGACTTATGTTTTTTAGAATGATAAACTACCACTTCGTTTTTATACAATTAACTTTTATATGAAATTCTTTATTTGTATTTGCATTGTCCTTTAAGATTATCCTCAAAGAAATTCACCATACAGAAACCACTTATTAATATTTAGGCCATTAAATATGAAATGTTCAATTTTGAATCAAAAGTTTAGTTCATTATATCTCCAACAAGTGGCAGTACAATTAATCAAAGTAGGTACCTAAGGTATCAAAACATTTTTGCTCTCTTAACAGTAATCTGTGTACGCCAGCAGCAAAGAAGCCTGCAGAGTGAATAGTGGTGAAATCGCAAAAAGCATTTTCCACGGCTTGGTGAGAATTGAATATTTTTCCTTACAAGAAGTGTTCGAAGGCTTGGAAGAAGTGGTAGACAGGTGGTGCAAGGTCTGTTGAATATGGTGCATGACAGAGAGTTTCCAAGTCCAGCTTCTATGGTTTGAGCAGCATTGTTTGTGTGACATACGGCTAAGTATTGTCTTGCAAGAGGATTGGCCTGTGTCTGTTGACCCAACCTTTGTTGCTTAATCAAGTATCCTCATCATGTCATTGGGCTGGTTACAGTAGACATCTGCTGTATCAATTAATCAGGTTTCATGAAGCTGTAGTGCATGATACCAAAGAGGTACCAACTAACAGAGACACCGTTAGCTTTTTGATGGTGAATATTAGATTTTGGACACACTGCATTGTTATCCAGTCCTTGTGCTGAATACTGGCAAGTGTCAAAACGAATTCATTTTTCTTCACATATAACAATATGGTGTACAAATGACTCACCTTTATGTTGTGACAGCAAAGAAAGGCAAGCTTTGAGGCAGTATCTTTATTTTATTTATTTATTTATTTATTTTTTAGCAGTTTTTGGCCAGGGGGAGATTTAAAGCCACCATGTCTGATATATGGGCCCAGCACCCTACTCCTTGAGCCACAGGCGCTGTCTGGTTTGAGGCAATTTCTTTCCTGACTCTTGTTTAATTCATGTGGAATCATCTATCCAGATTCTTTACCTTTGCTTCAAATGGTCCAATATTACCGGAATACCACCATCCAGACTTGGTGCTACTTCGCTTGTAGATTGAGATGGATTCACTTCCACTACAGCTTTCAGCTCATAATTATCCACCTCTTGGTCTCAAGTCACCCATCTTTGAGATTAAAAACGAGTCACATCCTTCCCAGATACTACACTAATATTTTGAGGTGTCTGTGCTGCATTAGTTTCAAGACAGAACTCATATTTGAAAATGATGTGAATTTTTGGCTTACCTGTTGTTTCACAAAAATTACTTTAAAATTTTTTTCAAAGATAATCCACAAGCCAAAATATGTGTTTGAAACAATGAAGAGGTATTTTCACAATAGAAATAAAACCAGAAGTGTCAAAGTAAAATGTCAGACATACCAACTGTCAAACTTGGGACTTAAGGAAATTGGACATTTCTTAATCTAAATACACTAAAAATCTTCTTAATATTACCTGCAAGAAACCAATGAAAATTAATACAGATTACAGTAGACATATGTAGTATAAATATAAATTTTGTACCAATATGTAAAGAACCATCATAAATAGTATCGTATTTATGTCATACATTGTTCAAAAATAAATGGGGATCCTCTATCTTTGTAAATGAAATTCTTAAAGATAAAAGAAAATAATCACACAATATGGATAAATATTCATATCATGTCATCCTATTACTAATCAGAAGAAGACTTTCATTTAATGCTAAGAAACTATTAATTTAACATGGAGAGACAATTACAACTAGTTATACGATATTTTCAACAGATTTTGTTTATTTATTTATTTATTTTTGAGACAAAGTCTTATTTTGTTGCACTCAATAGAGTGCTATGGTATCATAGCTCACAGCACCCTTACCCTCTTGGGCTCAAGCAATCTCTTGCCTCAGCCTCCCATGTAGCTGGGACTACTGGCTCCCGCCACAACACCTGGCTATTTTTAGAGATGGGGTGTCATGCGTCTCACTCTGGCTCAGGCTGGTCTCGAACTCCTGACCTCAAGCAGTCTACCCACCTCAGCCTCCCATAGCGCTGGGATTATAGGCATGATCCATCACAGCTGGCCTAGACTTTATTTTTAGTGGTTATTTATCTTCACAGCAAGATTCAGCAGAAAGTACAGAGGTCCTGTACACATTGGCTGTCAGACAAGCTCATCCTCCCTTATTATCAACATCCCCCACCAGACAGGTACATTGTTACAATTTATGAACCTACATTGACATATCAACATCATCCTAAAACCACAGTTTAGAGTTTGCTTTTCATGTTGTACACTCTACAAGTTTTGATTAATGTATAAAAAGATATATTCTACAGTAGAGGAACACGAAGAATAGTTTCATTGCCCTACAATTTATCTGTGCTGTGTGTCTTCAGCCCTCCTTTTCCTCTTATCCCTGGTAACCACTTCTACTTTTACTGTCTCTTTAGTTTTTCATTGTCAGGATCACACAGTGTGCAGCCTTTTAAATCAGCTTCTTTCATCCATTCATAATTATTCTGCTTCTTCCATGTCTTTCATGGCTCGATAGTTCATTTCACTTAAATGATGATACTATTCCACCGCCTCGATGTACCACAGTTTATTTATCCATTCATTCTCTAAAGTACATCTTGGTTGATTTAAGTTTTGATAATTATGATGAAGTTGCTACGAACATTTGTATGCAGGTTTTTGTGTGGCCACAGATTTTTAAGTTTTTAAATTTAAATACCAAGAAGTGGAATTTGCTGGATCATATGTAAAGAATATATTTAATTTTGTAATAATAGCCAAACTGTCTTCCAAAGTGACTGCCCCATTTTGCATTCCCATCAGAAATTAATGAGAGTTTGTAATGTTTCACATTGTCAGTGAGCTGGATTTGGGCCCTTCTATAGTTGTACAGAGCATCTCATTATTGCTGTAGTTTGCAATTATCTCGTGACATAATATTGAACATCTTTTCATATGCTGATTTTCCATCTGTATGTTTTTTTATGTGAGGGGTCTGTTCCCATTTTTGGCCCGCTTTTTATATACATTGTTAGTTTTCCTATTGTGCTTTCTGAGTTCTTCATATGTTTTGGATACCAGTTCTTTGCTGATTATGTGTTTAGCAAATATTTTGTCTCAGTCTGTGGTTTATTTTTCTTTCTATTGACATTTCTTTCACAGAACAGAATTTTATGGTTTTAAAAAGGATTAGCTTATATTTTTTTGATGTTTGTAGTTTTGATGTTGTATTTTTAAAAGATCAGCACTATACCAAAGGTCATGTAGACTTTTCCTTAGGTGTTTTCCAATTTTGCATTATACATTTCTGTCTATGGTCTATTTTGAGATCATTTTTCTGAAGGATGTAAATCTATACTTAGATTAATTGATTTTATAGGTGTATGTCCTGTTATTCCAATACCATAAGATTTTTTGATACTTGAAGTTATGTTAGCTTTATTTCTTTCTTTATTTTGTAAATTTCAGATTAATATGTGGGTACAGATGATTAGGTTACATGGTTTATTAGCTTTTTAAACAAAGTATAAAAGTAACTGAGCTATGTTTGAAACTGTGATCAGAAAAATAAATATATTATATGGTAAAAAGAGTGCTGCAACCTGCAACCCAAAACATCTTTATAGTAAATAGAAAATATTTCTTGTCTACAGCTCCCTTTAATGTATGGATTCCTGTTTTATCTTGCTGAATGTTTCAAGCTTCATAAGGCATTAAGAATATTAATACTGATTTTGATTTCAAAATAATAATAAAAAGGAGATTCTAAATATGCACAAAATTTTAGAAGCAAAACCTGTAACAAGTGCATGTGTGCAACATCAAAAATTGACAAAGCTCAAGCAAGTCAATGTATTCCTAGTATATTTCATCTCATTGGGTTTTTTAATTGAAAAGTTCAGCTCCCAAAATGTTTATTCTTTCTCTGATAACTGAATTTGAAATATTCATGAACAAAATTACATACATTTTGTTGGAAGATTTGGTCAACTAATATTGGTTTAATTTGAAGACAAGTGTACAACACTTAAAAATTGAGCTATCTTTTTGAATCAAACTAATCTTGGCTATCCTACTGGAGGACTTCTTTAAAAAAATTGGAAATTAGAGCTAATAATCTTCAGATACTTTGGAAATCTTTTGGAGATAAGAAATATCCCCCAGACCAATATTTATACTGAGCATTTTATAAAGGTGAACATCATAAGAAAGTGTTATAGAACGACATTCATTTCAGCGAATTTCTGAAATTCATCATGTTAGGGGTAATTAATATTCAAAATATTACAATGTCATAAAATTCACGATGAATGCTTCGCTGTGGGAAAATATTTTTCACATACAGCAATAAGAGTCTTCTGATCATCTGGAAAAGAGATTATAACATGGGTTCTTATTATAAACAATTATGAATGCAAGACGAAAAAGTCAGTTTTCCTGAAGAACATATGGTAAAAAAAAAAAATTAAATTATTTCTTTAGCAAAGAATCTTGATATACTTTGAAAACTCCTATGTTATAAAATTACTTTACTTGAGTTCTAATATTTCCAATCTAACCATATGTATGCCTTACTTTTGAAGTAGCATTGTCAGGGGTTAAAATAAGTGTTCATAATAATGATCGTAAAGCTGGAAAGCAGCAGCGGGGAGGTTAACTCTTGATATACAAGCACTCATTGAAAATGAAGGGAGTGTTTCAAAGTGCCTTACTTAAAAAACCTTGTCAAAAACAATTTTCCATATGAAATGTGTTCTTCATTTCATAATTTCCAAGATGCCAGCCACTGCAGCAGATTAATCGCCAGTCTGTGAGCTGTGGTGGAGTTGCTGAGGCTGCCTCTGCCTCCACCTGCTGTCAAAAGAGTACTTGATACTGGGAGCCGAGAGGAACAAGCCATAAATCCCTCATGTGAGAGATTCTCCCATATTCATGGGCTACCTACAGTGCTGGGGACTAAAGAATCACAAAGAATGGCGTCTATGTACTTTCCTCATTAGAATTTGCCAATGAATTTGAATGATGTTCCCTTGACAGGAGGCAAGAACAAATCACAAATGGTCAAAATATCAGTGTCATCTTAAACTACTGCTGATGACCATAAAGATTGATTCTAGTCCTAACACAAAATAGAGTCGTGTGTGGTAATGCTGCAATTTATCACCTAGTTAGTATAACTCATTGTCTATTAATACACAATCATGCTGTGAGAAATAGTCTTTAATCATACCTTCAGAAACATTGCTATTCGAGCCTGGATCTAGCAGTGAATAAAAGAGTCAAATCCTGCTTTCAAGGAATCACAAAAAGTACAGACAGACATGGCAAATAAACACACACTATAAAACGCCTGAATTCTTTGTAAGGACTGTGCAGAAAAATAAGACAGGGCAAGAGGAGAAGAAAATAGGAGAATGAATACATTAAATCAGGGGTTCTCAAACTCCACATGAGGCAGTGTGATAGTATTTGTTCCCATTTTGTTTTTTTACTTCAAAATAAGGTATGTGCAGTGTGCATAGGAATTTTTTTCATACATTTTTTTAAACTATAGTCTGCCCATCCAGAGGTCTGAGGGACAGTGAACTGGTCCCCTGTTTA
Source organism: Nycticebus coucang (assembly GCF_027406575.1). Lineage (NCBI taxonomy): Eukaryota > Metazoa > Chordata > Mammalia > Primates > Lorisidae > Nycticebus > Nycticebus coucang. Next base: position 67,129,167 of record NC_069789.1, on the reverse strand, counting down.
AAAAGTTTAAGGACCTCTGCATTAAATAAAGAGCTCAAGAAGGCCCTATAAAGAATGTTTCTGAAAATGATATAACATGATTTAAAATAAAAGATAATCAAAACACATGGGTTGGGATAAGGGGAAGTTGTAATAACTGCAATTAGTGCTTCACTTACTTAGAGAAGAAACCGTTCCCTTGCCAAGTCCCACTCGAGCACAGTTCTGCTTCTCCAGGCTGGTGATTCTGATACATGATCAATCTTCACTTGAAGCGTCTTTTCAGTGTCAGTCCCTCCCCTTCCCATTGCACACCTATGATCTTCACGACATTTTAATTTCTAACTTCTTGATTCGATTCATGGATTCATAGAATAGATTCTCTATTCTATCCATCTATCTTTAGCCTTACATTGAAAATCTTAACCACTGTGATCCCTTGATATGTCATTTAGCTGAGTGTTTTCATTCACCAGGAAGCTATTCTTAACAAGGAGACGCTTCCAACTGACATCTCTTGATTTTTCTGACCACTTTCTCTTCCCCACACTTTTCATTTTGTGCACTGCATTCTCCTTCACTGGACAGGACTCAGACGGATTTGTTCATAATAATGTGATTCCTTTTCCCTCAAGGTGAGCATATTTGCCAGGCTACCTTTAAAATGGTCTCTATCTTCCTGAAGTCAAAGACTGTTCTTCATCCCAAAAAAAAAGGCTCCCGGGTTTTAGATGGACAGTCAAAATCATTTGTGCAAAATTTACACAGTGATAAAGAAAATGTTAGAAAAGAAGCCAATAAAAACAAACAAGAACAGAATGAAGTGAGAGAGTGTAGGTGAAGAACAGGGTCCTGAAAGCATCAATCAATCACTGAGTCCACTCTTTTCTGATTCCCGTCTTGTTACTTTATATCTAAACTCTGAGGCAGACAGTTGACAGAACAATGAGCCTGTATTGCAGTGGAGGGCATTTTTCTTAAAGTTGATTTTCACATTTATTTCAATGGCCCTTTTACAATGGGATAAAGCTTCACCCCTTCCCTCCTATCCGATCCCTTTAATCCTACATTACAGGGGTTAGTAAGGTTTTTTTTCTTTTAACTCTAGAACTATTCAGGGGAATTTTAATAATCACTGGAGTCTTACAACATTTTATGATATGTGGGAAAAAAGAAAATTTCTGATTATCTCGATCAGAACAACAACAAAGCAAACATACAGACAGAACCATAGAGGGATCTAGTGACTGCCATTTCTCAAGGGTGTGTATTGGTTTGCTGAGTACCAACTCCAGATATTGAACCTGATTTTGCTTGAAGTACCTAAAGTAATTTGTCTTGTTTACATTACGCAACTGTGGAAGATATAAAATACAGCATGAACAGTGATTGTAATGGAGCTTCAAAAATGATAATTTGGAAAAAAATAACTAGAAATTGCTTATTTCTTCATGTGGTTTTGGTAGGTCCTGAGAGCATCACTGTCAGTGGAAAATGGATACTGGCTTTCCATTGTACGGAATTGAAAAAAGCTCTTTATATTAACATGCGTGCCACAATAAAATGCTCTTTAGAGGCAAAGATTAAAGAGAAAATAAAAATGCTAATGCAAAAAATATAAAATATTAGACAATATGACACTTCACAAAGGGCTGGCAGTTTTTTCTCTATGTGAAATAATTTATAGATAGAAAATACCTGACTTGGGGCATTAAATTCTCAGCCCAAGCATAATTAAAACATTTCTTCATTTATCCTTCAGGGGACTCCTCTATTTTATAGTTTCAGGGCTCAGCTAGCTGCAAACCAGAGACACCTAGTTCAATAGGTTCCAGAACTGAGGGGTAAGTGAATAACATAGGATAGCTAGTGTTCTCACATGAAAATTAGGGCATTGATTAGAAAAGAGTTACATCCATACATTTCAACTGAATATGTGTTGGAAGGATTTATATTACTCTGAACATAGAGACCATCTACTGGATATTTAGGCTTTCAGGCTCTGAAACCCATGGGCAATAAGATGGGTTACTGTGTTGGTTAGAACAATGAACTTTGCTGTAAAGAGGTATATTCCTGAAACCCAGATATGAAACCCATGCCCCTTCCCCGTGTTTCTTTGTCCATTTTGCAAAGACTATCAAATTATTGAAGTCAGAACCATCAAGACTCTACCACCAAATATGGAATCATGGCCAGCTAAAATGATACCTGAAGAAAAATAAGATATGGGCTATATAGCTGAAGAAGAAAATAAAGCACGGATCCCTCAAGACCGATTACAGGTATAAATAAGTAGCCAGGTGTATAAGTAGCCACTTGTATATTTATTGGCATACATTCGCCAGTATCTCCCTTGTTCCTAAATGTGAGATATTAGACATGTCGTTTGTTATTTTACTGTAAAATTGTATCTCTGATTACCATATGTGAATGCCTCTTGACTAGAAAGAAACATAGTCATCCAGAGAGGGATATAGTGATTAATCAAACTTTGGATTTCTCCCCTGAGTAGAGTCCTAGACACCTTCACTTGTATAAGTAATGGTTTGTGTTATGTTAGACCAAAGCATGCTATTGTTGATTTTGCCGCTATTCAGGGCTCAGCTAGCTGCAAACCAGAGACACCTAGTTCAATAGGTTCCAGAATTGAGGGGTAAGTGAATAACATAGCATAGCTAGTGCTCTCACATAAAAATTAGGGTATTGATTAGAAAAGAGTTACATCCATACATCCATACACTATTCACAAGTTTAAATATGGGCTATAGGTTTAAATGTCAGGGAGAACATTATTTTGGCAATAAACACTGATAACTAAAACCTCTGTGCAGTCTCTACTGGAGTAAGGATGATGAGGCTGGGAACTACATGTTACGATTCCTTTCATTCCTGATTTCTGGATGGGACTAAGTTCCACATATGTGAAATTGGCTTGAGATTGAAAAAGTGGAAGGGAAATAGATACCATATTAATCTTCATCAGTGGTTGTGAGCAGAAGTGTGTCTGCAAAATTGAGTGTCATTATTCTTGTTTGTTTATTTGCTTTTTCATCAACCTTAGGTCAATTATCTGTCATTAATTTGTCTTGGTGCTCCATGGCAGAGATAATAATTGGTAACAGCATATTAATTTAGAGGGCAAAAGAAGATAGAAGAGTATCTTCCGGCTTCTCTGAGCCAAAAGTGATCAAAAAAAAATCTTAAGGCTACAATGTTTCTTCTTGTACTCACTTCCTTAGTCTCTACAAAATGTTATAAGGGCCTGATTCCCTACGTTTGATAATTTTTTGCTTGAAAAACCTTTGATATTTCTGTCTTCCAGAGTAAATACCATTTAATAATTGTTTCAGGTAGCCAGTTAATTTGACTATTAACTAAGTCAAAATTTTTCCCTACACAATGGCATCAAGTTTTGAGATTCTGAATATGGAACAGGAACATTTCCAAAATCCATATGAGTTTCATGAGTATGACACTGAATTAAATATGAAAATACAACATATCTCTATCTATATTTAATGTTACCACATTTATGGTTCATTGGAAGTAACATAGTTTTTGAAAGATACAGAGGAACACATTGAAATGATCTTTAAAAATGTCAATTGATGGTTTGATTCTGAATCCTACAATCCTTCCGTAAGCATTTTCTTCAATGGAACAGTCAACTGTGAATCTGGCAAGTTGCTGTTTTCAATTCTTATGTTTTGAGTGGCATAAGACAATCACAAAGGCCCTCAAGAACCACCATTGGTAAAATTGTAATCTGTAAAAAAAAAAAAAAATTCAATAGGGAAGCCGTAAATGAGGTGGAAAGCTTCCTTTATTAAGATATCAACTAAAAAAAAAAAAAAAAATCCTCATATCTGTGTTTCCTGATTTCTATTGTTGTAATAAAAATAGCCAAACATAAAGAGAAACAGGAGAAATAAAAACTATCCTATTAAAAATAAAAGAATAGTAAAGTTATAAATTTAGGCAGATATACAAAGATAAAAAGAATAATTCAACAAAAAAATCTAATGGATAAATAAAAATGTAAAATAAAATAGCAAGTTATATAGATTTGTATATAGATTTACATAGCCAAATACCCACTGAACATCTCTACTTAGTTCTATAAGAGATTTCTCATACATATGAAATCCAAAACTTAACTTCTGATTTGCTTCCCTCTCCATTGCAGCCTAAACACCAGCTCTACCTACAATTTTCCTCATAACTATTCTTGCAGTTGATCAGGATAAAAACTGGTGTCATCCTGGATGACATATTTAAAATGCAAATCTCAGATCATTTTCTTCTTAGTTGCTACCATCTATTGTCTGGAATATGTAATAACTTTCTAATAAATGTTCTTGATTTTGCCCTTACCTCTCTAAGTCTGTTATTTAAAAATACTACCCAGAGTGGTCTGATCTAACAGGAATCACATCATGTTAGCTTCCTGCTGTCTTTTCTAACTTCTATTGCAAAAAAAAACAAAAACAAAAACAAAAACAAAAAACACAGAAAGACAAATAGGAAGAAAAAAACTAATACAATTAAAAATTAAAAGAATAAGCACATATAGAAAGATAAAAAGAATGTTTAGCTTCCCCTTCACTCATAGTAAAAGTAATAGCCTGAAACTAGTTTTAACAGCCCACATGATCCTGCCCCTAAGAGCTCCCTGACTGGTCTGTTAGTATGTTTATGGGACTCTGCTGAGGAGACGCCGTTCAGAACACCCTTACTGTCCCCCTAACATTTGCACCTGCTGCTCCCTCAGTTTGGGTCCTCTTCTTTCAAATACTTGCATGCCTGGTAAACTTACAAATTTTACATCTGTTTTCAAATGTGAATCAGACTGATTCACTCCAATTTTTCAATAATAACTAACTTAACCCCATGTTTTATTTTTTACTATCATGTTCATTCTTCACTAACTTAATTTGATATCTTCACTTAATTGCTGTGCTTTTTAGTCATTCCCATTAGAATGTAAGCAACATGAGAGAAAGGTTTTCTATTTAGGTCTTCTTCTCTTTTCATTTGCATTCCCGAAGCTGGAGATTAGTGCGTGTTTTATAGTAAACACTCAGTGATGAGAATGAATGATCCATCCCCGTGGCTGGGGTACACGGGGTGGACTGAAGGTACATCCTGGGACTCTTCTTAAATCATGTTCTCATTGTGGGAAAATGGTTCCTGTCAAGTAGAGCCCCTAAAGATTGTCATATAAATTTCTCCAGCTGAGAACACTGTATTTTTGCCAGACAACTATTTTACTTTGACGCAAGGAAACATGTAAACAGGTGATTATGTACATAACGTGCAAATGAAAGTATTTATGGTAACTGCAATCAAAATATTAATAGTAATAAAATTTTGCTAAAACATGTTTACTAAATTAAGGAAATATTGAGTTAATACCATTTCCAGTTATAAATTGTATGTGTTAATAATTATGCTAAATGCGTGGAGTAACATTAATATGTTTTCAGAATTGGAATATTGTTACAAATTGCATAATTAAAAGTCTGTCTCCCTAACTTTTCCTATGGTAAAATTATGATAGTGTTTGCAGCAAAAAATTTCTCTTTTACAATTTCATCTATTTTCCCTCTGTTTAATTATTTCTTTAGCATTGAATTTAAATTCAGAATATAATGTGAAAAGATCTGCTGCAAGTGGCTATTTGGGATTTACATTATATTCTTTTAATAAGATTCCTTTATTTAATATAGTTTTGTGCATATCACAATATTTAAAGTCCATTTTTGTATAAATTAAAACGTAAAAATCCAGTTCAAATCAATATCAGTGTTTTCTATAAACATAAGTACATGTTCTCATAAAGCTTTTATTTTATTAAGAGAATGGTAAACTCGAAACCAACAATTCTTTTTATTTTTTTTTTTTTTTTTTTTTTTTTTTTTGTAGAGACAGAGTCTCACTTTCTGGCCGTCGGTAGAGTGCCGTGGCCTCACAGAGCTCACAGCAACCTCCAACTCCTGGGCTTAAGCGATTCTCTTGCCTCAGCCTCCCGAGTAGCTGGGACTACAGGCACCCACCACAATGCCCGGCTATTTTTTGGTTGCAGTTTGGCCGGGGCTGGGATTGAACCCACCACCCTCGGTATATGGGGCCGGCACCTTACCGACTGAGCCACAGGCGCTACCCCCCAACAATTCTTTTTAAAAAGTAAAGTTTGTTGTAGTTTCTCTACATATTTATACCAGCTTTTCCTTAATATGTGTATCTAAATTCTATGACACAGAGATAGTATTAAAATAAAATATTTCCTTCTGTTAAGTAACTTCTTCAAAGCATAACAATTTTGTTTATAAAATTAAATGTGGGCATATTAAAGGAATTAAAATATTAATTACACAACTGTATATATAGTGATTAACTATCAAATATGAAGGATAGATTGGAGTATTACTAATCAAATATTCCATTCTTATTCTGGATGGATTGACATTTTTTTTTTCTTTTTTTGAGACAGAGCCTCAAGCTGTTGCCCTGGGTAGAGTGCCGTGGCATCACAGCTCAGCAACCTCTAACTCCTGGGCTCAAGTGATTCTCCTGCATCTGCCTCCCAAGTAGCTGGTACTACAGGTGCCTACCACAATGCCTGGCTATTTTTTTTGCAGGCCTGGGCTGGATTCGAATCTGCCAGCCCTGGTGTATGTGGCTGGCGCCTTAGCCACTTGAGCCACAGGCGCCAAGCCAGATTGATAATTGTTAATGATAGCACAAAAGAAATTAAAAATCTTGATGATTCACAAATACTGTGGAAAGACTATGTACTGATAAATACCATATTCACTTTAAAATATAATAATAAATAAATAAATAAATGAAATTAATGTAAATTGATAATAGAATACTCTGAAATAGGCATCAGTGGATGTAATTTGGACTTAATTCTATTGCGCACATCCTAAATAAAAGTCACCATAATAACCCTTTCTAGAATAAATAACAAAATAGTAAACTGAGGGTTATTATTTGTTTCATGAAAAACATAATTTGTTCTTCTATAGAAGTTTTTCACAGTTTACAAAATTTTCTCACTTTCAGTGCTCATAATGACACTGTGAATTTCATGTTGTCATTTCAAATTTATGTGAAAAATTGTGATTCTAATTAACTAAGAGACTTGCCCAAGTTTTCACAACTATTATTGCAGAGCTAATATTGAAATTTGTATCAATTTCACAATCTATGATTTCCTGTCTAGTTTTCAACAGTCAATTCTTTTTAAAGAGCCTGTATCATATTGTATTCAGTAAATGTGTTGGGTTGAAGTAGAATTTGTTACATTGGTTAAGTATTTAGGGAATAAATATGTTGAACAACCCAAGGATACACTGAAAAAGCAAGCAGATAACTAAAACCTATCATAAAATCTATTTGGAAATATATTGCTGAGGGTATGCTTTCTATTAATTTTACCTTCTTTTTTTTGTGGATATTCCATTGAACTGTTAAATAAGACATCATTTTTCAAGAGAAGCTAATCAAATATTAATCATGTACTTTCATGAAGTTTTGTCAATATAAATGCTCTGGAAATGCTCTTTTTTTTTAGGCCAAATTCCTAACAATTTACTATCTGTTTATCCAGCTATCTAGTTAATTTTGATAAGATAATGTTCTTGTTTGATTGTAGTTTTTTTTTTCTTCCATTTTTTGGTCTGCTAAACCACAACTTTGAGTAGTAACACTTACTTTACCTTGATTTCTTTGATTATTTTTTCCATATGAACTAATTTGGTGAATTGTTTGTATTTCTACTTATCAAATTCATATGTTGAAGTGTTTTTATGATCTTCATGCATTCTCATTCTGTTCTACCCATTAAATGCTTAAAAATTACTGGGGTCAGTCATGCCCCTAAAGGAAAATAATGAGTGAGTTATATCCTACAGTGAGTTATTTTATATAGGTAGTTTCTCACAGTGATTTTGTCTGATTTGACCCTTATAAAAAAGGATGGAGAATGAACACACAAACTGCCCAAGAAAACTCATATTCTTTTATTTGCTAGTCAAGAAGGGAAACACAAGTCTTTCCTAACTTAATGAAGATTATCTCTGTAATGTTACAAATCACCAAAAATTTAAATACTTTAATTTGATTATTTACAAAGGCTACATAATTGAAAAAAAGACAAACTATTAGCTATCTAATCCCAATATGAAAATATATTGCAAGAAATATTATTGAGGTATTATTGCTACTACTATTGTTGCTGCTGTTCTCGGTAGGTCCATGGTCTCGGGGATTTGAAGAATGAACCCATGGACCACAAATCAGTGGTAAGGTAGGACTTTTATTAGAAGTTAGAAAGGAATACAGAAGAAGTAAAAAGCACCAGAGCTTCTGGAAGAGCTTCTGGAAGGGGGAAAGAACTGAAGAACTCCCTGGGAAGTCTCCACATGGGCTCTTTTATCTAATGGTCTTAAGTCTAGAGGATTACACATGGCTGGCCGTTAGTCCTTGTCCCTGAGAAGCGATTAGGGTGTGGGCTCCTACCCAATGTGGAACCACCCAAAAAACCATCACAGGCTGCTTCGTTCATGATCTTATCAGAGCCCAGAGGGTGTGTCCCAAACAAGACAGTCTGCTTGTGCCTGGAAACGGGGGTCTGACCTCTGAGCTCACCTGGACCTAGGGAAATGGGGGCTCCCTGTCCAGCCCTGAGTGGTGAAATCCTGTATCATTATGACAGTGTTACTAGCTAAGTTTTATATGTTGAGGAATGCCTGATATGTAGTGGGATTTTAAGTGTATATAAAATATCATTTAATGCATAATTTATTAAAGTAGTGATAACTTTGATTCTATTTTAAATATAATTTTAACATAAATACAGGGTGTCCATAAGGTTAAGGGACATGTAACATTAATATGTTTTCAGAATTGGAATATTGTTACAAAGTGCATAATTAAAAGTCTAAGGGTTAGACTATTATAAAAATACAGGGTGTCCATAAAGTTCATGGATAAAGTTCATGGACACCCTGTATAAGATACAGAGAAAGATTACGTAATTTATAAAATATTATAGAGTATTTGTCAACCTCATATTAGAAACAAGACCCTTTGATTACATTATCTTAGTTAACAAATTGAGTTATATCATAATTATGTAAATATACCTGAGGGAAATAAATTTTTTACTTTTTATTATTGGATTTAGAAAAGTTAATCCTAATACCATGTAAGATATACCATTGTATTTTAATAACCTTCCTTTAAGTGTACCCTGGTCAATAGTCTTAAAAATAAAGAATGGCTACACATCTATCTGTGTCCAGAAAATAATTATCCCTGGTTTCTTGGTGCAATGTCAAATCAATAGAATAAATCTGGCAGGCCTTAAATGTTATTTTCAGCCCCTCATTCTGTCACTATTACAGGAATAGTCATACATCCAAAACCTGTAATTTGATTTTTGTTATTTTGCTTATCCTTCATAAAAATATAGAACTGTAAGTCGTGCATAAATATGGAAGTTTCATAGGAAGTATTTAGGGCTTATTTTTGCTACCTTATTTAAGCAGAATTTCTTGATGGCTAACCTATAATGTAAAATTATCTGCAGTGCATGTTTGTATCAGCTCAATATGAGATTTCTTTTATTCGATCGTGCCTTTCTCACACGAATTCCTAAGGAAGAATGAAGAACTGACCAAGAAGGCAACAGCCTGAATAAAATTCAGAAAATCTTCTTTCTGACCTACTTTTTCTTGGAACACATACTTTCTTTCAGAAACTAGCAATTTAAATTCCTTCTCTGTTCCTTTGAGATGTAAATCTCCTATAAGAAGCAATGTCCTCAAGAATAAGGGAACCATTCCTTTGAAATATAATCACCAGGAATGATAGGGCCCTGCCTCCCAGTCTCTCAGGAAGGGTAGGAATCTAACTTCCATAGCAGCATTGACAAACGCAGGTAACCTAATCCCATTGACCAACCACCTGAGTTGCGTCCTGCAGTTCTTGCTCATTAGCTCACTCCAGTGTAAAAGAATCCTCCTTCAAAACCTCCTGGAAACTCAAAACTCCTTTTCCCTTTGTTATAAATACTCTTGAGCCCCTCTCCTATGTCAGTACTCTTGAAAAAAAGTTTCTGTTGGCAGCGTGTACAGTTTTCTTTAAAAGCCCTGTTACTCTTTTGTATTGAAAATAATAAACAAAAGAAAGAGATTTTACTTATAAATCCATGTTATCTGATTAATGCTATTTATGGCTATTAAGGTATAGTTAGACATGAAGTGTATTATGCATTTAACAATGTAGTAGTATTTGATTTGGCTGCATTTCAATGTTTTTTACATAATTTACCCATATCATTTTTATTTTATTTATTTATTTTTTTTTTGTAGAGACAGAGTTTCACTTTACAGCCCTCGGTAGAGTGCCATGGCATCATACAGCTCACAGCAACCTCCAACTCCTGGGCTTAAGCGATTCTCTTGCCTCAGCCTCCCAAGTAGCTGGGACTACAGGCGCCCGCCACAGCGCCTGGCTATTTTTTGGTTGCAGTTCAGCCGGGGCCGGGTTTGAACCCATCACCCTCGGTATATGGGGCCGGGGCCTTACCAACTGAGCCACAGGCGCCGCCCTTACCCATATCATTAAAAAAAAACTCATCATTTTTTAAAGACAGTAGTTGAACCAACCATAAGAAGAATTGTAGAAAACCATTTTCATTGGGTTGACAAAAAAATAAATCTTTTTGGCATACTGAATTTATGTTCAAAATATAGTTAATTCTCCATACTGAAATCAAGAATAAGATATTTACAAACTCATTTGAGTCACAGATTCCATGTTCTTATAACTAACATTTATTGAGTATGCTCCCCTTTTCTCAGCAAACACCTACAAGTTCATTATCGGATGAATAGACACCCCTCACCAAGTTGATCGGCTCAGAAGAAGAAATCATTGGCAGCACCATCGTTATCCCTTCCAAAATGGCTTGAGCTTGGAGGTAATTACATCATATTCTTTCCAAACCACTATAATCTCATTTTATTAATATACTAGGATATTTCTCACTAAAACATTCTTTCTATGAAATAAGTTGTATCATATTGTTATCCTAAAAGATTTCATAAACTTGTCCTGGAATACCACATGAAAATACTCAAAATTGTTTAAAAGTTTGTCTTGAAACACTTGTAGTTCTTTTCCCGTTAGTAAAATCAGCTGTTAGAGAGGCATTTCACTCAAAAGGAACACAGCTCACATGTATATATAGACTTCCTCCTTCCCTTTCTCACAGCCAGAAGTAACAAATTAAAATATTTGAAATTCAGTATTTGAAAATAAAATAAAATAAATAAAATGAATTTTATTCATGAGGCCGATAAAAATAACTGCAACAACCCCAAAATAATGACAGTATGGGGAACATATTCTCAATACTTATCAAACTCTTAATTTTGTGAAAATGAAGGAAGCAGAATTAAAGGGCCACTAATGAAGAGCAAATCAACATTCAACATGGGAGTGCAATTAACACAGATGCTGTGGAGGATGATTTGGCTGTGTGATAATTGAAAATGTACATATTCACCTCTCGTTTTACTGTGAATTTCATGGAAAACTAGTTCTGAAATTTTTTTTCTTCCTTATTGTTGGTATATACTGGACCCAGCAAACACTTAACTTTATCACTGGGAAAACTTATCTTTAGTTCTTGGTCAAAATAAGGAAAACGGGATTTTTGTTATGCTGTTAAAATTTCAAACATTTCCTGACCTCTCCCCCCGAGATCCTTTAGTTGACTGAAGGTTTTCTCTGGTATGCCTGGTTATATAGAATATTGTGACAATATAAAAACACATGTATTACAAAAAAAGAGAGAGAGAGAAAGAATGGAAATTTCTGTTTTGAGCTCTCAAGAAGTGAGATTTCTCTCCGCAGATCTGATAGTTCAATTCAGAGATAAGGACTGGCCTTGAGTGAATAAGGATCTGACAGTTTTTGCCTGCATTCTTTTTTTATTTTTGTGTTTGTTTGTTTATTTGTTTGTTTGTTTTTGGATGCACTGTACCTTTAAATACCATTCTCACGTGGTACAGTGTACATTTCTTGTACAGTCCAGTGAGTCATTTCAAATAGTAATACATAGTGAACTTTTTAAATCACATAAAAACCATTGAGGGAAAAATAGGATAAGTAGCATCCCCCCCAATAAATTTTCAGTAAAATTAAGAGACAGAATACACAAGTGCTTTGAGTACTGACAGGTAGAAAGGCATTTGGCAACCTACTTGGGAAAGAAATGAGATGCTCAGAGGAGGTGAAGACCCCCACATATATCAAATATCTGTGGTCTACTGAGGGAGAGCCAACTTCAGAGGGAATTCTGTAAGTAGGAACCTAATTAGGCAGTTTCCTCTTCTCTGGGGTGTGTAGAGAAGGTTCTGAAAGTATTACTGGTGCATGAGTAAGCAGAAGACATGATCAGATGGTAATGTCAAGAAGGGCAACCAAATACATATGAGAATACGCACAGTAAATGTCTCATTTCAGTGGGGTAAATATTAGCATGGAATGAGTATTTAATTATAATGGGTGCAAAACTATAGCTGGGTAACATGAACAATATTTGATAGCACCACAAAAATGACTATAGTCAACAATAAATTATGGTATACTTTAAAATAACTAAAATAGTGCAATTAGAATGTTTCTTACACAAATAAATGATAGATTTGAGATTATTGCTATCCCAATTATCCTAGTTTGATTAATACACATTGTATGCCTATATCAAAACATCACATGTACCATATAAATATATATATATAATATTATATGCCTATAATACATGATGATTAGAAATTAAAAAAATAGAAAACAATAATAATCATTGGATAAAATGAAAGTTTAAAAAAAGGTAAAATTGCATTTATATATTATAACATAGATCAGAAAAAAAGTCCCAAAGTAATGTGATTTTAATGTAAAATCATTTAAATACTAGAAGAAAATTTGGGTGAATTTGTTACCTTAGCTTGAAATAGTCAATTTAAATCTAAACTTGACATGACCAAAAATCCAGTAAATGGGAATTTTGAAAAAGACAACTATATAAAAAATACTTCTGCATGAACAAACCATCATATCAAAGTCTGAATTTTCAGTCCCGACAATCTGGTGAAAACTACAAGACATATCGTATGGACAATAATTTACTCTTTCTTTTATTTAAAATCTTTTATAAATTAAGGAAGAAAAGATGATCTAACAGAAAAAAATAACAAAAGATATGAAAACTATTCATAGTATATGAAAAATAAATGGCTTTTGAACATAGGAAAAGAGAACTCAAAATCGGCCATAATAAGGAAAGTTGAAATAATAACTACTCAGATATGCCATTTCTCTTCATTTCCTTGGTTGAAAAAGCCCAAAACTCTTTTGATTATCTGTGGTGTAACAGACCTTTTCATCTCTTCATGTAATCATAAAACAGTATTTAGGTAATATCATCTAATAATATGTCTTACATTTCACCTCATACTATAGATATTAGATAATAGGTTCTTTTTTTCTCCTTTATTAGATATGCAATTCTTCAAAGACAAAAAAATCTTCAAAACACACATTACTTTTCAATTCTTAAACATAATTTACAGTAACTATAAGTTCATAAAATTCTCTAATCTCAAGTAGTAATGATTTTTATAATTTTTATACCTAAAGTTATTATTTTTATATATATGATGACTTAAAATGATATATTATAATTGATGCACATCTGAAAACTGTCAAAGGAATATAATCAAAATACTTTGATTACAAGACAAACTTGTTTCTGTGTTAATAGATTAAGTAGAATAAAGGTTAGAATGCAGCATTATCAAGTAAAAAAGAACAGGAATGTGTATGAGTACATTCAAAGACAGATTTCTCTGCAAAATAGCATAAGAAACATCTAACCAGACCAAAAAGAAAAAAAAGGGACTTATAATATTGTGGAATTTAGTACAAAGATAACTTTTCTCATTAAAAACTGAGACCTAACTCCAAATAAAATACATCTATGAACTTGTATTCAATCTCTGACTCTGTTTCCTCTGCTATAAAGAGTAAATACTGATACTTAACTTAAATGACTGGTGGCAATAAGCTTTTATTGGCTCAGGGTTAATGAAGTGACTTCCAAACAAGATTTTTCTTTTGTCACAAATTATACTGTTACCTGTTACTTAAGCTTAAACAGACAGTGTGTTTCTGAAAAAAGAATACAAAATACACATAAATATTTTTTGTTGAAAAAATTGTGAACACTTTTGATTATTCTTACTAAAGTCTTAAAAAATATACTCTGAAGTATTGACTACAGTTATAAGTAAACCTGAATTTTTAACAATTTTGGTACTGAGCAAAATGACTAGTTCACTAATACCAGGTTATAATGGAATGTGCTTGGGGCAGGTTTGTGTGCATGTGCATAAAAAAGCAGGATCTGGGAATAGGTGTTCATTAAAGTACATGCATTCCTTGAAGATTCTTGTTTAATTGTGTTGTTTGTGATCTAATCTCTTTCTTCTATGGGCCTACTTCGAAAAAGGTGAAAGTCATATTTTTGTTTATGCATTGTTTTGTCACTGATGTTTGGCATCTTGTTAGCTAATTCTCCACCTCTCAGCGAAAATCAGTTACTGAGCAGTCAATTTTGCCTAGAACTTGCTCTACCAGTTTCACAAACACCTCTTTTTTTCTCTTACAATGTGTCCTACATTTAGACATGAGCCAATTCTGCTCACAGGCTTCTTCAATACTGACAACTGTCCTCACAGATCAGCCTCAACTTCTATTATGCCTACATTCGAAAAACAGAAAGAGAGCACATCAACAATCTCACGAGAGATCTTATGGAATTGGAAGAAGAAGAACAATCTAAGCCTAAACTCAGTAGAAGAAAAGAAATACCCAAAATCAAATCAGAGATCAATGAAATTGAAAACAAAAGAATCATTCAGAAAATTAATGAAACAAGGAGTTGGTTTTTTGAAAAAATAAATAAAATACATAAACCATTGGCCAGACTAACTAGAAATAGAAAAGTAAAATCTCTAGTAAGCTCAATCAGCAACGATAAAGGGGAAATAACAACTGATCCCACAGAGATACAAGAGATCATCTCTGAATACTACCAAAACTCTATGCCCAGAAATTTGACAATGTGAAGGAAATAGATCAATATTTGGAATCACACCCTCTCTCTATTATGAAAAAAAAAAATTGGCAAAGGAGATGTAACTAAAAAAATTTTTTTAATTTTGTATGATTCCTCACAGCTTAATATTTTTTCAAACATTTTAATTTATACATACTTTAATAATTTTTACTGATTCAAATTATCTTTATGTCCCATGCAGTTAAAGAAAAATAATTCTCTTTATAGAGATCTTTCATGTTCTTTGTTAGGTAAATTCCCACATATTTTATCTTCTTTGGCACTATTGTAAAAGGAATAGAGTGCTTGACTATATTTTCAGCTTGATTACTGTTGGCATATATAAAATACTGCTTTGTAAGTAGTGATTTTGTATCCTGAGATGCTGCTGTATTCCTAGATCACCTACAAGAGTTTTGTAGTTGAGTCCCTGGGATTTTCCAGGTATAGGATCATTTCATCTGTGGAGAGTGAGAGTTTGATCTCCTCTGACCTTATTTAGATACCCTTGACCACCTTCTCTTGCCTGATTGCAATGGCTAAGACTTCCATTACTATGTTGAATAACAATTGAGACAATGGGCATCCTTGCCTTGTTACCGATCTGAGTGGAAATGTTTTCAATTTTACTCCATTCACTATGATATTGGTGGTGGATTTGCTCTATATGGCCTCTATTAGTTTAAGAAATGGGGCGGCGCCTGTGGCTCAGTGAGTAGGGCGCCGGCCCCATATGCTGAGGGTGGCAGGTTCAAACCCAGCCCTGGCCAAACTGCAACAAAAAAATAGCCGGGCATGGCGGGCGCCTGTAGTCCCAGCTGCTCGGGAGGCTGAGGCAAGAGAATTGCGTAAGCCCAAGAGTTAGAGGTTGCTGTGAGCCATGTGACGCCACAGCACTCTACGCGATGGCGGTACAGTGACTCTGTCTCTACAATAAAAAAAAAAAAAAAAGAAATGACTCTTCGAAGTATGTTTTCTGAAGTGTTCTGATGATGAAAGGGTGCTGGATATTATCAAAAGTTTTTCTGCATCAATTGAGAGAATCATATAGTCTTTTTTAATTTTAGTTATGTGATTTATAGATTTACATATGTTGAACCAACCTTTTAACTCTGGAATAAAAACAACTTGATTATGGTGTACAATTTTTTGATGTGTTGTTGAATTCTGTTAGCTAAGATCTCATGACATGAAAGATCTTTATAAAGAGAAGTATGAAAAACTCTGAGAAAAGAAATATTTGAAGACGTTAACAAATGGAAAAACATACCATGCTCATAGCTGGGAAGAACCAACATTGTTAAAATGTCCATACTACCCAAAGCAATCTACAGATTTAATGCAATACCTATTAAAGCACCATTGTCATACTTTAAAGTACTTGAAAAAATAGTGCTTCATTTTATGTGGAATGAGAAAAAAAAAACCTTGACTAGCCAATATATTACTCAGAATAAAAACAAATTATGAGGTATCATGTTACCAGACTTTAGGATATACTATAAATTTACAGTGATCAAAACAGCAAGGTACTGGCACAAAAACAGAGAGGTAGATGTATGAAACAGAATAGAGAACCAAGAGATGAACCCAGCTACTTTTTGTCATTTGATAATTAATAACCCTATCAAAAATATTCATTGCGGAAAGACTCCCTATTTAACAAATTGTGCTGGGTAAACTGGCTGGCAACCTGCCGAAAACTGAAACTAGACCATCACCTTTCACCATTAATGAAAATAAAAAATTTAAACTTAAGACATAAAACTATAAAATTATTAGAAGAAAGTTTGGGGATAACCCTTGAAGAAATCAGCCTGGAAAAATATTTTGTGAGGAGGACCCCCCTGGGCAAATAAACAGCACCAAAAATACATTACTGTGATCTCATCAAACTAAAAAGCTTCTGCACAGCCAAGAGCACAGTAAGGGAAGAAAACAGACAATCTTCAGAATGGCAGATTTTTGAAGGTTATGCTTCCAACAAAGATCTGATAACTAGAATTCACAGAAAACTCAAACTAATCAATAAGAAAAGAGCAAATAAACCCATTTCTGTGTGGGCAAGAGACTTGAACAGAAGCTTCTCTGAAGAAGACAGACGCATGGCCTACAAATATACGAAAAAATTCTCATCATCCTTAATCATCAGAGAAATGCAAATCAAAACCACTTTGAGACATCATCTATCTCTAGTAAGATTGGCCCACATAACAAAATCCCAAAACTACAGATGTTGGTGTGGATGCAGAGAGAAGGGAACACTTCTACACTGCTGGTGGGAATGCAAGCTAATACGACCTCTTTGAAAAGAAGTTTGGAGAACACTCAAGGAAATAAAAGTAGACCTACTGTTAGATCCTGCAATTCCTCTACTAGGTATATACCCAGATGATCAAAAATCATTTTATAACAAAGACATTTGCATCAGAATGTTTATTGCAGCACAATTCATAACTTCCAAGACATGGAAACAGCCCAAGTGCCCATGAACCCATGAATGGATTAACAAATTGTGGTATATGTACACCATGGAATACTATGCAGCCATAAAAAGATGGAGACTTCACATCTTTTACGTGGATGGAGCTGTAACATATTCTTCTTGGTAAAGTATCTCAAGAATGGAAAAAAAAGTATTCAATGTACTCAATACTACTATGAAATCAATATATAATCACCTGTACATTCATACAAATGATAAAATGTAACTACAGTCCTGAAAGTAGGACAGAAGATGAGAGAGAGGGGCAGGGAGTGTGGAAGAAGGGAGGACATTTGGGGTGACCTCACCTAATGTGCATAATGCAATGGTACATTTCAAAACTATTAAGAAAAGAGTATAATTTTCTTACCACAACAAATAAGTAAGCGAGGTGATGGATGTTAATCAGTTCGATGTAAGCATTTCACACTGTATATCAAATCAAATCAGTACACTGAACCCCATAAATGCATCAAGGTACAAAGTTATGATTTAATAAAAAAGTTATAATTAATAAAAGAAAATTGTAATAAAATTTAACTTTTTGTGAACTGCAAAGTGTTCCTCAAATTAGTTGTAGTTTACATAGACACTTGAGAGCCTGTTTAACAAAATAATTTTTAAAATATTTATTTTTGTTAGGATTTTGAGGGTATACCTGTTTTTTAATCTCTTGATGATTAAATAAATATATTGTCAACGATATGTTTATCTTCAATACACATTTCCATAATTACTAACTCTTGGGAAGCAAAACTGATTTTCTCAGTAAATTGAAAAATTTATCATTAGTTGGAATACGGTTATTTTCAAATAGAAATAGGGATCTATACCTATTCAAGGATTTAAAGGATGGTTGGATATTTCATGACTGTGAACAGAAGCAAAGAAAGAAAATTGTTTAGTCTTGGTTCGTTTAATAGTGCATAAATTGTTAAAATGCACCCACTTTCCTTCTCTGTCCATCAGACTTTTAACTGATTTATAGATAGATTTTGGCTGTATGCTATACATAGACAGAATTTACATAGAAGAAAAAAATATTTGCTGATCTGTACTGTGACACTGTTAAAAATCAAGCCGTTAATTTAAAAAATGCTGGAAGAAAGTAGAGAGAAAAGAGAAAAAGTAGAAAAAGAAAGAAAAGCAAACGAAAGGAAAAGAAAAGAGGAATGACACCACGAAAAGAAAGTGGAAGGGAAACAAGCCTACATTCAGATTCAGTAGTGTGAAGAAAAAAACAAAACAAAACAAAAAAAATGTGAATTTGCATAAAAAAACTTCATGTCCTATAAAATACTAAAGAATATTCACTTTGAAATTAATCTTAAGTATCTGCCAACAGAGTTCTGTGGGCAGTTATTATACATTTACTCCATATAATTGCCATATACAAAAAGGCACAAAATAGATTTTTATTTTAATCATTTTATCTGACCAGCTAGAAGAAATAAAGTGCTAAAGATATTAAGATTCATCCATAAATCTTGATGTATTTGTTTATTACATGGGATAAAAGACTCTGAATTTGGAAATAATATTTGGAATGAAAATACTTTTCTAAAAATAAGTAGCTTTGGAGATTAAAAACAGTTTGGGGTTGCATTGGACATTTTTGATAAAAACAGCTCTTTAATATCAAAATGAACAAAAGTTAGAATCCAAGTCTCATGGCACTCTATTTCAGGAGTTTGCAAGCGATGATCTGGGGCCAAATCTGATCTTCCACCTGTTTCTTTCAACATAAATTTTATTAGCATACAGCCTTGCACAATTGATTACGTATTATGGATGATTGTCTTGAGACTGTATAGTTTAATAGATGTGGTAGAAACTCCATGACCCACAAAACCAAAACAATGTACTATGTGACCCCCCAAACAAAAATTTTTGACCTCTGTGTTTATTTAAAGCATTCATTATCAGTCTAGCTTCAACAATATCTTCTAAGACTTTTTTTTTTTTGCCATTTTGACTGCCAACTCTGTTGTTTTCAACTATAATTTGCCATTAGAATCAAATGTTTACCATTCACTGCTTACTGTTTCTCTTTCTCTGATAACTACATTGCAAGCACATTGAAGCTATTCTGCTTTACTATTTATTAATAAAGCATCCCTTTTAAGAAATATATCCCTGAAAGAGACTGTACAGCACATATCATTTCATAGCAGCAACTAATATGTGATAAGGTTAATTCATGAAATTATAAAAATTTTCTCATCAAGTAAAAGTATTATTTTTGTGTTTTTTCCATTTGCCCCAATGACAGTTTCTGTCACTTGTACTGTATTTTCATAAACTTAAGTCAAAAGATATACTGGCTGTAAGCATGAATGGTGTATGATTACTGATAAATTAACTAATTGAATGAAGTCTTAGCAATCTCACCATTAGGACAATGTGCTAGAACTCTCATTCTTGAATAGCTAAATTAATGTTAAAGGATCTTCATTCAAGCAAACATTTGACATCTTGATTTTTAAAACTTGAAGAAAAACAATAATATAAATATTTAAAAAGATAATGTATTATTTTTCAGAAAATAATACATGATAAACATATAATATATATAACACATATAATTTGGTTTGCTTGTTTCACTCAATATTATGGTTTTGAGTTTTATCTACAGTGTTGGGTGCATTTTAGTATAGTATGTACAATCTTATTGCTATATAATGTACCATTATTTGAAAGAAAATATAGGCGATTTCTTTATTCTAGTCATGAATAACATTTGAATAGTTTCCAGTGATTATCCATCACAGATAATGCACCTGGAGACATATGCAGACATCTCTTCTAGGAAATTGTTATATTATAGGTGTGCACATGTTTCTTTTGTAGGTGATACCAAATAGTTTTCTAAAGTTCTATCAGTTTCATTCCAAACAATCGTGAATGTGAATATTACTTGCACAACACATTCACCAGGTATTGCCATTTTCTGTGTTTTTAATTTTAGCCATCATCATGAGTGGTAATGAATCTGAATTTGATTTTAATAAACATTATTTTTTACTAATAACTAGTAAGGTTCATATAGGTTTATTAACATTTCTTTATTTTGCTTGTGCTTGTTGAGGTCATTTGCCTTTTCTTATTAGTGTGTTAAGATTCTTTCTATTTTAGGATGGGAGTATGTTTTTGAAAGATATATACTTAAAATAGCTTTATCAAAACTTTGACCTACATGTTTACTCCCATAGGATATCTTTGATCAGCAGAAGTTTTTATTTTTGGCATAGTCTAATTTATTCTGTGTACCTTATGTTCATTACTGTCTAAGTCCTATTTAAAAAATAATTACTGGTACAAGATTTTGAAAATCTGTTCCCATATTTTATTTGCTAAAAGATAACTGTTTTTCCTTTCACAATTAGTTCTGTAACCAAACTGAAATACATTTTTAATGTCTAATTTGGGGTATAGATAATAATTTTTTCCATGTGACTATTTAAATAACCATGATAATTTCTCAGAAATACCACTTTTTTTATTGCCTAGCAAATTTGTCACTTGTCAGGTAATCATATGATGTGTGTCTATCTAGCTTCAGTTTAATTTCATTGATTATTTTTTTAAAATTCTTCTAATGCCTCCCAGCCTTATTTATCAAATAAGCTTATAATAAACTTGATTTCTGCTGGTAGATTTTGGTGATACAAAAATTGTTATAACCGGCATTTTTGCTTTGTGTGATTTTGTCTTATTAAGAGGACGAACAGTTTTATCTTCCTGATAAACATTATATCATTAAATAGTGAGTATGTCACTTGTAATCCTTATTTTCTTAAAGTCGGTTTTCTCCTGTCTGACTCCCACTCTGTTACCAAGATGTAATAGAAAATATCTTCAATAGCCGGGTGTTGTGGCGGGCTGTAGTCCCAGCTACTCGGGAGGCTGAGGCAAGAGAATCGCTTCAGCCCAGGAGTTGTAGGTTACTGTGAGCTGTGTGAAGCCATGGCACTCTACCGAGGGCCATAAAGTGAGACTCTGTCTCTACAAAAAAAAAGAAAATATCTTCAGCATGCACCCATTTTTTGAGTAGAAATACTTTATTGAAAATTTAACATCATAGATTATACTCTACAGCTGGTATAAGTCCAGAGGTACTTATCAATTATCCCAGATCTTTCCATTTATCATGTTCCATTTTGTGACAAGAAAACTACTTAAGGGTTTTCTGCAATATTTCATACCTGTTGGACGAAAGCTCAAATACTCTGTTACATCTCTTGGTACCTAAGTCATTCATATGCCTTTTGATTCTCATCTTTAAGATATTGTTCTGTTCCTAGACGTAGGGAACAATGCAAAGGAAGCCCTACATTGTCTTTGTATTGTACCTACACAGACAGCAGAAGTCCTGCTCACTTCAAGCATGATTCAAATTTGTAATAAAAGCCAGGTCAATATATCAAATTTAATATACAAATATACTGTATTGTATGTTAAAAATGCTATCTGTATTACTCTAAATCAAGAAGAAAGCACATTAAGATTATATCGAAGAATTTCTGTATGTCATTTATACAAATTAGAAAAACAGCAACAATGAAAATATGAGTTTGGACAATTAAGTTCACTCATCATAGAAAAATGGCTGCGTACCTCGTCACCATACACCTTCAAAGCCCTTGAGAAGCAATGCACCAACACCAGCACCCGTCCACCCTTCAAAGCAATTTTATTTATTTATTTATTTATTTATTTATTTCCATTTTATTGACTCTATTTCTTTGTCAAAAATCAACTTACTGTATTTTTCTCTTAATTTTCTTATTAAATCATAACTGTGTACATTAATGCATTTATGGGGTATAATGTGCTGATTTTATATACAATTTGGAATGCTTACATCAAACCGGTTAACAAAGCCTTCACCTCATTTACTTAATTACTGTGTTAAAATATTTATATTCTACTCTTAATAGATTTGACATGCACCCTTGCAATATACACCGTAAGTGAGGTCCCAGCGATTGCCCTCCCTCCACCCAATCTTTCCTCCTCTCCTCCCCCTCATCTTCCCTTCTTCATCCTGGACTATAGTTGTGTTTTATCTTTTATATGAAAGTGTGGGTGATTATATATTGGTTTCATAATAGTACTGCATACATCAGCTACTTTTTCTTCCATTGTTGAGATACTTTACTAAGAAGAATATGTTCCAGCAATTTTGGAAAGGTGACTGGTAAGTGATATTCAGCAATGAGATGTGGAGCACCATTTTTAGGATGAGTTTTCAAACTTACTTGCTAGACTTCCTGCATATCATTTTCAAGGAATCTCACTGTTTCATATTTGTCAGCAACTTTTATTTCATTTTGCATGTAAGTAAATCTGTATTGTCTTCATCTGATTCATACACCTTGGCTTATCTTCACCTTCACCACACTCACATATGTATATAGATGTATGTTACACATACCAATGTCCTACATAATTATCCTTCAAACACATAATATTTAGTCAAGATATAGGATTTAGATGAGTTTCTTCTCTTTTGGCAACGTATTTCCTCTCATCATCCATGTGGGATTCTTGGTTATGCTTTAAGAGTGTGCTTCACTTACTTCTTACATTTTCTTTCCACCGTGGCTTCCTACACCAAAACTAACTTCAACATAAACCGGGCAGTAGTGACCATGGACTCTTGAAGTCTTTTGTCCAGTTGTGAGTTTCAACCTTCCTGTTGTCTTCTATTAGGTTTCTAATGAGCATAAAACTAAAATTCTCTATTGCTGGCTGTGTCATGGAGATGATAATAGCATCTATCCCATTAATACATTGCCATGACCAACTGAAGTAGTGATTTTACTAGGCTGAGAGACCCCAAAGACTATTATTAGCAATATCATGTTTCTATTACTTTATTATAATAAGACTGTTGCTTTTCTTGTTTTCTATGTCTGGCATATTGTGAGCTCGTTAGGGAAAGAACAATCTTCATGAAACCTAAACCTAAGGCAATGCCTAGTGCTAACATTATGTTTACTAATCTTTTGAATAAATTGAATGCTACCTAATCATACAGTTACTTTAAAGATTGAGATCATGTATGTTGATTATTTTGAAAAATATAAACTGCTGTATAAGCATAAGCTGATATACTCAAGTGAATGTAACCAAAATTTACCTTTTTACTTGTCCTCGTCTTTAAAAGTGATATTTTTTCCTTCTTTAGGAAACTGGATAAATAAATTCTGTCAAATTTAAGACATATTCCGGAAAACTTTAGAATGGTCTCTCCGGAGAAAATATACAAAAGCCACCATATGTTCTCTTGTTTTTACTTTCCACGGTTCATAAGTCCAGAGATAGTTGTTACATATATAAACTCTATCTGAAACTGGACAAATTGTTTATTATCAGTTTAAAAAAAATGGCTAATGCCTCACATTAGCAGCATTTAAGATGTTGAAAAAAATGTTTCCTTAACTCTAACCTCACCAAATGCTTACATTCACCTGTAATATTATAAGAAAAATATTTTAACGCTACCATAATGCAATCACCCATAAATATTAGATGATTTTTAAAAGTATGCTAATAACACATTGATTCAAATATGCCTACCACATTTAAGATATTGTTACCACTTATAAGGCATTTATTGAATTTTAATGTATCTAGAAAATTATATAAATAGAAAAATGAGTGAACATATTTGATTTACAACATAGAAAAGCAGCTGCCAATCCCACATAAATTATACACTTGTGCCAAATACTTTAATTTACTATGAAACCACTGATAGAAAAAGAGATAGACATTCTAAGCAGGTGATATTTTTACCCTTTATTATATCATGCTCTGTTTTTTTCTCTTTTGGCTAACATTGCCTACCAGATGTGCTTTTTATACTTATTTTAATTAAAAAATTTTTACTTCTTTCCTACCTCAGAAAAAAATAAGAGTACATATTACTTAAAATCACCATGATAAAAAATTCTATGAAGTTAAAAAATAACAATAGATTAATGTAATATGTAGGCTATAACTCTCCAGTAAATATTGAATACACTTCTGTTTACTTTTCAAAAAGAGAAATTAAATTATCTGAAACCAAATAAGACTTCAGATTTTCTGGTTATAATACAAAAATATTAAGTATTTGTAATAGTCAATAAAATATAAACATCCCACTATCTGTATATGATATGGATATTAAATATGAAGACTTAGTATGCCACTACTTTGGGGGGATTTATTTTGTGGAAGAATCATAAAATAATTATTGCTCTTTCTTCTAAGTTATGAAATATTAGAGAATAATTAAAATAAATAAGTGATTAAAATAAATAAACTCAACGGCTCCTGGCTGAGTTTATTTTTTATTTAGATTAATCGTAGATGAATTGGTCTTTACTATAATTCTATTTTTTTAAATATTGTTTATTTCTTTATTGTTGGTATTATCATAAGAATTCATACAATTAGGTGGCACTGTTTATGTTTGTAAGGTACAGTACAAGTTTTAGTCAAGTCCTTCCCCATGATGTGTCCCCTAAACCCCCCTACATTATACCTGATAGATAGGAGCTTAGGAAACCCCTTTACTCTTCATCCCTCCTCTCTTTTTGAATTGTGTTTTTCTCTTTTGTAGGCATGTATTTATCACCTAGTAGTTCCAAATCAGTTCTGAGTACATGAGATGCTTGCTTGTATATTTTTCAGATATTTTACTAAGGAGAATGTTCTTCATTTCCAATTAGGTAAATGAAAGATGTAAAGTCTCTATCTTTTTGACGGCTGAATAATATTCCATTATATACATATACAACAGTTTATTAGTCCCTAATGTGTTCATGGGTACATCATATATTTATAACATAAAAAACAAATAGAAAAACACTTAGTAAATATAATATGTGCTAATTATAATGCATCCCATAAATGTTCAGAAAAAGAAAATTTCTAGGCAACAGGGAATCAAATTTTATAAGATATCAGAGCAAAGAAAGCTGGAGGGTAGAGATTCCATATAAAACTTTTTAAAATTATTTTTGCCATATATAAACTTTGAACACAATGATTATAAAGATAATATCAGAGTTTTATTGAGACCTAAAAAAAAATGGAACCCCAAAAAGGGGGAAAGAGAAAATATATTATAGACAGCGAAGACAGTTTTTATCTTGAAATGTGAGCAAAAATTTTCTAAATGAAGTGATAAAATGGATTGATATGTGGGATTTCCTGTAGTGGGAAATACCTTGAACCTTAAAGAAGTTGAAGAATCTGTTAAGGTCTGAAGGAGTTGTAATAAAGAGGAAAAATGGAACCTACTAAAATTCCCATGTTTTCAGACTTCAAAACCCACATACACAAACATACAAACTTTCCGCTTTTCTTCTGTGATCAAAATAGATAGTAACTGAGTAGAGAAAAGAAAAGTGATACTCTTGTGATTCAAATATGGAGATACGTAACAAGAAGGATAGATGTTTTCCTATTTCTATGTGGTAGTTGCATTTGTATCTGATAAACACAAACACATACATGCCATTCAAGCAATAAAAAGCATAGTTCTCTTTGTACTGGATATACCCTACTCATTTTCAAAGTGCTCAAAAAGCATGAGAAATAGAGTTGAGAAAACTTACTCCTTCGCACAATAAATTTTAGTGAGCCTACAATTTTGTCTCTGAACAAACTGAATTTCTCTTCCCACACTTATCAAGTCCTCCTGATTTAGAAATACGATACTTAGAGCTGCCCTTCCTTTGGAATGAGGTCACATGTCTGCATGGATTTCCATACAGTCCATCTAATTTCTAAGTTGAGTTTACAAAATATCAAAGTTCTTTTGGTGTGTATGATATCTCTTCCTAACTTAATGCTTTCTGTTTAATAGTCTGGGTTCCACTGGATTCTTGTTGTAGCATGAGTATGGAGGCAATTGAGAGCTAACGCTTCCTAGAGCAATTATCATTCCCTTAAAACAACTTCCAAGAGAGAAAGTCATTTTGGACATTTCTTTTGCAGCCCCACACAAAAGAGATGGGGAGAAAGGACTCCAGCCACCTCTGGCTGGGGGGCCCTTAACAGAACATCGCGTTGGGATGGTGTATTCTGTTATTTGTCAGAATGCACCTTTGCCGTATATGACTAGGCAAGAGAGATGAATAGAAACTTCTCTAAAGAAGACAGATGAATGGTTAACAAATATACGAAAAAATGCTTATTATCTCTGATCATCAGATATATGCAAATCAAAACTACCCTAAGATATCACCTAGCCCCAGGGAGAATAGCCTACATCTCAAATTCCCAAACCTGAAGATGCTTGCGTGGATGTGGAGAGAAGGGAACATTTTTACACTGAGGAGTTGTAATAATGAGGAACTGCATGGGACTACAAACTAATACAAACCCTTGGAATGAAGTATGGAGAATCTTCAGAGAACTCAAATTAGACCTCCCATTTGATCCTGCATCCCATTACTGGGAATCTACACAGAAGAAAAAAATTTCCTTTTATCATAATGACATTTGCACTAGATTGTTTGTTGTAGCTCAATTTACAATTGCTAAAATGCAAAACAGCCTAAATGCACATCATCTCAGGAATGGATTAACAAGTTGTGGTCTATGTACACCATGGAATACTCTTTAGTCATAAAAAGATGGAGAATTTACATCTTTTGTATTAACCTGAATGGAATTGGAGCACATTCTTCTCATTAAAGCGTTACAAGAATGGAGAAGCAAGAATCCAATGTACTCAATTCTAATATGAATCCAGTAGATGATCTAATACAAACCCACATAAGAGAACAATTCATATCAATTCAAGGTGGGTGTGGAGGATCAAGGGAGATGGATATGGGAAGAGGGAGGGGGATGGCTGTGCTCCCACTTCACCAGCACAATGTTAGGATGTATGGCACACCTCTTGGCTGTAAGACAGAATTATAAGAGGGACTCTACCTAACAAGTGCCAACAGGGTAACCAAATTCTTTGTACCCTCAGTTACCTGAAACAATAAATAAAAGATTTTTTCTTTTTTAAATTTTTATTGAGTTCATTTTCAACAAAATATTTTTATTCTCTCTCGTTCTGTTCAGCATCTTTAAAATCATGCATCTCACAAGAAACTATAACCTTAAGACTATAAGAGGAACTTAGCAGCATTTTTTCCAGACCAGGTCTAGCTCTATTGCCAGGCTAGTGTGTAGTGGCATCATCAAAGCTCACTGCAAACTCAAACTCCTGGGTTCAAGCGATCTTTCAGCCCCAACTTCCCCAAGTGGCTGGGAGTATAGGCATGCCACCACACCCAGCTGATTTTTCTTTTCTTTTCTTTCTTTTTTTTTTTTTTTTAGAGAGGAGGGTTTTGCTCAGGGTGGTATCAACCTAGTGACTTCAAGTGATCCTTATATGCTCATATGTTGGCCTCCTTAAGTGCTGCAATTACAGGTGTAAACTACCATTTCACACAATTGCCGGTATTTTTATACTTTTTTGTTAATTTGCCAGCAGAAGAGGAATTATTTGCTTTAAGAATTGAGCTAGTTTTAAGTTCCTGAATTTATAAGGAAAAATTTTGTTCCTTAACAAGGTTCAGTAAAATCTCATGTGATGCATGAATGTCCTGTTTTCAGAGATTTAATTTAAATCCAATGTGCCTTTTTTTAAGAGTTTGTATATGCATAGTTGTTTGGGGTTTAGAGCAAACATTGACATCAAAGTTTGAAATAACCATACCTTATTGATCGATATGTTTGGGCTGAGTTTTAATGTTTCTTGAAGTTGAAAATAAGCAGGCACTTTTTAATTATTGTAAAGAAGTTTATAAAAAATAGACAGGCGTTGTGGTGGGTGCCTGTAGTTCCAGCTACTTGGGAGACTGAGGCAAGAGAATCGCTTGAGCCCAGGAGTTTGAGGTTGCTGTGAGCTGTGACACCATAGCACTCTACTGAGGATGCCATAGTGAGACTCTGTCTCAAAAACAAACAAACAAACAAAAATGACAAACTGTTTTGGGTGGTGCCTGTGGCTCAGAGGAGTAGGGCACTGGCCCCATATACTGGAGGTGGCAGGTTCAAACCTGGCCCTGCCAAAAACTGCAAAAAAAAAGAAGTTTAATATTTCTTGAGAATATAGTAAAAATTGAGTAGTTGTAAAAAATAATAGGTAATCCAAAACTGTGTACTAAGGATAATTCTATGTCATTGACTTCATGATTTTATGTCATGACTTTATGATTCTAAGGAATCACTGAGATGTTTGATGTATGTAGCATTCATAGCATTTTAATTTTTGCTGATTTGATAATTATATTAGAAAGTTTAACATTCCCTATGTGAACAACTTCAATAATATGTCTTAGTTTATATACTAGTATGATACTACATTAATTTCATTCTTTATTTTGAACTATACTTCATCTAGTTTATTGCTTTTATCTTACTGGGTAAAGACACAGAAAATCACATAAAAATAAAGTTACTCACATATGTCTAATGGGAGTTAAATAAATGGTGAATTTTTCACTTTAGCCTGTAAAGAAGCCATTGGATATTCAAATGTTATGAAAAACAAACATTTTTAGAAATGACAGTTAAGCTTTTAGCTATTGTTAATGTTTATTTGATAATTGTATTCAATTATTCATAAAGTCTGATGTATTTTTTAGAAATAAGTACCATCTACTTTAAATGTTCTATCTTAGAAATGAGAAAAACAAGCAGATTTGTGTGACACTTATTTGCAAGTTTTCACAGTAAGTTGAATTCATTAATCAGCCTTACTAAATAAAAATTTATCTGTAAATTGATACAATTCTATGACATTAAACATTGTAAATAAACTAAAATGCATTAATTAACATTTAAAAATTATATTCAAATGTTCAGTAAATTAGTTGTTATTTATTTATTTTTTGGGGGGTGTTAAAACCTGAGTATTTCTCACATACACTTCAATTTTAAGAAACCATAATTCAACCAAATTTGGGTTATACAATATTTGCTTCTGTCCTATTTTACAACGGTATTTTTTCTTTTTCTTTTTTTTTTTTTTTTTTTGCAGTTTTTTCCCGGGGCTGGGTTTGAACCCGCCACCTCCAGCATATGGGGTCGGTGCCCCACCCCTTTGGACCACAGGTGCCACCCTTTGCTATGGTATTTAAATGGCTAAGGTAGGAAAATATGCTTGAAAGGATAGCTTTATGGTATATAAATTCCTTAACTCTGACTGCAGAGTCAATTTTGCTGACTTTGCTATTAACATAATTCTTCATTATTTACCATAATGGTTAGTCTATGCAAAACAAATTACATATTCTGTTATCTTACCATCGTAAATTAATAATAACCATGAAGTGTTCCGAATGACCACTTTTACCTTTGTTTGATGAATTAGGCAGGATAGGGATTTGTAGCCAACCTATTGAACAGAAAATGATAACCTCTTCTATTTTGTTGGGCTATGTGATTGAAAAGAGGAAAGGTTTTACATTTTTTCATAAAATGCTATTTTCTACATTATAAAAAATATGTCTAAATTAAAGTTTAGTCTGAACTTTTATACATTTTGGAATAGAGAATCTGAGTTGACTTCCACCTTCAGGTAGCAGATTAAACACTTTCATTAGTTCCACTTAACCCCAAGCCCTAAGGTAAACAACATATTTTTAAAATGCATAATTACAGGAAGAGTGGGGATAAAAGTATTGAA
Source organism: Nycticebus coucang (assembly GCF_027406575.1). Taxonomy (NCBI): domain Eukaryota; kingdom Metazoa; phylum Chordata; class Mammalia; order Primates; family Lorisidae; genus Nycticebus; species Nycticebus coucang. The sequence goes on along the minus strand of NC_069789.1, from coordinate 67,098,804 downwards.
AGTGACAACAACAACAGATCCAGTCTGAAAGCAGAACTAGTAATGATTATAAGCACATTATATGTTTTGTAAATGGGAATGAAAATTTTCCATGTCTTACATTTTTTTCCGTGAAAATGACATTTTTCCTGAAATACTTCCAGTCTTTGCCCAATACCACATATTTTCCAGAGAGTTAGAGTGTTTTACATAATTTCTCAAATAAATAAATAGATCTAGCTTACCAATAAATATTACCTACTCCAGGCCTGGCTATCTCCCCCTTTCTCTAGACAAGCATGAGGCATGTGTTCAGCTAGGTCTACAACACTGAGTAGAATTTTATGTAATCTAGCTGGGGATGGGAGTCCCCCCTGTTATCTGAAATGTCACACTACAATATACAGTAACTAGCTTCCAGAGACTGATACAAGTGGCATTTTGTTTTTCTATTGATGAAAATTTACCTATTTCAATTGGTTGAAAACCTGAAAGATGGATAGAATTTTTATTCTGACTCATCAATTATTTTGTATTTTATCAGAAATATAGTTAATTTATTTGAAAGTTATTTGTATTATTTCTGTATTGACTCTTTAATTCCCTTTTATATTTTCCCCTTATATATAAGAAATATAATACTAATGTGGCATTTTTATAGATTGTTTCACATATACATACATATATACACACATATACATACATATATATTACATACGTATATTATATATACATGCATATACATATAATTTTTTTTTCAATTATAGATGTTGTTCTGATTTTGTATTAAAGGTAAAGAGTTAGAGTTAAATGATTCTCATAATATCAAGCAAGTTCTGAAAGGGTGTTAAGTATCAAATAATTCATGGAAAGCATTTGCTTTATATCTCACCAGTATTTCACTACCATAATACATACTTTGTACACATATAAAAAATATAAATGTACTCCTAATCAGTAAAATGCATTAACAAAAATATAAAATATTTTTAACTACTGTACAACCTATTAATTATAACCGTGTATGAGAGGGAAAAAAAGAGAATTGTTTTTTCAATTAATAATATAAACTAGAATTTTGCTTCTGGTCATAATGGAATAAAAAGTTCCAACTTAACCTCTGCTATAAACTTCCTGACAGATTAAATAAAATAGATTCACAATAAATAAAATATTGTAAATACAGTATTATCAACAGAAGTCATTAAACCGGAGCATAAGGAAAGAAGATTTCCAACTATTTGAAAAAATTGAATTAAAACCTAAAATTCCATATAAGCTAAAATACACTTAAATATGAGAGTAGAAAAAAAAAGGTATCTTAAAGACATAATGAAGTGAAAAACATTATACTATTCTTGCATTTTTTTCTAAGGAAGCTAGTTGGAAATGTATTCTGACAAAGTAGGTGAATAAAATATGAAAAAGGAAGGCCTGGGATGATGGCAACAGCCTACCAGAGTCAGGAGGTTAAAGTTTTTATGATTACAGAGAATGGAAATCTAACAACAGCTATTCTGAGTTTGGGGAATGCAATTGACCAGGCTGACAGGAGACAGAAGGCTATAGGAGGAATATATCCATTATAAGAAATGAGAAATTAAATGATTCTGATATGTATGGCAATATATGAAAGAACATTTAGCGTTATTTTAGTGTTTAGGAGGAATTATTATTATGTATATAGCAGAAAGAAGGAAAAGCAAGTGTTAAACAAAATGAATATTAAAAAGGAGAAATTTAGTGTTCAGTACAATTAAAAAGGAGGAATTTAGTGTACAGTACAATTTACAAATTTACAGTGCTGGAGTACTGATATAAATGAACTAAAAATTATACTGGGAGCTTAGGCAAGATGAAAGACCTGAGGAGGATACAGAACAATGGTGAAAGGAAGTAAACACAAAATGCCTGGCACTCTGAACATTATAAAAGCAAGAAAAAGCAATGTAAGCACATTACTTCAAAATATGGGTAATTATAGAAATAAAATCCCAGAAGCAATTGAAAACATTTAAGCTATATAAAGAGATGGAAGGCTTTTTATTATTATTCTGTAGTAATACTAGACTCTTGATAATGTATGAACATATTTTGTTTTTATAAAAATTTTAAAAGGTTCACTAATTTGAAGATTAAAAGCTTTCTTTCATATTATAGAGTCTAATGTGTTCTAATTTAATATTTAGTAAACAACTTCTGTACATAAGGAAATGCCTTAACATATATGAAAGAAATAAAATGAAAAATAGATGATATTTACATGCTCAAGATATAGAGGAAAGATACAAAAATAATACACTATGATAACATTAGCCCAAATATGATATAATCGGCCAGTATTTAAAAAATTGCAGTGGTTTAAGTATGCAAGAGATTTTAGAGGAAAAAACGGGAAGTTGTGACGATGTGAAAGAAAAGAAAATCATGTTTTATGTATGTATGGTAGACAAAATTTAAATTTTAAATGATAATGTGTCTATGAAAGGGCAAGTTACTAAGTTTCTAATGAGAATTGGTTTATATGTCATCAGGTTATTAATATTCACTTCCTCAATTGAAGAAACAAGACTACTATAGTATTAAATAAAAACACTTTCCTAATTACAATCAATGTATGATTTATAATTGATCAATATCTTCTGAAATTCAGTGCATTATTCAAAGAGCTTATATAAGTTGTCTTAGGAGTTATTTCTTAAGAGAAAATGTATTTAGTTTGAGTAAAAGTGATATAGAATGAATAAAAATCTCTACTCTTCACAACATGGTTAATGGGCCCTGATATACCAACTTTTGCATTATAATTAGAAGGTTAGGCTTTAATAGTTTTCATTCACTGCTTGAGCTGAGCACGGAGCTTCATTGGATTTAGCACAGTAAGTGGCCTTATATTGTCAAGAAGATTGTCATACATATTATAGTTAAAATTGTAATAACTTAAACAAATGTAAATACATTATAGGTAGATTATTTTCTGAGAAATATGAATAATACCAGAAGTTGGACATATATGTTTACTAAATCATTAAAGCATTTTGATTTCTTTTTTTAACTTCAAGATATTACAGAAGTACAAATGTTTTAGCTACATGAGGTACTTTTGTACAGTTTGAGTCAAAGTTATAAGTGTGTCCATTACCCAGATAGTGTGCATTGCACCCATTAGATGTGATTTTACCCCCCCACCTGCTTGATTTGTGCTGAGTTTTACTTCCAAATGTGCATGTGAGTGTTGACCAATTAGTTACACTTAAACAATTAGTACATGTAGTTTTAGTTTTTTACTCTTGGTATACTTTACTTAGAAGAATGGTCTCCAGTTCCATCCAGGTTGTTATGAAAGGTATTAGTTCATCTTTTTTTTAATTGGCTGAATTTACTATACTCATGATGTCCTCAGAGGACTATAGCAGATGTTAAACTGATTAAGAAGCAAAACTACACTTGATCTCAGCCAAAAGTCCAGGAAGTGACAGTATTTTTATTTTTTTACAGAGAAGTGCAATACTTTGAAAAACATTTTATTTGCTATGCTATTTTATAAATAGAATTTGGCAAAAAGGAAGATTTTAGAGAAATTCAGAATATCAAAGCTAGGAAGCTTGTTTGTAAATTGTACATAGAATTGCTAAATGACAGAGAACTAAAATATTGCTTCATTTCAAGAATTTTATTCAGTGTTACTATATTTCCTAGAATTACTCATTTATAATATAGAGTCAGTCTCACAGGAGCCCTCCAATGGTATTGATGTATATGTAAATAAATGAAAATTCTGATCGTTGTCATAAACCTCACAAACTATATATTAAAACAAAAAGAATCAAGTAGTGAGAAAAAAATAACTACTTCTTAAGGCCAATGATTACTGAAAATTGATAGGCTAAGCCTTTGCCCTTTGCTCATTTACTCCACCAAAAGCTTTGATATTAATCAAACCAAGTATAAAAGGTTCCTGAAGATCAGCCAGAGAATTTATTAGCTCATAAATTGAGGCATCAGTCTGTTCAAAGGCTAATTAGACCAATCTGTGAATGTATCAATCTCATAATTACTCAGGCTAATTATATTAATCCTCTAAAATATGTTCATGAAAAACTGCTAATGTATAACCTTGTAGTTTGAGATGACCTTAGCTCAATTAGGACATGGTGTCCCTGTATGAATTACTAAGTATAGCTTATGACAGAGTAAAATTCTAAAAGCAGAAGTATGGATAAGTAGCAGATGTATAGACTAAATTGGATTAGATAACAGGATTCATAAACTTTTTAATTATTAGGACTTGGTGAAAAGGAACAGTGCTGGATACAGCTTTGTTTGGAGAGACTGAATGAATAGATTACTACTCAATTTATTTCTTCCATATGCTATGTACATGATTACTGTATCTGTGTACACAGATATCTGTGTACCTGAAGAATCTAAGGATGTGGGAAGTTATTTTTATCAAAAATGTATGTTAAAATTAGATTAATCCCATTAATGTATCAAAAATATCTACTCTTTTTTTTAATTGTATTTATTTATTTTTTTTACATTGTTTGACTTTTCTTTTTTTCATTGTTAGATCATAGCTGTGTACATTAGTGCAATCAAGGGTACAATGTGCGGGTTTCATATACAATCTAAAATATTCTCATCAAACTGTTCAACATAGCCTTTATGGCATTTTCTTAGTTACTATATGTAGGCATATTGCATTCTGCATTTAGTAGATTTCGCCTGTACCCATTCTAAGATGCACTATAAATGTGGCCCCACCCATTACCCTCCCTCCACCAAAACCTCCCGCCTCCCTTCCCCTTCCTTGACCCCTTCCCCATAGTCTTGTGTTATACTTGGGTTTTAGCCTTCATGTGAAAGCTATAATTTAGCTTCACAGCAGAGCTGAGTACATAGGATACTTTTTCTTCCACTCCTGAGATACTTTGCTAAGAAGAATATGTTCCAGCTCCATCCATGTAAACATGAAAGAGGTAAAGTCTCCATCTTTCTTTAAGGCTGCATAATATTCCATGGTATACATGTACCACAATTTGCTAGTCCATTTGTGGGTCGATGGACACTTGCGTTTCTTCCATGACTTAGCGATTATGAATTGAGCTGCAATAAACATTCTGGTACAGATGTCTTTGTTAAATTGTGACTTTTGGTCTTTGGGGTATAAACCTAGTAAAGGAATTATAGGATCAAATGGCAGGTCTATTTTTAGGTCTCTAAGTATTCTCCAAAATCAGTCCAGAAGGAACGTATTAGTGTGCATTCCCACCAGCAGTGTAGAAGTGTGCCCTTTTCTCCACATCCATGCCAACATCCCTGGTTTTGGGATTTTGTTATGTGGGCTACTCTTACTGGGGTTAGGTGGTATCTCAAAGTAGTTTTTATTTGCATTTCTCTGATTATTAAGGATGATGAGATTTTTTTCGTGTATTTGTAGATTGGGTGTCTGTCTTCTTTAGAGAAGTTTCACTTCAAGTCCCTTTCCCACCCTGAGATGGGATCACGTGTTCTTTTCTTGCTAATACGTTTGAGTTCTGTGTGGATTCTGGTTATTAGACCTTTATCGGAGGTATAACCTACAAATATTTTCTCCCATTCTGAGGGCTGTCTGCTTGCTTTACTTACTATGTTCTTGGCTGTGCAAAAGCTTTTTAGTTTGATCAGGTCCCAGTAGTGTATTTTTGACACTGCTTCAATTGCCTGGGGAGTCCTCTTCATAAAATATTCACCCAGGCCGATTCCTTCAAGAGTTTTCCCTGCACTTTCTTCAAGTATTTTTATAGTTTCATGTCTTAAGTTTAAATCTTTTATCCAGTGAGAGTCTATCTTAGTTAATGGTGAAAGGTGTGGGTCCAGTTTCAATCTTCTACAGGTTGCCAGCCAGTTTACCCAGCACTATTTGTTAAATAGGGAATCTTTTCCCCACTGAATGTTTTTAATTGGCTTGTCAAAGATCAAATAATGGTAAGTAGCTGGATTCATCTCTTGGTTCTCTATTCTGTTCCAGACATCTACTTCTCTACTTTTATGCCAGTACCATGCTGTTTTCATCACTATCGATTTATAGTACAGTCTGAGGTCTGGTAGTGTGATTCCTCCTGCTGTGTTTTTATTGTTGAGTAATGTTTTGGCTATTTGAGTTTTTTTCTGATTCCATATAAAACAAAGTATTATTTTTTCAAGATCTTTAAAATATGACAATGGAGCTTTAATAAGAATTGCATTAAAATTGTATATTCCTTGGGTAGTATGGACATTTTAACAATGTTGATTCTTCCCAGCCATGAGCATGGTATGTTTTTCCATTTGTTAACATCTTCAGCTATTTCTTTTCTTAAGTTTTCATAGTTTTCTTCGTATAGATCTTTCACATCCTTTGTTAGGTATACTCCCAAATATTTCATCTTCTTTGGCACTGATGTGAAAGGAATAGAGTCCTTGACTGTTTTTTCGGCTTGGTTATTGTTGATATATATAAAGGCTACAGATTTACAGGTGTTGATTTTGTAGCCTGAGACATTGTTGTATTCCTTGATCACTTCTAAGAGTTTTGTAGTAGAATCCCTAGTGTTTTCCAGATATACAATCATATCATCTGCAAAGAGTGAAAGTTTGATCTCTTCTGACCCTATGTGGATACCCTTGATCACCTTTTCTTCCCTAATTGCAATGGCTAAATCTTCCATTACAATGTTAAAGAGCAATGGAGACAATGGGCAACCTTGCCTGGTTCCTGATCTAAGTGGAAATGATTTCAATTTAACTCCATTATGTACGATAATGGCTGTGGGTTTGCTGTAGATGGCCTCTATTAGTTTAAGAAATGTCCCTTCTATACCAATTTTCTTAAGTGTTCTGATCATGAAGGGATGCTGGATATTATCAAAAGCTTTTTCTGCATCAATTGAAAGAATCATATGGTCCTTATTTTTTAGTTTGTTTATGTGTTGAATTACATTTATAGATTTACATATATTGAACCAGCCTTGAGACACTGGGATAAATCTCACTTGGTCATGATGTATAATTTTTTTTGATGTGTTGTTGGATTCTGTTTGTTAGGATCTTATTGAGTATTTTAGCATTAATATTCATTAGTGATATTGGTCTACAATTTCCTTTTCTTGTTGGGTCTTTCCCTGGTTTGGGGATCAAGGTGATGTTTGCTTCATAGAATGTGTTGGGTAATATTTCTTCTTTTTCTATATTTTGGAAGAGGTTTAGTAGTATAGGTACTACTTCTTCTTTAAAGGTTTGGTAGAATTCTGACGTAAAGCCATCTGGTCCTGGGCTTTTCTTTTTAGGGAGATTTTGTATAGTTGATGCTATTTCAGAACTTGATATAGGCCTGTTCAACATTTCCACTTCATTCTGGCTAAGTCTTGGTAGGTGGCATACTTCCAGGTATTGGTTTATTTCTGTCAGATTTTCGTATTTCTGAGAGTAGAGTTTCTTGTAGCATTCGTTAAGGATTTTTTGAATTTCTGAGGGGCCTGTTGTTATTTCATGATTACCATTTCTGATTGATGAAATTAGAGATTTTACTCTTTTTTTCCTGGTTAGGTTGGCCAAAGGTTTATCTATTTTATTGATCTTTTCAAAAAACCAACTTTTGGATTTATTGATCTGTTGTATAATTCTTTTGTTTTCAATTTCATTTAGCTCTGCTCTGTTTTTGGTTATTTATTTTCTTCTGCTGGGTTTGGAGTTGGTTGTTCTTCCTTCTCCAGTTGCTTGAGATGTCCCATTAAATTTTTAACTTCCTCTCTTTATGTTTTCTTCAGGAAGGCTTGCAGTGCTATAAATTTCCCTCTTAGGACTGCCTTTGCAGTATACCAGAGGTTCTGGTAATTTGTGTCTTGATTGTTGTTTAGTTCCAAAAATTTGGTGATTTCCTTCTTAATCTCATCTATAACCCATCTATCCTTCAGCATAAGGTTGTTTAGCTTCCATGTTTTTGTATGGGTATGCAGGTTCCTGTTGTTATTGAGTTCAACTTTTATTCCATGATGGTCTGAGAAAATGGAAGGAAAAATTTCTATTTTTTAATTTTGCTGAGGTTAGATTTGTGGCCTAGGATGTGGTTGATTTTGAAGTATGTTTCGTGGGCTGATGAGAAGAATGTGTATTCAGTTTTGTTGGGATGAAATGTTCTGTAGATGTCTGTTAATTCCAGATGTTGAATGGTTGAGTTTAAATCTAAAATTTCTTTGCTTAGCTTCTTTTTGGAGGATCTGTCCGGCACTGCTAAAGGGGTGTTAAAATCTCCAACTACTATGGAAGTGGAGGAAATTGACTTGCTCATGTCTGTTAGAGTTTCTCTTATAAATTGAGGTGCGTTGTGGTTGGGTGCATAAATATTAATAGAGATCTCATCATATTGAGTATTACCTTTAACAAATATGAAGTGTCCATCCTTATCCTTAATTATTTTGGTTGGTTTAAAGACTATTGAGTCTGCAAACAGGATTGCAGTGCCTGCTTTTTTCTGGTTTCCATTTGCCTGGAATATAGATGACCATCCCTTCACCTTGAGTCTGTATTTGTCCTTTAATGTAAGATACGATTCTTGTATGCAGCAGATATGTGGCTTGAGTTTTTGTATCCTGTCAGCCAAACTGTGCCTCTTTAGAGGACAATTTAAACCATTCACATTAATTGAGATTATTGATAAGCCTTTCAAGAGTCCAGTGGACATTTTTAATCCTTTTGCAACTGTGCAAGTTGGATTTTGATGAAAATTTTCTGGGTGAGTTTACTTTTGTGGTGGAGGGTTACGCTGGTCTTTATGGAGGATAGGTCTGAGAATATCCTGGAGAGATGGTTTAGTTGTGGCAAATTTCTTCAACATTTGAATGTCGTTGAAGTATTTAATTTCTCCATCTTAAATGAAACTCAGTTTAGGTCGGTATAGGATCCTGGGTTGAAAATTATTTTTTTTTAGGAGATTAAAAGTCGATTACCATCCTCTTCTAGCTTGAAAGTTTTCAGCAGAGAGATCTGCAGTTATTCTGATATTCTTCCCCTTGTAGGTAATGGTTTTCTTTTGTCTGGCAGCTTTCCGAATTTTCTCCTTCATATTAACTTTAGTGAAATTGATTATGATGTGTCTGGGGGATGTCTTATTCGGGTTGAGTTGTGCTGGAGTTCTGAGACTGTCTGCTATCTGAATTTCAGAATCTCTTGGCATGTCTGGAAAGTTCTCCTTCATGATCTCATGGAGAAGAGACTCTGTGCCTTATGAGGCCACTTCATCACTTTCGGGGATCCCAATGAGACGAATATTAGTTTTTTTCGAATTATCCCAGAGCTCTCTGAGACAGTTATCTGTTTTTGCCCTCCATTTCTCATCCTCTTTGAGAGTTTGGGAGCATTTAAAAACTTTGTCTTCAATGTCAGAAATCCTTTCTTCTGTTTGCTCCATTCTGTTACTGAGGGATTCTACTGTGTTTCTCAGATCTTTGAGGGATGCAGCTTCTTGTCTCAATGTCTCAAAATCTTTGGTCATTTGGTCTTTGAATTTGTTGAATTCTTGAGATATCTTTTGGGTTACTGCTTGGAGTTCTGATTCAAGCATATTTGGTATCCAGATTCTGAATTCAATTTCTGACATCTCAGCTATTTGTTTGTGCATGGGATCTTGCGCTGTGTCTGTCCCATTGATCCTTGGGGGTGTTGATCTACTCTGATTATTCATATTGCCAGAGTTTTTCTTTTGATTTCACCTCATGATTGTTTTTCACTGTTGCCTCTGGCTGTCCTCAGAGTTGGGGAGGTGTCTCTCCAAGATTAGATCCCAGTGGGATCACTCTATTGTTGCTTAATCTTTGTAGGGAGTGACCCTGTGTAGTTCCTCTGCGGCTGCTCCAGCTAGGGAGTTCTGGTTGTGGAAGCAGCTCTGGTGTGTGACCCACCCGGATCCAGCAACAGGACGGGAGGTGGTGCACATGGTTCTGGGAGTGCCTGGCACCCAGTGACTTTGGCACAGAGAGCCCAAGGCTCCAGCAGTCTCTGGCCAGGAGGAGGGCTCTGCGTAGAGGCATGGAGAGCTCCAGAGGGTACGCAGCTACCAGTATCCCTGACCAGATGAACGGGCCAGTGTGGAGACTGGGAAGACACAGGAGGAAGGACGCAGGGTTGAACAGCTCCCGCAGTTCCTGGTCAGGGCATGTGGAGGTCCGGTTGGTGTGGGGTCGTGGCACAGATCTTATGGAGGTCCAGGCAGTACCAAGCCCAGGAATTTGAGGTTGCTATGGGCTGTGACACCACGGCACTCTACCCAGGGCAACAGCCTGAGCCTCCAGTGTGCCCAAACCATCTCACTCTTCCCCTAAGGGTTAAGGCTGTAAGGCAGCTCAGTACCTTTAGGCTGCTCAGTTGCTGGGTTACTAGGTCCCACCTGCTCCTTGCTCTGGGACCCTGAGGCCAGAGCTTGCCGGGGCAGTTCTCTCCAATGGCTCCCTGTAGCCCAGCTCAGTGCTCTGTTTGGGGCCCCAGACAATGCCCAAAATTCTCCACTTTCCTGCCTAAGCTCTCCCCAAGGCAGTTCAACTGAGTGCCAAGTCCAAAAACACCGAAACAGTTCACAGATAAGGCCTTTCCATTTTGCAGTCTCACTGCTGCTTGTACTCACGGTTGCCAGCGTGATTAGGTCAATCGAACACACCAAACCACTTGCCAGTTTCCCATTGCTTTTGTCCTCCTTTTGGGGTCCAGAAGTCCCTTGCTGACTCCCTGTATCCTCAAAGGGATGATGATAGGCAGATATCACCAGCCAGAGATGTCTGGAGTCTTATCTCCCCAGACTCACCATGCCCAGTTGCAGGGAAGCTGTTACTCGGTCACCATCTTTAATCCAATCTCTAAAAATATCTACTCTTATACCACACGTCTTCATTATATGTTGGCCAACTATGTGTAATAAAGAACCATCCTTTGCTCTCTAGGAGCATCCAGTTTTCTGGGGACAAGAACAGGTAAATATAAAATAATGATTAAATACAGACAGACTTAAATATCTATTTCCACTCACATCAATAAAGTAATATGTGTTAATGTTGAAGGAATATCTTCATTGGGCTGAAGTTTATCGTCTATGGGAAGACCATTAGGAAGGGGAGACTGCGGCAAATCAGAATTCCATGGGCACTAGCTAAAGAAGTGGTCCTCTTTTATTTCATTTAACATCATGTTTTCCAAGTTCATCTATGTTGTTGCAAATGACAGGATTTTGTTCTTTTATGTGGCTGAATGGCATCCTATTTTGTATAGAAACTACATTGTCTTTATCTGTTCATCTGTTGACAGTGGCTATAACATTGTCATTAAACACAACAGAGCAAATATCTCTTTGAATTATTAATTTTGTTTACTTTGGATATATATCTAGCATTGGACTTGCTACATCATATAGTAGTTTTTTTAATATTTTGAGGAATCTCAATAGTGTTTTCCATGAGGTTTGCCATTCTTTTTTAGTTTTTTTTTGGTCAGGGCCAGGTTTGAACCCGCCACCTCCAGTATATGGGGTCGGCGCCCTACTCCTTGAGCCACAGGTGCCTCCCTTCCATGAGGGATTTATTAATTTGTATTCCCACCAAAAGTGTGTAAGTATCCTCTTTTCACCGCATCCTCACAAACACTTTTTACCTTTGTCTTTTTGATACTACTTATTCTAACAGGTATGAGGGACATCTCATTGTGGTTTTTATTTGCCTTCCCTGATGATGAGTGATGTTGAACATTTCTTTCATACATCTGTCGGCCATTTGTATGTCCTTTATTGGGAACTGTCTATTCTTGTCTTTTGAGAATTTTAAAAAATAGGGCTGATTTCTTGCTACTAAGTAGTTTGAGTTCCTTATATAATTTGGATATTAATCCTTTGTCAGATTTCTAGTTTGTTAATGTAAAATCTAAAAATGTTGAACTCATAGAAGAGTAGAATGGTGGTCACCAGAGGTGTGAATGGTGAGTAGGTAGGGGAGAATGCAGAGATATTGGTCAAAGAATATGTAATTACAGGTAGAGAAAACAAATATAACAATACGCATCCACAATAGGGAAATACAGTTTAGGGGGGAAAAAAAGTAGGTAAGTGATTGCCTGGAGCTAGGGTGTGGAGAGAAGAGGATAGATTGAGTATGGAGGGGTCATGGGGAATGACTATTAATGGTTATAGATTTCCTTCTTTATGTGATAAAAGTGTTATAAATTGATTGAAGTGTTATAAATGGTTGATTGACTGTGAACATACTAAGAACCATTGGATTATACACTTGAAATGAGTAAAGTGTATGATATGTAAATTATATCTTGATAAAGTTAAAAATAAAGCAGATACACTGTCAGCTGACTGCAGACACATGTATAAACTCAGTATGAAACAGTAGATTTTCCTAGATAACCACACATTAAATTGCTGTTCCCCAGAATTGTGATCTAAGCAAATAGTTGTATTATGCTATTAAGTTTTGAAATTCTATATTACGCAACATAACTAAATGAAAAACATATGCCAAAGATTTTATAAAAATTAATCAAGTATTATATTTGTTATGCTGAAGACAAGGTAAATAATATTGTCTGTTTGATTTTAAAAACAAACACAATCAGGTCAGCACCTGTGGCTCAAAGGAGTAGGGCGCCAGCCCCATATATGAACTCGCTCATATATGGTGAGTTCAAACCTGGCCCTGGTCAAAAACTGCAAAAAAAAAAAAAAAAAAAAAAATGACACAATTATCTGTCAGCCATTGTTCTGGTCTTCCATTGTCCTTATTAAAATAGCTGAATATTTTACAATAATACACACCTGGCAATTTATATGAGTTCAAATTTTAATCCTAGTTATACATAATTCTGTTGTTTGATCCTCATCTCAATCCTAAATTGTTGATGCTATTATTTTCTTTTATTTATAAAGCAAGTGAAACTTAGGAAGTTCAAGTGCTTTGCAGAAAACTAGCTGCTGTTGCAGCCAGCATAAGCAGGAACTCTTTCAATTCTACTCTCACTGAACAATAAACCACAGATTTCAACTCTTGTAAGAAACAATTTATGAAAATACTGTCTTCATAACTTCTTGCTTGTTAAAAAATATCCATGCCATAAAAAATCATATTAAGGGTGAAGGCAAAAGCATATTCCACGGTAGTAACTGAGACTACCTGGAACGTGATAAAAGAAAAAATCATTTTCTTTGCTGGAAGCCAAGAATTTTCTGGGTATAATAGGGCTTTTAATAGTACAATTAATTGTACTGAAACACAGTCTATGTGACTCAAAAGACAGTGAAGGGAAGAACAGAGATGATCATATACAAACGAGGAAAAGTTATCATAGGAACACTTATAACTAATTACTAGTTTAGATTGATTTTGATGATTTTGAATAAATAATATATGTGAACCTTTTCAACTTTCAGTTTAGAACATACAATCATGGGTGTACATGTCTAGTTGCCATTACTTTAACTCCTTTGTAAGTGTGAAGTCCAAGAATACACTTTTCTATTATTATACTACAAAACTACCACAGAGTAGTAGCTCAAGAATTCTGTGAGCTGAATCCATTTAATGTTTGATCTGTGGTGTTCCACCCTAATCCTAAATACTGTGCCTGGAAACCAATCAGGAAAGGAGACAATTTGGGATTTTCATATACACGGAGCTCTAATAATGGAAATTATAGCATTTCAAGAAAGTTGTGTAAGTAGAAAACTTCTCTACTGTTGCTTTTGAAATATTGTTAGAAAACAATCTCTATGATCTTCACTAGAAAATTCCAATGATAAATGCATTATTTTTCATTTTTTCTTTCTTATACCTATGATTTCTTCACTTAGAATAAACAGACACACAGAGATATACGTTATCTAACTAAAGGTTCCTGATGCAGCTGAAACTTCCTATTAAAACATAATGTGGGTGAAAAAAAGAATAGAAGTTACATTAACTTGTCCAGCTATCTTTAATAGTAAATATTTTCCACAACTGAGCATGCTTCTGGCAAACTCAATTACCAGCAATAATGAAACGTAACAGATAGCTTATACAAACTTTGCCATGGGAAAAAAGTAGAACTGATCATACAGGGTGTTCATGAAGTTCATAATAATGTGAAATTTATTGACTCCCTATATAATAATGAAGTCTTCAGTGTCTGTGCAGTAAAGTGGGAATGATGTTAAAAGAGACCATATGAAACAAACTGGAGAATTAAAATGGAGTGCTGTAAATTATTAGAAAAATATAACATAAATATATGTGCAGTAAAAATAAACCTAGTCATAGAATTAAAATATTTCAAATTTTTAAATGAAGAATAAATTTTTATATAGTAGAAGAAATAAAAGCATAATTTATTTATAGTTTACATAAAAAATATTCCGAAATACATTTAGAAATTAAATGCCTAAATTTACTGTAAAAATAATGAATTAGAAAGTTTACATGTATGTGTGTATTATCCATATATATTCAGTTATAAAAAATACATTTGAAAATATTTGAACTTTAATTATACTGATTTAGCATTTTGGCATAGCAATGAGTTTACATACACATCTACCTCTGGAACTTTGTTTCTGGTGTTAATTCAAATGATTTTTACATTTTTCTTGTCAAATATAGACATGTAAAACTCCAAATAGCAAATATTTCTGTGGGAGTGCAATTTTTTATCTCTTTTATATACAAAATCTCCCTGACTCATGATTATTTGACTGAGTTACATTATTCACTGTATGCTTATCAAGAGGAAACCGCATTGTAAGTATGTGAGGACCTGTGCATGAAATTAAATATTTCATAATCTAATAAGCTCAGATAAAGGAAGCATGGACCACAGAAAGAAGGAGAGATTTGGGACAAGTCAGCTCCACCATTCAAGGATAATTATTCCTTTGGGAGTACAGTGTATAAATTTGCAGAGACCATAATACACAATTGTATCAAGAAAAGTTCCTTAAAACAATCATTGCCTTTTTTTTTTTAACTAAACAATAACCAGAAAACAAAATCCAGAAGCTTTTCTTAAAGAAAACAGAAATCTATCTAATAATATCAGTGTATTTTCCCAAGAACTTTAAAGCTCTACGTTGGAAAGTTAGAGGTGTTTTCTTTAGAGCAAAAGCCTAGAAAAATGGATTCTATAAACAAACTTCAGGATGCTATTTTTATCTGTAATATTTCTAACTGGATAGACTTGATATCAGAAGTTTGGTTTATTCTTAAATTTCTCATATTGGTTTTAATTTAAACATTAAAGAATTTTTGTTTTTGAATTTGGTCTATTTAATAAAATTATATATATCCTTACATTGGAGAGATAAAAAAATCTAAAATGCTATAAAGAAATCCTGTAAATTTTGTGTTTAAAGGGCATAATTGAATAGTAATAATACTTAGGTATACAAATAAGCATGTATATTTTTAAAATTTCTGAGGTTTAAACCAAATTTTATAACAAAAATCTAAAAATTAGTTTCATAGGCAATTTTTCACAGCATTTGCTCTATGTATTCTCTTAATTAAAAACTGCATGGTTTTTAATTTAAAAAATAAATATTAAAGTATTAAAGATACAATAATTGAAATTTTGTTTCATTCCATTTGATTCCACTTCCTAATCATATGTTTTCTTTTCAAACTTTTCCTATATGTTTCCACAAATAGCTAACTATAAATATTTTATTTTCATAAATTTCACCCCACTATTCACATTATTATTCTGTTTTTCCTAATGACTCTACCACTGATTATATAATGTTTAACCTTATAGAAAAAAGGAAAAAACATAGAAAACCTTTGTATTAAAAGTAGGACTTTCTGATATTTAGAAATGTAGTGAGCAAGGCTTATTAAAAAGGATGTGGAGATTAAAGCTTAAGGACCTGCCCCAGAGTCGAGGAATGGATGGTCTAAAATCAGGCCCTCGGAGACCAGCAGTTCTGGTAATCAAAATTAGAGATCTTAGAAAGAGAGCAAACCCTATAAAGTTGCTTTTTTTTTTTTTTAATTTATGCAAGAAAGGCCAACATTATACATGGCACCTTAATTAGGAGATGATTTTGGTATGAGGCTGCACGTACTAAGTTCTTATCTTCATTATTGCTAATTGTGCTTACTTTTCTATTTGGTAAAAAAAAATTTTTTAAAGTGTTTGCAAATAGTACAAGGTGATAAAATGCATTCCCCTCCCAGTCTGTTATCTCTCATTTCTGGTTATCATTTTATTACTTATGCAATTGAAGATTCACTTGAGTTGATAACTATTTCTAGGTGGGAAAATAAGTACCCATTTATTTAATACCGTAAAGAATTCAAACCATTTCTCCATTTCTTCTGACAGTAATCGTTATTTTTCACACAATTTTTCTTAGTTAAATTATATTCAAATTTAGGTTACAACAGCTTAAAACAAAGAGATAGAAAGGCCTAACTGTGCTCAAGTGGACACGAGCTACCTCTATAGGCCTGGGGTTTACACCAAGACGCAGAGAGTTAAGAAATTACTCTCAGGAAGGCAATGATCAATGTCAAGCCATTTTTCTCTTCTTCATGCTGCACAAAATTATCTAGGACCATTATTCTATGTGAATATACTAGCAGAGACATTTCACCTCATGAGTTCTAAAGCAAATGAACAGTTATGAGAATATTTTGCAAGATAAATCCCAAATTGTCAGTGCAGATAAATACAATTATTTATGTCTTTAATACATTTTTCTCAAATTTATACAATTTGTCTCTTCAGTTTTGATATGTCCCTTGAAACACAATATCCTAAATTATAAATCTTTCTTTTCCTTGTAGAAGTTTTGAGTCATACCAAGAACAAGTTATACTCTATTGAACCCTTTGAAGACAGAAAGCTTTGAAAGTGAATAAATATCTCTAGAGAAATGTTCTGACAAAGCAATAATGAAAAGATCATGCCATTTTTCATGCAGCATTTATCTCACTTAATAAGAGCTATGTACCAAAATTAGTTTAAATTACTGATAATTAGAAATATTACATTTAAAGTGGAAATCGGAACTACCTTAATCCTAGACTAAGCACACTGATGTAAATATTTTATCAAAATGACATTCCTTTGATTTTGGCATTCAGATTTATTCTCAAAGCTTTTTAACTTTTCCTAAAGATCAAGGGCACAGAGTTTTGCAGTTTCTATTTTATTGTAACTCCTGGCCAGTTTTTAACTATTATTACTTTAAGAATCATGGCTTATGTCTGAAGGCTGGAAAAAGAACAAATTATAAGCATGCTGAATTTTAAATTTAAATGAATGCATGAAGAACATGAGAAGGATAGAGCAAACCATAAAAGTAGTGGAGTATTTATTAAAATAGTTCAGTACCTTGCCTTGAACAATACAATATCTAAAATCTCAAGTTATTTGCAAGGATGAAATGGAAAATAAGAATTGTCATGTGCTTTTTATTGAATTTCCTTCTAAGAGTTAATTTAAATATCATAATACACAGCTGACAGGTGACATGAATAACATTCTTCGTAGTGCTGTGGACTTACTTGAGGCAAAATTCCAATCAACCTTAAAGAACTTTAAGCAATAAATCAGACATAATTGCAAACTTCAAAATACTACCTGATTAAAATCCCAACAAACTCATTTGTTAGCATTCTTACCCAAAGTAGGCTACTTAATTCTTTCAATTTGAGGTCCACAGCTCTGCATCTGTGAATCACGACCAATCGTGTTTGCTTTTCAGCACTATCATGATGTGTAAGTGAGGTGACAGCCTTCTGTGTGACAGTTTCTCAGTAAATTATATGTCATTTCATCAATCTTGTCACTGGAGATTTTGGAAATTTCTCATCATTGGGCCAGGGGCTATTTTAAGGCCCTTACATGAACTATCAGATAATGAGATTTTTTTAATACAGCCTGTAAGATTTTTCCAATGTATTAATTGATTCTGAGATTGGAGAAAAAGTATTCTTTCTTTAAAGAACCATCGGAGGGGCTGAACGGGCGTTTGTATAACTGGTTTTGAATATCTTTTGGCTACGTGGTGAACATAAAGGGACAGAAGTAGAAACTTGTCTAGGTAAACACACTGAGAAAAAGAAACGAAATAAATGCCAATGGTATATAACTGAGGTGTTCTTCATATTATTAACCTATGTGACAACTTTAAGAAAAATAGTAAATATTCAGTCGGAAAGGAGAAATGAGAATGCAAGGGCAGAAAAATATTAAAGAAATAATGCTTGAAACCTTTCTCAAATTGTGATCAAAACTGTATAGATTAAGATTTAAGAAGCTCAACAAATTGTTGCACAAGGAAAATCAAGAGAAAGGTACAAGAAACAACATAATCAAATAGTCCAAAAGAAATTAGTGTTAAGAGAGAGTTATTTTAAAATGCAGAGAAAAGAAGATATACTATTTACTGAGATCCAAAAACAAAAATTGCATTTTTTTTGTTTTTGACAACACCAAAATTAAAAGATAGAGATATTAGGATAGACATAAACATTCTCAGCATTTTACAAGTGTTTGTGAAATACAAGTTATGTTTTCCCACCACAATATAATTATATTGAAAATGGATAGAACCAGATTCATAAAATCTGAAGTATTTAGAAAGTAAAATCTTCTAAATAACATTGAGCCAAACAAACTAAAAATGACAAGAGAAATTATGCATGTATTCTGAGAGTATAATAAATGTAGAAAAGTCTCACATTAATTCCCTCAGTTTGAAATCATGAAAAATTGAACATCTCAAAACTAAGAAGATTAAAGGAAATAATAAATCAGTAATAAATATCAGAATAGAATCAATGCAATGTAAAACGAAGCAATCTGAGCCCGATGCAATCAAAAATTGTTTCTATAAGATCAATAAAATTGGCCGGGTGCAGTGACTCAAGCCTATAATCCTAGCCCTCTGAGAGGCTGTGACATGTGGATTGCCTGAGCTCACGAATTTGAGAACAGCCTGAGCCAGAGAGAGATCTCATCTCTAAAAAATAGCCAGGTGTTGTGGTGGGTGCCGATAGTCCCAGCTACTTGGGAAGCTGAAGCAAGAGAATCACTTGGGCCCAAGAGTTTGAGTTATTTACCAAGATCCAATAACAAAACTTGCATCACTTTACTTTCTCTCAGTTTGCTGTGAGCTGTGGCTCCACAGCACTTTACTAGGGGCAGCAAAGTGAGACTCGGTCTCAAAAAAAAAAAAAAAATCAATAATATTGATAAACCAGACTAAACACACAAGTACACATGTACCCCATTAGACTTTTAATTAAAATTAAAATAAGTACAAGATAAGTCACTATACCAATATATAGTATAGTATATATTGGTATATATTGGTTAAAAAAATATATAGTATATATTGGTTAAAAAAATGGAGAAACTAGAACTGTCCTACACAGTTGTGGAAATTTAATATGGTAAAATCACTTAATATGGTAAAATCACTTGGGAAAACAAGTAATTTTCTTGGTCCTTAAAAATAAAATCTACTCCTAGGGCAGTGCCTGTGGTTCAATGGGTAAGGCACCTACCCCATATATTGAGGGTGGTGGGTTCAAACCCAGCCCCGCCGAACAGCAACGAAAAAATATAGCTGGGCGTTGTGGCAGGCGTCTGTAGTCCCAGCTATTTGGAGGCTGAGACAAGAGAGTCACCTAAGCCCAAGGATTTGGAGGTTGCTGTGAGCTGTGATGCTACGGCACACTACTGTGGGTTAATAAGTGAGACTCTGTCACAAAAAAAAAAAAAAAAGAAAGAAAAGAAAAGAAAATACTTTAAAAAAATAAATAAATAAAAAATAAAATCTACTCCTACTATATATTACAACCATGGATCTGTTTATAATTTTGATTGTGGTGGCAGATTCATAGTTGTATATGTACAACAAAACTCATTAAACTATATAGTCTAAATATGCATGGTTTATTGTATGTCAATATACTTTAATTAGGATGTTTAAAAATTATTTATCTGACAGTATACGAAATAATTTCCTGAATTTCCCTGTCTCTTCAACCCTATTCTAATAAAACCAGAAATTGTCACTGTAATGTTCAAAGAGGATTTTGACAAAGTTCTCACTGCAGTTGAAGTTCACATAACTTTATATTTACTGAAATTAAAACAACATTAATTTAACATTAAGACTACTATATCATCATTTTATCTATACAAATGCAACCATGTGTGATGAGACCAATATCTATGGGACCCTAGTATATTTTATCATCTTGCAAGGAGAGGCAGTGACTACTATTTTTCCAGATTACTTTTTTAATGTTAAACATTCTTGATAGAGATTGTCTCTCTCTCCAGAGGAAAGGGCAAGTATGCTGATTGTACAATGTAATAAATATTGTGGCAATAAACATTCTGGTACAAATATCTTTATTATGATTTGATTTTTGGTCTTCTGGGTATATGCCCAGTAGAGGAATTACAGGATTGAATGGCAGGTCTATTTTTAGATCTCTAAGTGTTCTCCATATATCTTTCCAAAAGGAATGTATTAATTTGGAATTCCACCAGCAGTGCAAAAGTGTTCCCTTTTCTCCACATGGAATAAGCCCAAATGCCCGTCGATCCACGAATGGATCAATAAATTGTGGTATATGTACACCATGGAATACTATGCAGCCTTAAAGAAAGATGGAGACCTTACCTCTTTTATGTTTACATGGATGGAGCTGGAACATATTCTTCTTAGTAAAGTGTCTCAAGAATGGAAGAAAAAGTACCCAATGTACTCACCCTTATTATGAAACTAATGTAGGACCGTCACATGAAAGCTATAACCCAGTTACAACCTAAGAATAGGGAGAAGAGGGAAAGGGAGGGGAGGGAAGGGGGAGGTAGATGGAGGGAGGGGGATTAATGGGATTACACCTGCGGTGCATCTTACAAGGGTATATGTGAATCTTAGTAAATGTGGAATGTAAAGGTCTTAGCAAAATAACTAAGAAAATGCCAGGAAGGCTATGTTAACTAGTGTGATGAAAATGTGTCAAACGGTCTATGAACCAAGTGTATGGTGCCCCATGATCATACTAATGTACACAGCTATGATTTAATAAAAAAAAAAAAGAAAAAGAAATAAATAAAAATTTAAAAAGCAAACTACAAAAAAAATTATGGCAAACGATAGTTATGCTCATTGTTAAAAACTTAGTTTCTATAAACTCAGAGGTTATGTTCTATATATGTAATGCAAATATATATATATTACATATGTATATACATATAAACTTATTTATCCATTTCTCTTCTCATCACACTAAAAGTTTATGCTTGAATAACCATCAAAAAAGGAATTTTGGTTACATCTATTACTTTCAATAACAACCTGTCCTGTGTCTCCCAGGAGTCTTGTTTCCTCTGCCCGGACCCCTGAAATCATTACAACCTAACATGTTAAAAAAATCTTCAACATTTTACTATTAACATCATTAAACTTGTATGAAAAGCCAAAAACATGTGGATTAATTTACTGAAAGAAATGTCGAGTTTTAAAAACTAAAATATATGTGTATGTATTTATTTATTTATTTTGGAGAGACTGTGTCTCTTTCTAATGCCCTGCCTGGAGTGCAGTGGTATGATAGCTTACTGTAGCCTCACTATAGCTCACTGTAGTCTCAAACGCCTGGGCTGAAGCGATCCTCCTGCCTTAGCCTCCAGAATAACTGGTATTACAAGAATGCACCATGCTCACTGATTTGTTTTAGATTTTTTTGTAGAGAAGCAGTCTTGCTATGTTGCACAGGTTGGTCTTGAACTCCTAGCCTCAAGTGATTGTCACACCTCATGCTCAAATTATATGGAATCAGAAAAAACCCTCAATAGCCAGTAGACTTCTTAGAAATAAGAGCAAATCCGGAGGCATCACGTTACCAGACTTCAGGTTACACTACAAATTTATAGTGACCAAAACACCATGGTACTGGCACAAAAATAGAGACCTAGATCTATGGAATAGAAGAAATGAACCCAGGCACATACCGTCATTTGATCTTTGGTAAGCCTAACAAAAACATGCATTGGGGAAAATAATCTCTATTTAACATATGGTGCTGGAAGAACTGGTTAGCCACTTATAGATGACTGAAATTGGACTCACATCACTCACCACTAACAAAAATTGATTCTTGCTGGATAAAAGATTTAAATTTAAGACTAAAAAGTTTTTTTTTTTTTTCATGAAACTATAAAAATGCTAGAAGAGAGTGCAGGAAAAACTCTTGAAGATATTGGCCTGGCAAAACATTTTATGAGGAAGATCTCCCTGGCAATTGGAGCAACACCAATAATGACAAAACTGGGATTTGATCAAGCTAAAAACCTCTGCATAGCCAAGGGCACTACAACTAAAACAAACAGACAGCCTTCAGAGTGGGAGCAGAATTTTTCACATTACGATTCTGACAAAGGACTACTAGACTCTTCAGAGAACTCAAATTAATCAACAAGAAAGGAGAAAACAATCCCATTTCTAAGTGGACAAGAGACTTGAACAGAAACTTCTTGGAAGATGAGACATAATCATTGTCTTTAGTCATCAAAGAAATGCAGATAAAAACCACTTTGAGATATCACCTAACTCCAGTAAGATGAGCCCACATCACAAAGTCCCCAAACTGCAGATGATGGTGTGAATGTGAAGAGAAAGGAATGTGCTGGTGGGGTTACAAACTAATACAGCCTTTGTGGAAAGAAGCATAGAAAATCCTCTAAGAACTAAAAGTTGACCTTCTATTTGATCCTGCAATACCATTACTAGGTATAGGATTGCAGGATCAATCCTATACCTAGTAATTTAGACTTAATGATTACTTGTAATTTAGACTTAAAAACTATTTATTTAACATGTATGTTAAAATCATTTTGCCACAAAGACATTTGCACAAGAATGTTTACTGTAGCCCAACTCATAATTGCCAAGTTGTGGAAGCAACGCAAATGCCCATCAACCAGGAATGGATTAACAAATTTTGGTATATGCACACCAAGGAATAATATTCAGCCATAAAAAGAAGGAGACTTAACATCTTTTATGTTTACCTGGATGGAGTTGGAACACATTCTTCTTAGTAAAGGATCTCAAGAATAGAAAAAAATAAGTATCCAATGTACTTAATACTATTATGAAGCGAATATATAAACACTTACACACTCATACAAATGATCAAACACAAATACAGTCTAGCAAGAGGGAAGGGGGAGGAGGGAGGAGAGAGATGAAGGGGGAAGGGTGATTGGTGGGAAGAGGGAGGGTATTTTGTGGGATCTCACCTAATATGCACAATGCAAGGATATAGTTCCAAATAACTAAGAGTACATTTTAAATGCCTTCCACCAAAAAATAAGTAAGGTGATGACTATGTTAATTAGTTTGATTTAAGCATTCCACACTGTATATAAAATAATCACATTGTACTCCATAAATGTACTTTTATAATTTTAATTTAAAATGAAATAAAAATAATAAATAAGTAAAATAAAATATAATTTTAAGAAAAAAATTTGCAAAGCATTATATTTAGTAGGAATTTTTTTTTTAATCAAAGATTTGGTGAACTATCTAATTTTGGAGAAAATATCTAATATCTCTGCAGGTTGCTACTATCATAATACCATGAAGCCTTTTGAATAATTAGAATGTTTTCTTAATATTTTTTCCTTTTCCTTAATTTTTTTTGTTCATATGAAATCATACATGTGGATAGGAGAAAAAATATCTAAATCAAATTTTTTAAAGCTGTTTTATGTATCTAGCTGTGAAGAAACAATGGCCCAACTGCCTAACTCTCCACTGCCACAAGGAACATTCCCAGAAGTCACTCTATAATCCTACAAAGGTGAGGCAAAACTAGGTCATCTTCAATCTAAAACTATATGATGTAAAATGGCTATTCTATAGTTGCATGAGTTATTTTATTTTACTGTAAATTTTTTCTTTTAGAAGAATTACAGTAAAACGGAAGAAATTATATAAAAACAAAACTTGATTATATTATCGACTAACTCCTGAATATTTTTATAGGACATATACTAACAATGGAAGAATTTTATTGCCATAATATTAACCTATAATGTTAATTTATAGTGTTGCATGCTTATGAAATTACACATTACTTACAAAATTGTGCTATGTCTACTCAACAAAATTGTTTATCAGAACTCTTAAATTGGCTTCAATTGTTTCATTACAGAATTTTCTAGAAACACATAAACATCTGTATCTAAATTTATTTATTTCTTGATTTTGCTATGTAATCATTAGTTTATAAAGCATAAAATATAAATTTCTTAGCCATCTTAAAAAATAAAGCTCTTCAGTATCACATTTGACCTTGAAGCGTATTTATTTTTTTAGTGAACAAGTTGCCTTCATAATCCTCAAATACAGTATTATGCTGTTCTCATCCATTAGTCTAAAAAACATCTCAACCAAGGACATACATAAAGAGATTTCTAACCTTTCGGCAATGTATATCTCTGGTTATTAGTCCAACAGCACCATAAATACACCACATTTAACTGAAAGTCGTGTAACAGAAATTTAGGACATTCATGTGACTGTCTCATGAATTCATAATGTGTCAGAATACACGCTAACTGCCTTATTAAAATAAACTACTAGCTCTATTATTCCAATATATTAAGAACAGTTATATGAGCAGAAGAAAAAATACTGACCTTGCTAGAGAATTCTATGAGGATTCATAAACTTTGTAGTAAAATCTATGTATCGTAAGAAATGATACATGATCCTATTTTAAATTTGATATGAATACTCCAAGAATAAAGCTATCTATTCATAAAATTAAAATTTATTACAAATGTGAAAATATTTTAAAATAGATGTACATTCAGGTGATTTAATTGCATTTATTATAAAATATAATTTTACTCTATCTAAGGCTCACTCATTCATTATTCAACAAATTATTCTTGAGACCCTAAATCTCCAGATATTTTGCAAGATTCTAGGAAAGAGGGAGAGAGAAACACAACAACATAATTGTGCTCAAGATACAATTGTATCCTAATAAAACAGAAATGCAACAGCATTAATATTATTTAATAGTCTATCACAAATCTCTGCACAGGAAACTGACTGCATAGGTAAAGATGTGTCTAAATCTGCATGTAAAAGTCAGGGGGGTTGTCACAGGTGGAGTTCTTTACATTAGACATCCAGGTTGACAAAGCAGCAGAGAAAACAGTTCAGTGCTACTGAAGCAAAATGTATATCTGTATATACACAGACACATATAGAAAAGATGTGAAACAAAGAGAAAATAAAATTGTACTGAATGGCTAGGCAAATAGGGATAACAAAGGCTTTCATGTGCCGTGATAAGTAATTTAGAAACCAAAAAAAAAAAAAAAAATAGCCAGGCGTTGTGGCGGGCACCTGTGGTTCCAGCTACTTGGGCAGCAGAGACAGGAGAATCGCTTGAGCCAGGAGTTGGAGGTTGTTGTGAGCTGTGATGCCACAGCACTCTACCCAGGGTGGCAGCTTGAGGCTCTGTGTCAGAAAAACAAACAACAAGAACAAAAAAACCCATGCTCCTTCTCTAGTTGTTTGTATAGAGACACAAAAATGACCCTTTTATGAAATTGATAACAGTGTATTCTATGCAAAAAGTCAGCCCCTGACTGAGAGTTAAGGGTGCCTTCATAAGTAGATAGAGCAACTTTGCTCCCTGACAAATCTATAAGGAATGTATGGCCACGCTGATTTTGTTCAGGCAATATCTTTCCTTTCTCGTGATCTTTTTAACTTCTAGTCCTTAGTTTTCTTTCTCTAAAGAATCAACTTTGACAATTTAGGTACAAATAAAATATCCCTTGCCTAATAATTAGATTGAAATTCTTATGACTTAAAGACAAAACAAACAAACAAAAACCCACACAAACTGTTTATGTGTTTGTTATAAACCATCTTCTATTTTTATCAATTTATTCTATAAAATTTTAATGCATTTCTCAAATAGTTTCAAGACATAGGGTGTATATATGTAAAATATACTCACTTTGGATTTGTAAATGGTGCTCAATTATTATTTATTATGTAATTCAAATCACACTAACATAAGGTCATAAAGGAAAATGATAAAAAGGCATGTAAAGCATCTTTGTATAAGCTTTTGTGACAGAGACAATATTTCTAATCAAGTTTATTTCATGTTGTATATGCTTGAATAAAATTTTTGTGTATCAACTATTATTATTATTATTTCATTTTTTTTTTTGGCCAGGGCTAGGTTTGAACCCACCACCCCAAGTATATGGGGCCAGTGCCTTACTCCTTGAGCCACGGACGCCACACTCAACTATTAGTTTTATGAATGTGTTTTACAGATAACACAGATTTATGTGAATCTGAGTCTGGCTTTCTTATTTGATAGCGTTTTGTGAATTTTTTTTATTATTTATATATTTCTCTACAATACTGAGATACAAATGAAAACCAAACAAAATGTCTCTCAAGCACATATTGATGAAAAAAATATTTATAGAAAGATTATATATGCGTGTGTGTATATATGTGTGTGTGTGTGCATTTAGTTTTACCCAATGGCTGTTTTACATATAATGTTAAGTAAAATTATTCATACAATTTATAGCCATGCATGCAAAATGAAAGTGGATGTGTGGAGTTTTCTATATTAAATGACAGTGTTAACTATTCAATGCAGAGACGAACAGATGATTATAATAGGCAGACATAGCTGTGTAATATTAATGTCATTGTATAGCAAATAGAGTAAGAAACACCGTAGACTAGTTAATATCATGGGAACCTTCAGTATTTGCAGTGAAGTGCTTGATCTGAATGTTTCACTGAATACTTATGTACTTTCTTCACAATTGCTCAGATATTCCCAGAAAAACCTATTTCTTGCACTTCATGTCTGTGGAAATAAAGAGAGAAGAATGTAGTAGAAAGAAAAAATCAGCAGGCAACCCTCTGGAAGAGCCAAGCTGCCCATAGAGATGACATTGAAAAATTATGCAGTCACCTAATTAAAGTGTCTATTCAGGAAATATAAATCTGGTCTAGAAAACTATGCTTATTTTATTTATTTATTTTTATATAAGATTAATATTAGGGTATGTACAAGTAGATCACATTATTTGCATTTGTAATCAAGTGTGAGTTGTAGTTGTGTCCTTCAAGAGGAAGTGTGCCATTTACCTGACATTGTACTCATTGGTATATTTTGTATTGTATCATACAGTTGTATTTGTCATTTAATGGAAAGTTAATGTTATGAAAATTTATATACCAAATCTCCTACCACCCTCCCCCTTCTTGAATTTCACTGACCTTTCCTCTCACGTGTGCATATTGTTGTTACTCCGCTAGTTTCAACTTAGTGTTGAGTACCTGAGATGCTTGATTTTCCAATCTTGAGATACTTTACTGTTTGAGTTGTAAAAAGTTACACAATCTTCATCTTTTTATGGCTGCATAGGATCCATGGATACATATGCCACAATTTATTAATACATTCTTGTGTTAAAGGACAAGAATGGGTTGGGTTGCTTGGGTTGTTTCCACAAATTTGCAATTGTAAATTGAGCTGTTATAAACATTAGAAGGCAATTGTCCTTATGATAACATGATTTTTTTGAGGGGGGAGGTAGATACATAGTAGTGGAAATACAAGATCAAATGGAAGGTCTAGAATTGATTTCTTTCCCTGTAAAATTTTATAGCACATTTAGAAATGTGTCTCATAATTTAGAGATTGAAAGAAACTATTAGAAAGCAGATAAACATTTAGTTAAAAATATTCACAGGAAGCAAATCATTTTTCTATCATTCTTCTCACTAGTTTATGTTTTTTGTGTTCATTCTGTTTGCTTTTACTGTGCACAAACTTTTTAAAAGTGGCAAAGGTATTGTTATTATGACATTAACTATGGAATTGGCAAGAACTAATTATAGTCTATAGATTTTTTTTAAGTTTGGAAATTGCATCACTATTGTAAAGTGATTGGAAGTTTGAGGATGGAGTACAGTTATGACGAATAATCACGAAAAATCCATTTAATGCGTAACAAAATCCAGATTTTTTAAAATTTTCATGACATTAACTTTCCGTTAAATGACAAATACAACTGTATGATACAATACAAAATAGTACCAATTATTTTGGTTTTATTTCTTGTGATGAGAGAAAATCTAAAGAGATTATGACATAGACATGTATTTAAAAATGTAATTTAGAAATTGAAGCATAAATTGCAGTCATGAATGCAATGATGGTTTTCTTAGAAGTAACTTAAGTTGAGCAATTTGGCTAAGGCCCACAAGTACCAAGGCCAGAGATTAATTGGGCTTTTACCTGTATATTCCAGAATAAACTATGGGGTTTTTGTTTGTTTGTTTATTTATTTGTCTTTTAGGAAAGGAGACAGTGGTATATCACTCGTGGGTACTATTCAATGGCCTGACAACATGGAAATATTTCTGGAGTGCTTTATAGAGGTTACCAAATCTGCCAAAGACTAATTAAAACCAAGTATGTGTGAGTTATTAGAGTTATGACCCAATACTTTTTTCCCACTAAGTAGTCTGCTGAAGCCTTCCTTCTCAGGGGGCCTTGACTTCTGCATTACCATTTCCGTCTTCAATTACTACTGATGTAGCTTCAGTAGAGTGAAAATGAATGTCATGCTACTTTGAAGCTTTGAAAGTTAATTTGTTTTTAAACTTCAAACTTAAATTCCCTGAACCAGAAGTGTCAGAAGCACACATTTATATATTCTTGTGGGATCATTCAGCTCATCAATGCTCTGCATAAACATAGACTCTTACTCCTCAAAAACAACTGACTTCTCAATTTGTTTCTACGTAATGTCAAACAGAGAAACAAAAAAACCTAAATCTTAATGTTCTGGGATTTCCAAAACTCACTTGCTTTGATGTTATATAAACAAAATAATATTGTCTTTAAAAATGTGTATGGCATGCAAAATTGGACACGTTACTTGACTTTTTAATTTATATTTTAGAAGATTTTATCTATATTAAACTATTTATGTAATTTCTTTTTTGTGATGATGAGGATGTGAAGAAAAGGAGAAAAGGGAATGCTTACACACTATTGGTGGGAATGTAAACTGTGGAATCCAGTATGGAGGGTCCTCAAAAAATTAAAATCAGAACAACTATACATTTTAGCAATTCCACTACTGGGAACAATCTAAAGGAAATGGAATCAATATTTCAAAGAGCTTTCTCATCCTTATGTGTATTGCACTATGACTCACACTAGCCAAGATATGAAATCAGCCTACATGTTTATTAACAGATGAGAGGGTGGATAAAGAAAATATGTTATATATACACAATGGAATACTATTCATCTGCTAAAGATGAAATCTTTCCATTCGCCACACATGAATGAACCTGGAGAACATTATGTTAAGAAACATAAATCAAGGAAAGAAAGAGAAATATCTCTTGACCTCTCTCATACATGGAATCTAACATAATTGATCTCATAGAAGTAGAGAATATAATACTGGTTACCAGAGGAAAGATTCCCTTCAAAAGCTCTAGTTACATAGCACAGTTAATGACAATATATGCATATCTTGTATTCTAGAAAAATATAAAGAAAGAGTATGTTATCTTCTTCCATCACAAAAATGACTATGTGAGGTAATGTATTTGTTAAATAGATAGATTTAATCATACCACAATGTATGTTTTAAAACATAATGTTGTACATGAGAAAAATATACAGTGCTATCTATCTTTTTTTTTTTTTCAAAGAAGTGTTGAACGTAAGAAAGGGATAATGAATGACACCCGTAATGTTGCTAAACTCAGACTGAGAATCAGGTATACATTTTTCTTGTATCAATCACTTGTATCAATCACTCCTGCCTCTGACCCACTTGAAGATCTCAGTATAATAAAGTTTTCCATGGAGTGTATTTTATGTTAAGAACCTGATAAAAGTTTTTTGTGACCACTAAGAAATAATTTCTTAGTTAACTCTTTGCTGTAGTGAAAAAAAGCACAAATCCTTGAAAAAGTAAGCAGGTAACAATTTAATAGTGCTTAGTTTTTAATTGGAAAAGTAAAAGTAGGACAGGAGTGGTGGCTGATGCCTGTAATCCTAGTACTCTGGGAGGCCCAGACAGAGTTAATTGCCTGAGCTCAGGGGTTGGAGACCAGCCTGAGCAGGAGCAAGACTCTATCTTTACTAAAAACAGAAAAACTAGCAGATCATTGTGGCAGGCACCTATAGTACCAGCTACTTGGGAGGCTGAGGCAGGAGTATCCTATGAGCCCAGGAGTCTGAGGTTTGCTGTAAGCTAGGATGCCGGGGTACTCTACCCATGGTGACAGAGTGAGACTGTCTATTAAAAAAAAAAAAAAAAAGAAGAAGGGAGGAAGGAAAATTTTGTGTCTCAAAATATTCTATAGGTTAACTTTGTTTCCATTAAGAAGTGAATAATTTTTTAAGTCTTTTAAAATTATATTAATATATGGTACCTGGTAATTAAAAACCAAAAGAATTCCCACTTCATAACAATCACCTTGTTACAGAATAAGAAATTTTAACATTAATAAAATTTCATGAATGTTATAATATTATAACATAATTACAATATTTAATAACAATATAGTTTTTTTAAACTATATAGTACTCACACATTTGTCATAATTATTAATGTCTGTAAAAGTGGAATTTTATTTTATTTTATTTATTTTTTAGACAGAGTCTCACTTTGTTGCCTTCGGTAGAGTGCCATGGCATCATAGCTCACAGCAACCTCAAACTCTTGGGCTCAAGTGATTCTCTTGCCTCAGCCTCCCAAGTAGCTGGGACTAAAGGTGCCCACCACAATGCCTGGCTATTTTTTTAAGAGACGGGGTCTTGCTCTTGCTCAGGCTGGTCTCTAACCCATGAGCTCAGACCTGCTTCAGCCTCCCAGAGTGCTAGCATTACAGGTGTGAGCCACTGTACCCAGCCAAGAATGGAGTCACGATGTGTCTGTTTAAAGTATTTTTCCAAGTGTTACACTTACATAATATTCACTCATTTGTTCTCAAAATATATCTTGACTGCCAATTAAATATTACTCACTGCTTTAGGTAGAGTAGATGCAACAATTAAAACAAATGTACCTAAGCCTCATGAGCTTTCTGGTATGCAAGAGTAGAGGCAGACAATGAACATATATAAAGTGTCAGATCGTTGTAATTGTTTGGGAGACAAATAAGGCAAGAGAGGTTGGATGCAAATAAACATATGTGTCAATTTTTTTCCATCATGTGGTTAAGAAAGGTCTCTCTGATCAGGAGAAAGAAATCATATTGCAATTTGAACAGAGAGAATTCAACATTAAGAATTATTAACTTTAAAAGAGGACTTAAATAGTGAGGAATTAACTAGTAGGTAATAAAGAAAATTCTAAAGAATGTAGGGATTGTAGGAACAGCCTCGGTATGAAATGGAAAACACAATGAAGAGGTCTCCTCACTTCACCAAGTAGGAACACGCCATCCGCTTGGTGAAGGCATAGTTGTAGCTCATCAGATGGCAGACAAGTCACCCTGGTGGCACACTAGTGGAATTTGCTAGAAATCTGTTCTCATGATTTGGGGGAAAGTTGTGAAGAGTCTTACTGGAGGCACTTCACAACAAAATCACCTCTCAGAAGCTCTGGGGAAAGCTTCTGATTGCTGGGTGTTGCTGGCCACCATTTTGGAGTTGTGGATGGGAAGACACTGAGCTGCAGAACGCAGCAGAACGGGTGCACAATGTACATCGGCCCCAGAAATACACAGAGCACACCACACATGGAAGCGAAATTCTTTCTTCCCATCTTTTCAGAGATCTATGTTGACAGAGCTTAAGATAACATTAGCTAATCAAGAAATAACATTTAAAAGGCAAAGACCCATTTTTATTGGTCAGGCAATGGATAGTTTGGAGCTGAGAAGCAATACATGATAATTGGAAAGCGTAAGAAAGCCGGGAAGAGTTTTCTGCTTTCAGAGAACATGAAGGAGATGAGAGAGGAGTCGTGTAAGTGTGTAGGGGAAGAGCATTCCAGAGAGGTAGGTAGCGATCAATATCTTGGTGCACACACCTGTACACACACAACAAAACAAGGAAACAACCAATAAACATACACACAGAGGTTTAAAGAGACAGGGTTATTGTACTAAGTAAAAAAATATAAGTATTATGGATGATTTTCAGTTTTGGCTTTATAGCTGGAAGAATAGAGAGGTCATTTCTAAGTTTAGAAAGACTGCAGGGACACCATGATTTGAATAAAAATCAGGAGCTCTTTTTTGATTCTTCACGTTTAAGATGATAAAGTCTAAATGCAGATATTTCATGGGAAAGTGCATATATTATAGGGAATGCAGAGGAGAAGCTTGGACTGAAAGTAAAAATCACAGGCATAAAATAACATTTAAAGCAATTCAGATGAGTAAGAAAATAAATGGTAATAGTATAGCTGGAAGAGTCAGAACTGAGATCTAACCTCACAGAAGCTGGAGAAACCAAGACAAGTAACACACACATACACTCACATGCACAAAAGTGAAAAGAAAATTTAAAAAAGTGGAAATAATGACACTATTTTGAAATGAAGGGAATGATCGGCTGTGATAAGGTCCAGCTAGATGCATCTTGATGATTGACCAATGAATTTAGCAACATTAAGAATCACAGGTGACCTTTAATAGATTATTTTGATGAACATTATGAACATAAATTCCAGGGAAATAATACATCAGTCATAGTAATTTAGCAACTGTTTTGCATATTTTAACTTTGAGTAGGGAAAGTAAAGGGTTGTGAGGTTAAAATAATTTATTTGTTCCCTTCATTTTCTTTTTCATATGTTAAGCTATGATGTATTGTTAATGTAGGAGTCTGATGAAAATTATTAAACAGAGCAAAACACATTATTTGGGAAAGGAAGAAATGGTTATAGTGATATCTTTTAGTAGTCTGAAGGAAGTATGCTTTTTTACAAAAAAGTGGTATCACAAAGGAATAATGTGGGCAATTTTAAGTTCTTTGCATTGGCTTTCAGTGGTGTTTGAGGATAGAGGGTAAAATATAAGGGGGAGTACAGGGGATATCAGAGAATGGTTTAGGGAAATGGTGAGACTGCAGAGCTTAGCTAGAGGGGCACTTAACATGGGCAACACTGATGTCAAAAAGCTCTGTTTTCTTCTTATGTTCAATATAAATGTGTCTCTATTGATGCTGCCG
This sequence comes from Nycticebus coucang, assembly GCF_027406575.1. Taxonomy (NCBI): domain Eukaryota; kingdom Metazoa; phylum Chordata; class Mammalia; order Primates; family Lorisidae; genus Nycticebus; species Nycticebus coucang. The sequence continues at coordinate 67,065,529 of NC_069789.1, read as the reverse complement.
TGGAGTAGAAGAATTGGATTTTTAACAGAGTTTTTTTTTTTTTCCAGGTTATTAAAATACATAGATAAAAAGAAAAAGAATCAAGGCCATATTCAAGGGAAAGATTATACTGATAGACTATGGAAAATGAACTAGAGTAAATTAAGGAAAAAAAACTCAAAGTGGGAGTAAAGGAGAAAAACCTTAAATTTGCTTGAATTTGGGTCAAGGCACTAGAGCTGCAAGTGTGATTAAGTAATCTTTAAGAAAAAGAGGAATAATCTGGCTTTGTAAATGATACTGCTTGAAAGGAAAGGCATTAGAACTTAACATTATGGGGAGAACGCAGTTATAGGTAACAATAAGGCTTTAGGTATGTCTATAAAAGTGTTGCCTAAATCATGATAAAAGATAAACCAACAGATGGAGAGTACTTAAAAAAACTGGGAAATTCATATATTCCTGGATTTGTCATTGTAGATATTGAAATCATCAAAAATCATGAAAATATTTAGATTGATGCAAAAGGAACTATGGTTTGGGATTGTGAATTTTAAAGCATTATAACTAAGGCTCGATCACATCATGATTAATTAAAATGGGAACAGTTACAATGAACACATTGTTGCCAAGAATAAATTTGCTTATTCTTATAGCTTAAAAATCCGTGCTTCAGGATTCAATGAACTCTTGGAAAGGATTTTCTGCATCCTTTTGGAATGTTTTGGAAGCATTTTCTCTCCAAAAAGTTGTGGAGATGTTTGAAGAAGTGCTAGTGATTTGCTAAAAGGTCGTGTGAATACGGCAGACAAGGCAAAACTTCTGAAGTGTTGATTGTGCGATGTGTGGTTGGATGATGTCATGGAGAAGAATTGGGCCCTTTCTGTTGACAGATTTTGGTTGCAGTATTATATTTTTCAGTGTATCTCATTGATATTCTGAGTGTACTTATCAGATATGATAATTTCATCAGGATTTGAAAGCCGTAGCTTATCAGACCAGGCCAGAGACCACCAAACAGTGAACAGTGGCCATGGCCTTTTTCAGTGCAAGGTTGGCTTTGGGAACTGTTTTGGAGGTTCCTGTGGGTCCATTTACTGATCTGGTAATTGCTGCTTGTCACATAAAATGCACATTTCATTGCAAGTCGAAGTCTGGTAAAGAAATGGTTCTTTGTTGCATAGCATACAGAAGATGACCCTTGAAAACAATGATAGTTCTGATTTTCAGTAATCTCATGAAGCACCAATTTATGGAGCCTTTTCCCCTTGCCAATTTGCTATAAATGCCCAATGGCCATAGAACTGTTGATGTTCAGGTCTTTGACAGCTTCTCTTGTAGTTGTCAGAAGATTAGCTTCGATGACTGCTCTCAATGTGTTTTTGTCAACTTCCGGTGGCTGGCCACCATGCTCCTCACCTTTAAGGCTTTTCTCTGCTTTGCTAAACTTGAACCACAACTTCACTGCTGTACATTCATTAGCAGCTCCTGGGCCAAATACACTGTTGATGTTGCAAATTGTCTCTGCTGCCCTTGATGAAGGGCACAACTACAACTTAGACTTTACCTAACAAATGCAAATAATGTAACCTATTGTAGGTACCCTTATATTACTCTGAAATTTCAAACAAATGCTACAATTTGATTTTTGTCTAACATCACTTTCATAGTCCTAAATAAATATAAAATTAACAGTAAGTAATAAGTCATTAGAAAAACAAACAACCCCCCACACACATTTATTTAAGAATATATTGCAGTATCAAATGGAAAATGTCAACTATGCAAAAACAGCAATTACTTTTGCACCAGCCTAAGTTTTCAGATCTGGAATTCAAGACCTTTAACTTATGATATTGTTGATTAGGTGCTTTGAATATAATTATGTTAAAAGGAATAGTAAAGTTAATGCTATAAATCTTACAGTTTTATGAGACTTTGCATTTTAGTATATATCTTAAATGATTTCAAAGTAAACCAATATTCTTTTGACATACATATTACTATAACAATTGCTGAATTCTTTCAAATCAATCATTAAAATATGGGAGTCAAACATAGTCTCAAGAAAAATCAATGTAATGTCATAAACATACATAAACACAGAGATGCATACAGATAAACAATAGAGCCCTCTGATTTTGTTTTTGTAGTTGTTACCTGGAGCCAGTATTTCCCTTATTCCAGTTTCTCAGGAAAGTCATCAAAGTGATGCAGGTGGCGGCCACACTAAAAGCCCTGACTTCAGCATTATAGAGTATATTCATGTAACAAAAACTTTGTACCCCCCTCATATCTTGAAAATTTTTGTAATTAAAAAATGTTGATTAGAAATAAAAACAAAATGAAGGTGATACAGGACAGGTGGCAGAGGTGAGGGGAGGACTTGCCACTTCCACCCTGGCGGTGTTGGTGCGGTGGCAGCGGGCAGAGGAACCAGCAGGCTGAAAGGTAGGCAGGGGGGCCCGCAGGAGGCTCAAGTAGCCAGAGGGGCCAGACAACTGCTGGGGAGGCTCAAGCTCCTTAGCATCTCTCTCCTCTGTACTTGCAGCTTAACAAGGAGCCCCCATTTCCCAGGCCTGGTCAATTTCATGTAGGTTTCCTAGGCCTGGAACCAAAGGGATTATAGCTGTTCATTTACTACTGAGTCCCTGCTAAATGTGATTCCAGAGTCCCTGCTATATGTAACTACAGAGGACCCATGCACCCTAAATGTAACTACAGAGGACTCATGCAAAGATACATATATATATATATATGTATATATATATATACATATATATATGTATATATATATACATATATATGTATATGTATATACATATATATATGTATACCTGTAGACAAAGAGCCCAGAGAGAAACAAAGAGAGAGAGACTCTCTTCCCTGACTTGGGTTGTTTCTCTCTGCCAGGAGCTTTGGTGCTTTTGTTTTCTTTTCTGTAAATGAATTCTGTCTTACCACTGGTCTGTAGTCTGTGGATTCATTCTTCTAATCACAAAGACCAAGAACCTACTGAAGACCAAGTCCCTACTGGTACCAGAGGGACTAATAGTGGTGGAATTCTGTGACACGGTTTCTGCCTAAAAATGACCCTTTGGTTTTACTTTACTAAATCTCTTTGTTTTAAATTTTATATTTTTGCTTTTACAAAATAAGTTTTCATTTATACTTTTGCCATTTGAATTCAGACTCTTAAATCAAATACATTTTTTACTATTCTCTTAAAAATACGAGAACAATTATATGCTGGCAGAAAACCTAACCAAACTGTAATGTAAATTTATATTAAAGTTATTTTTATGGGCAGAGCCTGTGGCTTGGTGGTTAGGGCACCGGCCCCATATACTGATAGTGGTAGGTTCAAACCCTGCCCCGGCCAAATTGCAATAAAAAATAGCTGGGCATTGTGGTGGGCACCTGTAGTCCCAGCTACTCAGGAGGCTGAGGCAAAATAATCACCTAAGTCCAGGAGTTGGAGGTTGCTGTGAGCTGTGTGAGCCAGGGCACTGTGCTGAAGGCAACAAAGTGACACTGTCTCTACAAAAAAAAAAAAAAAAAAAGTTTATTTTTAGAATATAAACACTAAATTCTCATTTCTTCTTCTCATTACAGTACCTACATTTCCATAATGTTGAATCAATGTAGTAATTTTTTTTCAATGTAGTAATTATTATTCTTCATGAATAATTTAAATAATATAAGCATGTGTTGAAACATATTTTCTTCTTTTATCTGAGAAAGAGTATGATGGAACCAGCATCTAGATTATCTGATTGCAATCATCTTTGACACTTAACTAGCTAACTCACCATAAGCAGTTACTTCTTTTGCTTTAGTTTTGTCATGTATAAAATGGAAATCATTATCAAAATCGAAGAAATGTTATAAGTAAAGATTAAGACAAAAAAAAATTTAAGTCACTTGTAATAATAATCATGTCAATTATTATTTCATTAGTATTTATCCTCATAGGAACATTGTTAGGTATTTATTTTGTTCATTGTAAATATTGTGAAGCAGACAAAAATAATTTAGTGATCAATTATGTGTGTAACTTGAATACTGTTATATTCTGTGTATATATGTGCAATTAAGTAACTGTAAATAACAGACTCAAGATTCAAACTTGAAAATGTACTTGGCTCCAATCTTTATTCAGAATACACCACCTTCATATTGCCCTGTATTTGTAATATATTTTCACTTAGATTACCGCACAGATATGAAAAATGCAATCTTTGTATTATGTTTAGGTAAATGCAAGAAGGCAAGAAGGACAACAAAAAGGAAACTCAAGAAAAATATAAATGAAGAATATCCTAAGATGTATAAGTTTAGAAATCTCAATGTGTGATATTTAAATTGAAAACAGATGGCACATATATGTTAATAAACTGTGAATCCTACATGGTGTATTGAGTTGGTTGGGAGATAGGTCAGATTAATCTTTGAATTATAAGATATGGGGAGAAAATACGGTCTTATAAATGAGCAAAATGAACCATTACAAAATCAGTATTTTTAACAGGTGTTTAGTAACACACGAATTAAAGGAATTTATAAAATTGTGTTTTTGATACTGGTGTTTCTGGTTCTTGGTTTCAGCGATTTGAAGAACGAATCTAGGAACCGCAGATCAATGGTAAGACAGGATTTATTCACAGAAACAAAGAATACAAAAACTGCAAAAACCAAAGCTCCTGGCAGAGAGAACCCAGGTGGGGAATAAGCTCTCTTGCTCCCTCTCCGAAGGTCTCCAGGCTCTCTGCTCAATAGTTCAAGAGGATTGTTTCACAGGAACTCAATGTTTACTTTTAGGATGTAGGTCTTCTAAAGTTATAGGCAGTCTTCCATTTACCAGCAGGGGGCCAGAACTCTCAGACCCTGGAAACTCACATGAAACTGACCAGGCCATGAAATTGACCAGCCCTAGAAAAGGTGAGTTTTCCTCTTCAGCCACAGGGGCAGGAGGAAGGAGACACCAAGGGGCCAGCATCTGCCTGGAGGGGCCCCTCTGGCTACTGGAGCCTCCCAGGGCTCCCCTGCCTACCCTCTAGCCCACTGTTTCTGCCGGCTGCTGCCACACCAACACTGCCAGGTACAGCGGCAGGTCTTGGCGCCACCTGTCTTATATCATTTTAATAGTTTACATGCAAATTTTAAAAGGACATTTGAATATGTTTGAAGACCTCAATATGTCTAAATTCATCATGTATTTTCATGTTTTGAAAATAAGTGGTTTTTAGAAGATAAAAATTAAAAATATATGAATAAATTAAATAAGTAAACATAAAAGCATTCCTCTAGGAAAATGGTCGTTTACTCTACCCAACAGAACAAATGCATTCTGACAGTCCACTTCTTTTTGAATGGAAATAAAATTAGCAGTAAGAATATGTTAAAAGCAGAAATAGATAATTTGAATGTTATATACAGTGTTAATCATTCCTTTATTGACAGAATTAATCATTCCTTTATAAACAGATTAACTGCCCTGTGAGTTTTATTTAACTCATGCTAGTATTGAGCCCAGGGCCTGATGAAGCACACCCTGTTGGGTACCTAGGAAGATCCGTAGCATGCCTGCAAACTGTAAAACCTCTGCTTATGGATTTTACTTTGAATTGACATGTCTCCCCTACTACCTGTCATCCTGCTGCAACCAGAGCCCCAATGTGCCACACATGCGGGACTATGTTCTCCAATTACTATAACTTCTTGTTGCTCATTTCCCCTTGAACATTTGCCAGGTGTCTTTCTGAAGGAAATTTTTGCCATAGTATGCCTCAGTGTGATGTTGTTGCACATACTTAGGGGGTATGATTTAGAACTTTCATCCAGGACTATCAAATGAATACTCCAGACACAACTAAATACTTGTGTAATGACAAGACTCAATTTTCAGAAACAAATTCAGTAAGTATGTCATTTCTCTCCAACAACACAAGTTTTGAGTTGTTTGAGACTAACAACATGTATCAAGCATAAAAATTGATGCTAGCACTATGTGAATTGCATATAATTCACACACAGAAAACAATAAAAACTAACAAATTTATCACTAAATTAGATAGAATTGTCTTGCTTTGAAGTTTTTATTTTACTTTTATAATAAAACAATGTGTACCCAAGGAAAGAATTTTCTAGTGTGGCAGTCAATATGTTAACAATAACAACAGAAATCAAATTCAAGACGTTCTGTAATGGTATACAATAATATGCAACACACATAAACTAGAAAAATAACACCTGGATAAATTTGTGAGTATTTCTAAAATATCATTTGAAAAATAAAAAGATCTAAGTGCAACTTCTGATCTGCTTTTTTTCCCATCATAGACTATGGAAAAGAATAGCAGTTTTTGGCCCAGATGGTAGTTCATTTAACAAGTCATAATTCTTTCAATTATGATAAAAATGTATATTGGTAAAATTATACAATTTATGTAATGTAATCAATGATCATGACAAGTATAATATTTATACTCTAGTGCACTACTCTTGTTTTTAACTATAATATACAAAGATACCAACAATATGTTGTTGAAAATTCAGTTCTTGAACTTGACAGTGGGTTTAGAACATGCTACTCCAAATTAATGTTCCTTGGCATATTGAATTGATAAATTCAGGTAGGTATGGGAAGGACTTTTTGACCTTCCCCTGAAGAGGTCACAAGATCTTCACATGAGATGTACATTTACTATACCCAGAAAAAAAGAGCATTTTTTTTTTTGCAGTTTTTGGCCCGGGCTTACACTGCCACCCCTGGTATATGGGGCGGTGATGCCGTACTCCTTGAGCCACAGACGCTGGCCCAGAAAAGAGCATTTTTCATGCCCAGGACAGAGGAATGCCAAGAGGAATCCTCATCCATAGTCCCTGGTATATTACACCCAGTTTACTGCCCTTAGTTCATACCCCTTGGTCCTATCACATTTCCCCACTTTTTACTCTTCAAACATAGTGCAGTAAGTTCTTATTTAACATTATTGATAGGTCCTTAGAAATTTGCCTTGAAGTGAAAGGTTATGTAACGAAATGAATTTTACCATAGGCTAATTGATGTAAACAAGAGTTAATAATTAGGGTGCCAGCTGTGAGCTGTGACATCACAGTACTCTACCAAGGGCAACATAATGAGACTCTGTCTAAAAAAAAGAAAGAAAGAAAGAAAAGAAAGGCTGCCTGTCCTGGTGTATGTGGCTGGCACCCTATTTATTCTTATTTCATATTCCTTGTCAAAATCAAAACCTTTCTAATAATTAACACTGAAGTAAAGGTGGTGTTAATAAAGATTAATAAAATTAATAAAGATTTAATAAAGATTAATAAAAAGAAAATAAATCATTATTTACTCAATTTTTGGTGTATCAGTGAGTGACAGCTATCATGCTGGTGTTGCATCAAGGAATAAATGTTTGCAAAGCAAACATTTTAAGGATCCCTTCTTTTTAACATGCAGTTCAAAAGCAAGCAAAAGCAAATATGGCTCACAGAGTACTTTCATATTGCACCATTTATTGTTGTGCATTTCTAGGGCTAATCATACACTTTATGATTGATAATGTATATCCATTGATTGTTTTGTTTTATAACTCACTTATTCCTGTTCAGGTTTGTGGGTAGCTAACGCCTATTCCTGGATCTCAAAGGCAAGGTGGGAAGCAATTCCATTGCAAGGCACACTCCCACACTCATCCGCTCTCACTCAGACTGGGACCATGGAGACACACCAATTAGCCTAATGTGCACATGTTGGGATGTGGGAGGAAACTCACACAGACATGGGAAGAATGAGCAAGCCCATGGACAGCAGCCCCTGCAGGGTACTGATTTTTTTTTTCCCTCATCCTACTTTTAAGGAAATGCTGTTGAATGTAATGACAATATTCAAGGACCTGCTATATGAAAACACTCAGGTTTAGCCATTGGTTTGGGTCTTCACTTTCTTTTCTTTCCTTTTCTTTTCTTTTTCCTCTCCTCTCCTCTCCTCTCCTCTCCTCTCCTCTCCTCTCCTCTCTTTCTTTCTTTCTTTTTTTTAGACAGAGTCTCATTATGTTGCTCTTGGTAGAGTGCTGTAATGTCACAGCTCACAGCAACCTCAAACTCTTGGACTTAAGAGATTTTCTTGTCTCAGCTTCCCAAGTAGCTGGGAAAACAAGCGCCCACCACAACCTCTGGCTATTTTTTGGTTGCAGGTGTCATTGTTGTTTGCCAGGCCTGGGCTGGGTTTGAACACTCCTGTCCTGGTGTATGTGGCTGGCACCCTAGCTGCTGAGCTACAGGTGCCGAGCCCATGGGTTTTCACTTCCTTATGAAGTTACCTGTCATATAAAACTCACATTAAATAATTTTACATGATTCTTTTCTTAACCTGTTTGTTACAGAGCCCCATTCAAGAACCTAACAGGGTAGAAGAAAAATAATTATTTTTTCACCTCAGCAGTTTCTGGCAACAATGATGAAATGCCATTGATCAGAACACCTTGTTTGCTCTGGAGGCTGAAGTTGAAATTCAAGATCTCTGACGAAGACGGCTCAAGGTAAAAATTTTCTTACCAAAGTAAGCCTCCTGGACTTCTGTCTGCAGAAGGCAATCAGATGAGAATGGTAAAAGTCACTTTGTCTTTTCTCTTCGCAAATTTACATTAGCAGATGTAAAACATTTGAAAGAGTTAGTTATTTGAACTGTGGTTCTTTTTAATTTGGTTCGGGGTGCCCACAGTTTAATGATACTTTCCCTTCCAGGAACAGCTATTGATTTCTTATTTGTCTCATTTTGTGTCTTGAAAGCTCACCTTTTAACAGTTTGGTTTCCTGCTGCCAGAGGGAGGGTTTGTCAGGCCCGCATCTTTAGGCAGACATCCAACCGACGTGGGCTGCAGGCCCAACGGACGTGGGCTGTGGGCTGTGTGTCATTTGCCAATGATGTTTTAACAGCTGTTCTCAGGGTATTTTGCCTAAATCATTCTTTCTGTATGTATGCCCTTGACATAATTAACTCTATCTTACAGAAGGACTTCATCTTACATTTTAAAAGGCATCATGTCAATTAGGCATCAGATGTTTGCCTACTTCATAGAGACTGGGATCAGAGTGGGATGTATCCCTTTACTATCAGGCCTCAACAGAAGACTCAGAGACTTTACAAAGAGCGGGATTTCACCAGTTTAGCATGGCTATTTCGGTAGACATCATCTTGATGTCATTCCTGATCAGCACTGGCATCTGCTGACAAAGGTTCTCTGCCAATCAAGGTTTCTTCCCCACCCAAATCAAAGGCATTTCCTTGCAAGACATTGAAGACAGTTATCCCAGAACACTCTTTGTCCACATAACCCTCCTTAAACTGGTTTGTTAACCCCTTTTCCTGTCCCTTTTTCTCTTCATGCTAAATATTATTATGTTTGATGTAAACATTTTAACCTATAATATTCATATATTGATTAAGTAAACAACTATATGTGCTTTACAATATGGACTAAAAATGGAGCCTGTTCACTTACAGTTTTGACTACCAAGTAAATGGATGGTGCAAAGGGGAATCACCTCCTTGAAAACTCCACATAGCTGATGGCGTATATGATTAAATATACATCAGTAAGGTTTAATCTTGAAAAAAGGCAGAAATGGGTGTGGACCTGGTTATGCCTGACCTTACACCACACAGGACACTTTCCTTTAGCCATTTTTGTGGGGGCTTTGGGTCACCAGGGCTAATTATTTTTGCACCCTCCTTGGCAATGCTTCTTGTATCTGTGGTTAAGACATTTTAAAAAAGGCTTGCTGATTTTTAAGTCATAAAAGGCTTACTGGTTTTGGTTTGGAATCACAATTGAAGTAGGTATACCTTTGAAGATTTAGATTTTCACTTTACACCTGTATATTTGTATGCTATTCTTTTGTTAATCTGTCTTGTTGCATAGCACCAGCCAAACTCTAGAATACCAAAAAGAAAAGATCTCTTTCCTTCCCTTGACATTTATGCTAGTAAGTCTAACGCTTTGATTTCTACTGGCCATGCTTCTAATTACAGTACAAAAAACAAAATAGAACATCTAAAAACTAAAACTAGGATTTCTGTTATGCCAGCTTGAAAAATTCAATAGTGTTCAATCTTTCCATTAAAATACAACTGAAGATTAAAAAAATATGCAATGTCCTTTGTTACTGGACCTTTAAGAGCAGTTAGTATAACTATGAAGACAAATGATGATATCTTTTATATGATAGATGAATTTGCTTTTAGGCAAGTGGTAAGATTAGGGAGCTGAACCTGAAACAAATGTTTAAATATTAGAAGCTGCTTGTTTAAAAAGTAGTACTTTTAGTAGTTTCACTTTAAGAATGGAACACATTTGTAAAACAGATTTTCCAGGTATTCCTGTATTTGTTCCTGAGTTATTTACTATTCTGTCAATCTCTATGTTTTTTGATATGAGAATTGGAACTATTTTCATGAGTTTTATCTGCATATTCACAAACAATCCTGACATATATACTCTAGTGAGATTCTCATTTTCAATAATAAGTTATCCTACTATCCAAAATTAACATCAACTCTTCCGTGCAAATGCCATTCTATGTGATTTAAGACCACGCAATTAATGCATTCATTTATATGCAGATAACCATCTAAATGGCAGAGCCTTTTTATGCAGCTCATTCCATTAGGCTTTCAAATCAGAAGAGACATATGGTTCTAAATGTATATTAAGCACCACAAAGGGAGAATCCCTTATAATGAGACACAGTGAAACTATGGAGAAACATTGGACTTTTGCACATATATCCTCCACTGTGTACTCTTTTGATACTTGAACAGGAGACAGAGTTAAAATACTAATTTATATTTAAACTCAACAGAATTTTATTTGTGCATGGTAGTGATTTATAAACCAGTTCAGATACAACTATTAAAAAACATTTTTAAAGTTAGAAAAATAGCTGTGATTATATATTGACAAATACCATAGTAATGATCACTTCTTCCAGTTCTGTGTTTCCATTTTCTACAGGTGCTTCATCCATAATTTGTTAAGTTCAGCGTCTGCCAGTTTTACAATCAGTTCTATATACACCTGGCATTAAATTAGGTCCGGGATATATCTGGCTTAAATGAAGCATCTAGATAATCACCAGTGTTTTTCTAACTTTGGAGAAAAAAAAAGATAAATTTCATTCTGAGCTATCATTGTCTTATACACTAAATTTCTAATTACACTATTGCTTAAAATGTCAATAATTTGGACTGTGATGAAAGATGGAGCGGAAATAAATAAATTATTATATTTCTTTAATATGGCAGGAAAATAGCAGTTGTTCATTCAATTTATCTTATTGTTAACTATTCTTAACATATCATACACTTTTGGTATTGTTAGAGTCATCCAATAAAACTGTACTTAAAATTCTGAATTCTGAATACTTTTCAACATAAAATTTCATTTATCTAAAACATAGGAGGGGAAAGAAATGAAGAAAGCAACGTAGGACATAGCATTACATATAATATATTCAATACAACTTAGGTCAGCAAAGATGGAAACATCCAGAAAAAGTAGAAAATAAAATATGAATATTGCAGAATGTATTCTAACTTAATTTAACAAGAAGTATTTGTAAGCAAAGCAGAAAGTAATTCTTCATATTGTAGAAACTATTTTGATAAAGATCAAAATAGTAGAATGTACGAAAGTAAACAAACATTTGTAATTTTAGAAAGATAGCATGAGAATGGGGGATGTGTAATCACAGCATGGTGGGGCAGTTGCAGCATTAAGTATGGTGGTTAGTGAGAACCTCTTTGACAAAATAATACTATCACAAAGGCTTTCGAAAAGCAGATCAAAAGTTCTCTAAGCTCCTTCAGCCTTGAGGCTTTCTAATCTGCCCCTCTGCCTCTACAGTTGTCACCCTACAACTATTTATGTGCTTCAGCCAAGGCAAACATTTTGATTGACATTTTATAAACATTTTGTGGTATGAATGATGTAGACAAAATGATGACTAACTTCACTACATGAGCCTATTTTCCTCTTGCCAAATGTGACGTTTTGCACAGATGGTGGTAAAGTATTTTCTTCAGGGTACATTTATCATATCCCTTTGATCTGATTGAGATTTGTGGCTTATTTGGTAGGAAGAATAATCTACTGACATTGTAATTGCATTCCTCATAAAAATGTTTCCAATTACTTTCAGTAATTTTGATATTTCTTATTTCTTCTATGAAATATCTAATGTTATATAGGTTTACAATTTTCCTGATATAAAGTTATTCAAACTCATATGAATGATAAAAAACAAATATAGTCTAACAAGGGGGAGAGGAGAAAAGGAGGGGTGATTGGTGGCAAGAAGGAGGGTATTTGGTGAGGTCTCACCTAATGTGCACAAAGCAAACGTACATTTTAAGATAACTAAGAGTAAATTATAAATGTCTTACCACAAAAAATAAGTAAGTAAGGTGATGGTTATCTTAGTTTTATTTAGGTTGTCCACATTGTTTATCATATCATCACATTGTACCATATATGTACACAATTAACATTTTAATTCAAATTTTTTTAAAAACCCATATTTTTAGTAACTTTGGTATCGTATGTATGTGCAGTTAGACATTCTTTTCTTTCTTCTTCTTCTTCTTCTTTTTTTTTTTTTAGAGAGACAGAGTCTCATTTTATTGCCCTCCGTAGAGTGCTTTGGCATCACAGCTCACAGCAACCTCCAACTCCTGGGCTTAGACGATTCTCTTGTCTCAGCCTCCCAAATTGCTGGGACTACTGGCGCCTGCCACCACGCCCGGCTATTTTTTTGTTGCAGTTTGGCCAGGGCTGGGTTTGAAACCACCACCTTCAGTGTATGGGGCCAGCCACCCATTCATGGAGCCACAGGCACCACCGAGTTAGACATTCTTTTCAAACATTTTGAAAGCTGTTTATTTGTATACTCTATCTTTTATCCTTGAACTTACTTGCCAAATGTGTCTATTTCATTTTTATTTTCTAGAACCTGCTTTTAATTTTAGTTTGTAACAAATTACACCCTTTATTGTTTTGTTTTTAATATTATTAATTTATCAGTTAATATTTTTTTGCTTTATTTTTATTTTGAAGCTTAGTATGTTGCTTTTTTAGTTTTTATGTACTAATCAGTATATAAATTTTTAAGGAGGCCATAAATTTTCCAATGACTAATATGCCATCAATATTAAGATGTTTGATACATTGTTTTCATTTTCATTACTTAAATAAAATGTCATTAATATGGCATTCCACTTTATATTTTGTGATGCTTTTTATATTTAATTCTAGTCCATCTTATCATGATGTTAATGATGCTACAGAGTGAAATATTTGTGGCAAAATTGGCTATCAGTTGATTCTTAAATTTTCTGTGGCCTTACATTAGACCTATAATGTATAATTAGGAAAAGACTTTGTATTTTATATGAAAATGTATTATAATACATTAGACATCTTCCCACACTTGAAGAAAAATTAGTATTTTCATACCTTGCATCTCATAACAGAAGTACAAAATATAATTATACATTTTGTGTACATATGTGATCATTTTATCACAATTACTTTATATTAGAGGTCAGATGTATTCATTTTCACATTTATTACAAACAGAATGTTCCTTAGTATTTAGTTATTTGATAAAAATAAATATATGACTCAGACTAACGTTGTTCCATTTTCTTCAAATGTAAAATTTGATAATTTACTACTACATGCACACATTTTTAAAATATGCACTAAAAGTATTCTATCAATTCACTTTCAACAAAACTTCTCAAAAGTGTCCTTCTATACAGTGTCCATAACTTTTTCCAGTCTCTGCTTTTCTGTAAAATCTTTTTAAGTAATTCTCTTATACTTCCTATTTACAATTACCCAATTTCAAATTATATAACTCTGTTATTGCCATTAATACATCAAACTTGCCTATGTTACTAGGATTGTGGTTTGAGAGGCAATGTTTCAGTGTTTGTTCATGGGCTATATTCCAGGACTTCTTTCTGGTAAATTTAAGTATAGTTGAGGTCAGCTGGGGAGAGAGAAAAGCAATTTCTAAACCAAGTATATATATATAGCAAAGGCAATCCTCATTGCATATCCAGATATATTTTTAAAATAATCCCCTCCAAGGAAAGGGGTATAAGGGTACATGTCAAGTCTACTAAGTGTAGAGGATAAATGCCCAAACACAATAATTAAGAAAGCACAGTGAAGGCTATATTAACCAGTTTGATGGAAGTATTTCAAATTGTATATAAAACCAGCACATTTTACCCCATAAGTGCATTAATGTACACAGCTATGATTTAATAAAAAAAAACTGTAAAAAAAGTATGAAAAAAATTTACAGGAGTATTTCTTCATCTATGTGTTAATTTCTAGAAAATGTTATTTAATCAGTGCTGTCACTAATTTCTTTCTACCTTATTCAAATATAATAAAGGAAATAGGCCATATTGTTTAAAACAATATTAAGAGGAGATTTAAAGATAAATATTATTCACTAAATAATGTGGATCCATAATTGAAGTTTAAAAACTTGTCTTACCCGCAATTAAGGAAAGAGAGAAGTTTATTTGCTAAAATCCCATAGTCTTTTCAGCAAGTGATGCATGACAGAAAAAATAGAGAAAAAGGTTTATATAACCTTAAATATAAAATTTTAAAAATTAAAAAAATCAAATATAAACATTAAGTGACACTGGAAAAATAGCATTGCACATATGTAAAGAACTTTGTGTTTTATGAAAATTAAGTATGTGGTTTTAAAAAATACTGACTTCTCAATGACATTCCAAGGAAGACTATGTAAATATTTTAGAAATAACTTGCATGAGATAATTAACATGTACATCAATGACAGCTATTAGAATTAGAAACTTATAAAGTTGATAAAGAAATATAAAAATATCTTTTATTTTATTGGTTCATGTTTAACAGTGTCCTTTTAACAGATACAACTCTTGCAAAGATTTCACATTGGGGGGTTACTTTCATTTCTAGCAACACAAAACAAATATGATTAACTTGAAAAAAGATTTATTCAATGGATCATGGCATTTCACAGAATCTAAAGGAAAATTTGCATATAGGTCTACTTCTGGAAGGATGGGAGCAAGACAGGTCTAGAAATCTAGGAAACTTGCATGATTGGAAGGTTTCCACCCAAAGTCTTCCTAAGGTGAAGCAACTGCAAGTTTTTCCAATCCTTGTATTACTTGTATCATTCAGATATCAGAATTATTAGACGAGCTTAGTTTGGTCGTACTTCCATTTCCCATTTTGGCCGAGCAGATGAAAAGTTACTTTGAATGGCAATTTCACCTAGACTGCTTGCTATGGGCAGAGCATTTCCCATAGAGACAGAGTGGGTAGTAGGAAAATATAAAAATGTCTGATATTCTTGATATATTTCAGTATAAAATTCAGTAATATGAACTTGCACAATGATTTGAAGTTAGAATATGTTAAATTTAAATGCTTGAAGGTCATACAGTAATTTAAGACAAAGTGAATCATATATTTTAAAAGTATTTCTGACTCTATTTCTGAATGTATGATTTCAGTCATGAAAATTGTTACTTTTATCCCACTCACATAAGCACCTTATATAAAAGCAATTTTATAAATGTCATTATAATAATCTTTTTTACACAGCTGTATATTTTAAAGTTAGAAGATTGTCATTCTAAATTCTGCCAAATCTATGATATCTTTACCGTATTTAACCTGATGCACTAGTAATATGACTTAAAAAACTGAACATGCGGAAAGTACATCTGTCTTTGGAGTGGCTCGAAAATGAGTTTTTAAATGTCTTTTTCTTCATCACATGCAAGATAAATGATGTTTGTCACTGAATATTTCTCTGAAGATTTCCCGTAAACTTACCACATTCAAAGTTTTTGCTAATTCATATGCAGATTTTCATCATGTGATTAAAATCTTTCAGAGAAAATTTATTTTAGGATCTATGGTGATAACATCTAAGTAAACTACCATCAAGCTAAAGTCTTCTGGTTTTGTTTCACGATATCAAATAATAAAACTTTCAATTTACTTAAGTATTTAACAATGCATTTTAATTAAAAAAATTATATTGTCTATTAAGCATCAATTTTGAATGTTTATATATTGAATGTTTCTCTTTAAACCTCAGTGTAAACCTATTTATACATATTACTGAAATGTTTCTATGAAACAAGAATTGTCTCTTCATTTAGATTTGAATATTTTTAAATCAATGTGATGTAAATTAGAGACTTGATTTACTTATCTTTTATTAAGTACCTTTATAAACGCAAGTACTATTTCCTATTATATTATCCAAATATTTACTTTCTAAAAAGGAAAAGCCATAAATATAAACAAAAAAAAAATCAACTTAGAAATGTAGCATTTCTAAGTATATTCCAAGGAACAAAATGAGGGGAAAAGTTCTTTAAAATTAAAAATAAAATTCTAAAACAAATATTCAGTACAAGTTCAAGTTTATTACAAGGATTTTAAAGGAGTTGTATACTATTTATTTATCTTTTCTGTAAATTATACAGAGTGAACAGCATATTATTATATTCTAATTTAATAAAGACCTTATAAGATGATATTAAACCAATAGAGTATATGTATTTAACTCTCTGGTAACCTAACTTATATGAAGATAATAATTTGCCTAAATTAGAGGACGCATAGTGTCATTTACTTGTTTTCTATTAAATGTAATAGTCAATAAGAAGTCATCACAGGCAGTTCAGATGGAATTCTACTGTGTTCCTGAAGTATCTTTGAACTATTTTCTGTCTTAGTGGTCAATAGCTCATAAGAGCTATACTAAAATGGCATTTTAAGTCATATGACACTGTTGTACTCAATTGTTTTTAAACTTCAAGAACAGCAAACCACAAGATTCAAACTAGTGTTTCCAAGTTAACCCCAGCAATGCTTATTTTTTTGCATAAATTATTCTTTTTTTTTTTTGTAGAGACAGAGTCTCACTGTACCACCCTTGGTAGAGTGCCGTGGTGTCACATGGCTCACAGCAACCTCTAACTCTTGGGCTTATGTGATTCTCTTGCCTCAGCCTCCCAAGCAGCTGGGACTACAGGCGCCCGCCACAACGCCCGGCTATTTTTTTTGTTGTTGCAGTTTGGCCAGGGCTGGGTTTGAACCCGCCACCTTCGGCATATGGGGCCGGTGCCCTACTCACTGAGCCATAGGTGCCGCCCGCATAAATTATTCTTTACTACATTTTTATTATATATTGGCTACACAATACACATATATTTGTTGCTCAACTTCCGTATATTTTTCTTTTTCAGAACACATTTAAAATATGTTTCTCATTTCAATCAAGTTGTTAAAGTACTGTAAATTTCATTCATTTGAAAATTGATGTTTCTTTAGAAAAAGCAACATTTTGGCTACTAAATTTTCTAGACAACAGTATAATAAAAAATAAAATAGTTCATAACATTTTTATAATAGAAAGCATGAGCAGTTCAATAAAAGTAAAATACTATCTAAAAGTAGGAATTCACTAAGTGCTAATTTATAGAAATAAAGTGGCCTTCATTTGAATAAAGATAAAAATTGTGAAATAGACTCAACTTAAGCAGAAGAAATTATTGTGATTATTTTCTGACATCAGACACTGAAAGGTGATTCAATCACATCCTTTAATTCACTGGTCTTTCATAGTTGGACATAGACAAGTTCATGCTTGAGCTTATTTTCTTGCTTATTCACATTTAATATATTCACTACTTTTGTCTTCTTCCCTGTGAGAAGTTTATTTTGAAATATACTTTTTAAATTTCTATCATGTCATGCTAAGAAAGTATGAACTGTTGTTTTGAATATTTGCATTTTTTAAATTTGCGTAAATAGTACTGTGTACGTTTCCCCAACTTCTTCATACAATCATAGCCAGAAGGCTTTTCAACACACTGTACTTTTAAAATATATTAGATATTAATTCACAATAACACGATTTCATAACTTTTATTTATAGTGTGAATTTCTAAATTTGTGTACTATTCTTGTTATTTTCTCTGTCTAGCTTTTCCCATACAAAGAAATGACTATTTATAAAATTAAAGAAAATATACTTTTCTTGAAAAAAATTTTTTGAATATTTGTGCAAGGGGGAGCCAGAGGATCTTCCATGATAGCAAAGTGAAAAGGTCATATGCAAGGCAGAAGCTATACTCTACTCCATTGTATTACTACAGCAAAATATAAGAATTTTTGAAAACTTTGAAGACATGAAAATCAAAACATTTTCAGGGCAGTGAGTCTGGGGAGATAAGACTCCAGGAATCTCTGGCTGGTGGGATCTGCCTATAATCATCCCTTTGAAGATACAGGTAGTCAGCAAGGGACTTCTGAATCCCAAGAGGAGGACAAAAACAGTGGAAAAATGGAAAGTGGTTGTGTGTGTTTGATTGACCTAATCCCGCTGGCAACTTTAAGTACAAGCAGCAGTGAGACTGCAAACTGGAAAGGTCTTACCTATGAACTGTTTCAGTGTTTTTGGTCTTGGCACTCAGTTGAACTGCCTTGGGGAGAGCTTGAGCAGGAGTGTGGAGAACTTTGGGCATTGTCTAGGGCCCCAGACTAAGCCACTGAACTGGGTCACAGGGAGCCATTGTGAGAGAACTGCCCCGGCAAGCTCTGCACTCAGGGTCCCATAGCAAGTATCAGGTGGGACCTAGTAACCTAGTGACTGAGCAGCCTAAAGGCAGGGACTGAGATGCCTTACAGCCTTAAACCTCAGGGGCAGAGTGAGACCAGGTTTTGGCCCACTGGAGACTCGGGCTGTTGCCCTGGGTAGAGTGCCCCGGTGTCACAGCTCACAGCAACCTCAAACTCCTGGGCTTGGCACCAACAGGACCTCAATAAGAGCTGTGCCATGACCCCCGACCTGTGACCCGCACCCACCAGGCCTCTGCATGCCCTGACCAGGAACTGTAGGAGCTGTGCAACCCTGCGTGCTCCCTCCTGTGTCCTCCAGGCCTCCACACTGGCCCGTTCATCTGGCCAGGGATACTGGTAGCTGCGTGCCCTCTGGATCCCTCCCTGCCTTTGTGCAGAGTCCTTCTCCTGGTCAGAGAATGCTGGAGCCTTGGGCTCTCTGTGCCAAAATCATTGGGCACCAGGCACTCCCAGAACTGTGCGCACCACCTCCCGCCCTGTTGCTGGATCTGGGTGTGTCACACGCTGGAGCTGCTTCCACAACCAGAACTCCCTGGTTGGGGCAGCCCCAGAGTAACTACACAGGGTCACTCGCTACAAAGATCCAGCAAAAATAGAGTGATCCCGCTAGGGTCTAATCTTGGAGAGACACCTCCCCAACTCTGAAGACAGCCAGAGGCAACGGTGAAAAACAATCATGAGGCGAAATCAACAGAAAAACTCTGGCAATATGAACAATCAGAGTAGATCAACTCCCACAAGGATCAATGGGGCAGACACAGCACAAGATCCCATGCACAAACAAATAGCTGAGATGTCAGAAATAGAATTCAGAATTTGGATAGCAAATAAGATCAAATTAGAATTCCAAGCAGTAACCCAAAAGATATCTCAAGAATTCAACAAATTCAAAGACCAAATGACCAAAGATTTTGACACATTGAGACAAGAAGTTGCATCCCTCAAAGATCTGAGAAACACAGTAGAATCCCTCAGTAGCAGAATGGAGCAAGCAGAAGAAAGGATTTCTGACATTGAAGACAAAGCTTTCAAACGCTCCCAAACTCTCAAAGAGGAATAAAAATGGAGGGCAAAAACAGATCACTCTCCCAGAGAGCTCTGGGATAATTTGAAGAAAACTAATATTCATCTTATAGGGATCCCCAAAAGTGATGAAGTGGCTTCACAAGGCACTGAGTCTATTCTCCATGAAGTTATGAGGGAGAATTTTCCAGACATGCCAAGAGATTCTGAAATTCAGATAGCAGACAGTTCAAACTCCAGCACGACTCAACCCAAATAAGACATCCCCCAGACACATCATAATCAATTTCATTAAGTTAATATAAAGGAGAAAATTCTGAAAGCTGCCAGATGAAAAAAAACATTACCCACAAGGGGAAGAATATTAGAGTAACTGCAGATCTCTCTGCTGAAACCTTTCAAGCTAGAAGATGATGGTCATCAACTTTTAATCACCTAAAACAAAATAGCTTTCAACCCAGGATCCTGTACCCAGCTAAACCGAGTTTCATTTATGACAGAGAAATTAAATACTTTAATGACATTCACATGTTCAAGAAATTTGCCATAACTAAACCAGCTCTCCAGGATATTCTCAGACCTATCCTCCATAAAGACTAGTGTAATCTTCCACCACAAAAGTAATCCCACGCAAAAATTTTGATGAAATTCCAAGTCACAAAAGGATTAAAATTGTCCACCAGACTCTCAAAAGGCCTATCAATATTCTCAATTAATGTGAATGGTTTAAATTGTCCTCTAAAGAGGCACAGGTTGGTTGACAGGATACAAAAACTCAAGCCACATATCTGCTGCATACAAGAATCTCATCTTACATTAAAAGACAATTATAGACTCAAGGTGAAGGGATGGTCATCTATATGCCAGGCAAATGGAAAACAGAAAAAAGCAGGCATAGCAATCCTGTTCGCAGATGCAATAGGCTTTAAACCAACCAAAATAATTAAGGATAAGGATGGACACTTCATATTTGTTAAAGGTAATACTCAATATGATGAGATCTCAATTATTAATATTTATGCACCCAACCACAATGCACCTCAATTTATAAGAGAAACTCTAACAGACATGAGCAACTCGATTTCCTCCAGTTCCATAGTAGGTAGAGATTTCCACACCCTTTTAGCAGTGCTGGATAGATGCTCCAAAAAGAAGCTAAGCACAGAAATTTTAGATTTAAACTCAACCATTCAACATCTGGACTTAACAGACAGCTACAGAACATTTCATCCCAACAAAACTGAATACAATTTCTTCTCATCAGCCCACGGAACACACACCAAAATCAACCTCATCCTAGGCCACAAATCTAACCTCAGTAAATTTAAAAAAATAGAAATTATTCCTTGCATCTTCTCAGACCATCATGGAATAAAAGTTGAACTCAATAACAACAGGAACCTGCATACCCATACAAAAACATGTAAGCTAAACAACCTTATGCTGAAGTATAGATGGGTTATAGACGATATTAAAAAGGAAATCACCAAAGTTTTGGAACAAAACAACAATCAAGACATGAATTACCAGAACCTCTGCAAAGGCAGTCCTAAGAGGGAAATTTATAGCACTGCAAGCCTTCCTCAAGAAAACAGAAAGAGAGGAAGTTAATAACTCAATGAGACATCTCAAGCAACTGCAGAAGGAAGAACACTCCAACCCCAAACCGAGCAGAAGAAAAGAAATAACCAAAATCAGAGCAGAACTAAATGAAATTGAAAACAAAAGAATTATACAACAGATCAATAAATCCAAAAGTTAGTTTTTTGAAAAGATCAATAAAATAGATAAACCTTTGGCCAACCTAACCAGGAAAAAAAGAGTAAAATCTCTAATTTCATCAATCAGAAACAGTAACAATGAAATAACAACAAACCCCTCAGATTTTCAAAAAAATCCTTAATGAATACTACAAGATATTCTACTCTCAGAAATATGAAAATCTGAAAGAAATCGACAGATACCTGGAAGTACATCACCTACCAAGACTTAGCCAGAATGAAGTGGAAATGTTGAACAGGCCTATATCAAGTTCTGAAATAGCATCAACTATACAAAAACTCCCTAAAAAGAAAAGCCCAGGACCAGATGGGTTTACGTCAGAATTCTACCAAACCTTTAAAGAAGAACTAGTACCTATACTACTAAACCTCTTCCAAAATATAGAGAAAGAAGAAATATTACCCAACACATTCTACGAAGCAAACATTACCTTGATCCCAAAACCAGGGAAAGACCAAACAAGAAAAGAAAATTATAGACCAATATCACTAATGAATATTGATGCTAAAATACTCAATAAGATCCTAACAAACAGAATCCAACAACACATCAAAAAAATTATACACCATGACCAAGTCGAATTTATCCCAGGACCTCAAGGCTGGATCAATATACATAAATCTATAAATGTAATTCAACACATAAACAAACTAAAAAATAAGGACCATATGATTCCTTCAATTGATGCAGAAAAATCTTTTGATAATATCCAGCATCCCCTCATGATCAGAACACTTAAGAAAATTGGTATAGAAGGGACATTTCTTAAACTAATAGAGGCCATCTACAGCAAACCCACAGCCAATATCGTACTTAATGGAGTTAATTTGAAATCACTTCCACTTAGATCAGGAACCAGGCAAGGTTGCCCATTGTCTCCATTGCTCTTTAACATTGTAATGGAAGTTTTAGCCATTGCAATTAGGGAAGAAAAGGCGATCAAGGGTATCCACATAGGGTCAGAAGAGATCAAACTTTCATTCTTAGCAGATGATATGATTGTATATCTGGAAAACACTAGGGATTCTACTACAAAACTTTTAGAAGTGATCAAGGAATACAGCAATGTCTCAGGCTACAAAATCAACACCCGTAAATCTGTAGCCTTTATATATACCAACAATAACCAAGCTGAAAAAACAGTCAAGGACTCTATTCCTTTCACAGTAGTGCCAAAGAATATGAAATATTTGGGAGCATACCTAACAAAGGACGTGAAAGATCTCTACAAAGAGAACTATGAAATATTAAGAAAACAAACAACTGAAGATGATAACAGATGGAAAAACATACCATGTTCATGGCTGGGAAGAATCAACATTGTTAAAATGTCCATACTACCCAAAGCAATATATAATTTTAATGCAACTCCTATTACAGCTCCATTGTCATACTTTAAAGATCTTGAAAATATAATACTTCATTTTATATGGAATCAGAAAAAACCTCGAATAGCCAAAACATTACTAAGCAATAAAAACAAAGCAGGAGGAATCATGCTACCAGACCTGAGACTGTACTATAAATCGATAGTGATCAAAACAGCATGGTACTGGCATAAAAACAGAGAAGTAGATGTCTGCAACAGAATAGAGAACCAAGAGATGAATCCACCTACTTACCATTATTTGATCTTTGACAAGCCAATTAAAAACATTCAGTGGGGAAAAGATTCCCTATTTAACAAATAGTGCTGGGTGAACTGGCTGGCAACCTGTAGAAGATTGAAACTGGACCCACACCTTTCACCATTAACTAAGATAGTCTCTCACTGGATAACAGATTTAAACTTAAGACATGAAACTATAAAAATACTTGAAGAAAGTGCAGGGAAAACCCTGGAAGGAATCGGCCTGGGTGAATATTTTATGAGGAGGACTCCCCAGGCAATTGAAGCAGTATCAAAAATACACTACTGGGACCTGATCAAACTAAAAAGCTTCTGCGCAGCCAAGAATATAGTAAGTAAAGCAAGCAGACAGCCCTCAGAAGGGTAGAAAATATTTGTAGGTTATACCTCTAATAAAGGTTTAATAACCAGAATCCACACACAACTCAAACATATTAGCAAGAAAAGATTACATGATCCCATCTCAGGGTGGGAAAGGGACTTGAAGAGAAACTTCTCCAAAGAAGACCGACGCAAAATCTACAAACACACGAAAAAAAGCTCATCATCCTTAATCATCAGAGAAATGCAAATCAAAACTACTTTGAGATATCACCTAACCCCAGTAAGAGTAGCCCACATAACAAAATCCCAAAACCAGAGATGTTGGCGTGGATGTGGAGAAAAGGGCACATTTCTACACTGCTGGTGGGAATGCACACTAATACGTTCTTTCTGGAAGGATGTTTGGAAAATACTTAGAGACCTAAAAATAGACCTGCCATTTGATCCTATAATTTCTTTACTAGGTTTATACCCAGAAGACCAAAAATCACAATATAACAAAGACATCTGTACCAGAATGTTTATTGTAGCCCAATTCATATTTGCTAAGTCATGGAAGAAGCCCAAGTGCCCATCGACCCACAAATGGACTAGCAAATTGTGGTACATGTATACCATGGAATATTATGCAGCCTTAGAGAAAGATGGAGACTTTACCTCTTTCATGTTTCATGGATGGAGCTGGAACATATTCTTCTTAGCAAAGTTTCTCAGGAATGGAAGAAAAAGTATCCAATGTACTCAGCTCTACTATGAACCTAAATAATAGCTTTCACATGAAGGCTATAACCCAACTATAGCACAAGACTATGGGGAAAGGGCCAAGGAAGGGGTAGGGAGGGGGGAGGTTATGGTGGAGGGAGGGTAATCGGTGGGGCCACACCTACGCTGCATCTTAGAATGGGTACAGGCAAAACTTACTGAAGGCAGAATACAAATGCCTACATACAGTAACTAAGAAAATGCCATGAAGGCTACATTGAACAGTTTGATGAGAATATTTCAGATTGTATATGAAACCAGCACATTGTACCCCTTGATTGCACTAATGTACACAGCTATGATTTAACAATAAAAATAAATAATTAAAAAAAAGAAACATTTTCAGGTGGATCATGGGTATTTAATGACTAATTATATTTTGTGCCAAATTAATTATATTCCAGTTTTATTGTTACCATAATACATTTATAAACTATTTAAGAATGTAAAATTTAATTATTTATAGCTCACTTGGCTAGGGTTTACTAAGAATCATTATATTTGTTTTATCTGTAACTCAGCTTCCTCATTGAATCACCTGGTTTTGCATATTAGAGTTAGTTAAGCAATAATTACACATCACTAATATAATTTTATTGTAAATATTTTAACCTTTTCTATAAATTAAGCTGAACATGCCTTATGGGCAAGTCAATTTTAAAAATTGACTTCAACTTGGCAAAAGCTTGAAAATAAACAATATTGTTAAAATTGTAATGAAGCAATGCAAAACATTATTTTTCCCAAAACTAACACTTTCCTCAGAATAGGCAAGCATTCTATTTCTCATAAAATTAATTCAGGTAAAATGTATTTTTAAAATATCATAATTACCTCATAATATTTATTTAACGTTCACAATTGGTTAGTTTACATCTTTTCTCTTAAGTTAAATTTATTCATCTATTCCACTCTATTATCCTATTGTACTTTTTCCTTATAATAGAGTTGGAGTCTAAACAAATGCATGGGTGTATTTTTGTCCAATGTGATGTAAACTTTCTTTGGTAAATAGACTCACTCATCAACAGCATACTATGAAGACAAATCCTAATCTTCAGATAACATTGACTCTTGTTATTCCCTCACTTTCAATTTGGGGCTGTCAATTTTATTAAATTTTTCGTTCAGTTTGTCCAGCGTCCCTCACAGTTTTTCCTTTCTCCTGTGCCAGGAAGTATTTCTCTCTTCTCTCCACACTCCTTTTCTCTCTTTACAAGGTGTAGGTTTTGTATTAAAAACACTTCCCTTAGGATACTTTCCCTAAATTCAAAATCACATGATATCCCTTTCTGTATTTGATTTTACAGTATATGGTACTACAACACTTTATGTCCATTTTAAAATTGATGTTCATTTGTTTATAAGCAATGAGCATGTTGGTTTCCACATGATGGACCCAATATGTAATGAATATTATCTGAAATTAATAGTAAAAATATTTCTTTATATAATAAATACAGCCATAAAATATTCAACTTTTCTTACCTACGTTTCCATTTTCTTCACAAAGCAGAATTCTCTGAACAAATGTTTGTTGAATAAGGTAATCACCTCAACATATACATTTGAATTTAATTCTGCTGTAATGGAGGTATTTATTCACTTTGTAAGGTGTACTAAGAATAGATATTGTTTCACTTGGAATGAAATAATGAGTAAAAATAGATTTGCTTCCTTTCCTTATGTGGTTTATGATATTGGGAAGAACATAAATATCAGTAAAATACTCAGGCAAATATATGAATATTTAAACTGAAGTATGTGCAAAAAGAATAGTGATTAGGGAATTTATAATAATAAATTTAAAAGTTTAAGAAGTAAAGCATTGTTTCCTTGAGTGAGTACATAATAATTATAACAATAATTAAGAGTTTAAGAACAATTTGTAAGATGAAAAAGAAGGGAAAATATTCAAACTGAAGAAATTGCATCCTCACAGGCTTTAATGATGGAAGAATAATAAATTAATACACCATGAAGATGCAGTTTATCTGAGCATGAAAGAAGAATTTAGAAAAATATTAGGTGGTACAGTTAGATAATGGATTAGTCAGCACCCCATACGTTAGTTGCATTGTTTTTACATTTTCTAAGAATACTGTGGAGACATAGTTTTTTTTGTTTTGCAGTTTTTGGCCAGAGCTGGGTTTGAACCTGCCACCTCTGACATATGGGGCCAGTGCCCTACCCCTTTGAGCCACAGGTGCCGCCCATAGATGTTTTCAAGTTTGGTAAGTTCACTGTGTGATGGGGTCAAAAGGGAGTGGTTGGTAACGGGGGTTTCTGATGAGATGAACAATGATTTGAATCTAAAAATATAACTTTAGCTGTTGAAGATGTGAAAAAATTATTATCAGTTAAAAAATTATTTGCTGAATCCCAAGCAGACCAAAGTTATGCTAAACAAAATGAAAATCAATGAATTTAAGGGACCTGTAGAAGGTTACCTAGACATGGATTAGTGGTGGATTGAAGAAGCAGATAGATAAAGAGAAACATTAAGAATGATTCTGAAATTCCAAGTGTTTGTTAGGGAAATAGTGGTATCATTTACTTAAACAAAGAATAATTGTAAAAAGCTAATTTCCTTGTTAGGAAA
This sequence comes from Nycticebus coucang, assembly GCF_027406575.1. NCBI lineage: Eukaryota > Metazoa > Chordata > Mammalia > Primates > Lorisidae > Nycticebus > Nycticebus coucang. The sequence continues at coordinate 67,038,678 of NC_069789.1, read as the reverse complement.
GATGAACTCATGTATCAGAGTTCTTGAGATCCCAACCTGAGACAGTGACTGACAAGGTGGATGGTGCTGGAATGTCAGGGACCAGCCCCAACTATGCTATGGGCTCCCTCTCAGAGGTTTGGTGGAAACAAGAGGATGAAGGAAAAATGAAGAGACAAGAGAAAGTTTAGGAAGTAGCTTGCATGCCCTTCTTCATGAGGCTTCAGCCTGCAGCATTTTCTCTGGACTAGCTCCTTTTTTTATTTCATATACCATTCTTTTAATCATGAATCTCATGAGGGAAAGGCAAACAAACATTATGGTTCTTGCTCAACTTGCATTTTTCTAACTAAATTATTTCTCTAACTAACTACATTCATTAATGGATTTACTTTTTATTTGTATTGCTCTAAGGTATGTATGATTTTTAACACAAACAAAACCTGGAACCATGAAAACAGTCTGAGAGCAAGGTATCAGAGAAGACCCCAATTAGGCCACACACACAAATCACAGGAGTGACAATACTCGAGAAGCTTGTTGCTCAGATAGGCAGATGCTAGTGGTCATACAAGCATACCAGGGAGACAGAAGAAAAAAGAAATTTTATCTCCTTATCTGGTCTGGAGCAAATCTTGCCTTCTTTAACAAACTTTAACCATTCTGCATATCCTAACTCCACAAATGCACTCACTTTCCCAGGGTGAGTAGCTCTGCCTGTCTGGATGAGCCTCACCTGCTTAGAGACCTCTGCAGCAGAGTTGCTCTGGGGGAGGGGTGAAATTTCAGCAAGAGCTTCCTGAGTTTTAAAAGCGCTATGCCTCCAGCAGCGCACTTTGCCCTGGCTTTAAGGTTTCTCGAATCCACGTCTCTCCTGTTTCAGTTTTCCTTTGCCTATCCTCTGCAATCATTTTCTTAATTCAGTTCCTAGCCTACTTATAACTAGTACTTGAATTTTGATTTTAAGCATATGAAATCATTATTACTAGCAATCCAAGCACATCAAGATATGGCTCTTCCCTTAAGTATTCCCACATTGTAGCACATCAAAAAACAACAACAAAAGTGAGACTTTAATACAAACTTAGTGCATAAAAGCCTGAGAGCTTGAGGGGGCATACACAGTCTTTAATGCCTGCTGGCAGCTCAAGACAGTGCAGCATTGGTCTTACTTCTCAGGGGTCTTTTTCTGAGTACATAAACAGAGTAAATGTGCAAGAAAACCAGGAGTTTAAGATAAAAGGGAGCTCAAGGTTCCTAGGAAGGTTGAGTAAAGGGCAGAAGTTGGGCAAACAGGTAAATAGGTACATAGGGTAATAGAAAATGGCCAGATAACATATACAGGGAGAAGAGAAGCGGGAAAACAAGTTTCATTCCGTTGACCTATCTTAACCTCCTTAATTTAAACTCCTAATCAATAATCTAAAGGCTTAGCTGATCTGCATCCCTAACCACAACTACCTTTTCTACATATACACACACACAGTCACATAGCATGATGCTTGTCTTTTCTGCCCTGGACTTATTTAATAGCCACCTACGAGACCACTTCGCCTCTGCTCTTGCTAGAGGTGCCATATAATTTAATGACCAAACCATGACTCTTATGAGAGTATGTGAGAGTGTTATTAATAATTTCACAGTGTATAAAACACAAAATTTATAAAGCACTGAGGAAATAAAGACTGAGAAAATAAAGTATATAATGTAAAGAATTATCATTGAGAGATGTTATTTTTTGTAAAAGAATAAGATTAAATAATAGAGTTTATATTTTGAGAAGCCCAACTATATGCCCATAAATATCATTTTCTTGTCATCCACTGACAATTTCAGTCTCCTGATCCAGACAGCTGCTGAGGTCTCTGAAGAAAGAGGTATTTATAGCACACTTTACTCAATTGATATCACATTTCATGTGCTTAGAAAATCAATAGGAGAGTGTCTTTGGAACCTAGAGTAAAGTATAAATAAAAAAAAAAATGTGTCCTGAGTAGAATCTGACATTTGCAGGACATGTATCTGAATGGTTGATTTTAATGTCAACTCTGTATGGTTATTTCAGAAGTCTGTGACCCATAAATTTTACTTAGAAGTGATTGGGGGTCTGGGCCTTGATTATTTTAAAGCAGAGGATATAAGGGGATGAAAGATAATAATTATCTCACGTAGTTCTCTTTGAAGAGAACTGAGAGGTGACACATACAACCTAATTTCACAGGGCAAGGATAACTGTGCTTTTCATCACCTGCATGAATATTAATAATATACTTGAGCTTCAGTGACCCAGAAAGGAATATCAACTGATCTTCTGAGGTGACGCAAATAGAGAAGAATCAATTTGAACAGCCAAAACAGATTTCATGTGTTTACAGGAAGGGCTGTCTAAATGTCTATTGGAGGGGACTATAATAATGAGTCCTTAAAAAATTTAAAACTTCCTAAACTTGATAGCATAATTTAACAAAGAGTAAATATTAAAACAGAAAACAATGTGCTTTTGAGCATTGAAGTAGAGATCTGAAAACAGAACTACAAAAATTACTTTGAATAATAAAAGATAACTTGGAGAGAGATATAACACATATAAATTATTCTGAAGAAAGGAACTGATGAAAGAAAGACAAAATATAATTAAAAAGAAAGAAGAAAATGACTTATAAATGGCAGTGAAGAGTAAGGGATGCATAAAACAGAACTAGTGGCAAAGTAACTATATGGGATAAAATAACCTCTACTTAAGAGAGATGCAGAAAATGATGAAAAACATCTTCTGGGCAATATCTTTTTCCACTTATAATGGAAATTCACATAAAACTTAAGGGAACACAGTTAAAGTTATAGGGCATTGTGCTGATGGAGAACTGAGAGTTCCATGGGTCAGTGGAGATGACTGTTGAAGTGAGGAAGTGTTATTGCTCTTCTCCTAAGTGAGGAAGTGTTATTGCTCTTCTCCAGACGTCAGATTTCCAAGAGGATGGAACAATATTAGAATAGGGATAGTTGGGATTCTTGGCTTCCTTTATGTGACTAATGATTACAGAAACGTGGTTTTATAGCATTAGAAGATATCTTGTTGATGTTGAGACTGGTGGAGCATGTTATTGGATCTCCCTGTGTGTGTGTGTGTGTGTGTACACATGTATTACATATGTTATGCACCTATTATTACCTATTTTATGTACACACACACACATATATATACACATATATGATAAATATTACTGAGTTTTTCTCTTAGGAATATCCATATACACATATACACTTATATAAATATTTCTGTGTGTGTATACACACACACACACATACATATGCAATCAAACACACTGGAAATACTGGATACATAGACATATTACTGGATTTTTCTGCAACTAATATATAGATAGATATACATACAAATGTACAAATAGTAGTATTTACACATTTTCTATATAGTTATGCATGTCAATTAATTACCATTATTATTTTACTGCTAATAAATTTTATTTACATACTTTTATCTGCATATACTTTTTTGAATACTTGGAGTTTAAGTGTAATGTGTCTATGATAAGAAAAAAATCACTGCATGGTATTCTAGCCTATATTTATGGATCATACATGGATTTCATATATTTACATGTCCATTTTTCAGAATACAAAGAGAATAATTTCAAATTCACTTTTAATTTCAACTTATTGAAATTATTTTTGATCATAAAATGCTCTCAATTATAACTAACAAAAATTTTAATCTCCTAAGCATATTATGTGGTCTAACATACAAACATGCATGTACTTGTCCCCTCTTAGCTTGTAGTTTTCTATAGCTAACATGTAAACTTCATAATTAATTATAAGTGTTCTTCCAAATATTTTAAGATTACATTTTTATTTCTTCTTTTTTTATTGTTGGGGATTCATTGAGGGTACAATAAGTCAGGTTACACTGATTGCAGTTGTTAGGTAAAGTCCCTCTTCAATCATGTCTTGCCCCCATAAAGTGTGACACACACCAAGGCCCCACCCCCCTCCCTCCGTCCCTCTTTCTGCTTTCCCCCTCATAACCTTGTCATTTTTTTTTTTTTTTTTTTGTAGAGACAGTCTCACTTTATGGTCCTCGGTAGAGTGCCATGGCCTCAAACAGCTCACAGCAACCTCCAACTCCTGGGCTTAAGCGATTCTCTTGCATCAGCCTCCCGAGTAGCTGGGACTACAGGCGCCCGCCACAACGCCTGGCTATTTTTTGGTTGCAGTTTGGCCGGGCCGGGTTTGAACCCGCCACCCTCGGTATATGGGGCCGGCGCCTTACCGACTGAGCCACAGGCGCCGCCCACCTTAATTGTCATTAATTGTCCTCATATCAAAATCGAGTACATAGGAGTCATGCTTCTCCATTCTTGTGATGCTTTACTAAGAATAATGTCTTCCATGTCCATCCAGGTTAATATGAAGGATGTAAAGTCTCCATTTTTTTTAATGGCTGAATAGTATTCCATGCTATACATATACCACAGCTTGTTAATCCATTCCTGGGTTGGTGGGCATTTAGGCTGTTTCCACATTTTGGCAATTGTAAATTGAGCTGCAATAAATAGTCTAGTACAAGTGTCCTTGTGATAAAAGGATTTTTTTCCTTCTGGGTAGATGCCCAGTAATGGGATTGCAGGATCAAATAGGAGGTCTAGCTTGAGTGCTTTGAGGTTTCTCCATATTTCGTTCCAGGTTGTACTAGTTTGCAGTCCCACCAGCAGTGTAAAAGTGTTCCCCTCTCTCCACATCCACACCAGCATCTACAGTTTTGAGATTTTGTGATGTGGGCCATTCTCACTGGGGTTAGATGATATCTCAGGGTTGTTTTGATTTGCATTTCTCTAATATATAGAGATGATGAACATTTTTTCATGTGTTTGTTAGCCATTCATCTGTCATCTTTAGAGAAGGTTCTATTCATGTCTCTTGCCCATTGATATATGGGATTGTTGGCTTTTTTCATGTGGATTAATTTGAGTTCTCTATAGATCCTAGTTATCAAGCTTTTGTCTGACATCGTACTTTCAAGATTTGGTAAAAATGATTCTGCGTTTTGTATGGAACCAGAAAAAAACCCCGTATAGCTAAGGCAGTTCTTAGTAATAAAAATAAAGCTGGGGGCATCAGCATACCAGATTTTAGTCTGTACTACAAAGCCATAGTGCTCAAGACAGCATGGTACTGGCACAAAAACAGAGACATAGACACTTGGAATCGAATTGAAAACCAAGACATGAAACTAACATCTTACAACCACCTAATCTTCAATAAACCAAACAAGAACATACCTTGGGGGAAAGAGTCCCTATTCAATAAATGGTGTTGGGAGAACTGGATGTTTACATGTAAAAGACTGAAACTGGACCCACATCTTTCCTCACTCACAAAAATTGATTCAAGATGGATAAAGGACTTAAATGTAAGGCATGAAACAATAAAAATCCTCCAAGAAAGCATAGGAAAAACACTGGACGATATTGGCCTGGGAAAAGACTTCATGAAGAAGACTGCCATGGCAATTGCAATAACAACAAAAATAAAGACATGGGACTTCATTAAACTGAAAAGCTTCTGTACAGCTAAGGAGACAATAACCAAAGCAAAGAGACAATCTATACAATGGGAAAGGATATTTGCATATTTTCAATCAGATTACATTTTTATTTCGATGTAGTTTTCCGAAGTATCTATCATGAAGATTGTTTTAAGCACCTTCCTACTTTCCTGTGCTTTTAGCTGTAGACAAAATTGCTTCTTGATGATACTTACATGTTTCTTACTTGGGAATGTTATGACAATTCAATTTCAAATGAACGTAGTCCTAAAACTCTCCAAATAGCTCACATTCCATGCCTTTCTATTTATGAACATAAATAAAAGCATGAAACCGCACAATTTGTTAAACCTCAAACTTACATTTTTTGTGTCATACCTATGCTGTGTGTATATGTGTGTGTGCACATTAGTGTATATATTACTATGTTGGACCAAGACTATAGTCAAACATTTATTTCAGATATTACATAATTATTGACATAAAAATGAACAGATATGAGGATTGATAAATATTCATGTATGATGACTGAAAGAAAGCCCATCCAAATAATAGGATGAGAAATATTTATGCAAGTTAAAGTAATATTTTTCATTGAATAAATGTACATCAAAGGCAGCTTAAGCTGGCAAGTCATTAGGAGCTTACTACAGATAATTACAAAATCTGAATATATCGTATTTCAAAGCTTTGAATATTGATAGCAAAGCTTGATAGGTGTTTACTTTCTGAATGAAAGGCTCTGATTTATGTGAAGTATAATTTCCACTCTATGCATGGGAGATGTGGCTTCCAGAGATCCAGATGTCATTATGGTGGTTATCAAATACAGTAAAAATATTTTAAATAAATGCAAATATCCCATCCCATTTGTTCTATTTTTCCATAAACATTGAGACTACTAAATTTTATTTTATAATACATTTAAATATATTTTCTGAGTGTTGCCTGTGGCTCAAAGGAGTAGGGTGCTGGCTCCATATGCCGGAGGTGGCAGGTTCAAACCCAGCCCCGGCCAGAAACTGCAAAAACAACAACAACAACAACAATAATAAATATATTTTTTATTAAACAATGAAAATTAACTAAATTAGAATTTTTTATTAAAATTATGACATTATTGATTATTTTTATAATGTTCTCACTTGGTTCTGATTGATTTTTAAAGGATGAGCTTAATTTTAGATCAGCAGTGTTCAGATTGGTATAAAGCAATTAATTTGTGATTTATAGCTTTGGTTTAAACCATTTTTATCTTTGTGAATGCTCATTGGTACCATTTCATTATGCATAATTTTGAAATTGAAGCATCTGGGCCATAATTAGCATATATATTTATAATTTTTTAATTCTATTTAAACACATTAGAATTTAGAACTTAAAAAACTGTTACTAAATAGGATAATATGTTAACCAGCAATTGTTAGTTCTTAATATTATATGGTCTTCATGACTTGTAGTCATAAAGCATTATTTGGACACCATAAAGAATACATGCAGAGCTGATATTCAGTCAAGATGAGTTTCCTGAAAACAGCTTATATTGCTGATACCTGTATGGGACACTGAACTTTTTAAATAAAAGTAAGGGCCAATTCTTCTGCAGCCATGAAATGGACAAATTCATAATACAGTATATGTTTCAATTTAAAAAGACCATTCCATTCCATCTCCATTCAGTATCTCCACCACCATCCCCAATTCACTGTGGCACACCAGTCTAAAGCCGTTGCTTTTAAGGACACAGAAAATGATTGGGAACTATTTACTCTCTTAAGTTCAGCAGACATTCTCCTTGGCTATGATTGCAAACTGAGGTTGGTTATATTTGCTTTCATCTATCTCTTTACCTTGGAATAGAGTATATCTACAAACATTATTCTGTCTTCCATATTCTACAATTGATATTTTTGTCTGTTTGAATAATCCTAGCAATTTTAGTAATCATTTGTGTATGTTCAAGAATGCTTATATAATTCTACCATTATAGATTTTTCAGACACCATCCATAATTATTATTTTATTCAATTATGTATGACACTTGAATATGTCTAGAACATAAAGTACCTTATACATTTTAGGTAAGCTAGCACCTAGGATTTCATAATAAATATAAGACCTATAAAGTAAATATCCTTTTCTGTAATAACCATGGAGATAATAACTTCCTGAAGCTGTACTCAAGTTATTGGAGTGTAGACCTATAATCTAGGCTTCATGAAACAGAAAAATATCCTACAAAAGGTAATTAATCCTATAAAAGGTAATTAATGTAATGACTCTTCAATGATGTTTGGGAATTACGCAGGTGGATTTGGTTTCACAGCAACCAACCAAAGCAACCAGAAAAGAATCATATATCTTATTTGAGAGCATTCAATACAAATGCAAGATGCATGAGACAGTCAAAAGAGAAAACTGAAATTGTTGCCAGGAGCCAAATTTCAAAGATTCATTGGCAACAAAAATAAACAAATACAAAACAGCCTCTCCAAAAAAAAAAAAGAAAAAGAAAAAGAAAAAATACTCAACAACAAAGTATACTTGAATGCATTCTGAAAGCAATGCAAATTATATAAAAGTAATAGTGGTATCATTGTAGAGGATGGATTGATGGAGGTACTGAAAATATTAAATCAATGTTAAATAGAGTCTAGTTTATTACACATTTAAGAAAATACTACAACAAATTATGAGCCCGAAGTCAATATTGGCAGAGGAGAAACTGAAGGATAAAATGACTCAAAGGGAGAACATCTTTGGAAAATAATGAAGGTGATCAGTTCAGTTTTGGGGGTTTTGTTTTATTAGCCATCTTTGAGATATCATGGATAACCTAAGTAAATATGTGACAGAAACATTCAGGTATTTTTGTGGTTCAAAATTGTTGTCTTTGAAATTCAGCAGCTATTGTCATCCTCCTTCTTTACTCTCTGTCACATGTGGGAGAAACAAAAGGAGATTTTTTGTTTCTGGGATTTTGGATATAGTTTATGTCATTGAGGTACATACTTTGGAAGGTGACTGGAGGTAATTTCTCCTTCTGTTGCACAAATGTGTAGGCACAAGACCTCATAGGAGCCATTCTTCATGGTCTCATCACTCATTTGACAATGTATTCTGATGTCACATCTAGGAAAACTTACAATCTTTTGTTATTGGCAGAATACAAAACATTATAACTCAAACATAAAAATCCTTTTGGAAATAGCTTAAAACATATATAAATACACACACATATATATATATTTGACTTGGGAGTCAATAATCTCAATTTAGGATTATTGCAAATGATTACTTGGCAAAAATAGAAATGACATATTTGTCTCTGTAAAAGAAAATTAAAAAATCTGTTTCAGTCTCTAAGTATCTATATTTCCTTGTGGTATTAATCATTAATAAATTTAAAAATGTAACAACATAATAAAAGCAAACAGATGTACAAAAAAGCAGGAAAAAATGACCCATACTAAGCATTCATAAGTCAATACTGGCTGATGACAACCTATATATTTTATTAGGAAACTAGTATTTTATTATTATTATTAAATTATTTTTAATATAGAGGTAAAAATTACCTCTAAAGATTTAGAGGTAAACATATGAAGTGGATGAAAAGAATTAAAAAGACAGTAGAGAGAAGGGAGTCCTTCTCAAACAAAACCAAAGCCAATTCCAGAACTAAAAAGTATAAAAAATAAATTAAAAAAAATAAAAAATTGACAAAGCAGATATTTTGGCTGAAAAAAAAAAATCATCCCAGATGACAGTGCAGATTCATAGAAAGAGATGAAGAGTAACATAATTAGTAAATGAGTACATTAATGTAAACATTATTGTGTTTTTGATGTATTTAAATTTAAATAAGCATTGATTTGTAATGCAAACATAATGATCTATTTTAGAGTTTAAGAAATATAAGTAGACTATATAAAGAAAAGAATGAAAAATAGAGCAAAGCATTAAACTGGATTATGTAGTGTTAAATTTCTCATATTTTATGGAAAGTAGTAATCCAAAATAAAATTTACTCAGGACATAGAAATGGCCTAGTCTTGGGTCACTAGTTTTAATTTTGTCAATCTGGGAAAACACAAGCTTTAATACTTGAGACAGATACTGTCAACATAGTATTATACAAAGCTAATCCTTGTCAATTTGATATATAGAAAATTCTTTTTGTCTCATTTTTTTAACTGACACCCAGATTGAATAATAAAGGAAGATTTTTTAGGAGTTATACAGAGGTAAACTTTCATCAGTTTTTCTCGTGGTTATGCTTCTATTGCTTGAGGATTCAGATAAAATTTAAATATATGGATTCTAATTGAAATGAAAATGATAAACATTTATTATCATCACTGTATACTAGACATACTGTAGTTTTATCAGTTGTTTGGATATATTATCTCACCAATGTTTAACATTAAATATAAAATTACTAAACTGTAAAAAATATTAAGTAATTCTGTTATTTTCACAGTTGGTCCGTGGTGAAGCTGGGTTAGAAATTATGTGCATCTAACCTAACCAGCATTCTGACAATGATGCGCTATGAAATCTCCTTCCTTTAGGCCAGCACAGTACTACTTCACTTTTGAATGAGATCGCTGTAAGATATAATAAACATCAATGAAAATATGTTTACAAATGGGGCAATAATCATGTACAAGTTGTCATGAGGCTGTATACTACCATCAGAGCTACGAATTAAACCTAACCCTAGGGATAAGCTCAGCGATTCTAGGAAGTATAGATTCCAATAGATTCCAAGAAGACAAGACAACAGAGACCAAATTCCAAAGAAACCAGAAAATTCCAGTACTTGAAACTAGATTATGTAATCACACTGACTTGGGTATGAATTCTGGTATAATTCTTATTATCCACGTGACTTTGAGAACACTGCATAAAATTTGGCCTGCACATTTTGCATTTATCAAGTAGATATAATAATTCACAAAGAAATGGTAAAGCCCTTTGTTTTACTTGAAAGGTACTTAGGCGAACCCCCATCTTTAGTCTTTAGGTCTTTTATCTCCATCCATTTTAGGGTGAGTAATTAACATGGGCACACTTAGATTGTCTAAACATTAAATGTTCAATTCAATCCTTTTTCGGACAACTCCGTATTGCTGTCCTATTGAGCAAGATGCTACTAAGCATAATTATTACCATTTCTTTTTGTATACAGAGATGATATGCTCTGTGCACCTGAAAAACAGTTTGCTTTTGGCAAACTGCAAATGAAACACCTGCTTGGAGAATACATATGGGAAAGTCTGCAACGGCTCATATACTGGCAGCACATTTTGCCTGGCAGGTTTTTTTAGGTGTAATGAATTGGGAAAATGTGTCTTTTGCAGAACTTAATGACTTTCCATAGCACACGTAGATAGAAAAGATATGAGAAAACTGATCATTTTAACACCTGTGTTTGTTTAATTCTAGCCAAGGCAAGAAACTGATGTGTGTTTGTGAGAAAAAAAGTAGAAACATTGGTTGAGAGAAAATAAATGGAGGTATGCTTAGTTTCAAATCCCAAAAAAATTGCAGCAAATTTTGAATAAGTAAAAAATCCCTCAAGAACACGAAATCTCTAAATGAATTCCAAACAATGGCAACTATTCAACATTGTCTTGATGAATACTTTTTAGAGAATTCCCAAAACTTTAAACAGATGAGCTTCTAATCTATGATACCTAATGAAACACTTATATGTCAATGTGTCAGGAGGTTAAAAATGTGAATCTATGCAAGAAATAATGTGGTAGGAATAAATAAGTTAATTTCTGAACTAGATTTATTTAATATATTCAAAAGTAGGCAGTATTATTTTATTCTTACTAAAGATTCTTATTCTTATTAATGACTCATTGGAAACTATGACAGTCTCCGCACAAAGTTTGTGCATTAGATTAAGACATAACCTTGCCAAAGCATGCTTACTTTCCCTAAGCCTCAATCCTGTCATTCTTGTAAGAGTGATTACACTCACATGACAGTGCATATATGTCGGTATTTATATATATGTAAGGATTGAAAAATGTGCTTTAATGCAAAGCAATGCATATATAAGATGCTTAATAAGTGACAACCATTAATTTAATGAATCAAAAAATCTGAATGATATCAAATTGGTGATTCAACTTGGCATATGAAAAATGTTAGATAGAATTTCTTAAATAACATGTAATCTGAAAACCTTATTTTCCTTCGCTTTCTACAAAACCGTATTTTCCTTCAGTTTCAAATATTTTTACTATTTTTCTTTTAATGATTCAAGAAAACACTGTGCAAACTGATACGAGGCATACAAAGTTCACATATGACATGTGTTTTCATCTCAATGAAATTATATTACTATTGAAAAGACAAGAGTTGTACTTGACAAACAATAAAATAGCAAGATAATGTAATAAAACACAGAGTTGTTTGATATAGAAAATGCTAGCAATGTGAGCCAGAGATTGGTGAAATCCACATGGTCCTGAGTCACTAGCAAGAGCTACTTTCAGTTAAAACTCAAATATTTATAATTTATTGAGATTGTCTGTTGGCTTCTCTTTCCTCTTTGCTTGCTGTTTCTCATAAAAATGCATTTGTTTTAAAAATAGGAAATAAATTTATAGAATACAACATAAATATGTGGCTGATCTTTGAAGGGTTGTATGCAATTACTGATGAAACAACTGTCAATTAAATAATAAGATGTTGTTAGGAAGGGCCTATTTTGAAAGTATAATTATAACCAGAGAGACATTTATGGATCCCAGTGTTGACATACCTAATGAAGGGGTTATAGTATATAAGAGTGTGTCACTTAAATAGAATTATACCTCCTAGAGTCACAAATGGAAGTTTTGATGAGAGAATTCCTGACTCTCAAGGACTGCCCTTGCATTGCAGGTCTTCAGCATTCCTGGTGCACACTCATTAATGTAAGCAATGTATTCCACCATATACATATCCCCATTCACCCAGGAAGATTCCAATCTCCATTTGATCCAGAATGTCATCCAAATGTCCTTCTTTCACTATTTATTTCATCTTTTAGTAAAGAAAAAGGTCAGCTGGGGGCCAGATCAGGTGAATAGGGAGGGCGTTGCAATACAGTTATTTGTTTACTGGCTAAAAACTCCCTCACAGATTGTGCCATGTGAGCTGGTGCATTGTTGTTATGTAAGAGCCATGAGTTGTTAATTAAGATCTTCAGATAAGATTTCCCTGTTTCTCTATCAATCTTAAATTTGTCTACTAGTCAGTTTACTTGACAAACTTTTGCAATATTTTAATCAGTTGTGCTCATTACTGGTCATCCTGAACTTTCTTCACCAGTGATTTTGTTTTTCCACCTCTGAAAAAACATTTAATCCATTTGTATACTGCCATTTTCTTCATGGAATTAACCCTATAAACTTGTACCAATGTCCATGATTTCACTTTCACTCTTGCAGAGTTTAACAAGAACTTCACAAATGTTTGTCCATTTTTCTAAGTTCCAATATTCCCATGATGTCACACAAAAGCATGCAATAACAATAGTGAACACCACTCAGCAAGACTCTGACACCTTTTACATGAACACAACTGTGAGACACTGATATACCAAGGTTATAAAACAGTATCAAGTTGTCTGTATAGTGCTATTGTGTAGTTATTGTCATTTCTGATTGATGAGATTAGAGATTTTACTCTTTCTTTCCTAGTTAGGTTGGCCAAAGGTTTGTCTATTTTATTGACTTTTTCAAAAAACCAACTTTTTGATTTATTGATCTGTTGTATAATTCATTTGTTTTCAATTTCATTTAATTCTGCTCTTATTTTGGTTATTTCTTTTCTTCTACTGGGTTTGGGTTTGGGATGTTCTTCCTTTTCCTGTTGCTTGAGATGTCTCATTAAGTTGTTAACTTCCTCTCTTTCCGTTCTCTTGAGGAAGGTTTGCAGTGCTATAAATTTCCCTGTAAGGACAGCCTTTGCGGTATCCCAGAGGTTCTGATAATTCATGTCTTCATTGTTGTTTTGTTCCAAAAATTTGGCAATTTCCTTCTTGATCTCATCTCTGACCCAGCTATCATTGAGCATAAAGTTATTTAACTTCCATGTTTTTGTGTGAGTATGCAGATTCCGGTTTTTCCTGAGTTCAACTTTCATTCCATGGTGGTCCGAGAAGATGCAAGGAATAATTTCTATTCCTTTAAATTTACTGAGGTTAGATTTGTGACCTAAGATGTGATTGATTTTGGAGTATGTTCCATGGGCTGATGAGAAGTATGTGTATTCAGTTTTGTTGGGATGAAATGTTCTGTAGATGTCTGCTAAATCCAAATGTTGGATGGTTAGGTTTAAATCTAAAATTTCTTTGCTCAGCTTCTTAGTGGAGGATTGATCCAACACTGCCAAAGGAGTGTTGAAATCTCTGACTATTATGAAGCTGGAGGAAATCAAGTTGCTCATGTCTGTTAGAGTTTCTCTTATAAACTGAGGTGAATTTCGGTTGGGGGCATAGATGTTAATAATTGAAATTTCATCATATTTATTATTACCCTTAACAAATATGAAGTGACTATTCTTATCCTTCCTTACTTTTGTTGGTTTAAAGCCTATTATGACTGCAAATAGAATTGCAACACCTGCTTTTTTTCTGATTACCATTTGCCTGAAATATGGATGACCATCCTTTCACCCTGAGTCTCTATTTATCTTTTAAGTTAAGATGTGACTCTGGTATACAGCAAATATCTGGCCTGAGTTTTTGTATCCAGTCAGCTAACCTGTGCCTCTTTAGAAGACAGTTTAACCTGTTCACATAAATGGAGAATATTGATAAGTCTGGTAAAATTTTGGGTATAGAGTTTTTCAAAAGTCCAGTGGACATTTTTAATCATTTCACCGTGTGGAAATTGGAGTTTGATCAAATGTTTCTGAGTGAGTTTCCTTTTGTGGTAGAGGATTGGGCTGCTCATTATGGAGGATAGGTCTGAGAATATCCTGAAGAGCTGGTTTGGTTATGGCAAATTTCTTCAACATATGAATGTCATTAAAGTATTTAATTTCTCCATCATAAATGAAACTCAGTTTAGCTGAATACAGGATCTGGGGTTGAAAATTACTTTGCTTTAGGAGATTAAAAGTCGATTACTACCCTCTTCTGGCTTGAAAAGTTTCAACAGAGAGATCTGCAGTCATTCTAATATTCTTCCCTTTGTAGGTAATGGATTTCTTGCATCTGGCTGCTTTCAGAATTTTCTCCTTCAGATTAACTTTAGTGAAGTTAATTATGATAAGTCTAGGGGATGTCTTATTTGGATTGAATCGTGCTGGGGTTCTGAAACTGTCTGCTATCTGAATTTCAGAATCTCTTGGCATGTCTGGAAAATTCTCTTTCATAATTTCATGGAGAAGGTCCTCCATGCCTTGCAAGGCCACTTCATCACTTTCAGGGATTCCAATGAGGTGGATATTAGCCTTCTTCAAATTATCCCAGAGCTCTCTAAAAGAATGATCTGTTTTTGCTCTCAATTTCTCTTCCTCTTTGAGAGTTGTGATGCCCATCCTTGTCTTTACTTATTTTTAAGGGACAGGTACAATTGTATCTGCAAATGAATTTGTAAGCCTTGTTTTTTTTTATGATTTTCATTTGCCTGTATTATAGAAGTTATCCCTTCATCCTGAGTCATTTTTTAGGTGAGATGAATCTCTTGTAGGCAATAGATACCTGGCCTGAGTTTTTGTAACCACTCAGTCAACTTGTGTCTCTTTAGAGAACATTTTAAGCCATTCACATTAATTGAGAGAATTGATAGCTATGGCAGTGTGTGGCTGTGTTTTTCAAAGGTCCAGGGCACAGTTTTAATTTTTTCACAATTGTGGATGTTAGGTTTTGTTCAATAAATTCTGAGTGAGTTCACTTTGGTGGTAGACCATTGTGCTTGTCATTACAGATAATGGGTTTGGTATTTCGTAGGGAGCTGGTTTAGTTATGACACATTCCCTCAACATGTGCATGTCAGTATTTGATTTCTCCATCACAAATGAAACAGTTTAGCTGGTTAAAGGATCCTATGCTGAAGGTTGTTTTGTTTTAGACTATTGAATGTCAATGACAATCCTCTTCTGGCTTGAAAAGATTCAGAAGAAAGACCTGCGGTCATCCTAATATTTCTTCTACTGTAGGTAACATTTTTCTTATGCTACCTGCTTGGGTTTTTGTTTGGTTGGTTTTCTTCATATTAAGTTTGACAAAGTTAATTACAACGTGTCTAGGAGATGCTTTGTTTGGATTGATTCATGCTGGGGTTCTGAAACTATGTCCTATCTGAGTTTCTGTATCTCTTGCAATACTTGGGAAATTCTTCTCCCTAATATCTTGGAGTAGAGCATCTGTGCCTTTAGGACCCTCCTGTTCTCCTTCAGAAATTCCTATAAGTCAGATGTTTTATCTTTTGAAATGATCCCACAACTCTCTCAGGGAACGTTCTGTACTTGTTTTCCATTTTTCTGCCTGTTTGAATACTTGGGATTGTTCAACCTGATCTTCAATTTCTGAAATTCTTTCTTCTGTCTGCTTCTCAACTCTATTACTGAGGAACTCATAGCATTTAGAAGCTCCTCAAGTAATTTTTTCACTTCCTTAACCTCTGCTGTATGTTCTCTCATTATGTCCATATTTTTAGTGATTTTTATCTTTTAATTCATTAATTTCTTGAGACAACTTTTGAACTACTCTTTGGATTTCTATTTCCATCTTTTCCACCATTCTACTCATCTTATTTACCATCCATAGTCTTAATTCTATTTCTGACATTTCACTTATTTCTTTATGAATGGTATATACTGTCGTGTCTTCTTTGTCATCCCTTAGGGGAATTGATCTACTGATTTTTCATGCCAGATTTCTTCCAATGATTTCGCCCCATGAGTGTTTTCCACAAATTGGCAGTGATAACAGGTAGGATGAAAGATGAGATTGAATTGGAGGGCTCAGGAACTGGAGCTACCAAGCCCTTTACCAATGAGCTAGGGTTTGTGATTGTGGCTCCCCCCCTACACACACACACAGCCTTGCAAAAGTCCCTTTCAGAGGTGCTGTGAGAGACTCTGAACACCTGCTTGATGATATAAGCTGGCTGTCTTGAAGGCAGCCTGACTCTACCCAATCCTAATGAGTTGAGATATTATGCTGGAAGCTAGCTGGGGAAAGATACAGACACTTGAAGCATCCCCCCACACACACACTGGTGACAGCTGGAGGAGGCAAATCTGTCTCTCTTCACTACAAAACAACTGAGCTCACCCTCAGAGGATCCCAAGGTGGACAGCTCAGGTTGAAAGTTCTAATCAGTTGTCCCAGGCAGTACAATCACTGCTCCTGAGGATGAGTTCAAAGGGTCTCATGTGGCCAGATAGTAGGAATTTACAGGCAGTTCCATCAGGCAAACTCAAAGAACTGGAGCCTGGTCCCCTTTGGGGAGTAAGGGAGTCAAGAAAATTTGCCTGTCAAAGTCAGAACAGGGACATCAGTATCTCCACCCCAGCCACACACCATAGCCAGGCATCCCTCTCTCACCACATGCCTCTCTCTCCCCACAAGCCCCTGTTTCTGCATTTCCACATGAGTCACTATTTCCATGCATCCACATGATTCACTGTTTCTGTGCTGCTGTCCAGCAGCCCACACAATGCCTGGGCTTCTCAGCAAATTCGTCAAACACTTTGAGCTGTATAGAGGGCAGCCATTCAGACCATGAGGGGCATTTTAATTCAAAAATGGTTATAATAGTAGCATAAAAGCATTCTATTTTTCTCTTAAAAATTTTTAAACTTATAATCCACATAATTGTTTAATGTAGGTAATGTTTTTAGAGAATGATGTAAAACTTAAATATTTCTGTGGGGTCTAGCTGTTAATTCTTATAATTACTGTCTCAGCGCCTGTAGCTCAAGTGGCTAAGGTGCCAGTCACATACACCAGAGCTGGCAGGTTTGAATCCAGCCTGGGCCTGCCAAACAAGAAAGGCGACTACAACCAAGGAATGGCTGGGCATTGTGGCAGGACCCTGTAGTCCCAGCTAATTGGGAGACTGAGGCAAGATAATCACTTAAGCCCAGGAGTTGGAGGTTGCTGTGAGCTGTGACAGCACACCACTCTACAGCTTGAGGCTCTGTCTCAGAAAAAAAAAATTCTTGTAGTTACTAACTTTTGGATTAATTGTTATTGCTTTATTTTAATTTAAGAATTTTGACCTGTTCATATACATTTAATCTAATCTATTTGTATTTGTTTGTTTGGTTGGTTGGTTGGTTATTTGTTTGTTTGGCCTATGTAACAATGCAGTAGAAACTTTCAAAAGTAATCATGTGGGTGTTTTTCAGATTCTTCTGCAAATAATTTTGAACTCAGTTTTACAGGAAGAAAAAAGCAGACATATAAGAACTCATGAATGATCTGTAGTAAAATGTACGATCTTATTCTAATTAGTATATTTTCTTACTTATCATGTTATAATGGATGGAAGAGGTTTTCCATTTCCACTGTAAGGTTTATCGGTTTATCTGAACTTTGCATTCTGTCACTGTTGACTTTTCAAAACTATCACTTTACAAATTATAAGTTTATATATGAATCTTTAATATGGTCATCTTTATTTGACACTTCCATTTATTTATTTTTTTAAACATAACTTTGGTAATATTCTTTGTGTACCTTATATGAGGAACTTGAATTTTTTGAAAAAGTAGAAACAATAAAATAGCAAACACTTGTTATTTGTTACCCAAAATTAACTACTATTAATGTTTCAACACATTATTTTCCAATCCGTCTATGTATATAAATATTTCTAAAGTTTAAAGATATACATATATGAAAAAATAATACTATTTCAGGTAAGATGAAACTGCCTTTGGCTACCATCTTCTCTTCTGTGAAGAGAAGTAAACTACTGTGATAATTTTTGTTATATATTAAAATCCATTGTAAATATATTTAATTTTAAAGTAGTTTTAGTCTTACAAAAAAATTGAATAGAAAGTACAAAGAGTCTCCACATATCATATCAAATTCTCCCCCCTTAAAAGTTATTCCTGCCATTAATATCTTACATTAGTATAGTACATTTGTTACAATTGACGAGCCAACATTAATAAATTATTATGAAAACTAAGATTTACATTAGGGCTTACATTTGCATTATATATTGTATTTTATGTGCATTTTGACAAATGCATATTGGCATATATCTTCAATTTTAGCATCATAGAGGATAGATTCACCATCCTAAACTCTCTGCGCCACAACTATTCATCCTTACCTCCCTCCCTATGAAACTTTAAAAACCCCTGATAGTTTTACTGTCTGCATATGATCGCCATTTGAAGAATGCCTTATAGTTAAAATTATGCAAAATACAGTTTCTTCAGTTTGGTTTTTATCACTTAGCAATATGAATTTAATTTTCTTCCATGTTTTTGTGGCATGATAATGATAACTTTTTAGCAATCGATAATATTCAATTGTAGGGATGTACTGAAGTTTGCTTAACCATTCAACTATTTAAAAGATCATAATTGCTTCCAGGTTTTGGCAATTACAAAAACTACTACTATAAATTATATTGTTGTATATGTATGAACAAAACTCTTGAGCTCCTTTGTATAAATACCAAAGAGAACAAGGCTAGCTTCTACAGCAAGAGTACATTTTGTTTTTTAAGCAACTTATCATGTATTGTCCTAAGAGGCTTTACTCTTTGGCACTCCAGCCAGCAATGAATGAGAGTTCTTGTTGCTCTACATCTACTCAGCATTTTTTTAATGTTTTGGATTTTGGTATGTGGTTTGGTAAGAGGTATGTAGTTGTAACTTATAATTGTTTTAATCTGTAATTCCATTAAAACAAATTTTCATATGCTTATTTGCCATGTTTATATATCTTCACTGGTGTGGTGTTGATTTGAATCCTTCATTCATTTTGCTATTGTGTTGTTTTTTTATTACTGAAAGGCAAGATTTATTTGTATATTTAGAATAAAAATACTTTATCAAATAAATGTTTTGCAAAAATTCTACTCAATTCTATGTCTAATCTTTTTATTCTCTTACCAGGTCTTTCATAGAGCAGAATGTTGTATTTATAATGAACTTTAAATTATAATCTTTCTTTCATGAATAGTGTTTTTGTTATATTTAAAAAATTATCGTGGCTTGGCACCCACAGCTCAGTGGTTAGTGTGCTGGCCACATAACTGGGGCTGGGGGGCTTCAAACTGGCCCAGGCCTCCTAATCAAAAGGAGGATTAAGCAAGAGAATTGCTTAAGCCCAGGATTTTGAGGCTATTGTGAGCTGTCATGCCACAGCACTCTAGAGAGCGACTTAGTGAGACTCTGTCTCAAAAAAAAAAAGAAAAGAAAAGAAAAAATATCACCAAAGCCATGGGAACCAATTTTCTCCTTTGTTATGTTCTAGGAATTATATTTTCACATTTTATTCTTAAATATATGATCAATTTTGAGAATTTTTATGAAAAATATAAGGTCATTAGATTACTTTGCATGTGAATATCAAGTTTCAGCATAACTGTTGAAAAACTTTCCTTTCTCCATTTAATTGCTTTACTAATAAGTGTGGATATATTTCTGATTTCCCTATTCTGCTCCAAAGGTCTATTTACCTAGTTCTTCACCAATATGTGACTGTCTCAATTAATGTAGCTATATAGGTAAGATTTGGAATTGGGTAGTGTCAATCCTCTAACTTGGCTTTTCTCTTTTAATATTGTGTTGTCTATTCTGTGTCTTCTGCCTTTCTATATAAACATTAGAATCAGTTCATTAACATACACAAATAACTACTTGAAATCCTGATTTTTTTTTTTTTCTTGAGACAGAGTCTTACTCTGTGCCCTGGGTACGGAGTCAAGGCATCATAGCTCACAGCAATCTCAAACTCTTGGGCTGGGGCTGGAGTGACCCCCTTGCCCTAGCCTTCGAGTAGCTGGGACTACAAGTTCCCACCACAACACCTGGCTACTGAAATTTTTATTAAAATACATTAAATCTACACGTTAAATTAGGGGAATTTTGAATTATTGGAAATAGTGTCATCCTATCCATGTACATATGTTGTACTCATGTGCCACCTGGAAGAAAAACTCAGACTCCACTTCAGATGGTGATTTATTATACCTGTGCCAGGCGGGTTGCCGCCCAAAGGGCAAAATTCCCTTAAGAGAAAAGCAGGCTGCCTTTTACACCTTTTTTTGTTGCTATGTGGCAAGGAAACTAACAAGCACAGAGCAGAACGTGGCCAGTTAGCCCAGAGGTGGGGTTACAGAGTTGGTTCAGGGGGTCTACAAGCGTGGCAGTTGGTATGAGGGTGGGGTTACAGCAAGTCAGGGAGTTACATTGTGCAGCTGGCTTGGGGACAAACTTGACTTGGGAAATTTTGCTTGAGTAAGCTTTCCACCATTGTTTAGTCATTGCTAGGGGGTTGGGGTAAGTTCTACCATTGTTTAACCTGTGGCTAGAGGTCTTTTGGAACTCAGGGAACTTCCTTGTTCTATTCTGAAACCTATTTGAGTAATTAACTCAAGGGGGGGTTTGAGACATGTGGGAACTCAGGATGAGACAGTTAGGGGCCTTTAGGGGTCCTTTTGCTGGGTATGACACATAGAGCATGCATTTATTTAGATTTTATTTAATTTCTCTCATCTATGTTTTCCTCATATCAATATTATACATATTTGGTAAAGATTTATTCCTAAGCATTTCATCTGGGGGGAGTACAAATGTAAATAATGTTTTGCTTTTATGCTTATTTTAAATAACTTTATATCTGCATCTAAACTGTTGTTTGAGCAACTGATACCACAGAATAGGCAAGTTCACCCATAGCTTTAAGTTTCTCAGATAGGTTACATATTTGTTTGTTTGTTTGTTTTTTCTGCGTGGTGGTCTCTGAATTTCCTAGATCTATGATTTCATTTCTATAATTAAATTTGTAACATGTTTGGTCATTATCATTGCAAATTTTTAGAATTTCTTTCTTTTTATTCTCCTTCTGTTATTATAATCACAGCAATATTAAAACTTATAAGTATCCCATAGTTTTTAGATATTTCGTTTTACCTTAGTTTTTGATTTGCCATTACAGACATTTCTTTTTTTTAATCACAATTTTAGAAGTTTATTTCTTCAAGTTTACTAATTATTTCCTCAGTTGTGACCTATCTAATGATGTACCCTTTCCAAGCATTCTCTATATCTGTTGCTGTGTTTTTGACTTTCAGCATTTCATTTTGAATCTCCTCCTAGTGTTCCTACTCTCCTGCTTACATTGTCCATCTGTTCTCATATGATGTCGTTGTTTCCATTAAAGCCTTTGATGTATTAATCATAGTTGTTTCAAACTCCCTGACAGATGATGCCAACATCTCTCTCATATCCAAGTTTGTTGCTTATGTTTGCTCTGTCTTTGTGTGTGTTTTAAGTGAAGGGTTTAATCCAGTAATGTGATTACATATTAGTTTGGATTTATTTCTATCTTCTGATTCTAAGATTTCCACTTATAGTTCTTTAAGACTTTATTTTTGGAACAGTTTTGGGTTCCCAGCAAAATTGGGAGGAAGTACAGAAATATCCCATATGCCCTCTGCCCCCACACAAAACACAGCCTTCGTCACCATCCCACCAGAGCAGTATGTTTTTGACACCTGATGGGCCTACACCGGCACAGCATTATCTCTCAGATTCCATAGTTTACCTTAGGATTAACTTTTTACCTTTTTTCCTTTAATTAAGTTATATACAAATAGATCATGAATACATTTATGCATTTGTGGGGTACAATGTATTGATTTTTTATGCAATTTGAAGTGCTTACATCAAACAAATTAATATAGCTTTCACCTCATTTACTTATTATGTTAGGACATTTATGTTCTATACTTGATGGATTTGACTTATACCCTTGCAATATGCTCAATAGGTGTGGTCCCACTGTTTACTCTTCCTCTTTCAAACCCCTGCCTTCCCCTACCATCTCCCTCCACTTCTCTCTTTCATCTTGGGCTATAGTTGTGGTCTATCTTTCATAAAAAAGTGTGAGTAATTATATATTGGTTTCATGAAAGTACTGAGTATATTGGATACTTTTTCTTCCATTCTTGAGATACTTTACTAAGAAGAATATGTTCCAGCTCCATCCATGTAAACATAAAACACAGAAAGTCTCCATCTTTTTTAATGCTGCATAGTATTCCATGGTATACATACACCATGTATTAATCCATTCATGGGTCAGTGGGCATTTGGGCTTCTTCCATGAATTGACAGTTATGAATTGAGCTGCAATGAATAATCTAGTGCAAATATCTTTGTTGCAAAGTGATTTTTGGTCTTTTGTTTTACAAGGTGTTTTTAAACTGTGCTTTCTTGTGTGTCTTTTATTATGCTTTGTAATTTTTGTTGAAATTTATATATGATTTTCTGGGTAACAGGAAGTGATATCTAGGTCTTTTGTGTGATGAATCATACTTATCTAGATAGGAGTTAGACTGTATTTACATTTTGCTGTAGCTATAAGAATTTGAGGTTAAAACTTGGTCTGGTGTCCAAAATATTTCTCTTAATGTATTTGAGTTTCCACAAAAGCTTCCTTTAAAACATAGTGTGAATATATGCAGTACCTGCAGTTTCAAAATGGGTCTGAGCTGTGACTTCCGTAAGTACTCCTTATCCACCCACCTGTCTCTCCCTTCAACCCCTTAGATGAGAAAGGAACTTTAGATAGTGCTATAATTGGGTATGATCCTTCTCCCAGGTTTGTAAGGTTATGGTAAAATTTCAATGTTTTAGGCTCCAGTAAAATAAATTCCTTTCAGACAAGGATTGTTAAGGAAACAAGAATTTTGGGGTTGAACTATAAAACTGGTATTTCTCTTTCTCCTTGCTAGAAACACAAAAAGATTTTCCTCAGACCTTTCTTTACTCTGAGAGCCAGGCAGGATTCCTAGAGGTGAAACTCACAAAGTACATGTACAGTGAATGGGCTAAAACTGTCCCCCTTTGAAGTTTTTAACTTTCACACTAGTGCAGACTGAGCCTCCAACAATTTCATCAAATACAATTCAAGTTTTCTTACCCTATTCTTGGCTCCATCTATCCGTTTAATTCTGGGAACAGCAATTGCCCTCTAACCTCAATTTTCTGATATATCTAAGAAAAACTTTAAGTGTTTAGTTTGTTCAGCTTTTTATTATGACGAGAATGATGAGTTCCAAGCTCCTTAACATGCTGGCCTAGAAACCAGAAGTGTTTTCCCTTGCTTTACACTAAATTAAAATAAAACATAGCAAACCAACTCACAAGAAATTTCATGGCTTCATATGCACTCAGAACATCTTTTTAATATATCCTCACTCATTTCCCTCATCTTCTTCTGCCTATTACCTACTATAATATTGCAGCAAGCCTCAACCTTGAGTTAAATTGCTCTTGAAAGATCACATTTTCCTAATTGGTAAATCCAATATAACATGTTTTTGTTCTGATATTAGTTACATTGTATAGGATGTTAAAATATTGATTATTTTATGCACAATTATTTTGTTTTAACAATATTATTATTATTATCCTGCTCTGGCTACTTCTTCTCAATCTTTCTTTTCAAGCCTTGGCTTTAGTTTACTTGTCTTCTGACTTTATCAGCAGTCATCAGGGCTTTGTTCTATGTCTTTTTGTCTTTTATTTATTTGCTATAGGTGACTTCACATGTTTTTCCTCTCCCAACCACAAGCCAATTTCTCTACATTTGCTTCTTACCAATCACATCACCAGTCATCCATTGGAATTTGAGATTAATTTATTCTTATTAAAGGTCACATGAATATTTTTAGTATTTCATTCATTATTCACAGTAATAACAAAATATGTAAAAATAATATAATGTATTATTAAGTTTTTTATTAAATTCATTAAACTACTTCAGATTCTGTACATAATGTGTATTCATGCAAAATATTTAAATACTTCTTCCATACATAGATTATGGACTTATTCTTAAGAATTTACCTAATAATAGTACAATAATACCTTGGAATCTGAGGTATTTTAATATCTCGTTAAATTAAATCCGAATTTAATCCATTCCAGAACCCCATTTATGTACCAGATTGTTCAAGTTCCAAGATAATTTTTCCCCTTTAAAATAATATAAACTGGATTAATTCATTCCTGGGTCCCCAAAACTCAAATTTTCAAAATGATTTTAATAGTAAATACACTGGATTTTTTTGGTAAAATATTACCAAATATTTTAATAAAAACATAAATTGATTAAATTAAAAATATAAAAACCGAAAAAGGCCAGGCACAGTGACTCACACCTATCATCCTAAAACTCTGGGAGGCCAAAATGGGTAGATTGTTTGAGCTCACAAGTTAGAAACCAGCCTGAGCAAGAGCAAGACCCCCATCTCTTAAAACATAAAATAAAATAACTGGGGTTTGTGGCAGACACCTGTAGTCCCAGCGACTCTAGAGGCTGAGGCAAGAGAATTGCTTGAGCCTAAGACTGTGAAGGTGCTATGAGATATGATACCATGGCACTCTTCTAGGGGCAACAAAGTGAGAGTCTATCTCAAACACAAAAACAAATACAAAACAAAAAAGAAAAACCCTAAAATTATAGGGTTTGAATACTTAGTTTGAAACATAACCGTCATTGTTCACAAACTCCTTAAACTCTTTTACAAACTTTTTTGCTGCTTCTGAATTAGAACTGGCAGCCTCTCCAAGCACAACCACACTGTGGATCCCAGTCCTTTTCTTAAGTTCTCGAATCACCTCCTACTAGCTTTAGACTCCTCCCTTTTAGCACCAGTATCAGGCATGCCTTTCATTAAATCATCGTGGAGGACCTTGGCTTTCTCACAAATTATAATCTCAGAAATCCCTCACGAGTCAGCTGTTTTTCATTAATTCAGTTAAGCATTTTCCCATCTCTTCTACACTTTTCAATCTCCTAGATGTCAGTGTCTTAACCCCTTTCACCACATCAGCTGCTTTAATAGCATTTTTGTTTTTGAAAATCATACCAATAGTTGATTTACCAAAACAAAATCATACCAAACACAGTAGTGAGATCAGCCACACATGTACCACTTTCAGGCTTAGCAATGAGTTGTTTCTTAACTTCAATTGTAGCTCTAACAGTTTTCTTCTTTTTCCTAATTTCCTCACTACACTTTTTAGGAACCATGGTAAATACACCTAGTTATTATTGTATATTTAAAAAATAGGCAGAAAAGCATAAAATTGGCAGCAAAAATCACACAAGATGCTTTCATTACAGCTTCCAACAATAAACTGAACAACAAAGCTCATGGGTGGCCCAAGTGCTAGGGAAATGTACCCACCAAAACACAGGAACAATGTGCTAGACATTCAGATTCCAAGGCAGTATTTGGATTTGGGGCAACATTTGCTCAAATCTTTTGTTCAGATTTCAAGTTGTTTGAGTTCTGAGACATTCGAATTCTGGGGGCAATACTGTATATGGATACAAGGAATAGAACAGCATAAAAGTAAGATATAAAGAAAAGTAATTACAGAAGCATATAATAAGGCTTTTAATATTAAGCCAAATTTATGTTACAACAACCCGCAAATCATTTACACGTGCTTTATGGTATAGACTTTCTTCTAAAAGAAAAGTCCAATTTTGGCTTCCAGGGCACAATTCAAGTATGAAAATCTAGTTTTTATTATTCTAAGGAGAAAATACTTTTCTAAATCTAAGAAGTATTTTTTTGCATAAGATACAAATGGGATGGTCATGTAGCATGTAATGTGTTGATGATTCAACAGATTTTTATCAACAAAATTTTCCTTCTTTATTTTTTTAAAAAGTAAGTGCCATAATACTTTGGTATAGATTATGTTTTATTCTTTAACAGGTTCAAATAATGGAAGACAGAGTGGCTACAATAACAACAAAGTCATCAAAACACTAATGTATTTCAATTTGAAAATATATTTATAAGTGCAAAATATAAAAAAAAAAGTCATGTTAGATACCTTATTCATCTTTCTAAGAGCCTGATAATTTATTCTTCCTTTCTACCAGCATCTCCATCTGAATGTTCTTTTTTTCGCACTACAACTTAAGAAAATATAATTTGAAGATTTATGAAAGATCACATGTTCCTAAAGAGCTTCTTAAAAGGATAAATCTCATAAAACATATCTTTCACACACCTTATGTCTTATTTCGCAGAAAGCATGCAGAAATTTTTTAAATATGTTAAGATATTTGGTGTTACTTTGAAGACTCTTTGGGCAGAAATATAGTTGAGTTATGGTGGCAAATGGGGATACAGAATATTGAAATGTTTCCTACAGTCAGATGTTGAAGCCATTTTTAGAAGTTCACTGACAGTAGAAATGAGAATAGTATCAGGAAGAGGCTATTGAAATCAGGATCCCAGGAAGAAGCTATTAAAATCACAGCAGTACAAATGGAAAAGATTGTTTAGGAATATTTTTAGGGGATACCAATGTGGAGATTTTACAGAATAAAATTTGGAGGAGAAAAGAAAAAAAAAAAAAAAAGGCAAGAATGATTCACCACTTCTTTCCAGCTGGAAACACAGTGTAAATTGAAGAGAGCTAAAAGAAAAATTTAGCTGTACGAGATATCCTGAAGTTAAAAACAACTTGATTTTATAGAACGGAAGGCCAAATGTATAAGAAAAACTTGGCTCAGCAGGTACTTTTAAAGAAAGAGAATGATTTAGGATTAACCAAACAGTGAAAAGCTAAACACCATCAAAGTAAATATTCTGAAATGAATCAGATGACTGGAATGGTAACTTATGAAACCTAGCAACTTCAGTGTACTTGAAGACCCTAATAGTGATATTTTTCATCTAGATGAGAGTATCGAAAAAATGAGTTGAAATGCCCAGAAGTCGCTGCAGCATATCCTTGCTTTGCCAATTTTTTAATTGCAATTTGCTAAACTCTGCAAGTCTTCAGTTGGTATGCTAAGCATTGTAAAATCATAGATTGCATATGGTTATTCAAATCTGAAATTGCCAACTAAACTGATTTACAAGGTGCACTTATAGAATTAGCAATGGAAAGAAAATTACCCTGACAATTGTTTTAAGTATGAGACCCTAGACATTCTTATTGGGTCATTAGATATATTTGGATTATTATTTGTTTTATTCATGCAACTCGAAACTAACAATATTTTCTATTGGATCTGACACAATTGGTATACTAATTAAAAAAATTAAAATATACTATTGAAACTATTTTGATATTATATTAAATTTTTAGGCTAAAATACTAAGAAAAAAATCTATAATATTATGGTGCCAATGAAAAAATTAAACATTTTTATTTCATATAGATGTTATTGTAGAATAAAAGTAGCTTAAATATTTTCAAAAGATGTCATTTTGCTAATCATTTAGCTACTAAATGATTTGTATACTATGAAAATGCTCTCCAGGCTTCCTATAGCATTTTCATTTAAATTTTGAAATTTTACGACATAATTCTTAAAAATGAAATAATTTAGACTGTTATAAGAATCAGGTGATTTTACAAATAGATATTTCTTTTCTATAAATTATTTTTAAAGGATTTTAATTTAATGTCATACATATTTTTACCTTCTCCAAAAAAAAAAAAAAAGTCACAACAGGATAATTTTGTAGTTCACTCATCAGGCAAAGATGAGTGTTTAATTATATAAATATAAAGGACAAATCACTGATAATCAGAGAGCAGTCATTCTTGAGAACAATAAAATAAACAAGTGAGATTCCTAGGTTAATAAAAATGTCACATATTATTAAGTTGATTGCAATGTAGATAAAAAGTACACACAATAGATTTCTATTTTCATCCTGAACTTTATTATTATTCATTAAAGTGTCAAATCAACTTGTTTCTTGTTGGCATTGCATAAAACTTATGAGTTATTGATAATTCAAAAATGCCTCAAAGGGGTAGGCCTGTTACTGAAACATTTTATATATATATATAATGTATATTTATGTGTGTGCATACATGTGTGTCTGTGTATGTATGTATATACATACATATATATATATATAAAGGTATAATATTCGAAGACTCTTTGGTTAGCTGAAATGATTGCTATTTCACATTCATAAACTATAGATAGGGGGTTTCTAGAACTATGTCTATACTTCAATTATTTATCATCTAAGTGATCCAAATGGGATTTCACAAATTGTTAGAAACCCAGGCAGGCATTCCAGCCTTAAACTGTGAAAGGCTTAACGCTTTTTCCTTTTCAAATGAATAAAGAAAACAAAGCTTTCCAATACTTGAGTGTGTTTCATGTCCTAAAGCATATAATCTACATTAATGAAATTTAACAATGTATCAATTATTCATTTCTTTTAAAAAATTGACATTATTAATTGAGTTCCTAGTGCAGGTAAACATATGTTTGCTCAATCTGGGTCACTTGTTCTCCAGTAGAGAATTTTAGTATGGAAACATAATCATGTGAAGTCATATGTACTGTAGCAGAGACACAAAAGCAGTTAATAAGGAGAAAAGGACAGTTAAATTGATGGGATAATAAAAAGAAATTCTTGTCAAAAATATTATACTGGATTCTGAAATATAATTTGAAATATAATTAAACTGTTTCTTTTTTGTTTGTTTGTTTTTTTATCGTTGGGGATTCACTGAGGGTACAATAAGCCAGGTTACACTGATTGCATTTGTTAGGTAAAGTCCCTCTTGCAATCATGTCTTGCCCCTTTCTCTTCAAAATTATTTAATATTATTCTTCTGATGCATTTACATACTTTTAAAAGTATAGATGGGGTTGTTGATTTCCAGTTTGGCTTATTCAGGAAATGATTATTGATGTAACACAAATGCAGACCATACAAATGGACTGAATGTTTTTTGCAACCTATGATTGACAGAGATTACATCATGGCAGGAACAAATCTTTTGGGAAATGGGTTAAAGAGAGCAGAGGGCCTCTGAAAGTCCTGATATATCAGGTGCTGAAAAGGGGCAAGAGTCATCTGTGGGGCATATTGAGCATTTCTCTTCAATCTTTGCTCTACCACACAGACCCTGAGTAAAGTCTTATCTACAATGTGATTTTATTTTCTGGCAAAGAAAGGGCAGAGTGTTTTTTTTTTTTTATCATGATTTATTGGAAGTGGAATCAGAAGGAACACAGAGATAGCCATGAGATAATAAAGATGGCATCTTTTCTTAAATTGTGGGAAGATTAAAGGCCTCATCCAGGTTGTCAAATTAGTAATTTGGAGCAAGTTTACCTACATGTATGGTGACATAAATTTCTCAATAAAATGTATCACAAATTGGTTTTCTTTCTTACGTCTTTTGACATACAGTGCTTAAATAAAATAACTGCCACTGAAATAAATCAATGACACATTTGCCTTGTGACTTTCAAGCCACTTTGCTTAGTCTACCAACAGCCTTGGAGCACTCAAGTAAATATTGAAGTAGAAAATCTATTGTACACAATGTTATATGTCTTCATTAAAGGGGACAATTCTTGAAAAACGAAATCATCTCTTGAACAATAAAGACATTTCATATATATACCTTGAACATTATGATCACAAACAGATCATTTTTAGAAGAGTGATTAGAAAAATGTCAAGTAAGAATTTTTAAAAAGTGAAGGTGAAAATTCAGAGACAGAGAGACTAAATAACTCTTTAAGAGTTTTGCTGAGGGGCGGCGCCTGTGGCTCAAGGAGTAGGGCGCCGGTCCCATATGCCGGAGGTGGTGGGTTCAAACCCAGCCCCGGCCAAAAACCACAAAAAAAAAAAAAAAAAAGGAGTTTTGCTGAGAAGGGGAGCAAATTAAATGCTCGACAGTTCCATGGAAATGATGGTCAAGCAGAAAGGTATTTTTTGTTTGTAATAATCAAAGATATAAATTACTTATATGCTCATTGATTGATATGATTAAATAGGTAAGGAAAAAATAATGAAGAAAAAGGGAAGAACTACTTAAGTAATATTCTTGATTTGGGAAAATAGGAAAGAAGTAACTCATATGTAATTGGGAGTTGACCAAATATAGAAGTAGATAAAGTTCAATTATAGTAACAAAATTTCTATAGATTGAATGTCCTTTCCAAAATTCATGTTGAAATTTAATTATGATTGTTTATTACCAGTTTTGAAAGGTGCTAGCTTCAAGAGGCGATTGGACCTTGAGGGCTCTGCCCTCATGAATGGATTAATGTCATTATTATAGGAAGGATTTTACTCCAAGGAGGATTTTTGCCCCCCACCGCATGCCTTTTCTTAGCCTTACAACTTCTGCCATGAGATGACACAGGAACAAGGCCCTTGCCAGACATGCTCATTGATCCTGGACTTCATAACCTCTAGAATCATGAAAAATAAGTTTTCATTGCTTATAAATTACCCAGTCTATAGTATTTTGTAATAGCAGCAGAAAAAAGGAAAAGTAGGTGGGTATTTTGGTAAGATCGTTAATAAAAGTGTTCCTATAATTGTTTCAATTTTCTTCTAAAGGTAGGGAGTAGGGAGCAAGATCATTAATGGAGAATGGTGATTGGGGAGCGAGGGTAAAGTTTTTGCAAGAGAATAGAAGAGTATGATTAGCCAATTAGGATAATTGGAGTGTTAGTGGAGTAGAGAAATAAATAATGGCCATCGTCCTTTGATTTTAAGGTAACATTTTAAATAGAAAGCACTCTGAATATTTTTTTCCTTTTAAATTTCGTTTTTAGCCACACTTAGCTTCATGGAGACAGGTGTTTGATAAACAGAGCACTGGGTTTTATTGAAGTTGTTATCTTGTTAAGGAAGTGCAATGATGCAAGTGTGAGGAAAGAAATAGAGAGTGCATTCATGAGAGTGGTTTTAATGATTGATTATTCTTAGAAAATTTGAGTGGGTTTATACACCTGTCTCATCTACCAAGATAGAATTCCTAAAGAGCAAACTGTTATTGTGGGGCTGCCTATCAAGAAAGGATTGGAACTATGTGGAAACCAGAAGCATTTATAAGAGATGGAAAAGAGAATTTTGAGTAGTGACTCCAAAATGTTCCCCAAGAGCCAGACCTCGGGAGAAGAGAATTGAGTTCTTTTAATACCTGGTTCTGCAGTAGGAACCAACAAAACAGGGCAGAATCCCTGAAGTATTGAAATGGGTATATGTTAATATAAATAGAAGCCAATATATCATTCACCATAAGATTGTTTGACGTTGGGAATAAGAAAGCATACCTCTATATGTAGATCATGAAGTCACCTAAGCAATTTGCAAAAATGTCAAAACTTGGCTCATTTTAAGAGTACTTCATATAGAATTGTTCCTGAAAATTTATAAAAGAGACTTAGTCTATTTTTTGCTACTTTAAAAGAATTCCACAGATTGTGTAGTTTATAATAAACAGAAATGCATTTGGCTCCAAAGTTGCAGAACCTGGGAAGTCCCAGAGCCTGGCTCTAGCCATCTGCTAAGGGCCTTTGTGCTGTGTGATTCCCTCATAGCCAAAGGTAGAAGAGCAAAGAGGGTAAGCCAAGGAAAAAGAGGGAGAGGAGAGGGTCCAAATTCTTCCTTATGAGAAACCACCCCAGCAATAAGTAACTCACTGCCAGAATAATGACTTTAATCCATTAATAAGGGAAGACTTCTCATAATCTAATAAACTTTTTAAGGTTCCATCTTTCAAAACTGTCACGATGTGTACAGTTTACAAAATATGAGTTAGAGGGGGCACATTGCTACCGTGGCAGACATGAACCTCCCAAAATTCTGTCTCTTAACAAATATATCAAAGGAGAATTAATTTCCTGTGTTGTCGGTAAGAAGCGTCACATGGTTGAAATGATAATTGAAACTGGAAGATCTTTACATGATGAACTAAAAGTAACGTGTGTACTATCAAGTCACCTAAGCATAGAAATAAACGGTCTATCCCCTTCTTTTTAGATTTATTCCTTTTCTACAAGAACAGAAGTCACCAAGAAAACATATCATTGTTACTACCTCTCAATCTTAGGATCACATACATGTGAGATAGATTTCAGAAAGAGAAATTAAATGACTAATTGGAATTCACTGAGGTTAGAATTTATTATTGCTGCAGTGAAAACTACATTGGTGATTTTACAGGTAATGGTATTAAGACCAAGAACGATTAAATAAATAATATGGCCTTACATACTGATGGCATGGGTCAGGATTCAGTTCCACATAACTGAGTTTAGCCTTTTGTGGTTGAATTCCAAAAAGGAAAACATTAACCTGGTCACACAGAATGTAATGTCTAAACATGGCAGGCATAAGGTGCAGAGTAAATCTGAGGTTGTACATACAACAGTTCAGTAGCACTGATTCACTACTTGTGGAAGGCATGGGCTTTGGGGTGGAATCGTAAGAAGGCCAGGTTCACACCTGAAAATGCTAATGGCCAGTCAGTAGGAACCTGGGATACATCATGGGCCCTATTCAGCAGGATGGAAAAATTATGACCAAGAAATTAAGCTCAGAATTTATTCTTCATACCAATCAATATTTAATAACAACACTGCTTTTTGTATTTGACCCTGCATATTTCACAGCTATTCATTTGTCCTTAAATGCTTTTTGTAATGCAGAATAAGCTCTGGCTATTTGCACTAGTGACTGATGCCAAATAATAGTGCTGCAGAAGAGAGAATACAGCATTTCAACTTATCAAAAGCTTTAGGTCAAGTCAGGAGGTAATCCTCACTAAGGAACTTAAGAAAGATTTTTTTTTCTTAATTAGGAAAAGACAACAGGATAGGTGGGCTTATAAGCTAGAAGTAGCTGGATAATTCAGATGAATATGCATTATAGTCCTATCTATCTATCTATCTATCTATCTATCTATCTATCTATCTATCTATCTATCTTTATACTGTCTATTTATCTATCTATCCATCTATCTAACACAAGTGTTAGGACAGTGAGTTTTCTTGTATTGGCTGTGCTTTGCATTTGGTCAAATGAAGAACACTGGAGTGGATCAGTAACATTACAGATAATTCTAAACTTCAAGGTGCTGACCCTCTCTTTTTCCCTTCATTCATTCATTCATTATCAAATATTTCATTACAAAAGTTAAAGTGCTTAAACTATTATCTGGAGATACGAGGAGTTGTGTTTCCTGACAATAGAATCAACTGACAGAGAGAGACGAATATGATATGAGGAAACACTGGAGAATTCACAAACATAATGTGGAGGTTGCTGAATCACCAACAAATCAAAGGAAGGTGGTTCTATCCAGATATACTGGTATCCAAAGAAGTAGAAAAAAATGAATAATTATTTGTATACCCAGTATTTAAAAAAATACTGTAAAATTTTTCAAACATCTTTTTTTTCCCCTCTCTATCCTTGCTTGAAAATTTGGGCATTTCTTGTTCATGATTATCTCAGTTAAAGGGAAAAAATGGGAAGGAGAGAACCTCAGGTCCAGGTCAGCCAATTCTGCCACTGCTAATAGCACCCTTAGTGACTTTTTGATTTAGAAGTTAGCTAAATAGTAATTATTACCCCAGGGTACAGAACACTTTTTAGTGACTCGAAAGTAGAAATGTAGTTGTTAAGGTGGCCTAACTTATAATTTGTTGTATAAAAAAAGGTCTTTGAATTTATATGTGTGATTATCTAATCTTGGCTGCAAAAACGTTGTGAAAGCAAATGACAACCATTGTAGGAAGGATTTGTCAGGCAGATTATCACGTAGTATCTCCATCTACAAAAACAGAAGTATCAGCGTTGCAATGTTCAGAGTTATATATAAAGATCTTATGAGTTTGACTTGAACAATGCACCAGGGGTGATTTTGTGCTGATCAGAATATCAAGCTGTAAATCTGTTTTCATTACCAATATTGCTAAATTCTGGATAAAATCTCTTTATGAATGAAATATAATTATTTTCTAACAAACACATATGTATATATTATGGTTAAAGGATTTGTGTGTAATCAGGCTTGCACTGTTAGGAATGGGTCCAGATGTTAATGAACCTGCAAAGGTTTCCTGAACTCCCCACCCCCAACCCCAGGCTCAGTTGCTTGCTGCAGAGAGAGCTAATTAAGAAGACAAGAGGGAATGTCAAAGAAGGGAGACAATTTATTGCTGAGGATGTCAAATGAGAAGCGGGGGGAAAGGCCTCAAATCTGCCTACCCAACTGTTGATGGTCAGAGGTTTTTCCAGAGGTGAAATGAATAATGCATGAAGGGAGTGAGCATCATTACATGTCTGGAGCAGAGCGCAAGGCATGCGAGTGCAGTGAGAAATCATACTGGCACAGACAACGCATGCTCAAAAAATGGCAGATCAGTCCCTCCCAGAATGGAGATTTTAGTAGTGTAATGAGCTAGGGGTTGATATCGGTCATTCATTTGGTCTTATGCACAAGCAGCATGTGGGTCCTTGGTCAAGATCCTCGATGGAGTACCACTTATCTCTCCTTGTCTTTATAAATAGGTGGGGTATGGCCTCATATGTATAGCCTGCCTGCAGGGAGGTTCCCAGTTTCTGAAAAGCAATTCAAAAGGGAATGTACCGCTATCAGTGAAATAGAAAGTTACATCGTTCTGATCCTTTAGTCTTACTGGCCTGGGAACTTGAAATGTAAGACGCAAACTGCAAAAAGGCATTTTGTTCATGTAGCTGATTACAAAGAGAGGAAGTGTGAAGAAGGACACTATATAAAAACCAATTTTAGTACCTTCAAATGTGGCTGTATTTGGAGAGAATGTCTTCAAAGAGATAAGTAAAATAATATCATTAAAGACGGCCCTAATCCAATATGACAATGTCCTTACAAGAAGAAGAAATTTGGACACAGGTATGTACAAAAAAGGAAGGTGTGAAGACAGCAAGATGACAGCCAATGTTTTATATGAATCTATTTATACATGGCTGAAAAGCAAATAAAAGTAACGTTGAGGCATACATATGTATGTATGCCTGTGTTAAAACAGTTTCATGCAAAACAAGGATTCGTGCCTGCCTATTGGGGAATTTTTTTTTTTAAACCGTACAGTAAAATTGACCCCTGAGGCATACACAGTTCTATGGATTTTAGCACAGCTATAGATTCGTATAACCACCACCACAATCATTGTAGCAAACGCCCTTGTTCTTTGAGGGGCCCTTGTATAGTCACTCCTTTCTTCCACCCCTAAACCCTAGGAACAACTGGTCTGTTCTTTACCATTATACTTTTGTCTTTTCAAGGATAACATATAAATGGAATAAAACAACCTGTTCTGTGAAAATGCCTTCTTCACTCAGCATTGCATCACTGAGTTTCACCCAAGTTGTTAAATGTATCAATAATCTATTCCTTTCAGTCTGAAAAATATTTCATTATATGGATGTAGCAAATTTTGTTTATCTATTTACTCATTAAAGGACATGTGGGTTGTTTCTAGTTTTGGGTAATTATTAATAGAGCTACCATAAACATTGTACATAGATTTTTGCGCAATCATAAATTTTTATTTTTCTGGGATAAATACCCTAGATGTCCAATTGTTCCAGTATCATTTTTTGAAAAAAAAGTTCTTATTCTATTGACTTTCCCGCAAAAATATAGCTAATTGATTTCTTACAGAGGAGCTTCTATCTCTCAGTTGTCCAAGACACCATTAAGATCGTTCTATCATTATAAGAATTTTTGAACTTTGTTCTTTTTCAAAATCATTTTGCTGTTCTAGTTCCTTTGCCTTTTCATATACATTTTAGATTCAGTCTATATCTACAAAAACTCCTACTGGGAATTTGAGAGAAATTCAATTAAATCTATACATCAATTCGGGGACTTCATTCATACCTCTATTGGGTCTATCAATCCGTGAACACAGCACATCTCTCTCTTTTTTTTTTTTTTTTTAAGGTCTTCATTTCTTTCATTAGCTTCTGGTGATTTTCAGCATGTGTCTCTTTCACACGTTTTGTTACATTTTGATGGGCATCTATTGTAAATAGTTTTGTTAGGAGTTGAGAAAGCAGATGTCAGGTCCCCATGTTAACAGGTTCTTGATTCCAAGTACTGAAGAATACAGCTACTATTGTAGAGTTGTCAGAAGGAATCAGCAGAGCAAGCAGTTGTAAGCAGACAGAATGCACACATTTCATTAGAGATTGAAGTATAGTACAGTCCAAAGAAGGAACAGGTCATCCATGCGAGTCGAGGAGACACTGAGTTTGACAAGATTGCACCTTTTGTGTTGATTTACTGATTTTATGCTAAATGTGGGGAGTAATATTCATGGTTTTTCTTGGAAAAGGGTAGAGAATTCCCTGACTTTTTCTATTCCTGCAAGGCAATTTCCAAGGGTCACCATGGTATTTGTAAACTGTTATGATGCCAGTGGGTATAATTTTTACTATGTTAATGAGGATATTTATTTAGGAATATTGTTACCTCAACTGTGCACATGCTCCAAAGACCTTCTAGTGAAGCATTGACAATATTTCTAGTCTGAGGTTTCTCTGTCTCTTTCTGGTAGCAATCAGTACTTGGAGACCCTCATCTGTTCTTTCCTAGAAGCTTCCTTTCTAGTGTCCTAATCAGGCTGTTCTCAAAGCAACCCAAATCAGTATGGCTATACTGTCTATGTCAGAAAGTCACCGAGACATTAATCAGTCCCCCAAAACAATCAGCTCCCCCAAACGACCCACCTGCAAGATCTTGCACCTGTGAGGTTTCAATTAGTCTGTCCCCATAACAACTTAGGCCAGTGTGAGTCAAGCCAGTCCAAAATAGCCTATCTGCATTCACCATGCATCTTGCTCATGCCTTCCTAACTGCCTAACCTAACAGTATTTTGTATAATTTTTTAAATTTTTATTTCCCATTGTTCATTGCTAGTTTATAGAAGGCTTAGCATTTTGTTTGTTGAACATGTGTCTTACGGTGTTGCTTAATACCTGTATTCATTCTCAAAGCACATTTTATGAATTCTATAAGATTTTTATCTGTAGGTAATAACATACGTGAATTGGAGTAATTATATTTCCTCTTTTCCAATCTGTAAGCCTTTTTTTGCCTTATTAAACTAGTTGGAACATGCAATACAATATTGAACAGCAGGGGTGAAAGTGGGCATCTTTCCTTAGTTCCTGATGTCAGACGGAAAGCAATTAGGCTTTCTCTGTTAAGTGTATTTTTTTTCCTAGTTGCTTTATATTTAATAAAGAAAGTTTCCTTCTACTTCTAGTTAGCTGACTCCCATGCCCCTATTTTACCATGGAAGGCTATTGAATTCTATCAAATGTTTTTTTCTTTCTTTTTTTTTTTTTTTGGTACTAAAATTTTTATTTATTTTATGGAAAGAAAAAGAGAGATCAACTGACAGTAGGAACAAAAAACAAGTAATAGGAAATAGAAGAAAATAAGTTCGTCTGCAATTATCTTTTTATTTTTTTTGTTAAATCATAGCTGTACATTTGTGTAATCAAGGGGTACAATGTGCTTGTATGATATACAATCTGAAATATTCTCATCAAACTGTTCAACGTAGCCTTCATGGCATTTTCTTAGTTATTGTATGTAGACATTTGTATTCTGCATTTAGTAGGTTTCGCCTGTACCCATTCTAAGATGCACGGTAGGTGTAGCCCCACCCATTACTCTCCCTCCACCCTGACTTCCCCCTTCCCTTCCCCTCCCTTGCCCCTTTCCCCATATCAAATGTTTTTTTCTGCATCAATAGTTGTGACCATGTAGTTGGAGTTTTGAGTAGTGTGCTCCAGTTTTTTTTAGCAGTCCTGGGCTGGGTTTGAACCCACCAGCCCTGGTGCATGTGGCCAGCGCCCTACCCGCTGAGCTACGGGCACCATCATGAGTGGTGTGCTTTGGGTATATTAATAAGAGAGATTTCATTGATTGGTTTTTTAATATCAAATGAGCTTTGCATTCTTAGGAAAAATTCCACTTAGTTACTATGTTATTATTTTTATATATTTTGAATTTAATATTAATGAAATATTTGTTTGCTTATATTTTATTGAGAATGTTCTGCATCTATGTTCGTTTGTATTGTCTTTCTCTGACTCAAGTGTCAAAGTCATGCTGATCTGATTATATGTTTGAGAAATATTTCAGCTATCGTTTCAATTTTTTAATACATGTACAGCTTTTTAGGTTGCCTACTTATTTTTATTTCTTAAATTTTGGGGTTGATGAGGGTGCATATGATTAGGTTACATTGTTTATGTTTGTGAGGTAAAGTCTGAGTTGTAGTTGAGTCCTTCACCCCGGAAGTGTGCCACATTCCATACATTGTACCCAGTAGGCGGAAACTTACGAAACTTCCTCACCATTTATAAGTCAAGGAGAGGCTTCAGAAGAAAACTATGTCTTGTCTTTTAATATGTTTAACATGACCTTAAGCAGAGCAAAATATTTTAACTTTTCATAATTTGCAATTTTTTAAAAAAAATTTGGTAATACTTGTGATACCATTGCATAAAGAACATTTCACTTTCTTCTAGATATTATGTTTTCTTTTGTGTTTCTCTAAAGGTTGTGTTCTATTTTATTATACATTCACGTCTATTATGCATTTTTAGTTAATCTTTGTGTAAGGTGTGAAATTTGACTGAGTTTCATTTATCTTTGTTTTTAGATATCTGATACCATTTCCATTTGTTGAAAGGTCTGTATTTGTTCCATTGACTTGTTTTTCACATTTGCCTGGAATGAATTGACTGTATTTGTTAAGGTCAAGTTCTGACTACTTTATTTTGCTCTTTGATACCTGTGTCTATGTACTGCCAAATACCACACTCTCTTATTTACTATAGCTATAGTGTAAATCTAAAATTCACATACTGTAATTCTTCCAAATTCATTCTTCTTTCAAAATTGAATTGGGTACTTTAGTTCCTTTGTTTTTAATATAAAATATAGATCTAACATGTCTTTATCAATAGAACACTGTTGAAATTCTAATAGCGATTGCTTAAATCTATACATTAATTTGGGGAGAATTGACATAACTACTAGTTTTTTAATCTTCCAATCCACAGACATGTATTTCTTTCTTTTTATGTATGTCTTATAGAATTTCTTTCATTGGATTTAGTTTTTAACATTCAGGAGCTTCACATAGTTGTTAAACCTACATATTTTATTTATTTATTTATTTATTTACTTTTTGGAGTGAAGACAAATGATACTGTGCTTTTAAATTTGGTTTTCCCAAGTATTAAAACCTTTTACTGTGTGTTGACCCTGTATTCTGCAATCTTGCTAAACTTCCTTCTTTCTTCTAGGATTCTGGGATATTTTTGATAGATTCATTAGTGTTTTCTATGTAGATAAGAATATCATCTGTAATAGGGGAAATTTATATTCTATACTCCAATCTGTAACACATATCTTAATTATTTATTTCCTAATGCTGTGCTAAAACTTACAGCATGTCAAATGTAGGGAAAACACTCAACTTTATCCATTAAGTGTAATGAAAGTTGGTATTTGTAGATATTACTTATCAGCTTGAGGGTGTTTACTTCTAGTCTTACCCTGTTAAGTGTCTATCATGAGTATTGTTGAATTATATGAAAATTTTTTTCACATTGGGTGAAGTGATTTTTGTAGCTGTTAATATAATGGGTTACATTATTAATTTTCAATTATTGAAATAGGCTTGCATTAAAGTAGGAATAAAACTACTTATTTGTGGCATATTTTTCTTTTTATATAAATGCTGCAATTTGCTAATATTTCATTGAGGATTTGTGTCCAAGTTCATGAGGAATAATGCTCAATAGTTTTTTATGTGCATTTTTTTATTTCTTCCTATTATTTTTGTCTGGTTTGGTGTTCAGATAAAATAAGTTAGAAAGCATTATCTTCTACTTTTTTTAAAGAAAGACATTGTGCATAATTTGTGCATTTCTTCTTAAAAATACTTGATAGGATTTGTCTATGAAATTACTTAGACCCAAAGATTTCATGTTTGAAAGGTTTTTAATTAGGATTTCAATTTATTTAATAATTGCAATATTATTCAGATTATATTCTGCTTTTTAAATGAGTTTATGGTTTTTAAGAATCAATGCATTTCATCTAAAATTGCAATGTATATGAGTAGAGTAAATTATATTTCTTTATTAAGCTTTTAATATCCGTGAGATGTGTCACAATAGCTCTTACATTATTCTTACATCCTCACTCTCTTTCTTTCTCTCTCTCTCTCTCTCTCTCTTTTTGTCAGTTCATTAGAACCTTATCAATTTTATTGATGTTTTCAAAAACACAGCTTTGGTTGACATCTGCTCTTATTTTTATATTTTCTTCCTCTGCTTGTTTTGAGTGCTTTGAGTTTTTTCTTTTTTTAAAACAGAGTTTCACTCTGTTGCCCTAGGCTGGAGTGTTGCAGCATATAGCACCCTCAAACTCCTGGATTCAAGCAATCTTCCTGCTTCAGACTCCCAAGTTGCTGGGACCAGAGGTGCTTGCCACAGAGCCTAACTTTTTTCTACTTTTAGTAGAGATGGGGTCTAACTCTTTTCAGGCTGGTCCTCAAGTTCCTGAGCTCAAGTGACCTTCCCACTCCCTCCTAGAGTGCTAGTATTATAGGCATGAGCCACTACACTTAGCCTCAAGAAGTTATTTTTTTATAACCCATTGTCCAGTTTTCTTAGGACTATTTTAAATTCTTTGTCAGATAATTTCAACTTTTGTAACATTCATATGGTTGACAATTTTAATTTTAAACATCTGGTTTGAGATTATCTTGGTTCTTTGGCATGGTGAGTCAGAGTTTTGTTGGCAGGCTCCACAGGGGATAATCACTTTTATTTATGACAATGATGGTGATAACAGAGCTCTGCCCAAATCTGTTTGTTTTTAAATTTTTATTTTTAATTTAGAGCTACTAAGGATTGACTAAACAATCTATGTTGAGAAAGTATACTTCCTTCTCACTACTGTTTATATGGAAGAGGAGTTGTAAGACAAGGTTCCCCTCACTAGCTCTACTAAAGTAGCACTTGTTACTTATGGGGAAGGAGGCATAGCTTTTTAAGCTGTGTTACCATGAATAAGAATTGCTTAGTATTGTTTCACCACATTCTTTGGTCTTTTGGCTAGAGAAAGCAAACATCACATAGGACTAATTTTTATTGTGTTTGTTGGGATTTCTGAGATGTCTCTAGGGCTCAGGCTGGAATATTAACGAGGCAGGAAAAAAGATCTTAGGAAATAACTTGTTGGCTTATTTCTTAAGTCTTAACCAGCTCCGAATGCTTTTCTCTACCTTTCAGCAGTTTCTTCAACATGACTAAATGATTTGTCTATGGGTTATTGTGTGTGTGCTCATGTATGCACATGTGTTTGATGAGAGGAGTAAACCGGAATGTCTTTACTCCATCTTATTTGAACTAAGAGGCTAGTTGACTAGCCTTGACTTAGGAAAGGTAATGTTGCTCATAGTTATAACCTACGTTAAGAAACTTTAAAATAGATTATTTTATTTTTATTATTGTTTTAGTAATTTCTAACAATCTTAAAACAAATTAGTGATTTGTTGGAGAATTTACATATAAAAAAGAAATTTCACATATACAGATTTTCAGGTTAGTTAATTATAAAATATTGGAAAATAACATTTAATTTTTCTTTACATATAAAATTGAATTGATTTTTTTCCCACTTTTTATTTTCTATTTTTCTTATTTTCTAAGTATATTTTACCCTACTTCAAACAATGTTCAAGGCATCCTCTAATTTCTGACTACCTACAATTTTTAGGTGAAATTGGTTTCTGTTCTTTAGGTATTTGATAAATATTATCAGATCATGTGTTGAAAGCAAACTGAGTGAAAATTCCTTTATATTTCCCTAAGTAATATTCAAAAAATTAACCCTTTAAGTTTAATTTTTTATCTCTCCAAAGAATAATGCATTAATCAGTATCTGTATCAATTCAGTTATGCTCCCACCAGAAGAAGAGAATTAGAACTGAAATAAATTTCTTCATTTGCTCAGTACTTGAGTAACTGTTTCCTGTGTAACAATTATGCTACGTTACCCTTCATTCTTGACATTTCTAGCTGTAGAGAGGAAAGAGATTATAAAATACTTAAGGGTAACAAAACTAAAT
This sequence comes from Nycticebus coucang, assembly GCF_027406575.1. Taxonomy (NCBI): domain Eukaryota; kingdom Metazoa; phylum Chordata; class Mammalia; order Primates; family Lorisidae; genus Nycticebus; species Nycticebus coucang. Next base: position 66,995,938 of record NC_069789.1, on the reverse strand, counting down.
TGACTATAAATATTTCAGTGTCATTCAAAATATGACCATAATAGGTAAATTATGAAATGTGGATTGATTAACTCTTACGCAGCTCTCTGGAATCCCTGCTTTTCATGTTACATAGTTTGTTTTCTTACTACTCTTTCTGGTTCATCTCTTTGGTTTGCATACAGAATGTTAAAACTGTTCCCTCACCAAATATCCCCATCGTCCAATTAATACAACAGGCTGATGTAACACCATTCCTTCATGAGAAGAATGATAAAGAAAGAAAAAATAAATATCTTTAATGTATAAATAATAAGATAATGTGATTAACTGTAGAGGCACTTGGCCCTATAAGAAGCACATGTGCAAGTAAGAGAATTATCTTGTGTTCTTTCAAGTAATTTCCTTTCTTTAAGGTTAGATATATTCTCAAATATATTGTATCGCTCTTCCAAAAAGGCAATTGACCCTCAAAATTCAGTTTGTGTAATATTATTTTAAAAGGACCAGACATTATATCTTTTCCAATTTGTTATAATATACTATCTGCTTTAATACTTATTATAGACATGCTGTATTTGTAATATGACTATCATCACAGGTTAAATAAATACATAATTTCCTAATTTCCATAAAATTTTATATCACTGACATTATTCTGAATTAGAAAAACCAAACAGTTTTATCTTAGCAATATATTTTGAATCCAAAACATTAGGGATTCTTAAACTATAAAACAGCTCAACTTAACACCTTAACCAGCTCTGGACTTTTAGGAAGTGAAAATGAACATTATGGTTGATGGCTCAAATTCAAACCATTCTACTCATTGTAAACCACAACAACAGCAAAAGAAGATTTAGAGTAACTAATTTTCTGGTTTGCTTTGCTTGTATTTTGTGGAGAAAGTGAGTCGAATGCTATCTTTTAATGACATTCTTTTGTTATCAGAGACTGGTCCAGGAATAAATACATAATGGTCCTATCCTATAAATGAGATATGGGAAAATTTTCCTCAGTACCCAAAGAATTAATAATCAGTCTTTAAAAAATTGAATGAGAAAGTTTTCCTGTCTGGTACTGGTAAATATCCTGCCCTTATAAGATGATGGAATTTTAGCATGAAGCCAACATTGTAGATGACAGAATGAAATGACAGAAAGAACTAAAATGTCAAAACACGTAACTAAGCTGCAAGGTTGTCCAGCCATAAAGCCAATTTCACTCTAGATTTTCCCCTTTTTGAGACCAAATATGCTTAAATTTAATATATTTTTCTTATCTTATGATTCACTTATTTCAAAGAATACTAACGATACAGAAGTTAACAACTTTAGAATGGATACAGCAGGAAACAAGTTGAGAACACATGCTAGGACATGAAAATGTGACAGATTGAAAATATCAAATTTCCAAATTCATAGTATTGATATTTATGAAATGCTATCTATGGAATGTGAAAAGAGGAAGATACAGATGCCCATGAATAACTGTGAAAAGCTGAAGATAAAATTGAGATGAGAACTGAACAACTGGTAAGATTTGAGGAATGGATTAAAATTACATTAACCATAGAAAAAAGGCAGTGGAATAAAATATAAGAAGAGAAAAGTGATCATAAAAATAGCCCCAACTATTAAGAAAATGGCATCTGGTGGTATATATTATGTATATTTAGAACGAATTCTACCTTTCTTTCCAAAATCAGAATTTTTCATAAATAAATGGATATAATCCAAATGTTAAATTTAATAATGTTTCCAATGAATGTTAATATATAATAATTCTTTACATTTCTGATTGAGATATGTAGATATTATTAGTCCATTATGTGCTAATTTGATAAATCACATAAAATTTAATTATTTCTCAAGAAAAACAAAAACGTATTTTTTAATATCTGAGTGTATAGCTCAGATCATGAAATAGTCATGTCAGATATAAATAAAATCACCAGTAATAATTCTAAAAACATGGAAAAATTAGATGGGTGTTGTGGCGTGGTATGAGCTAACCATCCTAGCTACTACTTAGAGGCTGATGTAGGAAGATCTCTTGAGCCTGGGAATTTGCATTGAGCTACTATGACTCCACTGCACTCTACCCAGGGTGAGAGAGCAAGACTTTATCTCAAATAGATAAAGCATTGTTATATATTAAAATTTTGTGTCCCCTCCATTCATATGTTGAAATCCTAACCCCCAATGTGATCTTATCAGGAGGTGGGCCTTTGAGAGGTAGTTAGGTCATGAGAGTAAAACTTTCCTCATTGGAATTAGTGCCATCAAAAACAGAAACCCAGAGAAACCTTCTTACCATCCTTCCCCATGTAAAAGAAAAAAGATTAGACAGTGGTTTACAACTCAAATAGGGCTCTCCGTGGAACTCATCTGTGTTACAACTTGATCTCATATTTCTAGTAGCCAGAACTGCAAGAAATAAATTTCTGTTATTTATAAGCCACCTAGTCTGGGACACTTTATTTTAGCAGCCAAAAATAAAGCATGTTTTCTAAAAGTACAAGTTAAGTTATTATAAAAACTATAAAGTTGGCTGAGCACCTGTAGCTCCCCGGCCTGCCAAACAACCACAACCAAAAAATAGATGGATGTTGTGGCGGGCGCTTGTAGTCCCAGCTACTTAGAAGGCTGAGGCAAGAGAATCACTTAAGCCCAGGAGTTTGAGGTTGCTCTACCCAGGGTGACAGCTTGAGGCTCTGTCTAAAAATAAAAACAAACAAACAAACAAACAAAAAACACAAAATATAAAGTTTTGTTTTTCATTATACATGTAATTTTCCCTATTGTATACAATTATTTGAGATTACATTTCAGTTTGTAGTATCTGCAGCAATTTAATGGGTAAGAATAAGTGAACAGGACTGGAGCAGCTTACATTCATAGAGAACATGAAATCATGTCAGTTTATAAAACAAAGAGAGACTTTGAATATGAAAGTTGCTGCTAATGAAGCAAATGACTCTGGAGAAAACCTTTTGAAAAAACCATCTAACAAGATGTTTCCTCATCCCAAGAAGGACCAATTCCTGGTCCATCAACCTCTTTCAGTGTTTCTTCTCACTTAAAACATCGAAACACCATGTGAAATAATCTTTTAAAAATAAAAATGCAACATGGAGACTGAAAACCTGCCATTGTTTGTCATTACTGTTGTTTAACAGTTGATACAGCTTTTCTGGCAATGCTATTGTGATGCTTTAGTTATCCTGAACACATTCTTTTTTATTGTAATAATAGTATATACATATTTTTACTATTAAGTACTTATGAGGGAATAAGTCTAAGAAAATGATTGTTTATAAGTAGTGTATAAATTTAGAATCAGGAAATATGGTGATGGCATAGCACCATAGATTGTCCATATGGGTGACAGGGAGTAACACCTTTGTTTTCTTCTTTGAATGAATATATATATTATTCACGTTTATTCTCTCTGCCTCTGTGTGTGTGTGTGTGTGTGTGTATGTGTATGTGTATAATATATACAGAGAGAGAGGCAGAGAGAGACAGAGAGAGAGAAAGAGCAATGCTCTATCCCCTGGGCTAGAGTGCCTTGGCATCAGCTTAGCTCATAGCAACCTCAAACTCCTGGGTTCAAGTGATCCTCCTGGCTTAGCCTCACAGGTAGCCAGAACTATAGGTGCCTGCCAACACCCACCTAATTTTCTGTTTTTAGTAAAGATGTGGTCTCACTTATTCTCAAGCTGGTCTCTAACTCCTGAGCTCAAGGAATCCTCCCACCTCAACCTCCCAAAGTGAGGATTATAGGATTATATGTCCAATCCTTTAAAACATTTTTTTAAATAAATAACATTTATATTGAATTTTCCCCTTATCTTCCACATTTGCTTTCTGATAGTTCAATATACACAAACTTTGTTTCATGAACATAAGTTTTAAAAATATTGTATAGGGTGGCACCTGAGGCTCAGGGAATAGGGCGCCGGTCCCATATGCCGGAGGTGGCGGGTTCAAACCCAGCCCTGGTCAAAAACCACAATAAATAAATAAATAAATAAAAATATTGTATAAAATTACCTTCAGCTGTGTTTATAAAGTGAATATAAAACATATATAAATTTTGTGTTTAGATTTGGATCTCTCCCCCTGATAACTCATTATGTAAATTATGTAAATATTGCAAAATAAAAAAAAAACAAAATCCAAATCATAAACACTTCTCATCCCAAGTATTTCAAATAAGGTATATTGAACTTTAATTTAAAATGTTCAGTGTGCAATAAAAATTGCAAGTAATACAAAAAAAATTATGGCCCATGCATAGGTATATTAATAGATACTGTTTCAGAGGAAGAACAGACATTGTTCTCAGTCACTAAAATTAAATAAACAATAAAACCCAAAAACTTGAAAATAAATTAAAATACCTTATCCTTAAAGAACCAAAGTAGACCTAAGAGTTAAGGGATACTGGAAGAATAATGTCCCCAAAATAACAAATAATAATAAATAGATAGAATTTATGAAATAGAACCAAAAGAAATTCTGGAGCTGAAGTATAAAGTCTAAAATGAAAAAAAAAAATACTGAGAGTTTTAGCAGAAGAATTAAACAAACATGAAGAAATCAGTGGATATGAAGCTAGGTCAGTAGAATCTATCCACTCTGAGATGCAGAAAAAATAAAAATGAATATAAATGAGCTGAACAAAAAAGAACTGCAAAACAACAAGTGTACCAGTGTAAGCACAGTGGAAACTCCAGAGAGAGAGAACAGAGAAAAAATGTGGTAGACAGAATATTTGAAGAAATGATGGCTGAAAACTTCCCCAATTTCATAACATGTATCCACCTGTATATGTGTATATACGTGTATATATGTGTATATATATAGAAGTCTATAAATACATACATTCTATTATAATTCTACTATAATTTATAAGTACATATACATAATTCTCTCCCTCTCTATATAAAAATTTACAACACCAAGAGCTCAGTGTATAATTCTACTATAATTCTATTATATATGAAAACATACATAAATCTATTTTATATATAAATAATACATAGAATATATAATTTATTGTTATTAATTATATATAATTAATTTATAGAATAAATAATTCTATTGTATATATTCTATTATATATGTAAATATATATATATATATATATATTCTTACAAACCCAGGAAGCTCAGTGAACTTTAAGAATGAACACAGAAAGATCCACTGAAGGCACCTTGATCTTAGATGTCCTGCTACCAGAACCGTAAAAAAATTAAACTTTTGGGGTGGCGCCTGTGGCTCAAAGGAGTAGGGCGCAGGCCCCATATGCTGGAGGTGGTGGGTTCAAACCCGGCTCTGGCCAAAATCTGCAAAAAAAAAAAAAATTAAACTTTTGTAGTTTAACTAGCCAGACTGTGGTATTTTGTTTTGGCAGTCCTCTCAGACTCATGCAAGTGTTCCTTCCTTACTAGCAATGTGGATAATATGGACCTCATATATCAATTTTTCTTATTAATGGGTGTATCACATAAAATTTTCAAGAATTTTTAATTTGGTTGTTGGACTTAATTAAATGATTTTCTTGTGATATTTTTCAAGCTAAATGCAAATCTTTGACTTGCTGGAATGAAATGGCCTCTTGACATACAATTTGTTCAGATGCTAAATTAAAATTAGGAGATCGTAATTCATTTATAAGCATCTGAAACATGCTAATATATTGTAGGAAAATATCCATCTCTATGTATAAATTAAACATTTTAATGATTTTGATTACCAACTTGGTATCAAGATTTTTAAAAATCAATTATTCCATCTATTTTTAAGCTATGGAACTGTTTTTAAAATAAAATTTATTATACTTCAAAACACAGGGAAGTATCTTATAAACTTAATTTGAACCACACTCAAATGTAGATGAAATGATTTGGTGAGTTATTTTATTATTATTATTTACGCTGAAAATTGAGTCAAGAAAATTCTCCATAAGTCCTTGGATTAATTGTATGATTTTTTTTTTTGGCTCAACCTGAATATAATTTGTTATAGATTTTCAAATTTATGGACTAACCATTGCTCATGCGTGTCACGCACACACATACACACACATACTGACACAAACACAAGCTCATGCCATTTTGGTTAATTCTTCATTTTGTCTTTTTTCTTTATTTTTTATTATCTTTATAAAAAACCATTTGATTTTATTGATTTTTTATCCCATCTGTGAATTGTAGAATTGCTTAGTTAATTCTATACACATAAGTTTTTATTTTATTCACTAATTTTCATGTGTCCTTATTTTTTAATCTCTTCCTGATTTACTTACATTTCTTCTAATTATTTAAAGTAAAGCAATGGGCTCTTCATGTCTTGCTAAGTATAGTTTTAGTGATAATACTTAGATTTGAATTTTGATTTAATATTCCTAGAGAAGGGTGTTTAATATTATCTATAATTTGGACTATCTTTTATATTTTGGTTATTAAATGGTAAGAATTTTATGTATATATATGTAATTTTGCTATATACATATATATGTATAAATAATCTCAGTATAACAGATAAAGAAAATCATTTGAACAATTATTCCATACGAAATTTTTTCAGGCTTGCTCATCAACCTAAAATATAAAATTATTAATTCACACTTATATACACCCACACACATTTTATCTCTAGTATTGTTTGTTATTTGGGAAGATCAAAGCTGAAAATGGATTCCAGGGACCCACTCATTTACTGAAGGCCTTGCTTACAAGACATCACTATTACAGAGATTAAAGCAAACTTTAGGTGGCTGATGGGAAAGAAAGAAATCTCAGTTCTGTGGACATGATAGGCCCCACAGCTAATATGAGGTAGAGGAAAGATCCTGTTCCTATATTGTTGTTATGGCTCTTGGAACTCCACCAATTATAGTCTAGTCTATGGTCTTTCTCCCAAAGTAGAAAGAATGTCTATATTTTCTCTTCCAAGTACACTTTCCCTTTCTTACAATTTCTAGAATATGATAAACATTGATGAAATGCAGAAACATCAAGAAATTATGCCTTAAACCTGGAGAAACAACATGGTTTTTTACCTCAATAGTCACTCCTGAATGTTGTGTAGCACATTTTAAGAGATCTGCTAATACTGCCCCCTGATTTAGATTACCGAATGGGTGTTTATCACTGAAATCACAGATGGCACAAGTCATTATGTTAAGTCTTGCTGTCTTGCTTTATGAATTTACTCAGACCTTCCTCCACCAAAAAGGAAAATACTGTCGCAGGTTCAAAAAGAAGTGATTATAACTTAGAAATTGTTTGATTCAATTTTAAAAAATAATCAATTTGTGGCTTGGTGCCCATAACACAATGGTTATGGCACCAGCCACATGTACCAAGGCTGTCAGGTCCAAGCCCAGCCCAGGCAAGCTAATCAGGGGCAATGACAACTGCAACAAAAAGAAAAAAAAAATAGCTGAGTGCAGTGGTGGGCACCTGTAGTCCCAGCTACTTGGGAGGCTGAGGCAAGAGAATGACTTCAGCCCAAGAGTTTGTGGTTGCTGTGAACTGTGAAGCCATAGCACACTACCAAGGGTGACATAGTGAAATTCTGTTTCCAAAAAAAAAAAAAAAAAAGTTTGTATACATAATAGATGTGTGTATATTTATGGAGTGCTTGTGATATTTGATACAGGTATGTGGTATGTAATGATCAAATCATGGTAACTACCATCATCTCAAGTATTTATTGGTTCTTTACATTAGAAACATTCCAGCTCCTTTTTAAAGATCTTTTAAAATACATGTCTACAATAAATTAATTTTGACTAGAGATACCCTGTTGTGGTATTAAATATTATATCTTATTACCCTAACTATATTTTTACAACCATCAATCATCCCACTTTATCCCCTCTCCCTGCTATACTTCCCGGCCTCTACTAACCATATTTCATACTTTCCATCTCTATGTAATTTATTTTAAGTTTTAGCTCCCATATATGAGTGAGAACAAGTAAAATGTGTTCTTTTGTGCATGACTCATTTCACTTAGCATAATGTCCTTAAGTTCCATCCATTTTGTTGCAAATGAGATTTCAGTTTTTATGGCTGTATAATATTTGATTGTGTACCACAATTATTTTATCCATTTATTGCTCATGGACATTTAGGTTAATACCAAATTTTAGCTACTGTGAATAATGCTGAAACAAACATGGGAGTATAAATATCCCTTCAATATACTAGTTTCCTTGCTTTGGTTATATATATTTAGCAATGGAACGGCTGGATCATATGGTAGTTCTATTTTTAGTACTGAAGAGTTTCATACTGTTGTCATCCATAGGCTGTACTAATTTACATTCCCTCCCACAGTGTATGAGAGTTCTCTTTCTCTGCATTATCACCACCATTCCTTATTGCTTATCTTTTCCATGAAAGTCATTTTAACTCTAGTGAAATGATACCTCATTTCACTTTTGATTTGCATTTCTCAGATTAATAGTGATGTGGAGCACTTTGATATGCATTTTTTTTTGGCCAGTTATGTCTTCTTTTGTGAAATGTCCATTCACATCTTTTGTTCAATTTTTTCTATTGGATTATTTGAATTTTTCTATTAAGTTTTTTGAGCTCCTTATGTATTCTGATTATGAATCCCTTATCAGATAGGTAATTTACAAATATGTCCCCCACTTCTTTGGGTTGCCTCTTCACTCTGTTAATTACTTCCTCTGTTCCACAGGTTTTAGCTTGATGTGATCCCATTTGTCCATTTTTGCCTTGATTGCTGTGATTTTAAGATATTACTCAAAATTTTTTTCCCCAAACCCTGGAGAGTTTCCACCCAAAGTTTTTTCTAGTAGTTTCATAGTTTCAGATATTATATTTTAGTTTTTAATCCAATTTTATTTCATTTTTGTATACAGTAAGAGATAGGGATCTATTTTAATTCAGCAGCATATACTCAGTTTTTCCAGCAGCATTTATCGTATGTTCTTGGTACAATATTTGTCATATATCCAAATGTATTTGTCAAACATGAATTTACTTTATAAATGAGTGGATTTATTTGTAATTTTTTAATTCTGTTCCATCTGTCTTGGTGTCTGATTTGATGTCATTATCATGCTATTAAGGTTACAACAGCTCTGTAGTATAACTTGAAGTGAGGTAAAGTGATTTTTCCTGTTTTGTTTTCTTTCAGTTATTGATTTTTTTATAATTATTATTTCTTATTAAATCATAACTTTGTACATTAATGCATTTATGGGGTTCAGGGTACTGCTTCGATTTACAATGTGAAATGCTTACACTGAACAAAGTAACACATCCATCACAACTATACTCATTTCTTAATAGTTTTGAAATGTACCATTGCATCATGCACATTAGATGAGGTCCCCCCAAATGCCCTCTCTCCTCTCACATCCTCCCTCCCCTCCCCTCTCTATCCTCTTCCCTTCTACTTTCTGGACTATAGTTATGTTTTGCCATTCATATGAGTGCGTAGGTCCTTGCCAGGGAATGCTATTCAGCTATTTTTAAAAAATGGAGATTATGCAGCATTTGTATTAACGTGGATGGAGGTGGAACACATTATTCTTAGTGCAGCATCACAGGAATGGAGAAGTATGAATCCTGTATATTCAACTTTGATATGAGAACAATTAATGACACGGTGGGGCATGGGGGAAGGGGAGAGCAGAGAAGGAGGGAGAGAGTGAGGGAAAGGAAAAGAAAAAAAGGAAACAAAACAAAATAGTGACTAATTCTCACATAAATTGGATTTAATTTTGACCAAAGTACATTACTTATACATTCATTTTTAATTCAACTTGTTAATATGCTGTTTAGGAAATTGCATCCTCATTTTTCCATTCTTGAGATACTTTACTAAGAAAAATATGTTTCAGCTCCATCAAGGTAAACATAAAAGATGCAAGGTCGCCATCTTTTTATAACTACATAATATTCCATATTATCATTTATACTCTATGACCATAGTATGCATTTCTTTTTTCTTTCTTTCTTTTTTTTTTTTTTGCATTTTGGTAAGGGCTGGGTTTGAACCCGCCACCTCTGGCATATGGGGCCAGCACCCTACTCCTTTGAGCCACAGGCGCCACCCCAATAGTACGCATTTCTTAAGAGAACACTGAATGCATTTTATCATCGTTAAATAAAAATATGTTTATAAGGTCAGTTCAGTAAGCATCTAATAACAATTAATTAAAAAAAAATTGTGAAAAGTAAATGTAGTGAGGAAGAAAATTAACTCTCATTATCTGGACACTGCTGTTATGGATCATATAATCATAAATATTTTTATTAAATATATATTTTAATTAGTAGGGTCATTTTTTCTTAAGATAATGGCAAACATTTCATGTATGTGTGTGTACATGTGTGTTTGTGTGCATATATATATATGAATAAAACATTTTCTTCATCCATCCATTGATGGACATTTGTTTCCACATTTGGGTTGCTATGCATAGTGCTGCAAGAAATAGTATTCATAACATATCATTGAATTCACGATTTTAATTATTTTAGATAAAAACCCAGAAGTGGGATTGCTAGATCATATGGAAGTTTTATTTTTAATAATTGAAGAACTTTCATACTGTTTCCCATAGTGCTGTACCAATTAAAATTCTCACCCCCAGTGTGAAAATTCAGATTCCATACCACAGAATTGTAATCCTTATAAGCTACACTGAGGAGTATTTCAAAATACAAATCACATCCATTATGAGGAACTAAAAGTTCCCATGGGAGGATTTATTCTACAAGCTAGGTATGTATAACCCAGTAAGTATATGTAGATATAAATAAATAGAGACTATGTTATGCTATGTTATAATTTTGTCTCATCTTCATCGTTTCTATTATTTTAAAGGCTTCAAGCTGTGAAAATACTTACTTGAATTTTCAAATATAATTTCACTTGGGAACCAGAAGAAATTTTAAAACAAGGAGTAAAAAAAAAATTGGTGAATAAAAACGTGAATTATATAGTGTATTTGTTCCACAGGCTGTTTATTAAACTACTGTGCCTGATACTACTTAAAGTAAAGCCATTTAAATCAAAACTTTGGAGCATTTGGGTTTTTATGAAACTTTATTTTGTACTGTATTTTGTGTTTTTTAATATGTAACTGATATTGGAAGTTCATTTTGAACTTTTTAAAGATATATAGGTTATCACCCTGAAGCTTCTTCTTCTCTCTGTTAGAACTAAGCTCTTGCAGCCATCCTTCAAATGACAGAGTGAGAACTTGAGACTAGAAAAAAATAAGTATGTATATGTGTATATAAAGGCAAGCAAAACAGAAATGTGGAGTTGAGTAATACAGCAGAGAGAGGCTGTAGGGATTGCTTTAAGTGTTTATTTACTCCTTGAAAATAAATTAATACTTTTAAAATAATATTTTAATGAAAATAAAAAAATATTTTAATGATAATGTTTTTATCTATTCTAACTGGGGAACTCATCATGCAAAATTAATGCCAGGATGCCAGGCATTTTATTAAATGAAAAATACAATTATGCACACAAATCACGTTAAGCCCAACACTATTCTTCCATTATGAATAACATACTATCTTAAAGATATTCACTGATTTTTGATGGTTTAACACAAAATAATAAAAATATGAGCTTTTCAAAATTGTTTATTTATAATAGTCACAGAGCTTTTGTCATGCCTCATTTATATACCCGGAAAAAATGTTCTTAAAAAAATGGAAGCTGACTTTCTAAATAAGGACACATAAAATGGTTTAAGTAGCTGCCTCTTTCTGATAATTTTAGAAGTTTTTTTTTTTTTTTCTTGGCCTATTCAAGTCATGAAAAACCAAAGAAATATTGTTCACTATTTGGTTGAATTACAGAGAAATGCCTTTTTAAAAAATCATCTTGCATTAAAATCCAGAGTTTTCTCTTCTACAGCTGGTTATGGAAGTTCCACAAAAATGTCAGAGACCCCAGAACTTTCTACCTTTCTTCTGTCTGTTATAACTAAGCTGTTGCAGTCATTCTCATCTGCAAATGACAGTGACAATTTCAAATACCATATTCACATTCCAACCGTCACAAAAGCAGAAAGGGAAGACAAAGACACTCCCCCTGTTTTTAAGAACACTTAGTGGAAGTGACAGCAATTCTTCCTACGTGCAATTCGCCAGGACTTTGTCACATGACTACATACAGCTGCTAAGAAACCTAAAACAATTTACTCTCATTTTAGGCTGCCATATGCCTAAAGTACTGGGGTTTTAACGCAGAAGGCGACAACAGAGAGCCCATTAGCAATCTCTCCACAGCCTGTCCAATTGAATTTCCTCAACTCTCTTCCCTCTCTGTCACACACACAGAATACATTCATCATTTCCGCAGTGAAAAATCTCCAAAGTGCCACCTGGGTACAGCTGTCAGCTCCAAGTTTATGATCTCAGAATTATATTTAACCTTCTTCCTCATAAAATATAACTCCTTATGATCTTGTGATCGATAAAATAAATGACATACTTTTTTGTTCCAAACAAAGAGAAAAAGAATTACAGCATCTGGAAATACTTGTTTGGAAGAGAGGTAGATGGGAAACAGCAGTTGGTGGTGTCTAACACTGATAAAATCCTGTTGAACTGAAGTAGTAAAGTTCCTTCTTCATAGTAACAGAGGAAGTTCTTTGTTAAGCCCATTTGGCACTGTCTACTTCCGCTTTCTGAGAAGAAATGTTTGCATCAACATCTGCATCAACATCTTCCCAGATAGCTATTGTCGTCTGAAAAGGTCTTTCTCTATATATTTTTTAAAAATTAATTAAATAAATAATTTTTAAATGACAAACATTATCTACATTAATGGTGTATAATATGATATTTTGGTATGTTCATATATTGTAGAAGGGCTAACTCAAGCTAGTTAACATATTCATTACCTTACATTCTTCTTCGGTAACCTCTATGGCTGAATTAAAAGTGGGCATTGAGGAGAAGCCTCTCTTGGTGATGATACAACCTTCGTATTCTATATCCTGCACCCTGTTCATGTACTTTAGAGGGCTACTATGTATTATTCTGCATTTACTAATTAGAATATATTTTAGGGTACATTTATAGTTTCTATGGCAATAACTTTACCTTAAATTTAATAGACTTATTTCTTTGCTTCTGGTTTGTTTCACAGGCAAATAATGGCACAGACACAGTTAAAGCCCAAAGACTCCGGTCATTTTTTTTTTACAGAGCTCAGTGTTATATCCACCACCCCCACCACTACCTGACAGATAGCTGTTTGAGACCATCTGAACAGAATGTTGAAAAAGCACTTGTTTTTTTTTTTCTGCTATCCTGGCATCTGTTATAGGATTCTTAATGAAGGTGTTTAAAAAGTTTCTGGGGCAACATTATGTTAATGGCACCCATACAAACCATTGATTGCTATTGTTTCTATTAGCATACAGACTAGTTTAAAACAGTAAAACTCAGATTACTGAGACCAGAGATCTGACTACAGAACTGTGATCTGAAGACAAGAGATCATCTGAGCAGACATTTTTTTTCTCTGCTTGGAAACTGACTACTTCTAGGAGTCTGTAAAACTAGGGTAGAAAAAGGTAATGCACACCTATATTCTAAATTTTCCTATTATTTTATTTTATAATGAAGTATATGGTTCTGCTTTCATGGTAGAAAGCAATCTATCATGTAATTATCATCTCAGTTGAAATAAGTTTGCATGAGTTGAATCTTCACCAAAAGTTGTTTGTAATTTAGGAAAAACGTATTATATCATGAATGACACTATGGCTCATTCTACAATGATATATATGAATCAGTCTATGTTTGTCTCACGTACTGTGATTCTATACTGAGGTCGAAGTAGATAAGTCTTTCATTATTTTTTCTAACACATCTGTTTCTAGTTAGATACATATAGAACTGAAAATTTTTTTAATACAGATTACTTTCCTTTTTAATTTATTGTCATATGCATATAAACAATCTTTCCATAGTCATCACTCTAGTCCGACAATAGTGTCCCAACTTGGCCTTCTGTATCCAGATCTCCCCGTTCTCCATATTTACTCCATAGTAAATGTTCTGAATTTAGACGATATTATATGCACTCTTTCCCTAGAAATCATGCAGTGAAAGCACTTCTTTGCAGAAGTGGTATCCAAATTTGTGTAAGCATGTAAACTAGTATATCTTTTATAATTTATATGTGGTTGATATATAATCCTGGTTCATAACTCAGAAAACCAAAGCAATCATTAGCCGTATGTAAAAATTCAGTTTTCAAATAGGGTTTATGAACTTTTTTAAACATTTAGGCATGGTTTTTGACAATTTAGTTCTTGATTCTTTTTTGCCTGGAACGTTCAGGATAAGAGTAATGTCAGTGATGACATCTCTGTCATACTTTTTCTTGCTCACTTGTTAATATTTCCTTTAAAAGGCAGGTTTTCTTTTCAGGATATTTTAAATGCTCTTTTTTTTATGCAATGGAGCATGCATACTAAAGAGTATAGAATATCTAGAGAATTTGTAGAATAATGGTATAATGAACATGCTTGTGTATGCTGCTCAGGTTTAAAAATGGAAGCAGTGCCACTATTTTATTTATTTATTTATTTATTTGAGACAGAGTCTCAAGCTGTCGCCTTGCATAGAGTGTAATGGTGTCACAGCTCACAGCAACCTCAAACCTTTGGGCATAAGCAATCCTCTTGCCTCAGCCTCCCAAGTAGCTGGGACTATAGGCACCTGCCACAATGCCCAGCTATTTTTGGTTATAGTTGTCATTGTTTGGCAGGCCCGTGCTGGATTCTAGCCCACCAGCTCAGGTGTATGTGGCTGGCGCCTTAACTGCTTGAGCTATAGGCGCCGCCAGTGCCAGTATTTTAAATGTCTTCTTCAGTTCTCTCCTCGTCCCAGAAGTAGTCACTGTGTTAAATTTGAATTGACTTTACTTTTTTATAGGCTTACCATTTATGCACGTATACAAAAAAGCCACATTATTCTATTTTTCATATTATAGCAGTTTATATAGCTAGTGTGCTGTTTATATTTTTCTGTCTTATTTATTTCGTATAGTATTATATTTCTTCATATGAATATGAAACCAATGTGATTTTCTATTCTTTTAGACAATCATTTTGTTCGTTTCCAATGTTTGATATTATAAAAGATCCCTGCCATAAATAATTTTAGACATGTCCACTTTAGACAAGTGCAAGACTTTCTCAAGTATTCAACTGGGAATGGACAAATTGTCATGTGAACTTTAGACAGAAATGGTGTTCAAATATTTAACCATACAAGGTCAGGGGCATTGCCCTAATAGAATAGAAGCCAATAGTAAACAACTTACTAGGCTCTTCCAGCATGAAACATCAGATTAAGATTCACAGAGATGAATGCAGTGATAATTATTAAATAATTCCAGACTGTATCGAGCTATTTCACATTGTTCACATTACCCCCAGCAGACCATGAGGGTTCTTTTTCCTTCACTTTGTTACCAGGTTGAGTATTTTTGTGAGAAAGTAATTACCACATTATAATGGTTTATTTCTTTGCATTTCTTAATGATTATTGAGATGTTTTCCTGAATTAACGTTCATTTGGCTCACCTTTTTAAAATTCCTTTTCTTATCATTTTCTTTTGGATTTTTGTATCTTTCTTATGAAATCAGAGGAGTTCTAAATATTCTTTATATTTAACTCTTTGCTGTTTCTTCAAGTGCTCCAGGTGGTCTCTCTAAGTGTGACTTGTCTCCATTGTGTCTTTTATAATAATAAATTATTATTTAGAATGTACTTTATATTTAGATGCAAACATGATATCTGTGTTTTATGCTTTCTTACCCTAAAGGTATATTTTCCTAAATTCTCTCACAATATTAATTCTTATGAATTGTGTATTATCAGGGATCCCTTAATCTTTATAGGGAAACCAAGTAACCCCAGAAAATCTATTAAAGTATTCATCACCCTTTCCATCTTTATCTGCAATGTCATCTGTATCATAAGACAAGTTTATATTTCAGAATAGACATGATCCTCTTCTCTATTTTCTGTTCTCTTAATTAACTTTTCTTCCTTTGAACAAATAGAGAGCTTTCTTAATTATGTACTGTAATTTTCATTATATTTTTTCATCTGATAAGGCAAGTTCCTCCTTACTCCCAACTTTGTTCTTTGAAATTATCCCTTTGGTTATTTTTTAGTCTCTAGACTTTTTGTATGTATTTAAGAATGGTAAAATATTCCAAATATAATTTATTTAATTAAAAATCATTAAATAAATATGATAATACAGAAAGATTTAATATGTCAATTATATCAAGCCAGATCTCTAATCCATATTCAATAACTAGAATTTCTATATTTCACTTTTTTAAATTAAATCATAAACACATAGATCATGTATACATTAATGCATTTATGGGGTACAATGTGCTGATTTCATATAGAATTAGGAACACTTACATGGCACTGGTTAATGTATACCTCACCTCATTTACTTAATTATTGTGTTAAGACATTTATACTCTATACTTTATTTTCTGCAAAGTTTAGTCAGGTTTAGTTTTATTAAAAATCAAAAAATTTAAAATATAGGCTCAGTGCTTGTAGCTCTGGCATTAGTCACATACACTGGAGGTAGCGGGTTCAAATCCAGCCCAGGCCTGACAAACAATGACAACTACAACCAAAATAATAATAAAAAAAAAGATAGCCAGGTGTTGTGGCAGGTGCCTGTAGTCCCAGCTACTTGGGAGGCTGAGGCAAGATAATTGCTTAAGCCCAAGAGTTGGAGGTTGCTGTGAGCTGTGACACCATGGCACTCTACCAAGAGTGACAGCTTGAGACTCTGTCTCAAAAAAAAAAAAATTAAAATATAAATCCACTTAAGGCAATGTACATAAAGCAATGTAGGAAAGACCATGTAGGAAATGTGTGGGATCCTAATAACTATAGGATATGTCAACTTTCCCACCTTCTGGATAATATCATGTGCCAAGTCTGCTCTTAAATACTGTATTTGACAATAGACCAATTTACATGTAGCCAGAGTGTGTAGCTATAAAATCACATATGTTTTCTCAGCAATACTTGTATAATTTTTTAAATAAAATAAATGTAATTTTCTCCTCATCCATAGTTGGTCCTCTTGAACACAGTTTTGTGCTGGACATCTTGGACATCTCTGGAAGACAGAATGTAGAAAACTACCTTAGTTCTGTCACTAATAACACATACAGTTTATTTTTAGAAAGAATTTAGATTTTTTTCTTAAACATGAAATGTTCTTTCATGGTTATGTGTCTGTTTAAATGTTTTGTTGATCAGAATTGTCTTTTTCTGATTTTCTACAAATAAAATTAATCCCTTCTTTAATAGACACATTTAATGTCTTTTCATTATCTGACTCACAAAAAAACATTCAGATACATTTTTGATTATGTTATACTACTACACCAACACATCTGACTTCATAATAGTCACTGTTGTTTCCAGTGCACCTATTTCCTTTGTTAATTTGTTTATAGTATCTGATAATACTAAAGAATATTAATACTTACCACACATTCTTAGGTATAGCACTTAACATTTATTAAGAACAACATTGTATCTTAGATTGATTGAATAATTCTTTCCAAACTTTACTTTTTTCTGATTAAATAGTAATACTACCATATAATTACATTTGTATGAGATACAGACATCATTCTTTTTCATATATTAATTATTAAATTGTGTTATATCTATATACAGTAAACTTCTGATGAATATTCATTGAGATAAAAATTAGTTACTGAATTAAATATAGATATGTTGTACCTTAAAAATTATATATAAGTAGTGTCTTTTTAAAAATACACTACTGGGACCTGATCAAACTAAAAAGCTTCTGCACAGCCAAGGACACAGTAAGTAAAGTAAGCAGACAGCCCTCAGAATGGGAGAAGATATTTGCAGGTTATGTCTCTGACAAAGGTTTAATAACCAGAATCCACAGAGAACTCAAACGTATTAGCAAGAAAAGAACAAGTGATACCATCTCAGGGTGGGCAAGGGACTTGAAGAGAAACTTCTCTGAAAAAGACAGGCACATGGCCTACAGACATATGAAAACATGCTAATCATCCTTAATCATCAGAGAAATGCAAATCAAAAATACTTTGAGATATCATCTAACTCTAGTAAGATTAACCCATACCACGATATCCCCAACCAGAAATGTTGGTGTAGTTGTGGAGAAAAGGGAACACTTCTACACTGCTGGTGGGAATGTACACTAATACGTTCCTTTTGGAAAGATGTTTGGAGAATACTTAGAGATCTAAAAATAGACCTGCCATTCGATCCTACAATTCCTCTACTAGGTATATATCCAGAAGACCAAAAATCACACTGTAACAAAGTATTTGTACCAGAATGTTTATTGCAGCCCAATTCATAATTGCTAAGTCATGGAAGAAGCCCAAGTGCACATCGGCCCACAAATGGATTAATAAATTATGGTACATGTATACCATGGAATATCATGCACCTTACAGAAAGATGGAGACTTTACCTCTTTCATGTTTACATGGATGGAGCTGGAACATATTCTTCTTAGCAAAGTATCCGAAGAATGGAAGAAAAAGTATCCAATGTACTCAGTCCTACTATGAAACTAATTTATAGCTTTCGAATGAAAGCTATAACCCAATTATAGCCCAAGAATATAGGGAAAGGGGAAAGGAAGGGTAGGGGAGAGGGGAAGATGGGTGGAGGGAGGATAATTGGTGGTACAATTTTTTTTTTCTTCAGTTTTTGGCCAGGGCTGGGGTTTGAACCCGCCACCTCTGGTCTATGGGTCCAGCGCCCTACTCCTTTGAGCCACAGGCACTGCCCAAACACACATATATTTTCAACATATGACATTTATAAATTAAATGCATGTGTTGATATTTAAAATAAAGAGTATTGTTTTGTTCTAGTTTTCTGAATTTTGCCTAAACCTCATTTTATATCATTTTATTCTCATATGATGGTACTTATAATTTATTTGCATTAAATACTGTGCTTCACATTATATTTATTGAATCTAGAGAATGCTTGAATGCTTGGCACTTGGGATTTTATTCTTAATTCTACTTTTGATGTGGTCATCTAGTTTCTTTGCTTTCCATTTGTAAAAGAGATCGATATGAATTTCTAAAACAATATAATCCATTATCCTGTATGGCTATTCACTAATATTCTGTTTTATATTCTTTTCAAGCACTTTATCTCATCATTTCTGAAGAGGTAGGACATATTTTGGAAAATGAGGCAGAGAAAATTATCATTGATCCAAACTCAACAATCATATAAATGAGAACAATTTGATGCAAGGTATATAATATATTCATATAATAGGCTACTGAGATAAGGCATAGGAACTATTATGCTTTGTAGAAGTCTAAAATAAGAGTCTAGTTTTTTAAAATTTGATTCTTCATGTATTTTTAATTTTTTTCTTTATCTTTTTTTAATTTTAGGCTAATGTGAGAGTACAAACAACCAGGTCACAATACTTGAATTTGTTAAGTAGAGTCCATCTTGTAGTTGTATCCCACACCCCAAAGGTGTCCCATATACCCCTACACTGTTCCCATTAAGTGGGAGCACATCAATCACGCCCCTCCACCCTTTTGTCCCCTCCCATCTTCCCCCTCCCCCAACTTGAATTTAATTGAGTAGTACTCATATGTGGGCATGAATTAGATCATCTTCTGGCATCATATTAGTATCAAGTACATTGGGTATTTGCTTTTTCATTCTTGTGATACTTTACTAAGAAGAATGTGTTTCAACTCCATCCAGGTTAATACAAAAGATGTAAAGTCACCATATTTTTATGGCTGAATAGTATTCCATGGTGTGTGTGTGTGTGTATCTCACAGCTTGTTAATCCATTCCTGAATCGATGGGCATTTAGGTTGTTTCCACATTTTGGCGATTGTAAATTGAGCTGTGATAAATAATCTAGTGCAAAAGTCCTCATGGTAAAATGTTTTTCTGCCTAGTACTGAGATTTCAGGGTCAAATGGGAGTTCTAATTTGAGTTCTTTGAGGATTCTCCACACTTCTTTCCAAAGAGGCTGCATGAATTAGCAGTCTCATTGACAGTGTAAAAGTAATGCCCTCTCCCCACATCTATACCAGCATCTGTTAACTTTGGGAATTTGTGATGTGGTCTAATCTACTGAGGTTAGATGATTTCTCAGGGTGGTTTTGATTTGCATTTCTCTGACGATTAGGAATGATGTGAATTTTTTCATATGTTTTTAAGCCGTCATCTAGCTTCCTCAGAGAAAGTTCTGTTCTTAACTGTTGCCCAGTGATAGATGAAATTTTTTGCTCTTTTTTGTTGTCTTTGTTGATTAACTTGAGTTCTCTGTAGATCCTGGTTATCAAACCTTTGTCAAATCCTTAACATGCAAACTTTTTTCCATTCTGAAGCTCATCTTTTTACTTTAATTGATGCATCTTTAGTTCTGCTGAAAATTTTCAGTTTAATTAAGTCCCATTTATTTTTGTTTTTGTTATTGCAATTGCCATTGGAGTCTTCTTTGTAAAATCTTTCCCCGAGCTGACATTGTCAAGAGTTTTACCAACACTTTCTTCAAGTTTTTTCTTTATAGTTTCATGTTTTAGATTTAAATCTTTTATCCATCTTGAGTCTATTTTTGTAAGTGATGAAAAGTGTGGGTCCAGTTTCAGTCTTTTACATGTGGTTATCCAGTTCTCCTAGCACCATTTATTAAATAGGGAATCTTTTCCCCAGTGTATGCTTTTGTTTGGTTTATCAAAAATTAGATGGGTATATGAGAATGTCCACTAATCAGTAGCCTTTGTATACTCCAATAACAACCAAGTTGAAGTTAATCAAAAACACATTTCCCTTCACAGTAGCTTCAAAGAAAATGAAATACTTAGGAACATACCTAACAAAAGAGGTAAATGAACTTTACAGAAAGCCCTAAGAAAAGAAACAGCAAAAGGCATTAACAAATGGAAGATCATACCATGCTCTCAGGGCTTGGAAGAATCAACATTGTTAAAATATCTAAACTACCCAAAATCATCTGCAAATTCAATCCAATCACCATTAAAATGTTGCTATTATACTTTGAAGAACTGGAAAAAATAGTTCTTCATTTCCTATGGAACCAGAAAAAAAAAAAAAAAAAAAACAACACATAGCCAAGGCAGTTTTTAGTAATAAAAACAAGGCTGGAGGTAACACCTTACCAGACTTCAGGCTACATTACAAGTCCACAATGACCAAAACAGCATGGTATTGGCACAAAAATAGAGACATAAACATATGAAAGTGAATGACATTTTTTTTCCTTTTTAAATTTTTATTTCCGAATATTACAGCGGTACAAATGTTTTGGTTACGTGAATTTCAGTTGTGTAGTTTGAGTCAAAGTTACAGGGTGTTCATCACCAAGATAGCATGCATTGTACCCATAACGTGTGAACTACCTGTTCTCTCCTTACCATTTCCTACTTGCTTGTTTTCTGTTGAGTTTACTATCATATGTGCACATGGGTATTAATAAATTAGCTCCAATTTCATAGTGGATACAT
This sequence comes from Nycticebus coucang, assembly GCF_027406575.1. Lineage (NCBI taxonomy): Eukaryota > Metazoa > Chordata > Mammalia > Primates > Lorisidae > Nycticebus > Nycticebus coucang. Next base: position 66,974,322 of record NC_069789.1, on the reverse strand, counting down.
GTGGTGTTCATTTTTTCACTCATGAGATACTTCACATAGAAGAACGGCCTGCAGTTCCATCCAGGTTGCTACAAAAGGTATTGGTCACTGTGTGTGTGTGTGTGTGTGTACGTGTGTGTGTGTCTGAGAGCATTGCTCCATAGTTTGCATATACCACATTTCACTAGTCCACTTATGTATCGATGGGCACTTGGGTTGATTCAACATGTTTGCAACGGGTGCTGCAATACACATTAAAATGCACATGTCTTTTCGATAAATTTACTTCTTGTTTTTCCTTAGGTTAGTATAGGATTGCTGTTCAAATGGTAGGTCTACCTTTAGTTTTGGAGATATCTTCATATAATTAGAGGTTGTACTAGTATAGAGTTCCACCAGCAATGTACAAGTGTTTCTTTCTCACTGAATCTCCACTAATATCTATTGCTTTGGGATTTATTTTTTCTTTGAAATAATTGTAGGTTAACAGGTAGTTGTAATAAACAACAGAGACCCTGCGTACTCTTTCCTTGGTTTCATCCAATAATAACTTTTGAAACATAATTGCGCAATATCACAACAAAGGTAACCATGAGAATCCCTAGGGTTACCTTTATATTGAATCCCAGCCTCCCTTCTACCTTCTGCTTAAAACTTTCCAGCCACTAACATGTTCTCAATTTCTGTAATTTTGCTATTTTATGGATGCTATATAGTGGAAAATACATGTTCTTATGTAGTCACCAGTTTTTCTTGGTGATTTAAATTTTGCTATAGATTTTAATTGTGTGATTTCTGAATTGCATGTTAGTTTTATATTTAGCTATTTTTAAGAAATTGCTAACCTGTTTTCCAGGGGAGCTGTACATTTTGTAATTCTATCAACAATCTACGACTGATACAATCTCTCTAATCCTCACTAACATTTGGTGTTGTCAATATTTTTTTTACGTCATTTGATAGGTGTATTAATAATATCTCATTGTGGTCTTAATTTGCATTTCCCTAATAGCTAGTGAAATTAAATCCTTTTCCATGTGTTTATTGGTCATCTGTATGTCCCCTTTAGAGAAGTGTCTCCTTATATCCTTTACCCATATTCTAACTGAGTTCTTTTTGCTCTTGAATCTTGAGAACTATAACTAGGACTAGACCTTGTTTCTGAAACTGAGGATTTAAATGGTGAGTAGTACTTTGCTGCATATGTGGTTGAAAATATTTTTCCTCATGTAGAGCTTTTATTTTCATCATCTCAAGTGGTGCCTTATCAGCGAAACTGTTCTAATTTTGAAGTACAGTTGTGCATCATTGTTTTTCTTTTTATATGTTGTATTTTTAGCATCATGTCTACTCCTACATCCCAAAGATACTCTCTTGTATATTTTTCCTAAATATGACAAGATGAAATAAACTGATGTTGTATTTGGAAGGGGAATACAAGAAGAGAAAAGAGGCTTTACATTTTTTTAAAAAAAAATAAGCATCCTGCACTAAATTGGACCACACAAGGAACATGTCATTGTTCACTTTTATATTCATGAATAGTAGGTCTTAGCTCATCTCAGAAAATGTGAAGAAAGCAATTGATCAATATGATTTACTTAATAGTCTTTTCTCTTAAGGTGAAATGACATTTTGAAATTGTACTCTTTTCGGGCGGTGTCTGTGGCTCAAGGAGTAGGGCGCCGGTCCCATATGCCAGAGGTGGCGGGTTCAAACCCAGCCCCGGCCAAAAACCAAAAAAAAAAAAAAAAAAAGAAATTGTACTCTTTTCTACTAAGAGTACAATTTGCAAATACATACATTTGAATCTTCCCGTTTAAAAAAGCATATTGAAATATTGTGTCCGGCAAGTAATTTATTTGATGTGACAAAAATATGTATCCTATAATCAAACTTATCAGATCAAAACTGGCCTTTGATGATTACTACCTGGTAAGTTTTTTATCTTTCTCAATTTTCTCAAACTAAAGATGATGTTTAAAGGTGACTAAAATAATACATTCAAAATTCTAAGCAGGGGTCCTAGAAAAAAAATAGCTGATGATCAATATTTTGTTACCTAGAAATAAAAATGTTTACCTTTTATATTATATTTGGTACTTTTCTGGCTATTTTTTTTCTGTATATGTGAGTAGCAAAGATGTTTACAAGTATGGATGCAAAAAATATATGGGGTGAAAGTGAGAAAAAAAGGAAATGATTATACAAAAATACCTAATGAATTTGTAGAAACCATGGTTATACTTGTTTGTAGTCTTCTATATAAAATAAGTGAATTACAAAATGAATATCACCATAGCCTCACCATTAAAAAAAAGTGGTTACTGGCCTCCTCTCGGGCCACCTGCCACTTCTAGAACATACTGGAATCACTTCTGCCTCAGGACCTGCATACCACTGCTCTATTACTGACCTGCTTGTCCAGATTCTGTATGACTAGCTCCCTCACCTGTGCCCACTCTGGATTTTTCCTGACTGCCCCACTTAAACTTGCAACCCAGCCCCTCTTGCACTGTCCCTCTTCCCTGCTGGATTTCCCATCATTGCACTTGACACTGTCTTCCGAAAAAAAAAAAAAAAAAAAAGTGGTTACATTTCTGTACTCAGAAAGATATAGTGTACTTCAGGGGCAAATGTATTAGAAAGTGATCACTTTGGGTTATGTCTCAGATTTTTTTCTTTCCGTGTAATAAATAGACCATGACAATTCCAATCCTCTCAAGTTTCCTCAGGTCATCACACTTAGTAGAGCTTGTATACCAAGCTCTAATTAGAGAATTCTAGGAGTCACCCTCTGGAACTGCCACAGACTATTCCTAAAGGCAGTCGACTGATGATTAGAGGAGGGCCACCCACCATTAAGCAGTATATCAAAAAATGGCACAGTGAAGACAATTTATTTTCATGCTATTGTATTTGTCACCGCACGGAGGGACGCACAATACTTATTGCTACTCGCTTCCTCTTCATTGTAGAGGTAATACAGTACAAGTAAAATTATGCAAGATACAGTCTGACAAAGAAGGACAAATGAATGAGAATCTCCAAAACGCCCAGAGTACATATTGCTTTGAGAATTTGACATTGAATCTTCTGCAGAACTGCACACAAATAGATGACAATAGAGATTTCTTTCTATTAGGACAGAAAATGTCTGTGTAAAATTAGTTGAAAGAGTCTCAATTTTTTATTATAAATAGGCTAAAACACATGCTATTTATATTTTATATAATTTGCAATAAACTGTGTCTCCATGACTTATTTTATTTTGAATTTTAATTGTGCATACAACTAATTTTAACTATAATATAATGCATACACATATTTTGGTCCACGTTTATGATGTGTGGGAAAAATGCTCATTTTAAGAGAAAAATTACCATTTTTGTGAAGTATCACTCAGATTTTTCTAAATTAAAATTAAAGAGGCTTATTGTTATTTAAAGCTATTCCAGACATGAGTTGTACAGAGTTGTCTCCTGACATAATGAATGAGCTTACTTATCAGTATAACAGCACATTTATGTGCACATTGTTCATAGTTGAACACATTGTTCATTGTTCATAGTTGGGGTTACTGCTTTTATTTCATAAGAAAACACTTTGGGAAGAAAATGTGAATCAACTATATTTGACTTTTTTATGATATGTAAATTTTTTTTGGCTGTTAAGAATGCATGATATACTGCCAGGTAATACAGTAAAAAGCAGGACCTTTTACAGTACAAGTTCAGAAAGGACATTTGACCCATGATTAATATTCTTTTTTTCTTTTTTTTTTTTTCATTTCTCAAGCTAGAGGTCTTAGGAAGCTATAGAAAAGTTGAAATGAACAAAGCATTGTTATTAATCTGTTATTTTCTGGTGTTATTGTGGAATCAGTTTCCTTGAATTACATAACTCATTTCATGCAATTGCATCAAGTATGTTTGGTTATATATGAAATAAAAGTCAAAATTTTTATTAAAAAAAAAGAATGCATGATGTACAATACATATTTCATTGAATTCAGGGTTGTTTTCTATGAATATATTTGTAATTCTAATAAGATTTGATAAATTGATCATAATATTGAAGTAGAAATTATGCCCTAATTTTAATATAGAATATGCAATTTCTATAGAATATATATTGTTACTACTATGATACATGCCCCTTGCCTCCTCAAATTAGAACAAAATATAGTTCTTTTTTTTTTTTTTTTTTTTGTAGTTTTTGGCCGGGGCTGGGTTTGAACCTGCCACCTCCGGCATATGGGGCCAGTGCCATACTCTGTTGAGCCACAGGGGCTGCCCAGTATATTTTTCATAAATAATCAGTAATACAGAAACTTTTGGAATATTATGTTATGAATTCAAGGTCTTTTTAAGAATTATTTTACAAGTTCTCTCACTAACTTAATAGAATCATTATTATGTGTTGCATTTATACAATTTTATCTTTTAAATTTTGGAGAAAATAACCCATCTATAGAGTCATATACAGAAATATAAGCCAAAGGAGTAGGGCCCCATATGCCAGAGGTAGTGGGTTCAAACCCAGCCCTGGCCAAAAAATGCAAAAAAAAAAAAAAAAGAAGAAGAAGTATAATCCAAACATATCATTGGATTAATTTTTTTGAAATATAGTTAAAAATTTTTTGCTATATTTCACTCTTTTCTTTGTTTTAATATTTTTTTCCTTTTAGGTTTTGTTATGGCTCTTTCAATCAGAAGTAACAGATTGAATTTGCTTAATAAAAAAAGAGAAATTTATGATTAGTATACAGAGTTGTGTCCTGTGCTCCAGGTGCAGAAAGTTAAGATGAAAGAGCCAAGAGTTGGCATGCCATGACTGTTACAGAAACCCATTTGATTATTGCTTTTCTCTCTCACTAGAAGAGAAAACCCTACAAGATAGCGTTTGTATCTCTGCAAAATATCTCAATCAAATAAACCTTCAGCTTTCAATTCTAAAGTTTATGAGAACAATTAAATCACAGGGTTTATATCTCTATCTTGTATTGTTTCCCAATCTTGTATTTTTGTGATTTAATTGTTCTCATAAACTTTAGAATTGAAAGCTGAAGGTTTATTTGATTGAGAATTCCATGAGATTTTCTTATTTCCTTCTGCTAATTTTAACCTTCACGTTGAGAGAAATTGTTGTTGTACCTGGTCAGCTGGCCTCCACGTTCAAAATCAGGTCTTGAAAAGAAGGCTCAAGTGTTCCCTCCAGAGAGGTAGAATTGCTTTATGATCCAGAAGGAAGCTTAATTGAGGCTCTGGCTGTGTAAAAGCCATCTCATATTCTTCTACTATATCCAAGGCAACAGCTTCAAGCAGCTACACCTTTGGGATTGGTAGTAGAAGTTTTATCAGGTATTCACAGAGGCATCAGGATTTTTTTAGGCTGCTCTGATTAGAAAATATTAGTTTTTAACTAAGGAGGCAATGAAAATCCAGCTACCTTTGTCAGTTTTTGGCTCTAAAAACTTCAAGATGCCTCCCACCCCATTGTCTATTTATCCTGGAATATTTTGGATGCGTCACTCTTTTAAGAAGAGTATCTATGTTCTGAATGGAGCCAAGTTTCTATTCTTATATTAAATATTGGAACACAAATGACACAATGAGCTAATTATTGAGTAAGAGTATGCAGATATGTATCATATTATCCTTTATGGTGTTAAATCTTTCTAAGCATAAGTATAAAAATTTTATAAGAAAATTCTTAAACATATAAATTATAACCCATATTACTCCATATCAATAAATTCCACTATAATCTTTATAGTTAGCTTTCAAGATTTATTTCTATATTCTCTTCATGTGTTAAATGAGTATGCATATTTCCACGTGTGTGTGTGTGTGTGTATTTCAGGGGAAAGAAAGAAAGGAAGAGAGAACAGAGTGGATGGGCATATCAGGCCTAGATTCCCTATGTGAAAATATAACTATGACACAATTCACATGTATATGTTTACATGTAAATTATTCCTCAGAAATGCACCACAATTTACTCAATCAATCCTCTATTTTGCTATTATTTTAAAATTCTCCCTATTTTGAATAAAACCACCATGAGTAATTTTCTAGTTGAATAGTTTCTCACATGCATTGTTTTTCAATAGAAACTATTAATAGCAAAACTTAGATATTACATATGTTTTTAAGGTTCAGATTTGTAATTTGTAATAAAAACATATTACATATGTTTTTAAGGTTCAGCAATTTCAAATTTGCTGATTTTCCTCTATTATATAATATCTATTTATCATCGCCCATTTGTGAGTGTATATGAATCATTATTTTTTTAATTCTCAAAATTTCAATAATTCATAAATTTTAAGACTTCAAAGTGAGGGGATAGGTAAAAGTCAGGGGTGATGTACACACACACATATACATATACACATACATATGTCTATGTGTATACTTGTATATGTATCTCCTTGTTTAGCTTTGCAAAGTGTTTCATATGTAAGCATATATGGCTAACAAGTGAAAATACGGCATGTTTTTCTCAAAAATGATAAGATTATAATGTTTTAACATTTACATTGTGTATGTAAATATATAATTTCATAATTATCAAATTTTCTTCCCTCACAGTTATTACGAATTATTTAATGATACATTCTAGAATAAAGAGACTATGCAATAATTTAGGACAATTGAACCACGCATATATAAATTATAAGCATATATAAATTGTGTTATTTAGAACTGAAGAAAACGTATAAAATCTTTGATCTTAAGCCAATCTGCAAATGCAAATGGTCACTGAATGTTGTGAGTTATTTATCAAAGTTTGCGATAATAAAAACATTTGTTCTAATAAGTTTATAATATTAAAGTTCACAGATTGAACTTTGTTAAATTTGGTTTGAGTCTTGAACAAATAAAAAGAGCATAAGGAACGCTCATTCCAGATAAAAACATGGAACTTACAGATTACAAGAAAAATTAACCATGTGGATTACAGAAGATTCCAATGAAATTTTTCTGTAGATGTAATGTGTGTATTTATTCCAATCAGTACAAAATCATGTATAAGAATCCCCCAAGAAACTTGGTTTAGTGTTTTCTTAGATGATAATATTTAAATATTCATATAAGAAAAAGGTACAACATAACTACATTGGAAGAAGGGAGAAGGAACTATAGAGGTATAAAAATATATATATATTTTTTAAGACAGAGTCTCTCTCTGTTGCCTGAGCTAGAGTGCCACGCCCTCAGTCTAGCTCTAAGCAACTTCAAACTCCTAGGTTCAAGTGATTCTCCCACCTGCCTCCAGATTAACTGAGACTATACGTGCAAGCCACCACTCTTTGCTAATTTTTCTATTTTTAGTAGAGATGTGGTCTCACTTTTCTCAGGCTGGTATTGAAATTGTGGGCTCTAGGGGTCCTCCTGTTTTGGCCTCTTAGAGTGCTAGAATTACAAGTGTAAGCCCCCACGCCTGACCCCATTATTATACATGCTAAGTGTAGAATTAACAAAAATATAGCTAGCAATATATATATATATTAAAAATATATTTAAACATATGTATTATATGGGTCCCTAGGGACACAGACTGAGTTGGATTTAAGAATGAGGAAGGTTTATTGGAGAATAACACCTGTGTTCTTAAAAGAGGAAGGAAGTGAGATTAGATGAGAAAATCTTTCAAATAATGATGCAGGTTTAACAAAATTCTGGTCAGTTCTGGGGAATTCTAGAACAAAGATTGGCCTTAGAAATGGATTGCATGAGGCAGAAATGGTCAGTGTCTGACAGTTCCACTAGGCTGAGGCTTTAGCTGAAGGCTTTATGGAAAAAGTCAGGAGAATGTGGCCTGGACTCAAAAGCTGGGGAGAATGCTCTGAAGGTCCTAATACCTAGAAGTTGCGCTGAATGCACTCTTTGAAGTTCTATGGCCAGTTCTTTTTTGAAGAGCTATCCATGTGACATACTCCAAGAGCTATCACAGGAAAAATCCTGGGAGACGAAGAAAACTAACAAATGAGCTGCGAGTTTTGCTTCTGAAAATTCTGTAGACTGTGGGGTTAGTTGAGAAACAAAAATTTGCTGATATGTTCTCATTGTCAAACCTATAAAATTCTGAAATACAGATATATTAATTTGATGAACTATTAAAACAAACATTTGGTTTAATAAATTGCTGGAGTATATATTTTTGAAATGTTAATGAAAGTGAATTTAATAAAACATGTTTAGAAAAATGAGAAAATATAGCAGGTAAAAAATAAGAAGTAAATAATAAGAAAGATATTTGTGAATTAAAAGAACTAGAAATGTAAATACCTATAATGGGAAAGAACTGCTTTTTGGAAAATAAGCAAAAAAGATGCACAACTAACACATTTAATCAGGCCAATATAATCTTTAAATTAAATAGAAACACAACCAAATTAGTTTAGTCAGACATTGAATTGATACCATGACTATGGAAACCACAGTACGGTTGATGCTCTGTGTCTGTGGATTCTGCATATCTGTGTGTTCAACAATCGTGGATGAAAAATATTTTAAAAAACGATAGCTCTGGCTTTTTATTTTTGTCATTATTCCCTAAATAACACAGTATTACTACTATTATTTATGTATCATTAATTTTGTAATAGTTATTACAAATAATCTAGAGATGACTTGAAATATATGGGAGAATGTACATAGGTTATATGTGCAAATACTATAGTTTTACATAAGAGACTGCGCAACTATGGATTTTCATGTTACAGGCGTCTGAAACCAATTCCCCATGGATGCTGAGGGGCAGCTATATCTCTGTATACTCTTAGTGGGTATATTAATAAGTTGCTATTATTATTACTCTCCCACTATTACAAATATTACTGCATGAGGTGTTACAAGGACAAAATGCCTGAAGGAAATCTTAAAATTTGTGTTTTGGGCATGTTGTTGGGGTTCTATCATTATACAGTGGTTATCTATTTTTATTAGCTGATATATGACAGAAAAATAAATGGAGAAAATGAATGAATATAGTGATATATTAGGGAACTCAGGCTTTTTCAGGGAGAGAAAATGCCAGAATGTAAGAAAGAACCATAAAATATTGCATTTTGTACATGCCAGTATGCAGTTTTTTTTTTTTTTTTTTTTTTGGCCCAGGCTGGGCTTGAACCCGACACCTCCGGCATATGAGGTCAACACCCTACTCCTTTGAGCCACAGGCGCTGCCCTGTACATGCCAGTATGAACTCATTATTTCTTAAATGTATATCAGAACTCTGTCCCCTGGGAAAAAAAAAAATGTAGATTCAATGATTTCTTTCTAAAATTAAGGACTCTGTTATCCAAATCTGGATTTCTTAGTATTATTCTCTATCACAAAGAATCAAGGAGTTTTGAAAAATGACCAATTATGTCTTTGTGCTAGAGAAAACGTAAGCCTGCAACATCTTACATTTGAAAATAATAAAGTACCCAGTGAATAATGATGACATTGTAAAAAGACTGAAGAATCAGCTTTATTAAAAGTGAAAAATTCTGCTCATCAAAAAACAATCAAATCAATATGTTATATCACATAAAATTTAAAACATTCTTTGGTCCATTGTGATACTCAGAAACAACCAAGAAAAAAAGGCAAGATAAATATTAATAAATAAAAGCTATTTTTAAACAGAATAATGCCAGTTAATTATTATGAGAGGTATAATAGAATTAAAAACAATATGTGGGGTTTTGTGAATTCTGATGTAATGCGTTTATAAGAATCATCACTGGTTGGTTAAACCATTGGGTAAGAGCTTGTTGCAGAACAGAATGATACAAGGTTTTGCCCTTAAGATTACTACTTAATTTCAAAAAAGAACAATGGATCTTTATAACAATATGATACAATTCACCTTGACCAACTGGTCGAATGTGGACTCACTAAAATTATGAACAATGGATAATTGTTCCCTGTTTTCGTGCCATTAGAGGTACACAATGTTAATAGTATTGTGTTTCTCTAAAAACAGCTTTAGCTCAAATATAATCATGTGGAAACAAGTGATAACATGCCCATAGCCCAAATAAAACAAATAAAAGGTATTGAAAAGCTAAACTGTGTTTGATTAGAAGAGAGTAGTTTGCATTTAAAGGGTGAAAAGAAGATATTAAGGAATGTTTTGGACACTTCAAGATGTTTAATAAGGATGGTATATTATAATTAAAATAATTTTTGTAGTTAGGTAGAATAAAATCATTTTTCTCAGGAGATAAATAATTAAGTGGTGACAGTGCAGAGTCAGGATCTTGCAACTTATTTTTGAACAAGTATAAAGATGTGCATGTATACACATACACAAAGAAAGAAGATTTATATACATATTTGTATATACACACATATATACACATATACGTTATTTGTTGAACCAAGCAGTATATATAACTTTTAGTTTAGTTATTTATTTTTTATCGCTTCTCTTAATTTGTAATTTTTCAAAGTGAAATGTTAGGAGAAAGAGAGACCTGCCCATAATCAGATAGACAAACTCATCATTCGCAGAGCCATAATCAGACTTTTAAGCCCCTTGCATTTTATCCCTGAATTCGTTCCACTATACTATGAAGTCTTTCCTAAAGTCCTTATGTAATTTGACTATTGGTGACTATGATGACACTTCTTAATATCATAAAAAAATAAATTACAACAGAGAAGTTTACCCAATACTGCTTGAGAAATGTTTAGCTTTGAAATTCTTTAAGCTGACCATTTGACTTTAGATATGTTATTTTTTCTGCTTCTTATTCTGATTTATTATTTGTTCTATTCCTAATAACATACGCCTTTAGTATCAGTTATTGTTATAAATAGTGAAGTCTTTATAATCATCACAGCTTTATTAGATTTGTTATTAAAAAATTCTCAGTGAGACTATGTCAATATGCTATACCATTAGCGGCAATAAAAATAGAATAGATGTCTAGATAATACTATTATAATTTCTCACAATTATGTGAGCACTTTATAAGTCAATAATGTGACAGAAACATTTGATAATTGCACCTGAATTTTAGTGATGATTTATCTGTTCCCAGAAATGACATATCTGTAAATTTTCACCTAGACCTTAGAAAATTCATAGTATTTTTATTATTTGCTATTTGAGTTAGAAAGTAGTAGGTACTGATTGTGTATTATTAATATTCAAAGAATATGGTCATCTTAGTCTTTGAGTCTTCTTTTTTTCTTTTTGAACAGAAATCATCAGTGGCCCAGTGGCTGAAAATGGAATTTTTTCATTGCTTACATTACATGAAGGCTATAAGTCAACTAAAACTCCTCAAGTTTTTTTATCAATCTTCCTATGCCGGAATAGACTCATCTCTACGTGTCTTCTCATCTGAAATTCAGTTTTAAGGAGTAGCATCTACCTGGGCACTTTGCTGGTATATGAAAGGAAGGAGTTCAGTTAATCTACCAAAGTATATTAACAACTTTTCCTCAGATGTAACCAACATCATATCCTTTCACACCTCATTATGTCCAAGAGTTCCAATTCAATGGTTTGGGAAAGTTTATTTTACCTACAGAGAAGCATGACGAGGAATAACAGAAAATAACTACAAACAAATAATATGAATTACCAGGATTGTCATCTACGTCTAACGTACCAATCTTTGTGTCTACAAATTATAGCCCTAATAATTTCAGGTTGTATAGCTATTAACATTTTACCCTTGATCTCTGAAGGAAAATTCCCTTATGTCATATGAAAAAACTTTTGGTCATCTAATATTGGACTGTTTCACTTACATATAGTAATCATTCAGAATCCTAATTCCCAGACTGATAAAGACAAGCAGAGAGCTCAATTAATAATAGCCAAGACATGGAAACAGCCTAAGTGCCCATCAACCCATGAATGGATTATGGTGGTATATGTATACCATGGAATACTATGCAGCCATAAAAAATGGAGACTTCACATCTTTTATGTTTACCCAAATGGAGCTGGAACATATTCTTCTTAGTAAAATATCTCAAGAATGGGGAAAAAAATATCCAATGTACTCAATACTACTATGAAATCAATATATAATCACCTAGACATTCATATGAATGGCAAAACATAACTATAGTTCAGAAAGTAGAAGGGAAGAGGAAAGAGAAGAGAGTGGGGATCTGGGAGGAAAGAAGGTATTTGGGGGGACTTCACCTAATGTGCGTGGTGCAATGGTACATTTCAATACTATTAAGAATGAGTATAATTGTGATGGATGTGTTACTTAGTTCAATGTAAGCATTTCACATTGTATCAAAGCAGTACACTGAACCCCATAAATGCACCAGTGTACAAAGTTATGATTTAATAAAACATAATAATAATAAAATAAAAATGTTGATTCATTAAAAAATAATAAACAAGAAAAAACAAAAACAAATAAAAGAAACAATAAACAATTTGGGGCACTACATGTAAAATTATGCTCATCATATATTTTAGTCAACAGCATAATGCTAACTTTAATTTTTAACAAAGAAGCTCTATATGCCCTTCTTAAACAAATGAGCAAATATTTGAGGTGGAATCATGCTCCTTTATTATATTACTTAACTTGCTAAAATTGATATTTCCAAAAATAAACATCTGATAATGAATGCAATTAAAGAAAACTATCTTGTTAATACAGATGATAGTTTCTAGTAACTGTTGTATGAGATGGTTGATTTTGTTAAATAGAAATAAGTATCAAACTGAACACAATTAAAAACAACTATTACATGATGCTGGAAAATGACCCAAAGCAGACAATATCTTGAGAAGTGCTACCATTTCAAGCCACACTGTTTCTATTTGAGGGCTTCTTGTCTTACACCTTTCCCATATACCTGGAAGTAGATGTCTTAGTTCAGTACAGGTAGCAGAGAAGAGAGAATATTAATGAAAATATTTTGGAAATAAGAGAACTGTACAAAGACTGAGATTAAAAACAAGAACAAGCAGCAGTATTAGCAATGCTAATACTAATTGCTAATACAAGCAGCAGTATTAGCAATGATTCTTCACACACTCATAATGACTGCTAAAATAGAAAGGTGGCCAAGGGACCTTAGGTGAAGCTGGTGAAAACTGTAAATCTGAGGAGTTTGCAACCTCGAGGCAATATTGAATGCATTTGTTAAGCAACACAGAAATTGGGCTACACAAAGTGAAAGTTTCAAGACGCAACACCAACATTTGTTGATGTAGTTATTGATTCAACAAATTTAAAAAATTAACAGAAATTCAAAAACCATAAATGGAAATTCTAGCTCTATAAAGTACCATGTAGAAGTGAAAACTTCAGTAAATAGCTTCTGCATGGTGAAGGGTACCAGAACTAAAGCAAACAGACAGCCTTCAAACTGAGAGAGTATATTTTCATGCTATAAATCTGACAAAGGACTGATAACTAGAATCTATAAAAACCTCAAATTAATCAACAAGAAAACAGCAAACAACCCCATTTATAAGAGGGAAAGAGACTTGAATAGAAACTTCTCTGAAGATCACAAATGAACGCCCAGTAAACCCATAAAAATATGCTCATCCTCCCTAATTATCAGAGAAATGCAAATCAAAACCACCTTGATATATCACTTAAGTCTAGTGAGATTAGCCCACATCACAAAATACCAAATCTGCAGATACTAGTGTGGATGTGGAGAGAAAGGAACAAGTTTACACTGCTGGTGAGTTTGAAAACTAATACAACCTCTACGGAAAGAAGTATGGGAAATTCCCAAAGAACTAAAATTCCATTTGATCCCACAATTCCATTACTAAGCATTTACCCAGAAGAAAAAATAATCATTTTACAGCAAGGAAATTTGCACTAGAATGTTTTATTGCAGTTCAATTCACAATTACCAAGACATGGAATAAACCCAAGTGCCTATCACCCCATGAATAATTAACAAACTGTGGTATATGTATACCATGGAGTGCCATCCAGCCATAAGAAAAGATGGAGACATTACATCTTTTGTGTTTACCTGGATGGAGTAAATAAAATCCACAGCAAAATTGACATTGCATAAGAAAGCAGTGAAATTGATGACAGATCATTTATCCAATGTAGAAACACTAGAAGTAAAGATTTTTAGAAATGAACAAAATTTTACAGATCTTTTAAAACGTATAAAATGTTCCAACATGTATAAAATTGTGGTTTCAGAAGAGAGCAGAGGTAGAAACAATGTTCAAAACAACAATGACTATAAACTTCCCAGATTTGCTTACTACATTAATTTATAAATTCTTGCAGCCCCAAACAAATTCAAAATATAATGAAATTAGAGTACCACAGTGTGACAAGCTGAATTATGGCTCAAATAAATTTTTGTTCCCCAAGCTTAAAAGTCCAGGAATGTGTACCTAATGTGAAAAAAGAGACTTTGAAGATGTCCTTAATTTAAGAATCTTGAGGTGTGGAAATTTATCCTTGATTATTTACCTGGGTTCAATGTAATCACCGGGTCCTAAAAGGAGAATTGTAGGTAAGTCAAAATAAGGAAAAGGGGATATGTCAATAGAAAGTCAGCTTGATTGAATTGCTTTTAAGATGGAGAAAAGAAAAAAAAATGAAGCCAAGAAATGCAGGTGCATTCTATAACCTGGAGAAAGCAAAGAAACAGATTCTCCTCTGGATCATTCAGGAGGAACACAACTCCATTGACGCCTGGATTTTAGTCCAAAAGGCTCCTTTCAGGCTTATGACCTCATAAATTATAAGATGATAAATTTGTGTTGTGTTTAAACTTTTTCATTTCCGGTAATTTCCTACAGTGTCTGTAAGAAATTAATATACAGATATACTCACAACAAGCTAAAATTAGTGAAATCCCAACACAAAGAAACAATAGGGAAAATAGCAGGAGAAAAATAATGTATCACATAGATAGAAGCAATGATACTACCAACAGCTGACATCCGATTGGAAAAAATAAAGGCCAGAGGACAGAATAACATATTCAATGTGATGAATAAAGAACTCCTGAGAACAAACTGATTGAGGTGACCATGCTTTCTGCAGGCAGATAAGAAGACTTTTGATTTTAATATTTTAAATGTTAACTCAGAAAAAAATAGACTTAGATAATCCTCTCCAGAAGTAATAGCTGGACTTGACTTTAGACTGAGTTTCTTGAGAAAAAGATGAACACATTTGCAGTTCAACATGGCACTCTCATTTACATAAAGCAAACAGATTATCTTTCAAATAAGCCTTGTATGAGATGTAAAGGCAAGATTCACAGCCACAATTTTAACTTATAAAGAATCTCCATGTAAGCAACTGTTTCAACTAGATTTGCATTTGTTTTTTTTTTTTTTTTTTTTTTGTAGAGACAGAGTCTCACTTTATGGCCCTCGGTAGAGTGCCATGGCATCACAACCTCCATCTCCTGGGCTTAAGCGATTCTCTTGCCTCAGCCTCCCAAGTAGCTGGGACTACAGGCGCCCGCCACAACACCCAGCTATTTTTTGGTTGCAGTTTAGCCAGGGTCGGGTTTGAACCCTCCACCCTCGGTATATGGGGCCAGCGCCTTACCAACTGAGCCACAGGTGCCAGCCTGCATTTGGTTTTAAGTGAAAGAGTATCTTAAACATATTGGAATTTATGAGTCTCGTACAACTAGAAGTCTCTGAGTAGATGAGGAGGCAGATCAGAGCTAATCCTGAGGCTGAAATTGTTATTAATTTAGGTTCAGTCTATAATTCTATTGTATAATCTTCATTCTCACAGTATCCAAGGCCCCCCCTGCTTAGCTAGGTAATGTACCCACATTCCAGGTGAGAATGATGTGAAATTTCCAAAAACCTAGAGTCCATGCCAAATAAATATATTTTGAGATATTTTTCTCCAAGATCTTCCTAGTTACTTACAGCAACATAATTTTGGTCACTGCACCAAAGATCATCTTTGTTGCAAATAAAGTCTGGAAATATATTGCTAACTGTGAAAATTACCTTCTACAAATACCAGGGTTCTCTTAGTTACTAAAATTTAGTAAGAGGAAAGCAGATAATTAATATTTAATAGATAATAGTCATAATTGTCATAATTGCTCATTCAGAAAATGAAATCAGAGTCCCAATTAATGGGAAGATATTTATATAAATGATTTCCATTTATCATAATGAGAAAACTTCTAAATTATGAAGCATCATTGAAAAATGGATTTACAAAATGGTCGATTACTTACTTACTTTAGGATTTTCTCCTCTGGGAACTGGAATTTCACCACTCTTTACATGACTATGGACCCACCTAACTAGGCAGGGTAGGTTGTTGCTCTTTGTGTGTGTGTTGGCGAGAAAAGAGGCTTTCATTAAAATAGATTGCCTCCTATGTCTATTTTCTTAAGTGTTCTGATCATGAAAGGATGCTGATAGAGGCCATCTACAGCAAACTTACAGTCAATATCATACTGAATGGAGTAAAATTGAAAACATTTCCACTCAGTTCAGGAACTAGGCAAGGATGCCCATTGTCTCCACTACAATTCAACATAATAATGGAAACCTGAGCCATCACAATCAGGCTAGAGAAGGTGATCAGGGGTATTCAAATAGGATCAGAGGAGATCAAACTCTCACTCTTCATTAATGATACGATCCTATACCTGGAAAACCCCAGGGAATCAACTACAAAACTCTTAGAAGCAATCAAGGATACAAAACCAATACTTACAAACCAATAGCTTTTATATATACCAACAATAGTCAAGCTGAAAATATAGTCAAGGACTCCATTCCTTTTACAGTAGTGCCAAAGAAGATGAAATATCTGGGAATTTGCCTAACAAAAAATGTGAAAGATCGCTATAAAGAGAATTATGAAACTCTGAGAAAAGAAATAGCTGAAGATGTTAACAAATGGAAAAACATACCATGCTCATGACTGAGAGGAATCAACATTGTTAAAATGTCCATACTATCCAAAGCAATCTGCGTATTTAATGCAATCCTTATTAAAGCATCATTTTCATACTTTAAAGATCTGGAAAAAATAGTGTTTTGTTTTACATGGAATCAGAAAAAACCTCAAATAGCTAATACATTCCTCAGAAATAAAAACAAATCAGGAGGTATCATACTACCAGACTTCAGGCTATACTATAAATCTATAGTTATGAAAACAGCCTGGTACTGGCACAAAAACAGAGAGGTTGATTTATGGAACAGAATAGAGAACTAGGAGATGAATCCAGCTACTTATCGTCATTTGATCCTTGATAAGCCTATCAAAAACATTCAGTGGGGAAACGACTCCCTATTTAACAAATGTTTCTGGGTAAACTGGCTGGCGGCCTGTAGAAGATTGAAACTCCAGTAAGACTGGCCCACATAACAAAATCTCAAAACTACAGATGTTGACATGGATGCGGAGAGAAGGTAACACTTCCACACTGCTGGTGGGAATGCAAGCTAATACAACTTTTTTGGAAAGAAGTTTAGAGAATACTCAAGGAACTAAAAGTAGATCTACTGTTCGATCCTGCAATTTCTCTACCAGGTATATGCCCAGATGATCAAAAATCATTTTATAACAAAAACATTGTGTGGCACCAGAATGTTTATTTCAGCCCAATTAATAATTGCCAAGACCTGGGAACAACCCAAGTGCCCATTGACCCATGAATGGATTAACAAATTGTGGTATATGTACACCATGGAATACTACGCAGCCATAAAAATGATAGTGACTTCACATCTTTTATGTTTACCTGGATGGAGCTGGAACATATTCTTCTTAGCAAAATATCTCAATAATTGAAAGAAAAGTATCCAATGTAATCAATACTACTATGAAATCAATATATAAGCACCTACACATTCATATGAATGGTAAAACATAACTATAATTCAGAAAGTAGAAGGGAAGAGGAGAGAAAGCAGAGGGCAGTTGGGAGGCGGGAGGAGGAAGGGTATTTGGGGGGATGTCACCTAATGTGCATGATGCAATGGTACATTTCAAAACTATTAAGAAAAGAATATAATTGTGATTGATGTGTTAATCAGTTCAATGTAAGCATTTACATTGTATATCAAATGTAATGTATATACAGTGTAAACACATTGTATATCAAATCAGTAACTGAACACCATAAAAGCAGCAATATACACAGTTATGATTTAATTAAAACAAAGATACAATAAAATAAAATAGATTGCCTGAAGTACTCATCCTTAGTAGCACAACTGAATGGTCCTGAGCTGTATAACCAAGCCAGAGCATTTGTGAGGAGACTTTTAAACAAAAATTGACAAAGCAGGTCTCTCCCCACCACCCAGATCATAATGAATATAGATAATACATGTTCTGATGAAGGAAAATCAGGTTGATGTACAAAAAGAAGCAGTAATAAGCCAGTTTCAGAACAGCTTCAAAGGCCAAAGTGATTGCTTTGGGTTGCTGAAACATTTTTTGTGTACCATGTAACTTGAAAATCTTATTCTGGACTAGCTCAACTTCTTTGACTTTTTCTAATTTTGATCAGTGGAAGAGTCTTGATGTTTACCCTAGATTGACATTGGTTAGTAATTCATAATATTTTCTTAAATAAAAAAAAAAAATCCAGTATCCTTCTATCTGATATAGGTATCACAAACAAACTTTACAATGTAGTTTGGCATTAGGTACATGTAGGTGCCTCCGAAATTTTGGAGACAAGAGTCTGCTATGGTGCATTATTTCACTTCCAAGAAACAATGAACAGCTTCCTTTGTGTGCAAGTTTCAACTTCCTTTGTGTGCAAGTTTCAACTTCCTTTGTGTGCAAGTTTCAACTTCCTTTGTGCATCGATGCTGCTGGAGGGCTTCCTTCGTTTCCATCTGTGAGGAATTTACATTTATTGGTTTTTATGTATCTTAAAACTTTTGTACAGACCCACATATATATACTATGTATTGGAAAGCCAAATAATAAAGTGGTTATGAGCCATACCATTGGGATGAGTTTGGTTATATTACAGCTTTAGTAACTAAAACTTGAAAAAAAAAAAATCCTAGTAGTTCATGCTTTTATCTTATGAGTTCCTATCAGGTTGGTACTAATTTCATTTTACACTGTCTTCATGTTGGGATCCAGGCTAACTAAATGAATGCCTTTATAATTTCACCAGTCTTATGGAAAAAGGGAAAGATGTATGGCTATCTGTGGGCTAGCTCTTAAAGGTTTGATTAGAAGTAGCATGTGCTATTTTTACCCAAATCAATTAACCATCCAAGGTACAGGACCACTACTTCCAATCCAATTTTCCTCTCACCTGCATACTCCCTAGCTCTTATTTATTTAGGACAGAAAAGAGGTTGTTGTATTATTTATAATTATCCCACAGTTTTAAAACAGAGAAATGTAAATATGAACTCACTTGATGATTTTATCATTTATTTTATGTTACATAAAATAGTTAAAGTTTTTGTCTGACATAGGATTGGAAGGGGTTAATTCAAAACTTGGAAAAACAGTGAATATTTTAAGCAATAACAGAATATTCAAGTAAAGCAAAGGTTCTAGAGTCTATGTATGTTCAAATTCTGGTTCCTCTATTTAATAAAAACATTACTTTAGACAAGGTGAATAACCTGTGAATCACTTTCTTCATTGAAAAAAACACACATATATATAATTCTGGTATCACCTTCATGGAACTGACATGGGGATTCAATAACATAATGACTAGAAAATGCATATTGTATTATTTGGCTCAAAAAATTTGCTTTTTAATAAAAATATCATGCAATATTGAATTTGAATTGGGATTCAAAACATTAAAACTTAATTGTATAACTATGACAAGCTCACTGTAGTTCTAATCTATCTCTTTAATAAGACTGCTCTATCCAAAGATCTTATGGATAAATGCTTTTGTCACTAGTAGATTGTCTGGGTCTTTCAATGTCCATTCTTTGTTCTTGCATGAGTGACACCATGAAACCACCCTTACAGACTGATGAAGGGGTTCAAGGCGAGAACTAGAGTAGAGGATCCCAAAACTCTGTGAAGGAATGGGCTTAGATAAATTAACCATCATCATCATCATCATCATCATCATCATCATCATCAAACTCTGTCAAGGAGCAGGAAAGGAGACCACCGCACAGCCACACTGCTGCTGGTGCCAACCCCAGAACCACGCTTGTACCCAGAGAGCCCTCCTCTGGCTGCCCTACTCCCCTTCGAGCATTTCACAGGCCCAAGGCTGATGCAGGTGAAAGAACCAGACCAGCGCCATCTTAAGAGTCAAGTTTCTCTTTCTCTGCCATTTCACCCAATAAGTTTTACTTTCCAGACAAGCCCAGGCAATTCCCAGAAATCATGAGACAACCGCCCACCAATCAGGGACCCCTCACCTAACCAATTCAGAAGCACCCCCTTTGTTTCAAGCTGTGCATGCCCACCCGCTGCACGGGGCCATAAGAACCCCCTGCTCCAGAGCTTGGGGCTCCTGGCTCAGATCCGTTGCAGTGGAGTCCCCAGGAGCCCAAGTTCGAGCTTGCAATAAAAGGCCCTTTTGCTTTTGCATTGGACTTGGCTTCCTGGTGGTCTTTGTGGGTGATTTCAAGATCTGGGCACAACACAGGGTCCCCCATTCAGGTTCATGTAAGTTTCCTAAGTATGAACAATTTCATGAATGGAAGTAGCTATTGATTAAAATGCTCATTCTTCTTGCCCCTAGCAGAAGGGACTATATCCATTTATGATACACTCATTGACCCGTCCCCAATGGAAGGAATCGTATCCCTTCATTCGTTACCAAGTCCTGGACCCAAGCGACTATATATACCCTTGGACAAAGAACCAAGCAGAGAGAATTTTTTTTTTTTCCAGCTTGGGTTTTTCTCTCTTCCAGAAGCTCTGGTGCTTTTTCTGTATTCTTTTCTGAGAGATAAATCCTGTCTTACCACTGATCTGTGGTCTGTGGATTCATTCTTTGAATCTCAGAGTCCACAGACCTACTGAAGAAGAAATTCTGGTAACAATATTTAATCACTGTACCTTTTCTGCTCTATAATTGCTATGCTAGAGGGCACAGGTGGTAGAAGCAAAGATGTTTAACTTTTCTCTGTGAATAACATCATCTGTCAAGAACCTAGGTGTAGTTTTCGAGATATCTGGCAGTTCACGCATTCTAGTGGATTGACTGACCCACTCAGACCAAGACATTGACTCAACTGAGCTTGTGTTACTGGAATTTTGTCTTCTCTCCTGGCTGGCTCGCCAAATATCATACCGGAATTTCAGGTTCTTGGTCTCGGGGATTCGAAGAATGAATCCATGGACCACAGGATCAGTGGTAAGTCAGGATTAATTTACAGAAACAAAAAATTACAACAACTACAAAAACCAAACCTCCTGTCAGTGATAACCCAGGAGGGGAATAAGCTCTCCTGCTCCCTCTTCAGGGTCTGACTTTGTGCTCTCTGCTCAGGGGGTTATATAGTGGCAGGGGGGGGTTGTTCTGCTGGGGCATAGGTTTTGTCAATTATAGCTGGCTCTACCATGAACTCTCAGGCCTTGAGAATTGACATGAAATCCACCAGTCAGAAGTGCATGGTGGAGGAGACACCAAGGGCCATCCATGAAACTGACCAGCCAGAAGTCCACGTGGAGGAGACAGCAAGGTGCCAGCGTCTCCCCTGCAGGTTCTGGCCCTTCCAGCAAGCTGGTTCCTCCATCTCCAGGGCTAAGGCAGCACCTCCAGGGCTAAGGCAGCAGGTCGTGGTGCTGCCTTGTCCTGCATCACTTGGACCCTCCGCCCAAGCTTCTGATTCCAGTAACTGACCCACCCCGACAGCGCTGGTAGCAAAGCACTAGTGGTCTACCCTGAAACTGATACCAGAATTTCTTCTTCAGTAGGGCCTTGATCTCAGGGATTCAAAGAATGAATCCACAGACCACAGATCAGTGTTAAGACAGGATTTATTTTACAGAAAAGAATACAGAAAAAGCACCAGAGCTCCTGGCAAAGGGAAAAAGTTAAGTCAAAAAAATCTCCTTTCTACCTGGGTTCTTTGTCTAGGGGTATATATATCGTCTCATGGTCCTTTGTAGTTTCATTTGGCCAGGACTTGGTAACAAACGAATGGATATAGTTCCTTTTCTAGGGGTAAGGTGAATGAATATATTAATGAATGTATACAGTCCCTTTCCTTGGGATAAGGTGAATGAATGTATTAATGAATGGATACAGTCCATTCATGAAACTGTCCAGGCTTGTGAAGTCAGGGCTTCCCTGTGTAGCAGCAAGTGCAAGGGGACCCAGACAGAGGCTGGGGTGGAGCCACCACTGTGCCCCCTGAGCTGGCAACTTGGAGGTGTCCTCCCAGCAGTTGTCCAGCCCCTATGGCCACGGACTGCTGGTTCCTCTGCAGATGCTAAGTACCATCTCCCCCAGGGTGGAGACAGCAGTCCTCCCCTCAGCTCTGGCTGTGCTGCCTGGGACGCCACCCACCCTGTATCAAAACCAGCCAATCAGCAGACCTTCATTGCCTAACATCTGTCCACCAAACTTTCTTAAAAACCCTGTCTCCCCAATTCTCAGAGAGGCAGATTTGAGAGAATTCTCCCATCTTCCCACTTAGCTCTTGGTGGAATAAATGCTTCCTCTGCTGCGAACCCTGCTGTCTCCAGGCAGCAGACAGATGAACCAGGTTGGGTGGCAGCAGTCAGCTTCCATTGTTCCACTTACTTACATAATACACTTTAATTAAAATTGAGACTCATCAGCTAATCTTTTAAGATATAACATAAAATGAACCCCACAGAATATAAAAAATAAATATACAAGCTGTAACCCATGGAGTTGATACAGGACAGGTGGCGTCAGGACCTGCCACCTTAGTCCTGGGAGCGTTGGTGCGGTGGGCAGTGGCAGAGGAACCCGCAGGCCGGAGGGTGGGCAGGAGGCCTAGGAGGCTCCAGTAGCCGGAGGGGCCAGACAACTGCTGGCAGACACCAGGGCCTTGGAATCTCCTTCCTGGCGGGCTTCAGACTGAAGAGGAAGCCCCGCCCCTTCTAGGGCTGGTCAATTTCATGGCCTAAGTTTCCAAGGCCTGAGAGTTCCGGCCCCCTGCTGCTAAAAGGCAGGCTGGCGTAACAATAGAGGACCACACCCAGCAAAATAAGGCGCAACTATATGTACCCCTGAGCAGAGAGCCCCCTGGCAGAGAGAGAGCCAAGAGAGCTTGTTCCCCGACCAGGGTCCTCTCTGCCAGGAGCTTTGGGGTTTTTGTATTCTTTGTTTTTGTAAGTAAACCCTGTCTTACCACTGATCTGTGGTCCCTGGATTCATTCTTCCAATCACCGAGACCAAGAACCCGAAACTTGGGTAATATATTTGGCAACCACGAAGGGACTGAAGATGAAATTCTGGTATCAGTGTAACCAAATTAAACAACTTCAGTGATTAGTTTTGATTATTATATACAACGCAGTATAGAATTCGGGAATACTTAAGAGTTCACCTATACTTCACCCTGTGAAAACACATTTTTAAAATAATTGCCATGTCTTGAAATTTATTTATATCTTTCTTTATCTAAGTAGACAATGCTTCAAATGAGTTTTATATTTGTCATTCTGAAATACAAACATTTTATATTTAGGGGATTTGTCAGTTCCCTACACAAAGTTTTTCTTTCAGACTAGAGGAAATTAAGCCAAAGCTATGTCTGAGAAGAACTTCACAGCACGTAGATTCCCCCAAGAAAGAGAAAACATATTTTTGCTGTTGTGACTTATTGGTATTTTAAGCTCTTGATAACAGAATTAAGATTTCTGGGATTTTTTTTTTTTTTGGAGGGTTCCTACTGCTATTCCTGCTGCTTCCAGGACAAAGGGGGTAGTATTTTCTCCTGTTTTTCAGAAGTGACAGACTTTGCCCCATTCTTTGCCATGGATCACTTGTTCAGATTATTCTTTTTTCAATTGGTTTTCCAAGATCCAGTGCAATATGCAACAGCTCTGCAGAAGGATAATTGTTGGCATTTTATGCCCTACGAATATCCAAATATCACTTTTTTCACAATCATAAATTAATGTGAGAAAATATTTTTAGAGGCCAGTTTTTATTTAAATGTAATGCAGGAAATCACGGTGAAAAACCTGCTATTCTGTATTTTATTTATTATGAAAACTTGCTTTTATTAATTGGCATATGTAGCCATAAATCAAAGAGCTATTACATTGATAATTAAAATTTGTTTTAAAAGATTTATAGTAAACCAGTGATTATGGTCACAGTTAAGTTAAAGATTTTAAAAACAAATAATAAGTCCATGTTTGTGACTTCTTTAAGAGATACAAAATACGGATGATGCCAAAAAGTATTTATATATTTTAAGAAAGGAAAAGTCTGTACTAAAATTGTGATTTTCCATATTTACTGATAACATTTGTTCTTATATTGTGTATTGTATTTTGTATCTTTTATAATTGCAGCAGGCAAACATGACGTGAATATAATGACTTTAATACAGTTTTTTTTCTTTCTTAAAACTTGTTTACATATATTTGGCACCTTTTGTATATGCCTTTATTTCATAAGTCATGGTTAGCTGAGGCTATTCTTATATATCTGCACAAAATATAAATGTAATCAAACTAAGTAGAATATCAAATAAAACAAACCACAATTCACAAAAAGACATGCAATGCATTGACTTAATTAGGACAAAAATCATTTGAAGGATTTTTTTTTCATATTGCATGACATTAGAATTGAATTGTGCATATTAATATTTGATTTCTTATGATTGCTGTACATCATAAGAAATGTGATGGACAAAGGCTTATGTGCATAAAGTGGACTAGAATTTTATTGAGGATTGTATTCATTTATTTTAATAATTGCATGAGAAGAGCTGTGTTAAACTGTGTTAATGAACCTCTTATTATGATTTAACTTTTGTGAGGCTTTAAAGTTAGGGCAAAATAGTATTAAATTTTAAGAGAAGACTTAGACAAATTGATTGAAAAATGTAGATTAGAAAAAAGAAAAGAAAAAATAAAGTTAAATAGTAGTCATCTAATTATTTTTTTTAGATGAAAAAGGTAACATTTGATCCACCAAATCTATATGAATAATTTTTTAAAGCAGAAAGTGACAATCAAACACTACTCAGGACAACCAACATTACCTAATTTTTCAATGAGTGCATTACAGAGACAGTGAGCATGGCAGAAGGCCTTTTAGAAAGTTCACCAACTGAAATCAGGGTATTTCCCCTGGATACACTGAATTCCTGGTTCTGGTTAAAGCATTATAAAGTTCATGCTGGCATTTTAGATAAGGTTCTTAGTGGTAGATAAGATAAAGTATAACTGAAGCCAAATGATGAATTCACTTAATTTTCAGTAGATATAGGGTGCTGAACTCCTACAGGGAATTTAGTTGCTGGTGATGAAATGGAATATAAAAATAAATTTGTAAAGAGTAATCTTTATTTGAGTGTAAAGATTACCTATACATGAAGTAATTTTGGATTATATAAGTAAAGCTTATTTAATGAATATAAGACTCAACTACTTAATTTACTATTTCTAAACCATATAAAATAAATGAATGTAAAGTATAGATACTATCTAAATTTTATAAATATTCAAAAGGTGTCCAACTCAGACAGGAAACTGTCTTCAGATCTGTAAAATGAGAAATATAAACAACATAAAATATATTAAATATTTTATTATGTAGCATATAAAGAATTAAATATTATTAATCTTTTATAAAATATACCAGATAATCAAAGAGAACGCCATGGTATGCCCTTAAAAATTTAGTGCAGGAAAAAAACAAAACAAGAAAATATTTTAAGTATTTATGGCAGAAAGTGATTTAATTGAGGGCCTATATATGTACACAAAATTGTTAGAAAAAATTAACAGAAAACAGAGAAAAAACGACTGTAGGGTTTTAGCTTTAAATCCATATGGCTAGTTGCTATTTAGAAGTCAAGAGACTGATGTTGCTATGGTTAGATGTTTCTGAAGGTACCACAAAACTCCTTCTGGCCTACAACGATGAGGCCACCACTCAGTATCTCAAATAAAAAGACAAAAAACTCATCTAAAGACATTGTTTATCCAGTAGAAGTGAGTGATCTGCTCAGGCATAGTCTTTCTAAGCAGAGTAGAAGGCGGATTTTATACAGGACTTTGGGGACATGCAGATTTGAAGGCTGATGAGTTTTACAGGTTTGAGTTGGCATGATATTTGGATATGTGGTTGTGCACTGGTTGGAAGCTGAAGACAGTTTCCTTGGTGTGTAGACTCCACTGTAGACTGATTAACTTCCAGGTATGAGAGACTGGCAATGGAATGTGCATTTACTGAGGCAAATTGTCAGTTTTTTATTGTACTGTATGAGGGCTATATGTTACCATAGATAAAGAAAAATGCATTTTTTCCTAAATTTATAAGAAATTCTTAAGTCTTCTTGGTGATGAGACAGCAGAACATGCAGTTGAAGCCTATTTCATGTAAACCAGGAAGATTATCTTATTCACAGAACTGAAGTTGTACCCAGGATTCAGAACCAGATTACAAGAGAGGCTTAATATTAAAAATAAAGCTTTTAGATTTACAGGTTCTGTGGTATGTTAGATTAACTACATGAAAGATCTTGATTCCTCACCACTTGCGACGTGGCTATAGACTAGACTACTGAATAATGAAATATGTGGAAGAGAAGCCACTTCCCTTGACATTTAAATAAAATCATCATTCAAATTCACGGTTGCCTGTGGCCACAGTTGCCACAGATGACACGCATCTCCCTGCAGACACATGAGCAAGAAGTTACCTAAACCTTCATCAGACCACGAATTCATGAGTAAGATAAATATTTATTTTTATCATTGTTCACCACTGAGGTTTTGTGTATTTGCCACAAAATTTTGGTGGCATAATTAGGCAATAAAATATACAGGGGAAACAGCTAAGGAACATAAGAATGCTGAGTGGCGTGACTACCATCTACCACAAATGTGAAATTAAATATTGGATTACTATTATGTAGTTGGACAACCAGGAGAATATTTTCACAGTAAGTATAAATTTTCAGAAATTTCCAATAATAGAAAGTAGTTGAACATACAAATTAGACTCGGAAATGGAAATACAGTGGTGTATATGTATAATAGAATGACTAGATCAGGGGTGACCAAACTTTTGGCTTCTCTGGGGCACATTGGAAGAGGAAGAGTTGTGTAGGCCACACATTAAATACCAAACGGTAACAAAAGCTGAGTAGAAAAAAGAAAAAAAAAAAGCATACTTTTGTGATATTCACCACCTTAGATATGCAAAAATCCTCACAAAATAATCCTAATTATGCAGCAGCTCATTCAGAGATTTGTTAAATCATCGAGTAGGTCCCAAGTTTGTGAACACAAATGTAGTAAATGTACACATCTAAGTAATAAAATGTTTTCATTTTATTTTTATATTTTTGTTTCAAAATTAAAAACAAGTGGGCAACATTAAGTTAGTGAAATATTTGACATTGTGCTTGAGAAAGTAATGCATCAATATCTGCTTCTATGGAAGTAGTTGAAATTCTCAATGAGTTCTGAAGGTGCTCATCAGGTATTTTCATACTTATTTTACTCTTTTTTTAGGGTATAAAAGTATAAGTTTATTTTATATTCAAAAGAGGGAATAGAGTGGGAGGCGGGAAGAGATGAAAAAGAGAAAAGAAACATTTTTTTTTCTTCAAATTGTTTAGCTTGGCGGGGAATAATGAATGGTTAGTATTGGGAAAATAGATTAAGTATATTCTGTATGATTCTTAGAAATAAAGCCAGGCTAAACATTATCCCTTCCTTTAAATCTGCCTGTGTCATGGTTCAGTAGATTAATTAGCAGACTGGGAAGCTTTGAATGCAAAGCAGAATGGATGTCAATTTCAGGGGAAAAAATGAAGTTAGGACACTTGTTTCTACCTTTTAAGCAAGATCTCTATATCTAAAGTGTCTTACTATATATAGTATTTAATTATTTGTCATCTATTAAATTCATTATCTACCTCAAATTAAGTGAATTATGAAAAACATTTAAGGATGATTGATATGAACGTACCAATAACCCATAACAATCCGTCCACATCTCCATCACACCCCTTTTGTAGAGCGCAAGCTGTGAAGTGGCAGGGCCTCCACGGCTTGGGAGAACGTGCAGAGGACGAACCCCCCTCTACAGACCCTCTTCTACAGATAACAACATATTTTCTCTAAGTTTCAAATTTTAACCTAGCAGAAGAAAAACATGTTTTCCTTAAAACTTTGGCTTTTAACTTTACACCTACACTTCAAAGCAGAGAGCTGCCTCAAGGAGTAATAGCAATAATTCTGTGCTTTAACCTCACTGGCCAGAATACACCACATGGGCAGATTGTACTGCTGGAAAATGTAATATCTTAGTTGGGCATACTATTGCCTCCCATAGAACTGGAATCTAAAACTAAAAAAAAAAAGGAGGAACATTGAGATTACATACAAGTATTGGTCTCTGCTCCCGTTAAGCTCTTAACAGACAAATTAAATGTTACTTGATGAAATATAGTTTTCTTGGCCTGTGATAAAGGTAATTAAATTAAGGTTTTTAATGGCAATGAAGAGTAGACCTACAGATAAAAGAGGGAAGGAGGGAGGTGGGTGGGGCCTTGGTGTGTGTCACACTTTATGGGGGCAAGACATGATTGCAAGAGGGACTTTACCTAACAATTGCAATCAGTGTAACCTGGCTTATTGTACCCTCAATGAATCCCCAACAATGAAAAAAAAAAAAAAAAGATTATCAGATTTTAAGTTAGGATACAAGGGTCACAGGCTCAAATTTAAAGAAAATTACAGTTTCTTTGCAATAGTCCTCTAACTTTTATGATTTTAATGCAATTTCAGAAAGCATTAACACATGCCCTTAGGCTCTATTATGTTTACTGGTTTGCTGCTCTATGGTTCTTCTCATTCTGAAGTAATTTTTAAAGCAGTCAGTGAAAATTTAATTTTTCTGTTGTTTTAAGCTGCTTTGAAGTCTTGGCGTAGGATGGGAAGATGATGTGCTTTTCTAATGTAAAGATAATTTCTTATCCGTCTTGACATGCTTAGAATCTTTGAGAGTGCAAATAAATTATGTGGCTGCTAAGTTCCAGTTGAAGAGAAGATATTGAAAAAAGTAGTTCCACCAAGTCTAACACAGAGAGAGAGAGAGAGGCACGCATTTTCTTTTTTTTTTTGAAATGAGGAAACTAAAAAGGATGAGGGTGGGGAACAATAAAAAAGGCTATTACTATCTAAAGCCCCCGTTCAGGGATCACCACTTTTTGGGTCTCCAAGTGCAGACCACTCATTCTCCACTCAGCCCTACACACACTCTTTTTAAGTGCTGACTTTTGTAGCAGGTCATAATTGGAGTTTTAGATCTGATGGAGGGTTAACAGGTGGCAAGGATGCGGTAAGGAAGTGACTAATGGTGGAGACTGGGAACCAAATTGTAGGTTGGAGCCAAAGTGCAGTGAGGAAGTCATTCCTAGTGGGAATATACAGTCAAAAAAGTTCCTAGTGACCTGTGTGTAACTTGACGGTTGCTATCTAGTTAAACCTGCCATGTAATCGATTATATAATTCCAATCTGTCAATCATTCTAAAGGCAGGAAACGACAGCCAGTCCTGCCAGGAGATAGACAGGGCAGACTAGGGAGATTATGACAGGCAGTGCGGACTCAGACCCCAGGTCTTTCTCCGCTCATGGGGGCTGACCCTGTCCTCTCTCTGGGAGGTGTTCTTACTTTGTGTCCTGTGCAGTTCCCTTCTGCACTATGATTTTGTAGAGCTTCTTTCTTTTTCTTGTAATAAGGTGTGTGGCATCGCCCTGTTTGTGATTACTCTCTATTCTTCACCTTGGGAGCCACTGGAAGCAGGGGAGGAGGGGAACGGTGTGTGTGTGTGTGTGTGTGTGTGTGTGCAGAGAGCCTCCCCATAGACCCAGCTGGAAAAGACCTCTATACTACACTGTCTATAGTCCGTAATGACTATACTTCCGTTGTCTGGGGACAGCTTGATGTTAGGAACCTTTTTTGTTTTGTTTCCAACTTCTATAGATCTTGAGTTATATTGTGAAATAAAATTGATACAGGGCAGGTGGCGCTCCAGCCGGGGCCATGCTGGGCTGCCCAGGGGGACCTGCTGCCCGGGGAGTGTTGGCAGCAGGATTCAGGGAGAGGAGGGCTGAAGACCCAAGTGCCACAGGAAGGGACCAGGGCAGTGGAAGGCCATGGGTCCATAGTTAGCGAGGGAGACCCTAGCACAGCCCGCCCTGCTGTCCATGCCAACCCCAGAACCACCTTTGGACCTAGAGAACCTTCCTCTGGCTGGACTACTCCCCTGTGAACATGTCACAGTTCCAAGGGTGATACAGGGTTCCCCCATTCAGGCCAGAACAGGGACTTCTCATTTTCTAGGACTGGGCGATTTCATGTAAGTTTCTGAGGCCTGCGCAATTTCCTGAATGGACTGTATCCATTAATTAATGCGCTCATTCGCCTTGTCCCTAGCGGAAGGGACTGTATCCATTCATTAATGGGCTCATTCACCCTTGTCCCTGGGGAAGGGACTGTATCCATTCATGACTCAACTCATTCATCTGACCCCAGAGGAAGGGGTTTATCCATTCGTTTGTTACCGAGTCCTGGCCAAATGTAACTGCAAAGGGCCCATGTGACTACACAGATCCCCAAAGAACTCAGGCAGAGAAGAGATTTTTTCAAAGTTTCTGGTGCTTTTTCTGTAAAATAAATCCAGTCTGACCGCTGATTTGTGGTCCATGGATTCGTTCTTTGAATCCACAAGACCAAGGACCTTTTGAAGAAGTAATTCAGGTAACAAAATCATAATCATAAAAATTTTATTTATTTTATAATGTATAAACTTTAAAGCTAAATCTTCAAATGAAGGCAGTTCTTTAGATAGTACAATATTTAGAAACACTCAAATTTGGTAAAAATTTCTTCTTTCTTTTTTTTTGCCATCATAGAATGGAGGGAAATGAAATTGCCCACATTAACCAGTTCAATTAATAAAATATGTGATTTTTTTCTTTCTAATTTCACATCCATACATGTTTAAAGGAATATATCCATGAACCCAGGAAACTATTTTAACACCATTTTTAAACTACCAACTTTAAATCAATAATTTAAATTTTTTAATGATAGTGGATAAAAACAAAGTAGTGCAGATTAAAATTACGAAACATTCAGAATGAGTCCCTAACCCAAATGTATTTAATCTGATCAAAATTGCAAAAATTGAGTGCTACACCTTGGATAATGTGGAGGCTATTCT
This sequence comes from Nycticebus coucang, assembly GCF_027406575.1. NCBI lineage: Eukaryota > Metazoa > Chordata > Mammalia > Primates > Lorisidae > Nycticebus > Nycticebus coucang. The sequence goes on along the minus strand of NC_069789.1, from coordinate 66,942,997 downwards.
ACTACAAGCAAAATTGGAAAATTTCTTATAGGTATAATAGTGTCCTGGCAGGAAAGATATGGCAGAGAATAATAAAGGAGCTATTTACAAAGGTTTGGGGAGAGCTTAGTAAGGAAACTATTTACAAATGTTTAGAGGGAGTGTAAAGGAACCACAAAGATCATTTGTTACTCCAGAAAGCATAGCAGTAGAGAATGGTTTCTACTAGGTTTGAAGTAGGTGGGAAAGAGACTTATTTCAAGAGGGAAATCCAGTTGGCCTTTGATTTAAGGGCCTAGTCATTCACAATCACCCAGCAGGCGGAAACTGAAAAAAATAACATGACTTCTCACTTCTGAACCATTTTCCTTCTGGTGATGGAGACAGAAACAGGAAGCAAGAAGGCAACTCAGATTTTTTTTTTTTAATTGAGATAAAACTTATAGTTAAGTACCTTCTATGTATCTTAGAAGAACTTTGTATATCCGATAATCATAACTCAAAAACTTTCTTGTAATTAATAAATAAACTCCCATGGGAAAGTAGTACTCTAAAAACTGTCTTCATAGATTAGTGCCATTGAATTTAATGCAGATAGAATTATGAAATAAACATTCATTTGTGACAGGCTTTTTTCTGCTTACCATTTTCTCTTTGGTTGTAGTTTAACTCCTGAACAGTAGTTTGTTCCTTTTTCATTACTGTGTAGCAATCCTTTGCAGATATACAACAAACCGTATGTGTGTGTGTGTGTGTGTGTGTAATCATGTTGATCCATATGTAAGTTGCCTTATGCCTGTGCCTATAATGAATTAGCTCCTAAGCATATTTTTGCATGTTTTTTGTGAACATAGGCATTCATTTATTACAGCTGTATTCAAAAAAATCAATTAACTAATCAAGACTTAGTCATACATTTAAGATACTGTCCAAATCATGTTGCAAAATGTCTGAAGAAATTTATACTACTACCAATAATGTGTGAGAATCTCAGATAATGAGAAACCTTGATGACACTTGATACTTTCCTCTTAAATTTGGCCACTGTAGTTGGAATGTAATGATTGTTTTTTCATTTAATTTACACTTATCTGGTCACTGATAAGATCGAGAAATTTTTCATTTGTGGTCTGGCCACTTAGATATCTTCTTTTCTAAATTTCCTGTTTTAATGTTTTGCCCCCCTTCCGCTCCCTTTTGTTTTGGATTGTAAGGTTTCAATCAGAATTCTCCAGATAAACAACATACATACAAATGTACATAGACACTCATACATGTTAATACATTTATGTTAAGAAGTTGGCTCATATGATTGCAGGAATGGGCAAATCTGAACTATATCAGAAAGAATGGAAACCTGGAAAAGCAGGCAGTATTTCTATATTATAGGTTGAGGCAGAATTATTTCTCCAAGAGACCTCACTTCATCCTCTTAAGGTCTTCAAGTAATTACATGAGGCCTACTCACATTATAAAAGGTGATCTTCTTTACTTAAAAGCAACTGATTGTGCACATCCACCGCTGTTCTCCCGGTGTGTCCCAGAGGGCAGTTGTAGTGTTGCAGATGTCCACTTTGGGGCACTGCCTGCATGTCATGAAGAGCCACCTATAACCCAAGCTTGTGTCTTCCTGTTCTCAGTAAACTGGCCATAAGGAATTTCCCATGAAGCTCTAGGTGCAGGCTCAGAGAGAGAAGGCAAAGCGTGTAGGGGCTGTAGGAAATGGGGCTGCTTCTCAGGTAACTTAATGGAGCCTGATCTCCTGTATGCCACTTCTATTTGATGATAGAGTGCTGCTGTGCATGCTGGATTATACATCTTTCTGGGTAAAATCATATTTAGTTCATGATGTGGCAACTCGTGTTTCACGGAAATCTGATGTTGGTTAAGCATTCAGAATCTCTACTATGAAATCTGTACTAGAACGGTCACTCCAGGGAAATAGGTTTCTCCATAGAATTTGGCTTATATAATAATAAGGGCCAGAAATTTTGAAATTTGTAGGGCATATTAGTAGGCTAGAAGCTGAGGCAAAAGCCACCCTGTGGTGTTGAGGTCGAATTTCTCATCAAGGCAACTTCATTTTTTGCTCTTATAGATGTCAACTGATGGGCAGAGGCTCAATCACATTAGACAATGCAAGGGTCATCTCCTTTAAACTGATTGTAGATGTTAGTTCTATAAAATGCCATTGCAGCAACACCCAGATTAGTGTTGGATTAAATAAGGAGTAGTATAGCCTAGCTAAGTTGACACATACAACTGGCTATCATACTCAGGTTTTTAGGCTTTCTTCACAAATTTATATAGCAGTATTTCCCCTGATTTATGCTTTACAGCTCATATGCATAAATCAGGATGGAAAAATATAGGCTTATACAAATTTATAACTGCTAATGGCACAGAGATTTTGCATTCTTGATAGCCAAACATATTCTTTTATTTTACAAACGATTCTTTTTTATGACATATTTGAAAATATGGTGATCATAATAATCATCATACTATTTTTTGTTATCTTAGTATGGAAGCTTTAATTTTAAGCTTTCACATTTCAGTCTGCTAGTCATATGAAGTTAATTGTTTTTTAAGAGAAGATGAAAGGGTCAAGTTTTACTTTCTTCTATAAGATATATTTTCCCAGTGGTATTTAGCACAAAACCATTCTTTCCTCATTGAATTTCAGAGGTTCCTTGTCAATGACTCTTTATATGTTAGTCAGTTTCTTGGCTTTCTTTTTATAGGGTCTGTTTTCTTTACTTGGGCCAAAACCATACTATTTTTATTTTCATAGCTTTATAATAATTTGTAAGAAATTTATTTGTCTGATCTTACTATGTATATGTTATTCAAATATATTACTACATTTTGATTTTTTTTCCAACACGACTTGTATAAGTCAGTGACCTGGCAGAACATAGATGGCGTCATCAAATTGAGGGATTCATGGTCCATTTAACTATGTACACATTGTTGGCAGAGTATAGGCAAACTCTAAGAAAAATGCAGTCTTCTGAGACTTACAAATAGTAGGACATTTTTTTATATCTTCAGACCTAAGGGCACAAAGGCAGAAAGCAATGATTGGAACCTTGAGAAAACAAAGCTCTGCAAGGAAGTTTACTTAATAGGAGCCAAGATGTCATATAGGCAGCCCAAGGTGACAAGGCAGATAAAAAGGCTCTGGCATAAATAACTCATTATCACTCTCCTGTCTTCTTCTGATGATACCTTTAACTGCCCAAAACTACAAAGGCCAAGTGGATTGTTTACATACTCCTTGACTTAAAGTCTAGTTTGAGGAGAATAGACTAGGTTTGTGGAAAGTTAGAGAAGAAATCTGATGGAGAAAATAGAATGTGCCCATCACAAATATGATATATGAAATCTGACAAACTTTCTCCTCAATATCAAAGTAAGATTAACATCCCCCTATTGAAACATCATACATCTGACTGAAGTTCAAATTTCCCTTAAGTTTTAGCTTAAAAATTCAATAATTCTGGGCAGCACCTGTGGCTCAGTGAGTTGGGCGCCAGCCTCATATACAGAGGGTGGTAGGCTCAAACCCAACCCCGGCCAAATTACAACAAAAAAAAAGCCAGGTGTTGTGGTCCCAGCTACTTAGGACGTTGAGGCAAGAGAATAGCCTAAGCCCAAGAGCTGGAGGTTGCTGTGAGCTGTGAGACACAGCACTCTACCGCTGGCAACAAAGTGAGACTGTCTCTAAAAAAAAAAAAAATTCAGTAATACTGATGAATACTGGATAATGGTGAAAAATGATTTTAGCATTATGCTAATTCATCAATTCAAAGGAAGTGAATGGTTGTTGCGTTTTTGAGTTCCACCACTGACCACTTAGCCCATGTTCTACTCCATTCCCTGTAACTAGTCTGTACACAGAAAATTAAAATAATATGGATTGAATAAACAAGAGATGGAAAAATGTAGGCTTATAAAAATTTATAACTGCACAGAGATTTTGCATTCTTAGATTGCTCCTATCCTTACCTCCAGGAGAAAACACACACACACACACACACACACACACACACACATCCATCATGCACAATCCAAAAATGTCCTTGTTAAAAATAAATAAATAAAATAAAAAAGAATGACCTACTTTCCCAGATGTTTCTTTCCCTTTGTGGTCGAGAATTAAAGTGACCCCGAAGTATACAAAAATGTGTTCTTGTGTTGTATGTCTCTCTTTTTCTAACAAAGTATAATTTCCCTAAGTTTTGTATCTATGTTCAATGATCAGGAGAAGCCACTTTATTCTCTAAAGAGGCCGAGGTCTTTTGACTTGAAGTCAGAGGATTAAAGGGAAACTCAAACTGCATTTTTTTTTTTTATTCATTCGAAGTGGTACTATGATGAAGGCAAAAATGCTAAAGCTGAGGCTATGTTATTCAAAGTGTGGTTCGTGAATTATTGCTGGTCCACAAAAAAAATTGTTATTTCAACAACATAAAAATAGAAATGGAAAATAAACATCTGGAAATGTCCATGGCAATTTGACAGCTACATGTGGCAAATATTCTTGCCAGACACCAAGAGTAGGATCATGATTTAATTTGGAATCATTTAAGATCAGTTTGTTAACTACAACTCAAAAGCGTGTAAAATTGGGTATTCATTTCTTACATAGAAAGTTACTTTAAATTTAATTATGATTATGAAAGGAATTTATAGAAATTAGATGGAAGATTAAAGGTGAATTTTGAAAATATACAACACGTTTTATTTGTATAAAATTTCAAAATTAATGCCACAAACCCACTGAAGTTGTTTTAAAATTACTGCTATTACCCACCAATATATTTTTACAAAAATCACTATTTTAATCATTATTTTAAACCAAACATAGCTATAGTATGGATATACTTCTTTTTTAGGACTGGTAGTGTTATCAATCTAAAGATTAGAAAAGTTAATAGGCAAGATTTCATAAATTTTTGAATTAAAATTTTTACACTACATGCACATATTGGACACTGTGCATACTAACATTTGGAATTTTAGTGTTTAATGTGGAGAATAATTATTTATTTTCATTTATGACCATAGTAGGGAAAATATATCAATTGTAAAAATGATTATCTATATTAATCACCTATTTGCATAGTTTCCATGATCAAAGTATATATTTACACTTCTTTCTTCTATCATACATGTAATGAATACACTTAATGTGATTTTATGTCTCTAGACTCTAATAAAATAAATCCGCATTCAATATGTCTTGTTTTTATTTTATTTTTGTAGAACTTCATTGCATTTTACATTACTTTTTTCATAATGAAATATAGGGGACAGGAGTGACTGACATTTACCAGGAATAATTTGGAAATTGAAGATTAGAAAATAGTAACATATTAGGAGCGATAGAAAAGAAGCTGGATTTTAATCAATGACTTAATTAACATTCAAGTCATAAAAAAAGGAAAGTAAAATATGAAGTTTATTTTTTGAGTTGCTGTGATTGCAGTTGTATTTGCAGCAAATAATTATCTTTATTTTCCATATGTATTTGGGTTGGTGAGATATTCAACAAATTGATTGGCAAAATAAGCCTAGTTATGCCACATGTAAGGAGTGAAGTACTGGCTGCTCTAGAGGTATTCCTGACATCTTGGGGTAATTAAATCATATAATATTTTTTGTTCACTTGTTAAAATCTCAAAAGATACCTTGCTATTGTCATTTTTAGCATTGTTTTGGTATACATCTTGTATTTGTGTGATTATCTCATATGTAACACTGTATTTTCTCAATCTTGGTACCTAGCATACTGTTAGATCAATATTAGGCATCTGAATAATAAATAATTTTTTTTATTTTATGAATCAAAGAATGGTAGTTTTTGTTAAATATACTATCTGATGTTCATTAATTAGTTCATTCCATTTACTCAACTTTTTGCATCCATCAGTCTGTGAATAGTACTAAATTGGAGGAAATTAAGTGCTGGCTATTATATTTTAATTTTCCTTTAATGACAAGGTAAGATAACCAGTATAGTCATAGAAGAAAATTCACTTTTTTTTTTATTCTAATGTAATTTGAAATATCACAGGGAAGTTTTTTCTCATTAAGTGACAGTCGCTAACTCTATTTGTTTCAAAAATTTCTTTTTTTTTTTTTTTTTTTTGTAGAGACAGAGTCTCACCTTATCGCCCTTGGTAGAGTGCTATGGCGTCACACAGCTCACAGCAACCTCCAACTCCTGGGCGTAGGCGATTCTCCTGCCTCAGCCTCCCGAGTAGGTGGGACCACAGGCGCCCGCCACAACGCCTGGCTAGAAATAATCCTGTATTAACGTTTGTAAGAGCTATATATGTAAAAAGAAAGCATTGCACCATGTAATAAATTGCACATACAACAATAAGAAAATAAATGATTTGGGAATTATTTTTTGCATACTCTATTATCCAACAATTCCTTACCTAGGGTGGATTTAAATATAAAGCACTAAAATAATTTTATTTCCCCCTCGAAATATTCCACTCAGTGTATTGTGTGCTATGTATTTGCTACTATAGATACTTCTGCTGCCCAGCAAATGGTGTGTAGTTTTAACATTAGGTATCAGTGGGGTTTATCACCAAGAAGGTATTCTCTCTATGAAACTGATTAAAAGCATTATCTTTATTCAAAGCATTATGGACCATTTTTGTAACACACTTATCATTTTAATTATTTGTCAAAAATGATATTCAAAAGCATTTTAACTCTGTTCACAGTTTTTGTTAGTGTTTATTTATCCATAAACATTACTGACCACTCGGTAGGATAGATATTAATTGTGTAGATTTGAAAAGGATAAAGTATTGCTGTCAATCAAGTAAGAGGAAAAGCTAACAAAAAGGAAAGTATTTATGTTTTATAAGTGATTGTATAAAAATATATTTAAAAATGTGTACATAATTATATTGCAAGTGTTTCTTAATGTTCAGAATGTTCAAAAAACAGCGTGGAAGATTATAATACAAACAATAAATATAAGGTAATATAAATATTATAAGGTATCACTCAAAATATATAATGCCAGAATATTAATGTAAGTTACAATCAATATTTCATGAATGTTAAAATTGTATATAAAGTATATGTGAATTTAGCATACTAAAAACTCTTGATAATATTCTCACAAATTAGATTTGTCTTTCAAGATTTTATATGAGAAGAAAAATTGATAAGTCCATATATGAAAGCAAAATCTTGATAAAGATCACAAAAATAAAGATTTTTAAAAATGGAATAGATAAGAAGTAAAATATAGCCACAAGTGTCAATATTTTAGGGCCAGTATTAGAAATGAGGTTACTGACATGGATATATGGTCATTGAGAGAATATCTCTTCCTTTTCTTTTTTTTTTTTTTTTTGTAGAGACAGAAAAAAAAAAAAAAACTGTACCGCCCTCAGCAACCTCCAACTCTTGGGCTTAAGCGACTCTCCTGCCTCAGCCTCCCGAGCAGCTGAGACTACAGGCGCCCGCCACAACGCCCGGCTATTTTTCTGTTGCAGTTTGGCCGGGGCTGGGTTTGAACCCGCCACCCTCGGCATATGGGGCCGGCGCCCTACTCACTGAGCCACAGGCGCCGCCCTTCCTTTTCTTAATTTAAGCCTCTGGACCATAGAAACATTCCTTTCACATTGTTTACGTTCTCAAGTGAGATTTATATTCCACTATATTTTGGTTACAAGCATGGAAAACCAATATGCTAATGCCTTATCTTTAAGCCTATAGATCCCTTTGTAACAAATGCATTGGCAGGTAAAAAAATTCACTGAATGCTCCAAAAAGCTGCTCTTTAAGTTGCTTTTCAATAAACCCCAGAAGTAGTTTTACTTTGTTGTACATTTCCTGAGATGCCAGCTCCTTTCCTCATCATTCCTATCACCATGGCAATTTCACAAATCTAAGACCACTTCAATATTGATGTAGTAGGAAATATAATTTTGAAATCATAAATAAATATGTTCTAATTATTTATTTTCTCACTTCAAGTTATCTATCGTGAAGTCCCTGATTTGCATTATACTTATTACTGTATGGACAAGGTAATTGCTGAATCAGGAAGGAGAAGATCAAACTACTGCTTTTTGCTAACAATATAATCTTATATCTAGAAAACCTCAAAGATTACACCAAGAGACTCCTGGAATTGATACATGAATTCAAGAAAGTCTCAGTTTACAAAATTCACCTACACAAATCACTACGTACCCATACACCAATAACAGCCAACTTGAGAGTCAAATAAAAAAAAAAAAAAAAAGTCAACAACATTTATAATAGCCACAAATGAAATAAAGTACATGGGACCATTCTTAACCAAGAAGGTGAGAGATCTCTATAAAAAAAGCAACAACACACTAAAGAAAGAAATTATAGAGGACACAAACAAGTAGAAAAATATCCCGTTTATGGATCAGTAGACACAACATTGTTATAATGTCTGTACTACCCAGGTGATTTACAAATTCAATGCAATCCCCATAAAAAAAAAATGCCGTATTTCACAGATTAGAAAAAATAATTATACACTTCACTTGGAGTGGAATCAGAAAAAAGACTAAATAGCCAAATCAAGCCTAAGCAAAAAGAACAAATAGGAAGGCATCATATTACCAGATTTCAAACTATACTACAAGGCTAAAGAACCCAAACACAATGGTACTGGAGCAAAAATAGAGATGTAGATCAGTGGAACAGAACAGAAAACTCCGATATAGAACTATTCACATACAGCCAACTGACCTTTGACAAAGCAGACAATATACACCGCAGAAAAGAAGCCTTGTGTCAGAAATGGAGCTCTGACAATTGTATGGCCACATGCAGAAGAGTGAATCTAGATCCGTATCTCTCACCACTCACAGAAATTAACTCAAGAAAGATAAAAGGCTGAGAGCTAAGGCATGACCCAGGAAATGATGGGGAAAAAGTCTAGATATCAACCCAGTAAAAGAAAGTTATTAAGAGGACCGGTGGCAATTGTACCACCAACAAGAAATAAACAAATGGGACTTGAGTAAATTAAGCAGTTAATGATGTTAAAGAATCCTTAAATATGCATAAGAATGATTCATTTTTTAAATTAAACCATTAGTTTGGGAAGTAAAAATACAATTAAATTTTCTAACTTATTATTTATATAATAATTGTTATCAATTATATAATAACAACTTAAATTTGGGAGAAATTCAGACATAGAATTTATTTCAGTGGTTTAAATTTCCACCTTATTTCTCTCCTTTTTCTTCTTTTCCTTTCTTTACCTAGAAACCACTACTTTCATGGACTTGTAACTAAACAACAGTTAAAAGACTCTTTGTTAGAAACGAACAAGTTAGGACATTAGTAGATTGTTTTCCATGTGGCCCCATTTTCTTCTCTATCAGTACTTGTTATTTGTGAGGAGGCAGGTATAACTCTGGTAGGAAGACAAATAAACTTTGGAACTAGAGATTTAGTTAAAATTGTTATCTTAGCAATTATGAATTGGGCTGCAATAAACATTCTGGTACAAATACCTTTGTTATGATGTGATTTTTGGTCTTCTGGGTATATATATACCTAGTAGAGGAATTATAGGATTGAATGGCAGATTGTGGTATATGTATACCATGGAATATTATGCAGCCTCAAAGACAGATGGAGACTTTACCTCTTTCATGTTTACATGGATGGAGCTGGAACATATTCTTCTTAGTAAAGTATCTCAAGAATGGAAGAAAAATATCCAATGTACTCAGCCCTACTATGAATCTAATTTATGGCTTTCAGATGAAAGCTATAACCCAGTTATAACCTAAGAATAGGGGGAAGGGGGACAGGGATGGGAGGGTGGGGAGGATGGGTAGAGGAGGGTGATTGGTGGGATCACACTTGCGTTGCATCTTACAAGGGTACATGTGAAACTTAGTAAATGTAGAATGTAAATGTCTTAACACAATAACTAAGAAAATGCCAGGAAGGCTATGTTAACCAGTGTGATGAAAATGTGTCAAACGGTCTATAAAACCAGTCTATGTGCCCCATGATCGCATTAATGTACACAGTTATGCTTTAATAATAAAAAAATAAAAATAAAAATAAATCAAATTGTTATCTTTACACAAAAGTAAAATTAGCCATAGAAAGATTAAATATCTTTCCTTGTGTATAGCTATTAGGTCTAGGAAGAAATGCATTCAAATTATTAAAAGGTTGATAGCAATCATTTTCTTAAAACTTTTGCAGTGAAAATCTGAAGTTAAAATGATGTACTAGTAGTAATAACAGTGTGTTGAATAACATAGTATAGATTTGTGCTTTTAGTATATTGAATATGCCTTTAGCCTTCACCCTGAAGTCAAATCGATTTAAATTTTGTAATGGGTGGAGTACAATTATCAACATTTTCCTCTTATCTCCTGCTTTTTAATATGACTGCACATAATGGTTTAAAATTTTATTCAGTCAATCTATATTCATGTGACCTCTAGAGTTTTATTAGAAGCAAGGCAGCAATAAAACTACTAACTTGAATTAGCAACATGCATCAATACATGAAAAGTTAATCTGAAGAAAAGTACTATAAAAATGAGAACATTGTTCTGTCTAATGCAAGTTAGCTAATTACATTATTACTTAAACTTACATTTAGTTATCTTGATAACTTAAAAAACTTGTAACAAAGACATTTATCAAAATGGTACTAACAATTCTTATTCAATAATTAGTTTAAGTGCTGTTTTTGCTCTTTGAGATATATTGTCATGTCAAGAACTATGTATTGTTGTTCACTTTTTGTTAAAAATCAAATACCAGTTACCAATTTATTCTACAAACACTTGTTACGAGTTATTTTGTTTAACAAGGTGTAAAGATAAATTAGGCCTGTGGTAACGTTCACATTAAATGTCTAATCTATTAGGGATAAAAGAGGACCAGTTTGAAAAATAGCTACTATACCAGGGAGAATGCAAGAAATTCCTCAAAGGTAATATAAATTAAACCTTTATTGCTTATATCTAATACTAAGTCTAACCTACTTCATGTTAACCTGGATAATTCAAATCATATTCAATTGTCTATATTTTTAATCAATCTATAGCTAATCATCTTCTTGAATGAGCTAATTATCTTTCACTACCATTAAATTTTATCACAGCAATCAACTCACAATTGCCTATGCATTGGCTGATTATTAATTGGAATTTTAATACATAGAAATTTAAAGTTATAAATTCAAATAAGTATTTTTATAACAAGATAAAATGCATGAATTTCATATAGTATAAAGACTCATGTACATAAAGCACAAATGACTAAAGGATAAAATACAAATGAGTTAAAATTTCCACTTTACTTTTTCTGGCCTTAAAGAACTAATTAATATCAAAATTTTGTAAGTTCCACAATGAAACTCAAATTTAACTTACCCTTCTCTCACTAAAAGTCCTCTTCAGTCCAAATGAGACACTATTTCACAGATCCTTATTTACCATATAAAAATATGATTATATGAAAGTCTACTATAGTCATGGAGTCATAAAATATGTATTTCTAAATCGTCCTACTATATTTTGAGTATTAAACATGTCTGTTTTGGTTAATGCATTATTTGCCTTTTTATCATTACCATAAATAATAAATTTTATTATAGATGATATAACATTCCGGTTTTGAAATGTGAAATCCAATTTATATTGTCTTAATACTATCTAAGTTGCTTTAACACATACATGAAAATTAAAAACCATTGACTAGTACAGTGCCCCAATAAAACATTTAACAGAGGCCTAGCTGACAAAAGCAAGAAAAATTAACAAAGAAATATTAAAATTTGGAAGAATAAGAACAGGTTATTAATATTTAAGATAGTGTCTTGTTTCTATAAATATCACATGAAATCTAGTTTAAGAACAGAACCAATAAAGCAATTTCTACAAAGTTGTTGCAAATAAATATATAAATATTAATAGGCCTTTTGCACACAGCAATTTGTAATTAGGAAATAGTATAAACATAGTTTAGGTATGCAACAAAAAATGTAAGAACTTGATAGAGAAAATGTATTGTAGATCTCAATAGAAAAATGTGATAAACTATGATATTCGTACTTTATAAGTCAATATTGCGTGGATGTTAATGATGTTAAGTATTTCACTAAAATACATACACTCACATACATTCAATAAAAATCCCTAGAATTGTTTGTGACTAATGAAATTCTTATTAGAATAAAAGTGCCTAAATAATATACAATAACATCACTTATGGGTGATGTCAGGCAATAGTTGTCCTTATGTGATTGGCTTATATTATTTAACCTAATGTCTTGTAGATTCACTCATGTTGATGCAAATGTCTGATTTTTTTTTATGGCTGCATAGCATTCCATTGTGTATATATGCTACACTTTTCAATTTAATCACCCCTTGATGACATGTAGTTTATTCCGTATCCTTGCTATTGTGAATAATGCTGCAGTGAACGTGAGAGAGCAGTCATCTCCTCAATCTACCACTTTGGTCTCTTTGGGGTATATGCTCAGTAGTGGGATGGTTGGATCATATGATAGATCTCATAGTTATAGAAAGTTGAATAGTGGTTACAAAAGGATAGGGAGATTAGAGGGGAGAGGAAGAGGGAAAGAGATGGATCAACGTGTACAAAGGCAGTTACATAGGAATAGTTCTGGTGTTCCATCACACAGAAGGAGGGCTAGAGTCAACAGAAATGTGTTGTGTGCTTCAAAATAGCTACAAGAAGGAACCAGACAAGGCTGCCCATTGTCTCCATTGCTTTTTAACATTGTAATGGAAGTTTTTACCACCGCAATTAGAGAAGAAAAGGCAATCAAGGATATCCATATAGGGTCAAAAGAGATCAAACTTTCGCTCTTTGCATGTGATATGATAGTATATCTGGAAAACACCACGGACTCTACTACAAAACTCTTAGAAGTGATCAAGGAATACAGCAGTGTCTCAGGTTACAAAATCAACATTCATAAATCAGTAGCCTTTCTATATACCAACAATAGTCTAGTTGAAAAAAGAGTTAAGGACTATCCCATTCACAGTAGTGCCAAAGAAGATGAAATATTTGGGAATTTATCTAACAAAGGACGTGAAAGATCTCTATAAAGAGAATATGAAACTCTAAGAAAAGAAATAGCTGAAAATATTAACAAATGGAAAAACATACCATGCTCATGGCTGGGAAGAATCAACAGTGTTAAATTGCCCATACTACCCAAAGCAATATATAATTTCAATGCAATCCCTATTAAAGCTCCACTGTCATACTTTAAAGATCTTGAAAAAACAATACTTTGTTTTATATGGAATCAGAAAAAACCTCGAATAGCCAAGACGTTACTCAGAAATAAAAAAAAAAAAAGCAGGAGGAATCATGCTACCAGACCTCAGAATATACTACAAATCGATAGTGATCAAAATAGCATGGTATTGGCACAAAAACAGAGAAGTAGATGTCTGGAACAGAATAGAGAACCAAGAGATGAATCCAGCTACTTACCGTTATTTAATCTTTGACAAGCCAATTAAAAACATTCAGTGGGGAAAAGATTCCCTATTTAACAAATGGCGCTGGGTGAACTGGCTGGCAACCTGTAGAAGACTGAAACTGGACCCACACCTTTCACCATTAACTAAGATAGACTCTCACTGGATCAAAGATTTAAACTTAAGACATGAAACTATAAAAATACTAGAGGAGAGTGCAAGGAAAACTCTTGAAGAAATCGGTCTGGGCAAGTATTTTATGAGGAGGACCCCCAGGGCAATTGAAGCAGCTTCAAAAATACACTACTGGGACTTGATCAAACTAAAAAGCTTCTGCACAGCCAAGAACACAGTAAGTAAAGCAAGCAAACAGTCCTCAGAATGGGAGAAGATATTTGCAAGTTATGTCTCTGACAAAGGTTTAATAACCAGAATCCACAGAAAACTCAAATGCATTAGCAAGACTAGAACAAGGGATCCCATCGCAGGCTGGGCAAGGGACTTGAAGAGAAACTTCTTTGAAGAAGACAGGTGCACCGCCTTCAGACATATGAAAAAATGCTCATCATCTTTAATCATGAGAGAAATGCAAATCAAAACTACTTTGAGATACCATGTAACTCCAGTGAGACTAGCCTATATCACAAAATCCCAAGACCAGAGATGTTGGCGCGGATGTGGAGAAAAGAGAACACTTTTGCACTGCTGGTGGGAATGCAAATTAATACATTCCTTTTGGAAAGAGATGTGGAGAACACTTAGAGATCTAAAAATAGATCTGCCATGCAATCCTGTAATCCCTCTACTGGGCACATTCCCAGAAGACCAAAAATCACATCATAACAAAGATATTTGTACCAGAATGTTTATTGCAGCCCAATTCATAATTGCTAAGTCATGGAAGAAGCCCAAGTGCCCATTGATCCACGAATGGATGAATAAATTGTGGTATATGTACACCATGGAATATTATGCAGCCTTAAAGAAAGATGGAGACTTTACCTCTTTCATGTTTACATGGATGGAGCTGGAACATATTCTTCTTAGTAAAGTATCTCAAGAATGGAAGAAAAAGTACCTAATGTACTCAGCCCTACTATGAGACTAATTTAGGGTTTTCACATGAAAGCTATAACCCAATTACAACCTAAGAATAGGGGGAAGTGGGAAAGGGAGGGGAGGGAGGCGGGAGGTGGGTAGAGGGAAGGGGATTGGTGGGATTACACCAGCGGTGCATCTTACAAGGGTATAAGTGAAACTTGGTAAATGGTCTGTGAAGCTAGTGAATGATGCCCCATAATTATATCAATGCACACAGCTATGATTTAATAAAAAAAAAATAACTACAAGAGAGGATTTCAAATGTTTCATAACAAAGAAAACACATGTGTTTGATATGATGAATATGCTAATTTTATGATTTGATCATTACTCAATTGAATCATCATACTCTGTCCCCCAAGATATATAACTACTATGTGACCTTGAAAAAGATAACAAATTGTATAAATACTAAAAAAAGAATAATTGTATATAAGAATGTTCACCAAAAATTTTAGCAGAAAAATACAAAAAAGAATTTAAACATCTGTCGATAGTAAATAAACAGTTTTATGCCATGTGATGATGTACTGTACAACAGTCCAAATAAATACGTATATGTTGACCTCAAAAATATACACTATGAGGTAAAAACTAAATTTAAATAATGTTTTGTAATGTCATAGAAATAAAATTCCAAATTATATTTATGAAGAGACATTTTTAAATAAAGAATTAAGAATAACTCAGCAGTGACGGCCTCTGGAGAAAGTAGATAAAAGGGGAATAATGAAAGAAAAAGATTTTCAAATTGCATCTATATTTTATTAAGTGTTTTCTTTATGTATGACAAGTACTACAATGTATTAATTATGTGAGATATGTAATTTTTTGGAATGTATAACCTCTCAGCATTTTAATAAAAGTCAGACTGATAGCTATAAAACTTTTTAATCATAAATATCCTCATATTATTATTTAAATTTAATATGTTAAATTTAATATTTATTAATTAATATTTTGAAAGTTTGGGAGTGGCAAGAATTTCTCTGTGTTAGGGATTGGGTTCTCTTGGTCTCAGGGTTTGAAGAATGAAACCACAGACCACGTGGATCAGCAACAGGACAGTTTATTGATGGAAAGATTGATAAGCAAAAGAGGTGGACTAGATCCTCCAGAAGTGGATGGAGGGAATCCAAGTAGAAAGACCCTGTGTCTTCAGTCTAGGAGTTTAAATCCTATCCTGGGGACAGGGAGTTTTGGGGAAGTATGCTGCAGTTACCCAGAGATCTGTGGGCAGAAAATAATCCTTAAATTAGCACAGGAACGTGGTCCTTAGAGTTTTTGTGAGCTTTTTAGGTGGATTAAAAAAAACTTTTAAAGTATACAGTCAAGGTCACAATGAAATTATCAGCAGTTTAGGCCTAATGAGTTATTGGATAATTATTATCTAAAAGAGAATTGAGAAGGGAGGATAGATAACAAGTAAAAATAATACTTTTATTAAATTGAATAGTAGCAGGAAGAAAATAAACTGAAAGGACAAGAAATTGCAATATTACATAAGACCAGAGAGAAAGTATTTTTAGTTCTGAGGAAATTTAATCATACTAGCAAAGTGTGAATATAATTTGAGAAAGGTAGAAGGTAATTATCTCATCTCCTATATGAAAACCTGTTTTACAGGTAATACTGTCATACAAAGTATAGCTGTATTAATACTATAAGCTGCTTTCAGAATATTTTTGTTCTGTAGTTTAATTCAGAAAAATGATCGTAGTAGGGTTCCTTAAAGTTAGACAGATACTACTTTCCTTGATGTCTACAATTTTCTGTAGGAAAGAAATAACTGTCTATGATTTAGAGTTAAAAAATATATGACTATTCCTTTGTCCAAGATTTTATTGGTGAATTGGGCTTATTAAATTGTAAAACCATTCAATTTTCTTGTTCCTATGGTTGTTTGCACCAGATCTAGTATGAGAAAACCCAAACCATAGGCAACAATTTTTTTTTCTTTGTAATTGTACAAGGCAAAGGATATTCCCTTCTATTGTTTAAAGTTGTGCTCTTTCTTCATTTTAAGAGTTCTTAAATCATGGAAGCTATTCAGATAACTTCCCACATTTTTTTTTGAAAATTACATTCACAGAAGAATAATTCTGATTTTTTCAATTAATACAAATTTCCCAATAAATTTTTGTCTGTTTGGGTGAATCATACTTAGGAAGTCATTTTTAAATTACTAAAACTTGAAGCCAAAATAAAAATTCCAATATAGTCATCTCATATATAAAAATCAGAATAACAAGTTACCTATAAGACATGTGCAATGTGTACTTTTAGTCATTGAGAACTTTCAAAAATGGAGAAAATACCACACACTTGTTCATCATGGCCTTATATGTGCCTCTGTGTATATATGAAAATCAGCCTAAGTTGGAAGAGCTAGATGGTACTGGTGGGAAAATACAGTGACAAAAAGTAAGTATAATTTTTACTACAGATGATACAGTCTCTAAAGTGACACAAATTGCCATTTTAATTCTATCTCCTAAAATCAGAGTTTGGGGACAATTACATTCAAGACAGGCTTGATGATCTAATACTGTATAAGAATATAAGACTTGCAGTTGCATTTCACAACTTATTTTAGCATTTTTTACAGCATTCATAACAACTAAAATATTTTTATGTTATTGCAATACTTCTTTAAATTGGGGATGCTACTTGCTAATATTCAGTGAGGCATATAGAAATGTTACTCCTATGATTAAAAAATTAAATTAATTAAGAAACGAAATGAACATTTTCAGTTTGTTCTTTGCCTTCATGATTAATCATTTGGAGCCTTTAACTGCCCTCATCATTTTTATTCTTTAATCTATCAAATAATTTAGCCATTGCTCTTCGAACTTCAACATGATGCCATGTCTTCAGATGTAAATGGCTACTTTATGTGTCAATTTGTCTAAGACAGGAACTGAAAGCTGGTGAAATGTTACTTCTGAATGTGTCTGTGAAAGTACTTCTGAACTACATTAGCATTGAATAGAGTCAGTAAAGATTGCCCTCACCAATGGGAATAAGCAATGTACTATTCTTTGAGGGTCTGAATAGGACAAAAATATGGTAGAGTGATGAATTTTCTCTTCTGTTTAATTTCAAATGTCAGTGCCGTGCTGTCACCAAGGAAGCAGGCTGGGCAATGGATTGTAAACTCAAAGCTTGCAGGAGGTGGGCCTCCCCATAAGGAGAGGTCCTAAGCAACCTAGGCAATTACTATTTATTGAGAACATACGCCTCTCCCCCGAACCCTGCCCAGTATCTACACATCTTCCAGCATGTGTTGCTACACAGGTTGTACATAGATCACTACATATCCTGCTACATATCCTGTTACATACGTTGCTACCTTCAAACATCCATCTTATCCTACCCTAGGGTGTCTTTCCTCCTGGTTCTCTCATGTTCAGACTTTGGGACTTAAAACATTGGTTCCCTGGCTTCCAGGCCTTCAAGTTTACTGGACTAGTAGTTGGCATTCAGCTTGCCAACAGCAGGTCACAGGATGTCTTAACCTCGATTTACAGGACAAGCAAATCAAAACCAAAAGATTACAGGGCAAGGAACTGTATTTGCCAAGAACTCAGCTGCTTCAGGGAGTAAAACACTTCGGTACCAAGATTTGTTCTTACTAAACTCTTTTATACCTTTTTTCAGGTCAGTTACAGTTACAGAGTGACAGTTACAGATTGTTAGGTCATGGGGAAAGTTTTTACCTAGTAAGCAAAAGAATCATAAAGAGTTGATGACTGTATTTCTCAAGAAACCAGAGTGCTGTTAATTGTTACATAGTCTCTTTCAAGGTTATTTCTGCCGTGTGTGTGTGTGTGTGTGTGTGTGTGTGTGTGTGTGTGTGTGTGTGTGTGTGTGTAGTTCTTTCTCATCTTTGGAGGCTAGGCTCTTCTGCAACTGTCTGCTATATTCCCAGGACTACTAGGAAGTGTAAAATTTGTCTCTCCTTCCTCACCAGAATTATGTGAGTCGGTCTTTCATAACAAATCTTTTTCTATATATCAACATGCATTCTATTGGAATATGCATATTCTACCTATTCTTGTTTCTCTGGAGAACATTGACTAATACACTGTGTCAAATACAAAATTGCAATGTAATATAAGACACAGAAAAAGAAGCATGTGCAATTTTCACTATTATATTGTACGAAGTAAATTTTCCTCAATTTTCAAAGTGTTGTTACTACATGCCATGAAAAGGTGCAGAAACATAGGTTATAGTGTTTTCTTTCTTTTTTTTCTCCTTAATGCTAATAAGCAATATGGCTTCCATTTTGTTCATTTCACAATATAGGTAAAAATTTACATTAAAAGTATAATAATTAACTAACAGTGTACAATTTTGAAAAGCATCTCTGAAGAATTTTAAACTTCAATCATTTCATCAAGCAATCACATTGAGACACATACCCCATGAATTTTCTTGTTATACAATTTTTAAATACCTTAAGTTATTTTTTTTCTCTAAGACAAGTCTCATTCTGTCCCCCTGGGTAGAGTGCTGCTGATTGTAGCTGCTCAGAGCAACCTCAAACTCTTCAGCTCAAGCAATCCTCCCGCCTCAGCCTCCCTAATACCTGGGACTACAGGAACCTGCCACTATACCCAGCTAGTTTTTCCCCCATTATTAGTAGAGTCAGTGTCTCACTCTTGCTCAGGCTGATCTCAAACTCCTAAACTCAGGCAATCCATCCACCTTGGCCTCCCAGAGTGCTAGGATAATAGGCATGACCCACTCACTACTGGCCATCTTAATCTATTTTTAATGATTCAAAGGGAATACTACTTTTTATTCTTGTACTGAGAAGTGAGGAGCTAATATCTGAATATAGTATTGTTAAATACCTAGAAATTGTTTAATCCTTCAGAGAGAAATTATTTAATTAATTTATATATCTACTTAACTTTATCACATGATTTCCATTAAAGAATCTTATCCATACCTGTACTCCTTAAATTTTATCTGGAGATGAAGTTGGGATATTTGACACACAATGTTTCTCACACTGTGGTTTTTCAGATTCTATAATTATTCTGCAGTCCAACATATGTCTTTGCTTTCTGTATTACCTGGAAAGTGCCATGTTGCATCACTTTGAAATGACTAGAAGTTTTAATGTGTTTTTTTCTCAGAAGATTATAAATATGTGGGTTACTGTCTTTGTGCCCAAATACTGATGCTCAGTGCCCATATCCAGTAATTTATGAAAAGGTAAAAATTAACATATTATGATTTTACCACTTTTTGCTTCTATATATTGTATATAATAATTTAATAAGAATATTGCTTTACTTCATATACTATTTGTCTATACCATGGTGCAGGAATAGTAGGATATATGTTGGGTTATTTTTTTCAATTACCCATCTTTCAAGAAGATGAATTGTTTGGCTGTATCTAGAAGGCTGCTAATTAGATTACTTCTTTAATATTATTTTGAATTTATGAATTAAAACATATTGCCATCTTTACTTTATTTAAAGCTATAAGTATGTCAATTTTAGCCAAGAACTTCTTCCATTTGACACCTGAGTTGTTTTGACTAGATTCTCATCATATATATGTATATATTTTATACATTATAATACATTACATATGTATTAAATACATTATATAATATACATATTTTTACATATATACACACGTGTATATTTTTCCTCATCTCTAGTAATTACACTACAATATGTCTTATTGGTGGCTATTATGGGTCAGTCTCATTATGTTAATTTTTTTAATATTCAAATATGATTTAAATATCTTTTTTATTTTAGAGGGTTTATTGAATTTTGGTATTTGTTGAGTTCCTTTTAATTTTTTTCTTTATTTTCAAATATTCCAAATATATTTATGCTGAATCTTTTTACTATTACTACTATTTTCATTTTCTAGCAAATTTATTTATTTCTTCTTTTTTTCATTTTGAATATTTAAATTTTCCTCCTATTTAATTTGGTTTTTATAATATATGATCTGTTTTATTTACATGCTTATAGTTTAGTTTTTATTTCTAAAGTAATTTAATTCTAATTTTTTGAAAAAATTTGCCATATCTTTTTATATACTGTGTAGTTGTACTTTATATTTTTTCATGTCGTATAATTTCCTAACTTGTTTTCATACTCTAAGTTACATATTTTCTTTTTTTCCTTATGCTTTATGACATTTTGTTATAGGTAAGGGTATTGTTTGGTTTCAATTCTTATTTTCTTCACTAATTATTTTAGTGATTTGATCTTGTTACACTTGTTTCTCATTTTTATGTGAATTTGTTTGTCCAAACCCAAATAGATGATATCCTTTCTAACTATATCATAACAATCACTGTCTCTCTCCCCCCCATACAGAGACAAATATATATTTCTCCACTATGTATAGTGTAAGAAGTCAATTAATTTTTGAGTTTTCTGGTATCTTATCGTTGTTTTCTCTATCACAGGTGCATGGATCTCCTCTTTAATTTGACTCTGTGTCTCCTATACTACTCACTTTTGATTCTACTTTCAGGAGTTTTTCCTGCGTTTGGGTCCCACCTCTGATTGGGAGCTCTGAGACTTGAGGGTTTGTGAGAGCCTGGCTATTCCAGCCCATTCAGTTCTCACTGTGTGCCCACTAATTCGTTTATTCTCAGATTAGACAAAATACCTTTAGCTGCTATTTTCCTCTGGACTGTTCAATTTTCCTGGGATTATCTTTTAACTGCTTTACAGTTTTTCTCTTCTCATCTTATGTCCCACTATTGCCCTTTGTTCTGTTTCTCCCACACCAACAGCAATAAACATGCTGATTTTGTGGTATTTTTAGCTATTGTTACTGCAATTTTTTTTTTGTTTGCCCTGTTATTGCAACCTAATTGCTTATTTCAGTGTGGATATCAGGAGTACCTAAAACTGTTACTACCACTATTGCATTTTCCCAGAAATTATCTTCTTTTCTTTTGAAGATACATCTTAGCTTGGCAATTCAGATGAGGAATCCCCAGATAAACAAAAATATCTCTTTAAACTCTGACCAAATTCATGCTAATTTAATAAAGGGCTGATATTGTTTGGGAATCTTCTTATTAACTTCCAAGTCATTTCATATTGATGTATTCAGTCATCCTCTACTATGTTGTCCAACTAATCCTACCTTTTGACATGAAGATTTTGACATTGGGGGCTGTTTTCCAATTTGTTGCTGTATAGTTATTCATACTATTCCCTAAGACTCTATATTTCTGAGGCCTCAGTTGTTATGTCTCCTTTTTTTTAGTTCTGAATTTTTTAATCGGTGTCTTATCTCTTTTTTCTTAATCTCACTGAAGGTTTGTCAATTTTGTCTTTTTGAAGACCAAACTTTTCATTTTCTTCTGCATTCTGGTTTTTGTGTGTTTCTGTATATCATTTATTTATGCTCTAACCTGTATTATTTCTTTCTTTTTAGTAATTTTGTGTTTGGTTTGTATTTGCTTTCCTAGGTCTTTACGACACACTATAAGATTGTTTATTTGATGTTCTTTGTACCTTTTCAATTTATTTATTGCTAAAATTTCACTCTTACAACTATTTTTGCCATAAACTATAGATGTTGGCATGTTTCCATTTTTAATTTGTTTCAATAAATGTTCAAATTTCCTTCTTAATTTCTTCATTGACCAATTGGTTGTTCAGGAGCATATTGTTTAATTTTCATGTGTTTGTATTTTACTGAGATTCCTCTTGGTGTTGATTTCTGGTTTTTATTCCACGTAGTCAGAGAAGATACTTGATGTAATTTCTGCTTTTTTGAATTTGTATAGACTAAATTTGGGGTGGCCTAAGATCTAGTCTATTCCACAGACTATTCCATGTCCTGATGAAAAAAGTGTGTGTTCTGCAGCAGTTGGGTAAATTAGTCTATAAATGTCAGTTAGGCCTATCATATCTAGTGTGTAGTTTAATTGCATCTCTTTGTAATGTTCTGCCTGAATGAACTGTTTGCTATTAAGAGTGGGATGTTAAAGTCCCCTATTATTATTGTACTTCAATATAGCTCTTCCTTTAAATTTTTCAATATTTGTTTTATATGCTTGGAAGCTCCAGTGTTGGGAGTGTAGATATGTGTAATTATTATATCTTCTTGATGAATTGACCCCTTTATCATTACATAGCAATCTCCCTTGTCTTTTTACAGTCTTTAATTTATAGTTTATTTTATCCAAGTGTAGCTACTTCTGTTCCTTTTTGGTTTCTAATTGGATGGAATATCATTTTACACCCTTTTACTTTCAGTCTATGTGTGTCTTTATAACTGAAGTGTCTTTCTTGAACACAGCATATAGTTGAGTTTATTGTTTGTTTATTTGTTTATTGTTATTTGTGTATTCTTTAAACAACTCTGTGTCTTTTAATTGCAGAATCAAGACTGTTTTCATTCAGTGTGATTATTGATAAATAATGACTTACTACAGCCATTTTGTTGTTTGTTGCTTATTTTGAGATTCTTCTCTTCCATTTTTCTTTTTTACTGTCTTCCTTTGTAGTTAAGTGGTTAAACTCTTGTAGCATATTATAATTTTTCTGTATTTTCTTTTAGTGAATCTATTATTGGTTTTCTGTGTGTGGTTAGCATGAGGCTTAGGGGGAAAAAAGCTTCTTATGGATAATAAAACCTTTCTTAAAGATATGACAATGTCTCTTAAAGACACACAAAGGCAAAATAACATACACACACACTCACACTCAACACTTTAATTCCAGACCTCCCCCATTTTGCCCTTTAGTTTTCTCTATTTCAATATTTTTGTATTAATTATCTTTTAAGGGTTGCTGTTGCTACTCTTATTTTTAATATTTTTTGTCTTTTAGGCTTCAGACTAGAATTATAAGTGGATTGCTCACTACAAATATCATAATAGACTATTCTGAGTTTGTCTGGTTCTTTAATTTTACCATGGGTTTTATACTTTAAAAAGTGTTCATTTGCACCTTAGTTGTTTTTTTTTTTGTTTGTTTGTTTGTTTTTCTTTCATGTTGAGGAATTCCTATAAGAATTTCTTACAAGACAGGTGTGGTTGAGGTGAATTCTGTAAGCATAAAAAGTTTGGAGGGAGGAAGGAATTTTCTTCTTATAACTTAGTTCTAATAAATCTGCTTGTTTTATTGTGTATGTAGTCTATATCACCCATTAAGCAACTAGATGTCTCTTCATATGTTTAGTACTTATTACAGAGTATAAAATACTAGTACAGTGTGTCTGTAAATAGTCAACTATTTTAAAATGTACACAAACTTTAGCATTGTGTGTTTAGTAGATGCCTATCCCTTGAATATAGCCCAGTTGCTTTAATATCTCTTATTTGTTATATAGATTTACAAATGCTAATTTTTTTTTTTTTTTTTTCTGTAGAGACAGAGTCTCACTTTATGGCCCTCGGTAGAGAGCCTCACCCAGCTCACAGCAACCACCAACTCCTGGGCTTAAGCGATTCTCTTGCCTCAGCCTCCCAAGTAGCTGGGACTACAGGTGCCCACCACAGCGCCTGGCTATTTTTTGGTTGCATTTTTGCCTATAAACTCTTTAATACTCCATTTTCCACATTACTCTGGGATAGCGATCAAACATTCATACTTTTCCCATCACATTCAATCATTTTGCCCACATTCCCTCTTGTTTTCTATGTTAAATATTCCCACATAATGATTATTTAAAATAGACGTGAATGTGAGATATCTAGAGGTTCTATCTTTTTTAAATCTCAAATTATATATTTTTTGTTTTTATGTTTGCCACCAAAACTATACTTAATTATAATCTCAACCATAATTATTACAGAAAAAATAAATAAATACTGCTCCCAAATCATGTGCAACTTCCAAAATAATCTATACTTTTTTACCATCTTCTTTTTGTTTGACATTTTGAAAGTATTGGACACTTAACTTGTGCTCCATGAATTTTCTTCTTTGGTTTTACTTTCATAAATATGTATGGATTCTTCACTTGATCTTAGCTAAAAGGCTGAGAGTTGATTATATTTATATTCTTAATATGTAATGAATATTCTATATAATTTCTATTGTCTCTGCCAATGAATTTTCAAACTTGGCCATTTTTCCAGATATCAGTTTTACACTTTCAACATACGCCTTTTCTTGTATATCCATTGTAAATTACAAATTTGTATAATTAATTTTTTTATTTCTAATTAATTCCTCAAATATTTTCTGCTTTTTTTTCTTATTTCTATAGTTGATGTCACAAATGCTCAAAAATACGATAGTCATAGTTGACTTGGTACCACCTGCTATAGTGTTAGTATGTATGGACAATTTCTATTTATTATAATTTAATTATTTAAATTATTTTTAACATATATAGATATTTGGTGGTATAAATACGGTAATAGTCATATTCTGATCCCCCCCCCACAGCTATGCTAATTCCTGCCCCACTATAAAGCATCTATACACACTAGGTAATTATGATCTCTGGAGGTTGGGGGTTGGCCTAACACAAATTAAACTATCAGAGGATTTTGTTGTTGTTATTTCTTCACTAGAAGGCTTATGATGTAAGGCAGTCTCCCACAACCTTTTTAGCACCAGGAACCCGTTTCATGAAAGACCATTTTTCTAAGACCACAGTGGGGAAGATTGCTTTGCAATGATTAAAGCACATTGCCTTTATTGTGCACTTTGTTTCTATTATTATTACATTATAATATATAATGAAATAATCATACAACTCCCCATAATGCAGAATCATTGGGAGCTCTGAGCTTATTTTCCTGCAACTAATCAGTGCCGTGCCATTTACGGGTGATGGGAGACAGTGACAGACAAGACTTCCTCTCTTGCTGCCACTCATCTCCTGCTGTGCAGCCCAGTTCCTAACAACCCATGGACCAGTACTGGTCATGCCTTGAGGTTGGGAACAGCGGATATAAGATATTTTCATTTAGCCATAAGTAAAAGTTAGAAATTTAGGTTAAATATTATTATTGATTAAACTATTACAAACAAATAAATACATATGTGGGTGCATACACGTAGACATATGTATTTATCTTGATTTATGTAGTTTAATCAATATTAACATCATACATGCATACACTAAATCTCATTTAGTAATTAAAGATATATAGCCATTCTAGAATACATTACTATTTGCAAAGCATAAAAAATAACATTATATTTTAAAATATTCATCATTTATAAATATTCAAGATTTATTTATCTCCTAAATATTACTTAATGGACATGCTCCTTTTTTCACAGATAAGTCCTTATATTTCCTAGTAGAGTTCAGTGACGTATTTTTGAATTTTTTTTAAGCTTGAGAAGGATTCTCTGAAGCCATGATAAATTATGTAGGTTTGGTCTATATATAGGTCTCAGTATTTATAAGAAATCTAATATAAACAAAAGATTTAGTTGTTTCAGTATAATGCAAGTACCATATATATGCATCACTTCTGAAATGCACCAATGGAATTTTTCAAGCACATCCCATTTAATTTCACTTACCTGACTTTACTAAGAAAGTAGACAAATCTTTTACTACATACAAAAATAGCAGAAGCCGCACTTTTTATCCTGTTATGTCTGAATTCCTACTGTGAGGAATGTTGCAAATGATGGTTTGAAAATTGAATTAATTAATAAAATATTAATTTACATATTTTAATAAGAAAAAAGCATATTTCTTTGTAAAACAGTTACATGGAGAACAATAATTTTCTGTAACTGAATTTTTATTATTGAACATTAATTTTAAATGATATAATCTTTATTATTATTATTTTGTAGTTTAAAACAATCAAAATTGATTTTTCTACACTTCTGGAGGCCTGAAGTCCAAAATCAGGGTGTTCCCAGGATTGATACCTTTTGGAGGCTCTGAGGGAAAATCAATCTGTGCCTTCCTTCAGGCTTTGGTGGCTGTAGCTGATTTGCCCTGCCTTGCCAGGTGGACATATCTCTTCAATCTCAGTCTCTATTTTCTAAAGAAAAAAAAATGGCTGGGTGCAGTGGCTCACATCTATAACCCTACCATTCTAGGAGACCAGGGCAGGTGGATGAGTTGAGCTCAGGAGTTCGAGACTGGCCTGAGAAAGGCACCTGTGGCTCAAAGGAGTAGGGTGCTGGCCCCATATGCCAGAGGTGGCGGGTTCAAACCCAGACCTGGCCAAAAACAGAAAAAAAAAAAAAAAAATAGAAAACCTAATCAGGCACCTATAATCCTAGCTACTCAGGACGTTGAGGTAAGAGGATTGAGGTTGCTGCTAGCTGTGACCCTGTGGCACTCTACCCAGGACATAAAGTGAGACTCTGTTTAAAAATAAGAAAAAGACAATCTTTAATTTTAATTAGAAAAGAATTCTATCAAACCTTCAAGGAAGAGCGTATTCCTGTACTGAAGAAATTATTCCAAAAAATTGAGGAAGAAGGAATCCTCCCCAACACATTCTATGAAGCAAACATCACCCTGATACCAAAACCAGGAAAAGACCCAAACAAAAAGGAGAATTTCAGACCAATCTCACTCATGAATATAGATGCAAAAATTCTCAACAAAATCCTAGCCAATAGATTACAGCTTATCATCAAAAAAGTCATTCATCATGATCAAGTAGGCTTCATCCCAGGGATGCAAGGCTGGTTTAACATACGCAAGTCCATAAACGTTATCCACCACATTAACAAAGGCAAAAATAAGGATCACATGATCCTCTCAATAGATGCAGAAAAAGCATTTGATAAAATCCAGCATCCTTTTCTAATTAGAACACTGAAGAATACAGGCATAGGTAGCACATTTCTAAAACTGATTGAAGCTATCTATGACAAACCCGCAGCTAATATTTTACTGAATGGAGTAAAACTGAAAGCTTTTCCCCTTAGAACTGGAACCAGACAAGGTTGTCCTCTTTCACCTTTACTATTCAACATAGTGCTGGAAGTTCTAGCCAATACAATTAGGCAAGACAAGGAAATAAAGGGAATCTAAATGGGAGCAGAGGAGGTCAAACTGTCCCTCTTTGCTGATGACATGATCTTATACTTAGAGAACCCCAAAGACTCAACCACAAGACTCCTAGAAGTCATCAAAAAATACAGTAATGTTTCAGGATATAAAATCAATGTCCACAAGTCAGTAGCCTTTGTATACACCAATAACAGTCAAGATGAGAAGCTAATTAAGGACACAACTCCCTTCACCATAGTTTCAAAGAAAATGAAATATCTAGGAATATACCTAACGAAGGAGGTGAAGGACCTCTATAAAGAAAACTATGAAATCCTCAGAAAGGAAATAGCAGAGGATATTAACAAATGGAAGAACATACCATGCTCATGGATGGGAAGAATCAACATTGTTAAAATGTCTATACTTCCCAAAGCAATCTACCTATTCAATGCCATTCCTATAAAAATACCAACATCGTACTTTCAAGATTTGGAGAAAATGATTCTGCGTTTTGTATGGAACCGGAAAAAAACCCGTATAGCTAAGGCAGTTCTTAGTAATAAAAATAAAGCTGGGGGCATCAGCATACCAGATTTTAGTCTGTACTACAAAGCCATAGTGCTCAAGACAGCATGGTACTGGCACAAAAACAGAGACATAGACACTTGGAATCGAATTGAACACCAAGACATGAAACTAACATCTTACAACCACCTAATCTTCGATAAACCAAACAAGAACATACCTTGGGGGAAAGACTCCCTATTCAATAAATGGTGTTGGGAGAACTGGATGTCTACATGTAAAAGACTGAAACTGGACCCACACATTACCCCACTCACAAAAATTGATTCAAGATGGATAAAGGACTTAAATTTAAGGCATGAAACAATAAAAATCCTCAAAGAAAGCATAGGAAAAACCCTGGAAGATATTGGCCTGGGGAAAGACTTCATGAAGAAGACTGCCATGGCAATTGCAACAACAACAAAAATAAACAGATGGGACTTCATTAAACTGAAAAGCTTCTGTACAGCTAAGGAGACAATAACCAAAGCAAAGAGACAACCTACACAATGGGAAAGGATATTTGCATATTTTCAATCAGACAAAAGCTTGATAACTAGGATCTATAGAGAACTCAAATTAATCCACATGAAAAAAGCCAACAATCCCATATATCAATGGGCAAGAGACATGAATAGAACCTTCTCTAAAGATGACAGACGAATGGCTAACAAACACATAAAAAAATGTTCATCATCTCTATATATTAGAGAAATGCAAATCAAAACAACCCTGAGATATCATCT
Organism: Nycticebus coucang; assembly: GCF_027406575.1. NCBI lineage: Eukaryota > Metazoa > Chordata > Mammalia > Primates > Lorisidae > Nycticebus > Nycticebus coucang. The sequence goes on along the minus strand of NC_069789.1, from coordinate 66,914,121 downwards.
AACCCCAGTGAGAATGGCTCACATCACAAAATCTCAAAACTGCAGATGCTGGCGTGGATGTGGAGAGAAGGGAACACTTTTACACTGCTGGCGGGACTGCAAACTAGTACGACCTTTCTGGAAGGAAGTATGGAGAAACCTCAAAGCACTCAACCTAGACCTCCCATTCGATCCTGCAATCCCATTACTGGGCATCTACCCAGAAGGAAAAAAATCCTTTTATCATAAGGACACTTGTACTAGACTGTTTATTGCAGCTCAATTTACAATCGCCAAAATGTGGAAACAGCCTAAATGCCCACCAACCCAGGAATGGATTAACAAGCTGTGGTATATGTATACCATGGAATACTATTCAGCTATTAAAAAAATGGAGACTTTATGTCCTTCGTATTAACCTGGATGGAAGTGGAAGACATTATTCTTAGTAAAGCATCACAAGAATGGAGAAGCATGAACCCTATGTACTCAATTTTGATATGAGGACAATTAATGACAATTAAGGTTATGGGGGGAGGAAAAGCAGAAAGAGGGACGGAGGGAGGGGGTGAGGCCTTGGTGTGTATCACACTTTATGGGGGCAAGACATGATTGCAAGAGGGACTTTACCTAACAGTTGCAATCAGTGTAACCTGGCTTATTGTACCCTCAATGAATCCCCAACAATAAAAAAAAAAAGAAATAGTGAATAACAAAATGCTCTCATTAAAGATGACAATTACTTGTTCCACAACAAGAAAAAAAGACTCAGTTTCACTTTTCTTGTTGGAGATCTGTTAGAATCATAAATCTGTGACTTTCATGGAGTTTAGAATTTTGGACAATTATTATTAGGAACATTTATGAAATTACCCCATCTGCGCCTTCTGTGTTACTTTTCATGTATAAGTGACACATATCCATATTAAATTAGCTTATATAAATTGGAGATTAAATTATAATGCTGATTGTTTTGAGGGATAGAAACAAGGAAAGTGTGGTTTTAGTGATGACAGGAAACTGGGACTTGGAGCAATTAAAAGCATATTCTCTTCATTTATTGTTTCTTCTCCACTTATGTTATGGTTCGCTTATTTCTTCATCAATTAAGCATCTCAGTGTAGCAGAAGCCATGATCCCAATAGCACTTAGGTTCAAACTGTGTTTGTCTTCTCTCCAAAAAAGGACTCTTCATGTTGTATAAAGTTCCATGTTGTATAAAGTTCCATGTTCTGTTAATAATGTATAAATTTACATTAATTAAAAAAATGAAGTTGCAAAAAAAAAAAAAAAGTGAAGTTGTCTACCATTATCCACCCTTTGGCTTTTCAAACACACACACATCACTATATTGATGTGAGAACATACATTTTTTTTCATTAATTAAAAAAAATGAAAACAGATAATCTAATTCAATGTTCTTATGTTCAATTCAATGTTTTTATATGCACATCCACTGGGGGTATCTAGTTGTGATGTTAGTATTTTGGTGTGATGTCCTTTCTTATCAAACTTCCTCTGAGAATATTCAAGGGAGAGGACAGCAGAATGCTCTTTTTCAATTATGGCATATAATTCCTTCAAGAATATTTTGTTTCTCATTCCTGTGCATTGAAAATAACTTCTCATGATGAGACATGAAATAAATTTCACCTCTTCTACTGTAAGTAAAGGATATTATGAATACATAAATATTTACTTATAGGAGATATATTTATAAAGTAAATCTTACTATAGGAGATGTATTTATAAAGTATAATTAAATGTAGTCTTACATTTGAAATGAATAATATTGTTTATACTTCCATGTTCTGTTAATATCATGTGGCTTAAAGAACAAATTTCTTTGATCTCTGCCTCAGGCAGACTTCCTTGCTTTGCAGCTGGTTTTGGTAAATGGGAGCGTCTGAGAGAGTAAGAGCAGAGAGGTTGGTTACCCAGTAATAAGATGCACGAACCGGATGGATACCACCTGGACTCTTCATCTCCCAGAACTCAGTAGCAAAGGATGATTGAGCATAGGGTCCATACAAAATAAATAGTTGGCCATTTATTTATTAAGGATCTACACACATTCTTAAGCATAGAAAGCTCTAGGTCTGTTGGGGATGATTTTGTTGACTGAGTGTTTAATATTTTCTTTTCCATTCCCACGTCAGAGGCAGTTTGTAGACTTGGGTCTCCTTAAGTAGACAGAAAATCCCTTTGAAGAAGGCCTCCACAATGTGGCCACACTGGATCTTTCTTCAGGATTTCCACAGTAGATCCTGAAACCATTTACCAAAGTGACTACATAGTAAGGGAAGAAAAATACTTTGAATTAATATGAAGATATAAAATAACAAGCCAAAATTTGATGCGAGTCCTTGATAACTAAAATACCACCATAATTTCTGGAGTGTTGTTTGAGCCTTTTTTCAAGTAGTTCCAGTGGGACCATGACCTATTTAATGGATATTTCTTCATTTACATTCACCTACCTGCCTGATATTAAAAAATAAATCAATGGGGGCGGCACCTGTGGCTCAAAGGAGTAGGGCGCTGGCCCCATATGCTGGAGGGGGCAGGTTCAAACCCAGTCCCTGGCCAAACCCTGGCCAAAAACTGCAAATAATAATAATAATAATAATAAAAATAAATAAATGCAGCATCTCTGAAGGAAGTCTATTCTCAGAAATGTAAAGAGATTGGTGCCCAAATCAAGAACTTTAAAGAAGCACGTATAATAATTTATCTTCTTTACCTGTTGACCTCACATTTTCCCTGTGCAAGTCATATGAATCATGGTGAATGACTATGTATTATTAAGAAATTAATTTGGAGATGACACCAGTTTTACATATACCACCATATTTGGTATGTGTATTGAAGAAAAGAAAACTACAATTAAAACAGACACATGATATGTGCCTCTTGGCCTAGCAAATGGGCCATTTTCGATTCTTACCCTCGAAAGTAATCTTAAGCAGCATACAGATATGTTTAGGTTACATGCAAATATTATCTCATTTTGTATAAAGGAATTGAACGTTATGGACTTTGAAGTCCAAGTGGGTCCTGGAACCAAGAGACCAAGGGATTCCTGTATATTCATATAGTGAGGATAACGTATTATATGCCATTTTCTTGCACTCTGTTACTTTGCTTATGTTGATATGTCGCACAATAATACCTTTGGATAATAGACTAATTTATGCCAATAATGTACTATCATAAGGTATTCACATATATTAATGTATGTCCCATACATTAAGAAGTAACTAATAAAAAATAGTTTAATAACCTGGGATGTGATTTGAACACTGTGTGATGTCAGGGGGATTTTTTTGCAAGGTATGATATTTTTCCCTTTAGCAATTGGCCACTATGTGAATGAAGTCTTCTTGATTACCTCCTCTGAGAATAAGAGAGATGATAGCAGATTCCCTTTTGCAATTATACCTTATAATTCCTTTAAGGATATATTGCTTGTTATTTCTGTGAACTTGTGCTTCATAGCTATCAATTACTTGGTATCCAAAGAAGAGATGCTATGCCAGAGAACAGAGCCATGGCTCAACTGATTTGGGAGCTAAGACCATAGAAGACCATTTTGAATTCTTCGTGCAATGTGTTCCCTAAACTGGCTTGTTCATTGATTCCAAATATAGTGAATATTTTCATTGCTGTCTCCTAGAGTGAGAAAGATTATATCTGGAACTTTGGGGGTTCACATCAGCATTTCTTAGTATTTCTTTGTTCTATAATATCGGTCAATGGGATTCTAAACTATGCCATTACAGATAGAAGCCCTCACTGCCATCTTGAATCTTGGAAGTAAGGTTTGGATTAGTTTAAGTCTGTGATAGATTCAAGATGATTTCTAATTATTTATCACTTCTTCTTTAAAAAGTGAAGCAGAAATTGTCCTTCCCTTGAATTGGCTTCACTTAATGACAGTTTTGGTGAATAGAATAGAAGGAAGTCAAGCTGTACCATTCTCCAAGTCCAAACATTAGGAAACTTGCAGCTTCTACCTCTTGTTCCTTGGAATGTTCACTCTGGAGGAAGCTGCCTGCCATGTAAAAAGCTTGTTTATGTTGAGAGCATCATTGTTAATTGCCCAAACTGAGACCAGTCTTCCGACCACAATTACTATTATGGATTTAATTGCATCTCCCCACATATGTATCTATTTAATTCCTGAAGTTGACTATCCCAGATTGTGACCTTTACTTAAAATATAAGCGCATTGTAGATAGAATTAATCTAGTAAACATGAGATGCCATTTTCTTTATAGAATTATCCCCATATACTTGGATATTTCCCTGATTTCACTCCCTGATTTGCCAGATTTAATAAGAAATTTATGAATGTGTGTTTGTTGTTCTAATTCAAATGCCAGCATTCTCATGATGGCACACAAAAGTGTGCAACAATAATAATGAATGCCATTCAGCAAGACACTGCCACACGTCAGTATGAACACAACTGTGTGATACTGAAATACCAAGGTTATGAAACCTTACCACAGTATTTGTACAGTGCTGCCAATGTCAGCTCCTGATGGCAAGTTTGCAAGTTTATCAACTTCATATTAGAAAGATTCAGGAACATATAACCATCATAAAACAGGAGAAGAATATTTATTATTATTATCATTATTAATATTATTATTTTGCAGTTTTGGTCAGGGCCAGGCATGAACCCGCCAATCCCTGTATATGGGACCAGCACATTACTCCTTGAACCATAGGCACCACCCAAAACAGGAGAAAAATATTACAGTAAAGAAAATATTACAGGGTACCATAAAATATACTTAGAGTAAAAAAAAAAAAAAGACTGTAAAAATTCAATAGAAGTTCTGGAAGATTAAAAAATGTAAAAAATGATCACATGTGGAAGAACAAAATATAAAATAAACATATGAGTATAAGGACAATACTACAGAAACACATGCAGTCATAAATATGCTCCAGTTTTGAAGTACAACTTGGAGTTTCATTTTACAATAACACTTGCATTACCCTCATTTCATAAAAATTTTGAGAAACAGAATATAATAGGACCTGTACCAAGAAACATCTACAACATTTACATACCCCAATTAAGAAGAAAGTTTTAAAAGAGTCTAAATATACAAACAATAAAAAAATCACCAATTTTGAAAAAAGATTCTAAGTATAAATTGGGTAGAAAACAACAGCAAAAAGAAATACACAAAATAGTTATAATCACTGGAATAGATTTGTATTGTTCTCCTAACCCCTGTTTCATTATGAACTACTAGCAGTCAAATATTGTATAAGCTCAAACTCCTCTGAGAATCTTCTTTTTTATTTATTTTTATTTTTTTTTGAGACAGAGTCTCACTTTGTTGCCCTTGGTAGAGTGTGTGGTGTCATAGCTCACAGCAACATCCAACTCTTGGTCTCAAGCAATTCTCTTGCCTCAGCCTCCTGAGTAGCTGGGACTACAGGTACCCGCCACAATGCTCGGCTATTTTTAGAGACGAGGTCTCGCTCTGGCTCAGGCTGATCTCAAACCCGTGAGCTCAGGCAATCCACCTGCCTCAGCCTCCTAAGTGCTAGGATTATAGGTGCGAGCCACTGCACCCAGGCATCTAGATGTGGATGAAGAAAAATTGCAAACATTCTGACTGTCCTGACTTTAAAATTAACGGCCACAATGGGGCTCTTAGTATCATTTAAAATGTTGTTATACAGTAGAACCTGTATAAGTTGACTACGGAAGGGATTGTATCAAAAAGATCAATACATGGAGGAGGTCAACGTAGGGAATTAGGCTTACCGTACTTACACATACCTGTGGTACATATCTGGTCTATGGAAATTAGGTCAACTTAAGGAGGTGTTCAGTACAGGGAAGTGGTCAACTATGGAGGTTCTACTGTATTTTCCTAGTCATTTCATTCTAATAGACTACATTTCAAATTTCCAATAAGAAGAGAAATCCCTTTTGGTCCCATTGCCATAACTACCAACGTGTCTGCCTTTTTGTTCACATATTCTGCCTTTCCTCTTGTTAATATAAATGAGTTATCTATACCACTCTTTGAACCCAATTCTCCACTATTACCTATCCAAGGATACTGCTCTAAAAATTATGTTCTGGCTTGGTGCCAACAGCTCAATGAGTAGGGTGCTGGCCACACATATGACAAGGATGGTGGGTTCAAGCCCAGCCCAGGCCTGCTAAACAAAAATGACAACTGCAACCAAAAAGTAGCCAGGCGTTGTGGCAGGTGCCTATAGTCCAGCTACTTGGGAGGCTGAGGCAAGAGAATCGCTTAAATCCAAGAGTTTGAGGCTCCTGTGAGCTGTGACACCATGGCACTCTACCAAGAGCAACATAATGAGACTCTGTCTCAAAAAATAAATAAATATATTAATTAATTAAATAAATAAATATAAAAATTATGTTCTCTCTTGCAGTATCATCTGCTTTTATCTTTCTAGCAAATCAAATCTTTTCCTCTCAGCATACCCACAAGTAATATTGACCATATTAAAAAAAAATAAACAAACCATGAAAAATCTTAACAAAATTTTTGTTTCTCATTCTGTCTTATTTGTACATTTTTCTCACCTCTAAATATTGGAATGCATTGTTCTCTCATTTCCCCCCTCTTCTTTTCATAAGCAAACATGTCTTGTCTTTTGGCCTTTATAGTTTCTCAAATAAATAACTCCAGAAAGTATTCTACCATAAAAACCTTATCTTATAAGTGGATTGTATACTCAATATTTCTCCTTGGATTTCTAATAGATGTTCCAAAATAAAATGTTTAAAATTTTGCTTTTGACTTTTTCCATAATCTCACAATTCTATTTTCACTATAGTTTTTTACTCTTGTTGGTTAAGTCTCTTCTGTTTTCTCAGGCAAAGACTCTTATACTCATTCTTGAATTATTTCTGTCTTCACACACTGTTTAATCCCAAACCAAATCTTGTTTGTCTTAAATACAACATATATCCAGAATCTGACTGCTGCTGACCTAGCTCCCTGCGAGCACTTCAGTCCAATAAAACATCCCTGTCACCTGGAATATTCCAACAGTCTCATACTTGGTTACTCCACTTCTGTTCTTCAGTGCTTATAGTATATTTTCACAAAGACAGGAGGCTTCTTTGAAAATATATTTTGTATCATATTATTCCTTGGCTCAAAATTCCACATTGATTTTGTGTCTCAGGAAGAGTGCTCATGATGGGCTGCAAATTGCTGTGTGTCTGGGCAATCCAATGCTTCATCAACTTTATCTCCTGTTTCATTGTTCTCTAACAATACTGTCTTGTTTGCTCTTTCTGTAATACATCAAGTATGCTTCTACTTCAAGGCTTCCCACCCCATTTTTCATACATGAAATACTCTTTCCTTAGATGTCCAAGTGCCTCCCTGCCCTACTTTTTCACATTCTTCAGGTCTCTGCCCTTGCCAGTACCATATACATATCTAGCCCCAAGAACAGGTGGGTAAAAGTGTGAAAGCAATAGTGACATTGAGATGATTGAATAAATTTATTGTTGCACTTCTGAGTGCTTGCCACCTTGATCCTGGTACAAAACGGAATGCACCAGTTTGATGTAAGCACTCCAAACTGTATATAAAATCAGCACATCATACCCCCATAAATGCATTAATGTATATACTTATGAATTAATAAAAAAAAACAGGAATGTACTCATCATGTGGTCCAAAGTGATAATCTTGAAGAACTAAATTATGTATAGTGGTCCAGTCCCAAAAATCCGAGCGATATTTTCTGAGCTATCTTAGAGTGTTACTATAGACTGAGTATATTTTCTCAAAATTCATATGTTGAAATCCTAACTTCCAATGTGATGGTATTAGAAGATGAGATCTTTGGTGTTTGATTATATCATGAGGATGGGTTCCTCATAAATGAGATTAGTTCCCTTATCAGAGAGACCTAGAGAGCTCTTCTTCTTTTGCCATGTGAGACACAGCAAGAAGACAGCTGCCTATGAACCAGGAAGCAGGACTTTGCCAGATACTGAATCTGCCTGCCAGAACATTGACCTCAGAGGGGCCAGCCGCCATAATGGTAAGAAATAAATTTTTGTTGTTTGTAAGACACCTAGTTTATGGCATTTTTCTCATAATAGCCTATATGGATAAATATAACCACATATCCATAACTGCTCCAGATAGTTTTGATTTTCGAATCATAGTCATGCAGTTCTAATATGGATTCTTGTAACTCCACTTTGCAACTCCCACTCACATATTTCAACAAGGCCTTTGGAATGATAAGAGACTTGACCCAATTAGCCATCCTAAGATTCATTACTACCTTCCAATTCCTCAGTAATGCCCCATATGTTAACTTCTGAAAAATAAAGAAATACAAATAACATTTGTCCTTATCCAACTACAAATAATTGATATTTCAGAATCTGACCTTTCTTTTTCCAAACTTTCCAATAATACTGACCCAATGGTTTTATTGCATTTTAAACTGAGCTACTTGGTTTGAGATGAGAGATATTATAATTAAAGAAAACATCTCATTATTTTAACTTTCATCAAAGCCACTTTTTCCTCAGTATGCTGAAAAAATTTCAGTTTCAGTGTTTATATGACATCTCTAGAAAAAATGTTATTAGAGCAGAAAAGGATTATACTGATGTGTTAAATGTGCAATTACATACAACTAGAATACAAAGTATGCGTTGATATTCTTTAAAATATCATACTGTTGTTAAAATAGTTTTAGTTTATGAGTTCTAAGTAGGGAGAAGTTTATTGGAGGGCATAAAAATTTCCTTTATTAGTAAGATTTCACTAGGATCCCAGCAGTGTCTATTTGGAGTCTGAGTATATAAGAAGCTCACTGCTCATTAATTTTGTTTAGGAAAAGTTTTATAAAAAATCTATGTGATTTTTCTAAACAAGAAACTTCTGAATTCTGTTGATTGGGAAATGTAGGCTGAAAGGAATGGCTCTAATAGATTCTAATATTATTAGGGTGATTTCTTTTTCGAATATGCCATTTATATAAGTAATATTTTTAAATTGGGTATTTTATAAATGAGAAGGGAGGGCTGGGCACAGTAGCTCCTGCCTGTAATTCTTGCACTCTGGGAAATATCTTGAGCTTAGGAGTTCCAGACCAGCCTGAACAAGAAAGAGATCCCATATCCACTAAAAATATAAAAATAATTTGAGTGTCATGGCAGGTGCCTGTAGCCCCAGCTACTCAGGAGGCTGAGGCAGGAGGATCACTTGAACCCAGGAGTTTGAGGTTGCTGTGAGCTAGGCTGAGGACATGGACTTCTAGCCTGGGGTAACAAAGTGAGACTCTCACTCAAAAAACAAACAAAAAAATGTGTATGTATGCATATATGTATATATGTATGTGTGTGTATATACATATATATGTAAATCAGAAGGGCTATGTTCAATTTCTCTATATCTATATCCATTATTTTGTGGTCACCACTTGTGCAGATCATGGCCATAATGGGTGTCTATGGGATTCATCATCTGAAATTGATTTAATTTGCATAAAACTTAACCATTGACTACTAACCTCTCACTGGTTAAACCACACAGTTGATCTATTTTTCTTTGTTTTTACTGCAACGATCAGCTTATGTCTTTCACTATAACTTTCCAATTATCTGTTTCTTGAGGAGAAATTTCTGATTTTACTGGAGAAATTAGCTGTGCACCATTTCAGGAAATGATTATCTGTCTAGGTAGTGTTCATCTGTAACAGGAGTAACCTCCACTCTAATGTTCTGTTGGTTCAAGATTGTATATCAAGTAGATATATCATGAATTGTAGAAACATAGGTCATTCAGTGCCCCTGGACTGCCCCAGTCATTTACCAGCAATCTAAAATAAGTAAAGATAAATCATTATTTTTAATTTCATTTTTATTATTTTTATTTTGAGAGAGAGACATTCTCACTCTGTCACCCAGGCTCTAGTCCAGGGGCCTCCCTGATATCTGGGACTAGCTGCTCACCATCTTCCCTGGCTAATATTTAAATTTTTGAAAAGAAGAGGAAGGACTCACTATGCTGCCCAGCTGGACTTGAACTCCTGACCTCAAGCAGTCCTCCCATGTCAGCTGCCCAAAGTGCTGGGATTACAGGCATGAGCCACTGCAGCCAGCCTTATCATTAATTTTTATTCAGTTTTATTATATTAAAATTAATAATAGGACTTGTAAAAAATACTCTTATTTGGCTCAGCACCTATGGCTCAAGCGGCTAAGGCACCAGCCACATACACCTGAGCTGACGGGTTCAAATCCAGCCCAGGCCCGCCAATCAACAATGACGGCTGCAACCAAAAAATAGCTGGATGTTGTGGCGGGCGCCTGTAGTTCCAGGTACTTGGGAGGTGGAGGCAGGAGAATCACTTGAGACCAGGAGTTAGAGGTTGCTGTGAGCTGTGATGCCACGGCGCTCTACTCAGGGCAACAGCTTGAGGCTCTGTCTCAAAAAAAAAAAAAAAAAAAACCTCTAGTTTTAGAACCCCTGTTTAACATAAAATAAGTTGATCAATGTTTTGTTCATATTTTAATTTTTACTAAACTATTACCACAATAATAACTTTTTAAAAAACATTTTTATAATTATCAAAAATACTCCCAAAAAATTATATTTCATATCATGTTTTCTTTGTCAATCGTAAACCTCCTTAGGGCAGTTTCAGTAGAGTTTTGTGTTCCATTTATCATTCCAAGAAAAGACTGGCTAGCCCTTTACTGTCTCAGTCCACTTTAGCTCTTTATTGATCAATCTATTTATGACTGTAATATCATCAATTTGTCAAGTTAAGATACAGTTCCAAAATGGCAAGTTTGGACCTTTTAATAATGACTTCAGTCCTTTCTGCTGACCTTGTCTTTCATGCATTTAGCATTTTGCCCAGGTAGGTTTTTCCTCGACTTGGCTGCTATACGCTAAATGATGCTCCCCTTTGGGAAGGAGTATATCTTCTGACAGTTCTTAATACAATCCACCTGCACTGACTCTCTTGTGATATTCCTTGTACCTTTGTGACAACTCAAACTATTTGGGTCCGTGCGTGTGTGTGTGCTGCATAGTTTTCTCTTCCAAGCAAATGTAGGCATTTGGAAATTTTTAATTTTAGAAAATATTTACAGATCATTGAATTTATTTGCTGTAGTCACTTAAAATTTGTGTTTATCTATTAAACACTATTCAGGGATTAAACACTATTCAGGGACTGACCTTTCCAACTTTTTTTTTTTTTTTGTAGAGACAGAGTCTCACTTTATGGCCCTCAGTAGAGTGCCGTGGCCTCACACAGCTCACAGCAACCTCCAACTCCTGGGCTTAAGCGATTCTCTTGCCTCAGCCTCCCGAGTAGCTGGGACTACAGGCACCCGCCACAACGCCCGGATATTTTTTGGTTGCAGTTTGGCCGGGCCGGGTTTGAACCCGCCACCTTCGGTGTATGAGGCCGGTGCCTTTCCGATTGAGCCACAGGCGCCTCCCGACCTTTCCAACTTTTTTACAAGAGTTCCTTTGGCTATTTATGCATTGGCAAAGCTGAAATTAAAATACAAGCAATATTGTGACGTTATGGACAATTCTTTCTCTAAAACATAGAGGATTTTATCAAGTCGTGGTGATCTCAGATATTAGCTGTGCCATCTGAGTGGAGGTAATTTTGAATGTGGAACTTCTGTCACCTAAAATCTCCTGTTTTAAAAATGTTGACTGTGTTACTACTATGATTGAGTTTTTTCTTCAAAAAATTTTCTTATTTTTAAATAAATAAAAGCCAAGATGGCATGAAATTGGCTTCCACAGTATGAAATTATTTACAGCAGCAGTAGACCAACTACCCGGATAAAGGTGCCGAAGTGTGTGTACCTGGAAGAATGAGATTTGATGCAGCTGGTCTCTATTGCGTGTAGAGGTCGACAGCTGGTTATTATGTACACCTAATTTACCAGAGAGGTAAATACCGCAAGTGAAGAGATCAATTCAGCAAAGGTCTATGGTTCAATAGGTTTAGCACTTCATGTTGAAAATAAAATGTGGAATAAATTAGAGAAAAGCCTTTCCCATACTGCCTCAATAATAAAAGAACCCCCACAGTGGAAAAGGCGCTAAATGAAGTGTCTTTAACATAATTATGCTGGTGATAATAAACTCAGTCTTGATCTGCTTTGTAAAACTCTTATAATATTAATGGTATTCAACCATATAACAAATGCTGCACAAGTGATAAACCTATTTTAATATTGTATCGCTCCTCTTTAAAAGAAAATAAATTAATAACATTTCCTACTTACACGACATTATAATATTTAAAATTAGTGTCACTTGGAGAAGAAAAATAATTTGTAAAGGAAATAAAATTTTATATTAAGATTTAGGTTCAGGAATGTATGTTAAATTGGGACACTCAGCTAATAGTTTAGAATATAGCTCTAATAATCTAAACATTAACTTCTTTCACTGTATAAGCCACATATGTATGTGTTTGTCTGTCTGTATGTCTAAATAAAATGCGTGTCCCTGTATCCGTTTGTGGTTTTGTTTGTTTTAACGCTAAGTATTCTTTGTTTCTAGGTATAATCACTAAAACATATGCAGCCATATACAGTGGATCCCCCAAAATGGAGACACATGATAAGACAGGAAAAAACTGTATTAAAATTGTGATACTTAAGTCATGATGTAATTACAAGAGGTACAAGATGCAGTGTACAAGATAACAAACGTTACCAGTATCTAGTGAGTGGTAACTATTGTCAGTACAACCCTTCCATTATCCTATCTTTTATTTTTAGATCACATCCATTGTACCATAATGGATTCATTAGTTACTTCTGCTTTTATGATGTCCAAATAGAAATCTCCAGTCTGGAACTTTTATTCAATATTCTGATTTCAAACATCGTGTAGAATGTCTTCATGTGGATATTTTAGGTTCGGACTGAGCTTGTGTAAAATCAGCTCTGAGTTTGCTTTGAATCTCAATCTTCTCTGGGTTTCCCATTTTCTCCTTTTGATACTCTTGTCTCTTAATTACAGATGTTTTAAATGATGTAGCATCTTTTTCCTTTTCCCTTCATCCTGTAGTAAGACACTAGGCTCTGTTGATTTTTCTCTCAAATTATTATTGTACCTACATCTATCTTTTTCTTAGTGTAGTCACAGTAGTCACCCAGCTCAGGCCAATGTCACCCAGGTTTGAACTATTTTAATAGACTCTCATTTTTTTCAACACTGCTTCAATCTATTCTGCACATTTTTAAGACCTCAATCTTCTAAAATATCACTTTCCTTGTTTCATGCTTATGCTTCCAAATTTAAATGAGAATGTTAAATGTTAAAGTTCAAACGAAGGCGGTTAGTGGAAGCTAGAAGTTGGCTGGCTGTAAATAATAAGAACTCAACTTAATTGACAAGTTTAGTAGCTGAATAATGAGTCACGGTAGTAGTACTACTTGCTCTCTTCCCATGTAGGCAGGTGAAGAAAGCAAGTGATAAATATGTCAAATGCAAGTTTATATTTTCAAGGTCCTGAAGATCAGATCTAATGCAACCTGTAGTCTTGGTCTCTGGGACCAAGTTCAAAATATGGTAAGCGAAGCATCGTCATCAAGTCAAGGATGATACTGAAGAAACCGAAAATAAGACGAGTGAATTCAATTATACCAAGAAGCAACTGTTTTTGTATGTTTCAAAAGTAGATTTTCCTTATTTAGGCTTTCTATTAAATGCCACAATTTATGGAGGCAACATGGAATCCCCTTACAAGCCTCCAGTCATGGAGTTCTTTCTGATCTTAATGAGTGATCGCTCAGATTAAATACTAAAAGGTTCAGAATATATATTTACTTAATTCATGGAGTTCTACAGAGTGATTTTCTGTGGCAATGACAACACTTAATTGAGAACTCAGTTTATTTCACGGATCAAATTTCAAAGCCATTGCTATTGAAATTATTCATAATGATGAGCAGCCGTGTTTTATATCAGACCAGGTTATAACATTTATTTCCAAATGTTTTCTACAAAGAGAACTTAATACTTAGAGCGTTGCCTTCTAAATATCAAAAAGTTACTTAATAACATCTGAATGTTTAAAGTAATAAATTATTCTATAATTAAAAGTGTTTATGAACTGTGTTTATATCTATAGCACTATTTCAACAAAATAATCCACTATAAATAAGTCATTCTTTCTATAGCCAAGCATTTCCTAACTCAGAATCCCTTCATCCAATGCTTTTCTGTTTGCCATTGATTTATAGGTTATTGTGTTTGAAGTTCATATATCTATTAAAATCTTAGCCTATGATGCTATTTCAATGGACTCTTTCTTTTCCAAAATGAAATAGAGTAGTTTATTTTTAATACTCATATTGAGTTTGAACATTTTAACTAATTCTTATTGTTGTATTTTTTGAAGTTTTTTTTTAACAAATAAAGCTTAGCTGCAAAATTTTCAAATTAGAAATTCCATATATTTCTTTATCCTTTGGGTAATATATTCATTGTAATCTACAAGAAGTTGCTGAGAAAAGGGTTGATATATTCATGGTTGATAGATTATTCCAAGTTCCAGTATGTTATAGATCACTGCACGTTTTAGTGAAAGGTTATTCATATCTAGAAATAAAGAAAATATGAGCTCTGTGTAATGCAATAAAGTGACAATAGGTTACAGTGCAATAGCATTATAATACAAGTCAAGACACTTAAGTGCAAACTTTAGTTCTCCCCATAAACTATGGTAGTTCACTACTTTATCATGATTATCATAGTCAAAAAATTCAAAGATTATTTATTGACATAGTATTTCATTATTCTGTATTTGTCCTACAAATATTTTATCTCTCAAGTTTCTTGGTTTTAAAATTATTTACTTAAAATGCCATGCTTTTCTCAACATTTCATTCCTTGAATTTAATTTTTTATTTATGTTTAAGTGAAGAATATTTCTGAATCATTTCAATTTATATATACTTGCCACTGTGCACTGTGCACACTCATTTTCTTACTCCTTATAATTGCTCAACATCAGTATTTACTATGTTCTGTTATTAATACTCATTTTATTATCTCATTAACCTTAGACAATTACCTTGCATATTTAAGGGTTTTACAAATGCTTTTGATTTTGTTTTTGGTCATAATTTTTTTTAATTATTATTTTTTTATTAAGTCATTTGTACAAAGATCATAAATACATTTATGCCATTATGGGATTTGATGTGTTGATTATTTGTACAAATTGGAGTGCTTACATCCCCAGGATTTCTTTAAATCAATATCCATAGAAAAGTTGAGGTAAAAATAAACGTTATTAGTTTTAATATTAATGAAGTTAATTTCAAAAGGTTTGAGCTGCAGCTCCTGTCTTAAAAATCTTACATTGTTTTGAGCAGAAAAACAGAGCTATATCTTCATATAAATTACACCTTAAATGCAAGCAAAAAAGAAAACAAGCAATCAGTGCAGTGGAGGATAGCTGTAATTTACTCCACGTGGTCTTGTGCAGATAAGGCATTACGTACTAAAAATCAAAGGTCTCCTTTTATCCACAGCTCAAGTAAAGAATTATTACCTGTTCATTACTCTCTAGGGTTCTAATCAGAATTTATACATGCACAGACATTTTTAATAAAGGCAAAAACAGGTAAACGTCCAGTCACTTTCTCTACCTAAGAAATCGCATTTTCTCCACATCCACGCCAACATCTCTGGTCTTGGGATTTTGTGAAATGGGCTAATCTTACGGGAGTTAGATGATATCTCAAAGTAGTGCCCCATGATTGCAAAAAAAAAAAAAAAAAAAAAAAGAAATTGCATTTTCTCAAGCAGAACATTTTTGAACTTTTTTCTTTCCCACGTTGTTTTCCATTGTAATACTTTGCATTACTGCTCTTTTTTCAGGTAATGACTACTACCAATTTAGCATCACCCATGAATTTAATTACTGTGTATTTTAGCTTTACATATTATTAATTATGTTGGTAAATAAGGGAGCAGTTGTGGTAAAACAATTGTAAAACATACTTACATTTAGCATCCTGATTCATTAAGAATATATAAAGGAGATTGTAGAAAATTAAAATATAACAGTAGTTTATATCAGATTTTATATGTAATTTAATTCATATGTAGTATTCATATAATGTGGTTAATAAAATTAATATTACAAGTAAGTAAAAACGCTGTTTTTAAAAGCACATATTCAACTTTAAAAGGATTACTTTTCCTAATTAACACATTGACTGCCATGTGAGTTGTATTTAACTCATGGTGGTTTTGAGACTGGGACTTTGTGAAGTATATAGAGCTGGTGGATAGATGGGAAGGTCCATAGCAAGGCTGGTGAAATCTCTGCTTATTGTTTTTGCTGTCAGTCCACCTCCTGTCACCCTGCTTCACCCAGTCTGGCCACACGTGCTGACTGTGTTCTCCATTGGAATAACTTCCAATTGTATGTTCCCTTGAATGTTGGCCTGATGGCACTTTGACAAAATGTATATGATAGTATGCAGCAAATAACATGGCTCCACATACTTAGAAGGCACGATTCAGAGGTCTTAGTGGGTATGATTCCAAAGTCATTATTTAGGACCATCCAAGGTCCACTCCAGACATAAGTAAATACTTGTGGAATGACAAAAGACTCAGTTCTTTTGAACTCAGAAAAAAAATTCAGTAAGTATATAATAAGTCACGTACAACTCTCTCATGGTGTGCAGTGTGAAAATTGATTCTGACATCACATTACCTATAACTCATGCACAGAAAACAATAAAAACTAACAAATTTTTCATTAAATAGTTTTGTTTTTGCAGTTTTATTCTATTTTTGTAATAAAACACTAGGGACCCAAGGAAAAATAAAATATTCCAGTGCAGTAGCCAATGTGTTAAAACAATCAAACCTAACTTGGACTTCACAAACAATAAAAAAACAAATCAAAAAGGAAATAAAAATGTAGTCATATGTTTAGGAACTATTTAAAAATCAAACAAGGATATTTCTAAATCTAGAAATAATCAATGGCATTCTTATAAACAAGAGAAGGGAATGGTAGAGTGCATAGCTGTCACAAAGTAGTTGTCATGTACTTCTTAAAATTAGAAATAATTTTATTTCTAGGTGACTGCTTTTAATAAAAAGGACTTCTGAATGATGGGAACTTTTAATGGAAAATATGTGAAATTACAACACTCGAAACTGGGTACTATTATTTTGTAAATAGCCCTTTCTTTTCCTAAACCACAATATATTTTCTGTATTCCTACCCATACTGAAACATTTTCCTCTTAACTGTAAGAATGCTTGTTAATAAAATTATTTTAAAAATAAAAGAAAAACAATAGAAAAAAAAAAAAGAAAAAGCAAACAATGAAACTCCAGTGTTTATTACTGGAGACTTGTTTTCCAAAAGTAAAATGAGGAACCTGAGAACTCAGGCATCACCAAGAGTTTAAAATACTTAAAAACACCAGCTGTCACTTAACACTTCTACAGCAATACTAGCAAACAACTATTTCAATATCAGAAACAAAATTCCGCAGTTAATTTACCAATCCCCTAGGTAGACGAAACCATCCATGGGTGCCTTCCATCTGTTCCAAGAGGTCCCTATGTTTGTCATTTCCTAGATGGGTGCACACCGTCCAACTGTGACACAAACTCACAAATCAGCTGTCAGATAGCTGTGAAAGCAAAGGCAGGCAGAGGAAAGTAATTTCTACTTTGAAAATACTCTTGCTCATAAAAATAGCAGATTTAAATCTTTTATTACTAAATACTATAGTATATTGTTCACCTCATATAAACTTTTAAAATAGCAAAAATAATTATTGTAGTCTATTTTTAGGGAAAGTCTTCGATTATGTTGGCCCAAAGCTATCCTTGTGAATTACTAAATTTCATCAAGCTACACAAAATAAAGCACAACCAGAAATAGAATATATTTCTTTCCTTTATATCTAATTAGAAATCTCAATTTTGCAACCATGATTAGTGTTTTCTTACTTACCAAGAACAAATAATTAGTTTTAGTAAGAAAATAATATAGAATTACAATAAAACCTGGAATCACAGAGGTAAAACTCTACCTCATTTGAGAGCAGCTTTAAGAAGGGGAATGTTCACAACAATAGATCAACAATGCTGTTCATTCTGTCCTTGAAGAATCTTAAAACCTCTACCCATCTTTAAAGGTTCAGATAAATACATCTATCTTTACTGTTCTTGCAATGTTAACTTTTACATTTACTATTATTATCAACATTACCTTCTCGCAACCATTTTTTTTCTGTGAAAAACTGTTTTATTTATTATATACTTTATTGTACAACTTTATTTGGGTGTGACTTTTAAACTTTCCAATTACATTGCATAATCTGGTCACAAAAAAGCTCTGTTTCTTAAACATAAATATTTTTATCACACACTAATAGCTTTTAATTGTGGCATCTACACTTACTTTCTATAGGACTTTCAATGATTATTTCTTGGGTTTAGTATTCTCACTTAAAACTAATATAGCCAATAATATATATCTCAAAGTATGGTGAATATTGAATAAGATAATGAACATAAAACGCTCATTAGTACATACTCAAAAATAGCTACTATTGTGTGGGTGACATCAAGCAACACTTGTCCTGAAACCCTATTCAACACTTGTTACAATGCATCCTATGACACATTTCAGTGATTCCCGACTGAAAACACTCAAAACAATGTTATAGAAAGAAATTTATAATCTAAAATGGTGTCAACAACCCTGATTTCAATTCTCAGGATATGGGGACTAAGAGAAACCCAGTTGCTCTTGCCAGTTCCACCATATGTAACACACTGGGTGAGCTGTCAGAACTTTTCACCCCTCCCAGTAGAATATGACTTTTATATAGTCCTTTGAGACATTGTCCTCCTTCCCTCAGGACTTTGGCAGATGTCTACTCTGCTGTATTTTCTCAGATGATAGTTTTTCTTGTTAACTCTTCCTAAATGCACCGTGTTGGAGAAAAGAAGGTAAACATGTAAGAAAGAAAACATGTCTATTCTCAGCATCATTCCTATCGCATCCAATTCTGTTGCATCTTCTTTTTATATTGTTCAGTGATTTGGGGGTCCCTCAGGCTAGAGTTCCTTTCTGGAACCATTTTCCCACAATGCCCCAAATTACCAATGACACATTTTACAAATCTAGAAAAAATAATCTTAAAATTCATTTGCCAAATAATCCTAAAATTCAAATAGCCAAAGCAGTCTTAAGCAGAAAAAACAAGTCTAGAAGAATCACGTTTCCTAACTTTAAATTATACTACACAGCTATGGTAAACAAAACAGCATTGTACTGGTATAAAAGTAGAGACAAAGATCAATGGAACATAACAGAGATGCCATAAATGAACTATATTTCTATGACAAATTGATCTTTGACAAAGCAGACAACATTGACTGAGAAAAGGAAGCCCTATTCAATAAATGGTGCTGGGGAGATTAGATACATACATGAGGAAGAATGAAACAGATCTCTCTCTCTTACCACATACAAAAATTAATTCAAGATGGATAAAACACTTAGTTGTAAGGCACTAAAACATAAACATTCTAGAAGAAAATAGGGAAAACTCTTCTAGACATTGGCCTAGGCAAAGAACTTATGTCTAAGTACCTGAAGGCAAATATGGCAATTATAAATATAAATAAATAAGGGTTAATTAAATTAAAATCCTGCATAGCAAAGGAAATTATCAACAAATGGACAGACAAACTACAGAATGGGAAAAGTATTTTCAAATATTAAATCTGTCAAGGGAATAATATTAAGAATCTACAAAGAACTCAAATGAATCAAGAAGAAAAAAACAAACAATCTCATTTAAAAACAGGCAAAAACATGAAGAAAAGATTTTCAAAAGATAGAGAAATGGCCAATAAACATATGAAAAATGCTCAATATCACTTATCATTAGAGAAATGCAAATTAAAACTACATTGAAATACCACCTTATCTCCCTGAGAATATCCATTACTAAAAAGGCACATAGAACAGATATTGGCATGGATGTAGAGAGAAAGAAACACTTATACACTGGGTGAAGGGCTGCAAATGAGGGCAACTGTCTATTGAAAACACAAAGATTCCTCAAAAAAATAAACATAGACTTACCATTTGATCCGGAAATCTCACTTTTGGTTATCTACACAAGCAATCACTTCATAAAAAAGAAACCAGCATTTAAATGTTTATCACAGCACAATTCAAATTGCAAAGATGTGGAATTGACCTAAGAGTCCATCATTTCACAAATGGATAAAGAGAATGTGGTATATATACCCTGGGTTACTACTCAGCCATAAAAAGGAATGAAATAATATATTTTGTAGCAACTTGGATGGAACTGGAAACCACTGTCCTAAGTGAGGTATCTCAGAAATGGAAAACCAAACACCACATATTTTTATTAATAAGTGGGAGCTAAACAATGCATATGCATGGGCATGATTAATATGAGGGGCATTGGAAACCAAGACAGAGGTGGGGGGGGAGGGGATGAAAGATAAAAATTACCTATTGGGTTCAATGAACATTACTGTTGATGGCCACACTGAAAGCCCTCACATAAGCATTAAACAAGGTATTCATTTGTAGTCCTTAATATTTTGAAATTAAAAAAAAAATTCTGGGCGGCGCCTGTGGCTCAAGGAATAGGGCACCAGTCCTATAGGCCGGAGGTGGCAGTTCAAACCTGGCCCTGCCAAAAACTGTAAAAAAAAAAAAAAAATTCTACAGTCTAACAGGGGGCCATTATTATGTTTCAGAACTTCAGACAAAGAATCCTTTAAATGTTTGGATATGTTTCTTTTCCCAAGTAAATGTTCACAAGACCTTTCTGGGGGAAGGCTTGAGAATCATTGCCATAATCTGTTTTTGAGGGTGTTGCAGGGTTTTCCATCCTGGAGATCTGTCTCCTTTTTGGTAAAAGACTTCTGGGTCTAAAAATAAGCTTGGCAAATAATTTTGAATTTTTAGAATATGACAATCAAAGGTCATCCATCCTTGATTTTTCCTAATTGTAAAAACAATGTAAAAAATGATGTAAAAAAGGTTGCTAGTTGCACCCCTTTTCCTGCCTTTAAATTTTGTACCTGTGGGCACTGTTTTCTGCTTGCTGTCTCCATGACTATCTGTGGGTCTGGCAGGGTTCTTGGCTACAAATCTAACCCTGCTGCTCATTGTGATAATTGCATCCACCTGGCTTTTGGTGGTTAAGCACATTTGCTAGACTTGTATAGTTTTGGCATTCTCTAACTTCTATTTCTATTATTGTTCTTAGTTCTATAACTATTTCTCCTGCAAACACCCCTGGCTTACTGATATCAAGCAGAGACAAATGAAGAGGCTGGTGCCCCTCTCCTTAATGAAAATTTGAATGATGTTGCTTCTTTTGCCTTTGGCAAATATTAACTTCTTCAGGTCTTCCTATGGAATATAATTATCTGGTGAGATTCCTTGCACTACAATATAACCACTCAGGAAATTCCATTTCTCTTAGTCTTTGAATATTTCCTCTTCCTTCTGCAATGGGAATTTTGGCATCTGACAGCACTGAGCATGTTCATTGCTCTTCTAATTCTGTGATATATCCTAGTAAGCAGCTCATCCTATCCCTTGGGTCTCTTGACAGGGTATTACAATTTGTTTCTTAAAAATTGCCTCCTAAATAAACACATTATGCCATATTTAAACATGTATTCTGTCCCTCTGAATCAAATATTATTAGAATCAAATTCTACCTGTACTTCCCGTGCTACAGTCTGACTAGATTCTTTGAGGTAGAGCCTATTTTCTTTTCCGCAATGCTGGTGCAAATCCCCAGTTTGATTATGACGCCATATAACATTACATGCATCAGGGAAGGATTTGGCAAATCCCAAGGGAAAACATAATGTCTTGCAGAAGAGAGGCTATTTTACTGCCTTTAAGTGAATGTAGAATGGTATCTTTTGTTTTTTTATTTCAGTAGATCTAGGAGATAAAAGTGGTTTTTTGATACATGGATAAATTATATAGTGGTGAAGTTAGAACTTCTGGTGTCCCCTTCACCTGAATAGTATACATTATAACAAGTCACATGAAAAGTGTACATAAGACTAAGATAAAGAGAAGAGAAAGAAATAATTTTGCCTCATTCTTTCATTTTCATGCTTTCTGGGTTGCTATATTTAGGAGAACAATATTATATGAAGCATATATTTATTTTTCATTCAATTCCAATGATCTTTATTTTGTATTTACATATGTACGTTAGTTTAAGAGCTCAGAAATTTGGGTTAAATCTTAATATCAGTATTTATTTTTCATTTGTCAAAAATACTATTTCTCATAACTTTTTCACCATTTTTGCCTTATTTTGATTAAACAGTTCCATTTTTTTACCTCTATATTTGTTATTCATTTATTAGTTACTGATAAGATTAAAAAAAAAAACCTTGTCTTATGGATAAGTCTCCCTCACACTGGTGTTTTTTCCATTTTCTGGGTAATTTGAGAACCTTAAAACTTTACATTCTATTTCTCCTTTAGTTGTGCTGTCATTGACATATATTATGTTTTAGTTCTATACGTAGTTAAAATTTCACAATAAATTCTTTAATGTAATCTTTTTTAAGTTTTTTTATTTTTTATTTTTTTATTGTTGCAGTTTGGCCAGGGTTAGGTTTGAACTCACCACCCTCAGTATATGGGGCCAACACTCTACTCACTGAGCCACAGGCACCACCTGTATTCTTTAGTATAATTTTTAAAAGTCAATATTAGATTTTGTTTTTGAAACAAAATCTCACTCCATAGCCCAGGCTAGAATGCTGTAGTCAGCCGAAGTCACAGCAACCTCAAACTCCTGTGTTCAAGCAATCCGTTAGCCTGAGCTTCCAAGTAGCTGGGAGTATAGGTGCCACCACAATGCCTGGCTTAATTTTTCTACCTTTTTTTTTTTTTTTTAAGTAGAGATGGGGGGAGGGATGTCTCACTTTTTCTCAGGCTGTTTTTGAACTCCTGAGCTCAAGCAGACCTCCTGCATTGCCCTCCCAGAGTGTGAGGATTATAGGCATGAGCCACCAAACCTAGCTCAATTTAGACTTTTAATGTATTTATTATCTTGGAATGGATATTTCATCCTCCATTTTCAAGTTTCTATCTGGAGCATTATTCTTTTACCTAATGGGCTCGCCTCATGTATTTTAGTGCTAATTTTTGTTCTTAGATTTTGTTCATTTTTGAAAATGTGTTCATTTCATCATAATTATATTACATATCAAATTTTATATCAGAATTTATTTTATCACTTTAAACATATAATAGCAATTTCTTTTGCCTTAATCATTTTTTGAGAAGTTAGCGCCCAATGGATTTGTTACTACTTTGAAGGGAAAGTGTCTGTTTCTAGCTAGTTTTTAGAGATTTTTTAAATTATTATCTTTAGATAAAATTATGTCACTATAATGTGATTTGGTGTGCTATACTTTGTGTTTCCATTACTAGAGGTTCCTAGAGTTTCTTAAATCCATGTCTTTATTTCTCCTTTTGGAGGGTAATTTTAGAAAATTGTGTGACAATATTTCATCACATTAATTTTTGGTCTCTTCCTTTTTTAGTATAGAACACATTTATACATATTAGCAATGTCTATCCCATAAGTCTCTTATTTTTTTAATGTGCATTTTTCTTCCTAGTTTTCTATATGGTTCAATTTGCATAGTGGCTACTGAAATGAAAAAACTCAGAAATTATTTTATCACTTTAAACATAGAATAGCAATATAATAGCAATTTCTTTTGCTATATTTAATTATTAATTATTAATTCAATGGTTAAACCTTAATATATTTAAAGTGATAAATTTCTTTTGCCTTAATCATTTCTCGAGAAGTTAATGCCGAATGGTTTTGTTACTACTTTGAAGGGAAAGTGTCTGTTTCTAGCTAGCTTTTAGAGATTTTTTAAATTGTCTTTAGATAAAATTATGTCACTATAATGTCACCCACCTAACGGCTCCCTCATTTTCTTTATAGCATTGCTATCCTCATAATTTTCCTTGAGCTCTATTTCTAGATTAAACTGACTTGAAATATTTTTCATGTCATTCTCTAATTTATTTGTTGTACTACTCCTAGCTATTTTAAAGCCCTTATCAAATAATTGTAATATCTTGATGAAATGTTAGTCTGTTTCTAGTGTCTTATTTGTCTTTCACTATTCTTTTGGTCATTTGAAACTTGCTCTTGGCATACTTAATGATATATAATTTAATACCAGATATTATGCTTATAAAAGTATGCAGATATGGATATTACCTCCCATAAAGAACACTTAATTTTCCTTTCCCATGAAGAAAAAGGATGAGTAAATAACTTTGATTACATCAAAGTTCATTTTAGGCCTTGCTGAACGTGATCTTTTTCTTGTTTGCTCTTATATCCAAGACATAGTTCTTTCTCTATAAGTATAGACCAACTTTAGAGTACAGCATTTTCTGATCGCAGAGAAACCACTGGTGTTTAAGAGGGTTGCTCTATTTCATTGTAAGCTCTGTCTTCTCTACCAAGAATTTTCAAGTCCCATTCTGCTGCTTTTTGTTTAACTTTTTTTCCCTGCGATAAGAATTATTAAAGGTACAAGGAAAAGACAGCTTCTCTTCTCTTTTCTCTGAGATTATAGCCCATCATGTCCTTACTGTATTGGTGCTCTCATCAGTGCCTTGATAACTGCAAACATTACATCCAGCTTTTGTAGCTGATCTACATCTCAGTGGGACAGTTAGTCTGACACAAACTGCTCCATCATGGTTACAAGTAGAAGACTGAAACTGACAACTTAATGATAGAGTGAGTGCAACTGTGACTACCAGACCACAAAGCATGACATACAGAAAAGAAGGTGAGTTTAAGAACAGTGAGTTATGGAAAAGTGATTATAATATCAATCAATTAGGAGAAGGAGCTGTCTAATGCAATAAAGAGGGTCATTGCAGCTAGAACACAGTTTATAAACTCATGCTAATAACAGACATCCTTTTAGTCTATATGTGTTAATAAGCTATCAGTAGTTGAAGGAAGGGACCATCTGAAATAATTTAGAATTTTAAAATAACAGTTGTCATTTTTATTCAAGTTGGAATAACAGGGACTTTGCTTCAGACTGAAACAATAACAACAAAATGGAGAAAATGTATCGTTTTTAAGACAGTGCACGTTAGATAATGTAGGGTAGTAATCTTTGAAAAGTAGAGGTTATAAAAGGGATAAGTCCTGCAATTGCTGTAGCTTATTGCCTGGCAGAGTATCCACATTGGAGGCATGGGAGGAGAAAACTAGGTTGAGTGCAATGATTTCACTCAGTGACAAATACAGAAGTGAGTCTGGAAAGGTCATAGTGGCTAAAGTTCTCAGAGAAGAATTCCGGATAGAAGACTGTTGTGATCAAAGAGAGCTCCAAAGATATGCAGACCAGAACACTGAACTTTTTAAGTGATTAACCAAGCCTGGGAAGATATTTTTAAAATGAGATTTTTATTCATTTATAATCTGAAAAATACAGCAAAGTGATTTCTGGAGACTATACTATCCAAGTTGGCATATCCAAAAGCCATTGTACTGAATGATTTTATCTATATGAAATTCTTAGATATGCAAACTAAATAGATTAGTATCTGCTTGCAGATCCAGAATGAGATGCTGGGATGAAAGACTTATTGATTTAAGAAATGGGCACAAGAGGAAAGATAACTTTTTGAAGTGATCCATGTGTTCATTAACTTGACTGTAGTGATGGTTTCATAGGTCTGGACATACATCAAAGTGTAAATTGTACCTTTTAAGTACCATTTATTTAATTTCCACAATGCTTTAACAAAGCTTTATAATATATAGTGCTTCTATGGCTGGTAAATCATTAGGCTCATGGAAAAGAATGGAAGAAAGAGATCAATTAGAATTATTTTGCAAGAGTTTAGACGACAGATACTGGTGGCTTTAACAGGTCTTCGAGCAATAGAATTATTGAGAGTGCTCGATTTGGCATCTATTTTAGAAATAAGGGACAAATTTAGAAAGTAATATAGCTATATCCCATTTATTAATTCAACAAATATGTATAGCCAATGTTGTGCAATTCTACTTTAAGGCACTAGTAATATGGAGTCTGCCATAACGTCAGAGAACTTTTACAAGTTGGTAATTGCATAGTACATTTTAATCAGAGCTACAGAGAAAGAAAGGCAGAGAGTTTATTTCCAACATTGAAATAAGCAAAATGTGAGCAAATGAGAGAATCCAGTCAAGAAAAAAATTAGAGGAATGATAGGAATTTGAAATAGATGGAAGATACAGAAAGAAGGACTGCTTCTCAACTCTCCTATCTTCCACAATGATCAGAGGAATTAAATAGATAAAATAATATTAAATAACACTATTTTCATTTAACATTTATGCTATGTAAAGGCATACTCTTCCCTGGCCATGGTAAACTTTCAGATTAGTAAAGCAAACAGCAAATAATGTATTCAAGATTTCCTTCTCTAAACCTTAAATGGCATGAATGAAAACCATACACCGAACACAAAGAATAATATATGTCATCATTCTCTTTTTCATGTCCTTGATATGATAGGTTCTAACAATAATCCTGAATTAACTGGTAAGTTTTCAATATATGTGTTCAATTACTATTATCTATATTTAACACTAGCCTGTTGATATCATTCACTTTAAAGTGTCTCAGCCTAGAGAATATTTGCCAGTATATCATGGGTTTCTATGTTTAGTTTTTATACATTTTTACTGTATGCAATAAATTAGGTGTATTGTTTTCCTCACACATGATTGCATTGCAATTCAAAGACCTTGGCAGCACTTTAGAATTACAACGAAATCATCATGAGGACCAGATATTCATTGCCTTATTTCCCTAAGCTATCACTAAACCATGCCAAGTAGAAGGGAGAATACACATAAATACTTATATTAAATTTTATTTCAGATTAACTCTGTGGATGTATGGATAAAATGGTGAGCTAGGATATAAGACTGAGAGGTAAATGAGCAAACCCATAGTGAACATCATACCAAACAACCAGAAGCTGAAAGGTTTTCCTCTAAGAACTCTAACACAGCAAGGATTCCTGGTCTCAGTACTCATATTCAACATAGGATTGGAAGTCCTACTCTGAGTCCTTAGGCAAGAGAAAGAAATAAGAAGAATCCAAATTTGGAAGGAGGTAGTTAAATTATTTCTGTTGACTAATATATCTTATATTTCTGTTTCTTATATGATCAGAAACAGAAAGACTTAACCAAAAATTCTTAGAACTGGTAAATAAATTCAGTAAAGTTGTAGGATATAAAATTAACATACAAAAATAAGTAACATTTCTACATGCAAACAACACACTGGCTGAAAAAAGATATCAAGAAAGTATTCCTACATATGATGACATCAGGAATAAAGATTACCTAGGAATCAGTTTAAGGAGATAAAATATCTCTACAGGAAAAACTACAAAACACTGATCAAAAGAAATTGTAGAGAATACAAACAAATGGAAAGATATCCTATGCTTATGGAAATCATCTGAACAGACATTTCTCAAAAGAAGACATACAAATCATCATGTAGAAGCTATAAAAGTTGATCTGGTAGGAGTAAAAAAAGAACAGAGGATACCAAAAGCTTATAAGGGTTGGAGGTTGGGGTGGGACAAAGAGAGTAATAATTAATCAGAATAATTAATATTATTAAAATGACCATATTGCTAAAACCAATCTACAGATTTAATACAATCCTTACTGACATACCAATGACGAATGTCATTGGAACAAAAATATTAAAATTTGGATGGAACCACAAAAAACCCTGAATAGCCAAATAAATACTGACCCAAGAAACAATAGGAAAGAAAACAAAAAACAAAAAGACAAATCAGGATGCATCATACCTGACTGAAAAATATACTGCAAAACTATACTACCCCAAACGGCATGACAAGGCATAAAAACAGACACATTGACCTATGAAACGAAATATAAAACCAAGACACTAGGCAGTGCCTATGGCTCAAAGGGGTAGGGTGCTGGCCCCATATGCCAGAGGTGGCAGGTTCAAACCCAGCCCCGGCCAAAGGAAAAAAAGAAAAAAAAAACAAGACATTATTCCTCAATTCTGTAGCCATCTAATTTTTACAAAGTACAAAGACACTAATAACAGTGGGAAAAGGACAGAAACTTCAATAAATGATGTTGGGAAAACTGGATAATGATACGCAGAAGAATGTACCTGGACTCCCACCTCTCACACTACATAATAGTCAACTCAAAATTGACCAAAGACCTAAATGTAAGGCCAGAATCTATAAAACTACTAAACAAAAACATAGGGAGAAAACTTCATGACATTGATCTGGGAAAAGATTTTAATGAGAAGAACTCAAAAGCATAGACAACAAAAGCAAAAATAAATAGGATTATATCACACTAAAAATCTTCCACACAAAAAGGAAAAAATCAACAGAGTAAAAATATAACTTATAATGGGGAAAGATATTTGCAAACAATCTCACAAGGGATCAATATCCAAAACACACAAAGAACTTCAATATCTCAAAAGTCAAAAAGCAAACAATCCACTTAAATATGGGAAATCATCTGAACAGACATTTCTCAAAAGAAGACATACAAATCATCAACAAATATCTGAAAATGGGCTCAACTTCACTAATCATTCCACCAGGGCATTGTGAATTAAAACTCAGTGAAGTATCATCTTACCCCACTTCAGATGGCAATTATGAAAAAGGCAGAAAACAAATGCTGGTGGAGAAAGAAGAGGGTTTATGCCCTTGGTGGAATTGTAAAGTACCACAGTCACTATGGAGATCAATATGGAGGTGCCTCAAAAAAATAACAAATAGGATTATGATATGATTCAGCAATCTCAGTGTATTGAAAGACATCTGCAGCCCCATGATTGTTGCAGCACTATTAACCATAGCCAAAGTATGAAATCAGGCTAGGTATCTACTAACAGATGAATGGATAATGAAACTATGATATCTATACAAAATGGAATACTATTCATAAAAAAAATGTGAATTAATCTTATCATTAACAGCAAAGTGAATGGAATTGGAATTCGCTATGTTAAGGGAAACATGAAAGGAACAGAAAGTTAAACACCGCATGTTGTCCCTCATATAGAAGCTATAAAAGTTGATCTTGTAGGAGTAAAAAGAACAGAGGACACCAGAGGCTGATAAGGATTGGAGGTTGGGGTGGGACAAGGAGAGTTATGTTAAAGAATAAAAAATTAGAGCTAGATAGAATAAGTTCTGTTTCTCTACTCTCTTACAGAATGACTATAGTTAACCATAAATTATTATATAATTTCAAATAGCTCGAAGGAAGGTATTAACTGTTACCAGCACAAAGAAAAGATAATGTTTTAGATGATGGCTATGCCAGTGTATCACTGTGAACTAATTATATGTATCAAAAATCACTGTGTACCTCATAAATATGCACAATCATTCGTCAAATTTTAAAAATTGCATTGATTTTAAAAAGAAAGAACAGTAAAAATGAACAAACTTTGGTAATGTTTTAATTTGTAAGTAGATGTACACAGTCAAATTAAAAAATATATTTTATGTTTTCTGAAAAATATCAAGAAAGAGACATGTAGATTACCTTTTTTCAGTGTTACTTCAGTGAATATCTCTGGTAAATCTGGAATTTTAAAAGTGTGGTAATTATTTTCATTTCTTATTGTTTAAATGCAAAAAATCGGGATGTTAATAATTTTGATAAAATCATCAGGATAATTGTTTTAACTTTTATAAATTTAAGAAAAGAAAAATGATTTTAAAATGATAGGGTATTCCTCATTCTTCCTTACCAGAACAAAATCATGAATTGCTTAGAGAATTAAGTGATAGCAGATAAGGTGTATTTCTGTTTTCTTTCTTTATTTTTTTTTCACTTTTTTTTTTTTTCAATATTAGGGATTCATTGAGGGTACAATAAGCCAGGTTACATTGATTGCAATTGTTAGGCAAAGTCCCTCTTCCTTTCTATGCAGACATTCAGTCACTCCAAACATCTTTCTGGGAGTTAAAATTTCCATAGATCATCCTCAGAAGTGTAAAGTCACTTTCTTCTTCCAATAATTTATAGAAATTTGCCTCTTGCAATTATTAGTGCTACTTGATATATATCATCATGTAAGATAATATTTAGAAATAAACATATCCTACATCAAGCACACAGAATGAATTCAGTGTGAGTTTAAAATGACTTGCTTTTCTTCCAGAGGCTTAAGGGACCCTGGGATACATGCAGATTTGGCTTCCCTGGAGTTAATTCCTTAAGCCATTTCTCTGAAGCTATACACCCCGTGAAGCCTGAGATCAAAGGGCATGCCACCCTTCCTCAGAGATACATGCCAGAGGGTTGACGTATGTTAACAACATATTGTCAGAGGTCTGTAAGTGCTCTGCCCTGAGGGAAAGACACAGTCATTACTTCATACTGTGTAAACTGAGTGAATGCTTGAAGATATTCTTCCATTAGCTCTGTTCCCCTGTGGCTACTTTCTTCTTTGTGATCTTTATTTAGATACCTGCTCAGAAATTAGTCAGTGTTTAGAAGAGGTTTACTGCAAAGTGATTGTATTGATATGATAACAAAATATTTCCTTTCAAGTTAATTTCAGATAGGTAAAATAAGATAATGACGAAACTCACAGATGATAGATTAAGTGTGTACGTAACTAAAAAAGTATTAAATCAAAACCCTGAATAAAGATTTTCGCTACACGCCATCCCATCTCATGTAGTCTGTTTCTTGACTTAATAATTACAGGAGCAAGTTTACATCCACGGCAAAACTGCTGTTCGTTTACGTCTCTGGTCACGCAACACATCATTAAACCTGTATTTGTGTGACTGTTGCAGTCTTTGAGTTCTGTATTCCTGCTATTTTCAAATTTTAGAAATTTTGAAAATAACTAAATTTTATGCACAATAATAAAGATATATATTGAATTTACAGAAAATGGTTAAAATTATTATGTTTGTCAATTTAATTAAACAATGAATGCAATTGCCATAGTTTAAGAAGTTATAGAAAATATGTTAAGAACCACTTAGTGGCTTATGGGAAAATAGTATTGATACTGGAATTTCCTCTTCAGTGCGTTCTTAGTCTCGGTGATTCCAAGAATGAATCCACAGACCACAGATCAGTGGTAAGACATTATTTATTTAGAGAAAAGAAAAGAATACAAAAACACCAAAGCTCCTGGCAGACAGAAAAAAAAAACCCAAGTGGGTGGGCATGGGGGGGAAAGCTGTCTCTCTCTCCCTCTCTCTGTCTCTCTTTCTCTCCGTCTGTCCCCAGGCTGTCTGTCTTGGGGTATATATTGTCACATGGGTTCCTTGTATATGAGGCCAGGCAATGAATGGATGCAGACCTTTCCACAGGGGCAAGGTGAATGAGTGCATTAATGAATGAATATAGTCCCTTCCACTGGGGCAAGGCGAATGAATGTAGGAAGCCTAGGAAACTTACATGAAATTGACCTAGGCATAGGAAATGGAGTCAGAAGTGCAAAGGGAAGGAACACCAAGGTGCCAGTGTCTCCCCAGCAGTTGTCTGGCCCCTCTGGCTGTTAGAGCCTCCGGTGGGGTGGAAGGCTCTACCCTCCAGCCTGCTGGTTGCTCTGCCAGCTGCCGTGGCACCAACACCTCCGAGGAGGCGGCCTGGTCCTCCAGGTCAGCTCGGCTGAGCTGGCTGGGGCACCACCTGTCCTGTATTAGTATAATTTACAAAATGTAAAGCTTCGAGTTATGCAAGCAAAGGCAAGATGGGCCACTCACTGGGCTAAAGTAAATTTTGACACACCTCAGTTTGTAGATTATCTTAATATGAATTATAAAAAAAGGAAATGTTTTTCCTGGCATTATGTAAGAGTGAGAGAATATAATGTTAGAAATAAATGCCACTTCAAGTCAAATACATTTCCAGATAAAACTTGTGAATGAAACTCACTATGCTGATTGTGTGCCAATCCCTCTTTTGGTATCTTAGGGATGTTGTCATTAATTGCGAGAGTGTTGCAATGCTTCTTAAACATATGGACATCATTTGCCTTCATTCATGTTGCTTTAGATAATGACCAAAGTGTAGAATTTATACATCTCAAATTGTATTTTTCACATTGGTTTCTAACAATAAAAAATGATGAATGAAAAAAAGTATGAAGTATTTTTTAACCTGGGGATACTTTTGCCATTCATCATTTGGCAATATCTATTAAATCTATGAAATATGCCTTAGAAGTATGCCCAGATGAGAGTGATATAACAAGTCTTAGGATATTCTAATGCCAGAAAATGATTTAAATACTTAGATGAGGGCAATGCTAAAATTTACATTAATTATTATAATGTCTTAAAATTATTTCAAATGTTATTTTTTTATTTTTCCCAATTATCCAAAATCTAGTTTATTATCTCCTTATTTGAAATGATCTTTTAACTGTATTTTAAATAAATTAATTACTTCATTAAACTTTAAGTTTGTTAAAGAAATAGCAAATTACCACTGTGTCCCAGACAATGTTATAAATCTTAATGTGTTAGAGAGGAGTTGACTTTGTACTCCTGTGACTATTGTGAAAGGCTTTTGGGGATTCTCACTATTTATCTGGTGGAAATGTACGAATCACAATCAGTTGACATGATTGTCTACCACAAGTACATCTTCCCTAACATGGGTAATTGTCCAAGTCAGTCTAGCATAGCTTCAAGCAAAGACTGCAGGGTGGATTATTATAGGTCATTTCCAAGCATCACTGGGATATGACATTTGCAAACCAGGAAAGATTTCAGGTCTACCTTATGTTCACATACATATGAAACTGAAGTCTTGCCATTCTATTACCACTAGCATCAGACTTGTCACACAGGCTTCCTCACACACTCGCAAATTTTTACTGCAAATGCAGAATCATCATGTTATAAATTTGAATTTCTTTTTGCTCTCCTTTTGGAGTTGTTTACTCTGGTGTCCTTAGGAGAGGCCTAATTATCTTAAGGATGTAGCATGTCTATAATTAGTTAGGCAATTCCTTCTTTGCCTTCCCATAGAACTTTTTCAAAAAATTAATCACATACTTTAACACAACAGTTGGTAATTACTTTTTCAAGTGTCTTTCTTAACAAGGACGACAGGGTCTCTTCAAGAGAGGAGTCCTTTCTAATTAATCTTAGTACCCTTGATTCTTACTTCAATTCCTGGAATATTATAATTTTGCACTAAATGTTTGGCTAGTCATTTTATTAATGGATTATGTATTTAAACATTAATAAAATTCTGATAGAAGTTCAATGATTATGAGCCAACTGTATGATTCCCTGATGCCATATATTTTGGTGAAAGTTTGGAGGTTTTGGCTTCTGTTTATTGTGTAAGATATATAGTTCCTACTCAATGTTCACGATAGTAATGAGAATTAGATGAAAGAATAGAATACTAAATTATTTTTATGATGTGATAAAATGTAATGCCTAGAAAATGTAGTGAATATTAACTATTTCAGCATTTCTGGTTCTGCTGAAATTTGATCACATTGTTAAAATGTCTGACACAGGGCTGGTGGCACCCCAGCTCAGGATGCTCTCGGTGCAGGGGAGGACTTGCTGGGCCTTCTGCATCTCAGCCCTGGTGGGTGTTGGTGCAGCAGGTTGAGGGGAGGCAAGGGCTGGAAAACCCAGTGGAGCAGAGAGGGACTAGCACTCTGGAAGCCGCAGGTCCCTACCAGCCCGTGCTGCTGCTGGAGTCAACTTTACTTTCCCCTTGCTGGGAGGGGGGACTTGGGATGAAGGGGAGTGCTGCAGGTGTGATGCTGCACTCTGGGCGGCGCATACACAGCTTCTGGAGCTGGGAGTGGCCACAGCCTGTGCAGGGTTCCTCCATTCAGGGTGAAAGGAAATCCCAATTTCCTAGGCCTGGTAAATTTCAGGAAGGGAATGCACTGACATTTTGTCCCTAGAGGAAGGAACTGTATCTATTCATTAATCAACATAGTCATTAACCTTGCCCCAACGGAAGGGATGTATCCATTCATTTGTTAGGATATACCTCTAAACAAATGACCCAGGGGGAAATTTTTTCCCACTGGGGTTTTTCCCTCTGCCAGGAGTTCTGCTGTTTTTTTCTCAGTATTCTTTTCGGTAAAATAAACCCTGACTTACCACTGATCTGTAGTCTGTGGATTCATTCTTTCAATCCCAAAAACAAGGACTGATTCAAGAAGAAATTTTGGCTTCTGTTTATTGTGTAAAACATATTGTTTCTGGGAGGTGCCTCTTGTTCAGTGGATAGGGCACCGGCCCCATATACCCTGAGGGTGGCAGATTCTAACCAGGCCCTGGCCAAAATGCAAACAAAAAAATAGCCAGGTGTTGTGGCAGGCACCTGTAGTCCCACTTACTTCGGAGGCTGAGGCAAGAGAATCACCTAAGGCCTGGAGTTAGAGGCTGCTGTGAGCTGTGTGATGCCATGGCACTGTACTGAGAGTGATAAAGTGAGACTCTGTCTCTACAAAGAAAAAAAAATGTTCCTACTCAATGTTCATAATAGTAATGATAATTAGACAAAAGAATACTAAATTATTTTTATAGTTTGATAAAATATAATACCGTAAAATGTAGTGTATATTAACTATTTTAGAATTTTCTTGTTTTGTTGAGATCTGGTCATATTGTTAAAATGTCTTTTAATTACAATGATTAGGTGTGATCTCAATCAAGTTGAGTACAGATACAGTATCCCCCATACTGACATCACAGTTAAACTTTAACTGTGTAAATATCCTTGAGAAATTTAAAAACTGTTTAACAACTCCTATTGTGAACCTATGGACTTGTCAGAGAACAAAGTCTATCGGGAATATTTTTCTGTTTATTTGAATCAATCTCTTCTGTTGAATTATTATCCTACCTTGCTCCTTTTTCTGCTACTTTCTATAGCACCACAAAGAATCATTCTGATCAAGGTTGAGTTCTGCCTGATCTGAAAAGAGATAGGATATAATTCAATAATATTTCCTTCACGTCCAACCCAATATGTGAGTCACTCTAGAGGCTATGGCAGAGGTTCCACAAGGGAGTGTTGAAAGCTATGTTAGATGGATCTTTTTTGATTCCAAAGAAAGAAGTACTAAACACCAGGGCAATCAGTCCAAAGCATTTGTTAGGAAAACTTAAGAGTTCAGCAGCATATTTTCTCAACAGATAGTGTGAAGAAAGAAATGTTTTATGCAGCTATACCTGCAAGAAGGGCTTCTCATAAAAACTTCACACCCTGGTTAAAGGCTATGGCTAGTCTCTTTCAATGTTATAGTCAGAAAGCTAAACACCTTTATCAGTACCTGGGCATGAGGAAGGCTTGGGTTCCTGCCTACTGGGAAAATCAGACAGACCTATCTGAATCATGGAGTAGTCAAGGCACCCATGTTCCTCCATACGCACAAAAGAAAAAGCAGGGAAACATGGTCCCGAAAGAGCTCACCAATGAATGCTGTCCATGAGGGAGTTTTTAGCCAGTAAACAAATAACTGTATCAGATGGAACACTCTCTTTACTCACCTAATCTGGCCCCCAGTGACTTTTTTCTTTATCCAAAGATAAATATTGAAAGGAAGACATTTTGGTGGCATTCAGGACATCAAGGTTAATACGACGATTGCTCTGATAGCCATTTCAAAAAAAGAGTTCCAAAATTGCTTTGAAGGGTGGACTAGGCTCTAGAATTGGTGTATAGCTTCCCCAGGGGAGTACTTTGAAGGTTACCACAGTAATACTAAGGAATGAGGTTTATAGCACTTTTTGTAGGCCGAGTTCATAAATGTAATTGTCAGATCATGTACAACATAGCAGACCAAAATATTTACTGTAAAAACTAGAACAGGAACCTGAGCACAGTTGTCCAGGAATACATTTGCAATAACTGTTGTCATGGAAGAAGCAGATCTGGATTTTTCAAAGAGAAAAATTCCAAATTCCAGTAGCCAATGGAATTTCAACAAGTTTCTGCTACATTATTCTTGTCACATTAATCAAAGATCAACTCGGGCGGCGCCTGTGGCTCAAGGAGTAGGGCGCCAGTCCCATATGCCGGAGGTGGCGGGTTCAAACCCAGCCCCGGCCAAAAAAAAAAAAAAATCACACACACACAAAAAAAGATCAACTAGTTAGACTATAGTAACCATGTTTGAGATTCGTAAGAAATATACTAGAAGCTCTGACCCAAAGGACTGTAACAACTTGTCAACATACAGAGGTGGTCAACATAGAAACCAGGCCTATGATACTGATACGCACATGTAGTGCATGTATAGTCTATGAAAATTAGGTCAACTTAAGGAGGTGGTGATTTGGGGAGGTAGTCAACCATGGACGTTCTATTGTATATAATACTTTGTTGTTCTCTGCCAGAGTGAAAGTACCACTTCATTATCAACAAAGTATCTTTAAGACCTTTCTTTCTATTCTTTTGTAAGTCTTGCGTGAATAAACATACAAACCAAAAGAAATAAATTCAAATTTATTTTTAAATTGTTGGGTGGTTTGAGATGAGTATGTTGATTGCTATTTTTTTATTCCTAAAGTGTTTTGTTTTAAAATTGTAAGTTCCTTAAGCACATTTATGTTGTAAAAAAATCTTAATATAGGTTCAAATAAAATCTTTTTTTTCAGAAAATGTGTTAGCAACTTTCTGCCACATCAGCAAATTCATAGTAATCTGCCTGATAGTTATCTATGTCAGGGAAGACCTACAATGGACAAGTGCTTTTTATTATGCAGTAAGTCATTAGTGTCTATGTTTTTGAAAACTCACAATATCTAAACGTATTTCACATTTGTTTGAAAAAAAATTTTTTTTGAGACATAGTCTCACTATGTCACCCTCAGCAAAGTGCTGTGGCGTCACAGCTCACAGCAACCTCCAATGCTTGGGCTTCAGCGATTCTCTTGACTCAGCCTCCCAAGTAGCTAGGACTACAGGCACCTGCCACAACACCCGGCTATTTGTTTGTTGCAGTTGTCTTTGATGTTTAGCTGGCCTGGGTGGGGCTTGAACCTGCCAGCCCCAGTGTGTGTGGCCGGTGCCCTAGCTGCTGAGCTACAGGCGCTGAGCCTTGTTTGAAATTTTTGAACAATGAAGATAAGACTTTTCTCTAATCAAGATGAGAAAGAGAGACAGAGACATTGATATGAAGCAAATATATATATATCAAAATTTCTTTTTTTGATATATATATATCAAATATATATATATATATATACACACATATATAATCACATAATTTGGGCTAAGTTAACTTAAGGAGAGTCAGAGTCATATGATCAATTCCTGGCTATATTTTTTTAAAGTCTCATATAAATTAAATTTTAAACCCACATATTGATTGGAGTTTCTACTCAATCCCTCCTTACCTCATGCTGTCAAGTGGTATGGGAGGATCACTGGATAGGAGGGACATTTTCTGTAATCTTATACTGTTTTACTCTACTGTGTCTCTGTCCTTCACTTCTACTTATCTCTTCTGCAATTCCTAGGGAAGAGAAAACTGATAGTTTTTTAGCTACAATTAATTAACACTCTCCTCTATTTCTTTTCTCTCTTTTTTCTTTTTTTTGACAATTGGAAAAAATAATTTGAGAATACTACTACTGTGGGTAAAATTTTATTTTTTTGTTTAAGACAGAATCTCAATTTAAAAAAAAAAAGAAAAAGAAAAAAGAGACAGGAGTAATAAAGAATGTCATGCCCTTGGCTTATTAGCTCACAACAACCTGAAACTCTTGATTAAAAGTGATCCCCCAGGTAATTGAAATCTCTGAATATAGAACCCAGCTCTATGAACATCTACAAAATTGTATGATGGCCATTGCACCCAATGTTACAGTCGTGGTTGGGGAATTAGTTGGAGCACGGCTTATTGCTCATGCAGGTTCTCTTTTTAATTTGGCGAAACACACAGCTTCTACAGTTCAGATTCTTGGAGCAGAAAAGGCACTCTTCAGAGCCCTCAAGTCTAGACAAGATACGCCTAAATATGGTCTCATTTATCATGCTTCACTTGTAGGCCAGACAAGCCCAAAACATAAAGGAAACATTTCTCGCATGCTGGCAGCCAAAACTGTCCTGTCTATCCGTTATGATGCATTTGGTGAGGATTCCAGTTCTGCAATGGGAGTTGAGAACAGAGCCAAATTAAAGCTAGATTGAGAACTTTGGAAGATAGAGGGATAAGAAAAATAAGTGGAACAGGAAAGGCATTAGCAAAAGCAGAAAAATATGAACATAAAAGTGAAGTGAAGACTTATGATCCTTCTGGTGACTCCACACTTCCAACCTATTCTAAAAAATGCAAAATAGAACAGGTAGATAAAGAGGATGAAATTACTGAAAAAAAAAAAAAGCCAAAAAATCCAAGATTAAAATTAAAGTTGAGGGGGGGAGGAGACAAGATGGCTGACTGAAGCCAGCTTTCCACAGAGGCTCCCGTCCAGTAGGAGAGTTAAAGGACAAAAATTCAGCAAGTAACCTGGTGGATTTGAGCTGCACTAAGAGAGAAGGTTGAAGAACGCATGTCAACCCCGCGGAGGCGAGCTGTGACCACAAGGATACAAACAAAAGGTACAAAATCCATCACCAAGCCAATGGGTGTCCCCTCCCCCATGAGAATGGCTCAGAGTGCCCCACAAACAATCAGACAGAGTTCAAAGGTCCTCGCACTACACTCCATGGGAAAGACCCTCTAAAAACTGGACCTACCTCCCCTACTAGGGTGCCACGGCATCCTCCTGCCAGGCATAAAACTGTATAAACTGTATATAGACTCTACCTGGAATTCTGAGCTCCCAGCGCTCCCCTTCACTCACACTGGGGTCTGGAGGCCAGTCACGGTTGGCGGAGAGGGGACCGCACTGGAGTGGCAGTTCCCTGAGGCACAGAGCGACAGCCGTCTTTTGGTGACAATACAGCCAGGCATAAAACTGTGTAAAGCTGTGTGTGTTCTCTGCCCGCAACCCCAGGCTCCCAGCGCTCCCCACGCTCCCCTCTGCTCTTGCCCCAAGGTCTGGAGGCCTGTCCCCCAGGGGTCCAGACTCTTGGGCGATTGCTTGAGGAGTGTAGACAGTGCTGGGCTGCAGCCGGTCAGTGC
This sequence comes from Nycticebus coucang, assembly GCF_027406575.1. Taxonomy (NCBI): domain Eukaryota; kingdom Metazoa; phylum Chordata; class Mammalia; order Primates; family Lorisidae; genus Nycticebus; species Nycticebus coucang. Next base: position 66,874,837 of record NC_069789.1, on the reverse strand, counting down.
AGACTCTGGGGTACGGAAGCAGAGAGAGGACGGTTGGCCAGAAGGGAGATACACCGGAGCAGCGGTTGCCTGAGCCATAAAACAGCAGCCCCCTTTTGCTAGCAATACGGTTCACTACTGAATATTCTAAAGCCACACCTCCTGTCTCCCTGGGCAACCAGAGACTCTGAGTATAGTATTTGCCTGAGGCTACTCCAACTTGCAAACCGGGGAAACTCCCAGGGTGGGGCTGACCCAGAGGTCCGCTTTACTAAACCTAAGACGCACCTAGCCCTCAGGGGATCGTCAGCCTATAGACAATAGAAGAGCAAAGACAAGCTGATTTAGAACTCAATTCAGCTTCTCTTCTGCAGGGGAACCACAGAGTTGTTCTGTTCTGTTCTGTCAGTAACATTAGTCAGGGGCGAGACTGGACCTGAGTGAAAACCCCCAACCTTCATCAAGTGCCCAAGGTTGTCAGGCCTCACCTCCTCCTGCTAGAGAGAGGCAGAGCACAGAGGCCTGGCAGACTTCTTTGTGATTCAGGCAGGTGCAAACTCCTGGAGTACCGATTCACTACAGGCAACTGGTCAGCCAACTGCAGGGCTATCAGTGACTGGGTATGACAGCGGTGCAAGGTGGGGAAGGAGAGATCAACCTTCCCAGACTGATCTATTGGCTGAGTGGCTCCTCCTTACTCCACACAGCACTGGAGTAAGCCACACCAGAGTAGTCACCAGACCCCTGTAATCCTGTTTCCAGAGACCTCTTAAACTCTCTCACCCGAGACAGGTGCAGACTGAGACAATTGATTTGGACTTTTTGAACTGACCAACACCTGAGGACCAATCAGGTGGTGCCCTGGGTGCACGGTGGTAGGAAGGTTTAATTTTTCTTTTCCAATTGTTTGCCTGTGGGGGGTGGGGTGACTTAATTGCTGATATTTCTCCACAGCTGAGACTTCAATCCAGAGTATCTGTTTCACTAGGGTGGAACAGAAACCAGCTGAAAACAAGACAGAACCACTTAGCCCCACCACACCAGACAGGGCCCCAGTTTCTCAGGCCACAACACTGTACAGGCCCTCGACAAAGCCCCGGGGGAAAAAATCAAAGGGAGTAAAACAACCATGGGGTGGAATCAGCAGAAAAACTCTGGTAACATGAATAACCAGAATAGATCAACCCTCCCAAGGAAAGATATGGCAGATGTAATTGAAGATCCCATTCATAAACAACTGGCTGAGATGTCAGAAATCAAATTCAGAATTTGGATTGCAGACAAGATTAACAAAGTGGAATTAGGAATTCGAGGAGAAATTCAAAAGTTGTCTCAAGAATTTAAGGAATTTAGGGTGGTGCCTGTGGCTCAAGGAGTAGGGCGCCAGTCCCATATGCTGGAGGTGGCAGGTTCAAACCTGTCCCTGGCCAAAAAAAAAAAAAGAATTTAATGAATTTAAAGACAAAAGCACCAAAGACTTAGACACACTGAAGCAAGAATTTGAAGCTCTCAAAGATATTAAAAATACAGTAGAATCCGTCAGTAACAGAATGGAGCAAGCAGAAGAAAGGATTTCTGACATTGAAGACAAAGTCTTTGAACGCTCCCAAACTCTCAAAGATGATGAGAAATGGAGAGCAAAAATGGATCATTGTCTCAGAGAGCTCTGGGATAATTCGAAGAAGGCAAACATCCGAATCATAGGAGTTCCAGAAACAGATGAAATGGCCTCGCTGGGCACAGAGGCCCTTCTGCATGAAATTATAAAAGAGAATTTTCCAGACATGCCTACAGATTCTGAAATTCAGATAGCGGACAGCTTCAGAACCCCAGCACAACTCAACCCCAATAAGACATCCCTCAGGCATATCATAATTAACTTCACTAAAGTTAATATGAAGGAGAAAATCCTCAAAGCTGCCAGGAGAAAGAAAACCATTGCCTTCAAAGGGAAGAATATTAGAATGACTGCAGATCTCACTGCTGAAACTTTTCAAGCCAGAAGAGGGTGGTCACCAAATTTTAATCTCCTAAAGCAAAATAACTTTCAACCCCGGATCTTGTATCCAGATAAACTGAGTTTCATTTATGATGGAGAAATTAAATACTTTAATGACATTCATGTGTTGAAGAAATTTGCCATAACCAAACCAGCTCTTCAGGATATTCTCAGACCTATCCTCCATAATGACCAACCCAATCCTATACCACAAAAGTAAACTCACTCAGAAACTTCGGATCAAACTCCAATTTCCACACTGGCGAAAGGATTAAAAATGCCCACTGGACTTTTGAAAAACTCGATACCCAAAACTTCACCAGACTTATCAATATTCTCCATTAATGTGAATGGCTTAAACTGTCCTCTAAAGAGGTATAGGTTAGCTGACTAGATACAAAAACTCAGGTCAGATATTTGTTGCATACAAGAGTCACATCTTAACTTAAAAGACAAATACAGACTCAGGGTGAAAGGATGGTCATCCATATTTCAGGCAAATGGTAATCAGAAAAAAGCAGGTGTTGCAATTTTATTTTTAGATACAATAGGCTTTAAACCAACAAAAGTAAGGAAGGACAAGAATGGTCACTTCATATTTGTTAAGGGTAATACTCAGTATGATGAGATCTCAATTATTAATATCTATGCACCCAACCAGAATGCACCTCAATTTATAAGAGAAACTCTAACAATCATCAGAGAAATGCAAATCAAAACTACTTTGAGATACCATCTAACTCCAGTGAGACTAGCCTATATCACAAAATCCCAAGACCAGAGATGTTGGCATGGATGTGGAGAAAAGGGAACACTTTTGCACTGCTGGTGGGAATGCAAATTAATACATTCCTTTTGGAAAGAGATGTGGAGAACACTTAGAGATCTAAAAATAGATCTGCCATTCAATCCTGTAATCCCTCTACTGGGCATATACCCAGAAGACCAAAAATCACATCATAACAAAGATATTTGTACCAGAATGTTTATTGCAGCCCAATTCATAATTGCTAAGTCATGGAAGAAGCCCAAGTGCCCATTGATCCACGAATGGATGAATAAATTGTGGTATATGTACACCATGGAATATTATGCAGCCTTAAAGAAAGATGGAGACTTTACCTTTTTCATGTTTACATGGATGGAGAGGGAACATATTCTTCCTAGTAAAGTATCTCAAGAATGGAAAAAAAAAATACCCAATGTACTCAGCCCTATGAAACTAATTTAGGGTTTTCACATGAAAGCTATAACCCAGTTACAACCTAAGAATAGGGGGAAGGAGAAAAGGGAGGGGAGGGAGGGGGGTGGTGGGTAGAGGGAAGGGGATTGGTGGGATTACACCAGTGGTGCATCTTACAAGGGTATATGTGAAACTTGGTAAACGGTCTGTGAAGCTAGTGAATGATGCCCCATGATCATATCAATGTACACAGCTATGATTCAATAAAAAAATAAATTAAATTAAATTAAATTAAAGTTGAAGAGGAGGAAGAAGAAGTGGTAGAAGAGGAGGAGACATCTGTGAAGAAGAAGAAGAAGAAAGAGGATAAAAAGAAACACATTAAGGAAGAACCGCTTTCTGAGGAAGAACCATGTACCAGCACAGCAATTCCTAGTCCAGAGAAAAAGAAGAAAAAGAAAAAAAAGAGAGAGATAATCAGGACTAAAGAAGGGATTCATAAGTGTATCGCCTGGACACATCATGCTTATGATTCAGTTGGGAGTATACCAGAGATGTTCTCTGGTATACATAATCCAGGGATGGTTGAATGAAACAAAGTGATTAATTATCTATAACTTTTAAAAGAACCTATTTGTGTCTTTCCATCAACTCTGTTAACCATATTATGTCATCATTTCTTAGAGTCTTTGATAACACAAATAAAATTTTTTTGTATTTAGAAAAAAAACAAAAAACAAGTGATCCGCCTTCCTCAGCTTTCTCAGTAACTGAGACTACAGCAGCCAAACACGATGCTCACCCAATACTACTCTGTATTTTCTATTTTTGGTAGAGACAGGGTCTCACTCTTACTCAGGCTTCTTTTGGATTCCTGAGCTCAAGAGATCCTCCCGCCATGTGCTCCTAAAGTGCTAGGGTTAAAGGCTTGAGCCACTGAGGCCCAGCCTGTGAGTAGGGTTACTAAGTTTCTAAGATCTAATAGCACAATCACAAAATGTGCATTTTAGGTCAAAATTTGAACAACTTGAGGTTTATAGACATATAAATGCACAGCATGAGCAGAAGAGTGTAGATTTAATCTATCTTTTTTTTTTCTTTCTTTTTTTCCTCAACGCTGTTTTCAATACCATCATGAATATGACAAGTTCTGGGAACCAAAATTTGAATAAGGAATACTCCCGATCTTAAATCGCTCAACTTCCAGAGTGGGATAAAAGAATTAGCAGGATAACATACACATATTCTTTAACAGATTATGAACCCATTTAGGTCTCAGGGTTCTGTTTTACCTTCTACCAAGAAATTTCACTTCTCTCGTGTATTTTCCTTGTATCCCATTTAATCGACTACACAAATATTTAATGAGTGTCTGCTATCTACTCTGTGGTAAATAGTACAATTTGTCCTCAATTTACATAGTGATTACAGTTTTGGAAAATTCTGTGTTTCTTAAAACTGTGCCAAAATATCTTGTATTTTAAGTAAAATGGAATTAGCCTAAGCAATCCTGACAAATGTCTTGAATATTTGGCAGATATTTAAATGTCATTTGGGATTTATATCAAGTCTTTGATTTGGAAGGTGTTTCCACATTTTGAAGATTTTCTGGTACTGCTGTCTTAAGGCTGCTAAATACAAGTGGTATGCTGAATAGTGTCCCCACAAGTTTAAGAGGTATACCCTGTGAAGGCAGTAATTCTGCTAAGATCCATGATCTTATAATTATGGGGTTTTTACATTCAGTAAACATTTAAAAAAATCAAATTTGCATTTTCTTGTTCCAATAAAACATTCCATCCAGTATGTTAATCTATCTCATGTTTTCACCATCAAGACAAAGAAGCTGCTCCCAAAATAATAATCACTGACTACCGGGGGACCCAGCAGACTACAGATTTAAACATTTTCACATCTAATTTTTCTCTCTACGTAGATTTGAAATTTGTACTTCAGAGTTGCAGATGAAATCAAATATATGTCACTTCCAAGAGAAATTTAGTTTTCTAAATTATTCATAGACTTTCTTTACTCTTCCATATACCACTGCAAATCCTTCACCCTAGGAATAACCTAGCTCCTCTGATTTTCTGAGATTAAAGAAATGTGTCCCTTGGTCTCAGAAAGTACCGGCATGTGGGGAAGTGTAATACATGGGGCATAAAATATATTACTATTTTTTTTCCAGCGTAGGAAGAACATAGGATTAGATGACAGTTTGATACCATGTCTTCAGCTTTTCAAAGAACGGTCAAAACATTATGATACGGTTTTGTCCTGAAAGTCAGAAAACTTTTAGAATTTTAATTGTGGGAATGTTTATACAAGTAGAGATACATATTCAAAATCTAAAGGCCCATAGCAGCTATTTAGCATGTTTGAAAATTAAAAAATTTTCACAAATTAAAAATTTATACAATATTATTTAGGGCCTAAGCTATTCTTATTGTGCTTAACTTATCTATTAAGATATTTGGAGATCACACATAGTTTTTGATGAGAACAATCGACTCATTCAGAAAAATGTAATTAATTACCAATAAAAATGACATTGATTTTAACAAAGGAAAGATTAATAGTTTTTGCACAACTAAAATTTAAAATGTATTCAGTGTAACTTGTTTTTCTTTTTGAGTCTACTTGGTCAGAAATATATTAAATTGTTCTAAAGCCATATCAGTACAAAATTAATTTGGTGTAAAGTAATCTTCTTAATACACAAGATAATTTTATAACTGCTATGTTTTGCTGGTGTACTAGTTCATGTACTCTTGGAGTTTCTCACTAAGGGTTTACAAGGATTAAATGGAAATGTGTATCCAAATTTGATTTATTCTTAGAATAGCTTTGTTTTTATAAAACTAATTTATGTCTTAGCAAGTATTTAATTAATTTACAGTAATGAATATAGCATGTTGAATTTTCATTTATATTATTTAATTTATGATACCACAGTAAAATTAGTGAAGTTAGATTAAATGCAATAAATAAATCTTTATAATTTTCCCAATTCAAATTTCTTTAAGGTATATGTATTCTATACAGCTAATGTAAACAAATAAAACAAAATATCAAAGCTATTACCATAGTTAGTATTCTTAACATGACAACAATTTAAAATAAACCAAATGTAAATTAATTTAATAATTCTGAAAATGCAAAAATGTTTGAATTTCGTGCTTATTTCTAAGAGTAATGCATTGCCCCCCAACAGAATTCGTGATTGTGACAATGGATACATTTTGAATTGCAAAAACTTAAGAGGCCTTTTTTTCCTAACTTAGCTTTCTTTTATATTATTTAGAATTATCAGTATAACATAATTTTAGAGGGTAGTTTTTTTTTCCATCTGATGGATTTTATTTAATATTTTACACAGCCCAATGGCAATGGCTAAAAGTGCAAAGTGGTTTTGCATCTCAGCTCTACCATTTACTAGTGATATAATCTGAGCAAGTTATTTAAACTCTGTGTGCTTCGGTTTCATGCATGGATATTAATGAATGCAGATTTTCTCAATGGCTGTCCAAAATATATCCATTGTCACAATCACAGCTACTTTCTTGTTCCAAAGAACACTAGACTTCATTACTAGATTTGGGGAGACCAGTTTAAACAGTCGAATCACTGACAAAAAAAAAAAAATCCCCACAAAAATGCAGAAGAAAGTAACACTAAGTAGACCAAAAAAATTAAAAAATGAAACTTGTTTACAGTGCTAAGAGCTAAAATAAATGTTGTTAAAAGATCATTTTAAAGACTTTTTGAAATGTGTTAACTATGAGCACTTTTTTCTTATTTTATTGAGAATACATTGTATTATTTTAATTGATATTGAGATATTGAGCCAGCATTGCACCCTTTAAGTAAACCTCACTTGGTTTGAGGAATCATTTTATATTCATATTGTAGAAGTTTATTTGACAATATTTTGGATGTTCCAATAAAACTTTACTAATGGACACTACAATTTGAATATGTACATGTCAAGAAATCTTCTTGAATGCGAAATGATTCTTCTCTCTAAAGCTATCAACAAATAAACAAAGAAACAAAAAATAGCCAGTGAGTCAGACTTGGCCTACAGGCAGTAGTTTATCCATGTTGGCTTTAGGTATTTGCTAAAAGATAAATTCTAGGTTTCATCATAGACTGACTCACTCAAAAAATTGAGAGTAAATTCCATGAATCTGAAAATTTTAAGTAACTTTTCAAAAGAAGAATTTTAGGTTTTATATGAAATTGAAAGAATGGACAGAGATTTCACATATACCCCTTGCCCTAATGATACAGGATGGGTGGTGCCAGGGCTCAGGTCCTGCCAGCCTGCCCAGGAGGACCTGGCTTGCCTCTGCTTGGCCTCTGCTTGCACCACTGGAGTGTTGGTGCAGTAGGATGTGGGGAGGCAAGGGCTAGAGAACCAAGTGGACCCCAGAGGGTCAAGTGCAAGGAAGCCCCTGTCCCTAGGAAATCGCTGGAGACTGTGGCACAGCAAGCACTGCTGCCCAGTACCAACCCCAGAACCATGCTTAGACCTAGAGAACCTTCCTCTGGCTGCACTACTCCCCTGTGGGAATTTCACAGGCCTCAGAGTGACACAGGGACCCTTCATCAGGTCTGAATAGGGAACTCCCATTTCCTAGGCCTGGGAAAGTCCATGTAAGTAACCTAATCCTGGGCAATTTCATGAAGAGAATGACTCATTCACTGTGCTCTGAGGGGAAGGGACTGTATTCATTTGTTACAAACTCCTGGCCAAATGTAACTACAAAGGACCCAGGTGACTATATATACACAAAGGACCCAGGTGGAGATGTTCCTACTTGGGTTTTTTCCTTGGCCAGATGATCTGGTGCTTCTTACTCCTTCTGTATTCCTTTCTGGCTAATAAATCCTATTTTACCATCAATCTATAGGTGGGTTCATTCTTCTAATCCCCAAGACAAAAAACCTACAGAAGAAAGAAATTCCACTAACACTAACACATGCATAGTTACCCCTATTATTAACATTCCCTACCAGAGTGGTACATTGGCTACAACTAATGACCCCACACTGACATCAAGCTCACCTGAAGTCCATAGTTTGTATTGAGGGTCACCCTTGGTATTGGAAAGTCTATAGATTTGGATAAATACATAACTTGTATGTACCCTTGTAGTACGCTGGGAGAATGGGGACTGAAGACCCCATTCTTGGCAAAGGAAAGCACCCCCAGTTAAAGAGGAAAACTAAAAAGTAAGCTGAGTGAGTCAGAACAAAGAAAAGTCAGCTAGTTTACATTTAAGCTCACCATTACTAGCAAGCTTCTTGCCTTTTCTGAAATTCTACTCTGTTGGAGATACAGTTTACAAAGACCTTGCTGGGTCTGTGAGCACTCTGAGGAGAATAACGGTCATTGAAGAGGCTATGACAAGTCCTAAGAAAAGATACATCTTCTGGGGCTTTTCCTACCCATTAAACAGACAAAAGCAGATACTTATTGTGGAGATTTGTATTTGCCTGGGGCAGAGATCAAGGGAGTAGCTCCAGTTCTGAAATATGGGCAAAAGAGCTTATATCCCTTATAGCAGAGGAAAATCCTCTATGGTAGTGATGGGAGGAAAATACTTCCCTCCCACCCCACCTCAGAGGAGATTAAAGCTCCTGGTGTTTTACGCCACAGAGAACTAGTGGAACTTAACACCTCCCTAGAAATCTGTGTGTGTGACCTCAAGCAGGAAGTTCTCCCAATCCAAGGCTCAGATTTCAGATTACTGAAGGCCACCCTTAAGGTTAATTATAATAACAATAGAGGCTGATATAATCAATCTGAGAAACTGCTGACTCTTTTTTCCCTCTCTCAGCTTACCTTCGGGGCAAATAGACTTCAATAAAATCAGAGTGGAGCAAACACTCTGAGACATTGCCAGAATCACGAGGAGCAATGGACCCCTGAGCTCCCACTTTTAATTCTACGCTATATGTCTTGTGTCTTTCTTTATCGTAGCTCCTTACTTCATATTTCTTCAGTGGATTGCCACCAGTTTCCACAGGTCTCAATAGATGCTGCTCTTGGGCTGGGACCCTGACAGTAGTATATCACACAGAGTATTTTCACGTTCTAAAAATTTTCTGTGCTTCTCCCAGTTCCCACCTACTGCCCCCAACACATAAATATTTGGCACCTACTTATGTTTTTAGTATTTCTTTAGTTTTTCCTTTTCTAGAAAGTCATTTACATGTAATTGAAATCATAAAGTGTATAAACTTTCAAATTGACTTCTTTTGCTTAGCAAAGTGCATGTCAGTTATTAATTTCTTCCATCTCTCTCTGTTTTCTTTTTTTAAGTTTCAGTGGACTGTAATTGGCCTGTAATTCCAAAAATTTGCAACAAATTATATTTAACATTATAACATAGCTTAAAATAAAATCAATAACATTTGGCTTTTATATTTTTGACATGCATAATTCCAGGAAGTGTTTCCTTCTTTTATATTGTCTGAAAAAAATAATGGATAGAAATAGTGTTGTTTTGTATTCAAACGTTTGGTGGAATTCTCCAGTGTAACTATCTGAGACAAAAGGTTTACTTCTGGTGAGTTTTTAAATGACAAATTCAGTTTCCTTAATGGTTATCTCTTTTATATTGGATAAGTTATGGCCGTCTGTGTTTTTGGAAGAGTTGGTCAAGCATGTTTTTGAAATATGTATGTGATTATAGTTGTTCACTACATTCCTTTAGTATCCTCAAAATGTCTATAGGTTCTATAGTTCTATAAGGATCTTTTCTGTTACATTCCTGCTATTCATAATTTGTGTCATCTCTCTCTCTTTTCTTTTCAGTCCTATTATGAGTTTGTCAATTTTATTGACCTTTTCAAAGAACCGGCTCTAATTTTATTGACTTTGTTCTTTTCCCCCAATTCTGTTGAGTTCTGCTCTTACTTATATTATTTTCTTCCATCTGTTGGTTGAAGTCTTTTTTTTTTTTTTTTTTTTTTACTACATTCTTGATGTGGAAGCTTAGAGAATTGTATTTTAAATTAATAATTTTAATTAAATTACTAATTTGATTTTATCATAGGTAGAGGGCAAACTTTATGTGATTTCAATTATTTTAAATTTGTTGAGATGGTTTTATGGTCCAGCATGTGGACTATATTTTTATAAACTTTATGAGCACTTAAAGTTTTTTTATAAACCTTTGGGGGATTGATGCATGAATGGTAATGACTAATGATTTCTATCAGTTCTTCTATATATCTATATATTCGATGAATATCTTTCTAGTTGTTCTATCAATTGTTTTGAAGGAGTGTTGAAATCTTTAACTAAAAATGGACTTTTCTATTTTTACTTTCAGGTCTATTAGGTTTTGATTTGCATATTTGTTAGCTCTGTGTATTATTTCTTTTGTGTATACCTGTACACACTTCTACATCTTTCTGGTGCATTGACATTTATATTATTATGTATTCTTTCTTTCTCTCTAGTTATGCATCTTAATTTATTAGACAATAATATAGTCATTCTCACTTTCTTTTAATTAATATTTGCATAATGTATATTTTCATTCTTTCCTTTGGAAGATGATTTATTTTAGATAACATATAGTTGAGTCATATTATGTAATCCTCTCTGCTAGTATCTGCCATTAGCTGATGAATGCAGATCATTACATTTAACTTGACTACTGATATATTAGGACTTAAGTTCCCTCTGTTATTCCTTTATGTTTTCTTTTCCTGATATAGTTTAACCATTCTTTTAGATTTTCTGGTAACAAATTCCCTTTGTTTTGTTGTTGTTGTTGTTTGGGGGGTTTACCCAGGAATGTGTTGGTTTTTCCTTTCTTTCTAAAAAGATAACACCTCTTGACAATTATTTTATTTCAGCACTTTTGAATCATTTCTTTTTTTTAATTTTATTAAATCAAAGCTATGTACATTAATGCAATCATGGGGCACCATACACTGCTTTTATACACCGTTTGACACATTTTCATCACACTGGTTAATGTACCCTTCCTGGCATTTCCTTATTTATTGTGTTAAGACATTATGTTCTACATTTACTAAGTTTCACATGTGCACATGTAAGATGTACCACAGGTATAACAGCACCAATCACCCTCCCGCTGCCCATCCTCCCCCTTCCCTCACCTCCCTCTCCCCCTTCCCCATATCCTTAGGTTATAACTGGGTTATAGCTTTCATATGAAAGCCACAAAATAGTTTCATAGTAGGGCTGAGTACATTGGATACTTTTTCTTCCATTCTTGAGATACTTTACTAAGAAGAATATGTTGCCTCTCCATCCATGTAAACATGAAAGAGGTAAAGTCTCCATCTTTCTTTAAGGCTGCATAATATTCCATGGTGTACACATGCCACAATTTATTAATCCATTCGTGGATCGATGGGCACTTGGGCTTTTTCCATGACTTAGCAATTATGAATTGGGCTGCAGTAAGCATTCTGGTACAAATATCTTTGTTATAATGTGATTTTTGGTCTTCTGGGTATATACCTAGTAGAGGAATTCTAGGATTGAATGGCAGGTCTATTTTTAGACCTCCAAGTGTTCTCCAAACATCTTTTCAAAAGGAATGTATTAATTTGCATTTCCATGAGCAGTGTAGAAGTGTTCCCGTTTCTCCACATCCATGCCAACATCTCTGGTCTTGGGATATTGTGATATGGGCTAATCTTACAGGAGTTAGATGATATCTCAAAGTAGTTTCGATTTGCATTTCTCTGATGATTAAAGATGATGAGCATTTTTTCATATGTCTGTAGGCCATGCACCTGTCTTCTTCAGAGAAGTTTCTCTTCAAATCCCTTGCCCAGCCTGCAATGGGATCCCTTGTTCTATCCTTGCTAATGCGTTTGAGTTCTCTGTGGATTCTGGTTATTAAACCTTTGTCGGAGACATAACCTGCAAATATCTTCTCCCATTCTGAGGGCTGTTGCTTGCTTTACTTACTGTGTTCTTGGCTGTGCAGAAGCTTTTTAGTTTGATCAGGTCCCAGTAGTGTATTTTTGAAGCTGCTTCAATTGCCCCGGAGGGGTCCTCCTCATAAAATACTCACCCCGACCTATTTCTTCAAGGGTTTTCTCTGCACTCTCCTCTAGTATTTTTTATAGTTTCACATCTTAAGTTTAAATCTTTGATCCAGTGAGAGTCTATCTTAGTTAATGGTGAAAGGTGTAGGTCCAGTTTCAGTCTTCTACAGGTTGCCAGCCAGTTCACCCAGCACCATTTGTTAAATAGGAGATATTTTCCCCACTAATGTTTTTAATTGGCTTCTCAAAGATCAAATAACGGTAAGTAGCTGGGTTAATCTTTTAGTTCTCTCTTCTGTTCCATAATTCTACCTCTCTGTTTTTGTGCCAGTACCATGCTGTTTTGATCACTATCGATTTATAGTATAGTCTGAGGTACCGTAGTGTGATTCCTCCTTCTTTGTTTTTATTTCTGAGTAATGTCTTATCTATTTGAGTTTTTTTCTGATTCCATAAAAATGAGGAATTATTTTTTCAAGATCTTTAAAGTATGACAGTGGAGTTTTAATAGGGATTGCATTAAAATTGTATATTGCTTTGTGTAGTATGGACATTTTAACAATGTTGATTCTTCCCAGCCATGAGCATGGTATGATTTTCCATTTGTTAATATTTTCGGCTATTTCTTTCCTTAGAGTTTCATAGTTCTCTTTATAGAGATCTTTCACGTCCTTTGTTAGATAAACTCCCAAATATTTCATCTTCTTTGGCACTACTGTGAATGAAATAGAGTCCTTAACTGTTTTTTCAGCTTGACTTTTGTTGCTATATATAACAGCTACTGATTTATGAATGTTAATTTTGTAACCTGAGACGCTGCTGTATTCCTTGATCACTTCTAAGAGTTTTGTAGTAGAATCCCTAGTGTTTTCCAGATAGACAATCATATCATATGCGAAGAGTGAAAGCTTGATCTCTTCTGACACTATATGGATACCCTTGATCACCTATTCTTTCCTAATTGTGATGGCTAACACTTCCATTACAATGTTAAAGAGCAGTGGAGACATGGGCAGCCTTGTTTGGTTCCTGATCTGAGTGGAAATGATTCCAATTTAACTCCATTCAATACAATATTGGCTGTAGTTTTGCTGTAGATGTCCTCTATCAGTTTAAGAAATGTCCCTTCTATACCTATTTTCTTAAGTGTTCTGATCATGAAGCGATGGTGGATATTATCAAAAGCTTTTTCTGCATCAATTGAGAGAATCATATGGTCTTTGGTTTTTAATTTCTTTATGTGCTGAATTATACTTATAGATTTACGTATATTGAACCAGCCTTGAGACCCAGGGATAAAACCAACTTGGTCATGATTTATAATTTGTTTGATGTGTTGCTGGATTCTGTTCATTAGGATCTTGTTGAATATTTTCTATATTCTGGAGAATGCATCTATATTCATTAGTGATATTGGTCTATAATTTTCTTTTCTTGTTGGGTCTTATCTTGTTTTGGGGATCAGGGTGATGTTTGCTTCATAGAACGTGTTGGGTATTCTTCCTTCTTCTTCTATATTTTGGAACAGGTTGAGTAATATAGGTACTAGTTTCTCTTTAAATGTTTGGTAGAATTCTTATGTGAAGCCTTCTAGTCCTGGGATTTTCTTTTTAGGGAGATTACATATAGTTGATGATATTTCAGAACTTAATATTGGCCCATTGAACATTTTCACTTGATTCTGGCTAAGTCTTAGAAGGTGACGTGTTTCCAAGTATTGGTCAATTTCCTTCAGATTTTCATATTTCCGAGAATAAAGTTTCTTGTAATATTCATTAAGGATTTTTAGAATTTCTGAGGAGTCTGTTGTTATTTCATCTTTGTCATTTCTGATTGATGAAATTAGAAATTTTACTGTTTTTTTCCTGGTTAAGTTAGCCAAAGGTTTATCTATTTTATTGACCTTTTCAAAAAAACAACTTTTTGATTTATTGATCTGTTGTATTATTCTTTTGTTTTCAATTTCATTTAATTCTGCTCTAATTTTGGTTATTTCTTTTCTTCCACTGGGTTTGGGGTTGGAATGTTCTTCCTTTTCCAGTTGCTTGAGATGTCCCATTTAGTTGTAAACTTTCTCTCTTTCTGTTTTCTTGAGGAAGGCTTGCAGTGCTATAAATTTCCCTCTTAGGACTGCCTTTGCAGTATCCCAGAGGTTCTGATAATTTGTGTCTTCATTGTTGTTTTGTTCCAGAAATTTGGCAATTTCCCTCTTCATCTCATCTCTGACCCAGCTATCATTGAGCATAAGGTTATTTAACTTCCATGTTTTTGTATGAGTATGCAGATTCCTGTGCTTACTAAGTTCAACTTTTATTCCATGTGGTCCAAGAAGATGCAAGGAATAATTTCTATTCCTTTAAATTTACTGAGGTTAGACTTGTGACCTAAGATGTGACCGATTTTGGAGTATGTTCTGTGGGCTGATGAGAAGTATGTGTATTTAGTTTTTGGGGATGAAATGTTCTGTAGCTGTCTGCTGAATCCAAATGTTTGATTGTTAGGTTTAAATCTAATATTTCTTTGCTCGGCTTCTTATTGGAGGTTATATCCAACATTGCCAAAGGAGTGTTGAAATCTCTGACTATTATGGATCTAGAGGACATCAAGTTGGTCATGTCTGTTAGAGTTTCTTTTATAAATTGAGGTGCACTCTGGTTGGGTGCATACATATTGCTAATTGAAATCTCATTATATTGAGTATTACCCTTAACAAATATGAAGGGACCAGTCTTATCCTTCCTTACTTTTGTTGTTTTAAAGCCTATTGTTTCTGCAAATAGAATTGCAACACCTGCTTTTTTCTGATTACCATTTGCCTGAAATATGGATGACTATCCTTTCACCCTGAGTCTATATTTATCTTTGAAGGTAAGATGTGACTCTTTTATGCAGCCAATATCTGTCCTGACTTTTTATATCCAGTCAGCTAACCTGTGCCTCTTTAGAGGACAGTTTAAGCCATTCACATTAATGGAGAATATTGATAAGTCTAGTAAAATTTTGGATATTGAGTTTTTCGAATGTCCAGTGGACATTTTTAATCCTTTCACCACTGTGGAAGTTGGAGCTTGATCAAAAGTTTTGGAGTGAGTTTACTTTTGTGGTAGAGGATTGAGCTGGTCATTATGGAGGATAGGTCTGAGAATATCCTGAAGAGCTGGCTTGGTCATGACAAATTTCTTTGACATATGAATATCATTAAAGTATTAATTTCTCCATCATAAATGAAACTCAATTTAGCTGGATATAGAATCCGGGGTTGAAAGTTATTTTGTTTTACAAGATTGTAAGTCGATGACCACCCACTTCTGGTTGAAAAGTTTCAGCAGAGTAATCTGCAGTCATTGTAATATTCTTCCCTTTGTAGGCAATGGATTTCTTGCGTCTGGCTGCTTTCAGAATTTTCTCCTTCATGTTAACTTTAGTGAAGTTAATTATGATATGCCAGGGGGATGTCTTATTCGGGTTGAGTCATTTTGGGGTTCTGAAACTGTGTGCTAACTGAATTTCAAAATCTCTTGGCATGTCTGGAAAATTCCCTTTCATAATTTCATGGAGAAGGGACTCTGTGCCTTGGAAAGCCTCTTCATCACTTTCAGGGATTCCAATGAGGCAGATATTAGCCTTCTTCAAATTATCCCAGAGCTCTCTGAGAGAATAATCCATTTTTGCTCTGCATTTCTCTTCCTCTTTGAGAGTTTAGGAGCTTTCAAAAGCTTTGCCTTCAATATCAGAAATCCTTTCTTTTGCTTGATCCATTCTGTTACTGAGGTATTCTACTGTATTTTTCAGGTCTTTGAGGGCTGCAAATTCTTGCTTCAGTGTGTCAAAATCTTTGGCGGTCTTTTCTTTAAATTCGTTACCTTCTTAAGACAATTTTTGAATTTCTCCTCGAATTTCTAATTCAGACTTTTGAATTGCTCCTCAAATTTCTAATTCCAAATTTTCCTCCATTCTATTAATCTTGTTTGCAATCCAAATTCTGAATTCAATTTCTGACATCTTGGCCAGATGTTTATGAATGGGATCTTCAGTTACATGTGCCATATCTTTCCTTGTGGGGGTTGATCTATTCTGGTTATTCAGGTTACCAGAGTTTTTATTCTGATTCCACCCCATGATTATTTTACACCCTTTGACTTTTCCCCTGGAGGTTTGTTGAGGACCCGTACAGTGCTACGGCCTGAGAAACTTGGGACCTATTTGGTGTGGTGGGGCTAAGTGGTTCTGTCTTGTTTTCAGCTGGTCTCTGTCCAACCCTAGTGAAACAGTTACTCTGGATTGAAGTCTTAGCTGTGGAGAAATACCAGCGATTAAGTCACTCCACGCCCCACAGGTAACAATTAGAAAAGGGAAATCAAACCTTCCTACAACCACACACCCAGAGCACCACTTGGATAGTCCTCGGGCGATTGGCTCAGTTCAAAAGGTCCAAATCAATTGTCTCAGTGAGCACCTGTCTCAGGTGGGAGAGTTTAAAAAATCTCTGTAAACTAGATTGCAGGTGTCTGCCAACAACTCAAGTATGACTTGCTCTGGTGCTCTGTGAAGTCAGGAAGACCCACCCAGCAAATGATTAGTCTGGGAAGATTCATGCCTCCTTCCCCACCTTGCACCTCTGTCACACCCAGTCAGTTGATAACCCTGCAGGACTGTGACCCAGTTTCATCCAATGAGCAGATACTCCAGGGTTTTACACATGCCTGAATCACAAGGAAATCTATGTCTGCTCAGCCAGTCCTCTGCTCTCTGCCTCTATCCAGCAGGTGGCGGTGAGGCCTGACAACCTTGGGAGCTTGATGGAGGCTTGGGGATGTTCACTCAGTTCCAGCTCTGCCCCTGATTGATGTTACTGACAGAACAGAACAACTTTGCGGGAATTTGTTTCTGTCCCTGCTAAATTCCCCTGCAGAAGAGAAACTGTTTTGAGTTTTCAGAACCTGCACCTCAGGCCCTGTCTTTGCTCCTGCAGGTTTGTATTTGCAGCATGGTTAGCTGTCAGTTCTAGCCTGCTGCCTTCCTTTGTCTATAGGCTGACGATCCCCTGAGGGCTGGATGCGGGCCTTAGGCTCAGTAAAGCGGTCCTCTGGGTCAGCCATTTTCCGGGAATCTCCCAGCTCTGCGCGTGCATTATCTAGTCCCCATTCTCAAGCCAGGCCGGTACCGCCTCAGGCAAACCCTTTACTCACTGGGCCTACATTTCCATCCCAGATTTGTTCCATGGTGGTTGCCACTTGAGAAGATGCTTACCCTCCTCTGGTTACCCAGAGAGACAGGGGCTTTGACTTCGGAATATATGGGGGTGAGCCCTATTGTTGCCAAAAATGGCTGTTGCTCTGTGCCTTGGGGCACTGCTGCTCCGGTGTGGTTCCCTCTCAGCCAACTGTCCTCTCCTCACTCCTGTGCCGCAGAATCAGCACTAACCAGCTGCAGTCCAGACCCTGTCCACACCCCTTGAGAAATCACCCAAGAATCTGGACTCCTGGGGGACAGGCCTCCAGACCTCAGAATGAGAGTGGAGGGGAGTACTGGAAGCTCAGAATTGTAGGTAGAGAATATATACAGTTTTGTACAGTTTTATGCCTGGCAGGAGAATGCCGTGGCATCCTAGTAGGGGTAGTAGGTCCAGTTTTTAACAGGTCTGTCCCGTGGAGTGTAGTGGGAGGACCTTCATACTCTGCTCATTTGTTTGGGAGGTACTCCTAGCCATTCTCATGGGGGAGGGGACTCCCGTCCTCCTGGTGATGGATTTTGTACCTTTTGTTTGTATCCTTGGGGTCGCAGCTCGCCTCAGCAGGGTTGATGTGTGTTCTTCAACCTTCTCTCTTGGTGCAGCTCTAATCCACCAGGTTACCTGCTAAATTTCTGTCCTTTAACTCTCCTTCTGAATGGAAGCCTCTGTGGAAAGCTGGCTTCAGTTCTTAAAGAAACTGGTGTACCTGGTAGAGTGACCAGAGGCCACCATGGGGCGTTGGAAGGATTTCCTGCACCATTTCTTCCTGTCCTTCATGGTTGCTTATTAAAAAATGCAGTCTTTCTCATTTTCTGTCCATATAGAAAAGGTATTATTTTTTTCTTTGTTTTAAAGACATTTTCTTTGCCTTCAGTATTCAAAATTATAATTGTGAAGTTTCTTGTCAAATACCTTTTTAGGTTTTTTTTTTTTCAGTTTGGATTTTACTCACATTCTTAGATCTCTAAGTTTATATTTTTATGCTTTCATTTTATTTTCAAAAACAGAGAGTTTTTCTTTCTGTTTTCTTTGAGTACTTTTTCATCCTTGCTCTTTTTCTCATTTTCTTACAACACTCCAATGATATAGTGATAGTTTTTTTTATAATCTCACACATCACTAATGTTCTGTTCATTTTTTGTTTTGTTTTGTTTTGGTTGGGTGGTTTTGCCTTTCTTTCATTTATTACATTTTTTGTGTTTGTTTAAATTGGGTAATTCTTACTTTTCTGACCCCTTGGTCATTGATTATGTTTTTTCACTCTGTTCTGCTCTTGATGTCATTTATTAATAATGTTATTTCAGATGTTGGATTATTAATTCTAGCACTTGAATTTTGTTATTTTTTTCTTTTTTGAAAATTTCTATTTTTATGGACCTTTTTCTTATTTATTTCAGGTATGTTTTCAGTTACCTCTTAAAACATTTTTTTTTAATGTTAGCTGCTTTAAAATCTTTACCAGATAACTTAACAAGCCTTTCTTCTTGCCTGTTGTCTATGTTTGACTCTTTTTTGTGTCAAGATTAAAATATAAAAACATTTTTTATTACATTGTGAGACTCTGGATCTTACTTAAACTTCTGTTTTGGCTGATTCTAACAACACTTTAACAGGGGGATGAAGGCACTTCTCCATCATTCTCCCTCAGTTAGGGTAGAATTTCAGATTTTCTACTGGTTTTTAGTTGATTCCAAGGGGAGGGGAGCTCTTTATTGCTACTGGCCAACCATGGAAGTTTGGGCTGTTCATGTGATCTGCACTAATGTACTATCAAAGGAGTAGGCAGTATAAAGACTTACAACTCTACTGTAGTTCTCTCATACCTCCCTAGCAGGGGAGGGTGAAGGGTACCACCTTCTGTAGATTTGTGTAGAAGGCTAAGCTCTTCATGAGATTTCCACTAACACTACAGTGAGAGATAAAACTTATTTCTGGCAAATGCAGATGAACATCCTGCCTCACTTGGAGTTATCAGGTAACACGCTGAAAATAATGTTGAGTAGCTCATTGGAGCCTTATGAAGTTAGAATTCTAGGCTTCCTATTCAGTACTTTCTGTCATAGGTGCATGCAAGGATAACACTGTTTTTTTATGTTGTTTCACTTTAGTAGAGCTGTTATTTTCTAAAATTCTATCTTGCTAGGCTGCCCTTTTCTTATTCCCTTAGTTGCAAAGAAGAGGCTTTTACCTTTTGACATTCCAAGATTACTGGGTTCTGTAGTTCCAAGTCTGCAACATATGAGATAAAAATAAATTTCACAGAAATCATCACAGTGTCTTTCTTCAGACCCCACATTCTTGGGTAGTCTGCCTTCTTCTTTCTAGCTTTAGCACATTCCTTCTCATTCTCTCACTCTCTTTCATATGTTTAATGTCAGGGGGTTTTCATTGCTTTATGGAAAGAAAAAGAGATACGTATAACATTCCACTTTCTATGACATAGACTTTTTTTTAAACTTTTAATATATCTGAATCTTTACATTTAAGGTGAATATTGTAGATGTCCCTCATACACTTGGGTCTTTCTTTGCATTTTATTTTGTACCCACTCTGACAAATTGTCTTTTAATTTGTGTATTTGGCTGATTCACACTTAAGTGATTATTGACAACATGAACCATGTTTCTTCCTGTTTTCCATTTACCACAATGGACTTTTATTTTCATTCTTCTGATTTTAACTGAAATTTTAAGTAATTCTAGTTTATCATTTTCTTTTTAAAGAAAATATATTGCTCCAATTTTTAAAGGCTTCAGGCCTGAGGTTCATCTCTTTCCCTCCAGGAACTTATGTTTCTGGCTGAGGAATTGACTGTAATTTTCTCTATATCTATTTTAAAGCATGCCAATTAATATAGTCCTTTAAATCAAGATAAAAATTAAAAGATGACAGTTGTGTATGTTTTGTAAAATCCTAGATACATATTTTTATGTTTAATTATGTTATACACAAGTTGTATTGTAAATACCTATTTAGTTTTATCTACAATGTATTTATTTTCATATGTGAAAGAAATAATTATTTGAGACCTATGCTAACAAAATTTAGTTTTGTGGTTGGAGAAACTATCCTTACATATACTATTTTCTCTAACTTGCAGGAATCTAGCCTAATGATTATTCATGTTCTTTAGAAAATGAGGATCTCGTTATTGAGACCACCTACAGATGGTATAATTGAAATTTTGAATCTGTGAATAAACACTTCATCATTTTGATCTTTTATGCAAATCTCTAAACATTCATGGATATTATACTGAAAAAAATAATTTTGTAAAGTTAAGTTTTAGCCCAGAATTATTCACATTTTAGATATACTTTACATAAATCTGAAAAAAATGTTAGTAAGCCTATCTCCTTCTCAAGTATTAAATATTACACTCTAAACATTCTGTGAATAGCAATTTATTTCATGAAGTTAGGCTATCAAGTAATATGCTTGAGAAATGTTGGTTTTAAAAATGTTATATTTTATTCACTCAACATCTCCACATTATCCTATGTTTTATTGTGTCAATGTACTTTTAGTTTGCAAATTAGCATGCCCTTTCTATGATATGAGAATATTATTTTCCTAATAATTTAGCTTTATATTATAAAGAATGAGGTAAATTTTAAAGACAATTTCATATGTTTATTTACCAAATTGTTCACGTAAATGGAGAAAAGTTTCATTAAAAATTGAGGAGTACGATAAATTAAGTTTTATTTTAAAAAATTTCTTAGATAGTTTGCTTATATTTCATATATAGCCTTGAGTTATTATACAGTTTCTCTGTAGGTAAATGATATGAAAAACTGAGCTTAAAGTCTAAACTAGATTACTTACTCCTTCTGCATGAGCTATATTGAGCAACCAACATGCACAGCACCATATTCACCTCTACAATAATGTCTGAAAATATTGGTACATAATTACAATCTCACATATCCTTAATTTATATAACTTACCCTATGATTATGTGTTAATAAGGAGGTTAAAGCAATTAAAATCAAGAAGAGGGTGGAGCAAGACAGCCAAATTCTATGCTTCAGTGATCATATCTATACAGAAAGCAAAATTGAATAACCATCCATGCAAGAAAGCACATTCATTAGATCAGAAAGTTACATAAGCAATAACAGTGTCTAGTTTTAACACCCTACCAAGGAAGGAAACACTGAAGAGGGTCTTGCACTGCCTACAGCACCACTTCCCACTCCCTGGCAATACCATGCACAGCAAGTGCTTGTGGGAGGGAGAGTGAAGTGACTGTGGGACTTTGCATTGGAACTCAGTTTTGCCCTGTCACAGAAGAACACAACACCTAGCAGAATTCTGTCAGTGCCCAAATTTAGACCAGCTGGCATTTAGACCAGCTATCACCAGAACATAACTCTTAGCCCCAGGGGTAGGAACCTGAGTTCTGGCTAGCTCCACCACTGTCTGACTAAAGTGGCCTAGGGCTTGGAATACATTTGAGAAACAACCAGGCCACAAAGATAAGAATCCTTGAGCAAGTCATGCTCCACTGGGCTAGACAGAGAACTTACTGTGTACATGGCCAAGTGATACACTAGCCAAGAGAATACTTACATTATCCCTGCATTAACTCCAGAAAGTACAGTTCAAAGGAGAGACTCCTTTCACTTGGGGGTAGGTAGAGGGAAGAGTACATAGGATTTTTTCTTGTAATTTGAATACAGCTTAGCCACAGCAAAACAAGTCATTAAGAAAATTCCTGAAGCCTCTGATTTCAGTTCCTTGCCCCTGGATGGCATTTGTAGACCCATCCTAGCCTTGAAGTGAACCTGCTTTCCTGATGCCAAAACCCAACAAAGATTTAACAACAAAAATAGAACTACAGGGCAGTATTTATGATGAACATAGATTCTAAAATTCTCAACAAATATTAGCAAACTGAATTCAACAACACCTTAAAAGGGTGATTTATTGTGGCTAGTTGGGATTCAACCCAGGGATGCAAGGATGGTTCAACACATAGAAATGAAAATATAACATATCATAGGAATAAAATGAAGGACTAAAGCCATATGAAAATTTCAATTAACACTCAAAAAGCATTTGATAAAATTCAACATCTTTTCATAATAAAAACTCTCAAAAAACTAAGCATTAAAACAACATACCTCAACAAAATAAAAGCTATGTATTAAAAATCTACAGCTAATATCACACTAAAAACTGAAAACTGAAAGGCTTTCCTCTAACATCTTGAATAAGACAAGGATGTTCACATTTGCTAATGTTATTCAAAGTTTTAGCTAGAGCTATTATAAAAGAGTTTTAAATAAAGAACATCTACATTGGAAAGGAAATTCAAATTATTTTTATTTTCAAATGATATAATCTTATATTGAGAAGTCTTTATAATCTATAAAGACTTATAAATTCAATAAAGTTGCAAGATAAAAAATCAATATACAAAAATCAGTAGCATTTCTGTATACTCAACAGTAAGCAAACAGTCATTGAAAGTAATCAAAAAGAAATCCTATTTATAATTTTTCCAGATAAGATAAAATACTTAGGAATAAACTTAGCCAAGTAAGTGAAAGATCTCCATGATGAAAACTATAAAATATTGATGAAAAAATTGAAGAGGACACAAATAAACAAAAAGATAGTCCTTGTTGATGCATTGGAAAAATCAATATTATCAAAAATGTCAAATTACTCAAGGCACTCTACAGATTCAATGCAGTCCCTATCAAGAAACCAATGACATTCTTTCCAGAAATCAAAAAGTAAGCCTACAATTTATATGGAATCACAAAAAAATTCAAGATGAACAAAGCCATTGAAAGAAAAGGAACAGATTCTGGGAAGATGGCTGACTGGTAGCAACCCTTGGCAGAGGCTCCTGAGCAGAGGAAGAAAAACTGGATGGAATCGGACTCTATGAAGTCAAAGGTGGAGAGCTGAGCCAAGAAAGAAGCTCGGCATGCTGTAACTCCAAAGAAGAGCATTCAGGAAAACAAATTTCAGGTATAAAGCCTATTGAATAAAGGATGGGAGACCCCTCCCCCAAGCAGGAGGCCTGCTGCAAGCTATCTGCTAACTAGCAGGGAACAAAAGACTTCTCATTCTACTTTGCTGAAAAGAGCTGCTGAACTCAAGGTTTCTTTCTCCAGGGAGGTCCCACTTATGAACCTAGACACCACTCTTCCAGGCATAAAATTGAACAGATATTTCCCCCCACAAGTCCAAACTCACAGTCCACCCTTCCACCTCACATGTTGGAATGAAGTTCTGCCTCCTGCAGAGCAGAGTGTTTGGTCTTGTCCTGAGAGATCTGGGCATAGTATAGGCTGCCAACCATCAGGACAGAATCTGTGACTAATGCGTAAGAAAGAGGGTATGGGAAGAAAGGAAAACTCAGTGGGAGGAGGAGCAGCCCCCTGGTTATGACTATGCCTGGCCAGTGGTGGTGTTGACCTTCAGTTTTGGCTCTGTCAGGACACAGTGCAGAGCCCCCAGCTCTGATGGCAGCTACAGTCAGAGAGTGGTTGCCCCATGTGGACTGAGTTCAGCAGATAGGGCTAGTCCCCAGCCCTTGCTGGGCCTGTGAGCAAAGGCTTGCTAGGCGTGGACTGGGACCTGAGAACAAGTATGTTGTCCACTGATTACAAAAGAACGCTTGAGCAGGCTTGCTGGGTGTGAACCAAGACTGGAGGGCTATTTTGTGATCCCCTATCTCCAGTGGGACTGGTGAACAGAGGCTTACAAGGGTGAGGACTGAGACCTGCAGGCAGGGTGCAGTGCCCTGACTCTAACATAGCCTGTGAACAGAGGCTTGCCAGGCAGTGGACTAAGACTGGCAGGTGGGGGTATGGTCCCCTGACTCCAACTGGTCTGGCAAGCAGAGGCTAGCTGGGTATGGACTGAGACCAGAATGGAGGGCCAGTGCCCTGTCTCCAACAGAGCCTGTGAATAGAGACTTGCCAGGCAGTGGACTGAGACTGGGTCTGACAGGCAGAGGCTAGCTGGATGTGGACTGAGAATGGTGGGTGGGGGCATGGCCTCTGGCTCCAACTGGGCCTGTGAGCAGAGAAGTAGACAACAGTGTGGACTGAGTCTGGTGGGTGGAAATGTGGATCCCTGGCTCCAATTGTGCTGTTGGTGACCCTTAAACTCCTCTCTGTTGAGCAGGGTTTACACTGCCTGAGACAATTTAATTGGAACCCATGTCTGGGGCTGTCCACTTGGAGACATTCTGAGGTTGACCTTCGAAGTTTCGTAGCAGAAAAGAACTGAAGGGTGGAGGCTGGGTGCCACAGCTATTCGTATCTTTTTACAGTCGAGATTTAAAACTAGTACTGTGACTTCTTAGGACAGATTAGAGTTTGGCTGATATCAAAACAGAGCTATCTTGCACAATCTCACCAAGTAGGTCCTCAGAGTCTCCAGCCAAAACTCTGAAAGGGGCCTTTGTAAGGTTTTAGGAGATAAACCACAATTATAAAGCCTAATGCTTTGGTAAGGGACTATCTCTACTACTTGGGAACCCCATTTTAATCCCACCCTACCAGTTCTCATAACCAAACAGTGGAAAATAAACATAGTGTGGACCCAAAAGAAGAACTCTGGCAACATGAATAACCAGAGTAGATCTACCC
Organism: Nycticebus coucang; assembly: GCF_027406575.1. Taxonomy (NCBI): domain Eukaryota; kingdom Metazoa; phylum Chordata; class Mammalia; order Primates; family Lorisidae; genus Nycticebus; species Nycticebus coucang. The sequence goes on along the minus strand of NC_069789.1, from coordinate 66,849,776 downwards.
CCCCCCAAAGAAATGACAAAAAAGATACAAATGAAGATGCCATGCATAAACAAATGGCAATAATGTCAGAAGTCAAATTCAGAATATGGATTGCAAGTAAGATAAATAGAACGGAAAAAAAAGATAGAAATTGAATTCCAAAGAGTAGTTGTAAAGTTGTCTCAAGAAATTAATGAATTCAAAGCCAAAGTCACCAAAGATATGTACATAATGAGAAAAGAGATAGCAGAGCTCAAGGAAATGAAAAAGTTAGTTGAGGATACAGTAGAATCCCTCAGTAATAGAGTTGACCAGGCAGAAGACAGGATCTCAGAAACTGAAGACAAAGCTTTTGAACATTCCCAAACACTCAAAGAGGCAAATAAATGGAGAGCAAAAACTGATCATTCCCTGAGAGAGTTGTGAGATCATTCCAAAAGATCAAGTATTCATCTTATAGAAATTCCTGAAGGAGAAAAGGATGGCGCTAAAGGTACAGATGCTCTACTCTAAGAGATTTTGGAGGAGAATTTCCCAAGCATTGTAAGAGATACAGAAATTCAGATAGCAGATAGTTTCAGAACCCCAGCAAGACTCAATCCAAATAAAGCATCTCCTAGACACATTGTGATTAACTTTGCCAAAGTTAAGACAAAGGAGAAAATTCTACAAGCAGCCAGAGGTAAGAAAAGCATCACCTACAAAGGGAGATCTCTCAGCTGAAACATTTCAAGCCAGAAGAAGATGGTCATCAATATTCAGTCTCCTAAAACAAAACAACTTCCAGCCCAGGATCCTGTGCCCAGCTAAACTGAGTTTCATTTGTGATGGAGAAATCAAATACTTTAATGAAATAGACATGTTGAAGAAATTTGCCATGGCTAAATCAGCTCTCCAGGATATTCTCAGACCCATCCTCCACAATGACCAGAGCAATGCTCTACCTCCAAAGTAAACTCAACCAGAAATTTTTGAACACATCCCAACTACCACAATGATGAAAGGATTAAAAATATCCACTGGATATCTGAAAATCATGACACTCAAAACATAACCAGGCTAATCCAATTCTCTTAACTAATGTGAATGGTTTAAATTGTCCTCTAAAGAGGCACATGCTGGCTAACTGGATACATAAAATCAGACTGGATATCTGCTGTATACAAGAATCTCACCTTACATTAAAGGATAAAAATAGACTCAGGGTGAAGTGATGGACTTGTATAATACAGGAAAATGGAAACCAGATAAAAGCACGGGTTGCAATTTTAGTAGCAGATACAATTGGCTTTAAACCAACAAAGATAAAGAAAGATAAGGAAGGTCAGTATATATTTGTCATGGGAAATATCCAGCATGAAGAGATTTCGATAATTAACATTTAGGCATCCTACTAGAATGCTCCTCAATTCATAAAGCAGACCCTAATGGATATGAACAACTTGATATCTTCCTGCATTATAATAGTTGGAGATTTTAACACCCCTTTGATAGTTTTGGATAGATCCTGCAAGAAGAAACTAAACAGATAAATATTAGAGTTAAACCTGACCCTAGAATAAATGGACTTTACAGACCTCTACAGAACATTTCACCCTAATACAACTGGATATACATTCTTCTCATCAGCCCAGGGGTCATTCTCCAAAATAGATCATTTCCAGGGCACAAGTCTAACCTCAGCAAATTTAAAAGTATAGAAATTATTCCTTGTATCTTTTTAGACCACCATGGAATAAAAGTTGAACTCAACAGCAACAGGATTTCAGGAGTCATGGAAACTAAATAATCATAAGCTGAATGATAGCTGGGTCAAAGATGAGATTAAGAAGGAAATCAACAATTTTTTGGAACAAAATGATAATGAAGACACAAATTATCAAAACCTGTGGGATACTGCAAAGGCAGTCCTAAGAGTGAAATTTATAGCTTTGGAAACCTTCATCAAGAAAACAGAAAGAGAGGAAGTCAACAACTTAATGGATCATCTCAAGCAACTGGTAAAGGAAGAACATTGAAACCCCAAACACAGCAGAAGTATAGAAATAACCAAAATTAGGGAATAATTAAATGCAATTGAAAACAAAAGAATCATTCAGAAGATCAATGAAACAAAAAGTTGGTTTTTTTAAAAGATTAACAAAATTGATAAACCTTTGGCCAACTTACCCAGAAATAGAAAAGTAAAATCTCTAATATCATCTATCAAAAATGATAAAGGAGAAATAACAATAGACACTTCAGAAATTTAAAAAATCTTCAATGATTACTACAAATATCTCTATCCTAGAAATATGAAAATCTGAAGGAAATGGACCAATAACTGGAAGCACGCCACCTTCCTAGACTCAACCAGAAAAAATTAGAAATCTTGAATAGACCTATGTCAATCACTGAAATAGCATCAACAATACAAAATCTCCCAAAATAGAAAAGTCCAGGAGCAGATGGCTTCACATCCAAATTCTATCAAACCATTCAAGAGGAACAAGTACCTATATTATACAACCTTTTCCAAAGCATAGAAAAGGAAGGAATACTTCCCAACACACTCTATGAAGGAATTATCACCCTGATCCCCAAACCAGGAAAGGATCCAACAAAGAAAGAAAATTATAGACCAATATCATTAATGAATATTGATGCAAAAATATTCAATAAGAAAGCTATAACCCAGTTACAACCTAAGAATAGTGGGAAGGGGAAAGGGAAGGGGGAGGTGGGACTACACCAGCGGTGCATCTTACAAGGGTATATGTGAAACTTGGTAAATGGTCTGTAAAGCTAGTGAATGATGCCCCATGATCATATCAATGTACACAGCTATGATTTAATAAAAAAAAAAAAGATCTTAGCAAACAGAATTCAACAACACATCAAAAAAATTATACACCATGATCAAGTTGGTTTTATTTCAGGGTTACAGTGTTGGTTCAACATATGCAAATCTATAAATATAATACATCAAATCAATAAAATTAAAAAAAAAAGACCACGTGATTTTCTCAATTGACACAGAAAAAGCCTTTGATAATATCCAGCATTCTTCATGATGAGAACACTTAAGAAAATAGGCCCAAGTGCCCATCAACCCATGAATGGATTAACAAATTGTGGTATATATAGTTATAATATCAATATCAAGTGGTATAAGTAATACCACTTGTGGTTTGCCTATTTAATTAAAGTAGACAGCTAACTGAATAATTTTTATAATGTTCAGTAATATACAGAAATCCATGGGTTTTCAGCTATTGAAATGTTTGGAATATGGCCCATTTTTTTAAAAAGTGGCAATATCATTAATGCCATGATAACTTAAATGAGACATTTTAAATGTTTTAAATGACTCACCTTGCTCTCTGTAAACCCTAACATCGGTGCTGGATGACTCCTTTTTGTGTGTTGTTTGAATTTGATTTTAAAACTTGATTTCCATAACGGCTAGCCTTTTTGACCTTTCTCAAGCTGTCTAACCAAAAGGTTGTCTGCCTCATTTCCATTAATAAAAGGAATGTGCCTTTAAAGTTTAACTAAATTATCTTAAGGGCAAAAACTAAATATAACTATGATCTGTGTATTTTCAACAAGCTAGATTTTAAAGTTTCAGGATGGTTGATTTTTCAACAAATATAATACATGCCCATTATGTATGTGTCTTTTATCACTTTTGTGTTAATTTTGTTAGTTGTATTTATTGAATTAAGGAAAATACACAATAAGTAGTCATTTTCAAATCTGAGCTAATAGCATTAACTACGTAATATAATCAAACAAAATATAATTGGGTAATAATGAACATGACTCTACACACGATAGTGTAAATTTACATACTTTGCATTTACTAATAGGAACAACCTAGTTGAGTTTTGTTATATGGTAATAAAACACAATTTAGATAAAAATTTTAAAATCCTAGGTCAGGACTTTCCATATAGAGAGCAACTTCATAAACCATGTGAGTTCTTAAGTGTTTCTTCACTAAAAGTTGTAGTCCTAAACCACTAGCCCATTGGTAATAGCTATTTGTTTTTAGATATTTATGGTATATCATTTGTAGTAACTCTCTACTGTTTATAATACTCTTATCATAGTTCTTATCGTACCTCAATATTAGACAAATGACCTTTAATCAGGCTGGATAGGGCTATTTCTGTCAGATCGTGAAAGTGAAGTTTGAGTTGGTGCAGCCGGGAGTTGAGCTGGGTTTGCATTCCCTTATTGTTATCATTATCCTCAGGGCAGCACATGTTCAATGTCCTCTAATGTTGAGCTCCTCGTCCTTGTGAGTCAGAGTTCCTGGAGTTTCCTCCTCAGTTTTCCTGCTGACCCCTGACTTTCCCTGTTACTGTTCACCTGTACCACAAATAGTCTCTCTCCATGCTATTGCCCCCCCTACAGGGACAAAGTCAGTGCTAATTTTACTCAGTGCAGAACAAAGCTTGTGATGAGGTCAAGGGAATTATCTGTTGTCATGATACAATGACAATTTTAGATTAATCCCTTATTCTGTGCCACTGAGGTTGATGTTATTTTCAGCTTTCCATTCTTATACCCTGTATCAGTCAAGCCTCTTGTTTTATTTTATTATTTGGGGGGGATGAGACCAAGTTTCCTGCCTCCTATAGGGGATAGAAGACGTCTTATTGGATTAGGAATATAATTTTTTTTACCCAATATATTGACTATTTCTTTCCCAGGGTAGGCATTTCATTTTCTTTCTCTCTTAACTTTGTTCTAAATTTCAGAGAGTTTTATTTTTCAAAGACCATTTTTCTTTTTATTTATCCCTAGAATCTAGTGGCTTTTTCTTTTCTCTCTCTCTCTCTTTCTCTCTCTCCCTCCTGGGTTCTGAAGAACCAAGAATATGTGGCTTCTTGCTCTACAGTTTAATTTTATTCTTAGAAGAGAAGGTCACAGGCTCTGTGCTCCACTCTTAGCAACTGCCAATTAAATATTTGTGCTACAGAGATTTCTCTGTGGACTCTTCCTGTCTATAGTTTTCTTACGAGTGCACACCCAATAGGAAAGGTCTTGTGTGTGTGACACTCATTTTATACTTGGGACCCCCAGTTGTTTTTAAAACTTACATGACTGTCCAATCTTCACTTTAATATTTCTTTATAGTTTTGCTGAATTTTTTTCTAATTTTCTCTGGCAAAATTAAAACAATTCATTTACCCTATCATTATTTCAAGGGCTTCACCCTCTTTGAACATCTGGGTATTGGTATATAATCTGACTGCAACTCTCTAATATGTTAAATTTTGGGGACCTTATTTAGACCTTATTTCTTTGGCATAGAATCAACATTATTTGCAATGTTCTATGCCTTAAATACCTGGTTGCTTTCTGTTTTATGATGTTTTTCTGACTTTAACAATTGAATTATGATACACCTCTGTGTAGTTTTCTTTGTGTTTTTTTCCTCTTAAAATACTTTGAGCATCTTGGATCTGTATGCAATGGTAGGCAGAATAATGGGTTCCTAAAGATGTCCATATCCAAATCTGCAGAAACTGCTAATATGTTATGTTACATGGAGAAGAGAAAGTAAGGTTGTAGATGGAATTAAAGGGGCTCTGATACCTACCTTAAAACAGCAGATTACCATAGAACATCCAGGAAGGTACAATGTAATCACAAGCATTCTTAAAAGTGAAAGCTGTAGGCAGAAGAGTCAGTGTCAAGAGTGATGCCATGTGCGGAAGACTCAACCGGCCCGTTGTTTACTTTGAACATGAAAGGACAGCACACAGCACAGAAAACAGGCAGCTTCTCGGAGCTGCAAAAAGCAAGAAAGCAGATTATACCTCAGAACCTTCAGAAAGAATGTTTTACTACTGACCTTTGGGTTTTAGCCCAGTGAGACCCATTCCAGACTTCCAACCTCAAGAAATTTAACATAATAAAGTTGTGTCATTCCAAGCCTCTAAATTTTTGGTAATTATTCACTAGCAATGTAAAACTAATATCCCGGGTTTATATTTTTTTTCAAAAACTATACCTTTTCTCAAATAACAAAATGCAAGATTTATAATACATAATGAACATAATTCTTTAAATAAATAATAAATCAATTCAAGTAATAAATATACACTAATAATTTAAATATATGTTCCACTCTTCCCGTCACTCTTTATTCTTCTGAGATTCCATTGACAAATATATCTTAGACATATTAAAAGTTAGGTTCCATACCACTGCAATAAGCAAATATTACACAAAGCAAGTTACACAAATATGTTGGTATCCCAGTGCACATAAAAGTTATGTCTCCACTATACCATAGTATATTAAAAGTGCAATGGAAGTATATCTTAAAAAGATGTACACACCTTAAGTAAAGAATACCTTCTTCATAAAAAATGCCAACAATCATCCAGCAAGTCATAATCTCTTTGCTGGTGGAGTCTTTCTATGGTATTATTGGCTGATCACTAAACAAGGTGATGGCTGCTGTGGTAATTCCTGAAAATTAGACATCAGTGAAGTTAAACTACCTTGCCTGACTCCACCATTCACAAAAGGTATCTCTATAGCATAGAATGCTGTTTGATAGCCTTTTTACCCACAGTAGAACTTCTTTCAAAATTAAAGTCAATCCTCTCAAACTTTGCTGCTGCTTTATCAACTAAGCTTATGAAAAATGTTAAACCATTTATTATCATTTCAACAATGTTTATAGCATCTTCATTAAGAGTGTGTTCTATTTCAAGAAACCACTTCCTTTGCCCATCCATAAAAGCAAACCATCACCCGTTCAAGTTTCATCGTGAGATCGTAGGAATCTAGTCACTACATCTGTAGGTACTTTCTCCACTAAAGGTGGGAATCCTCCAAAGTCATCTATGAGAACTGGAATCAACTTTCTGCAAACTCCTGTTATTGTTGACATTTTGACCTTTTCCCATAAATCACGAATGTTCTTAAGGGTAACTAGATTGGTGGATCCCCTCAGAAGGCTTTAAATTTACTTTTCCCAGACCCATAAGAGGAATCACTGCCTATGGTAGTTAGAGTCTTACAGATGTATTTCTAAAATAAGACTCAAAATTATTCCTTGCTCCATGGGCTATAGACTTTCCTTTATCCAATTTTCTTCCAGCAATAAGCTGGATCAATTGAAAGATCACCAAGATCGCTTCATATTCTTGAGCACATTATTTGTGCTGCCTGATTTCCAGCATTTATAAACAGTTTCTCATATATTTCATTGATTTCCCATTTGAAGGAAAGAAACTCCAGTTCCTCTTACTACATGGTGGCCAGGAACACAAGTCCCCATACATAAACGGGTTTCTGTTTTTCTCTGCTCTCTATTTACTGAGTGAATATAAGAGTTTCACATACCCTAAACAGAAAAAATACATATGACTATGAATCTCTAATTGGTACCAAAGTCTTAATATATTTAAGATCCAACATAATGTTTTCTTTGATTAAATATACATAGAAGTCTAGATTAGAAACCAGAGAAACGTGCTATTCTATGTGGCACATACATGCTAATTGATTTTACAGAATTCATTATATAAATAAGCCCCAAGAAAATGCTTCTTTCCCAGAAAGAACAGAATATGATATATTAGGGAACTAAAAAGAATTGAATTACAAATCTTTGCAAAGTTCTTATTCTCATAACAACTTTCCTAATAAGCATGAATATATAAATAAATACTATTAATATTGATTGTTATCTGAAAGTAGAGATTTTTTAGATGATGAAATCTGTCAAATGTATTATATTGTACAATTATAATAACCATAATGTGCCATATAAACTTGTTATATTGTAAAAGCTATTATTCCATTATAATAATAGCCCTAATGAATAACAATACATACTAATTATAAATAAACTGTTTTCAAAATGCCTCATTTTATAGACTATTTCTCATGTTAGGAAAATGAGAGCATAGAAACTACTTAAATGTTATCATTGGCCGATAAAGTTTTGTTACTAAAATAAAAATTAAGTTTTAGTTTTCTTAAATTGTATTATATATAATTATTATCAAATTTGATGCAGGTAATAAGCTCACTAATAAAATCATCTTGCAAATGGCTAGTTTTGTAAATATATCTAATTTTATCTAAATACATTGTAAAAATAGTTTATAAAAATGATTTATACCAGGCACAATTGCATGCTCCTGTGGTCTCAGCTACTCAGGAGGCTGAGGTTGGAGGAGTTCAGGTCCAGCCTCGTCAACATGGTAAGACTTTGTCTCTAATCAGTAAATAAATAAACAATTCATAAACCGCCCTTGCCTGTAGGATATCTGACTCTTATCTCAAGGAGAAATCAGTTGAAGGGCATCTGAGAAACTACTCTGCTTGACATTGTTATATCTCCGTCTGATACTTGAAATTTTGGTAGTCACATTGGGGGCCTACAAAATAGGGACTGATCATGGACTTGATGTGTAAATATCTTCAAGATTGATATATTGAAACCCTAAACCCCATTGTGTTGGTTTGGAGGTGACGTTTTGGGGAAGTACTTAGGTTTAGATAGAAGCATGATGGTGAGGTCCTCATGATAGTATTAGTGTTTTTATTAGAAAAGGAAGAAATTGAAGCTTTTCTTTTCTCTCACCATTAGGCAAACCTGTGTGAGTATACAGGGAGAAGCAGTCATCTGCAAATCAGAAAAAGGCCTTCTTCAGTAATTGAGTTTTCTGACATAGGAATGTTGGATTTCCTAGCCTCCAGGACTGTGACAAATAAAGGCCTGTTGCTTCAGACATACCTCACTTGTACTATTTTATTATGGTGGCACTGATTAAGACAAAGTTAGTTAGAAAAGCAGTGTATAGAGAAGATGCAATGAGCTTAGGACTGATAATGCTGAACATGCCGAGTGATCCAATCATGAAATAACCCCACATCCATCAGATAATACACCTGGCATGTTATTTAAGCCATTTCATACTCAGCAGAAAAATAGCTTCATGGATAAAAATGTGAGAATTTGTCTGTGCTTATCATCCCTAATTATTAGAGAAATGCATATCAAAATCACCCTGAGATACCATCTAACCCCAGTGAGAATGGCCCACATCACAAAATCTCAAAACTGCAGATGCTGGCGTGGATGTGGAGAGAGGGGATCACTTTTACACTGCTGGTGGGACTGAAAACTGATACAACTTTTTTTGAAGGAAATATGGAGAACATCAAAGAACTCAGGTAGACCTCCCATGTGATCCTGCAATCCCATTACTGGGCATCTACCCAGAAGGGAAAAAAATCCTTTTACCATAAGGACACTTGCACTAGACTGTTTATTGCAGCTCAATTTACAATTGCCAAAATGTGGAAAGAGCCTAAATGCCCACTAACCCAGGAATGGATTAACAAGCTTTTGCCATTAAAAAAGATGGAGACCTTTGCATTCTGGTTGGTATGAGCGCCTTAAAAGCAGAGACTGTCACTTTCCCCTCTATGCCCTGGTGTGTCCACAGGAATAGACAGTCACATGCTTATGGCCTGGTGGGGGAGGAGGCAGAGAAAACTGACCAGAGCAGTACAGGGGATAAACATACAGAAAACATTCCAAGCATTTGGAGCAGCTGGAAATATCCGTGTTGAGTTTCATGATTTAGAAGTCTTTAACTGAATTGTTAAAATTGCCTTTTCTTTGCTCTGTACTATGTCTACTATACTGTGGGTCATTTAGGCAAGATGAAATGACTTAGTCTCAAGTGTCTGAAGAGCCACAGTAAGCCTTAGTAAAGATGTGATTTGGGGAAGCAATACAAATAAACTAGAGACTTGTAATAATGCCACCCATTAACTATTTTGATTTTTGTTGCAGAATCATTTTTTCCATGTGAGGTGTTAATATGTGTATCAGTGGTGGGAAAACTTGAAAATTCCAAAATCCTTCCCTATTTGAGAGAGGCTGGTTCAGTAGGATATGTTGTATGTGTGTGTGTGTGTGTGTGTATATATACACGTGAATGATGTATTTATTACATTATTTTGGAAGAAGATTAGTCTGTTACGTGGATATATATTATGTATAGCCAAATGGGATCTTTCCATTTGGTAAGGAAGGTAGGATTTCTGAAACTCAGGCCTTAACCAGCAGGTTGGAAAACAAGACCAATTGAAGCATTATAAAATACATGTTTTTGTGGCTTCTATTAAAAAAAAAAAAAAGAAAGAAAAGATGGAGACTTTACATCCTTTGTATTAATCTGGGTGGAAGTGGAATGCATTGTTCTTAATAAAGCATCACAAGAATGGAGAAGTCAGGCAGCACCTGTGGCTCAAAGGAGTAGGGTACTGGCCCCATATACTGGAGGTGTTGGGTTCAAACCCAGCCCTGGCCAAAAACTGCAAAAAAAAAGAAAAGAAAAAAGAATGGAGAAACAAGAATCCTATTTACTCAATTCTCACATGAGGACAGTTGATGACCTAGTACATGGTGGTGGGTGGGGGAAGGGGAGAGCAGAGAGATGGAAGAAGGGAGGGGGTGGGGGTGACAGTGTGTGACACACCTTTTGGGAAAGGGACACAATTATAAGAGGGACACAATTATATAAGGGTCATCAACTGGCCTAGCAATTACCTAACAAATGTAATCAATGTAACCTGGTTCTTTGTACCCTAATGAATCCCCAACAATAAAAAAAAAGAAAGAAAGAAAAAAAATGTGAGAATTGAGACTGGAGGTATCTATGGAATCCTACTACACTTTGTATTGAAATTTGTACTTTTTCCTTTACTTTCTGGGATACAGAGAGATAAAAAAAATGTCTAACCTCACAAATTATTTTGCTGGTTTTTTTTTTCTGCATTCAACAGATACTTCTATAGGGCTATAAGATAGGAAGTTAGTTATGAGTGATCACTGCTTTCAACATTGTTGAAGTAAAACTACTGATATGAAAGGCTAAAGGTAAAGGCAGAGAGGGTTTACTCTGAAGTTGGGCTTCTTGTATCAAAGTTTTCATTCTGTCACGTGACTAATTTAGTGACGTTCTGTAAGATAAATTCTCTTCTGCAATTCATTTTTTTCATTGTAAAATGGGAGTCAAATTGGAACCCAAATCCTGGGAATCTTATGAAGATCAATGAGGTAAATTATGTGTTGTGATTATAAAAGTGCACAGAACATGATTAACTCAACATAATTAGTTATTATCATTTTATTATGACTAAAGCATCATCAACATCGTGGAGGCATGATCATTTGGTGAGAAGTATATTTCTTTTCTCTTTTCAAAGATAAGAAAAAATATACAAAATTTCTTCAGTAAGCAGAAACTGGTAACATGATTACCCATTGTTATTTTTGAATAACTTCACTTTTAAAAATATTTTAGTTTGCAAGACACTTTCAGATCTGTTTCATGTGATATTCATAGCAAATAGTTTGTTAGATATTATTGACTTGATCAGGTGCAGTAACTGAACCTGAGCTATCTGTAAATGGTCACAAAAAACAGTACAATTAAGATGCAATTCAAACCCAGGTCTGGTCATTCCAAAATCCCATGCTGTTTCCACTGGATCCTTGTCTCTTAATCATCATTTAACGAGTGGAATACTTAAAAACAAAATCTCATCACTGTAGAATAAGATATGCCCTATTTTTTTAGGGCAATATAAAGCTTACCTCTTTAATTGTTCAATTATAAAATTGTGCTCTGTGTGTGAACGATACAATGCAAGCCTCAGGCAGTCTAAAGCTCTACAGTACAAATGTTTGTACTGTATCACATGGCCTTCCTATCAAATAAGCATTGGACCATCTGTAAGTTTTAATATATGGTTAACATATGGTTAAGTGAATATACCAAAGCTGTCATTAGGCTTTTACTAACATTATTTGTTAAAGTACAAATATTAATTTCTGAATGATATAATGAATAGAATGGTTCTTTAAAATGGCTGAGATGCTTTAGTAAACAGCATTATTAGAAACAGACAATATCGGATTAGAAATCTGTAGTTAAGGTGGAGTGGGGAGCCTGCTGCCTTGGAACCTCATGTGGCCCTCTGGATCCTTCAATGTGGCCTTTTGACTGAATCCACATTTTCCAGAGCAAATTTATTTATTTATTTATTTTTGAGACAGAGTCTCACTTTGTCACCCTTGGTAGAGTGCTATGGCATCACAGCTCCCAGCAACCTCAAACTCTTGGGCTCAAGTGATTCTCTTGCCTCAGCCTCCCAAGTAGCTGGACTACAGGCGCCCGCCACAATGCCTGGCTATTTTTTGGTTGTAGTTGTCATTGTTGTTTGGCAGGCCTGGGCTGGATTCCAACCCGCCATCTCTGGTGTATGTGGTTGGTGCCCTAACCATTGAGCTGCAGGTGCTGAGCCAGAGCAAGTTTTTTTAATAAAGGAACTTGTTCAGTGAAGTTTGGATTTGGTTGAGGGCCTGCATGCGTTTGGGAATCTGGAGGGCCACAACTGGCTTTCCTACTCCGTCTATTTGTTCATATATTTGACTTGCCATGTAAATATTTTGCCATAAAAAGTATGTTTAATAAAAAATATACTCATCCATACTTTTGAGAAAGTTGTCCTCATATGAAGCAATAATTTTTAACGTTTTCATTGTATTTCCTTAGCTAGTATAAATTTCGTTCAGATTTATAGAGATTCAAAATACAGGATTAAAATTTGATGCTTTATTTTAATTGGTTAATAGAACTTGCAATTATTATTTTCTTCTACTAGGAAATCAAAATAAATACTTTAAAAATATGCTGTTAAAGCATATAGTGAAAACTGACCCTGCTAATTTGTCAGGCATTTTGCTGTAGGGGGTGTAAATTTGTATAAAAATGATCAATAACATTATTTCAGTAGATAAATGAAACTTGCTACACAGTATGTAACCTTTTAGATTTTTGTTTTGTTTTATGTTTTGCTTTCTATTTTTTCCCCTGAATCCTATGAGGTACAACATGGAATTAAGTCAATCCAAAGAGTATTTCCAGCCAAGTTTAATTTTTTTTTTTTAATAATCTACAATTTTAAACTGCTGGTAAAAAGCAAAAAATAGTCTCTCATAGAAATTCCAAAGAAACGTTTTTCTGTTGCTTCCAAAATATATTCATTCTTATCTTGACCTGACAAATAATCATTGGATAATGAGTTTTGTCAAGCACTGTTCTAGAGATGGGTGCAAAATGGCAGAAAAACGGCCTAATTTTTGAGTTCATGAAGTTTACAATTTAATAAGGGAGAAGTAAAATATACCAATAAATAAATAAGCATGTGACCATGAGGTCTCAAGCACAATTAAATAAAAAGAGGGACGGAGGGAGGGGGGTGGGGCCTTGGTGTGTGTCACACTTTATGGGGGCAAGACATGATTGCAAGAGGGACTTTACCTAACCATTGCAATCAGTGTAACCTGGCTTATTGTACCCTCAATGAATCCCCAACAATAAAAAAAAATAAATAAATAAAAAATAATGCCAGCTAAGAGGGTAGTAAGTGCCAGAGATGGAAATGACTGTTTCATATCAAGTGGTGAAACCAAGTTTTATGTAAGTTACTACTGATTATAGGCCTAAACATAAAACAACAAAATATGGAAGATATGCTATGCAAATGCTTGAGAGTGGAGTTTTCCAACTGAAGTAGCAGAAAGCACAAATATGCTAGAATATTCAGGATGGAAGAGTAAACCCTAGCAACTTCAGTGTAAATTGCAACCAGATGAAGATGCATCCAATTAATATTTCAAAACTGATATGCTTGCAGGAGCTCAACACTGGGAAAATGGGAGCGTGCAGATATGAAAAACATTAGGAGATCGGAGGCTGATAGCTGGATCCAAGGGAGGAACTATAGGTGCTGGGTCATCAGACATGGTGAGTAAAGCAAGCTGGTCGCTGAAAATGGCCCACAATACTCCCACTTTTGTAACATCAGGTCTTATCTTGATCTGACAAATATTCATTGGATAATGAATAAGATTATCTGTGAATTAAATTCTGAAGACTACTCTATACTAAAACTTCAAAATACTGCTGTAAATATATCCAAATATCAAATGTATATTAACAAAATTTAAAATCTGGGACATTCACGTGACCCTCTTTCATACCCCTATTAGGGAACACTCTCAAAGCTGACCAATTCAATACTATTGAAATAGTTTTAAGCGTACTATTAACACATATTTGAGTTCAATCTGTACTGTTCAATCTAATGTAAAAGTGCCCGCTGTCCTGAAATGACAATCTTACAATCTGTTTATTTAACCATGGGTGTGATCCAAATGCCTTCATGTTCAGCATATAAACTAAAATAATTCAAGAACATCCGGGATAGTTTTTGTTATGGTTTGATTTGTCATATGCGTATCACTCCAGCAGAACCCACACTGAAGTAAATTAGATGTAATGAATAAAGAGCTAACTAAATTCCCTCAGATTAAAGGATTTCAGCAGGACTTCAAAATCTTTATGAAGCATAAACTCACCATATATTTTTTAGAAAAACTTCTTATGAAGATTTCTGGTTTGTTTCTTACATTTATATTAAAGGCTTTGTACTTGCCCTTTTTATTTTGAACTAAGGGTTTTTATTACAAATAATATTTAAATCACAGTATGTTTTATTTATGTTCTGATTCTCAGAACATACAGCATCTACTATGAAAAATAAACCTCCAAAAGTCCCTATTTCAATTGGCTTTTCAAGAAAATAATTAATTGCATAACATTTATAAAAATCTATGGATTTATTATGTAGGTATTTTAGGATCAATTTTACATAAGCATTGTAATCAGCCAGTCCTTTCTTCTTAATCTAGGTATTTCCTGCTTTTTTTTCTGTAATTATTCCTAATAAAGAAAATTGAAGCAAGGCACAGAAAGTGCATTTTAGTTTCAGCTTCACCGTTTATTAGCATTATTAGTTTGAATTTATCACCCTCTTTTTAAAAACCAGGTGATAATAACTGACAAACAAATAAATGAGATACTATTCACAAGAATTTTATACATAGTAGATGATAAATACATACTACTTATATTTTCTCCCTGAATTTTGAGTAATTATTCCATTAAATGTTTGCCTTTACTAATTTCAATTTCTGTGTGTTAACAGTATATCTTGTTAAATGACTCTTGTACATGGTCAAGGAAGATAAACCTCTTTCTTTTTCACACACAACCATTACTCACAAACTTGGACCGTCTCTTCCTAAACTCTAAACTGATTTTTAATGTAGTAGCATTAACGTTCTGGTCTCTGGAAAGGAAACTAGGTTTGATTACAGACTGAACCTTGAGATATAGGAAACACTTTACCTCTATGAGATTTTACTTTTATCACTCATTAGTCCTTTCGCTAATGTTTAACCACTTATGATTTGGTTCAAATCTAAAACTTGGAGGCTATTTCCAAAAGTTCAAGGAATCTGCAAAGTTATAATAACTTAATACTACGCACTACTGATGTTTACAAAGTATTTGCTCGTCTTTTCACGTTTGAAAAGTGTTGGGAGGAATCATATTTTAGAAAATAAAAACAATTTAAATACTTCAAGTATTTTAATTATTTAGCATCTTATATCATTAACAAAATTTATCATAACAATTTTGCCATTAGCATGGTGACATTTATAGATTAGCATATATTTTATTAAATACTTTAAATTTAAATTTTGTCAGTCCTTTAAGGAACCATTCAAAAATTAAGTGTACATCATAATTTTAATAAAAATTAACTTTTCAGACTTTGTAAAGTTTCAATTAGTACATGGGTAATGTGTTACAAAAGAAAACTATGAGAGTCTGGATAAAGTTACTACTGAAATTGTAAACCTCTTTTCCAAAACCAGTGGTTTGAGAGGCAGGTGCTTAGATATTTGTTGAGCTTGTTATAGAAATGTTAAATTAATTATATCATAGATGACAAAATGATAGCATGATAAAATGATGATTAGATTACTAAATTTACTAATGTTACAGCAAGTATGTGACTTGCTGTAAAATTCAGTTCTTCTTTATTATTTTAAGTTACTTCTCTGTTCTATATGTTTTTTCTGGGACTTGTACAACTAGATTGTGAACTCTTTGGAAAAAAATGTGTTGAGTGTCGTATCTTCTGTGTCTATGTGAGGAACTGCTCTGAAATACACACACACACACACACACACACACAGCAGACACACACATACAGACCCAATGTTCTATGGGTCTGTCTCAGGCTATGTCTCAGCCATTCAATAAACATTTGATGGATTAATGAATTAAAAAACATATACTCTATTACTTAAATCATCTTTACACATAAAACTAATCCCCATACCTTTGAAAAGCTAATCTAATACCCCAAATTTCTACATGGTACTAGTATTTTTTTTGTTTGAGTCTGAATTTCATGCAAACTTTTTAAAACTTTCTCTCATTATACATAGTTTTAAAAGTTTAATGCAGCTACAAATTAGTTGTCTTCATGATTTATGTTAAGAACTCATAGTCTCTTTGTTTTGATATAAAATTTTACAAATTCAAGAAAAGCCCCATCACAGTCTCTGACAGTCAATTAATATTTTTGAAACTGTCTGATGAGAGATAATGCTGAGTGGAATAAGGGTCTATGCATTCAGAAAGTTTTGGTTTCTGGGACTATGTAGATAATATTCCAGTGCTCTTATTCCATCTTACTATTTTCTGATACGAAGCAGTTTTCTTTTTTTAGACTTTTTTTGGGCAGTTTTTGGCCGGGGTCAGATTTGAACCCATCACCTCCCTTATATGGGGCTGGCACCCTACTCCTTGAGCCACAGACACCACCCAGACAGGGAAGTACTTTTCATACAATGAAACTTAATGACTTTGGAAAATTATAGTTTTGCATAAAAACCACAAAGATAAGGTATAAAAACAGCTGCTATTGAAGGAAAAAAATACAAACTGGAATAAGCTAAATTATGATATTGTTTAACCTCATGTTATTTTACTATTTGGGGATTTTTGATTTTGATGATGATATGAATTTTGTAATAAGAATTCTGATCATGGTGCATAGAAAATAATATTTACTAATGTAATAAAATCAAAAATGAAAACAGAAAGAGTGGGCATCTCAAATTTTATATTAACTTAAATAACTGGTATATGTCATTCCTCTCATATTTTTTCTAGTTACTATAGACTCATCTATATGCTCATAATTAATCCAGTTATGGCTAAATACACATGAACAATTAATTTTTATGTGGACTAAAAATAAAACAAGTATGTCATCACTACTATGACATTGCTTCTATTACTTTTAATCAATTATTTTTTTCTTATTTTTCTATTGAATAATTTTTCTCTTCCATTTTAAAATATATCCTGAGATACATTGTATCTTAAGGATAAAGATGTAACTTACATCACACATATAATACATATTCAAAAAAAAATCTCTTAACCATAGAGTAAGCTCAATGGTGTATAAATACCTATTTACATAGAGACATATGTCAGAAGAAATAGGAGATTTTGAAAGGGAGAAATTAGGTTGAGGCAAGGGTGAGTTGGCATTCTTGTCTTGAGAGTAGTACATACAGCATTAGGATGCAAACTAACAATGTATCAGCAGATATTTAAGGGGAAGTAGTTAAATGGGTATTGAGAATATCAGTCATTATCCAGGATGACAAAAGTACAAAATTCAGGAACAAAAGAAAGGAACAAGTTCAAAGTAAACTCAACATCTCAGAAAGAAATGGAATTCACATTAGTAAATGAGAGCTGAGAGCCTGGACTAGAAATTGTTTTACAGCGTAATTATTATTTTGAGGTAATATGTAAAGGCCTGGAAGAGGTCATGTTTCTCTTTATAGAAGGCTTTTTAAAAAATGGAAAAAGGCATATGTCAGTGAAATTACACCCTCACTAAGCTTAAATATTTCCCCAATTAATCAGCATATCATTATTATAAACAGATGTGTGTGCACTGTTATAAGTTGAAAAGACTGTTGCAATTAATGTATTGTATGTTGATGTGTTTCCACACTTCCTCTATTGTTTGCTTTTCCTTTCTGTTTACTTTTTCCTTCTCCAGATGATACTCATTTCATTTTCAACTAATTACACACAATACCCAAAACAATGACAACAATAGGCACACTATTAAAGACATTTGGTTTAGGTGTTAGGGCTAGATTGGTTTCAATAATATCTTCTCCCTTTGCCAACACTGACTCAGTACTGTTGAGGCAATTGAAAAGTTGAAAATCTTATTCATTTTCACTTTTAACCTCTGTTCTCTAGATGAGCTAATATATTGCTGGGGATATTCACCGAAGGGCAACCACAACTTTTCTACTTTCCCTTTCTGTTTTCTCTGCCTACCATGAGTTTTAGGATGGGTCCAATGTCATAATTTATTTGGGCTACCTCTTTACCCTTTTGTATGATCTCTCTCTACATTTGATGTTATTAATAAGATTCTATAAAAAGCAAGATCCATTACTCATAACATTTCTAAAAAGAATTTCTGCCATGATTGTCATTATCTTCATTTCAATACTGTTGAATTCACTTAACATATTTGACAGAATCTTGAATGTCTTTTAATTTCTATCATTCAAGTTTAGATTTCAAGGCAATCTTATAAATTCTAATCTCAATTTCTCCTGAGCAGGACTAATGCTGCCCCTTCCATTCTTTAATATATATATATTATATACATATATATTTCTTTTATTCAAAAAACAAAACAAAACAAAACTGTGCCCAAACATCCCATTTACTTAGAAAGGGAGAGAGAATAAGGAACAACAAAATTACAATAAGTAATACAGTTAAAAATAATAATGCAATATTCTTATGTACTTAAGCATTTTTTAAATTTTACAAGTTTTGTCTTTTGAAGAAAAGTTTGAAGCATCACCTGCTGAGAGAAGAGATTACATTGAAGGGAAATTAATTAATGTTTCTAGGAAGCCTGTGGGCTAATTAAATAAATTACTAATTTAATTTAAATAACATTGTAATAATCATAAGCTAGCTAACATCCTACTGAGTAGAAACCTCTACAACTCTCAGAATGCCAAATGATTTTGTTAAAAAACCCTCAAACATGAGGGAAACTTTACTTTTTAATTGTAAACAATTACTTTGACAATCTCAAAAGACACAGTTTTAATATCCAGTGGGTATTTTGAGGGTATGATCCTCCAGAAAACAAAAACTTTCATTGAGAACAAATATCAATAGAGAAATGATCTACTGATGTGCTTCTAAACAAATGCCAGCAGAAACACAAACAATAAATATTCTTAGGTCCAAACACTCCAGCAGCTATCTTAATAGTTACAATGAAAGAATTTTGGGTAAGAAAATATTTTATTATATAAAAATATTCTGTACACAATAACACATATGATATGTATCTGATGATATATTAAAATTAGCTACTTTTCCAATAATACCATGATTCAGAGATGGCAATCCTCTGCCTTATTTTATCCATTACTATTCAGATTGTCTTTTTCTCACAAAACTCACAGAAATCTGTATCAGTGACAACAAAAACTCCAACTCTCTGATCTGTTTTTCAAATTATATATTTATTTCAGTGTGTTAATTTCTTACTCCACTGGGTTGAATCCAAATTCTTTTAGGAGAGGATTCCTAAAGTTATATTCTAAAAATGCCAGCTATAAATACTACTACATCATGAGAGAATACAAGATCATGAAATATGTGTGTAGGTATATATGCATATATGTATATATATGATCCTACTTTGGCTTTCTGCTATCTAGGATGCTGAGTTAATTTAAAAGTCTTCTGGATGTTGTTAAAGATTTATAGATGTGTGAAATTGTGTATATATGTAGATATATATACACACAATTGTCTACATACAATTGTGTGTAGATATATATCTATAAATATAAATTGGACATCATATTACATATAATTAATACATATATACACACAATTGTGTGTGTATATATATATATATATACATAGTATATAATTTCACACATCTATAAATCTTTAACACCCAGAATATTTTCAAATTAACTAAGCATCCTAGATAGCAGAAAGCTAAAGTAGGATCATACCTGACAAATAACAACTTGACCTAAACAGGATTCTATGATTCAACAATGCAATAATTAGGTCAAATTGCGAACTATGCAATAGTTCAAGTGAGATTGAACCTGAGTAAACTAAAATATAGCTTCAAAGTTAATCTTATCTTCTAACAATCTTTTGTTTAAAATTAGCTTGATAGTTACATTATATTCATTTGTAGCTGTTATTCTAAATACCTTTTTCCTCTTTATATCTCTAGTGTTCTTTGTTCCAAACTCACAATTAATATGATGTCCATTTCTTGAATATTTGAATTGGCAAAGATGTTTCTACCTAATTTAATTATTTTTTATCATCTTGTTCTGCATTTTTGTTCTTTACAACAAACAATCTGAAGCCCTTGCTCAGCCTCTGAAGATAAGGAAAAAATTTTTTCTTGGCCACTCAGTTTGAGATTGTCCACATGCAATACAGATTGGCTGCTCAAAATACTTCCTTCTTTGAAAGAATTCCAAGTAAAGTATTTTATGTACCTTGATTTTCCTCCAACTGTTAAGAAAGGATCACGGTTGTTTTAGTAATTGAGTTAGAAGAAAGGGCAGATCAGGAATATGAAAATTTAACCATTTAAAATTTTTACAAGAATATCAGAGTAATGTTTTGAATAGTTTGCTATATCTGTTATTTTATGTTATAATATGAAGGTTAAAAGTTTAACCAAGTTGCTGGATGCAAGATGAATATATAAACACCAAATTTTGTGTAATTTAAAAAAAATCTAAGTAATTTTTTCAAGAATCAGTGTACTCAGAATCCACATTATGCAGAAAGAGGTTTAATAAAGAATGCTAGGTGGGTCACAAAATGTGTGGGAGGACCTGAAAACAAGGCTTGTATACTAAGTAACCATAAGTAATGAATTAAAATCCTCCCTGCCATGGTGGAGAATGCATAAATGACCATGCACCAGAGCTTTTCCAAAAGAACCAGCTGCCTTCACTACTGTATTGTCAGAAGGCCGTAGCGTCAACACTTCCTCACCCAGAGCATAGGGGTGTATGGATGGATGAACACAGATTTACTGAACGTCAAAGATACTTCTTTTTATTCCTCAAATGTTAAATGCATATTCTTAAAATTTCACAAACATTGCCATTGATGTATAATATGTATAGAAAATGTACATAATGTAAAATTGTACAGCTTGAAGAGCTGTTACAAAGTTAATATAACCAGATGAACACAAGCTGAGTGTGGCCAATAAAATCACCACCATCCCAGAAGCCTCATTCTATACTCTCCCCATATAAGGACATTTCTCCTTCCCCAATTAATAGTGCCTTGATGTCAAACTCTACAGTCTAATTTTGGTTGTTTTTGAATTTCATATAAATAGAAGCCTGTACAGGGCGGCACCTGTGGCTCAAAGGAGGAGGGTGTCAGCCCCATATGCCGGAGGTGGCGGGTTCAAACCCAGCCCTGGCCAAAAACTGTAAAAAAAAAAAAAAGCCTGAACAATATACTGTTTCTCTGGCTGATTTCCTCCACTCAGTTTCCTCCACTCAAACTTATGGCTGTGAATTTCATTCAGTTTGTAGCATGTGGCTGAAAGCTATTGTTTTCATTGCTGCGTCATGGTGTTAGGTCATAAAGAATGCCTACTTTCTCTATTAAAATATACTAGCAAATGGAGATTATCCTGGGGAAAGTTGTTTGTTTCTATTTCTACCTCCAAAAGTCACGATTCCTAGAGTAGGAATTTATAAATACCGTGAAAAGATAGGCAAAGGATATTGGAAAACCAGGAATGGCAATTATCTGAATAACTCTTAAGGTAAAATAATTATATATTTTTTAATTTTAAGAATTGAAAACTTTGAAAAAGCTATTTGGCACTGTATAACTTTTGGAAGAAAATTTTCAAGTATAGAAAATAAAATAAGGATATGAACAAACATATATGCACACAAAATTGAAAAGCCTTCTTATATGCAATAAATCAAAGAACTAATCATAACCAAAATTTTACCTTTCACACAACATTAGAAGTGAAGAAGATATCTGTAATCAAGTGGGTTTTTTCACTTTGTAAAGCACCCATTCTTAATCTCATATGTCCATAGACAATTGTATTTGTAAAAACAGTTTGAAGATACTTATCCTCATTTGTTAATATTCCCAAATATTCTTGATTGTGTCATTCATTTGCGTATATTTAAGTACATTGACTCTTTATATAACATTTACAAGCATATGAATTAATCTTTATTTTAGCAGTATTTGTTCCAAAATAAAATACTTTCTTCTAAGAAAGACTTGAAATTCTAATAGTGACCTCAGTTTATACAATGAGTGTGGTGATGCCTGTTAAAGAGCCTCACAAATATTTGAGATCCTTGCCGTTTCTGTCCCCTAGATATCTTACTCAAGAACACACCCAAGACAACTTCATTGGAAGTAGGCAAAGTTATGGCAGGTTTAAGAAGTGGAGGATGGAGGCTGCGTTAAACGAGAGAATACAAACAGGTTGGAAGTGTGTCGAATACCTACCTCATGTTTCACAGTTACACCAGGAAACCATCTGGACTCCACTTTTTCTCAGGATTTTACCAAAGGAGCTTTGGAATATTTCCAAAGAGTTCATTTATGAGATCAATACTGTGATACTGTAATTATTTGGGAAGGTGCCACAATATGCTTTCTTGGCTATATTCTTTTCTTTCTTGAAAGAACAATCTGAGAACCATACATAGAAGTATTCGCATACCCAGACAAATCTACTTAAGAGTGGAGAAATGAATCAGAAAGATATGAATTCAAAACCCCTCCTCACCTCATGTTAGCTTTAGAGATTTTGAAAAAATTTTCACTTCTGTTTTTGTTTTCTTCAAGAAAATTAAATTTGACATTATCTGCAATTCACTTGGTACATTAATTTCTCATAAAACATACACACATACATACACATACAGACACTTAAGAAGGCTGAGGCAGGAGGATCACTTAAACTTGAGTTTGAGGTTGCTGTGAGCTAGGCTGACGCCACGGCCCTCTACCCTGGGCAACTAAGACTCTGTCTCAAAACAAAAGAAATGAACAAAAAACACTCAATTCATAGTTAAAAACCAAATAGCCTAATTAAATAATGGGCAAAGGACCTGCAGAGGCATTTAAAAAAATAACAGTAATCATATGAAAAAATGCTCAACATCACTAATCACCAAGGAAATAAATCAAAACCACAAAAAATGTCACCTGACACTAGTTAGAACGGCTATTGTCAAAAAGACAAGAGATAACAAGCATTGGTGAAGACGTAAAGAAAAGAAAACAATTGCACGCTGTTGGTAGAAATGTAAATTAGTACAGCCACTACTGAAATAGGTTTCTAAAAGCATTAAAATAGGGTGGCACCTGTGGCTCAAAGGAGTGGGGCGCCAGCCCCATATGCCAGAGGTGGCAGGTTCAAACCCAGCCCCGGCCAAAAACTGCAAAAAAAATAGAATTAAAATAGAATTAAAATAGAATCACATTAAAATAGAATTGCCATATGATCCAGCAACTGTGTGGAATATACCACAAGAATTGAAATCAGTATCGTGAAGAGATATCTGCATTCCTATGTTCATTGCAAGCATTTTAACAATAACTAAGATACAGAAATAACATTCAGAAAATATGCTTGCACACATACACACAGCATGGAATATTATTCAGTGTTAAAAAGGAACGAGAATCTGCTGTTGTGACAACATGGGTAAACCTGGAAAACATTATGTTATGTGAAATAAGCCAGACTTAGAAAGAGTAATACTCTGAAACCGAGTGAAATAATTGTGACCAGGCCCTTCTTTGTATGCACAACAATTACATTCAACCCATTCAATTCTGAATGAAATGACTGTTAGATTCTGAATCATTTAGTTCTATTTCTAAATACAATTTGTAGGAATTTATTGAAAATAGACTGACTTTTACAGTTTTTGTTTAGAGCATTATTATCATTATTATTTTATTAATATTATGATCATTTTGGTGGTGAGTGTGCGGTGATGGCTGTTAATAGACGGTTAACATCAGCATCGCTTACAAAGTCATCTCTAGTTTTACTATAATATTGATCCCAGAAAATGAACTATAATTACCATGGGTGGAGACTTCATTCTGAGTTTTTCTTTTCACTGATATTTATCCAATGGTTTGCCCATTGTTCAGGAGGTAATAGTCGTGAAATATCTGCTGAAAGTATGGATGAATCTAACATGCCTATAATATTTGTGACAGAATCTGTAAAGAAACTGTTTCTAGATTTTATAAATTATTTTCTGTCTCCCTTGAATATTTTATTAAAAGCTAACTGTAATATTTGACTATTCCCATTTAATATCTTAATTTTTGTAACTATCATAATAAAAAATTGTTAATAATCATAAGTTAATGTTAACTTAGTTATTATTTATGAGGTAAAATGAGTAAAATTTAAAATAAAATTATAGTTCAGTTTGTATTATATCCCCATTTTAAATTGCTATAATACTTTATCTAAGCTTTTGCACTTTGGCCTGTGAAGAAATTTAATTTCCTGTGATTTTAAATTGAATAACCTTCATCACTTTACTACAAGAATTCTGAAAAAAATTGTTTTGAAATATAATCATTTTTGAACTAATATATTTTTGATCTGTATATAGTCATCAGTAGCTAGGAAATAAATATTACTGCTAAAATTACATTAAAATGTTAAATATTAAAAGTATGTTCCTTTAGTCTGTAGATCTTTTGGTCATTGTTTTCATTACAAGGATTTTAATAAAGAACAAATATCTATGGCATTAAAAAAACTATTTTTTACTACATTAAAAAACTACTATCTATGGTAGTTTAGTGGTTTCTAAATCCTAGGAAGCTGCATTTTTTATATATATAGTGTATTTATAAGTATTAAGCTGCATTAATTCTTGTTGCCATAGTAGTATTTGATATGATTTCATCTTCACTTATTCAGAAAATGTTCCATATTTCTCTTTAAAAAAATAAGTTCACCTTGACTGAAGTAGGACAAACATTTTATATGGCATATTTGTTGTAATGGTGTCACTATTAGGATGGCAATGTGCCTCCCATCAAAGAAGAGAATGCATTCTTAAACCAGGAGACAAGTTGATTCTGCACTGCTATTTATAATTGATGTGATAAGCCACCTGAATGAAAAACGGCAGTAAAAGGCAAATTTATGTATCTGTTTTCTGATTCTCTTCTAAAGAGAGACTGTATACCAATTTTATGTAGAATTTCCTATCTGTCATATTTAATCATTTTGTCTCAGTTAACTCATCTTCAAAATGATGATGATAATAACATTGTTTAAAGGTTTCGGACATATACTAAGGGCTATTTGTAACACTGGCAGCAGAGGTTGTGTCAGAAGCAGTAGCAGCAGCAGCAGTACCAGCATTACTTTAGCATTGAGAAATAAAAAAGAACACTTTGTATTTAATGTTCAAGAAGATGCAATTAAAACAATTTTTGTGATTTTGTATGAGCATGAAGTGTGGGGTTACAGGAGAAGGCTGTTCCTTCTCTAGTTATGTCCCGATATGCTATTGACCCATTGAAAGAGAGGGAGTTCCCCACACTAAAAATAAGAAATTTAAAAAAATATGTGTTTCATGAGTAGTGTGAGTGGATTCATGGGACTCCCATTGAACTTCTGTGAATATGCTTGAGTTTCATTAGATTTTCAAGAAGCTATAAAAGTGCTGCCTTATAACCAAGGAATGGTGGTAGTTTACTGAATCCAAAACATTGTTGTAAAGGGACAACTCAACTTTTAAGTGAAGTGAAACAAAACCGTTCTGATTGAGTAATTTGCATATCATGAGCAAAAAAAAAAAGAAAACTTTCTCATTCTAAAGAGCAGATACTGTTTAAACTTATTTGCCATTAATAATAATGTTGCATATTCTATTCATTCTACTGGACACTTTGGAATAATATCCTAATTCAAACTGTTTATACATGTGAAACATAGTTTCTCTCATCTTAAATAAGACACACCGAGTTAGCAACTCTGCTCTAGTGGCTCAAGATACTGAAAGAAAAGAAGGCCAAAGGGAAGAAGGTGGCCAGGGCCCCTGCCATCATGATGAAGCAGGAGGCCCAGAAGGTGGTGAGTACCCTGTTCAAGAAAAAGCTTAAGAACTTTGGCATTGGATACGATATCCCGTGGTACCTCACCTGTTTTGTCAAATGGCCATGTTACACCCCATAGTAGTAGGAGAGACCTAGCCTCTGTAAGTGACCCAAAGTGCCTCCGATGTTTAACCAGTTCATCCAGGTCTTTTGATGACCAAATACCTAATCAGGCGCTTCAGCTGGCCCAGAGACAAAGAGACACAGCAGCGACTGTTGACCCAGATTGAGAAGACAGCTGCCAGCAAAGGGGATGTCCCCAGTGAGAGACGACTTGTCCTTCAAGCTGGGTGACAGGAAGGCTCAGCTGCACTGACTGCATGGCCTGGTTCCTACTGAGTTGGTTATCTTAACTCCTGCCCTGTGCTAGAAGATGGGAGCCCCTTACTGCATTATCAAGGGGAAGATCAGACTTAGATGTCTGGTCCACAGAGCGACCAGCGTAACTATTGCCTTCCCACAGGTTAACTGGGGGAAACAAAGAGCTCTGGTGAAGCTTGCTGAAAGTATCAGGGCCAGTTACAACAGATACGATGAGATCTGTTGTCTCTGAAACCTGTGGCTCTTATTGCCAATCTGGAAAAGGCAAAGGCTAAAGAATTTGTCACAAAACTGAACTAAATGTGCATTTTTTAATTTTCTGTACATAAAAAGGAGCCTTCAAAAAAGTATAAGTAATAGGTTAACTAGAGAAGAAAATTTTTCTTTTAAAATATGACATTTTTAGAAAAGGATTATGGCATAGTAAAACATTAATAATGTTGTGAAAAATTATGTGATCTTATAATGAAGACTTATTCCTTGAAACTGGACTATTAATAGTTCTATTAAAAAATTAAAAGGAGCCAAAGCATTCTTTTGCAAAGCAAATGTTCTTTTCGTCTCCAAGGTTGCCTTTGAGAAATTTAAACTGATTTTTCACTGGTATTTGCTCTGAGGAACAGAATACAAGTTTGTATCACAACTGTATTTGTACATAGAACAATCTTTGATTCCTGGTAAAATGATTAGAAAGACTTTTTTTTTTGAGAAATATTCAGGTCGTGTAGCCCAAGTGACCCCTTTTTCTTGCTCCCCTTCCACTGCATCTCACGAGATTTCTTGCTTAACTATTTCATGACTTTATCATGCACTACTGCACATTGCAGCACATTTTACATTTATTCTTTTTAGAAGATAAAATTAAATAGTATTATAATACAAGAGTGTCTAACAATATTAATCTATACCAATCCTCTATTTCTCTAACTCCCATTGACCTCTATCCTGAGGTGAACAACTAAATACTGTATTTATGATACTAACTATGCTGATCGAAGAATATAATAAAACCTCCATAGTTGACCACCTCCCTACATTGAGCATCTTCTTAAGTAAAAAAACTTGAAGGTTGTGATTCCTGAAAGGCAGGGTTTTGTCTAGTTCATCTTTACATATCCCAATCCCAACAGAGGAAACAGTTCTTAAGTATTTGCTGACTTAATGCATGAGCTCACTTACCTAAGTAGAGTGAGACAAATGCGAAAACAATTATGTTTACTGAGGTGTTATAGGAGTAAAACGCTTGAGATAGAGTGAGGTCAAAAGTAGAAATCAATCATTTTATTTGAAGAGTTAAGGATAGTTAACAAAAGAGTGAAATGTGGATGGCATGAGTAATTGCTGGCCAATTAAAAAAAAAGCCATGTCGGAAATGAAGAACTGAAGAAGACTCCTACTACATGAAATAGGGGTGCCCTGCGGAACTGCAAATGCTATAATTATTTTGCTAAGGTTGAATTAGCGGGGTTAGAGGCAAAGCAAGGAAAGCCCTGGGCTCTTGGAGCATCTGGAGCCTGTGACACACTCAGAAGTCTGGGCTCTGTCTAGTGAGAAACTTGTGATCTGTGGAAGAGTTTTAAGCAATGGAAGAATATGGTAAGTCTTGTTTTTAAGAAAAATCATTCTGACAGCCATGGAGAGGAAATACAGGGAAATGCAAGTCAAGGGACATTTTGGAGAATTTGACAATATTTGAGATAAAAGAAATTGAGAGTCTAAATCAAAGCATTACCTGTGAGGCTGAAACTGAACAAGTGAACAAAAGGTACAAATCAGAAGTACAAACCGTAGACAGTGTGGGAGTAGGGATAAAAGCAACGTAATGGTTAGAACAGCTCCTGTGTCTATCCTCTGAGTGACTGAATAGAGGAAAGTGTCTTTACTCAGAAAAGAAATAAAGACTAGTAGAGAAATACCTATGGAATATTTTAGTGGGAGTTGTCAAGTAAGCAGTGTGATAAAAAGGACAGAGCTTTCAAAGATGCTGCGGCTGAAGAAATAGACTTTCCAATCTATCTAGAAAGATAATGTTTGGAATTAACAAGGTTAAAAGTGAGCAGGTGCAGAGAACAGTATAAAAGAAAGGTTTGGGGGAGGAAGAGGCGGTAGCAATAACTAAGAAGCAAGATAAGAAGAACATCCAGGAAGTGAGATTGGAAAACAATGATGAGAGAGAGAACAAAGGCAGAATATTTTGTCACAGAAATCAAACGAGAGCATCATTTAAAATCTCATAAAATATCTGCTGACCAAATCATAGGCAGTAATTATGCCTATGGTTAAGACATCTGAAAGTAAAATTCTGTGAAAAGAGAAAACGTGAGATTTTTATATTTGTAGAATAGAATCCACTAACATCCCATTCATTTTCTAAGTACCTCTGAAAACAAATGGATCTTTATATCATCATTAAAACAGAATAGAAGTAGAAGAGGCTCTATTATTGCAGATACCTCATTTATCATCTGATTAGGCAAGTGGATTATCAATTGCTAAAAAGTTAAAAACAATGACATATGATTAATTGGCAAGATGGTTATACAAAAATTTTTGTAAGAATTGTTGTAAGAAGCCTCAACATCTGAAAAGTCAATATGAGATGAATTAGTTGGAGCAAAAACAAGATGGCATTGGGGATAGTGTTTAGTAGAATTATTGATATTAGAGAGTGGAATAATAATGATGAACTCATCAAATAGAAATAAAAATTAACACTCTATTTTAAAAAATATCGATAATAAAATAATGAAGATCCAGTGTAATCCTAAGAGGCCAATGCAGAACTAAGTTAGATTTTCAGATAGAAAAATGTAGATGCCTGCCAATGGAGGTCAGAGACTGACCCCACTGTGGTTTTCTTGTTAGTTTGTTTAGGAGAGCAGTTGCAGTTTTTAACATTTTAAAATTTTGTTAGTAGATCCTTACCCGCCTGTCTGTGACGCTTTTCCATGTCAGGACTCTTGGATTAGCAGTTCTGGACACTTTTCTTATCAGTTGTGGTCTCTTTTCCAGGAAAAGCCAGTGTTCTGTTATCCCTAAATGTTTTTCCTAATGAAGTTAGTAAGCAGTATATTTGTGTTTGCTGAATATCAAGGTATGAATGACTGAAAACACAGAGTATCTGATAATTCTGTAAATCAATTTATGTCGAGCAATGTCATACTTTTGTTTCTCATGATACAAACTCAACTATGGCAAAGAGGCAATATAATTTGCTGGTAGCTGAGATAGGGCAGGAACTGGCAGTGTCAGATTTAAAAGAAGGAAATTATGAGGACATCTTCACTAGTTCAGACAGCGAATAAGAAGTTGTAGCGGTGGAACGTGAGATTATTTGTTCTGAAGAAGAGAGTGAAGAAGAAGAGGAGGAAGATGACAATGGAGAAAGAGCAAGGCAGAATACAAAACCCAAGAGAAGAAGATCAAGCCCAGTTGCAAAAATAGAGCAGCCTGTGGCTCAGATGGCAGCACCATGAGGAATGATATGGAGCTCACAGCCGATAAAGGCTCCATTAATATGAACTTCCTTTGCCTCACCAGGTACAAGGGATGAAGTAAGGAAACATCTGTGTTGATGCTTGAAAGTAAATACATTTTGCACAGCACATATCAAACAAACTTTAAAAATGCTACCACCATTTTTGCCATTTTGCCATTTTGTGATAAAATAATGTTCTAGAATACTCAGGTTTGACTGGTGTGGTTCACCCAGGAGAACAGCCAATGTGCACTCAGATCTTAAAACATGACTTGAATTCCTTTATGCATGAAATAGGCACACAATCAGTGGTCTTGAATGAACTGAGGTTTGCTTAGTGGTCAGAGGAGCGTTCATATAGTTTTAAAGTAATGAACCTAAAAGAAACTAGATCTTCGCATAGTTTAGACCTAGCAAAGAAAGAAGTTTTAAAATAATGTTGTATACAGAAACTGTCCATGGCATTATAGAGTTTTGCAAAGAAGAGAAAAAATATAATAGAGATAAATCTATCTAACACCTTTAAACTATCTATACTCTTCAAATTTTCCTCAGGTTACTTAAGAGCTTGGTAATAAGATAATTAAGCAATCTCCTATCCAGAAAATTTCTAAAGCCACAAAACATGCATTTGATTCTTGGATGTAAGTATATGCCCTGCAAACCGAAGTTAAAACTTGCCCTCTAGCAACTTCCACACCAAATCAACTTCATAGTTATTCTGCTTCCAGTCTTACATACTGATAATACATTAAGCATATAAACAAAGGAAAGTTCCTTAAGCATAAGATTTATTTATCTGCTTGGAATCCTTCAATGATTCCATGATTCCATGATTCCAGGATTCCATGATTCCATGATTCCTTGAGGGCTAAGCCCAGACTGCTTAATATTATTTACAAATTCCTCCCTGATTTTGTCCCTGGATAACTATGCGTCCTTATTATTAATAACTATGCTGTTTGAATTATATCCTTTAAATCTCTTTATGGATTAGTAAAGAATCCATTTCTTTGGCTCTCTTCATGACTTTTCACATTCTGTTACATTATCACTACCTGGAACACCTTCTTCACCCTCTCAACCTTCTAAGCTAAACTCATTTCTACTCTTTGGGGCTAATATGAAATTATTAACATTTGAGAATAGAAACTATTGGAACAGTTCAGATTCAGTATCAATTTTTAGGTCTTCTATTCACTGGATATAAGACTAATCCATGTCTTATTGTGAAGATTGAAATAGATTACATTAGGTAATAAAGCATAACATCTAGCACAAAGTAATTCCTCAAGAAATTATTATTATTATTATTTTCTGATAGTAGTAATACTATTACTATTAGCTACTTTTGTGAAATTTGCTGATATTTACTGGCTTTTAAAATCATTGTCATCAGCATTAGTAAAGGAAATGACACCATTTGTTGAACAGAAAAATAGGAAAATAGATTTTTCTGAATCTGTTGATAATATTATTTCTATTAAGCTTGTTTCTCTGCAGAGAAGTATTTTTTTATGGTAGCTTTCTCCTTCAGTCCCAGGTGGACTTCTCTAATTATGAAAAGACAGAAATATGTTTGTGTGAACCATAATGACAGCTTATTTCACAGAGCAGAAATAATGCTGGGTCCAGACGGCCCAGTGCAGCTGGTCTAAATTGCTACCTCAATGCTGTCATTATCAAATGACAGAAGCAATTATCAAATGCTTCACAGTTTACCCACCACTACCAATCAAGACACTCTTACTCAAGCCACATTCTTTATACAAAAGCTAAAAAGTGCTTTTTTAAAGAACCCTCATCATTAATTTTAACATAATGAAACTAACAAATTTCGGGGGGTATTTTTTTCAAATGTCTGTGCAGTTATTTATTCTGTAAATATGGATGATACAAGAATATTCAAAATCTCCAATATTGATAACAGTTAACATGTACATCTGTGTACACACACACTTAAAAAAGAGAGAGAAGAAAACTAAATTAAAACACAAATTTATTGATAATTTTTTCCTTAATTTAGTTTGTTTACATAAATTAATTGATTCAAGGAGGCAATAGTCTAAGGGATTAATAATTATTATATTTTACGATGGTTAAAATAACATGAAGAGTGTAAAAATCTAAAATATCTAATATTCAAATGCTTGATTTAGAAAATATTTGTATTATTCTTGTTTGCTTAAATTAGTCATTTTCAACAGGAGGTACCACTGTCTCCACTAGGCACTTAAAAATTTCTAAAAGAAATTTGTTTGCAAAATAATTGTGAAAAGCTGCTGGTATTCAGGGAACAGAAGGCTCAGATGCTAGATATCCTCTAATGCACAGAAAATTTACAACAAAGTATTTATCTGCAAAGTTTTGCAATTCCTTCGTCTACCAATGTAGATCATGTTAAGTCACAAAACAAACATTATTACATTTAAATGACTAGTAATTACCCAAACTGTGTTCTTTGATGAAAAGAAAGCATGATTTTATTTTTCAAATTATCCAATATGGCAGTGTGTGGTGGCTTGTGCCTGTAATCCCAACACTTTGGGAGGCTTAAGGCAGGAGAAATGCTTGAGGCCGGAAATTCAAGACCAGTCTGAGCAACATAGTATGAACTCTATCTCCACAAAAATTTTTTTTTAAAAATCTAGGTATGGTGGTTCATGCATGTTGTCCCAAATAGTTTGGAGGCTATGGCAAAAAAGTAAAAAAAAAAATAAAAAAAGAAAGAAAGAAAAAAAATCAAAGTATTTATTAGCACACACACAAAAAAATGGAACAATATTTAGAAGGGGCCCACCAAATTGAGAAACAGATATATAACACAAAAGAGGATTATTTTTCCCTTTAGTGGGTCCTACATGGGTCACTACAAAAGTATTGAGACAGACTGTATTATGGTCCATTGTTTCACTTCCAAGAACTCAAAAGCATTCTTTGTGATTCACCTGTGGTACAAGTTTCAACTTGCTCATCTTACCTGTGTTGGGCACTACACATCTAAACTTACTGCAATCATTTTAGAATTATTTATTATATACAATTTTCTTATTCATAGTTTTAATTTTATGGTATATATTTACTATAAAATTTCATCCCCTATGATTTAGAAAAAAGTATGAAGCAAATTCTGGGAGAGTAGTGATAACTCAAATTGAGAACTTCTAGATTAAAATGGTCAGATCTAATTTAACTATTCCTTTTCAATGCTGATAAACTCAACTAAAACTTGAATAATTTAGGGAGAATGAATAATCTATAGAACTCATTTAAAATAATCACCAAAATTTTGAAGTAAAGCTTTAAGTATCAATACCCATAAAATATTAAAACTAAAATAACTTGCACTAATAAATGTGCTTGTTATGTTTGAAACAATTTTGAATGAAGAGACATTTACTTATAAACTAAAAATTCTGTAAGCAGTATAGGTAGTACATCCCTTATCTAAAATAATTGGACTCAGAAGTGCTTCAGATTTTAAATGTTTTCAGACTTTGGAATATTAGCATAAGCATAATGATCTACCTTGAGGATGGGACCAAAGTCTAAATAAAAATCTATTCTAATTTCATATACACCTTATAACCATAGCCTAAAGTGAATTTATACAGATTTTAAATAATTTGGTGCATGAAGCAATGTTTGCTTACATTGAACCATTGAAGAGAAAAGGTGTCACCACTATCTCACCCAAGTGGACAATTTCTGGTTGTTTGACATGACCATGACCCTAAATTTAGATACTACTGATAAAGAAACATTCTCTCAGACTTAATCACATATAAGTACTTAAGGGTAAATGATAAGATGTATCATTAATACAATGGAAAATGACACGTTCAGAGTAACTAAGCAGCACAGTAGTGTCACCAGAATACCCGTGTCAGCAGTTAAAAAGCAACAACAAACAATTGTAAGCTTTCCATAGTGATGCTCCATGATGATGCAATATTTTCATTAAAAGGTGACTGTGCTTTGTATATTACATTTTTTTAGATGAGAAGAAGCATCAGAAGCAATTGAGGGATAGGAAGTAGCCCTTTAGGGATCAGGTCATATTCTCCTGGATGGCTTTGTTAAATGTTTTCTTCAGAGTCATCTGCCTAATCAACTACATTTTCCTTGTCTGAGAAATCTCTCTTTGATTTTATAAATTGTCATGATTTCTTTGTTCTGGTCCAGTCCTCAATAAGCCCATCACACATTTCCACTAGGCCATTCATGGGCACTTTTGTTGTAGTGTTAACAATGTCACCTTCATTGTCGTTATTATCATGTTCCAACACTTTCAGTTATTTCGCCAGCAGCCAATGAGTGAACCACTGAAAGCTCACTATGGATGTCAAAAACTTCTTCAATATACACTTTTTTAAGCTTATGAATGGACTCTGAAGGTATTTTTTGCATATGTTAGGAGGTTATACAACATTTTTTCCCTCATTTCACATACAGAATCTTTCAAAGTCACCACCTTGCTCCTCATCATTACTGAACATGGTTACAAGCCAGAGCAGGTGTCAGTCATACAACTGTGTCTTTAGTCACTGGGTCTCAAGAATTGGAAACAGCATACAGGCTGTCATTGCTGTTAAATTTCTTCAAAAACCTTCCCCACCCACGTCTCCGTTACTGATGTTCACATGCTTTTTAGAAAAGTGTTTTTATGGTTGCTTTCTGTTGTTTAAA
Organism: Nycticebus coucang; assembly: GCF_027406575.1. Classification (NCBI taxonomy): domain Eukaryota; kingdom Metazoa; phylum Chordata; class Mammalia; order Primates; family Lorisidae; genus Nycticebus; species Nycticebus coucang. Next base: position 66,815,084 of record NC_069789.1, on the reverse strand, counting down.
GGATACTTGGTCCCATGGCTGATTAATGAACTCACATTTGGTGTAATGCACATGGGATGAGCATTATTTTTGATGAGAATTTCAGCCAGTGGATGAGTGGAATAGCCATTAAGAAATAACAAAATCTTGCAGTCCTCATCCCACTAAGCTTCCCTGCAGTGAGCAGGAGTGGCTGGCACAAAATGTTTGTGCAATCTATCAGAAAAGATGTCCCTGATGAGTCATGCCTTTTTGTTAGCATAATACTGGGCAAATAAGAAATTCATTCCTTGAAAGCAAGGAGAATGCTAGCTTTGCCTATCACAGTGAGTTTATGCCTCTATAGGCCTACTGCCTTAGCACAATCCAACACAGTTATTCTCTGCTTGGCATCCTTAATTCTCGGAGGCTCTGTTTCTTCCGCTGTAGTAAGTGTCTTTCTGGGGTAAAAACACCAAAATAGTGATGTAGACTTCATAATGTTCTGGCTTTAGATTTCTACCAGTGATGATCTTGGTAAACTCTTCAATAAATTTCTCCTTTACTTTGTGGTCAGAATAGTTTATCACCACAAATCTCTTAAAAATTTAATCTTGTGTATTTTCTTAGATTTCTACCTGTTCCTGGTATATTTTCATAGTTCCCTTCAATTTTCTGTTCATTATCACAGATATTTGCTCATTTCACCAACAGCAGACTTTTCAAAGGTATCTGTTCATTCTAATGCTAACCAATCCAGTCATTCAAAACGACATTGATAATCTTCATTTTTAGCATTATGCAGTGTTTTTCTATTGTGTTTTTTATCTTTCATTAACTTCTGTTTATCACTCTCAGGATAGAACATCAACATTTACCCTTCTATTTTTTCAGGTCATCTGTGATCATCTATGATGGTCATTTCAACACCATACTCTTCTGTAAGATATTTCACACTTATACTGCCGTCCAGTTTATCTAACAGCTTAATTTTCTGTGACAGCTTGATTTTCTGTGCTGTAGATAACTATAAATTCTTTCTTTTTTTCATTATCTCTATTACTCAGGCATATCTGTAGACTTTTCTTTCTTCCTTTTTTTTTTTTCTTGACATTTTTAACATCTTTATCACAGAGTAGAGTAAGGGGTGGGGGGAGAGAAAAATCCAGAGAGTAATGCACTTAGGTCTTGAAGTCTTTTTTTTTTTGGCCAGGGATGGGTTTGAACCCATCACCTCTGGTATATGGAGCTGGCACCCTACTTCTTGAGCCATAGGTGCCCCCTATGGTCTTGAGGTCTTGAGGTCTTGACCTCATGTGGAGCACTATGGGGAGTATGCCAAAGGCGTTTCCAGGCTACACCTGCAACATTTTGGAGCATGCTTGTGTGAGATAGTGTGTTTCTATGCACAGTTGAAGGGGGCAGAGAGAGGGCTGCATAAACTGTTTTGTGTACCTGCATTTTGACTGCAACTTGTCACATGCGATCAGATGTGGAATTTTCTGCTTGTGGCATCATCTTGGTGCCCCCAATATTTGGATTTTAGAGTATTTTGGATTTTGGATTTCTGGATTATAAATGCTCAACCATGTATCCACAGACTACACGAACGGTTTGTTAGAGAAAAGAAAATGCTGGAAATAATCACTATTCTGCAGAAATGCAGTGACTAATTTTATTTTCATAACTATCTCAAACACAGATATTACCAAAGAAAATTCTAATTGGTTTGTGAAGAAATCATTGCTTAAAAGGTAATAAGGCATCTAAACTTGAGACTTCATCATTTCCCTGCTACACCAGAGGCATTACCGATCTCATTAACAGGTATGCCTACCTCTGGGAGAAAGTTGGAAGGAAGTCGCTCAAAATTCTCATTAGTTTTAGGAGGTGAAAATTGTGGTAATCTAAATAAATAAATAGTGCTAATTGCATTTTAAACACTGCCATGCTGCATTTTACTGCCAAGTCAAAGATTGGATTGAAGAGAAAAAGTTTAAAATATGTCTCGCATATAATTTAGTCATCTTTGTTGTAAATTGTTTCCCAGCTATATAAGGTGTCAATGGTTACAGAATTAGAAACAAAAGAAATTTGGGGAAAATATTATTCAAATAATTCATAAATGTAGAAATAAATCCATTTAATTAGCATCAAGCAAGCATAAAAACTCCATGATTATATTAGAGCATTTGCGTTTACAGAATCCTGAGATAAGACCAGCTTTCAACATGTGCTGGGCTTGGTACTAGAGTATGAACGCAGTCTGACATACCATGTGTCTAAATACTTAAAATATAGAAATCAAGCAAAACATTAGATAAAATGATTTGTTATTTATATTGAAAATTATAGTTCCATGACAGCCTGGAAGGCTATGTTAGGGTCTAGAATTCTTAGACTCTCAGAGTTCTGCATAAGAACCAAAAAAGTCGACCAAAAAAGTATCAGTCAAGGAGGGATTATCTGTTTACTCCATAGATTCCTCATTTATAAGAAGTGGCATAGCCAGAGGAGGGCCAGAAAGAACCTCTTTAAATCACAATATGTTGCCTAAATTATTGATATTTTTAATCTTAGTAATTTACTAGAGAACTGAAAGGGACTGAAAAAAATATTTCATGAGTGTCTGACATTGGATTAAAAACAAAGCATCATTTCTAATTTTGGTAGAACAGTTTTCTGACTTATATTTTCATTATTCCACTCCTATTAAGAACCTCTTGAAATGTTTTATGAAATAGTTTCAAATTTGACTTCGTGCTGTTCTTAGCAGTAATGTGCAGAAATAATAAAGAAGATTAATACCTTAAGAAATTTACATAAAATAAAATTTGAAATAGATATGAGTAAACCTAAATAAAAATGGATTAAATAGATAAAAATAATAGCAAAGAAAGACATGAATTTTAGAAATGCAGCAGCAGAAATAATGTCAAATAATGCGAAAGATACCTGAGGGAATCAGGGGTCCTCAAACTTTTTAAACAGGGGGCCAGTTCACTGACCCTCAGACCGTTGGAGGGCCGAACTATAGTTTAAAAAAAAACTATGAACAAATTCCTATGCACACTGCACATATCTTATTTTGAAGTAAAAAACAAAATGGGAACAAGTACAATCACAACGCCTCATGTGGCCTGGGGGCCGTAGTTTGAGGACCCCTGGAAGGGCCAGTAAGGGAATATTTAGCCTTAATTAGATCTCATGGAATGTTAATTGAAACCATGTGGCCATTTGAGAACAAATGAACATCATACTGAATTTACTATGTATTGATAATTGATTCAAGAAAATTCCTAACTTTTGATGACTGTTTCCTAAGTGGCTTTTCTGCATAAAGTATAATTTACAAACTTAGAGCACTAAAACAGAAGTTAGACCAACACCCCTTCAAGTGCAACTTGACAAACAATGGGTTTAAGCTGGAAGTCCTTAGATCTTTCCATTTTCCCATGGATCCCAGGGATCCTCACTTTCACCGACTCTTGTCTCAAAACCACAAATATCCCTATTGGAGACAGTGACATTGGGAGCCATATTTATGTGTATGAGACCTCCAGGACACCTTTGCTATGCATGCTGCTCTGCTCCACATTATAATACATATATTTTAATTATTGAGTAAAATGTACGAGCTTAATTGATAATCTGAAATGAAAACCCAGTGTGATCATCCAATTACTTCCTTGCAGATTCAAAGGCAATTGTAAAGAAAATAAAGAAGTTCTACTCTTTTAAGAAATTTGACATTACCAATACTTTTGATGGCACTTTAAGAAAAACAACAAAATCAGCTATCAGTCAAAATTACAGATAATTTATAAATATCTTTAGAAATCTCCATATTATTGATCATAATGGCTATACTAATTTGCATTCACATGTGTGAGTTCCCCTTTATCCACACCCTTGCCAACATTAGTTATTTTTTGTTTTTGATAATAGCCATTCTAGCCAGGTAAAATGATATCGCATTGTGACTTTTACTTGCATTTCCCTAATTATTACTGATGTTCAGTATTTTTTCATGTGTCTTTTAGCATTTGTATGTATTGTTTGGGGAAATGTCTGTTCTGGTCTTTTGACCATTTTTTAAACAAATTATTTCTTCTACACTATTGAGTTGTTAGAATTCTTAGTATATGCTCAATATTAATCCCTTGCTAGATGTATATTTTCTGAATATTATTTTCCCTGTCGGTTGTGTTTTCACTGTTGACCATTTCCTTTATTGAGCAGAATCTGCCATATGACCGAAGGGTCTCTCCACTGCAGATATATCCAAAGGAAATAAATCAGTATATTAAAAAAAATAGCTGCACTCTCCTGTTTATTGCAGCACTAGTTATAATAGTCAAGTTCTGGAATAACCTAAGTGTCTATCATCAAAGGATGGATTTAAAAAATGTGGTGTATTTAAATCTACACACAATGGAATATTATTCGGCCACAAAGTAATAAAATCCTGTTGTGTGTGACAACACAGATGGAAGTGGAGGTCATTATGTTAAGAGAAACAATTCAAGAACAGGAAGACAAACTCCACATGATCCCACTTACATGTAGAATCTAAAAAAGTTAGTCTCGTAGAAGTAGAGAGTAGAATAGTGGTTACCAGGAAAAGAGGGAAATGAAAAGAGGTTATGAACAGTCACATAAGTTCTGATGTTCTATTACAGAGTAGGGTAACTACAGTACACAATAATATATCATATTCTTCACAAAAGATGGAAGAGAGAAGTTTTAATGCTTTCAACACACACAAAATCACAAGTTTTGGAGGTGATGGATATGCTAATAACTCTGAGTCAATCATTATACAATGTACACAATCATAGGTCATTATGAAAAGTTTTGAGATACATAAAAATCAAGAAGCTTAATAATCTGTGCTGACAGAAAGAAGTGAAGCCCTCCCAGCAATGTGATAAGCCGAGCAAGCTGAAACTTATCGGCATGAATCAGAAAGGCCACTGTTGACTGTGTTTCTTAGAAGTGAAATAATGGACCATAACACAGTCTGTCTCAAAATTTTCATGAAACATCACAATGTACCTGGCATATATGTACAACTATTTTGTGTAAATAAAAAACAAAACAAAACATTAAAATAAGTATTTAGAAGAAGTGAACTTTATGCATACATTTAAAAAACTTATCTATATTTTTTATTTTTGCAGAAAACGTTAAATAACTCAAAAAACCTCACATTCAGTGTGTATCAACTAAATAAAATGGTACCCTGTTTCCCCAAAAATAAGACATCCTCTGAAAATAAGACCTACTTACAGGAAAGATAAGACATCCCCTGAAAATAAGACCTAGCACATCTTTGGGAGCACACCTTAAAATAAGACACTGTCTTATTTTTGGGGAAACAGGGTAGTAACAAAACATTCTTGCCTAGTTTAATGGGAAGCAGGTTCCTTTTTGTAATGTTCATAAAATGATGATATATACTACAGGTGGTGTTGTTTGGAGTTAATAAAAGATGATATCTGCTTTTCCCAGGCACTATCTGAATAACTTACTCTTCACAGCATATAATGATTAGAGCTAAGTTCTTGAATGTCAGTTTTTCTTGAAAGACGTAGGTAAAAATATAACCTGCCTATATGAATGTCATTCGTCTTCAGCACTGCACTTCTTAGATGTTTGTGTATTTCGTATGTCACTTTCTAGTCTTGACACATTTTTTAGCTCACAGTGTGAGATAGCTTGAGTCAGTTAGGTTCACAAAAGGACTGACTAGCCTTTTATTTAAAGAACAATAGTCACTGATGGACTTCAAATTGCCACATTAGAATGATCAAATTCAACTTAACGGTGAATATAAATGAACTGAAATGAATTTTGCTTTGTTTTTAAAATGAATAATGTAAATGTTATTGATGAATATTTGAAACTACATCTTATATTGTTAAAACTTGGTTACCTGAAGGTTATAAACTATTTTATTTTTCACATGAAATATATCTAGAATTTAATTAATTAATTCATTCATTCATTCATTTTTGAGACAGAGTCTTGCTCTGCTGCTGGGCTAGAGTGCTATGGCTTCAGCCTAGCTCACAGCAACCTCAAACTCCTGGCCTTAAGGGATCCTCCTGCCTCAGCCTCCTGAGCAGCTGGGACTACAGGAACATGCCACCACACTTAGCTAATTTTTCTACTTTTAGTAGAGACAGGGTCTTACATTGTTCAGGCTGATCTCAAATTCCTGGGTGCCAGTAATCCTCCTGTCTCAAGCCTTCCAAAATGCTTGGATTACAGGTGTGACCCACTATGACCGGCCACACCTAGAATTTTTAATGGAAACTATTTTCAGTGGAAATAAATGGGAAAAATCCTTTCATTTCAGAACATTTCTGCTACTCTATGAACTTAAATTTGTTAAAATAGTAAAGATTTGATAAATCAAATACAACTATACTGGCTACCTGTTGATCTGAAAGAGAAATTACAGCTATTAACTTTTTTCTATAATATACTAAAATTTCTTTAAAATGTTATTTTCTATGGCCTCTCTATCCTAAAATCATGGACATTTCTGACTATACTACATTAATTAAATACATGCATTCACTAAAACCAAAAGGAACACATTTTAATTCTCAATGCCATTTGACTTTGTGTAGAGCGAGAATATAAAATACAATACTAGAACATATAAGAAAATTCCAGAAGGATTACATCATATAATTTAATTCAATCCTGGACACGTCTTGCTGTGGGGTTTTTGTTGTATGCTGACGTTTCTCATGTTGGTTTAGTTGGATCATTTAGGATTAACAGCAACACTGACAATATTGTGGTCTATGTAGAAAATAGCAGAAAAAAACTACTACAGCTTGACTCTTGCTGCATATCAATTGCCATCACTGTATTAATTTTATACAGTAGACATACAGAAACTATGACCAGAACTACTAATTAGTTGTTAGTATTTTATCCACTAGATATTGCCATCTGCTAAATTAGGGAATAAATGGAGAAAGAGATGAGAATAATAATGCCCATATTTAGAACATACCAATATGACTGCATTATCCAAGGTTTCACTAATGGTGTGTGTATATTTCAATTTTAGTTTTATTTGGTTGTATAGTGGACTTTTTGATGCCTTTATTTGCTTTTAATAGCCCATTCTCTTAATCATGAATTCATTGAGTAGTTTCTATGATTTTTAAAGTTAATTTATTATCCATATTCCTGCAGTAACAGCAAAGCATGTTTGACATATAACCAGAAGTTTTAAAACACAGTCCCAAAATTTCTTGACATTCCTCCTATACAGGCATCTTTACCCAATTCTTTTGAGTGTCAGCCAGTATAGTAGATCCTCCATAGTTGACCAGCTTCCTAGTTGACCACCTACCTAGTTTGGGGTTCATTGACCTGGTTTGGGAGTCAAATGGGGAGATGATACTGGGGAAAATAATGAGACTCTATGCAAGTTTAATGCCCACAATCTGGAAGCCTGGAGAAGGGCATCCACGGACTCACATGCCACATAGCAGAGTGGGACAATGCAGCAACTTACTGACTTCTCAGAAAACTTTTATTGATTTCCAACACAAAGTGTATATGCAAAATGTAAAGGTGCGAAAATTCTAATGGTAATAGAAGAATCCCAATCCCCCAGGAAGACTGAGTAAAGAGCAAGGGCTGGGTAATTGGGAGTATAGGGTATTATGTTGTCAACAACAGCTGATAATGTATTTAGAAAAAGAGGGGAACTCAAGTTTCATTCCCACAGGGCAAGCAAGTCAGGTGTCCTAATCTAATCACTGATCAGGGATTAAAGGATTTAGCTGTGCTAAAGGCTCAGGTCCGTCCACCTTCTGGCTCTGGGTGCACAGGATGGTCTTAGCAACTTTGCTCTGTCTGGGCACCTCAGCTCCTTTCATCTCTAGTGGTCTTGATGAGCCCCCAGGGATGACATGTCTGTGCATTTTTTGCTGGATGGAGGCCGAGCACCCAGCAAAGAGATCAGCCTGTCTATCTACCACACGTCACCACCTTAATTTCACCTAATTTTTGTAAGCTGGACATGTACCACATGTACATGTCAGTACAAGAGGCCTAGTTCCTTATGTTGACCACCCCTGTATGTTGAACAGTTTGTTACAGTCCTTCAAGTGGTCAACTTACAGAGATGCTACTGTATAATACAATGGGAGAGATGCCATGTGACCGCTGAGGCCACATGGACAACGGAGCCGGTGATTCCTATAAACTTCCATAAGTTCTATTCTTATTTACAGTTAAGCTATTTGGAAATAGTTTGTTCATTTTAAGCCTCAGTTGTGTGGTTTGTTAGGTAGTTTCAAAGAAGTTCTACGTTTAGGACTAATTATGACTCACTACTAAAACAAAATCTGGAATGCTTTCCCCACCACTGTGAACTGTTTTCCTAAACTGGGTGGTGGGAATAGGCACTGTTCCTGTCCCTGTGTAATCCTTTCAGGCCGTTGTTTTCCCAGCTGTTCATCTCACGCCTGTGTGGCCAGTAGTTTTGCATGCTGCATATTTGAGAGATGACTCTCAGATCTTTGGGTCTTTCTCTCTGAACAACTCTATCTTTTCCAGTAATTTGTCCTGTTAACTTTGGTATATTGGTCTCCCCAAACCCTAAGCTCTGTCTCCTCATCTCAGAAAAAACAACTTAGGACCCTTTTTGGATTCCACTAATGCTGAGACCTGGAAGTTCTCTCAAAACAGTAATCAGGGTAAATGTAGGCCTTAAACTGCATAGGTTAGGTTTCTTCCAGGGCTCACTTTTTTCTTCTCTCATCTCCAGTGTCTGAAATACCATTGTTTCGTGTATTTTTACTTCTTTTTATTTAACCCAGGAGAATAAATCTCCTTCCTGCTAGTCCATCTTCACCAAAAGTAGAAGGAATTCTCTGCAGTACCTGTTCAATTCTTTATTTTACCTCTTTGAAGATGCATATCCATGAAAATTAATTCATAGAAACAGATCATGAATACATTTATGCCTTTGTGGGATTCAATGTGTTGATTATTTGTACAAATTGGAGTGCTTACATCCAACTAATTAAAATTGCTTTCATCTCATGTACTTAATCACAGTGTTAAGACATTTGTGTTCTGGGTGGCTCCTATGGCTCAAAGAAGTAGGACATCAGCCCCGTATACCAGAAGTGGTGGGTTCAAACCCAGCGCCAGCCAAAAAAAAAAAAAAAAAAGACATTTGTGTTCTATACTATAGATTTGACTTATACCCTTGCAATATACTCCATAGGTGTGGTCCCACCATTAACCCTCCATCAAACCACCCCCCCTGCCCATCCCTCTCCCCTTCCCTCCATCCTGGGCTATAGTTGTGATTCATCTTTCATATGAAAGTATGAGTGATTATAAATAGGTTTCATAGTAGTACTGAGTACATTGGATATATATTTTTTCCATTTCTGAGATACTTTACTAAGAAGAATATTTTCCAGCTCTATCCATGTAAATATTAAAGAGGTAAAGTCTCCATCTTTTTTGAATGCTGCATAGTATTCCATGGTACACATATACCATAACTTATTAATCCATTAATGGGTCAATGGGCACTTGGGATTCTTCTATGACTTGGAAATTATGAATTGAGCTTCAATGAACAATCTGCTGCAAATATCTTTGTTGCCAAGTGATTTTTGCTCTTTTGGATATACACCTAGTAGAGGAATTGCAGGATCAAATGGCAGGTCTACATTTGGATAACTGAGTGTTCTCCAAACTTCTTTCTAAAAGGAACGTACTAGCTTGCATTCCCACCAGCAGTGCAGAAATGTTCCCTTTTCTCCACATCCATGCCAATATCTGTAGTTTGGGGATTTTGTGATGTGAACTTCTCTTACTGGAGTTAGATGGTGTCTCAAAGTGGTTTTGGTTTGTATTTCTCTGATGATTAAAGATGATGAGCATTTTTTCATGTGTCTGTAGACTGTGCACCTGTCTTTTTCAGAGAAACTTCTGCTCATGTCTCTTGCCCACAGTGGGAAATGGGATCACTTGTTCTTTTCTTATTAAGTTTAACTTCTCTGTGGATTCTGTTTATTAGACCTTTGTCAGAAATATATCCTGAAAAAAATCCTCTTTCATTCTGAGGGCTGTCTACTTGCTTTGCTTACTATGTTCTTGATAGTGCACAGCTTTTTAGTTTGATCACATCCCAGTAATGTATTTTTGATGTTGCTTCAATTGCCTGTGGCAGGGGGTGGGGTACTCCTCATAAAGTATTCTCCCAGGCCAACTTTTTCAAGTGTTTCCCCTGCACTCTTTCGAAGAATTTTTATAGTTTCATGTCTTAAGTTTAAGTCCTTTAACCAGTGATAGTCAATTTTTGTTAGAGGAGAAAGATGTGAGTCCAATTTCAGTCTTCTACAAGTCGCCAGCCAATTCACCCAGCACCATTTGTTAAATAGTGAATCTTTCCTCAAATTTATATTTTGATAGGCTTATCAAAGATCAAATGATGATAAGTGTCTGGGTTCATCTCTTGGTTCTGTTCCATACATCTACCTCTCTATTTTTGTGCCAGTACCATGTTGTTTTGATCACTATATATTTATAGTATAGTCTGAAGTCTAGTAGCATGATTCCTCCTGATTTGCTTGTATATCTGTTTTGCAGATATACAATCATATCATCTGTGAAGAGTGACAGTTTGATCTCCTCTGATCCTATTTGATACCCTTGCTTGCCTTTTTTGCCTGATTGGGATGGCTAAGATTTACATTACAATGTTAAAAAGCAGTGGAGACAATGGGCAACCTTGCCTGGTTCCTGATATGAGTGGAAATAATTTCAATTTTACTCCATTCAATAGGATATTGGCTGTGGGTTTGCTATAGATGGCCTCTATCAGTTTAAGAAATGTTCCTTCTATACCTATTTTCTTAAGGATTCTAATAATGAAAGGATGCTGCATATTATCAAAAGCTTTTTCTGCATCAATTGAGAGAATCATATGGTCCTTGTATTATATTTATAGATTTATGTATATTGAACTATCCTTGGGACCCTGGGATGAAACTCACTTGGTCATGATGTATAATTTGTTTGATGTGTTGCTGAATTCTGTTTGCTAGGATATTATTGAATATTTTTGCATCAATATTCATTAGAGATATTGGTCTATAATTTTATTGTCTTGTTGGGTCCTTTCCTGGTTTGGATATCAGGGTGATATTTGCTTCATAAAATGTTGGGAAGTATTCCTTCTTTTCCCATGTTTTGGAAAAGGAAGTAATATAGGTACTAGTACCTCTTTAAAAGTTTGGTAGAATTCTGATGTAAAGCCATCTTTTTGGGGAGATTTCTTATAGTTGATGCTATTTTAGAACTTGATATAGGCTTGTTCAACATTTCCACATCTTTCTGGCTAAGTGTAGGAAGGTGGCATGTTTCCAATATTGGTCTATTTCTTTCAGAATTTTATATTTCTGAGAATAGAGCTTTTTATAATATTCATTAAAATTTTTTTAATTTCTGAGGAGTCAGTTGTTATTTGACCTTTATCAGTTCTGATTGATGAAATTAGAGATTTTACTCTTTTATTTATGGTTAGGTTAGCCAAAGGTTTATCTATTTTGTTGACCTTTTCAAAAAACCAACTTTTGATTGATTGATCTATTATATAATTCTTTTGTTTTCAATTTCATTTAATTCTGCTCCAATTTTAGTTATTTCTTTTCTTCTGCTGGGTTTAGGGTTGGAATGTTCTTCCTTTTCCAGTTGCTTGAGTAGTCCCATTAAGTTGTTGACTTCCTCTCTTCCTGTTCTTTTGAGGAAGGTTTGCAACACTATAAATTTCCATCTTAGGACAGTCTTTGTGGTATCCTACAGGTTCTGGTAATTCATGTCTTCATTGTCGTTTTGTTCTCCCAAAATTTTGGTAATTTCCTTCTTAATCTCATCTATGAGCCAGCTATTATTCAACATGAGATTATTTAGTTTCCATGTTTTTGTATGACTATACAGATTCCTATTGTTACTGAGTTCAACTTTTCTTCCATGATGGTGCAAGAAAAGACGAGGAATAATTCCTATTCTTTTAAATTTACTGAGGTTAGACTTGTGACCTAAGATGTGATCAATTTTGGAGGATGTTTCATGGGCTGATGAGAATAATATGTATTCGGTTTTGTTAGGGGAAATTTTCTGTGTATGTCTGTTAAATCTAATTGTTGAATGGTTACGTTTAAGTCTAAAATTTCTTTGCTTAGTTTCTTCCTGTGGGATCTATCCAACACTGCCAAAGTGGTGTTAAAATCTCCAACTACTATCTTCCTGTAGGAAATCAAGTTGCTCACGTCAGTTAGAATCTCTCTTATAAACTGAGGCACATTCTGGTTGGGTGCATAAATGTTAATAATTAAAATCTCATCATGTTGAGAGTTGCCCTTAACAAATATGAAGTGACCATTCTTATCTTTCCTTACTTTTGTTGGTTTAAAGTCTATTGTATCTGCAAATAAAATTGCAACACCGGCTTTTTTCTGATTTCCATTTGCCTGAATTATAGATGACCACCCCTTCGCCTTGAGTCTATATTTATCTTTTAAGGTAAAATGAAATTCTTATATTCATCAGATATCTGGCCTGAGTTTTTGTATCCAGTCAGCCAACCTGTGTCTCTTTAGAGGGAAATTTAAGCCATTCACATTAATTGAGAGTATTGATAAGCCTGGTAATATTTTGGATATTTAGTTTTTGAAAAGTCCAGTGGAGGGCATCATCTGTGGCTCAATGGAATAGGATGCTAGCCCCATATGCCAGAAGTGGTGGGTTCAAACCCAGGCCCAGCCAAAAACTGCAAAAAAAAAAAAAAAAATCCAGTGGATATTTTTAAACCTTTCACCACTGTGGAAGTTGAAATTTGATTACAAGTTTCCGAGTGAGTTTACTTTGGTGGTAGAGCATTGTGCTTGTTATTGTGGAGGATGGGTCTGCTAATATCCAGGAAAACTGATTTAGTTATGGCAAATTCCATCAGCACGTGAATGTCATTAAAGTACTTAATTTCTCCATCATAAATGAAACTCAGTTTAGCTTGATACAGGATCCTGGGTTGAAAGTCATTTTGTTTTAGGAGGTTAAAGTTTGATAATCATCCTCTTTTAGCTTGAAAAGTTTCAGCAGAGAGATCTGTAGTCATTCTAATATTCTTCCCCTGGTAGGTTATGGTTTTCTTATGTCTGGCTCCTTGCAGAACTTTCTCCTTCATATTACCTTTGCCAAAGTTAATTATGATGTATCTGGGAGATGTTTTATTTGGATTGAGTCATGCTGGGTTCTTAAACAGTCTGTTACCTGAATTTCAGAATCTCTTGCCACGTTTGGGAAGTTCTCCTCAATTATCTCTTGGAGTAGAGCATCTGGCCTTTCGAAGCAATCTCTTCCTCTTCAGGGATTCCTATAAGGTGAACATTTGCTCTTTTGGATTGGTCCCACAATTCTCTGAGGGTCTCACAATTCTCTTTTTTGCTCTACACTTCTCTTCCTCTTTGAGTATTTGGGAGCATTCAAAAGCTCTATCTTCAATGTCAGAGATCTTTTCTTCTGCCTGCTCCATTCTGTTATTGAGGGATTCTACTGTGAGGGCTGCAAGTTCTTGCCTCAATTGTCAAAATCTTTGGAGATTTTGTCTTTGAATTCATTGAATTCTTGAGACAACTTTTACTCCTTGAAATTCTAGTTCCATCTTTACCTCCATTCTGTTAATCTTATTTGCCATTCAAATTCTGAACTCGCTTTCTAACATCTCAGCCATTTGTTTATGAATGGGATCATCTGGTGTGTCTGTTTTGTCATTTCTTGGGGGAGTTGATCTACTCTGGTTATTCATGTTGCCAGAGTTTTTCTACTGATTCCTTCCCATGATTACTTTTCACTGTTTGGCTAGATGGGCAGGTAAGGTGAAATTGGACTGGGGGCTCCTCGATTTGTGGTTAGCCAGCTCTTTGCCAAGGCTCTGGGACTGGTGACTGTAGCTTTTTCCCCTACAGATTTGCAAAGGACATGTACTGTACTAGTCTGTGGCTCTGGGAATCTCCTTGGTGTGGTGGGGTTAGGTGGCTCTGTCTTCTGTTCAGCTGGTATTTGTCTGATCCTAATGAATCAGTTACTCTGGGTTGAAGTCTCAGCCGTGGAGGAATATAAGCAACAAGACATCCTGCCCCCCATAGGAAACAACTGGAAGAGGAAAATCAATCCTTCCTGTTACCACACAACCAGGGTACCACCCAAGAGGGTCCTGGGTTATTGACCCAGGTCAGGAGTTCCAAACCAATTGACCCAGTCAGTACCAATTCTCAAGTGGGAGAGTTCAAAAGGTCAGCAACCAGATAGCAGAGGTCTTCCGGCTGCTCAAATGTGGCTCACTCCAGTGCTTTGTGGAGTAGGAAAGACACACCCAGTAGCTGAGTTTGACCTGGGGGCTGGTGTTTCATTCTCCACCTTGCACCTCTTTCATGCCCAGTCACTGGTAACTCCACAGGACTGTGGTCCTGCTCCCTCCAATAAGCAGATGTGCCAGGGCTTTGCACCTGCCAGAGTCAAAGGAAAGTCAATTCCCCCTCAGCCCAGCCACCACCCTATGCCGCCAACTGGCTGGGGGACCTGAGGCCTGCCTGCCTTGGGTACTCAATGGCAAGTGGGGAGTGTTCCACCTGAGCTCAGTCTGAACCTGAGGATAACAAGTCAAGAAATGATTTTGTCCCTCAGCCATGTGCCTTTGCCCCAGTTGCCCTACAGCACTGGCATCCCTATGGGGTGAGGTCTGGCTTCCTTTGGCAGTCCTGAGTTGGGGAAGTGTCTCTCCAAGATTATACCCTGGGGGGGGGGGAATCTCTCTACTGTTATTGAATATTCATGAGAGGTGTCCCTGAGCAGCTCGCAGGTGGCACCCATAGCCAGGGAGGCAGCTATAGTGGCGGCTCCAGGATTATTGGGCACATGTCTCCAGCAGCAGGGCCAGGCACATGGCACATGGCACATGGTTCTGGCAGGGTGGGGCACCTGGCAGCTCCAGCAGGGTGTGGTGTGGTGCAGCATCTCTGGCAGGGCAGGGGGGGGGTGCAGGATGCTCGGTTTGGCGGGAGGGGGTGCATGGCTCACAGGCCTCCTCATGCAGCTGATCCACACTTTGCAGAGCCAAGCCCGACAGCCTCCTCCACTTTGTCTGCACTACTGCTGGTTCACTGTTACCATGCAGCTTTTCTACCATGGCCCTTGCAGTGCCCAGACCTGGCAATGAACCACAGACATTCTGATCTCTGCAGGGGTTAGGCTTCCAGACCATCAAGTGAGGGGGGAATGGTGGACTGGAAGTTTAAAATAGCAGGGAAAACATTATTTCAACATTCATGCCTCACAAGAGAGTGCTTGGGGTCATAGCAGGGTCCCTCTAGAGAAGTAGTCCCCACTTTTTTTGCAACTCTCTCCCATGGGGTAAGACAAGATGTCATCAGTTCACTGCTTGCCTGTAGCAAACCTGAAATTTGCTTTCTTGGAGTCACAGCTTGCCTCAGCAGAGGAGATGTGCAGTTACCACTCTTCTCTCTCAGCTCAGCTCCCAGTCTTCAGCTTTATTGGGTACTTTCTGGTCATTATCCTTCCCTCTGGATGGGAGCTTCTGCTGAAAGCTGGCTGCACTCAGCCATCTTGCCCCTCCTCCCACGTGAAAATAAAATTATGAAAAAATTATTTTACCGTTTTTTGGATTAATTGGATCACATCACATTAAACCCTTAACCAATAAATGAACAATTCTTATATGCTACAAAAAGTATGTTTTGTATTTATATAACATATATATATATATATGAGGTAAGACAATTAAGTTAGCAAACACATCCTAGAAAAAGCACTGCATAAGTATCAGTATGACAAAAGTATATCTCATTGCTAAATATTACTATGCTCACCTTCTAAGTACTCCCCTTGGCCAGCTGGTGACTATACTGATATTCAGCAATGAAAGTTTGTGTCACTTTTTCTAGGAAAAGTTCACAAACTTCATTGTCAAACTTCATACAATGACAGCTCTGATGCCCTTTCCAGAAAAAAAAGTACCAAAATTGCTTTGAAGGGAAGACTAGGTGCTGCCATCAGTGCATAGCTTCCCATGGGGAATACCTCAAAGGTGAGCATGATGATATTTAGCAATGAGGTATGTACATTATTTCTGGGAAAAGTGCATGAACTTAATTGTCTGTGCCTTGTATGTGTGCATGTATACATACACACACACACAAAGACACACACACACACATACATAAATGTTTTATGAAGCCAAAACTTACACATTTAAAAATGTGGAACAAACAGAAAAAGTGAATAAACAGAAAAGTGAATAAAAGTGAATAAAATGTTAATATATAAAATTTTGTTAACCATCTTCCTGGAAATGTTGTTATTTACATTTTCATAATATATTGAATATTTTGACCTTTCATGTAATTCATTTTTTGCATGTTTCAGGAAGAAGACCATCGCTAAAGAGCAAGGAGTGAGAGTTTAAGTATTTTAAATACATATGTACAATGTTAGTGACTTTACATGGAATCTTTTCAGTGACTACTGTAGAGAAATAAAATACCTAAGACACTGATAAACCAAAGATGTAAAAAGATCCTCCATATGGATTCTAGTTATGAAAAGTGATGACAGTATTACTACTAGAAACAATAGTAGTAATCCAGGTGCTATGAATTATAGATCCTGACTAGAATGAAGGTACAAATTTTTTTCAGGATAGAATGTGTTTTTGAACATTTCTGCTTTTTTTTTTAAGGGAGTACATCACATGCAGGTCTGAAAGTGATACTTCATAATGAGGCATGCCCTGCTTTCTGCAGACCTGGAAGAATAAAAGGAATTTTAAAAAATTAATAAAAGAAAATAAATTGTGTTTATTGAGTGAGCCATAGCAATTTTTGGTTGCCAAAGTTGGTAGGGGTGAAATACTTCGGGCTAATTTCAAGTAAAGTAAGAAAGTAAAAACGATATTCAATCGAGCATATCCAGATGAAGTAGAATGTATTTGAAGTATTTCTTCTTTTTCTATTGTCCATAAAATTTGGCATGATCTGTTTTTTGAAATTATCTTCTATTTTTATTTATAAATATTAGTTGTCTATTTTTCAAGACTTTGGAAAAATAAAAAAAAATAAATAAATAATGACAAAATTAAAAAAATGATATTCAGCAAAATGATTGATGGTATTAGAGGATCATTCTTCGGACAGACCTACAGTTTCAGGTAGGAGAGTAACTTAAATTTTTAGATCTTAGAGTAGAGAGTGATGATTGTAAAAATAATTTATGAACACCATGTGCCAGTAGGTACCCAGAAATAACTATCTAGAAGATGAGAGGGACTATACATTCTGATGGGTAGAAAGGATCAATCATTGTGATTACTATACAGAGGTTGAAAATCAGATGTAAATAATTATTCATTCTGGGTACCAGATTACAATGCAGTAGGCATATGTGGCCTAGAAGATATTGATGAATAAAATGGTGATAGTGTCATAAGAACAACTTGATGTGCATGGAGTGCCGGACTAACCTTTCTTATACAAGGCTTGAAACCTTGGGCATCATGGTATTGCATATATAAAACTTATTTAAAATTTAATAGAAATATCAGAATTTAACTTTTCACAGTTTTATTTCTTTTCTTTTTTCTTTGAAAAATATTTATAACCTGGGCGGGGCACGGGGGCTCACACCTGTAATCCTAGCATTCTGGGAGCCCAAGGCAGGTGGATTGCTTGAGGTCAGGAGGTCAAGACTATCCTGAGCCACAGTGAGACCATGTCTCTAAAAATAGCTGGGTGTTGTGTCAGGCACCTGTAGTCTCAGCTACCCAGGAGGCTGAGGCAAGAGAATTATTTGTGCCCAGGAGTTTGAGGTTGCTGTGAGGTATGACACATGGCAGTCTACCAAGGGTGACAAAGTAAGACTCCATCTCAAAATATATAAATAAATTTATAAACTATATTGCACAATTTTATTATTTTACAATAAATTTACATCAGTGACTTTAACTTGTAAACAAGTGATAATACTTTGGTCATGAGAATAGGCAATTCAACAAGTGTTTATTACACTCAAGCCAAGATACCAGTAAGCAAGTAGTATTTATTTACATAAATATTATAGAGTAACTTGCCTTAGATACATTCGGAAATTCAAACCCAGAAATAATGATTTAATTATTATAAGACCTAAAATTTTGTATTAATACCAATATTTGTAAGCAATTCTGATGAAGTGTTCCGCGAACCAATTTTGAGAACCTCTCTAAGCACTGTTGGATATACAAAGAAAGAGACTGAGATTGTATGTATTATATTTCAAAGTAAATTATAACCTTGCTTGCTTGACTGGTTTGACTTTTACTCCAATGAGTTAGAAATAAACATATGGCAGTATAAAATCAGCTCTTCAAATATTTTTAAACACACTGGAAAATGACCAGCTTTCTCTGGTCCTCTCCTCAATGTAACCCTTTTATACACTCTTTCAAAACTTCCTCTTGTTTCTTCCCCAACTAAGATAAAGAAGGAAAACTATAGGACATAGGAACCTTGAAGCTAATAAAAGAATAGAAAGATATGTTAAAATAAATTCTATGATATAAGTGTCCTTGAGACTTATTTGAAATGTGTAGCCATCATATGACAAGCATGTAATTGAGAATACTCACTCTTTTTTTCTACTGAAATGCTACCTATAACCAGGACAACTCCCCCCCCCAAACTTATGGATAATAAGTACATTTACATAGAGTACCTACAGAAACACTGTAGGTCATATCAAGGTCACTACAAGCCACTGCAACTCTATTTTGTATGTGCCCCTCAAGGCACTCAGCTACCAATAAAAGTGGTTTTTCTACATACTTATTTGAAAACAATACTGAAGAAATACTTAAATGTTTTCACTGTCCTTGTGAATGTCACAGTTTAATATTTCAAAAGTCTTGTAAGATATTTTCTGAAATACATTATAGACTATAAAACTGAAAATTGTAAGAAAAAAGATATAGCATTTAACAAAATATAAATTATGCAATTAAAATGCTTTTTCTATTTTTTCAGGTTTAGTTACCAGAATATTATGTATTTTATATGATTCATAAACATTTGCATTGTTAGAAAATTGTAAAAAAATAACTATTTAATAAAATTTTTCCTTCTCTTATAAGATTTTTAATAGTCTACTGTGTCAATTATGGTTGAAAGAGCCACCGCCTTAAGATTTTGCAGTCAAGTGAAAGAGGATTAGTAGGAAGATAATAAAAATATGCTAAAAATTGCATGAAAAATGAAATGGTGAACTCTCCAGAATCATTTCTCCTGTAGAAATGCAACGTGAACAATCATCCATGCATAAAAATACCTTCACAAGAGTTGAAGAAACTAGATGAGGAATCACTATACCTGGTTATAATAAAATGAGAAAATACACATTGAAAAAGGAAGAAAAGAAGTTTTATGTTACCGCTCTTCTCTCGCTCTCAGTTACATGCAGCACAGAGGAGAGGTAAATACAAGCTGATTAGAGAAAAGAGAGGAAAGTGAGTATAGAACTCACACCTGGCTTGACACAGCAAAACTCAGCTCCAGGTAGTCTTGCCTGGAATAACAAAATCTGAGCTAATCACCATCAGTTCTGACTTAACAAGAAATGCTCAAGGGAGTTCTCCAAGTTGAAAAAAATGAGCACTAATGAGTAACTTGAAAATATCTGGAAAAATAATACTTAGTTGGAAAGTAAATATCCAGTCAAATTGAGAAAACTTAATACTGTAATGGTAGTATGTAAAACAAATACTTTTAGTATGAAAATTGAAAGACAAAAATGCTAAAATATTAATATCCATAATAATTAAGAGTATACTATATACAAATATACAAGTTGTTATATCAAATATTCAAAATGGAGAGAATTTGAATATAAATGTACGTTTTGTGTTTATGAAATCAAAGTTAAGGTTGTTATCAGCTTAGGATAACTTGTTATAACTATAAATTTTGTTGTGAATTTCATACTAATCACAATGCAAAAATCAATAAAAGGATACACAAAAAAAGAAAAAGTAAGAAATCAAAACATGTAATGAAAGAAAAATGATTTAACCACAAAGAAAGGTAACAAAGAATGAAAGAGAAAAAATCTACAAAATGACAGACAATTAAAATGTACACAGACTGTTTACATCAAAGTATGTAAACATGTGTTTACACACTTTAATGTTTGATGTATCCATATTTGCAATTGTTATATTTGCTTTGCTGGGTAGACACCTTTATCACTGTATAATGCCTTTTTTGTCTCTTTTTATATATTATTTTTTGCTAAAGTTCCATTTAATTTAACCTAAATATAGCTACTCCTGCTCTCTTTTGGTTTTTATTTACAAGAATTTTTTTTCTATTCTTTCACAATCAATCTGTGTATATTTATATAGGTGAAGTACATTCCTTGTAGGCAGCATGTAGTTTGGTTATGTTTGTTTTATCTACTAAGCTAATATATGTTTTTGATGGAGGAACTTAATTAATTTACATTCAAAGTAATTACAGATAAACAAGAACTTATTATTGCCTTTTTTTTAATTTTCTTTTGTTGAAACTTAAGAAAGATATAGACTGCAATATAATAACTAACAGGGATTTTTCTATCTCACATCCAGTTATGGATAGATCATTCCCAGAGAAATCAAAAACAAACATCGGACTTCAACTACATTCAAGATCAGTGTACCTAACAGATATATACAAAACATTCCATCCAATGGTAACAGAATCCATTTTTTTTCCTAGAGTGCACATAGTGTATTTCCAAAGATAGATCATAATGTGTTAAGTCACAAAACAAATCTTAACAACATAAGAAGTTTGAAATCATATCAAGTATCTTTTCTGACCATATGGTAAAAAACTTAAAAACAATAAAATGAGAAATTATGGAAAATTCAAAAATATATGGAAATTAAATAAGATGTTTGTGAATACATGTCAGTGAAGAAATTAAAAGGAAAATGAAACAAATTCATTAGCCAAAAATGGAAAAAACACAGCAAAACTAATGGGAAGCAGCAATAGCAGTTATGAGAGGAAAGTTTATAGCAATAAAAATTTATATCAAAAAAGAAGAAAGATCTCAAATACACAACCTTAAGTTTCAACAAAAGAAAAGAGAAAAACAAGAAAAAAAAAATAAACCCAACATTGGCAGCAGGAACATTATGATAAAGATAAGAGCAGAAATAAATGAAACAGAGATTAGAAAAAGAAAATGTCAATAAGTAGATTTAGATTTTTTTAAGATAAATAAAATTAGGAAAATGTTATCTGTATTAACAAAGACTTAAATAAATTTAAAAATAAGTATAAAATATTATAATCAATAACTAAGTAATAATATAAAGCATCATAAAAGACTACTATGGCCAATTATATTCCAACAAATTGAATAATATGGCAGGAGTAGATAAATTCCTAGATATACACAACCTACCATGACTGAATTATGAATTTACAGAAAATCTTAACAAAACAGTAATGAATAAGAAGATTGAATCTATAATTAAAATTTTCCCATCAAAGAAAAGCTCAATATCAGATGGATTTACAGTGAAATTCTTGTGAAATTTAAAGAACTGAAACCAAAACTTAAAGAGGAGGAAGTATTTTCAAACTATGTTGTTAGGCCCAGCATCAGAGACAAAGATTTTACCATAAGGAAAAGAATACTACAAATTAATATCCATGATGGACAGAGATGAATAAATTCTCAAAAATACTAGCAAACTAGAGTCAACAGCACAGCCAAAGAAGATTCATCTCAGAGATTCGAGAATGGTTAAACGTTTGTAAATCAATAAACATGATACATAACATAAAGTGAAAGAAGGACGAAAATACATAATAGTTTCAACAATGCAGAAAAAGCATTTCACATAATTCAATATCCTTTCATGACAAAAATTCTCAATAAATTAGGAATCAATGTGCTTCAACACAATAAAGGCCATCTATGAAAAACCCACAAGACAACACCTGTGGCTCAAAGGGTTAGGGCGCCCACCTCCCCATATGCTGGACGTGTCGGGTTCAAACCCAGCCCTCACCAAAAACGGCAAAAAAAAAAAAAAGCACAGATAACATCATACTCAATAGGGAGAAATTGAGAGATTTTTCTTTATGATCTGGAATTAGACAAGGATGTCCACTCTCATTGTTTCTATTCAAAATATTTCTAGAAGTCAGAGCCAGAGCAATTAAATAGGCAAAAGAAATAAAAACATGAAAATTGAAAAGGAAAAATTAAATTGCCCCTACTTACAGATGGCATAATCTTATGTGTTGAAAACCTTAAGGAATTCACCAAAAAATCTTTAGAACTAGAAAAAAATTCAGTAAAGATTCAGGATGAAAAATAAGAATGCGAAAACTAATATACGCTAACAGCACAATATCTAAAAACAAAATGAAGAAAACAGTAACATTTGCAGTAGCAACAACAGGATGAAATACCTAGAGATAAATTTAACTAAGGAGTGAAAAGTTGTCTCAAAACACTGAAAACTATAAAAAATTGATGGAAAAAAGCAAAAGAGACACAAAACAATACAAAAATGACCTGGGATTATAAACTATCCAAAATAATCTGCACATTCAATGCAATCCCTATCAAAATACTGATGACATTATTCACAGAACAGCAAAAGATACTGAGTAGCCAAAACAATCTTGAGCAAAGGTAGCAAAACTGGAGGCATTGCATTATCTGGTTTAAAAATATATTACGAAGCTATAGCAAGTAAAATAGCCATGGTACTGGCATAAAAACAGACATAAAGACTAATGAAACAGAGTATAATGCCCAGACATAAATCCATACCTCTAAGTGACTGATTTTCAACAAAGTTTCAAAGAACACACATGGGGAACAAATAGTCTCTTCCATAACT
Source organism: Nycticebus coucang (assembly GCF_027406575.1). Lineage (NCBI taxonomy): Eukaryota > Metazoa > Chordata > Mammalia > Primates > Lorisidae > Nycticebus > Nycticebus coucang. The sequence continues at coordinate 66,792,112 of NC_069789.1, read as the reverse complement.
TGTACTGGGGAAATTGGATATCCATATGCAGAAGAATGGTGTAAGACCCATACCTCTCACCATGTAAGACCCATACCTCTCACCCATACAAAAGTAAACTCAAAATGGATTGAAGAATTAAATTTAATATTTGAAACTATAAGACCACTAAAAACAATTAGGGGAAAAATCTCCGTAGCATTCATTTGTCTGGGCAACAATTTTTTTTTGTTTGTTTTTGTTTTTTTGAAGTGACATCAGAAGTACAGGCAACTAAAGAAAAATATAAACAAATAGAATTACATTAAACTAAAAAGCTTCTGCACACCAAGGTACACAATCAACAGAGTGAAGAGACAACTTACAGAAAGGAGAAAATTTTACAAGTTGTATATTTGATAAAGTGTTCTATATCACAAATGCTTAACAGGAAAAAACAAAACCCTATTTAAAATGATCAAAAAAGTTGCATAGATATTTCTCAAAAAACACATAAATAATCAACAGTCATACAAAAATGGTCAACCCCAGCTTGGCGCCTGTAGCACAGTGGTAATGGCACCAGCCACATACACTGAGGCTGGCAGGTTCAAACTCAGCCCAGGCCAGCTAACCCACAGTGACAATGGCAACAAAAAATAGCTGACATTATGGCGGGGGCCTATAGTCCCAGCTACTGGGAAGGCTGAGGAAAGAGAATCCCTTAAGCCCAAGAGTTGGAGGTTGCTGTGAGCTATGATGCCATAGCTCTCTACCAAGTTATCACCAGAAGATAAAAGATAAGTAATGACAAGGGTATGGAGAAAAGTAAACTCTTATGTGTCATTGGTGGGAATGTAAACAAATATAGCCATTATAAAAAACAGTGTGTAAGTTCCCATCCCCCCAAAAAAATCAAAACTAGGACTTTCCAGCAATCCCATTTTGAGGTTTACATCCAAAGGGATTGTAATCAATATTTGGAAGAGATATCTGTACTACCTTGTTTACTGTAGCATTACTCAAAATAGCCAAGATATGGAATTAACCTATCCATCAACAGATAAATGGATAAATAAAATGTAGTACACATATCCAGTGGAATACTGTTTAACTATAAAAAGAGAAATCATGTCATTTTTGAAAACATGAATGAATCTAGAGTACATTTTATTAAGTGAAATAAGTGAGGAAGAGAAAGGCAAATACCACATAATCTCACTAATGTGTAGAATATTAAAAAGTTATCTTACAGAAGCAGAGTAGAATGGTGGTGACCAGATGCTTGCTGAAGCAGTTGGGGTGGGGATGTATTTAGTGAGATGTTAGTCATAAAATAAAAAATTATAGGAGATAGAAGAAATAAGGTCAAAGATCTTGAACAGCAGTACAACATGGTGACCATAGTTAATGATGACATATTGTAGCTTCCAAAATACTAAAAGAGTGGATGTTGAATGTTCTCACCACAAATATCTGAGGTGATGCATTTGCTAATTAAGTGGAATTAACCAATCGACAATGTGTACATCAAAACACCATGTCAAACTCAATAAATAAACTGAGTTTTATCAGTGAAAGAAAGAAAGAAAGAAAGAAGGAAGGAAGGATATGAAGAAGTTTCAGGAAGAATTAGCTTCTTGTACAAAGCCATAGATACATAAAAGAATTAAGGCACATTCTCATAAAGACAGGTTTTCAAACACCTAGTATTTAATGTAAAACATAGAGTCATTAAAAGAAAATAGATAGGAAGTTAATTATAGCTGAGATTATGAAGACCCATGTAGCCAATGGCTAACAAGTTGACATTTCTCATAGAATATACTGTGTACCATTTTCAAACTTCCTTTATATAAGGTAGGGGTGCATGTGGGAGTACTTAAGGGAAGAGTCAGATCTTGATGTGCTCGCATTGATAGTAATAATGATTTAATAAGCTTAAAACCAATATAGAAGAATTAGATATAAGTAGGTTAGGAATTAGCTTAAGAAAATAATTAGAGGATAAGCAAAAGAAAACAGAAACAGGAGAGATGTGGATTCAGAAGAACCCTAAACCCAGTGCAAGGTGCTGCCTGAGGCTAGAGCTTTTAAAACTGAAGAAGTATCTTGCTGGAATTTCACCTGCCCCCAGCACAACTCCACGGCCCTGGAGGTCTCTAAGCAGGCCAGGCTTGCCCAGACTACATAGGGTCAGTGTGGGGGAGGTCTGTAATCGCCCTGGGAGAGGGAGTGCTTTTATAAAATTAAATATACAGAATGTTTAAACTTTGTTAAAGATGGCTAGATTTTCTCCAGACCAGATAAGGAGATAAAATATCTCTTTTCGTCTTTCACTCTGATATGACTGAAAACGTTCATCTGAGCAAGGTTCTTAAGTATTGTCACTTCTGTAATTTGTGTGCTGGCCTAATTGGAGTCTTCTCTGACGTCCTGCTCTTGGACCGTTTTTCACCTTCCCATACTCTGTGTTAAAGATCATAAATACCTTAAAACAATAAAAGTAAAAAGTAATCCATCCAAGTAACATAGTTAGTTAAAGAGATAGTTTAGTTAGGAAAATGCAAGCATAGCAAGAACCGTATGGTCATGGTTTGCCTTTCCCTCATGAGATTTATGATTAAAACAATGGTGTTTGAAATAAAAGCAGAGCTGGCCTAGAACAAGATGCTACATGCTGTGCGGAACCTCAGAAAGAAGAGCATGCAGACTCCTGGACCAGCTATCTCTTAAACTTTCTCTTTGTCTCTTGTATTTTTCACTTATCTTCATCTTCTCATTTCCACCAAGCCACCGGGAGGGAATCCATAACATTGTTGGGGCTGGTACCCGACAGTAAGGGTTGTTTTTCTTTCTACCTACCCATGATCTCCCTGGTGCTTATTTAACCAACCCCAATAACTCTGTATTTTACTAGTTTTCCTAGAACTTAACATAGATAAAACATTTCACAATTATAATACATTTTACTAAAAATTGGAGACAAAGAGGATGAAGTAATTTCATATTTTAACAGCCCTCTTTCACTTTGCATTTTGTTTTCTCTTCATCTTCCCCTCCAAACTTTTTCCCTCTGTTATACAAATTAATTTCCCTTGAAAACTTGGTACAAGTCCCTCTAGAAGCTAGTAACTTGATAATTAGAAAAGTTACCAAGGTATTTTCCCTTAAAGATGGGTCTTAATTAAAGGAAATATTTGAGCCACCTGCTCAGAGAATATTTTCTAATTGACCTCATTATATTTTGTCCTGATGAGAATACATACCATACAAGCTCATTATGGGAACCGTACCCCTTCCCTGACTGGTTCTTTTATGTATGTACATTAGTGTTTGGTGTGATTAAAAGCCATACAATTAACTGACAGTGATTTCTTCTTCAAAATTAAGTCAAAGTCAGTATGCCAAATTGCAATGTATTTTGCAGAAAAAAATTTAACCCTTGGATCTTGCAAAATATAACATTGCTCCAATTCACATAAATAAAAAGGTACTAATGAAACATTTAGCTGAATGTTGTATTTTACACAATCAGAATTTTATGCAAACAGACATGGTTTCTTTTAACTCTGATATAGCATTTGTCAATGTTTGATCTCTGAGTCTTGGTTCCCATATTTACAATAATATATAATACCTACACTGTAGAGCTATTGAAATAATTATTGAAAAAATATACATAATGTTTTAAGGGATACTAAGTCATATAAACAAAATAATTCTGTTTTCCTGAAAACTCAAATACACACACACACATCATAATTTAATGCACACATTTTTGAAGTAAATAAACTAAGTAGTTGAACACGTCCAAAGAAAAAGCATGAATTTCAAATTCAAATTTGTCAAATAAAATATGGTAGTTCTCTAAGTCACTGTTCCAAATATAAGCCAATTGATATAATCTATATAATGACATATTAAGGTTGTTATTCTGCATAATGACTATGTTTTTTATATAATTCAGCTCTTCATTTGTATTTAAATGTCAGTAAACCAAAGGATTAATAGCTGTAGCTCTTACATAGGGTTGGAGCCATTCTTTGGAGAGGATAATTATTTTAATTCTGGGTTTCGAATTCTCTCTCTAAAGTGAACCGCTTTCTGTTGCTATTGCAAGTTCATTTCCATTCTGAAGTAGTGGCCATCCATTTTCTGTTTCACCCTCTGAACGGAGCTCTGTGAGTATATTTAGTTCAATTGACTTTACATGTGCTCCAGATGCCAGGTTCTGCTGTTGCTCCGCTTCACTGCTTACAGATGAAGCTTAGCCTAACCAGTGTTTAATTCCCTAACAGGATGTTATCTGTGACATGTATATACTTTTAACTGGGCTAACACAGAACATAGAATGCAGCGATACATCATATTAAATAAAGGTGTCTTCTGATTTGCAATGTATTAATACAGAGTCTCTATAAAAGAGAAACAGTATGGGCTTTCAAGCCCTTAGATCACATGAATCTCTGGACATTAAATACAGAGGTGATGGTGGGGGAGTTTTACTATCATAAAATCCCCAGAACTTTGTAAAATATCTCCTTTAAAAGAATAATAAATACATCGAAGTATTACCATTGTAAACATAGTCAATAAAATGGTTAATTTCTTTTTAAAGGACTGAAACTATTACCCTTACAAAATACATTCTGTATCAAAATTATTATTTTGCAGAAAGCATTAAGAACTGCAAACGAAACACCTTTCAGTATTGTTTTGTGTGCTTTCATGTACTAGTTTTGTCCACTTTCATGAACTATTTTGGCATTATGAAGTGTTATATTGTGATTTTGAAATGTTTTCCTTTTTTATTATCAATGAAATTTCACTGATGTATTATAGTTTCTTAATTTATCAATTTTAATTTTTATACTAAAATAAGGTTATGCATTTTTTGATTAAAATCAAGTGTGAAGAAGCTCTATGTTTGTTGACCTGTCTGACCTCACTTCCATTTCTCTGTATTCACTTGTCTGGCCCTGTATGAGCGGGGCTAACATATCCACTCAAAATGTATTTTATAGATGTGCTTATGTCAAAGATATCCAAATGGGGAGATTGTCCTGGATTATTTGGTGGGCTCAATGTAGTCAAATTGGACATTTTCAAATGGCGACAAGAGAGTCAGAGTTAGAGAAGGGGGAATGATCACAAATTCAGAGACTGGAGAGATTCAGGGCCATAGACAAAGAAATACAGGCAGCTCCTAGAAGACGGACAAAGAAAAGAAATGGATTTTTTCCCAGAGTCTCCAGAAGGAACACCTGTCTGCTTATGTACTTCAAACTTTGACCTCCAAAATTTGCAAAGTCTTGCAAACTTTATGGCCACACTGTATATTTGTGTTATTTTAATCCACTTAATTTGTGGTATAATGCTGCAACAGCAAACACTAATGTGTATACATAAAAGCACCTGTCAGGGAAGGGATAGGGTTCCCATAATGAGCTTGTGTGGTATGTATTCTCATCAGGAAAAAATATAAGAAGATCAATTAGAAAATATTCTCTGAGCAGGTGGCTCAAATATTTCCTTTAATTAAGACCCATCTTTAAGGGAAAATACCTTTGTTCCTTTCTGTTGTTTTGTTTCGTTCCTGTCTTCTTATGTGTTATTTGAATTAATTTTGATTTACATGTAACACTTCTTAGAGTTGATGTTATAAGTCTTCTTCAGTAACTACTCTACCTATTACATTATATTATATAACCTATTGCAGTGAATATAACCTTTTCACTCTCCTAATTTGAATGAATAGAAAAAATTTGATCTCCTTTTCATATGTATTACTTTCTTCTCTAGATAACTCTTAAAATATGTACTCTACGTAAATTAAGGATTACATCGTACAGTGCTATATTGCCTCAATTCTTAAACATAATTTACAAAACTCAAATGAAGAAGGGAATGTTTCAAATTTATCTACATTTGTTCGTTTTACTTTGTTCTTCATTCCTTCCTGATTTTCCAGTATTGTTTCTTTTATCATTTCCTTTATCTTTATATTACTTTCTTCTTTCCAGATAAAACAACTGGCAATAGATGATATTAGTTTTCCTTTATTTGAACTTAGTTCTATTTACCTTTCATTCTGGAAGGTATTTTTTAATTGATAAAATAAATGTTAAATAAAATATACTATTTTAACCATTGCCAGTGTATGGTTCAGTGGCTTTAATTATATTCATCTTGTTCTACAACAGTTACCACCATTCATCTCCAAAACTATATTATTTTTTTCCAAACTAAAAAACTCCATACCCATTCAATAATTTCCCATTCCCCCTTCGTTAAAGCCTTAAATGTAGCACTACATTTTTACTTTTCATTCCACAAATTTGACTACATTAGGTACCTTATATAAGTCGAAACATACAATATTAATGTGTTGTGACTGGCTTATTTCACTCAGCTTAATGTCTTCAAGGTTCAACCATATTGTGACATGTGTCAGAATTCTATTCCATTTGAAGGCTGAATGTCATTTTATTTGTGTATATAGCATATTTTGTTATCCATTCGTGTTGATGGACATTGGTGGATTTTTCCACCTTGTGGCTATTGTGAATAATGCTGCTATGAACATTGGTGTGTAAATATGTGAGTCACTGCTCTCACTTCTCCTGAGTATATATGTCACACGTGGGCCTGCTTAATCATATGGTAATTTTGTTTCATTCAATTTTATTTTGAAGAATCATTGTATTCTTTTGCATAGCAGCTACACCATTTTACAATTCAGCAGCAATTCACAAGGGTTGAAATTTCTTATATGCTTACCCAACCAACTGAAGACCTGAATAGAGCAAAACGGTTGTGGAGGAAGAAATTCCTCCTGCCTGACTGCTTGACCTGGGACATTAGTCTTTTTGTGCTATTATACTTGAATTGAAAAATAAGCTCCTTCTTGGTCTCAAATCTGCCAGCATTCAGACTGAAATTTACACTAGCAGCTCTTGTGGCTTTTGCACCTTCTGACTCATATTGGAATTGCACAGAAGTTACCCTGTGCAATAAAATGCAGATTTGAGGATTTCTTAGTCTCTGTAATCAGATGTGCCAATTCTTTAAAATTCTCTCTCTCATTCTCTCTCCCCCACCATACACACACACACACACACACACATATCCTATTCTTATTCTGGAGAATGCTGATTAATACAATACTAGAAGAAAAATAACTAGTAATAGAATATACAGCAAGCATTCCACTGTCAAAAACATACCAAACAGAATAATTAGAAAATACACAAAACACAGGAATAAACATTTCACCAAGCAACATGTAAAAATACGCATCAGCATAACTTGAATTAACACCACCATGACAATAAAACAATTGTAACACACACATAAACACATAGAAAGATATCACTACATTTATCAGAATATCTACAATAAAATTTTTAAAATAATGAGACTTAATCATGGTAAGAATGCAGAGGACCATTTACACATTGGTGGTGGAATTACATAGAAACAAACAAACAAAAAGCTTAGTTTCTCTAAAAAACAAAATTTTCAATTACTAAATAATCCAGCTGTTTCACTCCAGGCATTTATCCCAGCATATGAAAATATGTTCTCAGTCATTTCACAAAAGAACCTGCATGTGACTACTTGTAACATCACTTTTCATTATAGCCTCAAATTAGAAATAACCCAGATGTCCTTCAACAAATAAGTGGTAAAACAACCTGAGAGACATATGTTCTGTGAAATACTACACAGCAATAAGACAGCATCACCTACAGATTAAGGTAACTACTTTTATGAATCCCCAGAATGTTATGCTGAGTGAAAAAACAAAGAACTAATTCCAAAAGGCTACCATGACAGTAACAGTTACTCTATCTTAAAGTTAAATATTAAATGACAACTCTTTCTTCTACAATGCCTAATGGTGTCCTTGATTAAGAATTTTGGGAGGGAGGCAGAGAATGATGGCGGACGGGACGGACATGTAGCCCATCTCTCCCAAGTCATCAGGTGAGAGGAAGGGGGCTCTGGAACTTTTCCCCGTGTGGATTGTTGGTGTGGACAGACAGCTGGAGACATGCAGCGAATTGACGGATTGCTGTATATGAGGTGTAATTTAAAACCACAGACTCTGTTGTAGAGATTTTCCCTGCTTGGCCGTGCTGGCCAGCAGGACCCACCCTCACGGAGGACAGCAGCTTGCAATTCCTGGCAAAACCCAATTGACAAAAACTTATTCCTGAGCCGAGTTTAACGACCCAGATGGGGTCCCACTCAGAGCCACAAGGGGCTAGGCAACCGGATGGAAAATTGAAGGGAAGGGATCCCACCCGGGAAACAGACATTTTGAATTGTGTGAAATGGCAGACACCTTCCCCCAGAACAACAGGAATATGAGTGATTAAATGGACTGGACCATTCCTGGTGGGGAATATTGGTGTGGGCTGGCAGTTCAGGCTGTGCAGTGAACTGGTGGGTGGCTGGACTCAAAATTCCAGATTCAAAAGTGAGACTCTGAGCCACAAAAACTGCAGATAAGGTTTCTGTGCACTGCAGCTGCGGGGCCAGGGGCGACTGCGGGGGGCCAGCAGCGGTCCCGGGAGCCAGCAGCAGCTAAAGCCGGCAGCAGCTAAAGCCAGCGACAGCCAGCACCCTCCCCCACAGCCGATTGCAGTTGCCAGTTTGCAGGAGAACATGGGGGCAGAGTGGAAAGATTTGTGAAGCGTGGACTCCTACACCGAGTTGGGAGGTCAGATAGGAGTGCTATCTGGAACAGAGCAACTGAGGTTGGACAATAATTAGGTAATAAACTTTTACAGAAACTTCAAAATGGTGATTGGCCAGGTAGGGTGATTACCATGGTAACAGTGTGAACCAGCTATAAGTCTGGGAACCACTCACAGCGCCACCTGGTGTCCATAAAGTATATTGCATTATAAATATATTCCTATGAAAATTGATTCCTATGTCATACATATAGATGTCTGTTTCTACGTATATACAAGAATAATATTTTTGTGGTTGTTGCCTTTTTTTTTTGTTCTTTTCCTCATCACGTTATTGGAGGAGCTATTTTTAATTTTTTTATTATTGTTTTCTTATATATTTTTTAATTTTTATTGTTTCTATTTTTAATTTTTTCTTTCTTCTTTTTAACATTTTTATGAACACCACTTTTCTTTTGTCCTTTTTCCCTTCTCTCTTGCTCTTCTTCCCTTCTTATGGTTTCTGCCAGTGCTAACATCAGATGTTTAGAGGTTTTTTTGTTTGTTCGTTTTCTTTGTTTGTTTTTTACCTTTTTTTCAATTATCTTATGATTAACATTATTTTTATTGTATTTTTTTGTTGTTGTTGTTGTCTGTATGTCTTGTGTTTCTGATTGTATGTACATCTGTGGGCTTGTGTGTCTGGTAGCCTTTTTATCTGTCTATTTGCTCATTTGGCCTCAATGAGTTTGGTGTTTAGCTAAATCCTTGGGTTGGGTATTTTCCCTAACTCTAAATTTCACATTCAATAAGAACAAGGAGGAGGCTAGAGCTGACAGCTGACCATGCTGCGAATACAAACCTGCAGGAATAAAGACAGGGCCTGAGGCATAGGTTCTGAGAACTCAAAACAGCTTCTCTTCTGCAGGGGAATTTAGCAGGGACAGAACCAAATTTCCACAAAGTTGTTCTGTTCTTCAGTAACATCAATCGGGGCGGAGCTGGAACTGTGTGAACAGCCCCCAGCCTCCATCAAGCACCGAGGTTGTCAGGCCTCACCTCTCCCTGCTGGATAGAGACAGAGAGCAGTGGCCTGGCTGAGCAGATATAGATTTCTTTGTGATTCAGGCAGGTGCAAACCCCTGAAGTATCTGCTCACTTGAGGCAACTGTGTCACATTCCTGTGGGGCTATCAGTGACTGGGTGTGACAGAAGTGCAAGGCAGGGAAGGAGGCATCAACTTTCCCAAACTAACCTATTTGCTGGGTAGGTCCTACTGACTTCATGGAGCACCAGAGCAAGTCATATTTGAGTTGTCAACAGACCCGTGAGATCCAGTTGCAAGAGACATTTTAAGCTCTCCCACCTGAGGCAGGTGCTGACTGAGACAATTGATTTGGACCTTTTGAACTGAGCCAATCACCTGAGGACTATTCAAGTAATGCCCTGGATGTGTGGTTGTAGGAAGGTTTGAATTTCCTTTTCCAATTGTTGCCTGTGTGGGGCAGGGTGACTTAATTGGTGGTATTTCTCCACAGCTGAGACTTCAACCCAGAGCAACCATTTCACTAGGGTCGGACAGAGACCAACTGAAAACAAGACAGAGCCACTTAGCTCCACCACACCAAACAGGTTCCCAGTTTCTCAAGCGATAGCACTCTATGGGTCCTCAAGAAAGCTCCAGGGGAAAAGTCAAATGGTGTAAAATAATCATGGGGCAGAATCAGTGGAAAAACTCTGGTAACATGAATAACCAGAATAGATCAACCCCCCACCCCAAGGAAAGTAATGGTACATGTAACAGAAGATCCCATTCATAAACAGCTGGCACAGATGTCAGAAATTGAATTCAGAATTTGGATTGCAAACAAGATTAATAGAATGGAGGAAAATTTGGAATTAGAAAATCAAAAGTCATAAATAGAAATTCAAGGAGAAATTCAAAACTTGTCTCAAGAATTTAACGAATTTAAAGGCAAAACCAAGAAAGATTTTGATGCATGGAAGCAAGAATTTGCAGCCTTCAAAGATCTGAAAAATGCAGTAGAATCCCTCAGTAACAGAGTGGAGCAAGCAGAAGAAAGGATTTCTGACATTGAAGACAAAGCTTTTGAATGCTCCCAGACTCTCAAAGAGAAAGAGAAATGGAGAGCAAAAATAAATCATTCTCTCAGAGAGCTCTGGGATAATTCGAAGAAGGGTAAGATCTGTCTCATTGGAATCCCCGAACTCTAAAAGAGGAAGAGAAATGGAGAACAAAATGGATCATTATCTCAGAGAGCTCTGGGATAATTTGAAGAAGGCTAATATCTGCCTCATTAGAATCCCTGAAAGTGATGAAGTGGCCTTCCAAGGCACAGAGGCCCTTCTCCATGAAATTATGAAAGAGAATTTTCCAGAAATGCCAAGAGATTCTGAAATTCAGATAAGCAGACAGTTTCAGAACCCCAGCATGGTTCAATCCAAATAAGACATCCCCCACGCATATCATAATTAACTTCACTAAAGTTAATGTAAAGGAGAAAATTCTGAAAGCAGCCAGATGTAAGAAATCCATTACTATATAGGGAAGAATATTAGAATGACTGCAGATCTCTTTGCTGAAATTTTCAAGCCAGAAGAGGGTGGTCCTTGACTTTAATCTCCTAAAACAAAATAACTTTCAACCCTGGATCCTGTATCCAGCTAAACAGAGTTTCATTTATGATGGAGAAATTAAATACCTTAATGACATTCATATGTTGAAGAAATTTGCTATAACCAAACCAGCTCTTCAGGATATTCTCAGACCTATCCTCCATAATGACCAGCCCAATCCTATACCACAAAAGTAAACTCAATCAGAAACTTTTGATCAAACTCCAACTTCCACACTGGCAAAAGGATTAAAAATGTCCACTGGACTTTTGAAAAATTCGATACTCAAAATTATACCAGATATATCAATATTCTCCATTAATGTGAACAGCTTAAGCTGTCCTCTAAAGAGGCACAAGTTCGCTGTCTGGATATAAAAACTCAGGCCAGATATTTGCTGCATACAAGAATCACATCTTACCTTAAAAGACAAATATAGACTTAGGATGAAAGGATGGTCATCCATATTTTAGGCAAATGGTAATCAGAAAAAAAGCAGGTGTTGCAATTCTATTTGTAGACACAATAGACTTTAAACCAACAAAAAAAGAAAGGATAAGAATGGTCACTTCATATTTGTTAAGGGTAATACTCACTATGATGAGATTTCAATTATGAATATTTATGCACCCAACCAGAATGCACATCACTTTTTAAGAGAAACTCTAACAGACATGAGCAACTTGATTTCCTCCAGCTCCATAATAGTCGGAGATTGCAACACACCTATGCAGTGTTGGATAGATCTTCCAAAGAGAAGCTGAGCAAAGAAATTTTAAATTTAAACCTAACCATTCAACATTTGGATTTAGCAGACATCTACAGAACATTTCATCCCAACAAAACTGAATACACATACTTCTCATGAGCCCGCAGAACATACTTCAAAATCGATCACATCTTAAGTCACAAGTCTAACCTCTGTAAATTTAAAGGAAAAGAAATTATTCTTTGCATCTTCTCGGAGAACCATGTATAAAAGTCGAATTCAGTAATAACAGGAATCTGCATACTCATACAAAAACATGGAAGTTAAATAACCTTATGTTGAATGATAGCTAGGTCAGAGATGAGATGAAGAAGGAAATTGCCAAATTTCTGGAACAAAACAACAATGAAGACACAAATTATTAGAACCTCTGGGATACCGCAAAGGCAGTCCTAAGAGGGAAATTTATAGCACTGCAAGCCTTCCTCAAGAAAACAGAAAAAGAGGAAGTTTACAACTAAATGGGACATCTCAAACAACTGGAAAAGGAAGAACATTCCAACCCTAAACCCAGTAGAGGAAAAGAAAACCAAAATTAGAGCAGAATTAAATGAAATTGAAAACAAAAGAATTATACAACAGGTCAATAAATCAAAATGTTGGTTTTATGAAAAGGTCAATAGAATAGAGAAACATCTGGCTAATCTAATCAGAAAAAAAAAGAGTAAAATCTCTAATTTCATCAATCAGAAATGACAAAGATGTAATAACAACAGACTCCTCAGAAATTCAAAAAAAATCCTTAATGAATATTACAAGAAACTTTATTCTCAGAAATATGAAAATCTGAAGAAATTGACCAATACTTGGAAGCACGTCACCTTCCAAGACTTAGCAAGAAACAAGTGGAAATGTTGAACAGGCCAATATCAAGTTTCAAAATAGCATCAACCATACGAAATCTTCCTAAAAAGAAAAGCCTTGGACCAGATGGCTTCATGTCAGAATTCTACCAAACCTTTAAAGAGGAATTAGTACCTATATTACTCAACCTGTTCCAAAATGTAGAAAAAGAAGGAAGACTATCGAACACGTTCTATGAAGCAAACATCACCCTGATCCCCAAACCAGGAAAAGACCCAAAAAGAACAGAAAATTATAGACCAATATCACTAATGAATATAGATGCAAAAATATTCAACAAGATCCTAACAAACAGAATCCAGCAACACATCAAACAAATTATACATCATGACCAAGTTGGTTTTATTCCAGGGTCTCAAGGCTGGTTCAATATATGTAAATCTATAAGTATAACTCAGCACATAAACAAATTAAAAAACAAAGACCATGTGATTCTCTCAATTGATGCAGAAAAAGCTTTTGATAATATTCAGCATCCCTTCATGATCAGAACACTTAAGAAAATTGGTATAGAAGGGACATTCTTTACCATCTACAGCAAACCCACAGCCAATATTGTATTGAATGGAGTTAAATTAAAATAATTTCCACTCAGATTAGGAAGCAGACATGGCTGCCCATTGTCCCCACTCCTCTTTAACATTGTAATGGAAGTTTTAGCCATGTGAATTAGAGAAGAATAGGCAATCAAGGGTATCCATATAGTGTCAGAAGAGATCAAACTTTCGCTCTTTGCAGATGACATGATTGTATATCTGGAAAATACCAGAGATTCTACTACAAAACTCTTAGAAGTGATCAAGGAATACAGCAGTGTCTCAGGTTACAAAATCAACACTCATAAATCGGTAGCCTTTATATACACCAACAACAGTCAAATTGAAAAAGCAGTTAAGGACTCTATCCCATTCACAGTAGTGCCAAAGAAGATGAAATATTTGGGAATTTACCTAACAAAAGACATGAAAGATCTCTATAAAGAGAACTATGAAACTCTAAGAAAAGAAATAGTTAAAAATGTTAACAAATGGAAAAACATACCATACTCATGGCTGGGAAGAATCAACATTGTTAAAATGTCCATACTACCCAAAGATGTATACAATATTAATGCAATCCCTATTAAATATCCACTGTCATACTTTAACGATCTTGAAAAAATAATACTTCATTTTACATGGAATCAGAAAAAATCTTGAATAGCCAAGACATTAATCAGAAATAAAAACAGAGCAGGAGGAATCATGCTGCCTGACCTCAGACTATACTATAAATCGATAGTGATCAAAACAGCATGGTACTGGCACAAAAACAGAAAAGTAGATGTCTGGAACAAAATAGAGAACCAAGAGATTAATCCAGCTGCTTACTGTTATTTCATCTTTGACAAGTCAATTAAAAACATTCAGTGGGGAAAAGATGCCCTATTTAACAAATGGTGCTGGGTGAACTTGCTGGCAACCTGTAGAAAACTGAAACTGGACCCACACCTTTCACCATTAACTAAGATAGACTCTCACTGTATTAAAGATTTAAACTTAAGACATGAAACTATAAAAATACTAAAAGAGAGTGCAGGGAAAACCCTTGAAGAAATTGGTCTGGGCGAGTATTTCATGAGGAGGACGCCCCCTCCACCCCGGGCAATTGAAGCAGCTTCAAAAATATACTACTGGGACCTGATCAAACTAAAAATCTTCTGCACAGCCAAGAACACAGTAAATAAAGAAAGCAGACAGCCCTCAGAATGGGAAAGGATATTTGCAGGTTATGTCTCCAACAAAGGTTTAATACCAGAATCCACAGAGAACTCAAATGTATAAGCAAGAAAAGAACAAGTGATCCCATCACAGGCTAGGCAAGGGACTTGAAGAGAAACTTCTCTGAAGAAGACAGGTGCATGGCCTACAGACATATGAAAAAGTGCTCAACATCTTTAATCACCAGAGAAATGCAAATCTAAACTACCTTGAGATACCATCTAACTCCAGTAAGATTAGCCCAAATCACAAAGTCCCAAGACCAGAGATATTGGCATGGATGTGGAGAAAAGTGATCACTTCTACACTGCTTGTGGGAATGCAAATTAATACATTCCTTTTTGAAAGATATTTGGAGAACACTTAGAGATCTAAAAATAGATCTGCCATTCAATTCTATAATTCCTCTACTAGGTATATACCCAGAAGACCAAAAATCACATTATAACAAAGATATTTGTACCAGAATGTTTATTGCAGCCCAATTCATAATTGCTAAGTCATTTAAAAAGCCTAAGTGCCCATCAATCCACCAACGGATTAATAAATTGTGGTATATGTACACTATGGAATATTATGCAGCCTTAAAGAAAGATGGAGACTTTTCCTCTTTCTTGTTTATATGGATGGAGCTGGAACATATTCTTCTTAGTAAAGTATCTCAAGAATGGAAGAAAAAGTATCCAATGTACTCAGCCCTACTATGAAACTAATTTATGGCTTTCATATGAAAGCTATAACCCATTTATAACCTAAGAATAGGGAGAAGGGGGAGAAGGAGGGGAGGGAGTGGGGAGGATGGGTAGAGGGAGGGTGATTGGTGGAATTACACCTGTGGTGCATCTTACCAGGGTGCATGTGAAACTTAGTAAATGTAGAATATAAACGTCTTAACGCAATAACTAAGAAAATGCCAGGAAGGCTATGTTAACCAGTGTGATGAAAATGTGTCAAACTGTTTATAAAACCAGTGCATGGTGCCCCATGATCGCATTAATGTACACAGCTATGATTTAATAATAATAATAAGAATAAGAATTTTGGGAACTTGGGCGGCATCTGTGGCTCAGTGAGTAGGGTTCTAGCTCCATATGCTGAGGGTGGCAGGTTCAAACCCAGCCCCGGCCAAAGTACAACAAAAAAATAGCTGGCGTTGTGGTTGGCGCCTGTTGTCCCAGCTACTGGGGAGGCCAAGGCAAGAGAATTTCCTAAGGCAAGAGGTTGCTGTGACCTGTGATGCTACGGCACTCTACCGAGGGTGACAAAATGAGACTCTGTCTCTAAAAAAAAAAAAAAAAAGAATTTCGGGAACTGGCTTTAAGCATTTAACTCTAACACAAGATTGTGGGACCACCCATTGGAGAGGAAAATGCTGAGAGATTGCTTTTAATTCTGTTACAGTCTAGCTGATGACAGCCAGCCCAGACCACTAGGCCAACCAGGTCATCTATTACCTTATAATGACCATCACATCACCAGCCTCTCTCCAGCCTTCTTCCTTTTAAAAGCCCTTCCTCAGACAGAGGACTTTGTTGCTCTTGCGACATGAGTCTGTCATTGCCTCAGGATCCCTACTCTTTAAATAAACTCACTTTTTCTTTCATCAATTCCTAGGTTCTCAGTTTTTGGCTTTTGGAGTGGCAGGCAGCCAAGCCTCCCTTTGATTACAGCCCTATTCCGTTTTAATACAGCATTCCTAAAATAGTAGAACTGTAAAAGTGGAGAGTAGGTGGAAAGGAAGGAAATGTGGAGATCAAATGAAAACATAAGGAATCCTGCTGTGATGGAAATGTTCTATATCTTCACTGGATCAGTGTCAATTACATTATGGTTTTGCAAGATGTTTTCATTGGAGAAAACTGGTAAAGGGCATATGGGATCTTTCTATACTATTCTTACAACTG
The DNA here is from genome assembly GCF_027406575.1 of Nycticebus coucang. NCBI lineage: Eukaryota > Metazoa > Chordata > Mammalia > Primates > Lorisidae > Nycticebus > Nycticebus coucang. The sequence goes on along the minus strand of NC_069789.1, from coordinate 66,775,533 downwards.
TAGGTGAATCTATAATTATCTTATATAAAAACTTTACTTAAAAATAACTCAGGATAAAAATTTAATATATAATAGGAAAAATAATGGAAAATATTTAAACATTTTCAGAGAAACAGTACTTAAAAATATTACTAACAACTTGCAATAAAAGATATATTATTAAAGAACATTCTTCAAGTACAACTAAGATTTTTTAAATTCAACCTGATAAAACAGGAAATTTGATTTGTATCATTTCCCATTTGTTTAGGGATTGTACCTTATGTCAGGTCTCCATCATTCCTTTTTCCTTCTATTAGTTTTTAATGTCTAATTTGATAAGTCTTAACTGAAACATTTCACCCTATTTACATTTTGAAGATGTGTTTGAATACAGTGTCTGTGCGGGTCCAGAGTCTGATTCCCCAACCCCCGTGGACTTTGCTCAATTACTCAGCAGAGCTTGCAAGGTCTGCAGAGGCAGGCACGGCACAAATAGAATGCAAAAGTAGATGGACACGTGAAGCAAAAAATAGCAACAGGACTGAGCAGGGTGAATAGAAAGCAAAAGTAAATTCACACAGGTTTTTGTATAACAAAGAAAAGTTGATTTAAGTATTGAGAAAGCTTCCCGCACTCCCAGACAGGTGGAAGGGGTCTCTTTCCTGTGAGTGAGAAAACAGAGACCAGATACAAAGGCAGGATGAAGGTATAAATATCCTCTTTTTCATCCTTTGAAATAGTTGGTGTAACTCTTTCCTTGGTCTCACTGTGTCTCTAGAAACCTTTGTCCTTTTCTACTGGTCATTGATTACCTAGGTTACCTCACACCCACAGTCTCTGCCTTTTTTGGTCAAGTGCTTATCTAACTGTTGATTTTACAAGTGACTGCGGTATTGGTGGCATGCAGTGTTCATCCTGTGTCCAAATGTGGAAACTGTATTGTGTACAGGATGTGATCAATCGAGTCTCAGTGTTTCCCTAATGCTCCCATGCTCCCTCCAGACATCCTTGTGCAGCAGACCAGGCTATTCTGTCATCCCCCGTGAAGCTCCTTTCTTTGCCCCTTCTCTGTGTTCCCATGTGTTCTATTTATCCCATTTTTTCTTGTTCTTCCCTCTGCATTTTCCTGCCTTTTTAAAACAATACATTAAGAAATCTGTTTTAGGTCATTTTTCTCTTCTCTATTATGTTATCTTTTAAGAGTTTTTCTTGAGATTACAGCATTCATAATTGCCTTTTAAAATGTACTAGATGTTGATGTTTCACCACTTTAGAACACAAGAAGAAATTTGTACTATGGTGAATTTGTTTACCCTTTCTTTTATGTTACTACTATTATCTGGATTTTAATGCCTGATATAATACAAACCTTAAAACACATTATTATTTGTAGTAGGTAATTATTTTAGTTTTAATCTCATACAGTAGAATCTCCATAGTTGACCACCACCCTACCTTGACCACCTCCTTAAGTTGACCTAATTTTCACAGACCAGCCACGTAACCACATGTATGTGTCAGTATAGGAGGCCCTAGTTCCTTATGCTGACCACCCCAATATTTTCATCAATTTATTACAGTCTCTTGGGTGTCAACTTATAGAAGGTCTACTGTATTACCTTATTTGGGGCTATTCATTACTCCCTGAAATACTGAGCAAAATCTGAGACTCTAAATGTGCCACTACATTGAATGAATACGCTAAGATTTACAGCAAATCAAGTAATACAAAGAAATTAAACATGTGAAGAGAATAAGTGGAGGGCAAGAAAATCAGAGACCTTCTAGGGAGAGACCACTGGAGAACTAGTGGAATAATAGCAAAAATCGAAAGAAAATAACCGCAAAGAAATGTGTGTGACATTGGAGCCAGGAAACAAAAATAATGATGGACACACCCTAAGGAGAAAAACCAGGCTGGACTGAAGCTGTTGTGCAAACATCTAGATATGTAATATATGATGATAATATTTTCACCACAGTAATAGTTGTGCGTGTTTATAGCTGATAATTTATTAGACACTAAAATAAAGAAAAATGTACTTGTAAACAGATTAGATAACTAAAATTAAGGATTTATTGACTTAATAAGCTCTGATTTTATTTGATTTGATATTTGAATCATAATGGTTTCAGAAATCTGAATTATATGCAGCTTTAAAATGTTTAAATATTCTAATTAATTTTTGAGCAAAAAATTATGTCTTTAAATATATATTTCCAATTAAATTTTGAGCAAAAAATTATGTCTTTAAATATATATATGTTTCTACTTTAAACATAGAAGGACCTTAAAAATGCTTTATTATGCTTGATAGAAATTTAAAGGTTAAAAAATGTTATAAATATCCATTTTTCCTAAACTCTACCAAATACTGTATTTCATAAGAATTATAATACACTAGAAAAGCCCTGTGGAGTACAACAAAAAAATTTCTCTGTAGTTCTTATGTCTTTTTTCTGACTAATGGAAAACAAATGAAATGATGAAAAAGTCGCATTAGAGTCAGTCACACATCATAAATTGCCTTTCTTAGTGTGTCATTGTATAAAATGACTCAATGTGCCCCAGGGGAAAATTCCATTAGAACACAGACCCTTTTCATTCAGAACCTTAATTTCAAAAAGCAGTGAAGACAGAAAATGTAGTAACCCCATCTAAACACTGGATGTTATCAAAGATGTAGGAAGACATAGTTGGAAAACAAAGTGAAAAGTTACAAAGAATGGAAAAGTTCCTTTTTTAAATATTTTTGGTGTAACAAGATGATTGACATACATCCAGATACCGATTTTCTTTCTTCAAACAAAGGATTATGAGCTTTATGGAAAGAGTATTGAGGTTCTAAAAAGTTAAAAGTAGAACTGTCCTATGATTCAACAATTCCATTACGGGTATTCATCCAAAGAAAAAGAAGTCAATAAGGGAACACCTCAAAGATATGGCTCTTTTGGTTCTAGACAATCACAATAAAATGAGTCACACAAATATTTTAGTTTCTAATGCACATAAAAGTTATCACTGCACTACACAGTGGCCCAGTAGCCCAGTGAGTGTGCAATAGCATTAACTCTTGCAATTTCCACTGTTAAGCAAACTGGTGTCTGTTCACTCAGCAGAGGAAAGCCAGACCCTGAAACTGAGAGCTGCAGAAACAGAGAGGGGCATTTTAATTACAGGGTGTCATGCAAGGACCACAGACAGTTAACGCTTAAAACTGGAATGCGACTGGAACCCCACTGAACAAATGTCATGACTTGGATGTAATCTTCTCCCCTAACCAAGTACTTGACCTTTTCAGTTGTTTTCCAGAAATAGTGAATTTTCTGCAAGACAAAAGACCTGAGTCCTGAAGGCCCCTGTACAGGGTGCCTGATGCCAAGATTCTTCATTCCCACAATCTGCCCATGTGTATAGCACCTTGTGTGATATCACACGACCTGCCTCAAGGCAAGCGGCCCCTCCTTTAAAAGCCCTTAATCTCCCCTAATCAGAGAGATGAATTTGAGGCAGCTTCTCCCTTTCAGGACATATGTCATACTAGACAGTCTTTTCTTCATTAGCAATCAGCCTGCTCTCAATAATTGGATCTTCATTCAATGATCAATTGCACCTAGACCAAAACCCCTTTGTGGTTTCAAAAACAAAACTAGAGTTGCCACAGACCTTCATCTTGTAAAACATTTAGTATCTGCTAAAGTCCAATAAAGCAAACTTAAATAAAAATAGCTATGCCACTATATCAAAGATATATTTGCAGTCTTGTGTTTGTTGTAGCAATACTCAGCATAGCCAAGATATGGGATCAACCTAAGTATCTATCAGCAGATGGACTAAGAAAATACGGAATATGTACACCATGGAATATTATTCAACTATAAAAGAACAAAATCCTGTCATTCATGGCAACATGGATGAGCCCAGGTGAAATTAATTAAGAGAAATAAGTCAATCATAGATAAATGCTACATGTTGTCACTCATGTGTGGGGTGACTACAGTTAGCAATAGTTTATTTTATATTTTCAGATAGCTAGAAAAGATACTTTTTAGTATTACTAATTGGAAGAAATGATAAATACTGGAGGTGGTGGATATGTTAATTACTGTGATTTGATTAGCATGTGTTGTATACATGTATAGTAATACCACTCTGAAGCCTATTAATATGTACAATTATTACATAAAATTTAAATGCACCCACCAATTACAATAAAACACAAGTTCTATTAGGAAGTGAATGGTAGCATTCACTTTGGGCATGCTGATTATTAAAGATTAAATTTTCTCTTTTTATAAAGTCATCATGTGAATGATTTCAAGTGATGGGCTTAATTTTACTATATCATTGAAAATAATGATCTATCTATAAACATGTTAAAATACCAATAAGATCTGCATTCAATAATATATTTGACTAATTCTAACTGATTCTCTCTTTTACACACACAAACGTGCACATACAAAATTTTAAAATCCTCTCAAAGTGAAAAAAAAAAGAGAGACAAAGAGTGAAAACTATTTTTGCATTCATGCCATTAGCTATTGAGTGCTTATGATCCATGTAACATAACTACCCTCTGAGCTTTGCAAAATGATAGACAATAATTTGCATGCTATGAAATGTGGTGGCACTATTCACATAACATACATACATAAACTTACAGAGATAGATGCCACAGCCTTGATATTTTTCTAATTATTTATTTCTTTCTTATAATAATTAATAATTTTTATATTGATAGTGATGGACATTTCCAGATAAGGTAGAATTTTAGAAATGGTTCCATACTGTTGTCAGCAAAGTATCAATCCAAGTTGATAGCACAGCATTAGTTAGGCACAGCATTTTTCATTGCTTGATTCTTTTATCCTAAAATGTATGTGGAGTTTCTCTCCTTACTTGAGGCTATTTTTTCAACTACACTTTTATTGCTAGCTCTTGTTTATAAACCCATGTTTTAGTATTAAATGACAAGAAAATAGCATTTTATTAATAATATGAATACACTGTAAATTACCATCCCAATTTCTACTTCTATACTGTTTCTACTCCTTCATTTTTACATGACCTCAAATCTTTTAAAGGACATATTCTCATTTTCCCACTCTCCATGTCTCACCTTTAGTTATTGCCCAGTGATAACAATCATAATTGGAGTATCTGGGTTACTATCTGTTTTCCACTACAGAACACTGTTATTGTGGTTTTATTGCACAAATACATGTTTAACACAGTAATTTCCCCCAGCCCTCCCTAAGTTCTACAGTTTGAAGGAGCTTTCCTCCACCTTTTCTTTAGCTTCTCACACTTACAATTAGTCAAACTCTAGCTAAATATTATCTAATAGCCATATAATACAATCATACTAAAAAATGGTATAGCGCGCACACACACACACGCAGAAACAGGTGAAATTGGTTTTATGTGTATAATGTATTTAAACAAAAATATCAAAGCTATTCTGGACATTGCTGTAATTTTTCAGTAGGAAAATAGCATTACTTACAATATGCTCCCATGCTCCCAGTTGTTAACAGGAAAATTTATGGTATAAGCATCCTAGAGATTAGCAAAACCTGAGGAAATTGAGAGAATTACAAATAGCACAAAATCTATTTTCAGCTACTCTGGAAAAAAAATTCTTCTGAAATAGAAATCAACTGAGTTACAGAAAAGTAAAGAAGGAAACTTTTCTTGCACAAGTGGAATTATATTAAAAACTATACCATTTTTAAATTAAGTTTTTCCTGAAATTTTCTTCTTACATATTTTATGTTCAGCTACAGGTTTCTCGGTTCATAGTGAACTGTAAACTAACTTTATAGGTAAATAGGCTATAATCACTTGTGTGCCAATCATCAAGTTTCAGCCAATCAAAAGATGCCAACGGTTCAAATCCTATTTAGATAAGAAAAATGCAGATCTGTTACCAATCTGGCTGTTTTTGTACTTTGCTTTTGTTTTCTGTTCATCACTTTTCTTTCTCTTCCTATAAATCTTTTTCCACCCTAAGTCAATGAGGAAGACATTGTATCTATTCAAATTCAGGGCTGCCCAATTCATAAATCATCCTTTGCTCAGTTAAACTCTTTTAAACTTACCTTGTAAGGTTTTTCAATTTTTTAAATCTCAAAATATTAAGAGGGCACATGTCTTTTTGGTTACATTGATATATTATGTAGTTCTGAAGCCCAGGGGGTCGGTATACCTGTCACCAGGACGGTGTTCATCGTACCTAATAGGTAAGTTTTTATTTCTTATCCCCTTTCATCTCCTTTGTTAGGTTCCAATGCCCTTTCTCTCTTTTCATGCCCTTGTATACCTATCATTTTGCCCCCACTTACAGCTGAGGAAATGAGGTATTTGTTTATCCATTCCTATGATACTTCATGAAGCATAATGGTCTCCAGTTTCATCTAATTTGCTGTGAAAGATATTATTTTATACATTTCTTTGGCTGAGTAGTCCTTCATGGAGTGTGTGTGTTTGTGTGTATGTGTTTGTGTGTGTGTTTGTATATATAAAATAAATATATTGTAGACTCTCCATACTCAAACACCTTCCTACATTGACTGCCTCCTTAAATTGACCTAATTTCCATAAACTGGACATGCACTACATGGTCTCAATGGAAGGCTGACCTCTATATATTGATATATAGTGACCACTTCTGTAAGTTGTATCTTGCCCACTTGAAACATCATATTAATTTACCCTGGATAACTAAATATTTGTGTCTGCTTTACGCCATGGGGTAGAAGGTGTGGGCTTTGCCCCTTAGTCATCTTACTTTTTTCTTTAGTGTAATTATTTTTGTGTGTTTTTTTATTACTATGTGTTGGATTAGGCATAACATCCTATTGTTTATTATGTGTTGTGAAAGATTTTTTTTCAATGCAAAAGACTTGTCTGAATTGTACGCACATCTTCAATTACTGAAAACTTTTATAGTTAAGCAAGACATCACGGTCCAAAGGAAAAAACTCAAAGAGCTGACATTAAAGTATTGATCTTTACATTTTCTGAAAAGCAGCAGCTGAAGAAAGATAGCAGAACATTTTAGAATTATCAAGACCACAGTTAGCAACATCCAAAAATGTAAACATGAGCACTTGCAGAGATACAGTACGGAAAACAGAGATCTAAGAGGAAAAGAAGAAAACCTTCTCTTGGTGTAGTCAATGAAGGCACATTAACCTGGTTCAAACAAATGAGTGCAGTTAACAGCTGAATTTCCAGGCTGATGTCCAACACGCTTCGAAAACACCTGCACAGGAATTCAGGGTGGCAGGTCTAGAAATTTAAACTGTAACACTAGAAATCCCAGAAAGTTTGGCGTAGTAAATTCAATGACATTCCAGCCATTGTGGAAAGGTCATCAGAATGTTCCCAGACTTTGCCAGAGGCTTCAAGGATGATGACCAACTGTTTCTGTGATGGATCAGATCAAAACTACTTTAGACTTTGTCAGCCATATGTTTTTTTTTTCTTTTTTTTATTGTTAAATCATAGCTGTGTACATTAGTGCAATCGCCTGTACCCATTCTAAGATGCACCATAGATGTGGCTATGGTTTTTGTCAAAGCTATTCAACTCTGCCATAGACGATATATAAATAAATGAATATGCATGTGTTCAAATGTGATTTTGTTTATGAAATGGGTGGTCCAGAATTGACCCAAAGGGTATATTTACCAATCACTGTACTGTGACATATACTCTCTTTGTTCTAATAATTTCCTTTCTTCTGTCTGATACTACATAGAGGCCAGGGAGTGTTCATTTTTATACCACCCAAAGATACTATATACTGTGAATCTAATATGTTAGCCATAAATATGTGTTGAATTAATGTGACTAAAATTCCTGACTTCAGTCTTACCATCGTGCTCATTTTCTCCCAGAAAATAAAATGGCGAGTGCATTTAGTTTTCATCCATTTACTCTAACCATAACACTCCTATACTCCACCTATGGGTATTCTAATCACACATTAAAGTTTACTTGCAGTATTGCCTCTTCTGTGAATACTGTTTCAAACACTGTAACTGGAATTGCCTGGATCTTGTGCATATCATCTGCCATAAAAAATAGCACATCCTGCTTTTATAAACTTTGTAAATATCTAACCTATGTGATTTTAATGATTTTCTTCAGAGCCACTGTTTTGACAGCATCCAACCCATACAGATTTCTGATAATGTGAATTAAATGTAAGGATGTAATTAGAAGATTTTTTTGCTCTTCCAGTTCAATGTCTTTATATATTCAGCTTCTTCTACTTGTGCATTGAAAAATACTGGCTTATATTTTCAGTTCTGCTTTGTAAGTATGGAAATCCTCTTTCTCTTTTCTAAGTATTCACATTGCTTTTGAGAGAAATTTTATGAATTTTATTACTTAATATTGACTAATATAAAATTATGCAATTTCATTCCTGTAGCATTAAAGACTGTGTCTTTTAGTTAAAGAATCCCATGGCAAATAATGCATTTACTTACTTCTGAGCAAGAGAGAAGAATCCAGTCAATTTCTTACAATAAGTGAGAGAAGCAATATTTGAATTCGATAACCAAAAGAAATGAAAATATGTGTAGAAAATTGAATTCTTTCCTATACCTTCTCCTCGAATTTAAAATGAATGCTATTGCCATTGTAGTATGTAGATTATCTTCATTAAAATTATTTAAACCTTATCAAAATCACAAGAAGTATATGTGTTAGCACTTACGTTTTGCAAATCCTATTATCCTCACGAGGATAATAGATAATCTCACGAGACTCCAGTTTCCAGACACTCAGGAAATGATGAATGAAATAATAATTTTTTTTGTTTGTTTTAAGAAGCCAAGTTTTAGTATATATTTCACATGGTAATTTATCAATTTATATCCACATATGCATATAAATACACATATGCACACACTTAAACACATACACATATACATTCTACCCCCAAATTTTAACAAATCAAGTTTACATTAAAAATACATAATTTTAAGCAAGCATAAAAGTATAAGAATAGTTCAGAGAGAAAGTATAATGAAGAACCCCTAGTTTTACGATACTAGAAGAGAATGATTTTGGTGAATAAAAAGAAAAAGCATGAAAAAAAGAAAGGCAAGTTGAGAAACACAGCAAATTTGACCTTTAAACCATGGTGGAATGATAGAGATTTCTAACATATTGTGTGGGTATTGTCTTAGTGTCTTTAGCTAAAAATTTGAGTAACCAATAAAAATTAATTTTTATTAAATTCTACCTCCATTAATTTAATACATTTGTATCCAAAGATCACAGTAGAAAATTAAATTTTAATAACTTTTAAGAACACAGAGGGACTACTGCTTTCTTGTTGTTTTAATACTTTTTGGTTGTGGAAGTGTTTTGAAAAAGAACTCAAAACTGAAATGTCAAAAGAGTTTTAGAAGATAAAATAATTTAACTTCAGAACTTAAACATGTCTGTATGGCAAAATATATTCAAAGGCACTATCATCAAGGTCAAAAGAAAAAAAATAACCAATAAACCAGACAAAAAATTAAATTTATTCCACAAGAAATTTTTCAATTTTAATAATGTTAGGTTGACCCATATGAAATTTCTATTTGACATAAAATAATCTAATATCAATTGTTTCTGTATGTGTATTGCAATATATTCTATATTTATAATTTGTATCATATATACACACACACATATAATTTGCTCTTGCAAATTACTATCATAAATTTCAACACTGAAATCAGAGAAATAAATGAAACATTTTTAAACAAATCTTTTAAAAATTCAAATATAAATCATTCTTTTTTATTAGAAGATGCTCAATTTTTTTATTAAATCATAGCTGTGCATATTGAATACAATTATGGGGTGCACGTGCTGGTTTTATATACAATTTGAAATACTTCCATCAAACTGATTAACATAGACTTCACCTCATTTTCTTAGTTATTGTGTTAAGACATTTATAATCTAAACTTAGGAGGACCACACCTATGGTGCATTTCACAAGAAGATGTTCAAATTTAATACAAGAAAAATGCTAAGTTAAAGACACCTTATTCAGTTGTTAAATTTCAATAATTCATTCTTTGTCAAATTATTTTCATGCTGCTGGGAATAGAGTTAATGAAAACTCAATGGGGGGTAATTAAGAATACCTACCCCCATGAAAGAGGAGGCAGCTAAGGACTCTGGAAGAATGAGATTCCTTCCCCAGCCCATAAGAAAACATTCCATACATGAGGTATACTAGAATGGGTGACTTTTGTTTTTAAAAGAACTATTCAGCTTCCCCATTCCCCATAAAAGAGCCAATTAAAAAATTAGTTTTGGTTAAAAAAAAAAAAAAAAAGAATACCTACCCGAACTAAATATAGCTTCTGATCTAGAAATTCCAAACTTAATTTATTTCCAACAGATATAATTAAAGTTCTGCATAATAACATATGCGTAAAATTATTCTCAGGAAATGTATGTATTCTAAACATATTAGAAGCAGTGTAGTGACTATCTATGTGAGTCACATGATATGAAACCATCGATAATAGTAAGGATGCTACATATGTCCTAGTGTAGAAAAATGTACAACAGAGGGCATTAAATACAACAAAAGAAGTGTACAATAATATGCATACTTTGTTGTAAGTATTGTTGAACCACATGTATACTTTGGTGACATAGTGAGACCCCCATCTCTATAACAAAATAAATTTTAAAAATAAATCTTTCTTAAGATTTTCAACATAAAATATATATGTAGATAACTGTTAAAGTATAGGTTCATGTCATAATTCTCTTCAATGCCAGGGAAACTGAGAATGTTGCTTATAAAGCACAGTTTTCTAAATTGCTAAATTAGTACTTTTTTATTTTTTAAAGATAAAAGAACAATAACGATTGAGATTACTTTTTAATAGTAGGTTTTTAGAGACAGGAGGCCTTGCTACTTTGCCTAGGATGGCCTTAAACTCTGCAGCCCAAGTCATTTTCCCACCTCAGCTTCCCAGATTTGGGACTAAAGGTGCCTACTTGTGTACAAAGATTATTATTAATGAAAAAAAATGTATTTGCTTGTATTTAAACTTTGAGAATTTTTATGTTATTCACACATAATACTTTAGTGATTAAAAAGTGTCAAAAATAAATGCAATGAGAGAAATAAGTGGTGGAAACGAGAATTTACTCTTAAACATGGCTGGCAGCATAGTTCATTTAATGCTGTCACAGTACATTAGAATCTGAAGAGATGATAATTAATAGGGACCTTTCTAATGCTAGCTTTTTTTTTTTTGGATACAGAGTCTTCTTCTGTCACCCTGGTTAGAGTACAATGGCATGATCATAGCTCACTGCAGTCTCAGACTCTTGGGCTCAAGTGATTCTCCTGCTTTAACTCTTCAGTAGCTAAAACTAATAGGCATGCACCACAGTACCCAGCCAAAAATTCTGTTTTTGTAGGGATGAGGTCTTGCTGTGGCTCAGGCTGGTCTTGAACTCATTTAAGTTCAAAGTGATCCTCTTTCCTCAGTCTCTTAATGCCAGCCATTTAAAATTAGCATTTTAAAAGCACATTCAAATGCCTTCAATATCAGACATGCCACTAGTACATTTTTCTTTCTATATTTGGCACTACGGCAGTGAAATAATTTAAGAATTTTGAAAGTGTATTCTATGCATATGTTTCCTAGAAGCTAAAAAATGAAAAGAAGAATAAAAAATGCAAGGGGTGTAGCTATTGAAGAAAATCAGAGATATTCATTTAAAATAACACCTTTGGGAATATTTTTGTTTGAAACACTAATAAAGATTACATGGAAATTATTAGGTGAGAAATTTATCAAAATGTGAAATGATGGAACCTAAACAATGTATTAGAAAGATTTCCATGTCGGTACTAAATACAGCTGTTGGGAAGCGAAGTATAAAACCTGACTGCAAAATTTCATCAATTAAATTGAAAAAAAGAAAACAATAAAAGGTGAATGATATGTACAGTGTGCAGAGAAAATATAACTATGAAATTAATGTGTGATCAGAGACAAATTGCATTGCTATGTATTTGCATAGAGGAGCTCATTTTCTCTATCTTTTTATTAGTATTTCAATTGTTCACATTCTTTGCATTCTCTTTTCTTATAGATATCCTTTGTATAGTCTTCTCATTCATTTATCTTTTGAACGACAAAAGAAAAAAAATAAAAGTGACTTCATAATACTGTTATTTGCCTGCCTCCTTCAACATAGTTCCAAAAAGCTAATTGAGTGTGACACCTCTTTTCTGCTTGGCAGAAACTGCCTGCTGTCAGCATGATTTCACTCCTTATAAAATTGTCATTGTGCTTTCCACCTGCCCCTTTCAGGAAAGATGTTCTGTCATAAAGAGAACTAAGCCAAAAAAAAAATCACTTTGATAATAAATTAAAAGATTTGTGGCCTCTCCTTGAATATGCGAGCCCACCGTTATTTTAAACTATGTATGTACGTTAGAATACTATTTGGGGAAGTTCACAGTATTATGTATAAATATTCCAGACAATGGAGAAGAGGTTCTCAAAATGTGTTTATCATACCTGCAGCATAAATATTACCAAGAAACTTGCTAGAAATTTTAACAGTTGGGCCACATTTCAAAGAAATTTCTGACATGGCGTCCTGGAATCAGCATATAATAAACCCTTCAAGTGATTCTGATTTATGTATAAGTGTTAAGAAGTAAATCTAACATAAATAGCCAAGGATAGTAGGAAATGCCTGAGCTCTAGAATCATTTGTAAATACTTGTTTTTCTAGAGGAAGCATCTGAGGATAGTTAGCATCTATTTTGCCCTATCAGCTATACTGAAATTGTGTCTACACCATTTATCAAGAGTAAGAGCTTGTAAACAAGACTTAATAATTTGTTTGTAAATTGTATCTTCTGTGAAGAAGTGATAGTGGTATCTATTAGTGTTTATGTAGTAAGGGTTTAATAGATACTAGTTGTTATTTTATGTATGTATGTATGTATGTATGTATTTATTTGTTTATTTGTTTGTTTTGAGACAGTCTCACTATGTCGCCCTCGATAGAGTGCTGTGATGTCACAGCTCACGGCAACCTCAAACTCTCAGGCTTAAGCTATTCTCTTGCCTCAGCTTCCCAAGTAACTGTGACTACAGGTGCTCGCCCCAACACCCAGCTATTTTTTGTTGCACTTGTCATGTTGTCCAGCTGGCCCAGCTGGTCTCAAACCCACCAGCCTCCATGTATGTGGCTGGTGCTGAGCCACTAACTATTATTATTTTTTATTTTATTTATTTTGTACATTCTCTTAGGCAAAATGCTTAATTTTCTGCGCACCAGTCTCTGATCCAAGAAATCTGGAAAATAATACTTGCTTTATTTCAACACAGTGCTTTAGAATAAGCTAAGCAGCCAGAATGCCTTTGCATTTGTTTGAAATTATAGTCATGTGAGATTTTATCTTTTGAATACTTTCATTGATAAATATTAATTTCAGAACTTCCTTCATTTTTCCTCGTTTTCAAAATCACTTTCTATTTCACATTCTTCACGAAGATGTATAAGGGGTTTCTTAAAATGAATATGTCCCAAGCTTGACTTGATTTATGCTATTTCCCTCCCATCTGCCAAAACCACTGCTCTCACAAACTATACTAACTCCATAAATGGCATTTTTTTTCTACTTGCTCAGGGCAGACATGGATTGTCCTTGATTCCTGTCTTTACATTTCATAAATAACCTTTCAAAATATCTTCTAATGTCACAATTATAATATATGCAGAATCTGGTCATATCTCCCTTCCCTCCACTGACGCTTCGTGTACCCAGCGGCCACCTAACTCACATCCACGGTTATTGAGGTCTTTCTCCTTCTCCTTTGTCCATTTCCCAACAAAGAGGCCAGAGGGATCCTCTCAATAACTAAGTCATGACAACTTTTCTCTTCTTTCTGTAGATGCCTGCACGGATCACACTCAGCAAAGACTAAAAGTGTCACAAATCAGTGCTTCCCCACCTATCTGCGGACAAAGCACGATTTCCCCCAGTTTTCATGGACCAATGCCGCAAATAAATAAATAAATAGTTTTTTTGAAAACATACAAATTTAAAGTTTGCTAACACATAGTTCGAAGTCATGATAATATTAAATAGTTATAAAAGTCTGCATGTATCTCAAAAACTAATCCAAGGATCACCTTTTGAATAACTGCATTGTTTATTGTTTATTCTATGTACTGTGCTGCCTTTTTTTTTTTTCGAGACAGAGCCTCAAGCTGTTGCCCTGGGTAGAGTGCTGTGGCATCACAGCTCACAGCAACTTCCAACTCCTGGGTTCAAGCAATTCTCCTGCCTCTGCCTCCCAAGTAGCTGGGACTACAGGCGCCTGCCACAATGCCCAGCTATTTTTTGTTGTTGTTGTTGCAGTTTGGCCGGGGCTGGTTTTGAGCCTGCTACCCTCGGTATATGGGACCAGCGCCCTACTCACTGAGCCACAGGTGCTGCCCAGGACTGTGCCGCTTTTAGCGTCTCCAGGAATCTGGGTACATTTTAACTGAAGCTTTTTGCCTTTGTCGATGTTTCTACTTGTAGACTTCTATTACCTGAACTCTGTCTAGGTAGATTCTTACTTTCTTTACACATATCTCAATTTCTTATTCAAGGCTTTCTGACTGCTTTCCTCAGTATATCCCCTACACACTCGTTTTCCCTGACTTTATTTCTTCCTTTTAACTTATTATTGTGTACCTTATGAAGTATTTTACATATTGATGTTGTTGAATGTCTTCTCAACCAGAATGTAAGTCCCAAACATAAAAGGGATTTTTGTCTGTTTACTGTTGTATCAACAGTGACTAGGATAGTACTTGATATATGATAAGTGCTCAAGTTCTTATGGAATGGATGCCTGAATGAATGACTACATGCTGGAATAGATCATGAAGTGTCACTGAGATTCTGATGCTCATAGGCATCTTCAATAGAAAAAAAACCCCAACACATAAGGATTCCTTTTATTATTATTATTACTGTTTCAGATTAATTTGTGGGTGCAAAGAATTAGGTTACAATGGTTGCATTTGTTAGGTAAAGTCCCTCTCATAATTGTGTTTGCGTCCAAGAGGTGTGCCATACGCTTTAACATTGTGCCCATTAAATGGGAGCACCCCATCTCCCTTCCTTCTTCCCTCTCCTGGCTCCCTCGTTCCCCAGACCCCTACCTTGAATTGATTTGAGTTTTTCCTCTCATGTGGGCATGTATTAGATCCTCTACTGGGTTCATATTAGTATTGAGTATATTAGATTCTTGCTTGTCCACTCTTGTGATACTTATTAAATAAATTCTGCAATCTAGGTATAAGCTCTTTTTTTAAGGTTTGATAGAATTTGGGTATGAAACTGTCTGGTTCAGGACTTTTTTATGTTGGAAGTTTGTTTTTGTTTTTGTTTTTTTTTTTTTTTTTTTTGCAGCTTTTGGCCAGGGCTGGGTTCAAACCCACCACCTCCAGCATATGGGGCCAACGCCCTACTCCTTTGAGGCATAGGCGCCACCCTGTTGGAAGATATTTTTATTATATCTTCAATTTTGGTGCTGTTTAGCTAGCTATTCTATTTCTAATGAGAGAGGATAGCTGAAAAGGGTGAGGTCTAGAAGAACAGGTCTTCTCAAGGAGACCACAAGGATACACATGCAGGGTCCTCTCCACAGGGACTCAGCTCTTGGGAATTTGTAAACTTAACTTCCTGAAACTTGGAAATTTCCAAGTTCTGTGAAATCCTGTAGTTCTGTGGGGGTGGGAATAGCATCTCCTGCTTGATTCAAACTGTGGGGTGGAACTTTTTGACTGTCAATAAAAAGGGAAAGACCAAGGCAGTCAGGGAGCACGGCCATTTGGAATTCTTTTATGCTGTAAGCTCCTGGCTGGTGAGTAAAGCCCTTCCTCTTATAAACATGGTGTTTCGGTGCTCTTTCTCTCCGTTGGGCCTTGTCTTCCTGCAACACTTACAGATTGAGTCTACGGAGGAAGTGTGATTCCAGAAATTTGTCTGTTTCCTCCACGTTTTCAAATTTCTGGGCATAGAGAGATTTTTATAATATTCATAATTGCTTTTGTATTTCCATGGTAGCTGTCATTATCTCCTTTTTCATTTTTTACGGAGCTTATTAGAAACCTTTTTTTGCTGTTTTTGGTTAATCTAGGCAACACATCAATTTTATTCATCTTTATAAACAAACAACTTTTGACTTCATTAATCTTCTCTATAGTTCTTTTGTTCTTTTTTGTTGTTGTTGTTCTTTTGTTCTTTTTTTTTTTTTCTCACTTTGTTGCCCTGCCCTCTGTAGAGTGTTATGGACTCACAGCTCACAGCAACCTCCAGCTCTTGGACTTAGGCGATTCTCTTGCCTCAGCCTCCTGAGTAGCTTGGACTACAGGTGCCCACCACAATACCCGGCTATTTTTTGTTGTAGTTTGGCCGGGGATGGATTTGAACCCACCACCCTCGGTATATGGGGCTGACGCCCTACTCACTGAGACACAGGTGCCACCCCTTTTGTTCTCAATTTTGTTTAATTCTGACCTGACCTTGGTTATTACTTTTCTTCTGCTGGTTTTGGAGTTAGTTCACTCTCCCTTCTCCAGTTCCTTGAGATGGCTCTTTAGAGTATTTCTTTCTGCAATCTTTCTGATTTCCGGATGTGGGCATTTAAGTCAATGAGTTTCCCTCTCGGGACTGCTTTTGTAGTGTCACACAGGTGTTAATAGTTTGTGGCCCCATTGTCATTTTATTCAAAGAATCTGTTGATTTCCATCTTTACATCCTCCTTGACCCAACTATCATTCCACAATAAATTGTTTAGTTTCCATGACTTTGTGTAGGGATGCATGTTTGCTTACAAATTAATTTAATAGTTCATCTGGGAATCACAGTAGATGAGTAACACTGGTCTTGTACTCCAGTATTTGCCAGGGAAAAACAGTTAAATAAAAACCAAACAAATAAAACTCCTGAACACAATAGTCCTTTTATTTTTAAAACTTCATAATCTATTTAGAAAGATCCAGATATGTTCCAAAGATTTTTCAAAATATATTCTTTAGTTCTCCTAAATCATTATCAAATCCAAAAGCATTCATTACATAAATTAAAATGAGTTTTCTTCATTTCCATGATATGTGTATGTTAATTATAGGTGTCAGGCATTCCTGGGAAATTATTTAATCCAATCAATTTAAAGAGAAGAAAACTTGAATTTCAAAAGGTTATATGATTATAAAAGTTAAGTAGTTAATGAACAGGTTTCCTTTTCACTCTCAATACAGGACAACTTTTATTATTTGCATTTCACCGTATTTTATTACATTATAGTAACTCTTAAAAGACTTACAAAAGTGGATATAAAGTAAAAATACACAAAATTTACCTAATTTAATTTAAAGTGTGATTGAAAATTTTTTTAAATGGCATGCACATATTTTAAATATTTGATTTTATTTTAAATTTAATACTGATCTTTACTTTGCTTAACATCTGACAAATGCTAATGCCTTTGAATATGGATCTTTTCAAGGGTAATGAATTATTTTTCCTATGAATAAAATATTTCCAATTTAGATTTCATAAAACTCAAGTGAGAACCAAAAACTCATTGAACTAATATGAGGGGCTAATTGTTTGGAAATTTATTATCCCATCACTGTTTTATAGTAGACTTACACCAATCCAGCAAGAAAAAAAGATACTTTGAACATTGATATTTTGTACTACTATAGCTTTTGAGTATCAGTCCAACACATTGCTTTCTTTTCAAACTAATACCTGATTTGTTAATAAAGTATTAATTATATAATACTTACATAAATAAAATACAACTAACACAAATAAGCTTGGGAACAAATCTAAATGGAGCCATCACCAATTTGGGGACAAAGTGGCCCTTGGAGAATAAGAATAAAACCTACAATTTGATCCAGTATTTCCATTACTGTATTTACCTAAACGAGAAAAAGCCATTTTATCCTAAAGACACTTATACTTAAATGTAATAGCAGAGAAATTCATAGATGCAAGAATGTTGAAACAAACCAAATGCCCATCAATACTTGAGTGGATTAGAAAAATGTAATACATGAGCAGCGCCTATGGCTCAAGGAGTAGGGCGCCAGTCCCATATGCTGGAGGTGGTGGGTTCAAACCCAGCGCCTCGGCCAAAAACCACAAAAAAAAAAAAAAGAAAAGAAAAGAAAAATGTGATACTTGTATACCACGGACTACTACTCAGCCCTAAAAAAATAGTGATTTAGTATTTTTTTGGTAACACCTGGATGGTTCTGGAGACCAATCTTCTAAGTGAAGTATTGCAAGAATGCAAAAATAAATATTGCATGAACTCGTTACTGAATTGGAGTTAGTTGATTTACACTTTCGTGCACATGTGGAATTAAAACTCAATGGGAATCAAGTAGGTTGCTGGGGATTGGAGAGGGTGGGTTAAGTCACATCTAATGGGTGTAAGGCACTCATTCCACTTGAAGGGAACACTTACAACTTTGACTTGAAATGTAGAAAACAAACTATGTAACCAAAATGTGTGAACCTGTGTGATATTTTGAAATTACAACAAATAAAAAAACAAACAAATAAAAAGAAGTGCTTTCTTCCCATTGTATATAAAAGGGCAGTATTTCTGGTCAAAAGTTTAAGAAAACTATGTGTACTAAAATAATAAAAATAAACAATGAAATTTTAAAAAATGAGCATCCAATGAACACTGGCAGCTGTATTTTTTTGATGGTTAAACAAATGGGTCCCTTTATTTAAGCATCCAGTTATTTAAGGAGTTTTCACTAAGGGCACATCTACAGTACTGATTAAAAATTCTATATTTGTATTAATCTCAGTTATTTAAGTTAAACATTGATGTTGAGATCTTAAGAATGGCCAGATCTATTTTGATAATGGGGTATATCGTACCATTTCTATAAAATATATATCATTGTGGTTGTGATTTTCAAATGAAAGACCACTAATTTTCTAAAGGGATTCATATAGAGCCACATCACCTTCCTCAAATATTGACACTTAATATATTTTATTTGTTATTTATTCACACCCTATAAAGAGACCTTATTTTCAATAATTTAAGTCCTCTCCTTTAGACAAAATATATTTGAAAATTAAGTCAGCAAAGATATACAAATTTATATATGTATAAAAACTGAAAAGGACAGTTTATTTTATTTCATTTAATCATTCATTGACTTCACCTTCTGTATGGAAAAAGGAAAAATCAAAGTTTATGTGCATCTGTTTCTAATTTTTCCATGGTAGATAGTAGTTAACACTGAAGAAATCTCAATACCCAGTTGAAATGAGGAAAGATGGAGAAGGGCTTAGAAGAATTGGAAGTTAATAGTTATATTCCCTCAATATTTTCTTACTTAAATTCAGTATGATATACCTAGGGTTCCAAAAACTGTATACATTTTAATGAAGAAAAAAAGTCTATTTAAATTGTAGTACCCAAGTCATGTTTGACTTCTGCAATTGCAAGAGATACAAGATACAATATACAAGATAACAAATGTTATCAGTATAAAGTGTTACAATTTTAATATAGTTGTTATTTTCTTAAAATGTGTATACTTTTTTGGAGCCATCTGCATGTACACATGTGTACAAATTAATATGTACGTACATGTATGTAAATATACATATCTTAAGAATTACATCATTTAAATGCATAGTAACTTTTTAATATTATTATTATACTTTATTGAAGTTGGCAATTTCCTGAAATGAAGCAATGGCTCTACTGTTGAAATATATAATCTTGTAAAGATGGTAAACATATTCTCTTAACAAGGTCACATTGTTTGAATTTCAATTTTAATACTGCTAAGAGTTTTATTGTAAAATGCATAATAGTTTTAAAATTTCTCTTTTCCCTCAAAGTGAAGAAACAGATATTATTTTAGTGAAAAGCTTTAATGTAGTGCCTTCATTATGAATGACAAAAATTTTTTTTTTTTTTTTTTATTGTTGGGGATTCATTGAGGGTACAATATGCCAGGTTACACTGATTGCAATTGTTAGGTAAAGTCCCTCTTGCAATCATGTCTTGCCCCCATAAAGTGTGACACACACCAAGGCCCCACCCACTTCCCTCCTTCTCTCTTTCTGTTTCCCCCTCATAACCATAATTGTCATTAATTGTCCTCATATCAAAATTGAGTACATAGGATTCATGCTTCTCCATTCTTGTGATGCTATACTAAGAATAATGTCTTCCACGTCCATCCAGGTTAATACGAAGGATGTAAAGTCTCCATTTTTTTTAATGGCTGAATAGTATTCCATGGTATACATACACCACAGCTTGTTAATCCATTCCTGGGTTGGTGGGCATTTAGGCTGTTTCCACATTTTGGCGATTGTAAATTGAGCTGCAATAAACAGTCTAGTACAAGTGTCCTTATGATAAAAGGATTTCTTTCCTTCTGGGTAGCTGCCCAGTAATGGGATTGCAGGATCAAAAGGGAGGTCTAGCTTGAATGCTTTGAGGTTTCTCCATACTTCCTTCCAGAAAGGTTGTACTAGTTTGCAGTCCCACCAGCAGTGTAAAAGTGTTCCCTTCTGTCCACATCCACGCCAGCATCTGCAGTTTGGAGATTTTGTGATGTGGGCCATTCTCACTGGGGTTAGATGATATCTCAGGGTTGTTTTGATTTGCATTTCTCTAATATATAGAGATGATGAACATTTTTTCATGTGTTTGTTAGCCATTCGTCTGTCGTCTTTAGAGAAAGTTCTATTCATGTCTCTTGCGAATTGATATAAGGGATTGTTGGCTTTTTTCATGTGGATTAATTTGAGTTCTCTATAGATCCTAGTTATCAAGCTTTTGTCTGATTGAAAATATGCAAATATCCTTTCCCATTGTGTAGGTTGTCTCTTTGCTTTGGTTATTGTTTCCTTAGCTGTACAGAAGCTTTTCAGTTTAATGAAGTCCCATTTGTTTATTTTTGTTGTTGTTGCAATTGCCATGGCAGTCTTCTTCATGAAGTCTTTCCCCAGGCCAATATCTTCCAGTGTTTTTCCTATGCTTTCTTGGAGGACTTTTATTGTTTCATGCCTTAAGTTTAAGTCCTTTATCCACCTTGAATCAATTTTTGTGAGTGGGGAAAGGTGTGGGTCCAGTTTCAGTCTTTTACATGTAGACATTCGGTTCTCCCAACACCATTTATGGAATATGGAGTCTTTCCCCCAAGGTAAGTTCTTGTTTGGTTAATCAAAGATTAGGTGGTTGTAAAACGTTAGTTTCATTTCTTGGTTTTCAATTTGATTCCAAGTATCTATGTCTCTGTTTTTGTGCCAGTACCATGCTGTCTTGAGCATATGGCTTTGTAGTACAGACTAAAATCTGGTATGCTGATGCCCCCAGCTTTATTTTTGTTACAGAGAACTGCCTTAGCTATACGGGTTTTTTTCCGGTTCCATACAAAACGCAGAATCATTTTTTCCAAATCTTGAAAGTACGATGTTGGTATTTTTATAGGAATGGCATTGAATAGGTAGATTGCTTTGGGAAGTATAGACATTTTAACAATGTTGATTCTTCCCATCCATGAGCATGGTATGTTCTTCCATTTGTTAATATCCTCTGCTATTTCCTTTCTGAGGATTTCATACTTTTCTTTATAGAGGTCCGTCACCTCCTTCGTTAGGTATATTCCTAGGTATTTCATTTTCTTTGAAACTATGGTGAAGGGAGTTGTGTCCTTAATTAGCTTCTCATCTTGACTGTTATTGGTGCACACAAAGGCTACTGACTTGTGGACATTGATTTTATATCCTGAAACATTACTGTATTTTTTGATGACTTCTAGGAGTCTTGTGGTTGAGTCTTTGGGGTTCTCTAAGTATAAGATCATGTCGTCAGCAAAGAGGGAGAGTTTGACCTCCTCTGCTCCCATTTGGATTCCCTTGATTTCCTTGTCTTGCCTAATTGTATTGGCTAGAACTTCCAGCACTATGTTGAATAGTAAAGGTGACAGAGGACAACCTTGTCTGGTTCCAGTTCTAAGAGGAAAAGCTTTCAGTTTTATTCCATTCTGTAAAATATTGGCTGTGGGTTTGTCATAGATAGCTTCAATCAGTTTTAGAAATGTGCCACCTATGCCTATACTCTTCAGTGTTCTAATTAGAAAAGGATGCTGGATTTTATCAAATGCTTTTTCTACATCTATTGAGAGGATCATATGATCTTTATTTTTGCCTCTGTTAATATGGTGGATAACGTTTATGGACTTGTGTATGTTAAACCAGCCTTGCAACCCTGGGATGAAGCCTACTTGATCATGATGAATGACTTTTTTGATGATAAGCTGTAATCTATTGGCTAGGATTTTGTTGAGAATTTTTGCGTCTATGTTCATGAGTGAGATTGGTCTGAAATTCTCCTTTTTGTTTGGGTCTTTTCCTGGTTTTGGTATCAGGGTGATGTTTGCTTCATAGAATTTGTTGGGGAAGATTCCTTCTTCCTCAATTTTTTGGAATAATTTCTGCAGTACAGGAATAAGCTCTTCCTTGAAGGTTTGATAGAATTCTGGAGTGAAGCCATCTGGACCAGGGCATTTTTTGGTTGGAAGATTTTTTATTGTTTCTTTGATCTCAGTGCTTGAAATTGGTCTGTTCAGGAGCTCTATTTCTTCCTGGCTGAGTCTAGGGAGGGGGTGTGATTCCAAATATTGATCCATTTCTTTCACATTGTCAAATTTCTGGGCATAGAGTTTCTGGTAGTATTCAGAGACGATCTCTTGTATCTCTGTGGGATCAGTTGTTATTTCCCCTTTATCATTTCTGATTGAGGTTACTAGAGATTTTACTTTTCTATTCCTCGTTAGTCTGGCCAATGGTTTATCTATTTTATATATTTTTTCAAAAAACCAACTCCTCGTTTCATTAATTTTCTGAATGCTTCTTTTGTTTTCAATTTCATTGATCTCTGATTTGATTTTGGATATTTCTTTTCTTCTACTGAGTTTAGGCTCAGATTGTTCTTCTTTTTCCAATTCCATAAGATCTCTTGTGAGATTGTTGATGTGCTCTCTTTCTGTTTTTTGAATGTAGACATCTAAAGCGATGAATTTTCCTCTCAAAACTGCTTTTGCAGTATCCCACAGGTTTTGGTAGCTTGTGTCTTCATTGTTGTTATGCTCAAGGAAGTTAATGATTTCCTGTTTTATTTCTTCTTTCACCCATCTGTTATTCAACAGAAGATTGTTTAGTTTCCATGCCTTTGGGTGGGGTCGATCATTTTTGTTAGAGTTGAGTTCCACCTTTAGTGCCTTATGGTCTGAGAAGATACAAGGTAAAATTTCAATTCTTTTGATTCTGTTGATATTTGTTTTGTGTCCCAGGATATGATCAATTTTGGAGAATGTTCCATGGGGTGATGAGAAGAATGTATATTCTTTATCTTTGGGATGGAGTGTTCTATATGCGTCTATCAAGCACAGTTGTTCTAGGGTCTCATTTAAGTCTCTTATATCCTTGTTTAATTTCTGTTTGGAGGATCTGTCCAGCTGTGTAAGAGGAGTGTTAAGGTCCCCTGTTATTATGGTATTATCAGATATCATATTGCTCAGACTGAGTAAGGTCTGTTTCAAGAATCTGGGAGCATTTAAATTGGGTGCATAAATATTTAGAATTGAAATGTCTTGTTGTATTTTTTCCCTTGACCAATATAAAGTGATCATCTTTGTCATTTTTGACTTTAGTTGCTTTAAATCCACAGGTATCTGAAAATAAGATTGCAACTCCTCTTTTCTTCTGAATTCCATTTGCCTGAAAAATTGTCTTCCAACCCTTGACTCGGAGCTTTAATTTGTCTTTTGAAGCCAGGTGTGTTTCTTGCAGACAGCAAATGGGTGGCTTGTGTTTTTTAATCCAGTCAACCAATCTATGTCTCTTCAGTAGGGAATTCAAGCCATTAACATTTATTGAGATAATTGATAAGTATGGTAGTATTCTATTCATCTTATTTTGTGAGAGTCCATTGCTTAGTTTTATCTTTTGCATCAGTGTGGAGGTTTGGTTCTGTCCTTTAATTTCTGAGTTCTTACTTTGATGCTGATCCATTGTGATGGTCAGTGTGCAGAATAGGTTGAAGTATTTCCTGTAGAGCTGGTCTTGTTGTGGCGAAATTCCTCAATGTTTGTATATCCGTAAATGATTTGATTTCTCTGACAATTTTGAAGCTTAGCTTAGCAGGGTACAGAATTCTGGGCTGAAAATTGTTCTGTTTGCGTAGATTAAAGGTAGATGACCATTGTCTTCTTGCTTGGAAAGTTTCATTAGAGAAGTCTGCGGTCACTCTGATGGATTTGCCCCTGTAGGTCAACTGGCGCTTATTCCTGGCAGCTTGCAGAATCTGTTCTTTTGTCTTGACTTTGGACAGGTTCATCACAATGTGTCTTGGAGAAGCTCGGTTAGAGTTGAGGTGACCTGGGGTCTGATATCCCTCTGAAAGCAGTGTGTCAGAATCTTTGGTGATATTTGGGAAATTTTCTTTTATAATATTCTCTAGTATGGCTTCCATTCCTCTGGGGCATTCTTCTTCCCCTTCTGGTATTCCTATAACTCGTATGTTGGAACGCTTCATAAAGTCCCATAATTCTGACAGTGAATGTTCTGCTTTCTCTCTCTTCTTTTCTGCCTTTTTTACTATCTGAGTTATCTCAAAAACTTTGTCTTCTACCTCTGAAATTCTTTCTTCTGCATGGTCTAACCTGTTGCTGATACTTTCTATTGATCTTTAAGTTCCCTGATTGACTGTTTCATTTCCTTCAGCTCTGCTATATCCTTTTTATATTCTTCATATCATTCATCTCTTATTTGATTCTGTTTTTGGATTTCCTTTTGGTTACTTTCCACTTTACTAGCAGTTTCCTTCATTGTTTTCAACATGTGTATTCTAAATTCCCTTTCTGTCATTCCTAACATTTCTGTATAGGTGGAATCCTCTGCATTAGCTACTTCATGGTCCCTTGGCGGGGTTGTTCTGGACTAGTTCTTCATGTTGCCTGGAGTTTTTTGCTGATTCTTCCTCATGGGTGATTTCTTTTATCTGTTTCCTTGCCCTAATTTTCCTTTCACTTCCTCTTGCTCTTTAAGTTCTCGTGCCTGTGGACTAAGGGTTAGAGGACCAGAAGGGTGAGAAGGTTTAAGAGCAAAAAAGGGATGAAAGAAAGGAGGACCAAGTGATAAGAAAAAAAAAAAGAAAAATAGAGAAAGGAGTGGGGGTGGGTAAAAGGAATATTGACAAAAAGAAGAGAGGCACAGAAAGAGGGAGACAGAGCAATATAGGTGTACAGTGGGGTACTTTGATACAACCTTAAAAAGAAAAAACCTTCTGGGGGTGCCCAGTGGGGTGATTCCCTTGAGGTCAGCAGCTCTTTGCTAACCTGATCAGACACAGTACCCCACCTCCACCAAGTAGAGAGGAAAGACAAATATTTATAAATCAAACCAAAACAAGCAAACAGAAAACTTTGCGGGATAAAATTGGCTGGAAAAACCAAGTAACAGTGGTAGAAACACTAAAAAAAATTATTGAAATAGGCAGCAATGGGAAATTATAATTAAACTAGAAAAATTGAGAAAGAAAAAGGATCTGTATGGAAAAGGTTGAACTTAAAAAACAAAACAACAATCCACAACATCAAAATAAACAAAAAAAAACAACCAAACCAAAAAAAAAAAAAAAAGAAAAAAACACAACCAAAAACAAAGCAGTATGTATATGTTATTGAATATTGTCTGGGCAACACGTGGTCTTCTGGGGTATGAGATGTTAATCACAGTTATGATACAACTGGAGGCTGCTAGTTTCTCAAACCCCAGCAGGTAGACACCCTAAATCTCTCTTCAGCCCACTTAAAAGGCACTTTGAACTTGTTCACTTACTGAGCAGAAGCTTTCTCAGGGAAGTGCTTGTCGCTGGAATCACTGCTGAAGTGGCTATCCACTTACCCTGTGTGTCAAAACTGGTCTCCCTCTGCCCCCAAGGGTTAGGGCTGCAAGGCAGCTCAGACTCCGCCCTTAGGCTACTTGGTCGCTGGGTTACCAGCTCCCACCCAATTCCAGCTCTGTGACCCTGAGGCCGGAGCTTGCCGGGGCAGATCGCTCACAATGTCTGCCTGTGACCCACAGCCAAACACTATTAGCTCTGTCTGGCTCAGCGGCTCAGACTGGGGCCCTAGACAAAGGCCAAAGTTCTCCGCACTCCCGCTCAGGCTCTCCCCAAGGCAGTTCAGCTGAGTGCCAAGTCCAAAGACACCAAAACAGCTCACAGGTAAGGCCTTTCTGGTTTGCAGTCTTGCTGCTACTGAACTTACAGTTGCGGGCGGGTTTAGATGGATTGAACACACGCAACCACTTGCTGGTTTTCCACTGTTTTATTCCTCTTGGGGTCCAGAAGTCTCTCGCTGACTCCCTGTATCCTCTCCGGGGTGATGGTAGGCAGATCTCACCAGCCAGAGATGCCTGGAGTCCTATATCCCCAGACTCACGGTGCCCAGATGCAAGGAAGCTGTTACTCGGCTGCCATCTTGCTCCGCCTCTCGAAATCTGTTTATTTTTTAAAGGCACTACAATCTTTTCAGGATCTTGTCCAACATAAATGACAAATGTTTATACTTTTGATACTATCAGTATATATACTGTATATACTATCAAGCTATACTATATATCAGTATATATACTGATATACTATTAGGCTATACTATGGTTTTCCAAAAATTAATCTAAAATAGTATTTGTAATAAAAGCATGAAGTCACCTGGAAAAAAGCCATTTCTCTGGTAAACTAAATGCATAAGATAAAACTTTGATATGGTAATTTTCCTTGTGAAGACTAAGAAGAACAGATTTTTAACTAAATCACGTGGTAAACTGGAACAACATATAACTTCTGCAAGTATAATGGTTCATAAAAAATTCATTGAAAAGATAAATTATTCTTTTTCCCTTACCCATTATAATAACTCTCAGAATAGTGTTTACTCTTTTTGAAAAATTATACCCAATAATTAAACATTAATAGTGCAAAAATATCTTATGGCAGATTCTCATTTTGCATTCCAGAAACATTCTACCCAGCACTAAAGAAGTGAATCACACTTCTCAAAGAATAACATGTCCTTTTCAACATTAGACCAAAATTATTTTTTGAGAACAAAATAATTTCATCTCTATAAGCACTAGTACAGCCAAGAATATTAAAATAATCAATGAACAATGTGTTACTGATGTCATTCATTTGTCAAGGCTCCTAAAAGACTAATATTTATTCTGTGTAAATTCATGATAAGTATTTTTTACCCTTTCATTTCTCTAAGCAAAAGTTGAAAAGTACTGGATAGTGTTCCTACAAAATGAGCTACTTACTTAGAGAAAAAGGTTGTTATCAAAGGAAAAATTGATACAACAACTTAAGTTCATTAAAATAATGTTGGATAATTAACACAATAAGAATTAGGAACTAAAAATAGGTATTCTATTTTATAATCTTATTTCAATATTCATGGCAAACGAAGAAAATTTATCGATTGATTACATTTGTAAGAAAATGTAAAATGCAAAAGTATAATCTTTTAAACTTAAGAATATTATTTCAAAAAAATCTTTGAAAATACATTATTAAATATACCCAGGGAAAACCATAAAACGTTTTCCAGATTATATTGCTAATATTACAGGTTTGATAGTCTTACTATTTCTTTATCATTATTAGGTTAGTATTATAAATATATGAACTCTGCTTCACTACTGTTACCATATGGCTCTTCTTGGAGGTATTTATTTTCCATGCAATTTTTATGTATTTATACACACACTAGGAAAAAAAGAGAGCCAAAAAGTGCATACATATTTTAATAAAGCAAAGAACTATACTTGGCATTACTTTGATTATAATACTGATCACGTTTGACTTCTGCAATTACAAGAGGTGCTCAAATGTGAGTTGTGTTCATCTGTTGTTATTAATACATTGTGAGTGTATCAATTTTATACATTCTTTTCCTTTCTTAAAATGTGTATACTTTTTTTGCACCTTATATATAAATCCCTCATATATATATTTTATAAGATGCATATCCTTTGTACAGAGAGCACCAAAAAATGTACACATATTTTAGGAGATATTATCTATGTATTACTTTCAACATTGAATTGAAGGTACTGTTATTGGTCAAGTGTACCTAGACCTGCTATTAATATCCATTTCACCTGTAATTCTTTCACTTTGACAATAATTGATTTTACTTCCAAAAAGATCTCTTAAAATGTGTATACATTTTTGGGCACCCTCTGTATAATTATATCACACCCACACACACATTTATCCTTATCCCTTTATGTGGCTTTAGTTTCTACCCTCATATTTCTTCAGGTAATCAATTATTTTTTCTAGATTTACCTAAAATTCATCCTCACAATTCACTACCTTGTCTTCTACCACACAATTCTTCCTTTGTTTAAACAAAATATGGAAAGTCAAACAAAATTATCATGAAATTATTGTCCTTTTTTACTCTGAGATATGAGGTCTGACAATTTGGCTCATGAGCTCATCCTAGAAAAAGAGCTACATACCTCATTGCTGAATGTCACCACAATTACCTCTGAAATACTTTTCTTAGAGACTAAGCACCCATATGCCAGTGCCTAGCCCACCCTTCAAAGCAATTTTGGAACTCTTTCTGGAATGGCCATCAACGCTCTCATCATATCACTCGTGATGTCTTCAATTTCATCAAAATGTCTCCCTTTTAATATTTCTTTTATCTTTGAGTCAAGAGAAAAGTCACTTTGGACTAGGTCATGTGTGTAGGGAAGGTGTTCCAATATAGTTATTTATTTACTGGCTAAAATCTCCCTCACAGTCAGTACCATTTGAGCTGGTACACTGTTGTGGTGCAAGAGCCACGGCATCTGGTACACTTCCCAAAAGTTGTGTATAGTTCATAAACCTTCCTTTTCTTGCTAAAACATTACTTGCTCCATTCAATTATTTTAGTGACTAACTCAAGCCACCACTGTGTTGCTGTAACATTCTTCTCCCAGAGAACTGTTGTTGTGACAGTGCTGGGGGATGGGCAGTTGTCTGAGTTCTAAGGCTTGGTGTGTTCTTGGATGAAGAATGATCAGACCCACCAAAAACAAGGCAATGAACAGGCTGCCCTTGTCACAACAAAAACGGATTTTGTAATGATCTAGGGTCCTGTTTTATACTGTCTGGGTAGAGCCCTTCTCATGGTTCAGATGTCACCATGGAGCCATGTAGATGGACAGTTAACAACATGATAATTAGCCTTAGGTTACTGTAAGCTGCCTTCCAAATCCTACTGCATCTGGGCTGCCTTCCTCCAGATGTGGCTTGGGGATAGGACTAAGGAGGGGCAGCTCTGAGATGGGGCCTTCCCTTGCCCTTCCTCCCAGGTAGGGCAACTGGTGATGCAATGCCAAGGCAGAGCACCCACTTCATCTTTTTCCCCAGGAGAGCTGGAATTCCAACATTCTAACATTCTGAAGTTACATCTTTGTGTGGAAAATTGTTAAATTTGGTACTGGTGTAGGGAACTACTGCTGGAGCTTTCTATTTAGTCATCTTGCTCTCTTCCCTCCTCAAGTGCTTTTGTTTTGTTTTGTTTTGTTTTTGAGATCTATTGCACAATGTAGTGAATATAGTTAATACCAGTGCATTGCACATTTCAAAAACACTGACTACAAATTTCAAATAGTCTCACCAAAAAAGTAATAAGTATTTGTGATGATGAATATCTCCATTATTTTAATTATTCTATATTTCATTCATATATCATAGCATCATTTGTACTCCATAAATATATACAACTATAATTTGGAAATTTACAATAAAATAAAAATAAATTTAAAACAAAAGAAAAGTAATTCTTACAAAGACGTTGTAGAATCCCCTGTGTTAGTTGCTAAGACCTTCCAAGAGAAATATCTTCTTTCTTGTTTGACTTTTTAAATATATTGTGCATTATTCCCACTGGAAAATTCTAATCTGGAATCCTAGAAAGAAAGGATATTTTATAAATGTAGTTTCTGAGGTATTCTCTGCAGTGCAATGAAGAGGAGACCTCCAAGTGAGTGACAAACATGGAAAGTTCACAACTGACAGAATATCACCCTTCTTTCCTGCAAATGGCTTCATCATGCTAAATAATGATTTTATGTTATACAAGTAAGATCTGAGGGAGGTAATAGACAATAGAAAATAAATTGTGGAGCTTGTAGAGAATGAAATGATTGTCATTAATTTCCTTGGATAACTTGGTATCTATGAAAAATCATCCCGACCAAACCCAGATGCATAATTGATTTACAACTTTATGTATAATGTCATCTATCTTGAAATTACACCAGAAGTCACTTCTCTGAAATGTATATTGTGATATTTCTAATTAGCTGAAAAATTACTCTGCTTCTGAAATACTGACCACAAACTTGGATTCTTCCAATATAGGTACACTAAGATTTCTGAGATCACCAATATCTGGACTTTATTACATCTCAATCATTCAATATCCTATTTATTTATGTTTTATCATATGCAAGTAGTACCCTAACTCATTTTTATCTTTATGTTTACAATCCATTTATCATTCCATGTAAATGTAGATCATTATTTTGCACAAGTGATTAGAATGTCATTATGGTGCATCCATCATGTAGTTGCTGGGCATTTGGGAAGTTTGTAACTCTGTGTTATTTAAACCAAATGTCAGGAACATAGTTGAAGATATCTTCTAGTATATATTTGTAAGTATTTCCATAGGGGATAAACCGGGAAGTAGGATTACTGTGTTAAAGGGAAATGCCTCTGCAATTTTACTAGATAATGACCAACTGATTCATATAATAATTTTATTATTTATTGAAATTTTTAATAGACATTGAGGATCAGAGAGAGAAACACTTCTCATTGTCAAGAATTTAAAGATAGCTTTTTATATGTTATTATATTTTATTGGTATTATTAATATTTTGTTCTAAAATTATAAAGTTGCCTTCCATTTGGTAAGTATTGCACTTGGAAATAATTTTTACGTATGCTTTAAGATAGTAATTCAGTACCATTTTTTCAGCTTGAATAACTATATAGCAATTTTCTCTATTTTACTTTTCATATTTATTAAGATTCTCCTTTTTATTTCTTATGCTATGCTATGCATTCTATATGGTTGGAAGCTAAATACATTTTTTTCTATAATTATGTTGGTTCCCCTAGAGATATTCCTATTACTTTTTTCTGAAAAATCAAAGTCAATTAATACTTTTCTCACACTGTAGTAAAATATAACAAGTTTAAGATACACAAACTATGGAGTATTTTTTCAGTGTTATGTTTTATTAATGCAATAAATCATAATATGAATCACAGAATCATTATTAGGTTTATCTACTTATCAATTTCTTTACTCACTTTTCTTTCTTGAATCTCTATTTTTCTTTTTAGGCTTGTTGCCTTCCATTCTAATGCACATCCTTTAAAAATCAAAAAGTCATTTAGTAAAATTCAAATGGTGGTACTCTCTAAGATTTTGCTAATCTGAAAATAATGTTTTTATACTTTACTTACAGATGAAATCTATTTGCATACCTATTTTTTCCTCTCCTATTTAAATACAGAATGTCATTGCCTTCTAGCTTTTGTTATTGTCCTGGAGTAGTCTGCTATCAGATTGTCATTTATCTGTAGTCGATGTACCTTCCTTGTAGATTGCAGTATATTCTTTCTTTCTGTAGTTATATAGACACAAATTAATGTGCCTAGATGTTTGTATATTTTCATTTACCTTTTGTATATATGTTGTAGCTTTATATTCATGACATTTGTAATTTTGGAAAATTCATTTTTGTCTCTTGAAATAGTTTTCCTCTTTTCTTTTTAATTCTTTTTCTTCCTTTAGAAATCCATGTTAAATATATAAGAGATATTTTCAATGTTATTTGTCTTTTAATATTTCCTTCTGTTTATCTATGTATGCTGCCTTGTGGTTAATTTTCTCAAATTTATTTTATAATTCATTATTTTTTCTTTTCTGATATGTCAAATATCTCATTTAACAGAGCAAATGGTATTTTGTGTGTGTGTGTATGTGTAGAGAGAGAGAGACAGAGACAGAGATAGCAACAGAGACAGAAAGACAGCAATCTTATGATGAAGTCTCTATTGCCATCTTCATTTTAGAGATCACATAATTCTGGATAAGTAAACAATGAACCCAAAGATATTTGTTCTTAAGTATCAAAGATAGAATAAAGGTAGTCTAAATTTAGGGTACTTAGCATTAGTTGTAATCATGCAACTGTAAAAAGTGGAAATTGTGGATTATAGCCCATAGAACAATGTTTGTAATATGAGATTTGTTGTCTTCACTGTTCTCTTCCTTCTATATTGCTACCTAATTAACACTTATCTCAATTTCCCCTGATTTTATCTTTGTCCAACCATGTCCAATGAAAGGTGGAAGATGTAATATGAACTTTTTATTTTTTGCATATGTGTGTATGTTTCAGAAAGGGCTTTATAACAAAATGCAAAATTATTATTATTATTATTTTTTTGTAGAGATAGAGTCTCACTGTACTGCCCTCGGGTAGAGTGCCATGACGTCACACAGCTCACCGTAACCTCTAACTCTTGGGCTTACGCGATTCTCTTGCCTCAGCCTCCCGAGCAGCTGGGACTACAGGCGCCCGCCACAATGCCCAGCTACTTTTTTGTTGCAGTTTGGCCGGGGCTGGGTTTGAACCCGCCACCCTCGGCATATGGGGCCAGCGCCCTACTCACTGAGCCACAGGTGCAAAATTATTTTAACAGCAGTTTTTCTTTTAAGGTTTATGATTTTTAACCTTTTTTTGATCTGACAGTAGCCTTTAAAAAAGTTTTAATTGGGAGAGGAGCTCTTGACTTCAAGAGACCCATGGAGTCCAGTCCTGCAAAGTCCTAGAGCTGAGTATGATTAAAGCACCCTACTGACGACCACTATTCTTATGTTGCTATCTTTCTATATTACTATACTTTTTCTCTCCATTTCATCAGTCCTTTGCTTCCATCCTCCCCCCCCACTATTTTCTCTTTCTCTTTTTCTTTTCTTTCTCACTTCTCACTCTTAACTCTTACCTTCCTTTTGGGCCATACCAAGAGACCAATTCAACACCTAAACTTTGAGACATAGTAATTCAAAGTGAATGAGGTAGTTAGAAGGAAAAAAGTAAGGGAAGGAAGTGAACAAGAAGAAAACACACATGAGGAGAAACCAATAGAAAATTCTTACAATATGAAAAACCAGAACGTATCACACACACACACACCCCAACCAAGGGTTCATGAGGTAGCTACCAGAGAGAATTTCACCTATAAAATTAATGGAAATGATAACAAGATAATTTAAAATATGGATAGCAAAAACAATAAAGGTAATTGATGAGAAAGTGGAAAAACAGAACCAAAAATGAGGAAAGATATGAAGAATATAGAAAGGATATGGTAACTCTTAAAGATATAATAGAGTCAATGAGGGAATTTAAAGATGCATTAGAGAGTTTCAATAACAGATTAACCATGGAGAAGAAGAATATCAAAGCTAGAGAATAAGGATCATGAGCTAACCCAGTTAAGGCAGAAAAGAAGAGAGAGAAAGCAGAACGCTCACTCAGAGAATTATGAGACTTCATGAAGCATTCAAACATATCAATTATAGGTATTCCAGAAGGGAAAGAGAATGTCCCAATAACTGGAAGCCCTACTGGAAGATATCATAAATAGAAACTTCCCAAGTATCAATATAGATTCTGAAAAACACATTTTAGAGGGATAATCTAATTCCAGGTTGTATAAACACAAATAAAGCATCTCTAAGACACATAGTAATAGTCTTTCCAAAGTCAAGACTAAAGAGAAAATTCAGTAGGCAGTCAGAGGAAGCAGCAATTGACCTATAGGGGTGGATCTAACAGGGTGACAACATATATCTCATCTGAAACTTTCCAAGCCAGAAGAGAATGGTCATCTACCTTTAACATTCTTAAGAAAAACAATTTTCAGCCCAGAATTTTGTATCCTGCTAAATTAAGCTTCCAAATTGATGGAATCTATCCCAAATTGATGTGAATCTTTTAGTGATATGCAAATATTGATGAAATTTGCCCCACAACCAGCTCTACAGGAAATATTTAGACCTATTCTACACACCGACCATCACAAAGGACTGCCAGCAAAGTAAAAACCTACAAACTAAAGGAAAAACCTGGCTTTCACGATGGCACAAAGGATAAAAATAAGCAACAAACTTTCACAAAATAAGATGAATAGAACTCAACCACACTTAGCAATTCTCTCAATAAATGTTGAAGTCTTGAATTCCCTACTAAAGAGGCACAGGTAGCCAATTGGATAAAAAAGCAACAAGCCATCCATATGTTGTGTCCAGGAAATACACCTAACCTTGAAAGACAAAACAAGACTCAAAGTAAAGGGTTAGGAAACAATGTTTCAGGCAAATGAAAAACAGAAGAAAGGAGGGATCATAATCTTATTTTCAGATACGAGTGGATTTAAAGCAACTAAAGTCAACATAAGACAAAGATGGTCACTTCTCACTGGTCAAAGGAACAGTACCTCAAGAGGATATTTCAATACTTAATATTTGTACCTCAAACTTAAATGCTCCCAGATTTACAAAACAGACCTTGATTGATCAGAGCTATGTAAATTCCTATAGCACCATAATACTGGTGACTTTAACACTACCCTGGCAGAACTGAACAGGTCATGTAAACAGAAACAAGGAGGTGGAGCAAGATGGCGGCCGAGTAATAGCTTCCCTGCGACTGGGCATGGTAAGTCTGGGGAGATAAGACTCCAGGCATCTCTGGCTGGTGGGATCTACCTATAATCATCTCTTTGAGGGTACAGAGAGTCATCAAGGGACTTCTAGACCCAAAAAGGAGGACAAAAACAGTGGACAATAGGCAAGTGGTTGCGTGTGTTTGATCAACCTGATCCTGCCAGCAACCATAAGTACAAGCAGCAGTGAGACTGCAAACCAGAAAGGCCTTACCTGTGAACTGTTTTGGTGTTTTTGGACTTGGCACTCAGTTGAACTGCCTTGGGGAGAGCTTGAGCAGGAGTGTGGAGAATTTGGGACATTGTCTAGGGCCCCAGACTGAGCCGCTGAGCCGCTGAGTCAGAGAGAGCTAATAGTATTCGGTTGTGGGCCACAGGGAGTCATTGTGAGAGAACTGCCCTGGCATGCTCCGCCCTCAGGGTCACAAAACAAGGATCAGACAGGAGCTAGTAACCTAGTTACTGAGCAGCCTAAAGGTAGGGACTGAGTTGCCTTAAAGCCTTAACCCTCAGGGGCAGAGTGAGACAGGATTTGGCACACTGGAGCCTTGAGCTGTTGCCCTGGGTAGAGTGCCGTGGCATCACAGCTCATAGCAACCTCAAACTCCTGAGCTTGATGCTGCCTGGACCTCCATAAGAGCTGCGCCACAACCCCCAACCTGTGACCTGCGCCAGCCAGACCTCCACATTCTCTGACCAGGAACTGCAGGAGCCGCACAACCCCACATCCTCCCTTCTGTACCCTCCCTGCCTCCACACCAGCCCCCTCATCTGGCCAGGGACACTGGTAGCCGCATGCCCTCTGGAGCCCTCCCTGCCTCTGCTCAGAGTACTTATCCTGGACAGAGACTGCTGGAGCCTTGGGCTCTCTGTGCCAAACTCACTGAGCGCCAGGCACTCCCAGAACCATGCACACCACCTCCTATCCTGTTGCTGGATCCAGGTGTGTCACACTCCAGAGCTGCTTCCATAACCAGAACTCCCTAGCTGGGGCAGCGCCAGAGGAACTACACAGGGTCACTCCCTACAAAGATCCAGCAACAATAGAGTGATCCCGTTGGGGTCTAATCTTGGAGAGACATCTCCTCAACTCTCAGGGCGGCCAGAGGCAACAGTGAAAAACAATCATGAAGCAAAATCAACAGAAAAACTCTGGCAATATGAAAAATTAGAGTAGATCAACTCCCCCAGGAATCAATGGGGCAGACACAGCACAAGGTCCCATGCACAAACAAATAGCTGAGATGTCAGAAATCGAATTCAGAATCTTTATAGCAAATAAGATCGAATTAGAATTCCAAGCAGTAACCCAAAAGATATCTCAAGAATTCAAAGAATTCAAAGACCAAATGACTAAAGATTTTGACACATTGAGACAAGAAGTTGCAGCCCTCAGATATCTGAGTAACACAGTAGAATCCCTCAGTAACAGAATGGAGCAAGCAGAAGAAAGGATTTCTGACATTGAAGAAAAACTTTTGAACACTCCCGAACTCTCAAAGAGGGAGAGAAATGGAGGGCAAAAACAGATCACTCTCTCAGAGAGCTCTGGGATAAATAGAAGAAAACTAATATTCATCTTATAGGGATCCCCGAAAGTGATGAAGTGGTTCACAAGGCACAGAGTCTCTTCTCCATGAGATTATGAAAAATAACTTTCCAGACATGCCAAGAGATTCCGAAGTTCAGATAGCAGACAGTTTCAGAGCCCCAGCACAACTCAACCCAAATAAGACACCCCCCAGACACATCATAATCAATTTCACTAAAGTTAATATGAAGGAGAAAATTCTGAAAGCAGCCATCAAAAGAAAACCATCACCTACAAGGGGAAGAATATTAGAATAACTGCAGATTTCTCTGCTGAAATCTTTCAAGCTAGAAGAGGATGGCCATAGACTTCTAATCTCCTAAAACAAAATAACTTTCAACCCAGGATCCTGTACCCAGCTAAACTGAGTTTCATCTATGATGGAGAAATTAAATACTTCAATGACATTCACGTGTTGAAAAAACTTGCCATAACTAATCCATCTCTCCATGATATTCTCTGACCTATCCTCCATAAAGACCAGCATAATCCTCCACCACAAAAGTAAACCCACCAAGAAAATTTTGATCAAATTCCAACATCCACAGTCACAAAAGCATTAAAAATGTCCACCAGACTCTCAAAAGGCTTATCAATATTGTCAATTAATGTGCATGGTTTAATTGTCCTCTAAAGAGGCACAGATTGGTGGACTGGATACAAAAACTCAAGCCAGATATCTGCTGCATACAAGAATCTCATCTTACATTAAAAGACAAATATAGACTCAAGGTGAAGGAATGGTTATCTATACTCCAGGCAAATGGAAAGCTGAAAAAAGCAGGCGTTGCAATCCTATTCTCCGTGCAATAGGCTTGAAACCAGGGGTCCTCAAACTATGGCTCATGGGTCACTTGAGGACATTCATCTGGCCCACCGGGTGTTTTTGCTGTCCTACCTGTCCTGCTTAGCAGCCAGCTCATCCCAGGCTGCAGTGCGCATGTGTGGAAAGTGCACCAACTCTCCGACTCTGCTCCTTCTCTCTGTCTTTCTCTGCCCCTCCTTCTCTCTGTCTCTCCCCACCGGGTGTTTTTGCCATCCTGTTTAGCAGCCCACTCATCCCGGCCTGCAGTGCACATGTGTGGAATGTGCCCCACACTCTCCGATTCCCCTCCTTCTCTCAGTCTCTGGAGTAATCGGAGGAGTCACCAGGTTGCCTGTGCAGAGCCTGCAGCTGGCTAAGGACCGAGGTAAGAACAAGTTAGGATTTTTTTTTTTTTAAGTTAGGAGGTCTATTTGTTTTTAATTTTGCAGTTAGTAGGGCCTTTCTTTAGCTGTTAAGGGGGGGCATTTTTTCCCCTGAAGTTAGGAGGTCTTTTTTATTTTATTTTATGCAGATAGGGGCACTAAATTTTTTCGAAGTTAGAAAAACCTTTTTTTTTTTGAAGTTACGAGAGCCTATATTTTTTAAGTTGGCTATTTTTTTGGGGGGTAGTTTCTAGGAGGGGTTGCATCACAGTGATAATGCAAATAGTCAGCGCTCAGTGCTAATGCAAATTGTCAGTGCTCAGAGGTAATGCAAATGGTCAGAGCTCAGAGGTAATGCAAATAGTCAGTGCTCAGTGGTAATGATAATTGTAAGTGCTCAATGGTAATGCAAATTGTTAGCACTCAGTATTAATGCAAATTGTCAGTAGTCTGTGTTAACGTGAATGGTCAGCAGTCAGTGTTAATGCAAATGGTTAGTGCTCAGTGTTATCGCATAGGGGTCCCAAACTGGTAAGCTGCCTAGGGCCCCATGGGAACTTAATCCAGCTCTGCAGACAGCTGAGGAGTAGGAAACCCAATTTAGTTGACAGTAAGTACATTTATATTCTGATTCCTATTCAGTTGTGTATGATGTTGAATGTTGTGTCCTGTGTAAGCCCAGTTCACACTTTTGCGATCTCCGAGAAGTGAGAGTTCAGTCACACAAGCACAAGGCTAAACTCACATTAGATTCGGAAGAAAAAAGGCAAACGTTCCTTCTTTTTTCCTGAAGTGGAATGAAGAGAAGACCCATGCAATTAGATTCCTGTGCAAGTTCACAGATTGCAGAGGAGTGTGCAGGGTAGTGTGAACTAGAAAGGTGGTGGGGGAACTGGCTCTGTAATTTTGCCTATTCCCACACTGCACCAGTGTGAGTAAAAGCAGAGTTCCACCAGATGGGCACTGGCGAGCCTGAAATGATGTGGATTGGCAGGGCTGCATTGATGGTCACTAATCAGACTGCATTGATGGGCACTGATCAGAGTGCATTGATGGGCAGTGCAGTCTTTATGTCTCTGTGTTGGCAAAGTTATTTCTGGTATATTGTTTGGAGTCCTGTATATATATTGGTATTTTACTAATAGCAATTTGGAATCCCGAGGAAACAATGATATCAAGAAAGAGAAAAATTGACTTGGAGTGTAGGATATTCAAAGGACTTATGATGACTTTTTCATGCAGCAATGAAAGAACTGTGTGTTTGGTATGCCGGAATATAGTGATGTGTTCAAAGAATACAATTTGCATCGACACTATCAAACTCAACGTAAAGATAAATATGATTGTTTGTTCAGAGAAGTGAGAAAAGATAAAATATTAAAACTGACATATACATTGATAACTCAGCAAAATACTTTTGTGAAGCATAAACAGCTAAATACTTCATCACTGTGAGCAAGTTTTCAAGTTGCCAAGCTAATAGCATGCACTGGCAGACCATTCGTGGAGGGAGAATTTGATAAAGAATGCACTCTTTCTGTTGCCAAAGAGATGTGTCCAAAGAAGGCCGGTTTATTTAGTACAGTGAGTCTTTCAGGACCCTCAATTACATGAAGGATTGAAGAATTGGGAGACAATTTGCATCAGCATTTGCACAACTCTACAAAAAAACTTTCCTATTTTTCCTTGGCACTTGACGGAAGTAATGATGTTGTGATTCTGCACAACTTCTAATTTTTATTCGTGGGACGAATGACTATTTGAAGTCACAGGAGAGCTTGCTGCACTGCAAAGCATCAAAGGAACAATGACAGGAGAGGATATCTATGAAAAGGTTTGCCAAACTGTAACTAGTTTGGAACTGAACTGGGCAAAACTAGCCAGTGTGACAACTGATGGTGCTCGTAGCATTGTGGGGTCTAAGATAGGAGTAATTGCTTGCATCAACCAAGAGATGGACAAACATAATCATTCTCATCCAATAGCCATACACTGCCTCACCCACCAACAAGTGCTGTGTAGTAAATCACTGAAGTGGGACTCTGTTATGAAAACTGTGGTATCTTGTAATTACTTCATTAGAGATAATGCACTAAACCACAGACAATTTCAGGAATTTTTGTCTGAGCTAAATGTTGCCTGTGAAGATGTTTTGTATCACAGAGAAGTCCATTGGCTGAGTAGAGGGAGATTTTTGAAACATTTCTGTGAGTTACTTCAACAGATTACTGCTTTTTTGCTTTCAAAAAACAAAGAAGTACCAGAGCTCAATGATGCGGAATGGAAATGGCACCCTGCCTTTCTGATAGATGTAACAGAGCTACTCAACAGTTTCAATGTTCAACTTCAAGGAAAGGGGAGGCTCATCTGTGATATGCAATCACATGTGAAAGCATTTGAAGTAAAATTAGGCCTCCTCATCAAACTAGTAAAGGAGGAGAATTTCTGCCATCTCCCCACAACTCAAAATCTGTTAGTGGAAAAACCATTGGTTGCATTCCCAAATAAAACATGTGTGGATTCACTGGAAAAGTTGCAAAAGGAGTTCCAATTTAGATTTAAAGAGCTTCATGTCACAGCCCCTAGTGGCCCCTATTGTCCTGGACTCGATCACCACAGAAAGGAACCAGGCATTATGTGGATTAGAAGTACAAGCTTGCAGGAGGCAGGCTAACCTTGATTGCAGGATAGCCCTGAGCAACCTCCGCAGTAGTCTTTCATTGACACTGCACAAGACAGGTGAGGGGAATGTTAGACAATGAATGCATGCCTAAGGATTGCCATGGGCTCGGGCTGTTTCTCCGCAAGGAGCACCTGTGGATGAATCACCTGATGGTCCATTCCCCAGCTGCAAATCATCTTCCTCAGCTGTTATCTGGCTCTTGGCATATTCTACAGCTTCATCTTCCTGAACAGGACATACAGCTTTTCCATACCCCATTTTCTATTGACATTTAAAATGTGGATACAATTTACCAAATGGAACTGGCTGAACTGCAGAATTGTGACTCTCTGAAAGACGCATTCAAGTCAAGCAGCCTTCCTAATTTCTATGCATCTCTCCCCTCTGAGATACATCCTAATCTCAGTAACCATACACTCAAAATGGCAACCATCTTTGGAAGCACTTATGTCTGTGAACAGACTTTTTTCCAGAATAAGACATCTGAAATCTCCAACCAGATCTAGACTAACTGATGCACACTTGCATCACTTGTTACGACTAGCAGTGACAAATATGGAACCAGACATTGACCATCTCATTAGCCAAAAGCAGGCCCATAGTTCCCATTGAAATACTGGTAAAGTTTGTTGATTTAACTTTACTTGTTCTTCATTTAAATATTGTATTGTTCCCATTTTGTTTTTTTACTTCAAAATAAGATATGTGCAGTGTGTATAGGAATTTGTTCATAGTTTTTTTTTTTTTTTAAGTATAGTCCAGCCCTCCAACAGTCTGAGGTACAGTGAACTGGCCCCCTGTTTACAAAGTTTGAGGACCCCTGCTTTAAACCAACCAAAATAAGGAAGGATAAGGATGGATACTTCATATTTGTTAAAGGCAATACTCAATATGGTGAGATATCGATTATCAATATTTATTCACCCAACCAGAATGCACCTCAATTTATAAGAGAAACTCTAACAGACATGAGCACCTCGATTTCCTCCAGGTCCGTAGTAGTTGGAGATTTTAACACCCCTTTAGCAGTGCTGGATAGATCCTCCAAAAAGAAGCAAAGCAAAGAGATCTTAGATTTAAACTGAACCATTCAACATCTGGACTTAACAGACATCTATAGAACATTTCATCCCAACAAAACTTAATACACATTCTTCTCATCAGCCCACGGAACATACTCCAAAATTGACCACACCCTAGGCCACAAATCTAACCTCAGTAAATTTTTAAAAATAGAAATTATTCCTTGCATCTTCTCAGACCATCATGGAATAAAAGTTGAACTCAATAACAACAGGAACCTGCATACCCATACAAAAACATGGAAGCTAAACAACCTTATGCTGAAGGATAGATGGGTTATAGATGAGATTAAGAAAGAAATCACCAAATTTTTTGAACAAAACAACAATAAGACACAAATTATCAGAACCAATGGGATACTGCAAAGGCAGTCCTAAGAGGGAAATTTATAGCACTGCAAGTCTTTCTCAAGAAAATGGAAAGAGAGGAAGTTAATAACTTAAAGGGACATTTCAAGCAACTGGAGAAGGAAGAACACTCCAACCCCAAACTCAGCAGAAGAAAAGAAATAACCAAAATAAGAGCAGAATTAAATGAAATTGAAAACAAAAGAATTATACAACAGATCAATAAATCCAAAAGTTGGTTTTTTGAAAAGATCAATAAAATAGATAAACCTTTGGCCAACCTAACCAGGAAAAAAAGAGTAAAATCTCTAATTTCATCAATCAGAAATGGTAATGATGAAATAACAACAGACCCCTTAGAAATTCAAAAAAATCTTTAATGAATACTACAAGAATCTCTACTCTCAGAAATATGAAAATCTGAAAAAAATAGACCAATACCTGGAAGTATGCCACCTACCAAGACTGAGCCAGAATGAAGTGGAAATGTTGAACAGGCCTATATTAAGTTCTGAAATAGCATCAACTATACAAAATCTCCCTACAAAGAAAAGCCCAGGACCAGATGGCTTTACGTCAGAATTCTACCAAACCTTTAAAGAAGAACTAGTACCTATATTACTAAACCTGTTCCAAAATATAGAAAAAGAAGGAATATTACCCAACACATTCTACAAAGTAAACATCACCTTGATCCCCAAACAAGGAAAAGACCCAACAAAAAAAGAGAATTATAGACCAATATCACTAATGAATATTGATGCAAAAATACTCAAGAAGATTCCAGCGAACAGAATCCAACAACACATCAAAAAAATTATACCCCATGACCAAGAGGGATTTATCCCAGGGTCTCAAGGCTGGTTCAATATATGTAAATCTATAAATGTAATTTAGCACATAAACAAACTAAAAAATAGGGACCATATGATTCTTTCAATTGATGCAGAAAAAGCTTTTGATAATATCCAGCATCCCTTCATGATCAGAACACTTAAGAAAATTGGTATAGAAGGGGCATTTCTTAAACTAATAGAGGCCATCTACAGCAAACCCACAGCCAAAATCATATTGAATGGAGTTAAATTGAAATCATTTCCACTTAGATCAGGAACCAGGCAAGATTGCCCAC
Organism: Nycticebus coucang; assembly: GCF_027406575.1. Taxonomy (NCBI): domain Eukaryota; kingdom Metazoa; phylum Chordata; class Mammalia; order Primates; family Lorisidae; genus Nycticebus; species Nycticebus coucang. Next base: position 66,732,565 of record NC_069789.1, on the reverse strand, counting down.
TGTCTCCATTGCTCTTTAACATTGTAATGGAAGTTTTAGCCATTGCAATTAGGGAAGAAAAAGGCGATCAAGGGTGCTACATAGGGTCAGAAGAGATCAAACTTTCACTCTTCGCAGATGATATGATGGTATATCTGGAAAACACCAGGGATTCTACTACAAAACTTTTAGAAGTGATCAAGGAATACAGCAATGTCTCAGGCTACAAAATAAACAACCATAAATCTGTAGCCTTTATATATACCAACAATAACCAAGCCGAAAAACAGTAAAGGACTATTACTTTCACAGCAGTGCCAAAGAAGATGAAATATTTGGTAGTATAACTAACAAAGGATGTGAAAGGTCCTTTAGAGAGAACTATAAAACTTTAAGAAAAGAAATAGCTGAAGATGTTAACAAATAGAAAAACATACCATGCTCATGGCTGGGAAGAATCAACATTGTTAAAATGTCTATACTGCCCAAAGCAATATATAATTTTAATGCAATTCCTATTAAAGCTCTTGTCATATTTTAAAGATCTTGAAAAAATAATACTTCGTTTTGTATGGAATCAGAAAAAAACCTTGAATAGCCAAAACATTACTCAGCAATAAAAACAAAGAGGAATCATACTACCAGACCTGAGACTGTACTATAAATCGATAGTGATCAAATCAGCATGGTACTGGCACAAAAACAGAGAAGTAGATGTCTGGAACAGAATAGAGAACCAAGAGATGAATCCAGCTCCTTACCGTTATTTGATCTTTGACAAGCCAATTAAGAACATTCAGTGGGGAAAAGATTCCCTCTTTAACAAATGGTGCTGGGTAAACCGGCTGGCAACCTGTAGAAGATTGAAACTGGACCCACACCTTTCACCATTAAATAAGATAGACTCTCACTGGATAAAAGATTTAAACCTAAGACATGAAACTATAAAAATACTTGAAGAAAGTGCAGGGAAAACTCTTGAAGGAATCGGCCTGGGTGAATATTTTATGAGGAATGGACTCCCCATTCCAGATAATTGAAGCAGCTTCAAAAATATACTACTGGGACCTGATCAAACTAAAAAGCTTCTGCACAGCCAAGAACATAGTAAGCAAGGCAAGCAGACAGCCCTCAGAATGGGAGAAAATATTTGCAGGTTATACCTTTGATAAAGGTCTAATAACCAGAATCCACAGAGAACTCAAATGGATTAGCAAGAAAAGAACAAGTGATCCCAACTCAGGGTGGGCAAGAGACTTGAAGAGAAACTTCTCTAAAGAAGACAGATGCATGATCTACAAACACATGTAAAAAAGCTCTTCATCCTTAATCATCAGAGAAATGCAAATCAAAACTACTTTGAGATATCACCTAACCCCAATAAGAGTAGCCCACATAACAAAATCCCAAAACCAGAGATGTTGGCATGGGTGTGGAGAAAAGAGCACACTTCTACACTGCTGGTGGGAATGCACACTAATACATTCTTTCTGGAAGGATGTTTGGAGAATACTTAGAGCCCTAAGAATAGATCTGCCATTCGATCCTGTAATTCCTTTACTAGGTTTATACCCAGAAGACCAAAAATCACAATATAACAAAGACATCTTTACCAGAATGTTTATTGTAGCCCAATTCATAATTGCTAAGTCATGGAAGAAGCCCAAGTGCCCATCGACCCACGAATGGACTATCAAATTGTGGTACATGTATAACATGGAATATTATGTAGCTTTAAAGAAAGATGGAGACGGGCAGCACCTGTGGCTCAAAGGAGTGGGGCGCCGGCCCCATATGCTGGAGGTGGCGGGTTCAGACCCAGCCCCGGCCAAAAACCGCAAAAAAAAGAAAAAAAAAAAAGATGGTGATTTTACCTCTTTCATGTTTACAGGGATGGAGCTGGAACTTATTCTTCTTAGCAAAGTATCTCAGGAATGGAAGAAAAGGTATCCAATGTACTCAGCCCTACTATCAAGCTAAATTATAGCTTTCACATGAAAGCTATAACCCAACCACAGCACAAGACTATGGGGAAATGGCCAAGGAAGGGGAAGGAAGGCGGGGAGGTTACGGTGGAGGGAGGGTAATGGGTGGGGCCACACCTACAGTGCATCTTAGAATGGGTACAGGCGAAACTTACTAAAGGAAAAATACATACAATAACTAAGAAAATGCCATGAAGGCTATGTTGAATAGTTTGATGAGAATATTTCAGATTGTATATGAAACCAGCACATTGTACCCATTGATTGCACTAATGTACACAGCTATGATTTAACAATAAAATAAATAAATAAAGAGAAACTAAAAAAAAATGGAATCAAATGTGACACTAGAACAACTACTATATACTTAATAGACATATGTAGAACACACTGCTCCAAAGCTAAGGAATATACATTATTCTCATCAGCTCATGAAACAGACTCCAAAATAGATCATAATCTAGGTCACAATTTAAATCGAAGAATCAAGGAAATCAAAGAAATTTAAAATAATTAATATTATACCTTGTATATTCTCAGACCACAAGGCAATAAAGGTGGAACTTAATCCATCAAAAATGTTCATCTCCACACAAAGACATGGAAATTAAACAACCTTAGACTGAATGACAGCTTGACTAAGGAAGGGATAAAGGAGAAAATTAATAAATTCCTCAATCATAACTACAATGAAGCTGCAAGCTACCAAATCTGTAAGATATTGCAACATAGTCCCAACAGGAAGAAAGTGATCTATTGAAAAAAACAATATCAAGCACTGTAATTGCAGAAACAATAAAAAATTTTCTAGCAAAAAAAGCCTTGGACCAGAAGGATTCACACCAGAACTCTACTAAAGTTTCAAAGATTAGCTTCCATCTATGCTACAAAACCTATTCTAATATATTGAGAAGAACAGAACCTTTTCTAACACGTTCTAGGAAGCAAACATTACCTTAATACCAAAACCAGGGAAGAACAAAACTAAAAACTACAGACCATTTCACTAATGAATATTGATGCAAAAATACTCAATAAAATTTTTGCCAATAGCTTACAGCTTACACATTAAAAAACAGCTTACACACTAAAAAAATCATTCATCACGATCAGATAGGTTTCATCCAAGATGTGCAGAGCTGGTATAACATATACAAATACGTAAATGTAATTCACCATATCAACAGAAGCAAAAACAAAGACCATATGTTCCTCTCAATAGATGCAGAAAAAGAATTTCATAAAATCTAGCATGTTTTTCTAACAAGAAAACTTAAGAAAATAGGCATAGTTGGCACTTTTCTTAACACTGATTGAAGCTATCTATGACAAATGCACACCTAATATCATACTGAATGGAATAAAACTGAAAACTTTTCTACTTTGAACAGAAACCAGGCAAGAATTTCCTCTGTCACCACTCCTATTCAACATAGTGTTGGAAGTTCTAGTCAACGCAATATGGAAAAGGAAGAATATAACAGGTATCCAAAAGGGGGCAGAGGAGGTCACATTTTATCTGCCAATGATATGATCTTATGCTTAGAAAACCCTAGAGATTCAACTGAAAGACTACTGGAAATGATTAATAAATACAGTAATGGCTCAGGATATAAAATCAATGTCCACGAATCGGTAGCCTTTGTAAACACCAATAATAGCCAACATGAGACAGTAATCAAAATTACAATTTCCCCCACAGTAACTTCAAAGAAAATGAAATAACTACGAACATACATAACACAAGAGGTGAAGGACCTCTACACACAGAATTATGATATCCTAAGAAAACTAATAGCAGAAGACATTAACAGATGGAAGAACATGCCATACCCTTTTTGGGGAAGAATCAATATTATCAAAATGTCTATACTACCCAAAGCAATCGGAAGATTCAATGCAATTCCCATTAAAATACCAAATTCATACTTTGAAGAACTGGAAAAAATAGTCCTTTATTTCATATAGAATCATAAAACAATTCATATAGCCAAGGCAATTTTTAACAATAAAAACAAAGCTGGAGGCCATCACTCTACCAGACTTTAGGTTATGTTACAAGTCCACGGTGATCAAAACAGCATGGTTTTGGCACAAAAAGAGAAACATGGACATATGCAACCAAAAAGAAAACTAAGAGATGAAACTAGTCTCTTATAGCCATCTGATCTCTAATAAAACAAAACCATACACTGGAAAAAAGAACCCCTATTCAATAAGTAGTCATCAGAGAAAACTGAATAACACATGTAAAAGACTAAAATTCAACCTGCACCTTTCACCGCTTAAAAAAATTGACTCAAAGTAGATAAAATATTTAGATGTAAGACATAAAACAATAAAAACCCACAAAAATTTGGGAAAAGCTCTTAAGGATGTCAGCCCAGGGGAAAATTTTATGAAAAAGACTTCAGCTGTAATTGCAACAACAAAACAAACACATGAGTCTTAATTAAACTGAAAAGCTTCTGCACAGCTAAGGACATAACAATTAAAGCAAATAGACAACCTTCAGAATGGGCAAAAATATTTGCATGTTATGAACCTGACGAAGGCTTGATAACCAGAATGTGTAGAGAACTCAAATTAATCAACAAGAAATGAGCCAACAATCCCATCTATCACTGGGCAAGAGACATGAATAAAACCTTCTCTGAGGAAGACAGATGAATGGCTAACAAACATATGGAAAAATGCTCACCATCCCTAATCAACAGAGAAATGCAAATCAAAGCCACCCTGAAATACTTTTCTCCCTTTGATGGGACTGCAACTGAGTTCAGCCTATTTTGAAAGCAATATGGAGAATCCTCGGAGAACTCACATTAGACCTCCCACTACTAAGTATCTACCTAGAAGACAAAAAATCATTTTGTCTTCTTAAAGATATTTGCAATAGGTAAGGCGCCTGTGGCTCAGTCAGTAAGGCGCCGGCCCCATATACCAAGGGTGGCGGGTTCAAACCCGGCCCCGGCCAAACTGCAACCAAAAAAAAAAAAATAGCCGGGCGTTGTGGCAGGCGCCTGTAGTCCCAGCTACTCGGGAGGCTGAGGCAAGAGAATCGCTTAAGCCCAGGAGTTGGAGGTTGCTGTGAGCTGTGTGAGGCCACGGCACTCTACCGAGGGCCATAAAGTGAGACTCTGTCTCTACCAAAAAAAAAAAAAAAAAGATATTTGCAATAGAATGTTTATCATACCTAATTTTCATTCACCAAGATGTGGCAATAACCTAAATGTCCATCAACTCAGGAATGGATTATCAACTTGTCATATATGCACCCCATGAATTACTATTCAGACATAGGAAATGTTGGTGACTCTCGAACTTTTGTATCAATCAGGATTGAGTTGAAACACATTCTTCTTAGTAAAGTATAACAAGAATTGAAAAAATAGTATCCAATGTACTCAATTTTATTATGAAGCCAGTAGCAAGTTAATTGATGCCTACAGAGGTGAAAAACTTAATTCCGTTTAAGTTGGTGGGAGAGAGAATGAGGGATGGAGGAGAGAAGGGGGATTCATGTGTTCTCCCCCTTAAAAGGCACAAGATGGGCTGTGTGAAACACCTTTTGGATGTGGGACACAAGCAAAAGAGGATCTCTACCTAAAAATTGAAAAATTGTGACCTGGTTGTTTGTATGCTCACAATAACCTGAAATTAAACAAACAAACACACAAACAAAAAACTTTTAATTAAATAAATAAAGAAGATGGATTTAGGGTAAAGGAGCTATTGTGATTAATTACAGAATATTATGAATACCCTTAGAAAACCTTGAAGCAAATTTAATGTCAGGTGAAAGATTTCAAATCCTTCCCCCAGTAGAAGATAATTTACTTAGAGAAAATTTGGAATCAGTTTAAACTTTCTTGAATAGCACTTGTCATTAGTTAGGCATTAAAATAATTTTATAAAGGACTTCTGTGAGAAAACAAGCACATTATTAATTGCATTTTAGTAAGTATTATAACCTATACACTGTGATGCAGCATATTTATGGTAGAAGTGTATGGTACCTTTTTTCTATTATGTATATAGTAAATGCACTGGAAACCCTATACAAATGATGTTTATAATATACACATCATACATTTCATGTAATTTGTACCAAATTTCATCATTTTAGACAGTTACAAAATCTATAATTGTTGCACGTTTTCTTTAAAAGTACATTATTGATCCTATTTATGATTTTACATAGACATTTGTAAGAAATGCAAACTCCTGCAATTTTACAATTATCCTTATGGGAAAGCATCATCCACTTTACAGGAACTAAATTATGATACGATTTCTAGGAAATCCCTGCAGTTATAAATTTAGATTGTATATAGATTGAAATTTATGTGTACCTTTGATTTAGATTGTGTATAGACTGAAATTTATCTGTACCTTTGATTTTATATAGGTAAGTGGTGTTTCTTTATTAAGATATACAGGAAGAAAATAGGTAGAAATACAAGGTTTAATGTCTAAATGCTTTGAAATTGATCTTATTTAGGAGTTTTTAATAAATAATGATGGACTTATTAGAGCTTACATAATATATCACATATAATTTGCTGTATAATAACCCTTTCTTGATGCAATATAGCAGTTCCATAACTTTACATGCAAATTAAGCTATAATCATAGATTTATCTGCATTTAAAACTATTACTCAAAAAGTCAAATTCATTTAAAACCACTGTTGGACTCTTATATACATATTTGGACTCTCACCATGATTATAAGAAAAATTATCTGGAATTCAAGTCACATTAGAATTTGACCTGGATTATGGCTTTTCTTACTAAAATCATCACATTGTACTTTACTGTCTGGAAAATAATGCATGTTTGAATGCATCTATCTTAAATCCAGGAAAGGAATAAAACTTGAAAGCAATATACATATGCCCCTTTACTAAAGGCATATTAAGCCATAATTGAAGGAAAGAGATGATGTTATAATATTTAAAAATCCATGGAGTTCTTTAATGCAAAGGAGGCTGACTTTAGCAGCATTAAGCACAGTGTTGCTGACACAGTGAAGGATTACTCTATAACATGGGACAGGATGATTAAGTGATGTGCAAACTTCCTATCAGAGGAGCATGCAGGATACCAGAACATATGGTTCTGGACTTTTTTTTTTCTCAATAACTATAGATTCTGGCCAGATATTTTTGTTGATTTGTACAAAATCTCTTGATTAGAATCCTCAGCCATCTGCTTTAGGATGGCAATGTATGAAAATGTCAGCAGAAAGAGCAGAGCTTAAAACTTATTTGTAGAAAGGATTTGAAGCTAGCATAGAGATAAACGAGGCAAGGTGATCAGCCTTAATGTGGTCAGAAGCTAATTTATGTGGAGAGCTTAAAGGGGATGAAAAACTTGGAAAATATCCTCTGTATAATGACAAAGATGACCACACAGACACACCTATTTTCTACTGTTTATAGTTTATATAGCTGCTAAATCTTTTCACCTACAGCATTAAAATTATTTTCATTGTAATAGTCTAATCTGTCTGATATATTGTGAAACATAAAACTAATAATTATTTAAATTTTATTATTGAGAACCTGGATACACTGAAATTACCCCATATTTACACAATAATTTCAATTTTGTCAGGAGGCTGAGGCAAGAGAATTGCCTAAGCCCAAGAGTTGGAGGTTGCTGTGAGCTGTGACACCACAGCACTCTATTGAGGGTGATAAAGTGAGGTCTGTCTCAATAATAATAATAATAATAATTTCAAGGGCGGCGCCTGTGGCTCAGTGAGTAGGGCGCCAGCCCCATATGCCGAGGGTGGCGGGTTCAAACCCAGCCCCGGCCAAACTGCAACCAAAAAATAGCCGGGCGTTGTGGCGGGCGCCTGTAGTCCCAGCTGCTCGGGAGGCTGAGGCAAGAGAATCGCGTAAGCCCAAGAGTTAGAGGTTGCTGTGAGCCATGTGACGCCACGGCACTCTACCCGAGGGCGGTACAGTGAGACTCTGTCTCTACAAAAAAAAAAAAAAAAAAAAAACACATTAACTCTTAATAATAATAATTTCAATTTTGTCACACAATACCTAATGTAGACTTAACAATCATCAGGTCATTGAAATTTCCCCTTCATTTGTCATTAGTTACACATCCAACATTTTTTTGTATATATATATCCACTTCTCAGCATCTCTTTCCCTCTCTTTCTTTCAATTCTCCTCTTTTATATTTCAAAGCAGTGCACATGTCTAATTTTTCTCCCACTTCTATAACCCATCCTTTTGCTGCCAATACTTCTTATTTCCATTTCCCCAAATATAAGCATTTCCTCAAATATTCTCATCATCTTTATATTCTCTGTCATTTGGTAATTTCATTCACTCTGTCATGAATTCAGTTACTATGATATACAGACACTCTCAGAATTTTTTCTCAAAATTGATCATTCAAGTACCAACAGCATACTGGATCTATCAGCATAACCTTAAAAAATAGATTCTCCAAAAAAATGCCTCTCCCCAAATATTTTTTCAATTAACTAACTGAAAAAAGCAATGGCATCTACAAAATATCTTGACTTGCTAAAATTTAAACTAATCCTCTTAGCCTCAAAAGAATTAAATGACTCAAGGATTGTAATATTACAAAACACATATACATGTGAGTTGCAAATACTAATATCAGTAAAAGCTGCAGGATTCTCATGTCTTGTACATGATTCAGTTGCTCCAGGCTTCGGGTGGTTTAGACAGTAAACACATTAAAGAGTGGACACTGGGGGGGGGGTGCCTGTGGCTCAAGGAGTAGGGCGCCGGTCCCATATGCCAGAGGTGGTGGGTTCAAACCTAGCCCTGGCCAAAATAAAAAAAAAAAAAAAAGAGTGGACACTGGGCTGGGTTCAATGGCTCAGGCCTGTGATTCTAGCACTCTGGGAGGATGAGATGGGCGGATTGTTTGAGCTCAGGAGTTTGAGACCAGCCTGAGCAAGAGCAAGATTCTGTCTCAACTCAAAAGTGGAAAAAAACAAAACAAAACAAAACAAACAAAAAAACTTGCCTGGCCTTGTAGCGGGCACCTGTAGTTCTAGCTGCTTGGGAGTATGAGGTAGGAGGATTGCTCAAGCACCAAGGGTTTGAGGTTGCTATAAGCTATGACTCCATGGCACTCTACACAGAGTGACAGAGTGAAATTCTGTCTCAAGGAAAAACAAAACAAAAATCACACACACACAAAAAATGACAGAGAACAAGAGTAGACACTTGCATTACACAGTTTCACACTGTATCTGAGTTTAACTGGTTGGGTCTAAAAAGTCAGTGGTACATCAGCATTCTAGCTAAAACCAACAGGATATCAACTATCAACATTAACACATTATTAAAAGAAACACAAATAATTAAGCGCACCAAATATAAATAATATGTGACAAATCTGCCAATAAATCCTTTTCTGTTACCCTTGCAATCCTATAGAATAGGGCTAGAAAAATAGGTATGTTTCCCTGTCAGGGAACTAATCAAGAGGAAACCTCCCTCTTCTCTCTGTTCTTTATTTTGTCCTCAATGAGGACTGATATTTGATTTAGAAATTCATCCAGGAATTCACTACTGAAGAATGGGTCTGACATTTTCAGTATTGAGTCTGGCCTTCTGCTGGCCTATCTTCAAATGGAACTGTTACTTTCTCATCTCTTGCTCTCATACTTTGCCCACTTCATAGTCAAGGCACCTTGACTCCAGCATTCTAGAGTTGATACTGCACCCCCTTGGCTATATTCTTAAATAACAGTCTTCTGTATCTAGTGAACAAACATCATGTTATTGGCTGGACAAATTAAATAGACACACCATAATCACCTTTGTTTTTGTTTATTTCTGGAATGTTATTGTTTAGTTTTGTCTTTTGGTAGAGACACTTGCCCAAACTTTCTCAAACATCTGGACTTAAGTTATCCTCCTGCTTTGGCTTCTCAGAATGCTGGGATTAAAAGAGTGAGCAGAGCGGTGCCTGTGGCTCAGTCGGTAGGGCGCTGGCCCCATATACTGAGGGTGGCGGGTTCAAACCCAGCCCCGGCCAAACTGCAAAAAACCAAAAGATAGCCGGGCATTATGGCAGGCGCCTGTAGTCCCAGCTGCTCGGGAGGCTGAGGCAAGAGAATCGCTTAAGCCCATGAGTTGGAGGTTGCTGTGAGCTGTGTGAGGCCACGGCACTCTACCAAGGGCAATAAAGTGAGACTCTGTCTCTACAAAAAAAAAAAAAAAAGAGTGAGCAGTGCATCTGGCCCCATAATCCATTTTTAAAAATAAAGAATTCGGTTTACAGAGATATAGTGCTAGGGTGGTGTATTGATGGCTCTAGGTAGCCACCAAAATAATTGAAGCAAACAAGAGCAAGTAAAGTGTTAGCAAGAATAGAAAGTTTTCATTTTAATGGCTGAGAGTAGCAAGCTGGGGCTGCAGGCAATATGGAGAGCACAGTGCTTGGATTTTAAACGCAACTTTTGCAGTGTGTCAGCTACTTCATGGAAATTCCAAAGGTCTTTATCAATTATATTCCTATAATGTTTTCCCATAACCACTCATGCATATCTATCTGCTCACATCAGAAAGTTGCAGGGACAGTAATCAGTCCCCATAATCAACCAGCTTCCCAAAACAACCAACATGCAACATCTTGCACCTGCAAGGTCATGACTAGCCCTATTTCCATAATGGACTGGGTCAGCCTGACCCAAGCCAGCCCAAAATAGCCTAACCACACCCACCATCCATCTCGCTCTTGTCTAACTAATTCCCTAACCTAACAATAGCATGAGGTGTGCACACTGCAAATAGGTCCTAGGTTTGATAATCAATCTAGGTCTATGGTCATACCACCCTGAACACACCCGATCTCATCTGATAATCAACCTAGGCTTATAAGTAATCAAGGAGATTCTATTTTGCATAACACTAGAAAATCTTTGTCACATTGAGTTTTTGGCAAAGAATTTTCAAAGATAACCTATAGACAGTGCAGCAGCTCATGCCTATAATCCCAATACTTTGGGAGAACACAGTGGGGAGAATCACTTGAGATGAGGAGTTCAATACCAGCCTGTACAACATAGCAAGACTCTCTATAAAAATAGAAAAATTATCTAAGTATGATAGTGCATACCTATAATCCTAACTACACAAGACGCTGAAGAATAAGGATCACTTGCACCTAAGAATTCGAGTCTATAATGAGATCACCACACTCTAGCCTGGGCAACAGAGTGAGACCCTGTCTCAATCAATCAGTTCAATTGATAATTAAAAAAATTAAAAAGTATTTAACAAATTAAAATATTTTACACATTGGAAAACATTAAAATAACAGGAAGGCATATACACCCTTGGGAAAAAAAAATTAAGCATGTATTTAACAAAGAGCTCATATTTAAAATGCATACAGAAATCTTACAATTTGACATAAGAAGACAAACAACTCAATAAAAAATGGTCAAACTATTTGAATATACTTTTCCAAACTAAAAGTTATATGAATATCAAAAAGCACAGAAAATATGCTCACCATCAACACTTTTGAAATAAATGCAAATTAAAACAACAGTGAGTTAGTAATACCCACCCACTAGACCAGTCAGTGATAATGACTGACATAAGAACTATAGGAGAGCAAGTGGACCAACTAGGAATTTCATATATTACTTACATGAACTCTCAAAATGCATTTTGCATCAAATCAAAATAGAAATTTCAGATTATATAGAAGTACTAAAAATTAGAGAAACACATTTCAAAATGCACAAAATAATGGAAAAAGATGAACTGAGATAAAATATGCAACTTTAAATCATTCCATTTTGTTCCTTTTATTTGTATAAATTTATAGGGTATATGTGCAATTTTGTTAAAACCACAGAGATGGCATAATGGCTAAGGCAGGGTCTTTAGGGTATCCACTACTGAAATCACATCCACTGTATCTGTTAACAATTTTCTCATCATTTATTATCAAAACAGAAAGAATAAAAGTAAGCTAAATTACAATTATTTAAATCTAAATCCTTTTAAAAATAAATAAATCTAAGCCAGGCATGAAGGAACAGCCCTGTAATACCAGCACTCAGGGAGGCTGAGGCCAGAGGATTGCTTGAGGCCAGGAGTTAGAGACCAGCCTGAGCAAGAACAGGACTCCGTCTCTACAAAAAAATAGAAAAATATGTGGGCATGGTAGTAGCCACCTGTAGTCTTGGCTACTCAGGAGGCTAAGGCAGGAGAATAATTGCTTGAGCCCAGGAGTTTGAGGTTACAGTGAGCTATACTGATGCTATTGTTTCTCCAGGATTCAGAACGAGACTCTGTCTCAAAAATAAATCAATGAAATAAGCAAATAAATCTAAATCATTTTTTCTATTGAAACATAGCATAAAAATAATTACCTAAAATTGAAAAAAAAACTCTATTCATTTCACTTGTTAAGTCACCTGAACCACAAATAGACATAAGCAATATACAAAAGAAAGAAATAAAAAATTAATAATTATCATAAAATGTAGATTGCTACACTGGTGGTCTAAAGTATTTGAAATCAATAAGTAAGTGTAAAAACCACAAATACAACTAAACTGTGGAAAAGGTAAGGAAAAAGAGAAAAGAATATAAATACTTATACAATATTAAAAATGTTAGGCAAAACTAGAAATATAGAGATTTTTAAAAATCATAACAGCAATTCACAGCTAACTTCTTGCCAATAAAAACAAACATAGGTGGAATATTTACCAGCAAATCATATATTTTCCAATGAAACCCAGAACAAAGGAACACAATATGAATCTACACATCAAGAAAGAAAACTATATAATTTTAAAATAAGTATTATCAGAACACAATTTAACAAAAACTATTTTAGGTGACGCTATTAAATTTTCAAATAAAATATAATTCTTAAGTTAGTCTAACATATTCCTCCTGTTTAGGATTTGTCATTTTGCCTAAACTATGTATCCTGAAAATAGGACACTGCAACTTCCTAAATATATATATACACATATATAAATATATATATATATTTATGTAGTTCCTTGAATAAATGTAAGTATTTTAATTGCATGCCTATAGTGAAGGAGACACTTTTTTTCTGTTAAGGAGTCCATTAACCAATTAAATTCCTTAGTTTTTCAAAATATTTCTATTTTTTCTTTTTAAAAATGACACCTCCTATTATATTAGCCAAGATGCATCAAAACTTATATATTAAGTTATTTTTTGCTTATTCATTTAATTCATGGCTAATAATATATCTGTTCTTTTCTGGAACACATTTACCACGATTTTTTTTTCCTATTCCCAGGATTAGTAATTGTATTTTAAATTTTGCATTAAATATTTATCTGTTTTACTCATTGAAAATCTTAGTAAATAATTAATAGTTTGTTGTATGCCCTAGGAAATTTATAACAATATTTCCAAGGATGTATGTGTAGCTACCACTGTGTTACTTTTTCTTTTGTTTTTCGGATCACATGATTTTGACAAAATGTGAGGCAAATTTTACTGCAAAGATGTAATCAGAGCATACCAAGACTTCTAGTACTGGTCAGTGATGAATTACTAATAACAGGTTTTCTCTTCTGTTGCAGAACCATAAAAGTAGACAAAATGTACGCAGCAGTTCTTTTTAGGTATTAAAAAATAGATGATGTAGAATTGCAGTCCTTGACACACATACACACAAAAACACACACCGAGCTCTCTGCTTGGAACAATTTTCAGACTTCTGCACAGTGGCCTTGAGAGATAGAATTCAAGGTCATGCCATTCCCACTGAGCTAAGAAGCCAGATGTTGGAGATCAGAGCTCCCTAAGCAGCTACATACAGCATGTCTAGTAAGGCATTTACTACCAGAATGGGAAAGGAAAAGTGGACTGTGATAAATATGTGTAATTATTCTCACTGTTTCTACTGAGAGCTGCTTAGCAAATATGCAGGGTGGGACATCACAAGCCCTAGCAGAAAGAGCCTACTACAGGATTCGGACCAGAATGAAGGTAATAGAGATTGCACACTGCTTAGTGACACTGAAGGCACTGAGGTGTCTCCTACATATTCAGGTCAGGAACATTTTGAACATAAAAAATAATCAGATGAACTTATTCCTACGATATTTTAAACCATATTGTAAAGTAATTGTTAATTATAATAATATGAATCAGAGGCAAATATACACATACAAGACATTGTCAAAGCCATTCGGAAGCAAACTTAATTTTGTTTTCATGGTATTTAGTTCATAGTTAATGTACCATTTTACAACTAATTTGTGAGCAACTGGGTAACAACCATCATGCCCTAATTAATTCCCAGTAAAATAAATATTTACATATAAAATAATTAATATACATACTAAAAAAATTGATGTTAATTTTTATTACTTCATGGATGATCAGAGATTTCAAATATAATATTAAAAATATAAAACTTAAATGAAAGATAGATCTATATAGCTTCATAAATTATTTGTTAAAATAAAAAAGTATGGAATATGTGCATGACATATGTGTGTAACATATTAACAGTAATTTATTAAAAATATGGTGGTTCATAAAATAATGGAAAAATAAATGATAGGAGAGTCACAAAAATTCAATAGGTATATAAAAATTAAAAATCAAATAAATACAGCTTAATTAGATATGATGGTATAACATGAAATTTTCAAACTTAAAGACTATGTAGAAAAGGTAGTGTCCTATATATGTCTGTATTCAAATTTGTAGTATTTCTAGAGAAAATGTATAAAACATAAGTCTCAAGGTAATATAATTTTGTTTCTAGAATCATTTCACAAGAAAATAATTTATACATTTAAAAATATGTTCATGGAAAACCTTTATACTACCACCTATGGTAGCAATCCATGTCTTAAAATTTTAAGTAGATGACATAATTTACCTACACATAATTTATTACTCTCTGTCCTTTATTTTGATTCCATAAAACCAAATAATTATGTTATATGAACAAAACTTATTATGTAATAATAGGTTTTGAAAAGTACTCCAAAGTTATTACAATAAGAGTTCAAATTTTTAGTATAAAAAATCTTGAAGATAAAGTAGTAAAGAATATTTCTTCTTCTTTATATCCTAAATCCACTACACATTGCCCTAAATAATAAAAGCCCTAAGGAAAATGAATTAATAAAAAATGCCTTGGCAGCAGCTGTGGCTCAAAGGAGTAGGGACCGGCCCCATATGCCGGAGGTGGTGGGTTCAAACCCAGCCCCAGCCAAAAGATGCAAAAAAAAAAAAATGCAGCATTCAGGACTCAAATTTAATTCAAAGAATAGTTTATTGATATAAATGATTTTTATCTATTTCCTAAAAAATATGTAAATAATAGTTGCCAAAATAATACATATAAATAAATGAATATTGTATACTAAAAGAATAAGCAACTGATAATAGCATTTAATTTTATAGAAACTTTATAAGATAGCAAAGTTCCTCATTTTTTTCTGAGGGTATGTGCATTTCCACTAAAAAGAAAAACTCTTTTAAACAATTATCTCATTCCTGAATTTTGTCATTTAATACAACATAATTTTTGCAAAATTAATATTTTCTTACTTCACAAAATATTCCTTTCAAATGCATAAAAATTATGATTAAAGATACAAATTTAATCTCTAATAGTACCTGGATATAGACTTATAATGAATGCAAAAGTTGAAAATGTTTCAGTTGTTTATTGTGTATAACTTTAAACTCATTGTATGCTGATTCAGGAAAGCACTGGACTAGAGTTTATTCTTGCACCATTTATTAAAAAAAGGGATTTGGAAGTAAATTAATAATGTAAACAAGTTATGAGGGAGAAAATGTTCTACTTAGGGAAACAATCTCTTTTCAATTAAATTAGAAGCAACCATTTGCATACCAATTATAATTTAAAAAATGAGCCTTATTTGTACATTAAATAAGATTTGGCAAGATTTCTACTTGGCAGTGTCTGTATATTAACTTTAATTGCCAGATTCCCTGGGAATGACTGAAACTGTCCCTTTTAAAAATAATCTGCGTTTTCAGATTATTGTGATGCTTCCTCTAGTTGGGCTGAATTAATGAGATTTCATCATATCCTTATTAGTGATTCCTAAGTATTTTTATGTTCTTTTACAGGGAAGAAACCTTCTGTCTACACAGATTCTGAAAGCAGTATTTTTCATTGTGAAAATAGTGAGCTCACTATCGGTGGAAAAGTAAAAGTAATTGTTAAATAACTTAGCAGATAAGAGGAAAATAAACTGAGAAATAAGCTTCAAACACTAAGGTTCTATTATTTTAGAAGTTTTCATGGGAGATAAATATTAAAATAATTGATCTGATGGTGACAGAAAGTAGAATAATAGTTACAAGCATCTGGAAAGGGTACTGGGAAGGGGGGTATAAAATGTAGACAGTTAATAGCTGCAAAAATACATAGTTAGAAAATTAAATAGAATGAACAATATTTGACTGCACAACAAACAAACAGTTATAACAAACAATATACAAACAATAACAAACAATAATTTAGGTTATACTGTGAATGGGATAGAGTCCTTAATTGTTTTTTCAATCTAACAAAGGACGTGAAAGATCTATATAAAGAGAACTATGAAACTCTAAGAAAAGAGATAGCTGAGAATGTTAACAAATGGAAACATATACCATGCTCATGGTTGGGAAGAATCAACATTGTTAAAATGTCCATACTACCCAAAGCAATATATAATTTCAATGCAATCCCCATTAAAGCTCCACTGTCATACTTTAAAGATCTTGAAAAAAACAATACTTCATTTTATATGGAATCAGAAAAAACCTCAAATAGCCAAGACATTACTCAAAAATAAAAACAAAGCAGGAGGAATCACACTACCAGACCTCAGACTGTACTACAAATCAATAGTGATCAAAACAGCATGGTACTGGCACAAAAACAGAGAAGTAGATGTCTGGAACAGAATAGAGAACCAAGAGATGAATCCAGCTACTTACCGTTATTTAATCTTTGACAAGCCAATTAAAAACATTCAATGGGGAAAAGATTCCCTATTTAAAAAATGGTGCTGGGTGAACTGGCTGGCAACCTGTAGAAGACTAAAACTGGACCCACACCTTTCACCATTAACCAAGATAGACTCTCACTGGATTAAAGATTTAAACCTAAGACATGAAACTATAAAAATACCAGAAGAGAGTGCAGGGAAAACCCTTGAAGAAATTGGGTTGGGCGAGTTTTTTATGAGAAGGACCCCCCAGGCAATTGAAGCTGCTTCAAAAATACACTATTGGGACTTGATCAAACTAAAAAGCTTCTGCACAGCCAAGAACACAGTAAGTAAAGCAAGCAAACAGCCCTCAGAATGGGAAAAGATATTTGCAGG
This sequence comes from Nycticebus coucang, assembly GCF_027406575.1. NCBI lineage: Eukaryota > Metazoa > Chordata > Mammalia > Primates > Lorisidae > Nycticebus > Nycticebus coucang. The sequence goes on along the minus strand of NC_069789.1, from coordinate 66,715,202 downwards.
TTATGTCTCTGACAAAGGTTTAATAACCAGAATCCACAGAGAACTCAAATGCATTAGCAAGAAAAGAACAAGGGATCCCATCGCAGGCTGGGCAAGGGACTTGAAGAGAAACTTCTCTGAAGAAGACAGGCCTGCGGCCTTCGGACATATGAAAAAATGCTCATCATCTTTAATCATCAGAGAAATGCAAATCAAAACTACTTTGAGATATCATCTAACTCCAGTGAGACTATCCTACATCACAAAATCCCAAGACCAGAGATGTTGGTGCAGATGTGGAGAAAAGGGAACACTTTTGCACTGCTGGTGGGAATGCAAATTAATACATTCCTTTTGGAAAGAGACATGGAAAACACTTAGAGATCTAAAAATAGATCTGCCATTCAATCCTGTAATCCCTCTACTGGCATATACCCAGAAGACCAAAAATCACATCATAACAAAGATATTTGTATCAGAATATTTATTGCAGCCCAATTCATAATTGCTAAGTCATGGAAAAAGCCCAAGTGCCCATCGATCCATGAATGGATTAATAAATTGTAGTATATGTACACCATGGAATATTATGCAGCCTTAAAGAAAGATGGAGATTTTACCTTTCATGTTTACATGGATGGAGCTGGAACATCTTCTTCTTAGTAAAGTGTCTCAAGAATGGAAGAAAAAGTACCCAATGAACTCACCCTTATTATGAAACTAATGTAGGACCATCACATGAAAGTTATAACCCAGTTACAACCTAAGAATAGGGAGAAGGGGGAAAGGGAGGGGAGGGAGGGGAGGAGGTAGGTGTAGGAAGGGGGATTAATGGGATTACACCTGCGGTGCATCTTACAAGGGTATATGTGAATCTTAGTAAATGTAGAATGTAAAGGTCTTAGCAAAATAACTAAGAAAATGCCAGGAAAGCTATGTTAACTAGTGTGATGAAAATGTGTCAGACGGTCTATGAACCAAGTGTATGGTGCCCCATGATCATACTAATGTACACAGCTATGATTTAATAAAAAAAAAATATTAGGTTAGGTTATACTTAAAAATAACTAAAAAAGAGTGGAATTGGAATGTTCCTAACACAAAGAAAGGATAAATACAGGAACTGATGATATCTCAATTACCCTGATTTCAATACTATACATTGTAATATGCCTGTATCAAAACATCATGTGTCCCTATAATATAGACATGTATTATATACCTATAATAATTAAAATTAAAAGAAATAAATTAAAAAATAAAATTGAGGTTGTACTATAATCTAATTCGACAGTATTGTTTGAAAGATTTTTTTATTTGTTTGTTTGTTTTTGGCAGTTTTTGGCCAGGGCTAGGTTTGAACCCGCCCCCTCCAGCATATGGGACTGGCGCCCTACTCCGTTGAGCCACAGGTGCCGCCCTGAAGGTTTATTTTTTAACCAATTATTTTGCTGTAGTGAGAAACCACTCTCCTGAATGTAAATAATATATGAATGTCATACTTATCCAAAAAGTCTCATTGCAAATTTAGGAAAGCATTTCAACAGCTTATTCCCTTCTTTTCCTTAAATATATGCAATAGCTCATAATCCCCTTAGGAGCCCTGCTGTAACAAAGAGGCTTGTAGCATTCTGAGGTGTTACAATGGGGCAGTTATTATATTAAAAAAGATGTATTCTTCCCCTTTCAACTATCTCACTTTGCATAACATCGTTGCCTCAGGGTCAGGAATGAGAACTTGTGATTGAAAAGAAAGTAACTTGGGGAATGGCCTGTCAGTCACATCATTTTTTGAATAATAATAATGGTGATAATGATAAATACATATTTTAGAACACTTCTCTTTCTAAAGTTCAAGGCATGTATGAAGGTCAAGAACAGAGAATCACATCCTTATTCTTTTTATCTAATACAAAACCATCATGGTGTAATGTGGAAAATGTTTTTTATTAATGCATAAAAGGGCACTTTCCCAACGACTGAAAATAGGTTTGTATGTGTTGTGTACAATCACCAGAGTGTCTACTTATCTGAAAAGCACAAACACTACAGGCCATCTGGAATCTATTTGCATTCATGCATATGTGGGGGGTTTTATTGTTGTTGTTATTGGCTTTTTTGTGTGTGGGGGGAGATATTTGGTATAAACCAATAAAAGAGTCTCTAAATATGCCCAGAATGATAACATGTAAATCAACCAGGGAAGTTTATTGAAAGCGCTTAAAAGAAATACATTTTTCCCAGACATACGTTACAATATGTTTGATTCAGCAGAGATGAGTTCAAGGTGAAGCCAAAGACAGCCTTAAAAATAAAAATGTTCAGTTTTAAATAGATAAAATTTAGGTGGATATTTACAGTATGTTTATAATTCAAGTTAAATCTATACTTATCCTATTTAAGTTTATCATGAAATTGGGTTCTTTATTAATCAATTATAAGTGAAGGGCTTTCTTTTCATATTGAAAAATAAAAGTGATAGTTCTAAGGACTCTTTACTTCTAATTTTGAATGAGCATATAAATGCTAATTCTAAGTGATAATATCTGTTATATTGAATATAAAGAAAGTGTGTGTTCAATTATAAATTACATTTTGTCACAAACACTTGGCTTTATCAACCACTTTTATAATTATTAATCTGCTAATGCTGTCCTCATTGATCTATTTTACTTTAACTTAACCAATTTTTTTGTTTCAAGTACAGATCACTAAAAAATAAGTATATATAACTTATCTCAAAGTTGAAAAAGGCAATTTATATGTATATTATTTATTTTACAACACCACTATTTTAATTTGAACTAATATAGAAATTGTTATGATAAATATTCAAATGTTTTTATGCATTGAAAAGAATTATGTTCAGTTAAATTTTCTTATGTCTTAGTCCAAATTATCTAGAAAACAGAACCTATAATGCATAAAAGGGCAATTTTCTCTATGACTGACAATAGGATATTTTTATGATAAAATCCTAAGTGGAAGTATTTAATGGGTGTAGTCTAGGGTAGTGAGAGTGTGAGGATAATGTTATGTGGCAGGAAAGAATGAAAAACAAACATATGGGCAGCGCCTGTGGCTCAAGGAGTAGGGCGCCGGTCCCATATGCCGGAGGTGGTGGGTTCAAACCTAGCCCCGGCCAAAAACCACAAAAAAAAAAAAAAAAGAAAAGAAAAACAAACATATGGTGATATGTTACCAAGCTGGCAGCTACTTGGTGAAGAGCAAAGACTTGTCACTGAGCTATGTGGGATGGAAAGTCTCTCCTGAGACTCTAAGTTGTGTAATGGTCTAGTCTGGGTGAGCAGAAGAGGAAATTTCTCTGATAACACCCTGTCGCTACCTGTCCTCCCTTAGTCCAAGTATATACTATCCAGAGTTTACTTTGCCTGAGAAGTTTCTGAGAAGTCATGCCTGGTTTCTCTGGCAACTACTCGGGTATGTTGGCCCTCTGCCTTAAAAAATATGATGCTAGGTGTGAATCAATAATTAATTGAAGAAGCCAAAGGTTCTAGGTATTGGTTTTGAGAAGAGTTAAGGAATTTCAAAGGACTACATAGATTTGGTCCCTGTGGGAATTGCTGGGGTTAAGCAAGTGGTCAGGACCCCGAGCAACAAGTAAGATTTAGAAAATATGATACAACACAGAATAAACACTTGATATGGTCCATTCTTCATGGATGTATGAAGATGTACCTACATATTCAGATATGCCTATGTTCCACTTGTGTGTCTGTAATTCTGAGTTGTGTACTGAAACTCAGTTATATATATTATTTAACATGAAATATATATGTGTGTGTATATATATATATATAACTGAATATATATATATACACATATAACCAATTGTAAAAGTACAAGTTAAATCAGGGCAGAGTCTTTGAAGAAAGAATATTAATTTACAAACATTAATCAAAGAACTGAAAATAGAGCTACCATATGATCCAGCAATCTCATGTCTGGGTATCTACCTAAACCAAATGAAAGCAATATATGTCTTAAAAATTTATCTGCACTTATATGTTTATTACAGTGCTATTTATAATAGCAAAGATAAGGAGTTAGCCCATGTGTCCATCAATAGAGTATTGAATAAAGAAAATGTGGTATATATTCATCATGGAATACTATTATCCTATAAAAAAGAATAAAAATCATGTCTTCTGCAGCAACATGGATGGAACTGGAGGCCATTGTCTTAAGTAAAACAACTCAGACACAGAATAAAAAATTTTATATGTTCTTACTTGTAAGTGAGAGATAAATGTGTACACATGGAAGCAGAGTACAGAACTACAGACAACAAAGACTGCAAGGGATGGGGGAAAATGATGGGAGGTTACTTGGTGGACATTGCTTTAGTGATATAAGCACCCAACACCCTGATTTACTGCAACGCAACGTATCAATGTAACAAAATTGAACTTACAGCTCATAGTTATATATGAATAAAAGATAAATAGTAAGAATAATATTAATTTTTAAAAATCAAAATAAAATAAAAGGTATACCTCCATTGATGCAACTTCCTTCATCACATCACTACTCATTTTACATTTCCTTCGTCCTTGGCCAACTAGAAGGGCATACCAGGTAGACATGTGTTATTTATGCCTTCTGGTTCATCCTCAGCATTAATGTTTCTTCTAGATAATTGTTTTCTCCAGAAACTAGGATATTTTCCCTTGCAGAACTTAAAACTGCAAGAAAAGAAATAAAATTGGTACAAGTGACTCAGTGGATTCAACAGCCAGATGTGTTATCTTGTTTAAAGCCCTTGACTTCATGATTCACTTAATCAAACTATGAGAACAAGCCACAGTATTTTGTCAAATGGTTCAGTGAATGTCGCATTTCCTGGAAGGCAGCGTTGCAACTCCACAATGTGTTTCTCCTAAAACTTTCACATGCTTTCGACCTTTCTGTCAGTCTGGTAGTTTCTTGGTGATACGGTATCAGGTAATGTCATGAAGTCCATGTTTCTAAGCCCATTCTTCCAACTCTTGGTCTGAATCAACAAGCATGGTATTTTTGATACTATTTTGATACTATAGATCAGTTATTCCAAAAGGCCTCAAATGATGATGCTGTGGAAACAAACAGGAAAAGCATCCCTGTTTGGAATGTGCACTAATTCTGGTAAAAATAAATATTTATACCATTCAAGGTGTAAAGACTAATGCAATTGGCTAGCCCTTAGGTGGCAGGATTCCCTGTGCAATTTGTCAAGGGCTCACAACTTTCTTTCCTGATAGCAAATTAGGCATTCAGGAATGTCAACAGCTAGATGCCTTAGAGAGAAGGATTCCACATTGTTAAAACAATGCGTAGTTCTTATCCTTGTTATTTTTTCCACTCTGTTCATGGGCCTGCTGTAAAATTATTTTTGTGGCAAAGGAGAAAAGCTGCCTAATTTTCACTGCATATGTCACCTTCTCTGCTTACTAGTTATTAACCTCCTCTGCATGGTTGCTATCCTTTGGTCTTTAGATGCAATAAAAATAGTCACATATTTTATACTTACTAACACAAATCTATTTATATTTCTCTGCATCAGACTCTCTGGACACCAATTTTCCAAGTTTGCTCTTGCCAGGCCACTGGTCAATTGTCCATATGTTCTCACACATAAGTTGATATGTGTTTGTTCCAGGATACTTCTCTTCCATATAAAGTAGGAGACCAGTTTTACTAATTGTAACTCTGCATACTAGATGTACATTTCTTTATCTTCATCCTTTGGAACTACCCTGATATGGCAATAATATGTCAATAACTCATCTCCAGTTAATGTGAACATAAAGCATTAATTCATTTTAAAATTGAATTTGAATATAATTTCTTTCTTTTTCCTTTATTGTTCATTAGTTATTGTATTGGCCGTGATTTCCCAGAAAAACAGCACCAATAGGATGAAAACATTGTTTTTTCCATGGATTGGAATTGGCTTACACAGTTACGGAAGCCAAAGATCTTCTGCAAGCTACAGACCCAGGAAAGACATTGCTTTGTTCAGTTTGAGTCTGAGAGCTTGAGAACCAGGAATTTCAATGTCTGAGGGCAGGAGAAATGGAGTATTTCCAGCTCAAACGGAGTAAATTTGCTATTGCTTCTCTTTTGTTTTTTTCCTTTGGGGGCCTTAGTGGATTGGATGATGCCCACCCACATTGGTGAGAGCAGATTTTCTTTACAGAGTCGACTGATTCAAATGCAAAATTCTTTTGGAAAAACTCTCAAAGACACCCCAAGAAATAATATTTTATCAGCTATCTGGGCATTCCTTAGCCTGTCAACTTACCTCAGGTTGACACTGTGATAAGTTAATCATCACAGTCATTATGAAGGCTTTAGTATGTATAAAGGAAGAATGTAAGTAAAAGTAAGTGACGAGGAATTTGAGGCACTTTTTCAAATTATTTGGACATTCCTTTCATTACCTACTCAAGACTGGTCCGAAATGTACTATCAGTAAAGAAAACAAAAATAAGATTTTTCAGAAGGTGATAATGGATAAGTTGCCTGAAGATAATATTTTATTATTAATATTATTTGGGATTCATGGAGGGTATAAAGACTTAGGTTAAAGTGATTGTGTTTGTTAGATAAAGTCAGTCTTGTAAGAGTCCCATCCCCCAAGAGGTGTGCCATACACCATGACCCCCCATCACCCTCCCTCCTCTCCTCTCCCTAATCCCTCATTCCCCTACACCACCCCTTGTATTAGCTCATCTACTGCCTTCATATTAGAATGGAGCACCTTGGATTCTTGCTTCTTCATTCTTGTGATGCTATCCTAAGCAGGAATGTATTCCAACTCAATCAAGGTTAATACAAAAGATGTAAAGTCTTCATCTTTTTTAATGGCTGATTAGTATTTTGTGGTATACATATACTATAGCTTGTTAATTCATTCCTGGGTTGGTGGGCATTTAAGTTGTTTCCATGTTTTTTGGCAATTGTAAATTTAGCTGTAATAAACAGTCTAGTGCAAATGCCCTTATGATAAAATGATTTTTTTTTCTTCTAGGTAAATACCTAGTAATGGAATTGCAAGATAAAATGGAAGGTCTAGCTTGAGTTCTTTGAAGATTCACCATAGTTCCTTCCAAAAATGTATTAGTTTGCAGTGCCACCAGCAATGTAAAAATGTTTCCATCTCTCCACATCCACACCAATCTCTGCAGCTTTGAGACTTTGTGACGTGGGCCATTATCAGTGGGGTTATCTCACCTACTGATAACCCCACTGATAATGGGGGGTTAGGTGAGATATCAGTAGGTGATATCTCAGGGTGGTTTTGATTTGCATTTCTCTCATGATCAGGGAAGATGAGCATTTTTTCAAATACTTGTTAGCCATTCATCGTTCTTTGTTAGAGAAGTTTCTGTTGATATCTCTTGCCCAGAGGTAGCTGGGATTGTTTACTCTTTTTTGGTTGATTTATTTGAGATCTCTATAGATTCTAATTATCAACCCTTGTCAGATTCATACCTTGCAAATAACTTTTCCCATTCTGAAGGTTATCTTTTTGCTTTTTTGTGTCCTTAGCTGTGCAGAAGCTTCTCAATAAATTAACTCCAATTTGTTAATATTTTTTGTTGCAACGGCTGCTAAAGTCTTTGTCATAAAATCTTTCCCCAGTCCAACATCATCAAGATCTTTCCCAACACTTTCTCCTAAGATTTTTATTGTTTTGTGTCTTAGATTGAAGTCTTTTATACATCTTGAGTCAATTTTTGTAAGTGGTATTATAAGATATCATATTGCTCAGACTAATTAAGGTGTGTTGGTGTGTTTCAAAATCTGGATGGATTTAAGTTGGGTGTATCAATATGTAGAATTGAAATATCTTTTTGTTTTATTGTTCCCATGACCAATATGAAGTATCCATCTTTGTCTTTTTTGACTTTAGTTGCTTTTAATCCACTTGTATCTGAAAATAAGATTGCAAACCTCTCTTTTCTTCTGATTTCCATTGGCCTGAAAAATTGTCTTCTGTCTGAGCGGCACCTGTGGCTCAAAGGAGTAGGGTGCTGGCCCCATATACTGGAGGTGATGGGTTCAAACCCAGCCCCAGCCAAAAACAGCAAAAAAAAAAAAATTGTCTTCTGTTCTTTAACCCTGAGTTTTACTTTGTCCTTTGAGGTTAGGTGTGTCTCTTGCAGACAGAAAATGGATGGCTTGTGCATTTTTTTTTTTTTTAATCAAATCAGCCAACCTATGCCTCTTCAGTGGGGACTTTTGAGAAAATTGATGAGTATGGTGGAGTTCTATTTATCTTATTTTGTGAAAGTCCATTGCTTAGTTTTATCTTTTGTGTCATTGTAGAAGCTAGATTTTGTTCTTTAGTTTCTGGGTGTTCTGCTTGCTGGTGGTCTATTGTGATGGTCAGTGTAGAGAATAGGTCTAAGTACGTCTTGTGGAGCTGGTCTTGTTGTGGCATACTTCCTCAATGTTTGCATATTGGTAAATGATTTGATTTCTCCATCAATTTTAAAGCTTAGCTTAGCAGGAGATAGAATTCTGGGCTGAAAATTGTTTTGTTTAAGTAGATTACTGGTGGATGACCATTCTCTTCTGGCTTGAAAAGTTTCAGTTGAGAAGTCCATGGTCACCTTTGTAAAGGATTTGCCCTTGTAGGTCAATTAGATCAATTGGTGCTTACTCCTGGTTGCTCGCATAATCTTCTCTTTATTCTTGACTTTAGACAGGTTCATGACAATGGACCTTTGAGCTCTATTTGAGTTGAGATTACCTGGGGTCTGATATCCCTCTGAAAGGAGTGTTTGACAATCTTTGGTGATATTTGGGAAATTTTCATTTATTATATCCTCTTGTGGGGCTGCCATTCCTCTGAGATGTTCTTCTTCCCCTTCTGGGATACCTATAACTTGTATGTTTGAATGCTTCATGAAGTTCCATAATTCTGTCAGTGAACATTTTGCTTTCTCTCTCTTTTTTTTCTGTCTCTATAGCTGCCTGTGTTAGCTCAATAGTTTTATCCTCTACCTCTGAGATTCTTTCTTATGCATGGTCCAATCTGTCTTTGAGACTTTCTACTGTACTTTTAAGTTTCCTAATTAACTGCTTCAATTCCTTAAGCTCTGCTATATCCTTTCTATTTTCTTCATATTTTTTGCCTCTTATTTGATTCTGTTTTTAGATTTCCTTTTGGTTATTTTCCACTTTCTCAACAATTTCATTCATTGTTTTGACCATCCATATTTTAAATACTGTTTCTGTCTCTTCTAACATTCCCTTTTTAGTGGAATCCTCTGACGTAACTACCTCTTGATCCCTTGGGGGTGTTGCTCTGGTCTGGTTTTTCACGTTGCCAGGATTTTTCTTCTCTTTCTTCCTCTTGAGTGTTTTCTTTTTGTCTGTTTGCCCTACTTTTTCCTTTTGCTTCCTCCTGCTGTTTAGGTTACTGTGCCTCTTACCTAAGGCGTAGAAGTGTCTTTTTGGTAAAGGACTAAAAGGAAGAGAAGAGTGAAAAGAAAGAAGGGACGAATGATTTAAAAAGAGAAAAGGGAAAGGAAATGGGGTGAATAAAAGGGAATATTGACAAAAGAATAGGGCAACAGGAAGTGAGAGACAGAGTATTAATAGTGTACAGTAGGGCACTTTGACTCACATCCACAAATCTAAACCTCTGTGGGGCTGTGTTGGGTAGGTCCCTTGATGTCTGCAGTTCTTTGCCTGTATGAGCACACAAGACCCCACATAACATCAAATAGAGAATAAAAACAAAAATACCATAAATCAAACCAAAAAAAAAAAAAAAGAAAACTTTAAGGGATAAAATTGGGGGGAAAAATGAATAACAGGGGCAGAAATACAAAAAAAAAATGAATCCCTTATTATTTTATTTATTTATTTATTTATTTGGTTTTTGGCTGGGGCTGGGTTTGAACCCGCCACCTCCGGCATATGGAACTGGTGCCCTACTCCTTGAGCCACAGGCACCACCTGAATCCCTTATTATTAAAGAAGGCAATAAGGCAACAATGAAAAATTATATATATATGAGAAAAATGAGGGAAAAAAGAAAAATCAAGGGGAAATTTTTTGAAAAAACATTAAAAAGAACTATGTATATATGTGTGTATCTCTCTATCTTTCTGAATATTACCTGGTCAACAGGTGATCTTCTGAGGTATGAGATGCTAATCACAATGCTGACACATCTGTGTAAGATGGAGACTGGAAGCCTCTGCTAACTTCTTTGCCCTCAAGCCCCACAGGATTGGTAGCCCAAAGCTCTCCTCAGCCCGCTTAATAGACACACCTCAACCTTTCCAAACTGTGTCCCTTGGCTACACAGTGGCTTTCTCAGGAAAGCGTGAGTCACTGGGATCTCTCCAGAAGTGGCTGCTTGCTTATCAAGCATGCCAGAACAAGCCTCACTCTAGACCCTGAGGACTAAGCCTGCCAGGGCAGCTTTCCCACAATGGCTGTGCCCAGCCTGCAGCCAAAGAATGAAAGTTCCTTTCCACCTGGTTGGCTCAGTCCCAGCCTCTGGGCACTGTTCAAAGTCACTTGCTCACTCATTCAAGCTCTCCCAAGGTAACACTCACAGGGAAGGCCTTCCTTGTCTGCAAACTCTTCTACTGCTGTGGCTGTTGCCTCTGTACACACACACACACACACACACACACACACACACGGTTGTACTTACTATAAAAAAAAGTGGAGTAATATTAATGTAAACTGCAAAGAAAAGACTTGGCATAAATTAAATGCTAAAGACAATATTACTGTGCACCAGTAAAATTGATAACTGCACAACAGTTATCAATTCATTGCTTCACAGCTCCTATCCATTCTCCTTTGCCATTCTTTGTAATCCTGATGCTGCATGTTGTAAATGTCTCCTTTGCCAGATAGTGAAATAGAATCTATGTCGACAGAGGATACTAGAGAGATGCTGTAAGGCAGGTCAAGTGGAATGAGAGATAAAAATCCAAGAACAGCATGAGCCTTACATAATCAGTAAATATACCATAGCAAGAAGAATAGTTTCATGGAAAGCTATATTCTTCTTAAGCTTACAATAGTCTCCTGTTTTTACCATGATATAGCTATTCTATTGAGAGTCCAGACAGATAAATTGAGACACACTGAATTTGTCAAATATTAGATGGTAAATCTAATTTTTTAAATTCATTCAAGAACATGTTTTTTCTTATTTTCTAACATAGGGATCATGTGGCAGAGGGGTAGGTAGTTATTTCCTTCATTTTGCCCTCATTATTATTACCTAAGTCCATGGGTCAAGGAATATGTACAATGATCCTCTTAGCTGCTAAATTGATAGATACTTTGATACAGACACACATCATTCTGGTTTTCTCTACTGATGGTATGTTTGGGACCAGCCTTCAGTAGGTATTCAAGAAATGTACAAACAAATTGAAAAAATTGCCTCAAATTCCATGCCACTTACTTATACTTACATTCATTCTGAATACACGTTAAAGTTTTCATACATGTGTGTATCAATAAATTAAACATGGAGTGGATCCATGAACAAATTGAATCATTTATATGGTGGATTTGGTTCTAAACTCAATTTATCACTTTTACCTTCTTTAGCCACCAATAGAGGATCACAATTACTTTTAAGTTACCCTGGCATCAAATTCACTGCCCCAAATCTATAATTTTAATTGCAAGTTCTAAAATAACATTGAAAAAGGTGAATTTGGTCCACAATCTTTATAATTATCATCGCTTCTCCTATATTAAGTGTTATAGCTTCTTGACCTCCCAATATCTTAAAGTCTATGGGTTCTCATCCTAATTAATCACAGGTAAAACTTTGAGTAAGTACCATGTCACTCCTTGCCAAGAGTAATTGATTTCTCACTTATTAAAAGCAATGATGCCCATAATGCTTTCAAACAGGTTTCTAATTAAAATCCAAAATACTCTCCTGAGTATTTGTTATATAGAATTACTTCCAATACTGATAGTTCTGGGCCAAGTAAGTTTAAACACAAATATAAAGGAAAATTTTACTATTAATACATAAATTCTTAGGAGGACCAGGGTAAAATGTAATTTGACAAAGAAAATATAAGTTTATTTGTTTCCAAGCTTTATTGCTTCCTGTAAAGACATTCATTCTCTTGGAATAATCTATCAGAGAGAGAAGGAAAAGTAAATTATTTACTATTTTTGGTTTCCAACTCAAACCCCTCTGTTTTCCTTCATTGATCAAATTTATCCCAAGTGTAGGTAACCTTACCACACTTCTGTGTAGCTGAAGTTGTTCTATATGACAAGGCCTATCATTGTCAATCAAAGTAAGGCAGGTCAGGTGAAATGAGATATAAAAATCCAAGAACAGCATGAGCCTTAAAGAATCAGAAGCATAATGTAAGGTGTCTACTGAACATTTTGAAACACTCAAACTAGAGAAGTTTGAAAAATATGAAGTAATTTTTATAATCTAAATTCAAGTAGAAGAGAAATAGCTAAGCATGTCATTGCCACTGCTAGAGATCATAACAGTTATCAGTTCATTGGTTCATAGCTCCTATCCATCCTTCTTTGCCATTCTTTGTAATCCAAATGTCTCCTTTGCCAGATTGTGAAATAGAATCTATGTTGACAGAGGATACTAGAGAGATGCTGTAAGGCTATGTGAAAAGGAAGGAACTCTCCTTGTCCGTGATACTGATTTCTTTTATCTCCAGCATGATTACCAGTTGGAGGAATCCTGGAGTCCAGTGACTCTCACCTCAGTAGTCCTCACAGACTACTTCCACCTTGTTTATATATACCAAGAATTTCCCGGTCTACTCCTGGGGCCATTCCTTTGGGCCAGCTCTAGCTCATCTGTCCTATCCAGTATTTGGCACCCGGTGAATTGTTCCCATGGACCAACTCCGGCCTGCCTTCCAGGGAGTTTCTCAACTGGCTAGTACACTCTCAGCTGCACTGTTTGGTGAATTTCTTCACTGCCCTATGAAATATTTCTGTGACTCAACTCCAGATTGCCACACTTTCCAGCATGTTCCTCCACCAGTCAGCATTCTGCTAATCAGGCAACTTTGACCCAAACCTCTGACAGGTCTCTTTGTCATAAGGAGTTCATGTGTCCCTGCCTTAGAAATGACCTCAGTGATGAGGTTGGAATCTCAGCACATGGCTCTGGAGGGAGAGAAAAAAAGGGGCATCTTTTACACACTTCGTTTCTTCCTGTTTCACTCTCTCATTCCCAAAGACAGTAATAGTTACACTCTTCATTTATCATTCTGGTATTCCTTAGAATAAGCCTTTGACCCATTCAGGCTCCTTTTTCTAGTTAATAATTCTTTTTAATTTTTCTATATTCCAATTACTGACATAGGTTTATTGTACCTTGGCTGACATAAAGACCATCTTCTTGGACTCTGTTGGCTATCTGCACACCTTTTCCATATAGTAAGTTTGTCCAAGAACTAAATTGCATTCTATCTTGGAGCCACCAGGATTAACCTGAATCTGGCCCTAGGTAACTATTGTCCCTGGTGTCATTTTACTGCTAAATTAAAAGTTGTAATCTGCTTTCATGGAACTGTCTAAAATACCCTAGCCTGAGATTCTCTTATCCATGAAAACTCAGGCTCAGGGACTGAATATGTATTTGTTTGTGTATGCAAGTGTATTTCCAGATTAAAAGACTTGGTGACTTTTAATAATAAACTTTTGTTCCCTGGTGATACCTTTGGTGAATTCTTCTGTTTCCCTTTCCTTCCCAGGACTACTCAATCTCCCATTAGAGAAATTTTCTTTTTTGACGCTAGCATTACATAGGAGATGTTTTATTCTAATATATATATATATATATATATTATTGTTGGGGATTCATTGAGGGTACAATAAGCCAGGTTACACTGATTACATTTGTTAGGTAAAGTCCCTCTTGCAATCATGTCTTGCCCCCAAAAGGTGTGGCACACACCCCCACCCTCCTTCCCTCTTTCTGCTCTTCCTTTCCCCCACCTCTCCCTCCTTCATTCTCTCTCTGGTCTCCCCTTCCCCCACCCCCACCATGACCTTAATTGCCATTAATTGTCCTCAGATCAAAATTCAGTACATCGAATTCATGCTTCTCCATTCTTGTGATGCTTTACTAAGAATAATGCCTTCCACTTCCATCCAGGTTAATATGAAGGATGTAAATCTCCAATTTTTTTTAATGGCTGAATAGTATTCCATGGTATACATGTACCACAGCTTGTTAATCCATTTTGGGTTGGTGGGCATTTAGGCTATTTCCACATTTTGGCGATTGTAAATTGAGCTGCAATAAACAGTCTAGTAAAGGTGTCCTTATGATAAAAGGATTTTTTCTTTCTGCGTAGATGCCCAGTAATGGGATTGCAGGATCAAATGGGAGGTCTAGCTTGAGTGCTTTGAGGTTTCTCCATACTTCCTTCCTAAAAGAATGTACTAGTTTGCAGTCCCACCAGCAGTGTAAAAGTGTTCCCTTCTCTCCACATCCATGCCAGCATCTGCAGTTTTGAGATTTTGTGATGTGGGCCATTCTCACTGGGGTTAGATGATATCTCAGGGTGGTTTTGATTTGCATTTATCTAATAGATAGGGATGATGAACATTTTTTCACATGTTTGTTAGCCATTCATATGTCTTCTTTAGAGAAGGTTCTATTCATGTCTCTTGTTCATTGATATATGGGATCGTTGGCTTTTTCCATGTGGATTAATTTGAGATGTCTATAGATCCTAGTTATCAAGCTTTTGTCTGATGGAAAATATGCAAATATCCTTTCCCATTGTGTAGGTTGTCTCTTTGCTTTGGTTATTGTCTCCTTAGCTGTACAGAAGCTTTTCAGTTTAATTAAGACCCATTTATTTATTTTTGTTGTTGTTGCAATTGCCATGGCAGTCTTGTTCATGAGGTCTTTCCCCAAGCCAATATCTTACAGTGTTTTTCCTATGCTTTCTTTGAGGATTTGTATTGTTTCATGCCTTAAAGTCCTTTATCCATCTTGAATCAATTTTTGTGAGTGGGGAAATGTATAGGTCTAGTTTCAGTCTTTTACATGTAGATATTCAGTTCTCCTAACACCATTTATTAAATAGGGAGTCTTTCCCCCAAGGTATGTTCTTGTTTGGTTTATCAAAGATTAGGTGGTTGTAAGACGTTAGTTTCATTTCCTGGTTTTCTATTCAATTCCAAATGTCTATGTCTTTATTTTTGTGCCAGTACCATGCTGTCTTGACCACTATGGCTTTGTAGTACGGCCTAAAATCAGGAATGGTGATGCCTCTAGCTTTATTTTTATTACTAAGAACTGCCTTAGCTATGCAGGTTTTTTTCTGGTTCCATACAAAACACAGAATCATTTTTTCCAAATATCAAAAGTACAATGTTGGTATTTTAATAGGGATGGCATTGAATAAGTAGATTGCTTTGGGAAGTATAGACATTTTAACAATGTTGATTCTTCCCATCCATGAGCATGGTATGTTCTTCCATTTGTTAATATCCTCTGCTATTTCCTTTCTGAGGATTTCATAGTTTTCTTTATAGAGGTCCTTCACCTCCTTCGTTAGGTATATTCCTAGGTATTTCATTTTCTTTGAAACTATGGTGAAGGGAGTTGTGTCCTTAATTAGCTTCTCATCTTGACTGTTATTGGTGTACAGAAAGGCTACTGACTTGTGGACATTGATTTTATATCCTGAAACATTACTGTATTTTTTGATGACTTATAGGAGTCTTATGGTTGAGTCTTTGGGGTTCTCTAAGTATAAGAGCATGTTGTCAGCAAAGAGGGAGAGTTTGACCTCCTCTGCTTCCATTTGGATTCCCTTTATTTCCTTGTCTTGCCTAATTGTACTGGCTAGAACTTACAGCCCTATGTTGAATTGTAATGGTGACAGAGGACAACCTTGTCTAGACCCAGTTCTAAGAGGAAAAGCTTTTAGTTTTACTCCATTCAGTAAAATATTAGCTGTGGGTTTGTCATAGATAGCTTCAATCAGTTTCAGAAATGTGCCACGTATGCCTATACTCTTCAGTGTTCTAATTAGAAAAGGATGCTGGTTTTATCGAATGCTTTATCTGCATCTATTGAGAGGATAATATAATCTTTATTTTTGCCTCTGTTAATACAGTGGATAATATTTATGGATGTGAGTATGTTAAACCAGCCTTGCATCCCTGGGATGAAACCTACTTGATCATGATGTATGACTTTTTTGATGATAAGCTGTAATCTATTGGCTAGGATTTTGTTGAGAATTTTTACGTCTATATTCATGAGTAAAATTGGTCTAAAATTCTCCTTTTTAGTTGGGTCTTTTCCAGGTTTTGGTATCAGGGTGATGTTTGCTTCATAGAATATGTGAGGAAGATTCCTTCCTCCTCAATTTTTGGAATAATTTCTGCAGTACAGGAATAAGCTCTTCCTTGAAGGTTTGATAGAATTCTGATGTGAAGCCATCTGGACCAGGACATTTTTTGGTTGGAAGCTTTTTTATTGTTTCTTTAATCTCAGTGCTTGAAATTGGTCTGTTCAGGAGCTCTATTTTTTTCTGGCTAAGTCTAAGGAGAGGGTGTGATTCTAAATATTGATCCATTTCTTTCGCATTGTCAAATTTCTGGGCATAGAGTTTCTGGTAGTATTCAGAGATGATCTCTTACATCTCTGTGGGATCAGTTGTTATTTCCCCTTTATCATTTCTGATTGAGGGTACTAGAGAGTTAGTCTGGCCAATGGTTTATCTATTTTATTTATTTTTTCAAAAAACCGACTCCTTGTTTCATTATTTTTTTGAATGATTCTTTTGTTTTCAATTTCATTGATCTCTGATTTGATTTTGGATATTTCTTTTCTTCCACTGGGTTTAGGCTTAGATTGTTCTTCTTTTTCCAATTCCATAAGATGGCTTATGAGTTTGTTGATGCGCTCTCTAATTTTCGAAATTAGGCATCTAAAGTGATAAATTTTCCTCTCAAAACTGCTTTTGCAGTATCCCACAGGTTTTGGAAGCTTGTGTCTTCATTGTTGTTATGCTCAAGGAAGTTAATGATTTCCTGTTTTATTTCTTCCTGCACCCTCCTGTTTTATTTCTTCCTGCACCCTGTCATTCAACAGGTTGTTTAATTTCCATGCCTTTGTGTGGGGTCGAAGGTTTTTGTTAGAGTTGAGTTCCACCTTTAGTGCCTTATGGTCTGAAAAGATACTAGGTAAAATTTCAATTATTTTATTGTTGATATTTGTTTTGTGTCCCAGGACATGATCAATTTTGGAGAATGTTCCATGGGGTGATGAGAAGAATGATTACTCTTTATTTTTGGGATGGAGTGTTCTATATGTGTCTATTAAGGACAGTTGTTCTAGGGTCTCATTTAAATCTCTTATATCTTTGTTTAATTTCTGTTTAGAGGATCTGTCCAGCTCTGTAAGAGGAGTGTTAAAGTCCCCTGTTATTATGGTATTATCATATATCATATTGCTCAGACTGAGTAAGGTCTGTTTCAAGAATCTGGGAGCATTTAAATTGGGTGTATAAATATTTAGAATTGAAACATCTTCTTGTTGTATTTTTCCCTTGACCAATATAAAGTGACCATCTTTTTTTTTTTTTTACTTTAGTTGCTTTAAATCCACATGTATCTGAAAATAAGATTGCAATTCCTCTTTTCTTCTGAATTCCATTTGCCCAAAAAGTTGTCTTCCGACCCTTGACTTGGAGTTTTAATTTGCCTTTTGAAGCCAGGTGTGTTTCTTGCAGACAGCAAATGAATGGCTTGTGTTTTTCAATTTAGTCAGCCAATCTCTTCTCTTCAGTGGGGAATTCAAGCCATCAACATTTATTGAGATAATTGATAAGTATGGTAGTATTCTATTCATCTTATTTTGTGAGACTCCATTGCTTAGTTTTATCTTTTGTATCAGTGTGGAAGTTGGGTTTTGTCCTTTAATTTCTGAGTTTTCACTTTGCTGCTGTTCCATTATGATGGTCAGTGTGTAGAACAGGTTGAAGTATTTCCTGTAGAGCTGGTCTTTTTATGGCAAATTTCCTCAATGTTTGTATATCCTTGAATGATTTGATTTCTCCATCAATTTTAAAGCTTAGCTAATCAGGGTACAGAATTCTGGGCTAGAAATTGTTCTGTTTGCGTAGATTAAAGGTAGATGACCATTGTCTTCTTGTTTGGAAAATTTCATTAGAGAATTCTGCGGTCACTCTGATGGATTTGCCCCAGTAATTCAACTGGCGCTTACTCCTGGCAGCTTGCAGAATCTTTTCTTTTGTCTTGACTTTGGACAGGTTCATCACAATGTGTCTTGGAGAAGCTCGGTTAGAGTTGAGGTGACCTGGGGTCTGATATCCCTCTGAAAGCAGTGTGTCAGAATCTTTGGTGATATTTGGGAAATTTTCTTTTATAATATTCTCTAGTATGGCTTCCATTCCTCTGGGGCATTCTTCTTCCCCTTCTGGGATTCCTATAACTCGTATGTTTGAAAGTTTCATAAGGTCCCATAATTCTGATAGTGAATGTTCTGCTTTCTCTCTCTTCTTTTCTTCCTCTTTAACTATCTGAGTTATCTCAAGAACTTTGTCCTCTACCTCCAAAGTTCTTTCTTCTTCATGGTCTAACCTGTTGCTGATACTTTCTATTGCATCTTTAAGTTCCCTAAGTGACTGCTTCAGTTCCTTCAGCTCTGCTATATCCTTTCTGTATTCTTCATATCGCTCATCTCTTATTTGATTCTTTTTTTGGATTTCCTTTTGGTTATTTTCCACTTTATTAGCAGTTTCCTTCATTGTTTCCATCATTTCCTGCATTTGCTTTCATCATGTGTATTCTAAATTCCCTTTATGTCATTCCTAACATTTCTTTATAGGTGGAATCCTCTGCAGTAGCTACCTCATGATCCCTTGGATGGGTTGCTCTGGACTGGTTCTTCCTGTTGCCAGGAGTTTTCTGCTGATTCTTCCTCATGAGTGATTTCTTTTATCTGTTTCCTTGCCCTAATTTTCCTTTCACTTCCTCTTGCTCTTTAATTTTCCATGCCTGTGGACTAAGGTTTCAATGAGTCCTTTTGGTACAGGACCAGAAGGATGAGAAGTTTTAAGAGAAAGAAGGGATGAAAGAAAGAAAAGAAAGTAGAGAAAGGAGAGGAGGTGGATAAAAGAAAATATTGAAAATAAGAAGAGAGGCACAGAAAGAGGGAGACAGAGCAATATATGTGTATAGTAGGGTACTTTGACACAACCTTAAAAAAAAACCCAACCTCTGGGGGTGCCCAGTTGGGTGGTTCTCTTGAGGTCAGTAGCTTTTTGCTAACCTGATTGGACACAGTACCCCACCTCCACCAAGTAGAGAGGAAAGACTAAAATGCTATAAAGCTAACCAAAACAAGCAAATAGAAAACTTTACGGGATAAAATTGGTCGAAAACCAAATAGTAGGGGTAGAAACACTAGCAAAAATGAAGTTCTGATTATTGAAAAAGGCAGGAATGGGAAATTGTATTTAAACTAGAAAGATGGAGAATGAAAAGAGAAGAAAAAAAAAGAAAAGAAAATATCTGTAGGGAAATGGTTGAAATTAAAAAACAAAACAACAAGAGCAACAAAATAAACAAAAAACAACCAACCAAATAAACAAAAAAAAGAACCAACCAAAAACAAAGCAGTATATATATCTTTTTGAATATTGTCTGGGCAACATGTGGTCTTCTTGGGTATCAGACGTTAATCACAATGCTGATATGACTGGAGGCCTCCAGTGATTTCTCATACCCCACAAGGTGGATACCCTAAATCTCTCTTCAGCCCTCTTAAAAGTCACTTTAAACTTCTAAACGTAGCTAAGCAGAAGCTTTCCCAGGAAAGTGCTTGTCACTGGGATCACTGCTGAGGTGGCTATCCACTTACCCAGTGTGCTAAAACCGGTCTCACTCTGCCCCTGAGGGCTAAGGCTGTAAGGTGGAATCCCTGCATTTAGGTTGGTCAGTCACTAGGTTACTAGCTCCCACCCGATCCTTCCTCTGTGACCCTGAGGGTGGAGCTTGCCAGGGCAGTTCTCTTACAATGGCTCCCTGCGGCCCACAGCCAAACACTATTAGCTCCCTTTAGCTCAGTGGCTCAATCTGGGGCCCTAGATAATGCCCCATGTTCTCTGCACTCCTGCCCAAGCTCTCCCCAAGGCAGTTCAACTGACTGCCAAGTCCAAAAACACCAAAACAGTTCACAGGTAAGGCCTTTCCAGTTTGCAGTCTCACTGCTGCTATACTTACAGCTGCCAGCAGGATTAGACGGATGGAACACATGCAACCACTTGCCAGTTTTCCACTGTTTTTGTCCTCCTCTTGGGGTCCAGAAGTCTCTCACTGACTCCCTGTGTCCTCAAAGGGATGATTATAGGCAGATCCCTCCAGCCAGAGATGCCAGGAGTCTTATCTCCCCAGACTTATGGTGCCTAGTTGCAGGGAAGCTGTTACTCAGTTGCCATCTTGCTTTCACTTTGTAATATTGTTATTTTTTAAAGGGAGTAATATTTCCAAAATGGTATGGAAGTTATTCTGAAATTGAACTTTCTATAG
This sequence comes from Nycticebus coucang, assembly GCF_027406575.1. Lineage (NCBI taxonomy): Eukaryota > Metazoa > Chordata > Mammalia > Primates > Lorisidae > Nycticebus > Nycticebus coucang. Next base: position 66,694,640 of record NC_069789.1, on the reverse strand, counting down.
TAAACAATTCTGTTTACAGAGAACTAGTTCAGCTACAATGTCTGAAACGAGGGTTTTAAATTCAGTTCCCATCACTCCAGTGTTTTACTTAATGTCAAAAATAAGAATTAGTTAAGAAAAAAAAAATTAGCAGTGCAGAAGAAAATAAAGGTTTTTATATGTCTTCTTATTTTTTATTATAAATATCTCCTTAATGATTTCATGAAAATTTTCTTATCTCTAGTCCAAGAAAATCAACTATTGGTAAATTACACTATTACTAATATTACATTTTGCTTTATATGTAGGAATGAAATTCCCCAGATATCACTTTATAAGTAATGATTTTGCAAAATGCAGTAATTTAACTTTCATTTATTTTATAGGGCACATAATATGCTGAAATTGCATTATATAGAAATACAGTTCACTTAAATACAAAATTTCCTGGGAAAGCAAAATAATCTACATTATCCACTAAATTTCTTCCCCACTAACATTGTTATAATTAATCTTCAAATAATTTTAAATCAGCAACTACAACTATCAAATACTTTGCAGTAATAAAACTAATTTTATTTAAAGTGACATTTTCTGTCTATTTGCCAAGAAAGTAGATTTCTGTTTTCTAAAATAAAATAATATGGAAATGAAATTAGGTCCTATATTCATAAAGCTTTCTTTTTGATGCAAATGTTTGTGTCCTATGTACAAAATCAATTAAAAAATCAATCTTTCTCACATTATAGCTATATCATTTCATTGCTATGCACAATAATTTTTGTTTAGGAATTTATATTCCGGGGGAAAGGAAAGCTGTATCCTGTGAGCAAGCATGGAAACTGGTGTCAAATACAATCATTTCAAAACGTAGTCACTCAGAAATTCACTATGTCTAAACTTCATCCATATATACAAGAATGGACTCAAGCCTAAATAATTATTAAACCTGAAAAGATACTTGCAAAACTAACCCTGAAGAAGAAGAGAGTTCACTGTCTAGAAAAAATGAATGATGAAATTAAATGTGACAAAGTACATGAAAGCCCAAAGCATGCAATTTTTTTTTCATTTTTTTCCCTCATATGCCATACACCTTTTTGACACACACACACACAAAAAATTATCCCATAACTTTAAAGAAAGCATAAATATTAAAAATCAGTAGCACAGGATGGGAATAATGGAGGAAACTGTAAAACTGAATTTAGAGACAAATATGAAAAAAGAAAGAATTTAATATTTCACATATGTAATGACTCTGTTATAGCCAATAAACAGTGTATTTCCCACTTATTAGAAATAGACAAAGAGGAAGATGTACCTAATAAGAGTCCTGTAGCCTTGACTGTGTATAAGCTAGAACACTATTGTTTTCCTCACATTCATTTCCTACTTCTTCCTTGCTAAAAGAAATCTATTTTGTTTTTAGATATTCTTATATGATATAAGGAAATGTGCTTATTACACCAGGTACAAAATATAATAGTAAAAGGCTTTATTGATAATCTAAAGATTATAAAAGGTTTTAGTGAATTAAATATTGCAGGAAAAGGAAAGAAATGTGAAACAGTCAAAATTGTTCAGACAAGATAAAACGAGTCCTTGTTCCTTGGTAAAGCAGTAAGTACTAAGAACTGTGGCTCGAGTTGTCGGTGGATTGATTATGTTAAGTGAGTTGATATTAAGTGAAAGAGATAGAAGATTGTAAGATGACCCTAAGCAGATAACGTAGAAAACAGAGATTGAGTTATATGTGCAACTGATAATAATGGCGGCACTATTTTCATGTTATTTGAAAGCCTTTTTTTTTTTTTTTTTGTAGCACTTTATGGCCCTCTGTAGAGTGCCATGGCCTCACACAGCTCACAGCAACCTCCAACTCCTGGGCTTAAGCGATTGTCCTGCCTCAGCCTCCCGAGTAACTGGGACTACAGGCGCCCATCACAACGCCCGGCTATGAAAGCCTTTTAATATATCTCGGTAGGGATGTCCAGTAGCAGTTGGAAATCAGTGTCTGGACCTGAAAATACGGAGTTTAAAATATCTGTGTTGGAATCATGGATACATATAGTTTAAAACTATGAGATCGGGTGACAATGATTGAAAATTCTGAAAATAGGAGAGAGAAAAATGAACCTCTTAAAATATTAATATTTAATGACCAGTCCAAAGAAGCAGAGTTAATAAAGAGAACTAAAAAGCTATTAATACAAAGTTTATAGGAAATCTAGATGAAGTTGTTGATTTCCTTGGATTAGTTTCCAATGTCTACAAATGATTTAGTTTTGATAATGTTGTCTTATGCTTAAGTTGGGGGCAGGAATTGACTGAGTGTGTGCAGCCACAATGACCAGAAGGATCATCCCAGAGTCCCAGTTTCTTCTCTTGGGATCCAGTAGGCTCTGTGCCCATGGTTCTCTGGATTTAGAATGCTTTTTATTCATGACCTTGTGTCGTTCCTGACTTCTTCCTCAGTCTTCATACATTTGGAGGCAGTTCCAATTCTTCTTTCTACCGAAGATTTTTATATTTTCAAGCAACTCACAATAAAAATCAATAAGAGCCAGTAGCAGCCCCTTTTCCCATGTGATTCTGTGCCTCAACAGAATCTAAAAATGCATTACCCTTACTAAACGCTATACATGTATAATTCATCCATATTTTAAAAAAACTATTTGTACCCCCTACATCTATGGAAGTGATTTATTATTTTTTTATTAAATCATAACTTCGTACATTGATGCATTTATGGGGTTCAGTGTACTGCTTTGATAAACGATGTGAAATGCTTACATTGAACTAAGTAACACATCCATCACAATTACACTCATTGCTTAATAGTCCTGAAATGTACCATTGCATCATGCACATTAGATGAGGTCCCCGCACCCTCCATCCTCCCATATCACCCCTTCCCTCCCCTCTCTCTTCTCTTCCCTTCTACTTTCTGGACTATAGTTATGTTTTGTCATTCATATGAATGTGTAGGCGATTATATACTGATTTCATAGTAGTATTGAGTACATTGGATACTCCCCCCCACCACTCTTGAGATACTTTACTAAGAAGAATATGTTCCAGCTCCATCCAGGTAAACATGAAAGATATGATGTCTCCATCTTTTTATGGCTGCATAGTATTCCATGGTGTACATATATCACAATTTGTTAATCCATTCATGGGTCGATAGGCACTTGGGCTGTTTCCATGTCTTAGCAATTATGAATTGGGCTGCAATAAATATTCTGGTGCAAATGTCTTTGCTGTAAAATAATTTTTGATCATCTGGGTATATAACTAGTAGAGGAATTGCAGGATCGAATGATAGCTCTACTTTTAGTTCCATGAGTGTTCTCCAAACTTCTTTCCAAAAATGTCGTATTAACTTGCATTCCCACCAACAGTGTAGAAGTGTTCCCTTCTGTCTACAACCATGCCACCATCTGTAGTTTTGGAATTTTGTGATGTGGGCTAATCTTACTGGAGTTAGATGATATCTCAAAGTGGTTTTGACTTGCATTTCTCTGATGATTAAGGATGATGAGCATTTTTGCATGTGTTTGTAGGCCATGTGCCTCTCTTCATCAGAGAAGTTTCTGTTCAAGTCTCTTGCCCACATAGAAATGGGGTTATTTGCTCTTTTCTCATTCATTAGTTTGAGTTCTCTGTAGATTAAATAAGTAAAGCAAACAATCTTCAGAATGGGAGAAGAATTTTTCAGGTTATGCTTCTGACAAAGGTCTGGAAATGATTTTTTTAAATGCATCATTATTATTAGAATCTGGGAGTGCATTATTTTCCAAACTTCAGATTTATCATGTCTCGCACAGATTTTGTTACAATATATGAATTGAATCTGCATTTATTTTGGCCCAAGCTTTCTGAATGGATTTCATGAAAGTCTATCCCCAGGTTTGAATTAAAATTTTAGTACCTGCTAAATCTTTCCCTTTCTTGCAAGCTACACAGCCACTATTCTATTTTTGAAAATGGCTTTGTTGATACATATAGATCTAGGCCATTAATTTTAATTGCAAAATGGTGTTCCTTTAGGAATATACTGTTTATTATTTATCCATGTTCTTTTGAAAATACATCTTTTAGAATCTGAATAAGCTACTAAAAAAGACTATTAAGTGGTTTATGAACAAGTTAATTTTCTTTGAAATGTTAATAATTATTCCCCAGTATCAGTCTTTAAAAACTTACAGAAAATAGCATATAATAACTCCATTAATTTAAGAAGTCATTTGTGCAATGAATTTAAATACTAAAAATCTCAACATAGTCAAACATAGGCTGAAAGTTGTAAGAAAAGAATAAAAGCACATGAATTTGAGGTAACTGTGACAAGTAATTCTATGAAGAATAAAACATCTTCATTGTTAAATATATATATGAGTAAAACTATTTCATTTTTATAACAATGTAGTATTACCATCTTTGCTTAAAGGTAAGAAAACTGAACTAAAAAGAGTTTATAGATTTGACTAATTTTAAACAGGGATTTTTGGATTTGGATTTATACTCGGACACTTAGATTTGAGTCCATATCTTTAATCCAGATCTGCTATCTAGAAGATAGCTGTATTATAAATTAATACTGTATTCAAAGTGCTATTTCACAAATAATTTAAAGACAAAAATTATGCATACCTGAGAGAAGACAGAAAATCCCATAAGCATCTAAGGATAATAGACTATCAAACTATATCTCGTAAGCTTTACACCATTGTGTTAACCTAATGCTGTTAACCCATAATAACCCCAAAACTTCTTTTTCCTTCCTTATGATTCAGTCTATTTCTTTTCTCTCTTTTTTTTTTTATTGTTGGGGATTCATTGAGGGTACAATAAGCCAGGTTACACTGATTGAATTTGTTAGGTAAAGTCCCTCTTGCAATCATGTCTTGCCCCCAGAAGGTGTTATACCTTCATCAAAACAATTCTGTTTCTAGATGACAATAGTAAAACTAATGTTAGAACATAGATAATAGGCAGCTTCAAAAGGTCTCAGTAGTTAGATGGTACATTTTATGGATTAACCTTTATATTTAAAGGTTATTAACCTTCCTATTTAAAATAGGAAAACAAAAAATGAGCTAACCAAGTAGGAATCTCATTCACCTTATTCTGAAAAGAAGGATAATAATTTTCTTCTTAAAATTTTAAGGGCATCTTTGATATGACTTCTTTTTTAATTTTTCAGAGCTATGTATTGAAAAATCAAAGACAAAGAGGACATCTTCCACTCTGAGAGAGAAGACTGATAACTCAGAAAGACCCCTGGGGTGACAGCTGCTGCCCCCCAGCAAAAAGAGGTGACAAAAGACAAGACATTACACGTTGTTCTTGTTATTCAAGAGTTAAAACAAAACTAGACAATCTTAGATCTACAAAGGCAAAGAAAAAGGTACAGCCTCCAGGCCTCTCATGAAGGAACTAGTAAAGGATGTACTTTCATAAAAGAAACATTGCACAATTTTTTAATTACAGTACTACATGTCAATGTTTATGGGGCAAGATAAAGCATTTGTGTAGGGAGAAATGTGTAACATGAGTTAGAGAACAAGAAAAATGGAAAACAAATAAGTGTCCAAATCAAGAAAATGGGCAAAGAAAAAGCAGAATAAACCCAAGTAGCAGGAGAACGATAATAAGGACAGAAGCAGAAATTAATGAACCAGAAAACAAACAAATGATGGAAATGATTAATAAAGTTATTTGAAATTTAGAACCAGTCAAATGATTATGCAGCATCTCTCTTTATCATTGTCTTTATCTCTATCTCTATCTTCCAGAAATCAATAAAAAAGCACAAAATAATGTAATAGAGGCTAAAGGTTATGAGCAAGCATTTCATATGGAGAGAAACGTAAATGGTTAATAAACATGAAAAGCTGCTCAGCCTCACTACTCTTTAGGAAAATGCCAAGTAAAGCAACCTGGAGATACCATTTCACACCCATCAGATTATCAAAACTTAAAAATGAGAATCTGTCAGCACCAATAAGAATACGGAGAAGCAGAAAGGCAGATCCACGGCTGGTTGGAATATGAATCAGTTTGATGACTTTAGGGGGCAATTCAGCAGCTTTCTGGCAAAGCTGAAAATGGACCCAACCAGCGTTTCTGGTTCCAGGTGAATGTATTTACTGCAAAGTTGTTTTTGTTATAGTGAAAAATTAGAACCTCAATAGCTATCAAAAGAGTTATGGATAAATTGTTATCAACACTACACTGAATAGGATGCAATATTAAGACAAGTGACCTACATCAGTATGTGTCAATATGGGTTGAGATCAAAAAAACAGTGTTGATATGCTAAGCGAAGTAAGCCAGACACAAAAAAGACGGACATTGGACAGATAGTGTGTGATTCCATTTACACGGTGTTCTTAGAGTGGACAAGTTCATGGAGACAGAAAGTAGAATGGTGGTTGCCAGGGGCTGGTGGGAGGGGAGAAATGGGGAGTGTTATGGAATGAGTATAGGATTTCTGTTTAGAATGATGAAAAAATTCTGGAAATCAATGTGATGATTACAGAACATTATGGATATGCATAATATCACTAAATTGTCCACATAAAAATAGGTAAAATTGTATTTATTATGTATATTTACAATAAATATTTAAAAAAAAAAAACCCCAAAATTTTAAGGGCATCTACAAATGAGGATGCAGATCACTGCCATTACTCAAACTAGGAAGCATAGTCTGTTATTATTATTATTATTATTATTATTATTATTATTATTTGAGGCAGAGTCTCTCTGTTGCACCAGGCCTGATGGCTATGGCATCAGCCTAGCTCACAGCCACCTCAAACTTCTGAGCTCAAGCGACCCTCTCACCTCTGCCTCCCAGAGTGCTAAGATTACAGGTAGGAGGCACTGTGTCCAGTCATAGGAAGCATATTGTAAATATATCTTCACCTGAACTTTTAGTTCGAACCCTTTCTTTTTTCTGTTGTGCTTAAAAATAAAAAATAAAAAACCACTATAACAGTAGAGGGAATGTAAAATCTCTCTCTCACATACACACACATATGTTTTCTGTTTCAATAACGTTACATGCTATTTAGCTGATATAGTCATTTCCAATATCCTATTAAATAATTTAATTATATAAATAGTATAACTACAGCCGTTCTAGTTCGCTGGCTTTTAGTAGTACTTAAAGGTTTGCATTTCCAGATCAGTGAGTAGAACTGTTAACTCTGCTGTCCTTAGGCCAAGCTGTTCATCAAGGGAAGCTGCATCATTCTCCTCAAGCTGTTTCTCCTTTTGCCACATGGTCCTCCATCCCCAGAATTTTTGAAAGAATGAAGGAGGTTCATACCATCCCAATCTACTGACTATTGCTGTACACATACAGGGCACTTATTTAATTTGTACAAAATCAGGAAATTAAATTTTAAATAGCTTCTAATATTAAGAGCCTAATATCATTTTTATTATAATGTGGAAAGACCAAATTAATTTGAGGAATGAATTAAGACAATAATAATAATGAAAAGTTAATACCAAGTTGAACTCCTGATTTTTTAAATGAATGATTAATTTTCCAGCATTAAAGGTTAATAACTGACTCATCTAGTTAAGTTAGTTTTATATCATTAAAGTTTAGAAACATGAAGGTTAATCCAATAGGAAATGTATAGATAAAATTTTCTTTTGAAAGGGCTGAGTTAAGTGAACCTGTGTTATATTAAGTGTAAATTAAGAGTACACAGAAGACATGCTTTTAAAGGGAGATTAGTTCACTGTGGCATTTCAAATAAAGGTGGGTGGCATGAAAATATTTCTTTATGTAAAAAAGAAATGTGATATATAATTGGGACAAACTGACTCTCAATAGTTCAATATGTATGAACTGACCCTGATTTAAGAAAGTACAAGATGAGGAAATTAAAATTTCTGTTAAAAGAAATAAGCGATTACTTATGTTATAGAAAATTTCATCCTATCCTTTTTAAATAACTTAGGTTATCTGAAACATTTTGTTAGTGATTTAAGTTGTCAAATGAGAGAGTGTCCTGGTACCAATAATTCATGACAGGGTATTCTAGACGTGCAGAAGGTGTACAATATCATTAAGATTTTCTAGAGTTGCACTATGATTTTTATAGGTGTTATTTATTAAAATGTGGTCTAATATTTCCCACTTTAATACATCATTGTAAATACAGTAACAACCCTAAAGGGTGATATTATTACTCTCCTTTGCCGATAATGAAACCGCCCCCCTGAGGGGAGGAGCTCTGTTACAACTTGAAATTTACCTTGGAAATGAGAACAATGTAACCTAAAAATTTGTTGCCTCATATTAATTTGAAATAAAAAAAAAATAATGAAACCAAAGGTCTGAATTTAAGTAGACAGCTGACTTTGAACACAGGTGAAATTGACTTCATAGGTTCTGTTATTAGACACATGTGGTAATCATTAATTAGGGTCTTGAATAAGTAAAGCCTCATATTTATTTTTATAAACTATGCATGGGAGCCAAAACACAGAGGAGTTTGACATTTCCATTTGATGTGCATAATTGGAAAAGCTAAAATGTGTGGGTTGGCTACTGGTGTTGGGAGAGAATGTATTATAGTTATTCATGCTAGGAAGAATCATGACATAATTGAAATTACTGAACCCTACCTATCAGAGGAAGGGATTCCAGTTGGAAATTTGAAATTAAATTCCCTCCAAAAACAAAATGCCATGCTAATCTTAATCCTATCACCTTCATTTACCTTACTATGGTTCTTATTCTTTCTTGCTACCTGTACCCAATGGCATAGTTCTAACTATAAGCACAAAGCATCACCCAAGGCAACTTATTTTTCTTTTATTCTACTCCATCTTTCACAAGTATCTTCAATCTCATACTATTAAATATGTACACATTTAAAATATTTGATGGCATTTATCTTGACATGCTCACCAATTAAAGTCTAACTTTTTCAAAGGAACATTATGTCTTCAATAGTTGGTTCCAAAAAAGAATGGGGTTGGCTTCTTCTTTGCTATCTAGTATCTTTCTTAGGTATTATGATATTTACATTATTCTAAATCTTGATACAATCATGGTTCCTTTTCCTGTTAGCCTTCCTCGTGTTAATGTTCTACATAATATCTGCATGTTATAAAAAAAAATCTCTTTCCACCTTCATATCTGAACTTATGTAAAACTCACTTTTCTTTCAATTGAAATAACTTTTCATTCACTAAAAAAGGCATTATTCTTTTCAGTCCTTGTGCCTTTGTTCTTCTGATATTTTTACTCCTCCAATAATATTTCATTATAGTTTATAAAAACTCCCCTCATATTTTAAAATCAGTTTGAGTTACCACCTCTTCCATTAGGCCTTACTGGATGATTTTAATTATAGTGCATCTGTGTCTTTGGACTATTATAATAAACAGTTGAATTATTATTCACAGTAATCATCACCTTGGGTAATAGTGACATGTTTATGTCTAAACTCCTGTAAATCATTATGAAATTTTTGGAAGAATGAACTTGGTGTGTATAATTTTATGCCTTTGTTACCATAGATCTGTTTATGTGATGAGTGTTCAGAAAATGTGTGTGGAAAAAAATGAATGAGCTACTAGTTTCCATAAAGAACAATTTTTAGTGTGATTTGGATTAAATGTGCTTATGTTAACAGCATAGAACAGTAGGTGTTCAAATAGTCAAGTTGTTTGTGTAGTTGAAATGTGCTAAATTGACCAGTGTAATAAGTTTGGTAGATCTGACCACAATTTGTTAGGCCCCCTACTTACTAGGTTAACTGGAAAGAAGATTAACATATACTTGATACCAGAATTTCATCTTCAGTAGGTTCTTAGTCTCTGTGATTCAAAGAATGAATCCTAGGACCACAGATCAGTGGTAAGACAGGATTTATTTTCAGAAAAGAATACAAAAACACCAAGAAAACCCAAGTTGGGAGAGAAAAGCATTCTCTCTCTCTCTCTCTCTTTCTCTGTTCATCTCTGGGCTCTTTGCCACATGGGGCCCTCTGTAGTTACATTTAGTGTGTCTGGGACATGTCTGGGACATGTATGAAAGACTACAATCCCTTTCATTCCCAAGCCTAGGAAATGGGTGTTCCCTGTTCAGCCGCAAGTTCAAGGGGAGGGAAACATAAGGTGCTAGTGTCTCCCCAGCAGTTGTCTGGTCCCTCTGGCTACTGGAGCTTTCTGTGGGGCCCCCCTGCCTACCCTCCAGCCTGATGGCTCCTCTGCCTGCTGTCACCACACCATCACCAGGATGGAGGCAGCTGCTCCACCCTCTCCAGCTCTACCAAGAGGCAGCTGGAATACCACTTGTCCTGTATCAACCTGATATATGTATTTCCAGTGAAATCTCTCAATCTCTTTTGAAACTCAGTTCAGCTATTATTGACCAATATGGGTGAGGGAAGCAAAGGGGTGTGTCACAGCCCCTATGGCCCTGGTGTCCATCTCAGCAGGAAGGAATCAGGGGTGAGGCAGATTAGAAGTACAAGCTTGTAAGAGGCGGGCTAACCTTGACTACAAGGTAGCCCTGAGCAACTTCCGCAGTAGCCTTTTATTGAGGCAGCTCAAGACAGATGTGGGGAGTATTAGACAATGACTACATGGCTAAGGATCGCCATGGGCTCGGGCTCTTTCTCTTATGAACACCTGCAGATGAATTGTCTGAGGATCCACCTCCCAGCTGCAAATCATCTTGCTCAGAGGTCTTCTGGCTCTTGGCATCCTCTACAGTGTTGTAATTTAGATTGCTTTGTATTTTGAAATTATGTTTTGAAGAGTCAGAAGAAAAAATAGTGATATAAATCCCAGGATCTGAAAACATAATGCCAAAAATCAGCAAAAAAATTGTGAAATATGTGTTCAACTATTCATACTGTTTTTTCTTCTAAATTAACTGTCATTGATTTCACCCTTATTAAGATGGTTGAATTAATTGCAGCATTAAATTTATGACATAGAACTGTCAAATTAAGTACTGCCTTAACTATGAAGAATCTGGTACATAAAAAGGAAATAAACAAAAATCCAAACCTGAATGACAAATGGATGTGTTAAATGTGAACATGTGGACCAATTATACAGATGTTTGCAAACATTAGCCTATTTGAAATTTTTGTGAGCAAAATATGATTATTATTTTCTCTTTTCAAGCAAATAAAATCTCTGGCCATTGTAGTATAAGTACATCATAATTTTATAAATGGCACAACATTTTAAAAAGGTAAATTCTATTTTGGTACATGTTATAAAATTTTACTTTAAAAAATAGTATTGTCTCGGAGATGAAAAAAATAAGATTAACCATCCATATACTTAAAATTAGTTTTGCCTCAAACTCTTGTACTTTTTAATTGTGAATATTATATTTACTAAATTGTTGAGTCTATCACAAAAAAAAATATTGCCATCTAGAAACAGAAATGGTTACAAAAATAGAGTGTTCTCTATATGCTACTTAGAATGGTCAGCTTTAAAACCATACCTTTAGAATAATTATTTCCAAGTTTGGAGTTTTAATAAGATTTTAATTCAAAATTTAGAACAGAGCAAATTAAAAATTTTGATATATCTCTGCAAAATGCATGAATATAACTGATTAGTCAAATAAAGCTTTTATCCTGAACCTGGATAATAGTCTTAATTTTTATTTGACAGAATTCAATGTTTAATCAAAGCTATTGATCTACTGGATGTGTATAGACACAGTCAAATACAATTTTGGTTATTAAATTATATAAAGCAATTTCTGTCAAAACATCCTGATTTCTTGAGCTTTGTCCTTGAGAGCAGCTGAAACTTATTAGACTGTAGAAGCAGAATTACCTGGAGCAGAAGGTATTTTTAAACACATGTTTTCCCAAAGAAGGCAGCTGCTCACTGCATGAATTCTTTGAGCACTGCTGTGCTCAGCAGTTAACTTTCTTTACTTGAAGGTACCAGGGCAAGGAAGATAACCTCAACCCTCAATACATTGTTTTCCAACTATTTCTACTATGTTCTTAGTACTATCAAAGGGCTGATATTTGACAGCAAAGAAATTATTTAAAAAAGACACACTTGGAAGAAAGGGAAGTTTCCTTTGTAGATAAAAATATTTAAAAAGACTAAAAAGACTTTAGTCACTTCAGTTACAAGAGTAGCAAAGCAAGTCTATGTTGTATCCGCAGAGAATAAAAACCTTCTCCCTAGGACATTTCCTTTACTTTAGTTCTTTTAACACTTGTGTTTAAAATATTACTTTGTACTTTCATATTACGCAATAATGTGCTGATATTACAATACTGAATATAATTTAGGTCAAAATAAAGATAATACTTGTATTCTTAGCATATATTCCGCTTTTGCACATACGGATTATAAATATATTGATTGCCTGATTGTACAAAATGTTAATAAATGCTGTTTTTACATGTGCAAGCCTATTGCCAAGTAGAATAATTACACTAGGCTAAAATTATTTATTCCCATCTGAAGTTTATGGAGGTTTTATCCAAATGTTTGTCATGATTTCCAGCATTTGAGACCGGTACTGACAGGTGTTTGTAATTAGAATGATAGTTTTTTGTGCTGTAGTCTAGAAGGCACTGTATTAGGTTGAGTGGGAGAGAAGAATTTTTTTGATAAACATAAAGAAAAATAAATTTAAATCAACACACCAAAGAATCTGGCAGTTGACTGAATTAAGGTTGTTATACAAGCACCTGGCCAAATGTCAAACACATCTTTAACAATGAATCATCAAGAGCATAATGCTTTTCTGCCAATCAAGCAAGAAAAATAAATGAAGGTCTGCAGATTAACAAAAGCTACCCCTGCAATCTAAATCTGCTTGTTGGTGCTTTCCTGAAAAACTGATGATGGCTTGTAAGTAGTGGATATAATCAATTAAAAAACATCTCTTTCTTTAATTATACACACTTATCTGACCAGGTGTAGTGGCTCACGCCTGTAATCCTAGCACTCTGGGAGACCGAGATGGGTGGATCTCCTGAGCTCAGGAGTTGAAGACCAGCTTGAACAAAAGTGAAACCTGGACATGGTAATGGAAGTCTATATATAGTCCCAGCTACTCTGGAGGCTGAGGGAGGAGGATCACCTGAGCCCAGGAGTTTGAGGTTGCCATGGGCGTGATGTCTAAGCACAGAGTAAGATTCTGCTCAAAGGAAAAAAAAAGGATATATATACACACACATATACACATATGTATATATTTTTATACATGTATATATTTTTTACATGTATCTTTTTACATGTAACACACTATATATATCATACATATATCTTTTCCTTAATCTGGCATTAAACTCTAGTCTTTTTTTAACTTTTTTAATTTTAATTTTAATTTTTATTTATTAAATCATAGTTGTGTATATTAATGCAATCATGGGGCACCATACACTGGTTTTATAGAACGTTTGACACATTTTCATCACACTGGTTAACATAGCCTTCCTGGCATTTTCTTAGTTATTGTGTTAAGACATTTATATTCTACATTTACTAAGTTTCACATGTACCCTTGTAAGATGCACTGCAGGTGTAATCCCACCAATACCCTCCCTCCGCACATCCTCCCCCCTCCCTCCCCTCCCTCTCCCTCTTTCCAATATTCTTATAACTGGGTTATAGCTTTCATGTGAAAGCCATAAATTAGTTTCATAGTAGGGCTGAGTACAGTGGATACTTTTTCATACATTCTTGAGATACTTTCCTAAGAAGAATATGTTCCAGCTCCATCCATGTAAACAAGAAAGAGGTAAAGTCTCCATCTCTCTTTAAGGCTGCATAATATTCTATGCTGTACATATACCACTATTTATTAATCCATTCATGGATTGATGGGCACTTGGGCTTTCTCCATGACTTAGCAATTATGAATTGGGCTGCAATAAACATTCTGGTACAAATATACTTGTTATAATGCAAATTCTGGATATATACCTAGTAGAGGAATTATAGGATTGAATGGCAAATCTATTGTTAGATCTCTAAGTGTTCTCCAAACATCTTTCCAAAAGGAATGTATTCATTTGCATTCCCACCAGCAGTAGAAGTGTTGCCTTTTCTCCACATCCACACCAACATCTCTGGTCTTGGGATTTTGTGATATGGGCTAATCTTACTGGAGTTAGATGATATTTCAAAGTAGTTTTGATTTGCATTTCTCCGATGATTAAAGATGATGAGCATTTTTTCATATGTCTGTAAGCCGTGCACCTGTCTTCTTCAGAGAAGTTTCTCTTCAAGTCCCTTGCCCAGCCTGTGATGAAATCACTTGTTCTTTTCTAGCTTATACGTTTGAGTTCTCCATGGATTCTGGTTATTAAACCTTTGTCGGAGACATAACCTGCAAATATCATCTCCCATTCTGAGGGCTGTTTGCTTGCTTTACTTATTGCGTTCTTGGATGTGCAAAAGCATGTTAGTTTGATTAGGTCCCAGTAGTGTATTTTTGAAGCTGCTTCAATTGCCTGTGGGGTTCTCCTCATGAAATACTTGCCCAGACCGATTTCTTCAAGGGTTTTCCCTGCACTCTCTCCTAGTATTTTTATAGTTTCATGTCTTAAGTTTAAATCTTTACTCCATTGAGAGTCTATCTTAGTTAATGGTGAAAGGTCTGGGTCCAGTTTCAGTCTTCTACAGGTTGCCAGCCAGTTCACCCAGCACCTCTTTCATGTTTACATGGATGGAACTGGAACATATTCTTCTTAGTAAAGTATCTCAAGAATGGAAGAAAAAGTATCCAATGTACTCAGCCCTACTATGAAACTAATTTATGGCTTTCACATGAAAGCTATAACCCAGTTATAACCTAAGAACAGGGGGAAGGAGGAGACGGAGGGGAGGGAGGGGGAGGATGGGCGGAGGGAGGGTGGATTGGTGGGATTACACCTGCGGTGCATCTTACAAGGGTACATGTGAAACTTAGTAAATGTAGAATATAAATGTCTCAACACAGTAACTAAGAAAATGCCAGGAAGTCTATGTTAACCAGTGTGATTGAAAATGTGTCAAACGGTCTATAAAACCAGTGTATGGTGCCCCATGATCGCATTAATGTACACAGCTATGATTTAATAATAAAAAAAAAAAAAAGAAAAGAAAATATTTCAAATTGTATATAAAACCAGTGCATGGTGCCCCATGATTCCATTAATGTACACAGCCATGATTTTAAAAAATAATAATTTCTTAGAAGACAAACTCATGCTAAAAAATCATCTCCATTTGGGCGGTGCCTATGGCTCAGTGAGTAGGGCACTGGCCCCATATACCGAGGGTGATGGGTTCAAACCCAGCCTGGCCAAACTGCAACTAAAAATAGCTGGGCATTGTGGCGGGTGCCTATGATGCCATGGCACTCTACAGAGGGTGACAAAGTGAGACTCTGTCTCAAAAAAAAAAAAATCATCTCTATTATTATCACTATAATCATGATAAGGACTTAGAATTTCTGAGCTTTCTTTTACATGTGTAAAATAGTGATAATCTTATTTATCATGGAAGTTTAATCTGTAGATTAAATTAGATAGTATATGCAAAATAACTAGCATATAATAGATATTCACTAAATTGAAGTGATTGTTTTTATCATTTGCATATTGTGAATAAAATACTTGTGTAAGCTTTTTTCCTCCTTTTTTTGGGAAAGCTACTAGACATACAGAATCCGAGTTGTTTTAGTAATTAGAAGACAGAACGAGAAGGCATATTTCCAGATAAAATAAAGAAATGCTCCATTAATTTTTTCAGCATCATAAATCTTGTTTTTAAAATTAAACAATTCAGGAGACCTTTTAACTGTTAGCATGTTGGTCTGTGTTCTATTTCAAACACAGTTTTAGTTCAGCAAAATATTATATTACATTAGCAATTTGGGTATCTGTGTGACATGCTAACTCAACTATATCAAATAACCGTTTTATAGTCTCCTTGCAAAAACTAAAAATGGTGTAAAATTCTCTAGAAATGCATTTCTAAGTATGTCTTAAAAATACTTTATTCTCCATGTGAAATTATTTTTCTTATCAGCTTATGTTTTCTTTTTAATTCCTAATACAGATTTTATGTTCTTACCGATATTTTGCATAATTTGAGTAGTGTTTTATTTATTTGTTTAAATCAATAGCAAGTGCATTTTATACAAATATTACTGTTTTATTTTAAATTGGTAAAGATTATTGTATTGTTAATTGTATCATTCAAATGAAACTTTAATAATGTTCTTAAATTAATATATCACTATAAATTTTACATAAAGTGTATTTCATATGCTATTAAAAGTATATAGCAGACAATCAGGGTCATATAAGATATCAACACCACAAAAAAGGTATGCCTTATCAGATGCCTACAATGGGAAGAAAGAGACAGAGAGAATATTTGAAGAATTAATAACTGAAAAATTTTTGAAATATACAAACTTATAAATCCAAGTAGCTCAATGACCTCATGTATGATAATCAAAGGGATACAGTCTAAGATGTATTATAATAAAAGCATAGAAAGCCAAAGATAAAGAGAAGATCTGGAAGGAAAAAAGACACAAGTAACATCACACAATAGGCTACTTAGTAAAATCAACAGCTAATCTCTCAGCCTGAATCATGGAGGAGGGAAGATGTCAGTGGGAAGCCATATTTAAAGTAATTAAATAAAAGGTGACAAAGTGGCAGATGGTGCCGTCGGGACAGTACTTGTGACACTGAACACTGCCCTAACATCCTTCAAACTAACATCCTTCATCAGGAAATCCAAAAGGAAGTAAAAATAGCAAGTGATTGGCTTCAGTGGGCTGTCCAATGACAAGAATTAGAAGAAACTGGGGAAGATCCCAGTTAACAAAGCAACTTTTTGAAATAGCCTCTTTAGATGCCAAAGGGAAAAGAGGTATTCAGCAAGCTAGGAAAAGGGCACAAGAGACAAGGCATCATCTCAAAGAGTTGGGGCAGAGTGCAAACCACTGCCACTGGATTGATATACAGGAAATGTATGGGGAAGCCTAGTAGCTTGTGAGAAAAAAAATTCTCCTGTTTTATAGTGGAGGCAACTGTGTAACTATAACTGATGAATTTAAAGAAGGCATCCAGGACATTATCCTGACGCTGAAACATGTTAAAGTTGGAGAGAAAATGTCATTGCATGGGCGGCACCTGTGGCTCAGTTGGTGGGGCGCCGGCCCCATATACCGAGGGTGGCGGGTTCAAACCCGGTCCCAGCAAAACTGCAACCAAAAAATAGCCGGGCGTTGTGGTGGGCGCCTGTAGTCCCAGCTACTTGGGAGGCTGAGGCAGGAGAATCGCTTAGGCCCAGGAGTTGGAGGCTGCTGTGAGCTGTGTGAGGCCATGGCACTCTACCGAGGGCCATAAAGTGAGACTCTGTCTCTACAAAAAAAAAAAAAAAAGTCATTGCAGAAAGCAAGATAACACCCTTTACCAAAATCTGTGCAGTGCAAGAGATTAACAAAGACTGCATGAACAAGCAGCCTTCCCTTCTGCTTCCTGCTTACCTAGCAATTGCTGGCCCTAGAGACTGTGTATCCTCAAGGGGATGAGACATGCCAGGCTGCCAGGAAACAGGCGGAGAAGTTCTCCCAGAATATTCCCAGCTATCTCAACTCGAAATCCAATGAACCAGGGTACTAAAATATGAAATATCTCACGTTTGACATTGCTTATTTCACACTTTATACACATTTCTATGTATATAGAGACTTCAGTTCATTGACCCTAATGTAATTTATACATGCATATTTCAATCTCAATGTTTATGATTTAAACAAATTATATTCAGTAACACTGCTGCTTTTGATGTTATACAAATATATCATCACAACACATTATCTTTTACTGCCTTAGGCTCAGTCAAAAAGAAATAGATCTCCTGAACAGACCAAGATCAAGCACTAAAAGTGAAGTAGCAATAAAAAAATCTTCCAACTAAAAAAGTGGCGCCTGTGGCTCAGTCGGTAAGGCACTGGCCCCATATACCGAGGGTGGTGGGTTCAAACCCGGCCCTGGTCAAACTGCAACCA